>NC_091037.1:0-1308750 GCF_041296385.1 Aphelocoma coerulescens
TTAGCCCCGCCCACTCCCCCTCTAGCCCCGCCCATTTCCCCCTTTAGCCCCGCCCCCTCCCGGCCCTGCCGACCCAAATTCCCCCCCAAAAACCCCCCCAAAACCCCCAAAATTCCAAAAAAAACCCCCCCAGAGACCCCCAAAAATCCCCTTAAAGACCCAAAATTCCCAAATAAAAAGCCCCAAACCCCCTAAATCTCCTCAGGACCCCTGCAAAGCCACCCCTCTAGCCCCGCCCATTTCCCCTTTAGCCCCGCCCCCTCCCGCCCTGCCGACCCAAATTCCCCCCCAAAACCCCCCCCAAAACCCCCAAAATTCCAAAAAAAACCCCCCCAGAGACCCCCCAAAAATCCCCTTAAAGACCCAAAATTCCCAAATAAAAGCCCCAAACCCCCTAAATCTCCTCAGGACCCCTGCAAAGCCACCCCTTAGCCCCGCCCACTCCCCCTCTCGCCCCGCCCATTTCCCCTTTAGCCCCGCCCCCTCCCGGCCCTGCCGACCCAAATTCCCCCCCAAAAAACCCCCCCAAACCCCCCAAAATTCCAAAAAAAAAAACCCCAGAGACCCCCCAAAAATCCCCTTAAAGACCCAACATTCCCAAATAAAAGCCCCAAACCCCCTAAATCTCCTCAGGACCCCTGCAAAGCCACCCCTTAGCCCCGCCCATTTCCCCTTTAGCCCCGCCCCCTCCCGGCCCTGCCGACCCCAAATTCCCCCCCAAAAACCCCCAAAACCCCCAAAATTCCAAAAAAAAACCCCCCAGAGACCCCCAAAAATCCCCTTAAAGACCCAAAATTCCCAAATAAAAGCCCCAAACCCCCTAAATCTCCTCAGGACCCCTGCAAAGCCACCCCTTAGCCCCGCCCATTTCCCCTTTAGCCCCGCCCCCTCCCGGCCCTGCCGACCCAAATTCCCCCCCAAAAACCCCCCAAAACCCCCAAAATTCCAAAAAAAACCCCCCCAGAGGACCCCCAAAAATCCCCTTAAAGACCCAAAATTCCCAAATAAAAGCCCCAAACCCCCTAAATCTCCTCAGGACCCCTGCAAAGCCACCCCTTAGCCCCGCCCATTTCCCCTTTAGCCCCGCCCCCTCCCGGCCCTGCCGACCCAAATTCCCCCCCAAAAAACCCCCCAAAACCCCCAAAATTCCAAAAAAAACCCCCCCAGAGACCCCCAAAAATCCCCTTAAAGACCCAAAATTCCCAAATAAAAGCCCCAAACCCCCTAAATTTCCTCAGGACCCCTGAAAAGCCACCCCTTAGCCCCGCCCACTCCCCCTCTAGCCCCGCCCATTTCCCCTTTAGCCCCGCCCCCCTCCCGGCCCTGCCGACCCAAATTCCCCCCCCAAAACCCCCCAAAACCCCCAAAATTCCAAAAAAAAACCCCCCAGAGACCCCCAAAAATCCCCTTAATGGCCCAAAATTCCCAAATAAAAGCCCCAAACCCCCTAAATCTCCTCAGGACCCCTGCAAAGCCACACCTTAGCCCCCGCCCATTTCCCCCTTTAGCCCCGCCCCCTCCCGGCCCTGCCGACCCAAATTCCCCCCCAAAAACCCCCCAAAACCCCCAAAATTCCAAAAAAAAACCCCCAGAGACCCCCAAAAATCCCCTTAAAGACCCAAAATTCCAAATAAAAGCCCCAAACCCCCTAAATCTCCTCAGGACCCCTGCAAAGCCACCCCTTAGCCCCGCCCACTCCCCCCTCTAGCCCCCGCCCATTTCCCCCTTTAGCCCCGCCCCCTCCCGGCCCTGCCGACCCAAATTCCCCCCCAAAAAACCCCCCCCAAAACCCCCAAAATTCCAAAAAAAAACCCCCCAGAGACCCCCAAAAATCCCCTTAAAGACCCAAAATTCCCCAAATAAAAGCCCCAAACCCCCTAAATCTCCTCAGGACCCCTGCAAAGCCACCCCTTAGCCCCGCCCATTTCCCCTTTAGCCCCGCCCCCTCCCGGCCCTGCCGACCCAAATTCCCCCCCAAAAACCCCCCAAAACCCCCAAAATTCCAAAAAAAACCCCCCCAGAGACCCCCAAAAATCCCCTTAAAGACCCAAAATTCCCAAATAAAAGCCCCAAACCCCCTAAATCTCCTCAGGACCCCTGCAAAGCCACCCCTTAGCCCCGCCCATTTCCCCCTTTAGCCCCGCCCCCTCCCGGCCCTGCCGACCCAAATTCCCCCCCCAAAAACCCCCCAAAAACCCCCAAAATTCCAAAAAAAACCCCCCCAGAGACCCCCAAAAATCCCCTTAAAGACCCAAAATTCCCAAATAAAAGCCCCAAACCCCCTAAATCTCCTCAGGACCCCTGCAAAGCCACCCCTTAGCCCCGCCCATTTCCCCTTTAGCCCCGCCCCCTCCCGGCCCTGCCGACCCAAATTCCCCCCAAAAAACCCCCCAAAACCCCCAAAATTCCAAAAAAAAAACCCCTCAGAGACCCCCAAAAATCCCCTTAAAGACCCAAAATTCCCAAATAAAAGCCCCAAACCCCCTAAATCTCCTCAGGACCCCTGCAAAGCCACCCCTTAGCCCCGCCCATTTCCCCTTTAGCCCCGCCCCCTCCCGGCCCTGCCGACCCAAATTCCCCCCCAAAAACCCCCCAAAACCCCCAAAATTCCAAAAAAAAACCCCCCAGAGACCCCCAAAAATCCCCTTAAAGACCCAAAATTCCCAAATAAAAGCCCCAAACCCCCTAAATCTCCTCAGGACCCCTGCAAAGCCACCCCTTAGCCCCGCCCACTCCCCCTCTAGCCCCGCCCATTTCTTCTTTAGCCCCGCCCCCTCCCGGCCCTGCCGACCCAAATTCCCCCCCAAAAACCCCCCAAAACCCCCAAAATTCCAAAAAAAAAACCCCCCAGAGACCCCCAAAAATCCCCTTAAAGACCCAAAATTCCCAAATAAAAGCCCCAAACCCCCTAAATCTCCTCAGGACCCCTGCAAAGCCACCCCTTAGCCCCGCCCATTTCCCCTTTAGCCCCGCCCCCTCCCGGCCCTGCCGACCCAAATTCCCCCCAAAAACCCCCCAAAACCCCCAAAATTCCAGAAAAAAAACCCCCAGAGACCCCCAAAAATCCCCTTAAAGACCCAACATTCCCAAATAAAAGCCCCAAACCCCCTAAATCTCCTCAGGACCCCTGCAAAGCCACCCCTTAGCCCCCGCCCATTTCCCCTTTAGCCCCGCCCCCTCCCGGCCCTGCCGACCCAAATTCCCCCCCAAAAAACCCCCCAAAACCCCCAAAATTCCAAAAAAAAACCCCCCCAGAGACCCCAAAAATCCCCTTAAAGACCCAAAATTCCCAAATAAAAGCCCCAAACCCCCCTAAATCTCCTCAGGACCCCTGCAAAGCCACCCCTTAGCCCCGCCCATTTCCCCTTTAGCCCCGCCCCCTCCCGGCCCTGCCGACCCAAATTCCCCCCCAAAAAACCCCCCAAAACCCCCAAAATTCCAAAAAAAAACCCCCCCAGAGACCCCCAAAAATCCCCTTAAAGACCCAAAATTCCCCAAATAAAAGCCCCAAACCCCCTAAATCTCCTCAGGACCCCTGCAAAGCCACCCCTTAGCCCCGCCCACTCCCCCTCTAGCCCCGCCCATTTCTTCTTTAGCCCCGCCCCCTCCCGGCCCTGCCGACCCAAATTCCCCCCCAAAAACCCCCCAAAACCCCCCAAAATTCCAAAAAAAAAACCCCCCAGAGACCCCCAAAAATCCCCTTAAAGACCCAAAATTCCCAAATAAAAGCCCCAAACCCCCTAAATCTCCTCAGGACCCCCTGCAAAGCCACCCCTTAAGCCCCGCCCATTTCCCCTTTAGCCCCGCCCCCTCCCGGCCCTGCCGACCCAAATTCCCCCCCAAAAACCCCCCAAAACCCCCAAAATTCCAAAAAAAAAAAACCCCAGAGACCCCCAAAAATCCCCTTAAAGACCCAAAATTCCCAAATAAAAGCCCCAAACCCCCTAAATCTCCTCAGGACCCCTGCAAAGCCACCCCTTAGCCCCGCCCATTTCCCCTTTAGCCCCGCCCCCTCCCGGCCCTGCCGACCCAAATTCCCCCCCAAAAACCCCCCAAAACCCCCAAAATTCCAAAAAAAACCCCCCAGAGACCCCCAAAAATCCCCTTAAAGACCCAAAATTCCCAAATAAAAGCCCCAAACCCCCCTAAATCTCCTCAGGACCCCTGCAAAGCCACCCCTTAGCCCCGCCCATTTCCCCTTTAGCCCCGCCCCCTCCCGGCCCTGCCGACCCAAATTCCCCCCCAAAAACCCCCCAAAACCCCCAAAATTCCAAAAAAAAACCCCTCAGAGACCCCCAAAAATCCCCTTAAAGACCCAAAATTCCCAAATAAAAGCCCAAACCCCCTAAATCTCCTCAGGACCCCTGCAAAGCCACCCCTTAGCCCCGCCCATTTCCCCTTTAGCCCCGCCCCCTCCCGGCCCTGCCGACCCAAATTCCCCCCCAAAAAACCCCCCAAAACCCCCAAAATTCCAAAAAAAACCCCCCCAGAGACCCCCAAAAATCCCCTTAAAGACCCAAAATTCCCAAATAAAAGCCCCAAACCCCCTAAATCTCCTCAGGACCCCTGCAAAGCCACCCCTTAGCCCCGCCCACTCCCCCTCTAGCCCCGCCCATTTCTTCTTTAGCCCCGCCCCCTCCCGGCCCTGCCGACCCAAATTCCCCCCCAAAAAACCCCCCAAAACCCCCAAAATTCCAAAAAAAAACCCCCCAGAGACCCCCAAAAATCCCCTTAAAGACCCAAAATTCCCAAATAAAAGCCCCAAACCCCCTAAATCTCCTCAGGGACCCCTGCAAAGCCACCCCTTAGCCCCGCCCATTTCCCCTTTAGCCCCCGCCCCCTCCCGGCCCTGCCGACCCAAATTCCCCCCCAAAAACCCCCCCAAAACCCCCAAAATTCCAGAAAAAAAACCCCCAGAGACCCCCAAAAATCCCCTTAAAGACCCAACATTCCCAAATAAAAGCCCCAAACCCCCTAAATCTCCTCAGGACCCCTGCAAAGCCACCCCTTAGCCCCGCCCATTTCCCCTTTAGCCCCGCCCCCTCCCGGCCCTGCCGACCCAAATTCCCCCCCAAAAACCCCCCCAAAACCCCCAAAATTCCAAAAAAAAACCCCCCCAGAGACCCCCAAAAATCCCCTTAAAGACCCAAAATTCCCAAATAAAAGCCCCAAACCCCCTAAATCTCCTCAGGACCCCTGCAAAGCCACCCCTTAGCCCCGCCCATTTCCCCTTTAGCCCCGCCCCCTCCCGGCCCCTGCCGACCCAAATTCCCCCCCAAAAAACCCCCCAAAAACCCCCAAAATTCCAAAAAAAAACCCCCCCAGAGACCCCCAAAAATCCCCTTAAAGACCCAAAATTCCCAAATAAAAGCCCCAAACCCCCTAAATCTCCTCAGGACCCCTGCAAAGCCACCCCTTAGCCCGCCCACTCCCCCTCTAGCCCCGCCCATTTCTTCTTTAGCCCCGCCCCCTCCCGGCCCTGCCGACCCAAATTCCCCCCCAAAAACCCCCCAAAACCCCCAAAATTCCAAAAAAAAACCCCCCAGAGACCCCCAAAAATCCCCTTAAAGACCCAAAATTCCCAAATAAAAGCCCCAAACCCCCTAAATCTCCTCAGGACCCCTGCAAAGCCACCCCTTAGCCCCGCCCATTTCCCCTTTAGCCCCGCCCCCCTCCCGGCCCTGCCGACCCAAATTCCCCCCCAAAAACCCCCCAAAACCCCCAAAATTCCAGAAAAAAAAACCCCCCAGAGACCCCCAAAAATCCCCTTAAAGACCCAACATTCCCAAATAAAAGCCCCAAACCCCCTAAATCTCCTCAGGACCCCTGCAAAGCCACCCCTTAGCCCCGCCCATTTCCCCTTTAGCCCCGCCCCCTCCCGGCCCTGCCGACCCAAATTCCCGCCCCAAAAAACCCCCCAAAACCCCCAAAATTCCAAAAAAAAACCCCCCAGAGACCCCCAAAAATCCCCTTAAAGACCCAAAATTCCCAAATAAAAGCCCCAAACCCCCTAAATCTCCTCAGGACCCCTGCAAAGCCACCCCTCTAGCCCCGCCCATTTCCCCTTTAGCCCCGCCCCCTCCCGGCCCTGCCGACCCAAATTCCCCCCCAAAAACCCCCCAAAACCCCCAAAATTCCAAAAAAAACCCCCCCAGAGACCCCCAAAAATCCCCTTAAAGACCCAAAATTCCCAAATAAAAGCCCCAAACCCCCTAAATCTCCTCAGGACCCCCTGCAAAGCCACCCCTTAGCCCCGCCCATTTCCCCCTTTAGCCCCGCCCCCTCCCGGCCCTGCCGACCCAAATTCCCCCCCCAAAAACCCCCCAAAACCCCCAAAATTCCAAAAAAAAACCCCCCCAGAGACCCCCAAAAATCCCCTTAAAGACCCAAAATTCCCAAATAAAAGCCCCAAACCCCCTAAATCTCCTCAGGACCCCTGCAAAGCCACCCCTTAGCCCCGCCCATTTCCCCTTTAGCCCCGCCCCCCTCCCGGCCCTGCCGACCCAAATTCCCCCCCAAAAACCCCCCAAAACCCCCAAAATTCCAAAAAAAAAACCCCCCCAGAGACCCCCAAAAATCCCCTTAAAGACCCAAAATTCCCAAATAAAAGCCCCAAACCCCCTAAATCTCCTCAGGACCCCCTGCACAGCCACCCCTTAGCCCCGCCCATATCCCCTTTAGCCCCGCCCCCCTCCCGGCCCCTGCCGACCCAAATTCCCCCCACAAAAACCCCCCAAAACCCCCAAAATTCCAGAAAAAAAAACCCCCCAGAGACCCCCAAAAATCCCCTTAAAGACCCAACATTCCCAAATAAAAGCCCCAAACCCCCTAAATCTCCTCAGGACCCCTGCAAAGCCACACCTTAGCCCCGCCCATTTCCCCTTTAGCCCCCGCCCCCTCCCGGCTCTGCCGACCCAAATTCCCCCCCAAAAACCCCCCAAAACCCCCAAAATTCAAAAAAAAAACCCCCCAGAGACCCCCAAAAATCCCCTTAAAGACCCAAAATTCCCAAATAAAAGCCCCAAACCCCCTAAATCTCCTCAGGACCCCTGAAAAGCCAACCCTTAGCCCCGCCCACTCCCCCCTCTAGCCCCGCCCATTTCCCCTTTAGCCCCGCCCTCTCCCGGCCCTGCCGACCCAAATTCCCCCCCAAAAACCCCCCAAAACCCCCAAAATTCCAAAAAAAAACCCCCCAGAGACCCCCAAAAATCCCCTTAATGGCCCAAAATTCCCAAATAAAAGCCCCAAACCCCCTAAATCTCCTCAGGACCCCTGCAAAGCCACCCCTTAGCCCCGCCCATTTCCCCTTTAGCCCCGCCCCCTCCCGGCCCTGCCGACCCAAATTCCCCCCCAAAAACCCCCCAAAACCCCCAAAATTCCAAAAAAAAACCCCCCCAGAGACCCCCAAAAATCCCCTTAAAGACCCAAAATTCCCAAATAAAAGCCCCAAACCCCCTAAATCTCCTCAGGACCCCTGCAAAGCCACCCCTTAGCCCCGCCCACTTCCCCCTCTAGCCCCGCCCATTTCCCCTTTAGCCCCGCCCCCTCCCGGCCCTGCCGACCCAAATTCCCCCCCAAAAACCCCCCAAAACCCCCAAAATTCCAAAAAAAAACCCCCCCAGAGACCCCCAAAAATCCCCTTAAAGACCCAAAATTCCCAAATAAAAGCCCCAAACCCCCTAAATCTCCTCAGGACCCCTGCAAAGCCACCCCTCTAGCCCCGCCCATTTCCCCTTTAGCCCCGCCCCCTCCCGGCCCTGCCGACCCAAATTCCCCCCCAAAACCCCCCCAAAACCCCCAAAATTCCAAAAAAAACCCCCCCAGAGACCCCCAAAAATCCCCTTAAAGACCCAAAATTCCCAAATAAAAGCCCCCAAACCCCCTAAATCTCCTCAGGGACCCCTGCAAAGCCACCCCTTAGCCCCGCCCACTCCCCCTCTAGCCCCGCCCATTTCCCCTTTAGCCCCGCCCCCTCCCGGCCCTGCCGACCCAAATTCCCCCCCAAAAACCCCCCAAACCCCCCAAAATTCCAAAAAAAAAAACCCCAGAGACCCCCAAAAATCCCCTTAAAGACCCAACATTCCCAAATAAAAGCCCCAAACCCCCTAAATCTCCTCAGGACCCCTGCAAAGCCACCCCTTAGCCCCGCCCATTTCCCCTTTAGCCCCGCCCCCTCCCGGCCCTGCCGACCCAAATTCCCCCCCAAAAACCCCCCAAAACCCCCAAAATTCCAAAAAAAAACCCCCCAGAGACCCCCAAAAAATCCCCTTAAAGACCCAAAATTCCCAAATAAAAGCCCCAAACCCCCTAAATCTCCTCAGGACCCCTGCAAAGCCACCCCTTAGCCCCGCCCATTTCCCCTTTAGCCCCGCCCCCTCCCGGCCCTGCCGACCCAAATTCCCCCCCAAAAACCCCCCCAAAACCCCCAAAATTCCAAAAAAAACCCCCCAGAGACCCCCAAAAATCCCCTTAAAGACCCAAAATTCCCAAATAAAAGCCCCAAACCCCCTAAATCTCCTCAGGACCCCTGCAAAGCCACCCCTCTAGCCCCGCCCATTTCCCCTTTAGCCCCGCCCCCCTCCCGGCCCTGCCGACCCAAATTCCCCCCCAAAAACCCCCCAAAACCCCCAAAATTCCAAAAAAAAACCCCCCCAGAGACCCCCAAAAATCCCCTTAAAGACCCAAAATTCCCAAATAAAAGCCCCAAACCCCCTAAATTTCCTCAGGACCCCTGAAAAGCCACCCCTTAGCCCCGCCCACTCCCCCTCTAGCCCCGCCCATTTCCCCTTTAGCCCCGCCCCCTCCCGGCCCTGCCGACCCAAATTCCCCCCCAAAACCCCCCAAAACCCCCAAAATTCCAAAAAAAAACCCCCCAGAGACCCCCAAAAATCCCCTTAATGGCCCAAAATTCCCAAATAAAAGCCCCAAACCCCCTAAATCTCCTCAGGACCCCTGCAAAGCCACACCTTAGCCCCGCCCATTTCCCCTTTAGCCCCGCCCCCTCCCGGCCCTGCCGACCCAAATTCCCCCCCAAAAACCCCCCAAAACCCCAAAATTCCAAAAAAAACCCCCCCAGAGACCCCCAAAAATCCCCTTAAAGACCCAAAATTCCCAAATAAAAGCCCCCAAACCCCCTAAATCTCCTCAGGACCCCTGCAAAGCCACCCCTTAGCCCCGCCCACTTCCCCCTCTAGCCCCGCCCATTTCCCCTTTAGCCCCGCCCCCTCCCGGCCCTGCCGACCCAAATTCCCCCCCAAAAACCCCCCAAAACCCCCAAAATTCCAAAAAAAAAACCCCCCCAGAGACCCCCAAAAATCCCCTTAAAGACCCAAAATTCCCAAATAAAAGCCCCAAACCCCCTAAATCTCCTCAGGACCCCTGCAAAGCCACCCCTTAGCCCCGCCCATTTCCCCTTTAGCCCCGCCCCCTCCCGGCCCTGCCGACCCAAATTCCCCCCCAAAAACCCCCCAAAACCCCCAAAATTCCAAAAAAAACCCCCCCCAGAGACCCCCAAAAATCCCCTTAAAGACCCAAAATTCCCAAATAAAAGCCCCAAACCCCCTAAATCTCCTCAGGACCCCTGCAAAGCCACCCCTTAGCCCCCGCCCATTTCCCCTTTAGCCCCGCCCCCCTCCCGGCCCTGCCGACCCAAATTCCCCCCCAAAAACCCCCCAAAACCCCCAAAATTCCAAAAAAAAACCCCCCCCAGAGACCCCCAAAAATCCCCTTAAAGACCCAAAATTCCCAAATAAAAGCCCCAAACCCCCTAAATCTCCTCAGGACCCCTGCAAAGCCACCCCTTAGCCCCGCCCATTTCCCCTTTAGCCCCGCCCCCTCCCGGCCCTGCCGACCCAAATTCCCCCCCAAAAACCCCCCAAAACCCCCAAAATTCCAAAAAAAAAACCCCTCAGAGACCCCCAAAAATCCCCTTAAAGACCCAAAATTCCCAAATAAAAGCCCCAAACCCCCTAAATCTCCTCAGGACCCCTGCAAAGCCACCCCTTAGCCCCGCCCATTTCCCCTTTAGCCCCGCCCCCTCCCGGCCCTGCCGACCCAAATTCCCCCCCAAAAACCCCCCAAAACCCCCAAAATTCCAAAAAAAAACCCCCCCAGAGACCCCCAAAAATCCCCTTAAAGACCCAAAATTCCCAAATAAAAGCCCCAAACCCCCTAAATCTCCTCAGGACCCCTGCAAAGCCACCCCTTAGCCCCGCCCACTCCCCCTCTAGCCCCGCCCATTTCTTCTTTAGCCCCGCCCCCTCCCGGCCCTGCCGACCCAAATTCCCCCCCAAAAACCCCCCAAAACCCCCAAAATTCCAAAAAAAAACCCCCCAGAGACCCCCAAAAATCCCCTTAAAGACCCAAAATTCCCAAATAAAAGCCCCAAACCCCCTAAATCTCCTCAGGACCCCTGCAAAGCCACCCCTTAGCCCCGCCCATTTCCCCTTTAGCCCCGCCCCCTCCCGGCCCTGCCGACCCAAATTCCCCCCCAAAAACCCCCCAAAACCCCCAAAATTCCAGAAAAAAAACCCCCAGAGACCCCCAAAAATCCCCTTAAAGACCCAACATTCCCAAATAAAAGCCCCAAACCCCCTAAATCTCCTCAGGACCCCTGCAAAGCCACCCCTTAGCCCCGCCCATTTCCCCTTTAGCCCCGCCCCCTCCCGGCCCTGCCGACCCAAATTCCCCCCCCAAAAACCCCCCAAAACCCCCAAAATTCCAAAAAAAAACCCCCCCAGAGACCCCCAAAAATCCCCTTAAAGACCCAAAATTCCCAAATAAAAGCCCCAAACCCCCTAAATCTCCTCAGGACCCCTGCAAAGCCACCCCTTAGCCCCGCCCATTTCCCCTTTAGCCCCGCCCCCTCCCGGCCCTGCCGACCCAAATTCCCCCCCAAAAACCCCCCAAAACCCCCAAAATTCCAAAAAAAACCCCCCCAGAGACCCCCAAAAATCCCCTTAAAGACCCAAAATTCCCAAATAAAAGCCCCCAAACCCCCTAAATCTCCTCAGGACCCCTGCAAAGCCACCCCTTAGCCCCGCCCACTCCCCCTCTAGCCCCGCCCATTTCTTCTTTAGCCCCGCCCCCTCCCGGCCCTGCCGACCCAAATTCCCCCCCAAAAACCCCCCAAAACCCCCAAAATTCCAAAAAAAAACCCCCCAGAGACCCCCAAAAATCCCCTTAAAGACCCAAAATTCCCAAATAAAAGCCCCAAACCCCCTAAATCTCCTCAGGACCCCTGCAAAGCCACCCCTTAGCCCCGCCCATTTCCCCTTTAGCCCCGCCCCCTCCCGGCCCTGCCGACCCAAATTCCCCCCCAAAAACCCCCCAAAACCCCCAAAATTCCAAAAAAAAAAAACCCCAGAGACCCCCAAAAATCCCCTTAAAGACCCAAAATTCCCAAATAAAAGCCCCAAACCCCCTAAATCTCCTCAGGACCCCTGCAAAGCCACCCCTTAGCCCCGCCCATTTCCCCTTTAGCCCCGCCCCCTCCCGGCCCTGCCGACCCAAATTCCCCCCCAAAAACCCCCCAAAACCCCCAAAATTCCAAAAAAAACCCCCCCAGAGACCCCCAAAAATCCCCTTAAAGACCCAAAATTCCCAAATAAAAGCCCCAAACCCCCTAAATCTCCTCAGGACCCCTGCAAAGCCACCCCTTAGCCCCGCCCATTTCCCCTTTAGCCCCGCCCCCTCCCGGCCCTGCCGACCCAAATTCCCCCCCAAAAACCCCCCAAAACCCCCAAAATTCCAAAAAAAAACCCCTCAGAGACCCCCAAAAATCCCCTTAAAGACCCAAAATTCCCAAATAAAAGCCCCAAACCCCCTAAATCTCCTCAGGACCCCTGCAAAGCCACCCCTTAGCCCCGCCCATTTCCCCTTTAGCCCCGCCCCCTCCCGGCCCTGCCGACCCAAATTCCCCCCCAAAAACCCCCCAAAACCCCCAAAATTCCAAAAAAAAACCCCCCCAGAGACCCCCAAAAATCCCCTTAAAGACCCAAAATTCCCAAATAAAAGCCCCAAACCCCCTAAATCTCCTCAGGACCCCTGCAAAGCCACCCCTTAGCCCCGCCCACTCCCCCTCTAGCCCCGCCCATTTCTTCTTTAGCCCCGCCCCCTCCCGGCCCTGCCGACCCAAATTCCCCCCCAAAAACCCCCCAAAACCCCCCAAAATTCCAAAAAAAAACCCCCCAGAGACCCCCAAAAATCCCCTTAAAGACCCAAAATTCCCAAATAAAAGCCCCAAACCCCCTAAATCTCCTCAGGACCCCTGCAAAGCCACCCCTTAGCCCCGCCCATTTCCCCTTTAGCCCCGCCCCCTCCCGGCCCTGCCGACCCAAATTCCCCCCCAAAAACCCCCCAAAACCCCCAAAATTCCAGAAAAAAAACCCCCAGAGACCCCCAAAAATCCCCTTAAAGACCCAACATTCCCAAATAAAAGCCCCAAACCCCCTAAATCTCCTCAGGACCCCTGCAAAGCCACCCCTTAGCCCCGCCCATTTCCCCTTTAGCCCCGCCCCCTCCCGGCCCTGCCGACCCAAATTCCCCCCCAAAAACCCCCCAAAACCCCCAAAATTCCAAAAAAAACCCCCCCAGAGACCCCCAAAAATCCCCTTAAAGACCCAAAATTCCCAAATAAAAGCCCCAAACCCCCTAAATCTCCTCAGGACCCCTGCAAAGCCACCCCTTAGCCCCGCCCATTTCCCCTTTAGCCCCGCCCCCCTCCCGGCCCTGCCGACCCAAATTCCCCCCCAAAAACCCCCCAAAACCCCCAAAATTCCAAAAAAAACCCCCCCAGAGACCCCCAAAAATCCCCTTAAAGACCCAAAATTCCCAAATAAAAGCCCCAAACCCCCTAAATCTCCTCAGGACCCCTGCAAAGCCACCCCTTAGCCCCGCCCACTTCCCCCTCTAGCCCCGCCCATTTCTTCTTTAGCCCCGCCCCCTCCCGGCCCTGCCGACCCAAATTCCCCCCCAAAAACCCCCCAAAACCCCCAAAATTCCAAAAAAAAACCCCCCAGAGACCCCCAAAAATCCCCTTAAAGACCCAAAATTCCCAAATAAAAGCCCCAAACCCCCTAAATCTCCTCAGGACCCCTGCAAAGCCACCCCTTAGCCCCGCCCATTTCCCCTTTAGCCCCGCCCCCTCCCGGCCCTGCCGACCCAAATTCCCCCCCAAAAACCCCCCAAAACCCCCAAAATTCCAGAAAAAAACCCCCCAGAGACCCCCAAAAATCCCCTTAAAGACCCAACATTCCCAAATAAAAGCCCCAAACCCCCTAAATCTCCTCAGGACCCCTGCAAAGCCACCCCTTAGCCCCGCCCATTTCCCCTTTAGCCCCGCCCCCTCCCGGCCCTGCCGACCCAAATTCCCCCCCAAAAACCCCCCAAAACCCCCAAAATTCAAAAAAAAAACCCCCCAGAGACCCCCAAAAATCCCCTTAATGGCCCAAAATTCTCAAATAAAAGCCCCAAACCCCCTAAATCTCCTCAGGACCCCTGCAAAGCCACCCCTTAGCCCCGCCCATTTCCCCTTTAGCCCCGCCCCCTCCCGGCCCTGCCGACCCAAATTCCCCCCCAAAAACCCCCCAAAACCCCCAAAATTCCAGAAAAAAACCCCCCAGAGACCCCCAAAAATCCCCTTAAAGACCCAACATTCCCAAATAAAAGCCCCAAACCCCCTAAATCTCCTCAGGACCCCTGCAAAGCCACCCCTTAGCCCCGCCCATTTCCCCTTTAGCCCCGCCCCCTCCCGGCCCTGCCGACCCAAATTCCCCCCCAAAAACCCCCCAAAACCCCCAAAATTCCAAAAAAAACCCCCCCAGAGACCCCCAAAAATCCCCTTAAAGACCCAAAATTCCCAAATAAAAGCCCCAAACCCCCTAAATCTCCTCAGGACCCCTGCAAAGCCACCCCTCTAGCCCCGCCCATTTCCCCTTTAGCCCCGCCCCCTCCCGGCCCTGCCGACCCAAATTCCCCCCCAAAAACCCCCCAAAACCCCCAAAATTCCAAAAAAACCCCCCCCAGAGACCCCCAAAAATCCCCTTAAAGACCCAAAATTCCCAAATAAAAGCCCCAAACCCCCTAAATCTCCTCAGGACCCCTGCAAAGCCACCCCTTAGCCCCGCCCACTCCCCCTCTAGCCCCGCCCATTTCCCCTTTAGCCCCGCCCCCTCCCGGCCCTGCCGACCCAAATTCCCCCCCAAAAACCCCCCAAAACCCCCAAAATTCCAAAAAAAAAAACCCCAGAGACCCCCAAAAATCCCCTTAAAGACCCAAAATTCCCAAATAAAAGCCCCAAACCCCCTAAATCTCCTCAGGACCCCTGCAAAGCCACCCCTTAGCCCCGCCCATTTCCCCTTTAGCCCCGCCCCCTCCCGGCCCTGCCGACCCAAATTCCCCCCCAAAAACCCCCCAAAACCCCCAAAATTCCAAAAAAAAAACCCCCAGAGACCCCCAAAAATCCCCTTAAAGACCCAAAATTCCCAAATAAAAGCCCCAAACCCCCTAAATCTCCTCAGGAGCCCTGCAAAGCCACCCCTTAGCCCCGCCCATTTCCCCTTTAGCCCCGCCCCCTCCCGGCCCTGCCGACCCAAATTCCCCCCCAAAAACCCCCCAAAACCCCCAAAATTCCAAAAAAAAACCCCCCAGAGACCCCCAAAAATCCCCTTAAAGACCCAAAATTCCCAAATAAAAGCCCCAAACCCCCTAAATCTCCTCAGGACCCCTGCACAGCCACCCCTTAGCCCCGCCCATTTCCCCTTTAGCCCCGCCCCCTCCCGGCCCTGCCGACCCAAATTCCCCCCCAAAAACCCCCCAAAACCCCCAAAATTCCAGAAAAAAACCCCCCAGAGACCCCCAAAAATCCCCTTAAAGACCCAACATTCCCAAATAAAAGCCCCAAACCCCCTAAATCTCCTCAGGACCCCTGCAAAGCCACCCCTTAGCCCCGCCCACTCCCCCTCTAGCCCCGCCCATTTCCCCTTTAGCCCCGCCCCCTCCCGGCCCTGCCGACCCAAATTCCCCCCCAAAAACCCCCCAAAACCCCCAAAATTCCAAAAAAAACCCCCCCAGAGACCCCCAAAAATCCCCTTAAAGACCCAAAATTCCCAAATAAAAGCCCCAAACCCCCTAAATCTCCTCAGGACCCCTGCAAAGCCACCCCTCTAGCCCCGCCCATTTCCCCTTTAGCCCCGCCCCCTCCCGGCCCTGCCGACCCAAATTCCCCCCCAAAACCCCCCCAAAACCCCCAAAATTCCAAAAAAAACCCCCCCAGAGACCCCCAAAAATCCCCTTAAAGACCCAAAATTCCCAAATAAAAGCCCCAAACCCCCTAAATCTCCTCAGGACCCCTGCAAAGCCACCCCTTAGCCCCGCCCACTCCCCCTCTCGCCCCGCCCATTTCCCCTTTAGCCCCGCCCCCTCCCGGCCCTGCCGACCCAAATTCCCCCCCAAAAACCCCCCAAACCCCCCAAAATTCCAAAAAAAAAAACCCCAGAGACCCCCAAAAATCCCCTTAAAGACCCAACATTCCCAAATAAAAGCCCCAAACCCCCTAAATCTCCTCAGGACCCCTGCAAAGCCACCCCTTAGCCCCGCCCATTTCCCCTTTAGCCCCGCCCCCTCCCGGCCCTGCCGACCCAAATTCCCCCCAAAAACCCCCAAAACCCCCCAAAATTCCAAAAAAAAACCCCCCAGAGACCCCAAAAATCCCCTTAAAGACCCAAAATTCCCAAATAAAAGCCCCAAACCCCCTAAATCTCCTCAGGACCCCTGCAAAGCCACCCCTTAGCCCCGCCCATTTCCCCTTTAGCCCCGCCCCCTCCCGGCCCTGCCGACCCAAATTCCCCCCAAAAACCCCCCAAAACCCCCAAAATTCCAAAAAAAACCCCCCAGAGACCCCCAAAAATCCCCTTAAAGACCCAAAATTCCCAAATAAAAGCCCCAAACCCCCTAAATCTCCTCAGGACCCCTGCAAAGCCACCCCTTAGCCCCGCCCATTTCCCCTTTAGCCCCGCCCCCTCCCGGCCCTGCCGACCCAAATTCCCCCCCAAAAACCCCCCAAAACCCCCAAAATTCCAAAAAAAACCCCCCCAGAGACCCCCAAAAATCCCCTTAAAGACCCAAAATTCCCAAATAAAAGCCCCAAACCCCCTAAATTTCCTCAGGACCCCTGAAAAGCCACCCCTTAGCCCCGCCCACTCCCCCTCTAGCCCCGCCCATTTCCCCTTTAGCCCGCCCCCTCCCGGCCCTGCCGACCCAAATTCCCCCCCAAAACCCCCCAAAACCCCCAAAATTCCAAAAAAAAAACCCCCCAGAGACCCCCAAAAATCCCCTTAATGGCCCAAAATTCCCAAATAAAAGCCCCAAACCCCCTAAATCTCCTCAGGACCCCTGCAAAGCCACACCTTAGCCCCGCCCATTTCCCCTTTAGCCCCCGCCCCCTCCCGGCCCTGCCGACCCAAATTCCCCCCCAAAAACCCCCCAAAACCCCAAAATTCCAAAAAAAACCCCCCCAGAGACCCCCAAAAATCCCCTTAAAGACCCAAAATTCCCAAATAAAAGCCCCAAACCCCCTAAATCTCCTCAGGACCCCTGCAAAGCCACCCCTTAGCCCCGCCCCACTCCCCCTCTAGCCCCGCCCATTTCCCCTTTAGCCCCGCCCCCTCCCGGCCCTGCCGACCCAAATTCCCCCCCAAAAAACCCCCCAAAACCCCCAAAATTCCAAAAAAAAACCCCCCAGAGACCCCCAAAAATCCCCTTAAAGACCCAAAATTCCCAAATAAAAGCCCCAAACCCCCTAAATCTCCTCAGGACCCCTGCAAAGCCACCCCTTAGCCCCGCCCATTTCCCCTTTAGCCCCGCCCCCTCCCGGCCCTGCCGACCCAAATTCCCCCCAAAAACCCCCCAAAACCCCACCAAAATTCCAAAAAAAACCCCCCAGAGACCCCCAAAAATCCCCTTAAAGACCCAAAATTCCCAAATAAAAGCCCCAAACCCCCTAAATCTCCTCAGGACCCCTGCAAAGCCACCCCTTAGCCCCGCCCATTTCCCCTTTAGCCCCGCCCCCTCCCGCCCTGCCGACCCAAATTCCCCCCCAAAAACCCCCCAAAACCCCCAAAATTCCAAAAAAAACCCCCCCCAGAGACCCCCAAAAATCCCCTTAAAGACCCAAAATTCCCAAATAAAAGCCCAAACCCCCTAAATCTCCTCAGGACCCCTGCAAAGCCACCCCTTAGCCCCGCCCATTTCCCTTTAGCCCCGCCCCCTCCCGGCCCTGCCGACCCCAAATTCCCCCCCAAAAACCCCCCAAAACCCCCAAAATTCCAAAAAAAAACCCCTCAGAGACCCCCAAAAATCCCCTTAAAGACCCAAAATTCCAAATAAAAGCCCCAAACCCCCTAAATCTCCTCAGGACCCCTGCAAAGCCACCCCTTAGCCCCGCCCATTTCCCCTTTAGCCCCGCCCCCTCCCGCCTGCCGACCCAAATTCCCCCCCAAAAACCCCCAAAACCCCCAAAATTCCAAAAAAAACCCCCCCAGAGACCCCCAAAAATCCCCTTAAAGACCCAAAATTCCCAAATAAAAGCCCCAAACCCCCTAAATCTCCTCAGGACCCCTGCAAAGCCACCCCCTTAGCCCCGCCCACTCCCCCTCTAGCCCCGCCCATTTCTTCTTTAGCCCCGCCCCCTCCCGGCCCTGCCGACCCAAATTCCCCCCCAAAAACCCCCCAAAACCCCCAAAATTCCAAAAAAGAAACCCCCCCAGAGACCCCCAAAAATCCCCTTAAAGACCCAAAATTCCCAAATAAAAGCCCCAAACCCCCTAAATCTCCTCAGGACCCCTGCAAAGCCACCCCTTAGCCCCGCCCATTTCCCCTTTAGCCCCGCCCCCCTCCCGGCCCTGCCGACCCAACATTCCCCCCCACAAACCCCCCAAAACCCCCAAAATTCCAGAAAAAAAACCCCCAGAGACCCCCAAAAATCCCCTTAAAGACCCAACATTCCCAAATAAAAGCCCCAAACCCCCTAAATCTCCTCAGGACCCCTGCAAAGCCACCCCTTAGCCCCGCCCATTTCCCCTTTAGCCCCGCCCCCTCCCGGCCCTGCCGACCCAAATTCCCCCCCAAAAACCCCCCAAAACCCCCAAAATTCCAAAAAAAACCCCCCCAGAGACCCCCAAAAATCCCCTTAAAGACCCAAAATTCCCAAATAAAAGCCCCAAACCCCCTAAATCTCCTCAGGACCCCTGCAAAGCCACCCCTTAGCCCCGCCCATTTCCCCTTTAGCCCCGCCCCCTCCCGGCCCTGCCGACCCAAATTCCCCCCCAAAAACCCCCCAAAACCCCCAAAATTCCAAAAAAAACCCCCCCAGAGACCCCCAAAAATCCCCTTAAAGACCCAAAATTCCCAAATAAAAGCCCCAAACCCCCTAAATCTCCTCAGGAACCCCTGCAAAGCCACCCCTTAGCCCCGCCCACTCCCCCTCTAGCCCCGCCCATTTCTTCTTTAGCCCCGCCCCCTCCCGGCCCTGCCGACCCAAATTCCCCCCCAAAAACCCCCCAAAACCCCCCAAAATTCCAAAAAAAAAAACCCCCAGAGACCCCCAAAAATCCCCTTAAAGACCCAAAATTCCCAAATAAAAGCCCCAAACCCCCTAAATCTCCTCAGGACCCCTGCAAAGCCACCCCTTAGCCCCGCCCATTTCCCCTTTAGCCCCGCCCCCTCCCGGCCCTGCCGACCCAAATTCCCCCCCAAAAACCCCCCAAAACCCCCCAAAATTCCAAAAAAAAAACCCCAGAGACCCCCAAAAATCCCCTTAAAGACCCAAAATTCCCAAATAAAAGCCCCAAACCCCCTAAATCTCCTCAGGACCCCTGCAAAGCCACCCCTTAGCCCCGCCATTTCCCCTTTAGCCCCGCCCCCTCCCGCCCTGCCGACCCAAATTCCCCCCCAAAAACCCCCCAAAACCCCCAAAATTCCAAAAAAAACCCCCCCAGAGACCCCCAAAATCCCCTTAAAGACCCAAAATTCCCAAATAAAAGCCCCAAACCCCCTAAATCTCCTCAGGACCCCTGCAAAGCCACCCCTTAGCCCCGCCCATTTCCCCTTTAGCCCCGCCCCCTCCCGGCCCTGCCGACCCAAATTCCCCCCCAAAAACCCCCCAAAACCCCCAAAATTCCAAAAAAAAACCCCTCAGAGACCCCCAAAAATCCCCTTAAAGACCCAAAATTCCCAAATAAAAGCCCCAAACCCCCTAAATCTCCTCAGGACCCCTGCAAAGCCACCCCTTAGCCCCGCCCATTTCCCCTTTAGCCCCGCCCCCTCCCGGCCCTGCCGACCCAAATTCCCCCCCAAAAACCCCCCAAAACCCCCAAAATTCCAAAAAAAACCCCCCCAGAGACCCCCAAAAATCCCCTTAAAGACCCAAAATTCCCAAATAAAAGCCCCAAACCCCCTAAATCTCCTCAGGACCCCTGCAAAGCCACCCCTTAGCCCCGCCCACTCCCCCTCTAGCCCCGCCCATTTCTTCTTTAGCCCCGCCCCCTCCCGGCCCTGCCGACCCAAATTCCCCCCCAAAAACCCCCCAAAACCCCCAAAATTCCAGAAAAAAACCCCCCAGAGACCCCCAAAAATCCCCTTAAAGACCCAAAATTCCCAAATAAAAGCCCCAAACCCCCTAAATCTCCTCAGGACCCCTGCAAAGCCACCCCTTAGCCCCGCCCATTTCCCCTTTAGCCCCGCCCCCTCCCGGCCCTGCCGACCCAAATTCCCCCCCAAAAACCCCCCAAAACCCCCAAAATTCCAGAAAAAAAACCCCCAGAGACCCCCAAAAATCCCCTTAAAGACCCAACATTCCCAAATAAAAGCCCCAAACCCCCTAAATCTCCTCAGGACCCCTGCAAAGCCACCCCTTAGCCCCGCCCATTTCCCCTTTAGCCCCGCCCCCTCCCGGCCCTGCCGACCCAAATTCCCCCCCAAAAACCCCCCAAAACCCCCAAAATTCCAAAAAAAACCCCCCCAGAGACCCCCAAAAATCCCCTTAAAGACCCAAAATTCCCAAATAAAAGCCCCAAACCCCCTAAATCTCCTCAGGACCCCTGCAAAGCCACCCCTTAGCCCCGCCCATTTCCCCTTTAGCCCCGCCCCCTCCCGGCCCTGCCGACCCAAATTCCCCCCCAAAAACCCCCCAAAACCCCCAAAATTCCAAAAAAAACCCCCCCAGAGACCCCCAAAAATCCCCTTAAAGACCCAAAATTCCCAAATAAAAGCCCCAAACCCCCTAAATCTCCTCAGGACCCCTGCAAAGCCACCCCTTAGCCCCGCCCACTCCCCCTCTAGCCCCGCCCATTTCTTCTTTAGCCCCGCCCCCTCCCGGCCCTGCCGACCCAAATTCCCCCCCAAAAACCCCCCAAAACCCCCAAAATTCCAAAAAAAAACCCCCCAGAGACCCCCAAAAATCCCCTTAAAGACCCAAAATTCCCAAATAAAAGCCCCAAACCCCCTAAATCTCCTCAGGACCCCTGCAAAGCCACCCCTTAGCCCCGCCCATTTCCCCTTTAGCCCCGCCCCCTCCCGGCCCTGCCGACCCAAATTCCCCCCCAAAAACCCCCCAAAACCCCCAAAATTCCAGAAAAAAACCCCCCAGAGACCCCCAAAAATCCCCTTAAAGACCCAACATTCCCAAATAAAAGCCCCAAACCCCCTAAATCTCCTCAGGACCCCTGCAAAGCCACCCCTTAGCCCCGCCCATTTCCCCTTTAGCCCCGCCCCCTCCCGGCCCTGCCGACCCAAATTCCCCCCCAAAAACCCCCCAAAACCCCCAAAATTCAAAAAAAAAACCCCCCAGAGACCCCCAAAAATCCCCTTAATGGCCCAAAATTCTCAAATAAAAGCCCCAAACCCCCTAAATCTCCTCAGGACCCCTGCAAAGCCACCCCTTAGCCCCGCCCATTTCCCCTTTAGCCCCGCCCCCTCCCGGCCCTGCCGACCCAAATTCCCCCCCAAAAACCCCCCAAAACCCCCAAAATTCCAGAAAAAAACCCCCCAGAGACCCCCAAAAATCCCCTTAAAGACCCAACATTCCCAAATAAAAGCCCCAAACCCCCTAAATCTCCTCAGGACCCCTGCAAAGCCACCCCTTAGCCCCGCCCATTTCCCCTTTAGCCCCGCCCCCTCCCGGCCCTGCCGACCCAAATTCCCCCCCAAAAACCCCCCAAAACCCCCAAAATTCCAAAAAAAACCCCCCCAGAGACCCCCAAAAATCCCCTTAAAGACCCAAAATTCCCAAATAAAAGCCCCAAACCCCCTAAATCTCCTCAGGACCCCTGCAAAGCCACCCCTCTAGCCCCGCCCATTTCCCCTTTAGCCCCGCCCCCTCCCGGCCCTGCCGACCCAAATTCCCCCCCAAAAACCCCCCAAAACCCCCAAAATTCCAAAAAAACCCCCCCCAGAGACCCCCAAAAATCCCCTTAAAGACCCAAAATTCCCAAATAAAAGCCCCAAACCCCCTAAATCTCCTCAGGACCCCTGCAAAGCCACCCCTTAGCCCCGCCCACTCCCCCTCTAGCCCCGCCCATTTCCCCTTTAGCCCCGCCCCCTCCCGGCCCTGCCGACCCAAATTCCCCCCCAAAAACCCCCCAAAACCCCCAAAATTCCAAAAAAAAAAACCCCAGAGACCCCCAAAAATCCCCTTAAAGACCCAAAATTCCCAAATAAAAGCCCCAAACCCCCTAAATCTCCTCAGGACCCCTGCAAAGCCACCCCTTAGCCCCGCCCATTTCCCCTTTAGCCCCGCCCCCTCCCGGCCCTGCCGACCCAAATTCCCCCCCAAAAACCCCCCAAAACCCCCAAAATTCCAAAAAAAAAACCCCCAGAGACCCCCAAAAATCCCCTTAAAGACCCAAAATTCCCAAATAAAAGCCCCAAACCCCCTAAATCTCCTCAGGAGCCCTGCAAAGCCACCCCTTAGCCCCGCCCATTTCCCCTTTAGCCCCGCCCCCTCCCGGCCCTGCCGACCCAAATTCCCCCCCAAAAACCCCCCAAAACCCCCAAAATTCCAAAAAAAAACCCCCCAGAGACCCCCAAAAATCCCCTTAAAGACCCAAAATTCCCAAATAAAAGCCCCAAACCCCCTAAATCTCCTCAGGACCCCTGCACAGCCACCCCTTAGCCCCGCCCATTTCCCCTTTAGCCCCGCCCCCTCCCGGCCCTGCCGACCCAAATTCCCCCCCAAAAACCCCCCAAAACCCCCAAAATTCCAGAAAAAAACCCCCCAGAGACCCCCAAAAATCCCCTTAAAGACCCAACATTCCCAAATAAAAGCCCCAAACCCCCTAAATCTCCTCAGGACCCCTGCAAAGCCACCCCTTAGCCCCGCCCATTTCCCCTTTAGCCCCGCCCCCTCCCGGCCCTGCCGACCCAAATTCCCCCCCAAAAACCCCCCAAAACCCCCAAAATTCCAAAAAAAAAAACCCCAGAGACCCCCAAAAATCCCCTTAAAGACCCAAAATTCCCAAATAAAAGCCCCAAACCCCCTAAATCTCCTCAGGACCCCTGCAAAGCCACCCCTTAGCCCCGCCCATTTCCCCTTTAGCCCCGCCCCCTCCCGGCCCTGCCGACCCAAATTCCCCCCCAAAAACCCCCCAAAACCCCCAAAATTCCAAAAAAAAAACCCCCAGAGACCCCCAAAAATCCCCTTAAAGACCCAAAATTCCCAAATAAAAGCCCCAAACCCCCTAAATCTCCTCAGGACCCCTGAAAAGCCACCCCTTAGCCCCGCCCACTCCCCCTCTAGCCCCGCCCATTTCCCCTTTAGCCCCGCCCCCTCCCGGCCCTGCCGACCCAAATTCCCCCCCAAAAACCCCCCAAAACCCCCAAAATTCAAAAAAAAAACCCCCCAGAGACCCCCAAAAATCCCCTTAATGGCCCAAAATTCCCAAATAAAAGCCCCAAACCCCCTAAATCTCCTCAGGACCCCTGCAAAGCCACCCCTTAGCCCCGCCCATTTCCCCTTTAGCCCCGCCCCCTCCCGGCCCTGCCGACCCAAATTCCCCCCCAAAAACCCCCCAAAACCCCCAAAATTCCAGAAAAAAAACCCCCAGAGACCCCCAAAAATCCCCTTAAAGACCCAAAATTCCCAAATAAAAGCCCCAAACCCCCTAAATCTCCTCAGGACCCCTGAAAAGCCACCCCTTAGCCCCGCCCACTCCCCCTCTAGCCCCGCCCATTTCCCCTTTAGCCCCGCCCCCTCCCGGCCCTGCCGACCCAAATTCCCCCCCAAAAACCCCCCAAAACCCCCAAAATTCCAAAAAAAAACCCCCCAGAGACCCCCAAAAATCCCCTTAAAGACCCAAAATTCCCAAATAAAAGCCCCAAACCCCCTAAATCTCCTCAGGACCCCTGCAAAGCCACACCTTAGCCCCGCCCATTTCCCCTTTAGCCCCGCCCCCTCCCGGCCCTGCCGACCCAAATTCCCCCCCAAAAACCCCCCAAAACCCCCAAAATTCCAAAAAAAAACCCCCCAGAGACCCCCAAAAATCCCCTTAAAGACCCAAAATTCCCAAATAAAAGCCCCAAACCCCCTAAATCTCCTCAGGACCTCTGCAAAGCCACCCCTTAGCCCCGCCCATTTCCCCTTTAGCCCCGCCCCCTCCCGGCCCTGCCGACCCAAATTCCCCCCCAAAAACCCCCCAAAACCCCCAAAATTCCAAAAAAAACCCCCCCAGAGACCCCCAAAAATCCCCTTAAAGACCCAAAATTCCCAAATAAAAGCCCCAAACCCCCTAAATCTCCTCAGGACCCCTGCAAAGCCACCCCTTAGCCCCGCCCATTTCCCCTTTAGCCCCGCCCCCTCCCGGCCCTGCCGACCCAAATTCCCCCCCCAAAACCCCCCAAAACCCCCAAAATTCCAAAAAAAACCCCCCCAGAGACCCCCAAACATCCCCTTAAAGACCCAAAATTCCCAAATAAAAGCCCCAAACCCCCTAAATCTCCTCAGGACCCCTGCAAAGCCACCCCTTAGCCCCGCCCATTTCCCCTTTAGCCCCGCCCCCTCCCGGCCCTGCCGACCCAAATTCCCCCCCAAAAACCCCCCAAAACCCCCAAAATTCCAGAAAAAAAACCCCCAGAGACCCCCAAAAATCCCCTTAAAGACCCAACATTCCCAAATAAAAGCCCCAAACCCCCTAAATCTCCTCAGGACCCCTGCAAAGCCACCCCTTAGCCCCGCCCATTTCCCCTTTAGCCCCGCCCCCTCCCGGCCCTGCCGACCCAAATTCCCCCCCAAAAACCCCCCAAAACCCCCAAAATTCCAGAAAAAAAACCCCCAGAGACCCCCAAAAATCCCCTTAAAGACCCAAAATTCCCAAATAAAAGCCCCAAACCCCCTAAATCTCCTCAGGACCCCTGAAAAGCCACCCCTTAGCCCCGCCCACTCCCCCTCTAGCCCCGCCCATTTCCCCTTTAGCCCCGCCCCCTCCCGGCCCTGCCGACCCAAATTCCCCCCCAAAAACCCCCCAAAACCCCCAAAATTCCAAAAAAAACCCCCCCAGAGACCCCCAAAAATCCCCTTAAAGACCCAAAATTCCCAAATAAAAGCCCCAAACCCCCTAAATCTCCTCAGGACCCCTGCAAAGCCACCCCTTAGCCCCGCCCACTCCCCCTCTAGCCCCGCCCATTTCCCCTTTAGCCCCGCCCCCTCCCGGCCCTGCCGACCCAAATTCCCCCCCAAAAACCCCCTAAAACCCCCAAAATTCCAAAAAAAAAACCCCCCAGAGACCCCCAAAAATCCCCTTAAAGACCCAAAATTCCCAAATAAAAGCCCCAAACCCTCTAAATCTCCTCAGGACCCCTGCAAAGCCACCCCTTAGCCCCGCCCATTTCCCCTTTAGCCCCGCCCCCTCCCGGCCCTGCCGACCCAAATTCCCCCCCAAAAACCCCCCAAAACCCCCAAAATTCCAAAAAAAAAACCCCCCAGAGACCCCCAAAAATCCCCTTAAAGACCCAAAATTCCCAAATAAAAGCCCCAAACCCCCTAAATCTCCTCAGGACCCCTGCAAAGCCACCCCTTAGCCCCGCCCATTTCCCCTTTAGCCCCGCCCCCTCCCGGCCCTGCCGACCCAAATTCCCCCCCAAAAACCCCCCAAAACCCCCAAAATTCCAAAAAAAACCCCCCCAGAGACCCCCAAAAATCCCCTTAAAGACCCAAAATTCCCAAATAAAAGCCCCAAACCCCCTAAATCTCCTCAGGACCCCTGCAAAGCCACACCTTAGCCCCGCCCATTTCCCCTTTAGCCCCGCCCCCTCCCGGCCCTGCCGACCCAAATTCCCCCCCAAAAACCCCCCAAAACCCCCAAAATTCCAAAAAAAACCCCCCCAGAGACCCCCAAAAATCCCCTTAAAGACCCAAAATTCCCAAATAAAAGCCCCAAACCCCCTAAATCTCCTCAGGACCCCTGCAAAGCCACCCCTTAGCCCCGCCCATTTCCCCTTTAGCCCCGCCCCCTCCCGGCCCTGCCGACCCAAATTCCCCCCCAAAAACCCCCCAAAACCCCCAAAATTCCAGAAAAAAAACCCCCAGAGACCCCCAAAAATCCCCTTAAAGACCCAACATTCCCAAATAAAAGCCCCAAACCCCCTAAATCTCCTCAGGACCCCTGCAAAGCCACCCCTTAGCCCCGCCCATTTCCCCTTTAGCCCCGCCCCCTCCCGGCCCTGCCGACCCAAATTCCCCCCCAAAAACCCCCCAAAACCCCCAAAATTCCAGAAAAAAAACCCCCAGAGACCCCCAAAAATCCCCTTAAAGACCCAAAATTCCCAAATAAAAGCCCCAAACCCCCTAAATCTCCTCAGGACCCCTGAAAAGCCACCCCTTAGCCCCGCCCACTCCCCCTCTAGCCCCGCCCATTTCCCCTTTAGCCCCGCCCCCTCCCGGCCCTGCCGACCCAAATTCCCCCCCAAAACCCCCAAAATTCCAAAAAAAAACCCCCCAGAGACCCCCAAAAATCCCCTTAAAGACCCAAAATTCCCAAATAAAAGCCCCAAACCCCCTAAATCTCCTCAGGACCCCTGCAAAGCCACCCCTTAGCCCCGCCCATTTCCCCTTTAGCCCCGCCCCCTCCCGGCCCTGCCGACCCAAATTCCCCCCCAAAAACCCCCCAAAACCCCCAAAATTCCAAAAAAAAACCCCCCAGAGACCCCCAAAAATCCCCTTAAAGACCCAAAATTCCCAAATAAAAGCCCCAAACCCCCTAAATCTCCTCAGGACCCCTGCAAAGCCACCCCTTAGCCCCGCCCATTTCCCCTTTAGCCCCGCCCCCTCCCGGCCCTGCCGACCCAAATTCCCCCCCAAAAACCCCCCAAAACCCCCAAAATTCCAGAAAAAAAACCCCCAGAGACCCCCAAAAATCCCCTTAAAGACCCAAAATTCCCAAATAAAAGCCCCAAACCCCCTAAATCTCCTCAGGACCCCTGCAAAGCCACCTCTTAGCCCCGCCCACTCCCCCTCTAGCCCCGCCCATTTCCCCTTTAGCCCCGCCCCCTCCCGGCCCTGCCGACCCAAATTCCCCCCCAAAAACCCCCCAAAACCCCCAAAATTCCAAAAAAAACCCCCCCAGAGACCCCCAAAAATCCCCTTAAAGACCCAAAATTCCCAAATAAAAGCCCCAAACCCCCTAAATCTCCTCAGGACCCCTGCAAAGCCACCCCTTAGCCCCGCCCACTCCCCCTCTAGCCCCGCCCATTTCCCCTTTAGCCCCGCCCCCTCCCGGCCCTGCCGACCCAAATTCCCCCCCAAAAACCCCCCAAAACCCCCAAAATTCCAAAAAAAAAACCCCCCAGAGACCCCCAAAAATCCCCTTAAAGACCCAAAATTCCCAAATAAAAGCCCCAAACCCTCTAAATCTCCTCAGGACCCCTGCAAAGCCACCCCTTAGCCCCGCCCATTTCCCCTTTAGCCCCGCCCCCTCCCGGCCCTGCCGACCCAAATTCCCCCCCAAAAACCCCCCAAAACCCCCAAAATTCCAAAAAAAAACCCCCCAGAGACCCCCAAAAATCCCCTTAAAGACCCAAAATTCCCAAATAAAAGCCCCAAACCCCCTAAATCTCCTCAGGACCCCTGCAAAGCCACCCCTTAGCCCCGCCCATTTCCCCTTTAGCCCCGCCCCCTCCCGGCCCTGCCGACCCAAATTCCCCCCCAAAAACCCCCCAAAACCCCCAAAATTCCAAAAAAAAACCCCCCCAGAGACCCCCAAAAATCCCCTTAAAGACCCAAAATTCCCAAATAAAAGCCCCAAACCCCCTAAATCTCCTCAGGACCCCTGCAAAGCCACACCTTAGCCCCGCCCATTTCCCCTTTAGCCCCGCCCCCTCCCGGCCCTGCCGACCCAAATTCCCCCCCAAAAACCCCCCAAAACCCCCAAAATTCCAGAAAAAAAACCCCCAGAGACCCCCAAAAATCCCCTTAAAGACCCAACATTCCCAAATAAAAGCCCCAAACCCCCTAAATCTCCTCAGGACCCCTGCAAAGCCACCCCTTAGCCCCGCCCATTTCCCCTTTAGCCCCGCCCCCTCCCGGCCCTGCCGACCCAAATTCCCCCCCAAAAACCCCCCAAAACCCCCAAAATTCCAGAAAAAAAACCCCCAGAGACCCCCAAAAATCCCCTTAAAGACCCAAAATTCCCAAATAAAAGCCCCAAACCCCCTAAATCTCCTCAGGACCCCTGAAAAGCCACCCCTTAGCCCCGCCCACTCCCCCTCTAGCCCCGCCCATTTCCCCTTTAGCCCCGCCCCCTCCCGGCCCTGCCGACCCAAATTCCCCCCCAAAACCCCCAAAATTCCAAAAAAAAACCCCCCAGAGACCCCCAAAAATCCCCTTAAAGACCCAAAATTCCCAAATAAAAGCCCCAAACCCCCTAAATCTCCTCAGGACCCCTGCAAAGCCACCCCTTAGCCCCGCCCATTTCCCCTTTAGCCCCGCCCCCTCCCGGCCCTGCCGACCCAAATTCCCCCCCAAAAACCCCCCAAAACCCCCAAAATTCCAAAAAAAACCCCCCCAGAGACCCCCAAAAATCCCCTTAAAGACCCAAAATTCCCAAATAAAAGCCCCAAACCCCCTAAATCTCCTCAGGACCCCTGCAAAGCCACACCTTAGCCCCGCCCATTTCCCCTTTAGCCCCGCCCCCTCCCGGCCCTGCCGACCCAAATTCCCCCCCAAAAACCCCCCAAAACCCCCAAAATTCCAAAAAAAAACCCCCCAGAGACCCCCAAAAATCCCCTTAAAGACCCAAAATTCCCAAATAAAAGCCCCAAACCCCCTAAATCTCCTCAGGACCTCTGCAAAGCCACCCCTTAGCCCCGCCCATTTCCCCTTTAGCCCCGCCCCCTCCCGGCCCTGCCGACCCAAATTCCCCCCCAAAAACCCCCCAAAACCCCCAAAATTCCAAAAAAAACCCCCCCAGAGACCCCCAAAAATCCCCTTAAAGACCCAAAATTCCCAAATAAAAGCCCCAAACCCCCTAAATCTCCTCAGGACCCCTGCAAAGCCACCCCTTAGCCCCGCCCATTTCCCCTTTAGCCCCGCCCCCTCCCGGCCCTGCCGACCCAAATTCCCCCCCAAAAACCCCCCAAAACCCCCAAAATTCCAAAAAAAACCCCCCCCAGAGACCCCCAAACATCCCCTTAAAGACCCAAAATTCCCAAATAAAAGCCCCAAACCCCCTAAATCTCCTCAGGACCCCTGCAAAGCCACCCCTTAGCCCCGCCCATTTCCCCTTTAGCCCCGCCCCCTCCCGGCCCTGCCGACCCAAATTCCCCCCCAAAAACCCCCCAAAACCCCCAAAATTCCAGAAAAAAAACCCCCAGAGACCCCCAAAAATCCCCTTAAAGACCCAACATTCCCAAATAAAAGCCCCAAACCCCCTAAATCTCCTCAGGACCCCTGCAAAGCCACCCCTTAGCCCCGCCCATTTCCCCTTTAGCCCCGCCCCCTCCCGGCCCTGCCGACCCAAATTCCCCCCCAAAAACCCCCCAAAACCCCCAAAATTCCAGAAAAAAAACCCCCAGAGACCCCCAAAAATCCCCTTAAAGACCCAAAATTCCCAAATAAAAGCCCCAAACCCCCTAAATCTCCTCAGGACCCCTGAAAAGCCACCCCTTAGCCCCGCCCACTCCCCCTCTAGCCCCGCCCATTTCCCCTTTAGCCCCGCCCCCTCCCGGCCCTGCCGACCCAAATTCCCCCCCAAAAACCCCCCAAAACCCCCAAAATTCCAAAAAAAAACCCCCCCAGAGACCCCCAAAAATCCCCTTAAAGACCCAAAATTCCCAAATAAAAGCCCCAAACCCCCTAAATCTCCTCAGGACCCCTGCAAAGCCACCTCTTAGCCCCGCCCACTCCCCCTCTAGCCCCGCCCATTTCCCCTTTAGCCCCGCCCCCTCCCGGCCCTGCCGACCCAAATTCCCCCCCAAAAACCCCCCAAAACCCCCAAAATTCCAAAAAAAACCCCCCCAGAGACCCCCAAAAATCCCCTTAAAGACCCAAAATTCCCAAATAAAAGCCCCAAACCCCCTAAATCTCCTCAGGACCCCTGCAAAGCCACCCCTTAGCCCCGCCCACTCCCCCTCTAGCCCCGCCCATTTCCCCTTTAGCCCCGCCCCCTCCCGGCCCTGCCGACCCAAATTCCCCCCCAAAAACCCCCTAAAACCCCCAAAATTCCAAAAAAAAAAACCCCCAGAGACCCCCAAAAATCCCCTTAAAGACCCAAAATTCCCAAATAAAAGCCCCAAACCCTCTAAATCTCCTCAGGACCCCTGCAAAGCCACCCCTTAGCCCCGCCCATTTCCCCTTTAGCCCCGCCCCCTCCCGGCCCTGCCGACCCAAATTCCCCCCCAAAAACCCCCCAAAACCCCCAAAATTCCAAAAAAAAAACCCCCCAGAGACCCCCAAAAATCCCCTTAAAGACCCAAAATTCCCAAATAAAAGCCCCAAACCCCCTAAATCTCCTCAGGACCCCTGCAAAGCCACCCCTTAGCCCCGCCCATTTCCCCTTTAGCCCCGCCCCCTCCCGGCCCTGCCGACCCAAATTCCCCCCCAAAAACCCCCCAAAACCCCCAAAATTCCAAAAAAAACCCCCCCAGAGACCCCCAAAAATCCCCTTAAAGACCCAAAATTCCCAAATAAAAGCCCCAAACCCCCTAAATCTCCTCAGGACCCCTGCAAAGCCACCCCTTAGCCCCGCCCATTTCCCCTTTAGCCCCGCCCCCTCCCGGCCCTGCCGACCCAAATTCCCCCCCAAAAACCCCCCAAAACCCCCAAAATTCCAAAAAAAACCCCCCCAGAGACCCCCAAAAATCCCCTTAAAGACCCAAAATTCCCAAATAAAAGCCCCAAACCCCCTAAATCTCCTCAGGACCCCTGCAAAGCCACCCCTTAGCCCCGCCCATTTCCCCTTTAGCCCCGCCCCCTCCCGGCCCTGCCGACCCAAATTCCCCCCCAAAAACCCCCCAAAACCCCCAAAATTCCAGAAAAAAAACCCCCAGAGACCCCCAAAAATCCCCTTAAAGACCCAACATTCCCAAATAAAAGCCCCAAACCCCCTAAATCTCCTCAGGACCCCTGCAAAGCCACCCCTTAGCCCCGCCCATTTCCCCTTTAGCCCCGCCCCCTCCCGGCCCTGCCGACCCAAATTCCCCCCCAAAAACCCCCCAAAACCCCCAAAATTCCAGAAAAAAAACCCCCAGAGACCCCCAAAAATCCCCTTAAAGACCCAAAATTCCCAAATAAAAGCCCCAAACCCCCTAAATCTCCTCAGGACCCCTGCAAAGCCACCCCTTAGCCCCGCCCACTCCCCCTCTAGCCCCGCCCATTTCCCCTTTAGCCCCGCCCCCTCCCGGCCCTGCCGACCCAAATTCCCCCCCAAAACCCCCAAAATTCCAAAAAAAAACCCCCCAGAGACCCCCAAAAATCCCCTTAAAGACCCAAAATTCCCAAATAAAAGCCCCAAACCCCCTAAATCTCCTCAGGACCCCTGCAAAGCCACCCCTTAGCCCCGCCCATTTCCCCTTTAGCCCCGCCCCCTCCCGGCCCTGCCGACCCAAATTCCCCCCCAAAAACCCCCCAAAACCCCCAAAATTCCAAAAAAAAACCCCCCCAGAGACCCCCAAAAATCCCCTTAAAGACCCAAAATTCCCAAATAAAAGCCCCAAACCCCCTAAATCTCCTCAGGACCCCTGCAAAGCCACCCCTTAGCCCCGCCCATTTCCCCTTTAGCCCCGCCCCCTCCCGGCCCTGCTGACCCAAATTCCCCCCCAAAAACCCCCCAAAACCCCCAAAATTCCAAAAAAAACCCCCCCAGAGACCCCCAAAAATCCCCTTAAAGACCCAAAATTCCCAAATAAAAGCCCCAAACCCCCTAAATCTCCTCAGGACCCCTGCAAAGCCACCCCTTAGCCCCGCCCATTTCCCCTTTAGCCCCGCCCCCTCCCGGCCCTGCCGACCCAAATTCCCCCCCAAAAACCCCCCAAAACCCCCAAAATTCCAGAAAAAAAACCCCCAGAGACCCCCAAAAATCCCCTTAAAGACCCAAAATTCCCAAATAAAAGCCCCAAACCCCCTAAATCTCCTCAGGACCCCTGCAAAGCCACCTCTTAGCCCCGCCCACTCCCCCTCTAGCCCCGCCCATTTCCCCTTTAGCCCCGCCCCCTCCCGGCCCTGCCGACCCAAATTCCCCCCCAAAAACCCCCCAAAACCCCCAAAATTCCAAAAAAAACCCCCCCAGAGACCCCCAAAAATCCCCTTAAAGACCCAAAATTCCCAAATAAAAGCCCCAAACCCCCTAAATCTCCTCAGGACCCCTGCAAAGCCACCCCTTAGCCCCGCCCACTCCCCCTCTAGCCCCGCCCATTTCCCCTTTAGCCCCGCCCCCTCCCGGCCCTGCCGACCCAAATTCCCCCCCCAAAACCCCCTAAAACCCCCAAAATTCCAAAAAAAAAACCCCCCAGAGACCCCCAAAAATCCCCTTAAAGACCCAAAATTCCCAAATAAAAGCCCCAAACCCTCTAAATCTCCTCAGGACCCCTGCAAAGCCACCCCTTAGCCCCGCCCATTTCCCCTTTAGCCCCGCCCCCTCCCGGCCCTGCCGACCCAAATTCCCCCCCCAAAAACCCCCCAAAACCCCCAAAATTCCAAAAAAAAACCCCCCCAGAGACCCCCAAAAATCCCCTTAAAGACCCAAAATTCCCAAATAAAAGCCCCAAACCCCCTAAATCTCCTCAGGACCCCTGCAAAGCCACCCCTTAGCCCCGCCCATTTCCCCTTTAGCCCCGCCCCCTCCCGGCCCTGCCGACCCAAATTCCCCCCCAAAAACCCCCCAAAACCCCCAAAATTCCAAAAAAAACCCCCCCAGAGACCCCCAAAAATCCCCTTAAAGACCCAAAATTCCCAAATAAAAGCCCAAACCCCCTAAATCTCCTCAGGACCCCTGCAAAGCCACACCTTAGCCCCGCCCATTTCCCCTTTAGCCCCGCCCCCTCCCGGCCCTGCCGACCCAAATTCCCCCCCCAAAAACCCCCCAAAACCCCCAAAATTCCAAAAAAAACCCCCCCAGAGACCCCCAAAAATCCCCTTAAAGACCCAAAATTCCCAAATAAAAGCCCCAAACCCCCTAAATCTCCTCAGGACCCCTGCAAAGCCACACCTTAGCCCCGCCCATTTCCCCTTTAGCCCCGCCCCCTCCCGGCCCTGCCGACCCAAATTCCCCCCCAAAAACCCCCCAAAACCCCCAAAATTCCAGAAAAAAAAACCCCCAGAGACCCCCAAAAATCCCCTTAAAGACCCAACATTCCCAAATAAAAGCCCCAAACCCCCTAAATCTCCTCAGGACCCCTGCAAAGCCACCCCTTAGCCCCGCCCATTTCCCCTTTAGCCCCGCCCCCTCCCGGCCCTGCCGACCCAAATTCCCCCCCAAAAACCCCCCAAAACCCCCAAAATTCCAGAAAAAAAACCCCCAGAGACCCCCAAAAATCCCCTTAAAGACCCAAAATTCCCAAATAAAAGCCCCAAACCCCCTAAATCTCCTCAGGACCCCTGAAAAGCCACCCCTTAGCCCCGCCCACTCCCCCTCTAGCCCCGCCCATTTCCCCTTTAGCCCCGCCCCCTCCCGGCCCTGCCGACCCAAATTCCCCCCCAAAACCCCCAAAATTCCAAAAAAAAACCCCCCAGAGACCCCCAAAAATCCCCTTAAAGACCCAAAATTCCCAAATAAAAGCCCCAAACCCCCTAAATCTCCTCAGGACCCCTGCAAAGCCACCCCTTAGCCCCGCCCATTTCCCCTTTAGCCCCGCCCCCTCCCGGCCCTGCCGACCCAAATTCCCCCCCAAAAACCCCCCAAAACCCCCAAAATTCCAAAAAAAAAACCCCCCAGAGACCCCCAAAAATCCCCTTAAAGACCCAAAATTCCCAAATAAAAGCCCCAAACCCCCTAAATCTCCTCAGGACCCCTGCAAAGCCACCCCTTAGCCCCGCCCATTTCCCCTTTAGCCCCGCCCCCTCCCGGCCCTGCCGACCCAAATTCCCCCCCAAAAACCCCCCAAAACCCCCAAAATTCCAAAAAAAACCCCCAGAGACCCCCAAAAATCCCCTTAAAGACCCAAAATTCCCAAATAAAAGCCCCAAACCCCCTAAATCTCCTCAGGACCCCTGAAAAGCCACCCCTTAGCCCCGCCCACTCCCCCTCTAGCCCCGCCCATTTCCCCTTTAGCCCCGCCCCCTCCCGGCCCTGCCGACCCAAATTCCCCCCCAAAAACCCCCCAAAACCCCCAAAATTCCAAAAAAAAACCCCCCAGAGACCCCCAAAAATCCCCTTAAAGACCCAAAATTCCCAAATAAAAGCCCCAAACCCCCTAAATCTCCTCAGGACCCCTGCAAAGCCACACCTTAGCCCCGCCCATTTCCCGTTTAGCCCCGCCCCCTCCCGGCCCTGCCGACCCAAATTCCCCCCCAAAAACCCCCCAAAACCCCCAAAATTCCAAAAAAAAACCCCCCAGAGACCCCCAAAAATCCCCTTAAAGACCCAAAATTCCCAAATAAAAGCCCCAAACCCCCTAAATCTCCTCAGGACCTCTGCAAAGCCACCCCTTAGCCCCGCCCATTTCCCCTTTAGCCCCGCCCCCTCCCGGCCCTGCCGACCCAAATTCCCCCCCAAAAACCCCCCAAAACCCCCAAAATTCCAAAAAAAAAACCCCCCCAGAGACCCCCAAAAATCCCCTTAAAGACCCAAAATTCCCAAATAAAAGCCCCAAACCCCCTAAATCTCCTCAGGACCCCTGCAAAGCCACCCCTTAGCCCCGCCCATTTCCCCTTTAGCCCCGCCCCCTCCCGGCCCTGCCGACCCAAATTCCCCCCCAAAAACCCCCCAAAACCCCCAAAATTCCAGAAAAAAAACCCCCAGAGACCCCCAAAAATCCCCTTAAAGACCCAAAATTCCCAAATAAAAGCCCCAAACCCCCTAAATCTCCTCAGGACCCCTGAAAAGCCACCCCTTAGCCCCGCCCACTCCCCCTCTAGCCCCGCCCATTTCCCCTTTAGCCCCGCCCCCTCCCGGCCCTGCCGACCCAAATTCCCCCCCAAAACCCCCCAAAATTCCAAAAAAAAACCCCCCAGAGACCCCCAAAAATCCCCTTAAAGACCCAAAATTCCCAAATAAAAGCCCCAAACCCCCTAAATCTCCTCAGGACCCCTGCAAAGCCACCCCTTAGCCCCGCCCATTTCCCCTTTAGCCCCGCCCCCTCCCGGCCCTGCTGACCCAAATTCCCCCCCAAAAACCCCCCAAAACCCCCAAAATTCCAAAAAAAAACCCCCCCAGAGACCCCCAAAAATCCCCTTAAAGACCCAAAATTCCCAAATAAAAGCCCCAAACCCCCTAAATCTCCTCAGGACCCCTGCAAAGCCACCCCTTAGCCCCGCCCATTTCCCCTTTAGCCCCGCCCCCTCCCGGCCCTGCCGACCCAAATTCCCCCCCAAAAACCCCCCAAAACCCCCAAAATTCCAGAAAAAAAACCCCCAGAGACCCCCAAAAATCCCCTTAAAGACCCAAAATTCCCAAATAAAAGCCCCAAACCCCCTAAATCTCCTCAGGACCCCTGCAAAGCCACCTCTTAGCCCCGCCCACTCCCCCTCTAGCCCCGCCCATTTCCCCTTTAGCCCCGCCCCCTCCCGGCCCTGCCGACCCAAATTCCCCCCCAAAAACCCCCCAAAACCCCCAAAATTCCAAAAAAAACCCCCCCAGAGACCCCCAAAAATCCCCTTAAAGACCCAAAATTCCCAAATAAAAGCCCCAAACCCCCTAAATCTCCTCAGGACCCCTGCAAAGCCACCCCTTAGCCCCGCCCACTCCCCCTCTAGCCCCGCCCATTTCCCCTTTAGCCCCGCCCCCTCCCGGCCCTGCCGACCCAAATTCCCCCCCAAAAACCCCCTAAAACCCCCAAAATTCCAAAAAAAAAACCCCCCAGAGACCCCCAAAAATCCCCTTAAAGACCCAAAATTCCCAAATAAAAGCCCCAAACCCTCTAAATCTCCTCAGGACCCCTGCAAAGCCACCCCTTAGCCCCGCCCATTTCCCCTTTAGCCCCGCCCCCTCCCGGCCCTGCCGACCCAAATTCCCCCCCAAAAACCCCCCAAAACCCCCAAAATTCCAAAAAAAAAACCCCCCAGAGACCCCCAAAAATCCCCTTAAAGACCCAAAATTCCCAAATAAAAGCCCCAAACCCCCTAAATCTCCTCAGGACCCCTGCAAAGCCACCCCTTAGCCCCGCCCATTTCCCCTTTAGCCCCGCCCCCTCCCGGCCCTGCCGACCCAAATTCCCCCCCAAAAACCCCCCAAAACCCCCAAAATTCCAGAAAAAAAACCCCCAGAGACCCCCAAAAATCCCCTTAAAGACCCAAAATTCCCAAATAAAAGCCCCAAACCCCCTAAATCTCCTCAGGACCCCTGAAAAGCCACCCCTTAGCCCCGCCCACTCCCCCTCTAGCCCCGCCCATTTCCCCTTTAGCCCCGCCCCCTCCCGGCCCTGCCGACCCAAATTCCCCCCCAAAACCCCCAAAATTCCAAAAAAAAACCCCCCAGAGACCCCCAAAAATCCCCTTAAAGACCCAAAATTCCCAAATAAAAGCCCCAAACCCCCTAAATCTCCTCAGGACCCCTGCAAAGCCACCCCTTAGCCCCGCCCATTTCCCCTTTAGCCCCGCCCCCTCCCGGCCCTGCCGACCCAAATTCCCCCCCAAAAACCCCCCAAAACCCCCAAAATTCCAAAAAAAAACCCCCCAGAGACCCCCAAAAATCCCCTTAAAGACCCAAAATTCCCAAATAAAAGCCCCAAACCCCCTAAATCTCCTCAGGACCCCTGCAAAGCCACCCCTTAGCCCCGCCCATTTCCCCTTTAGCCCCGCCCCCTCCCGGCCCTGCCGACCCAAATTCCCCCCCAAAAACCCCCCAAAACCCCCAAAATTCCAAAAAAAACCCCCCCAGAGACCCCCAAAAATCCCCTTAAAGACCCAAAATTCCCAAATAAAAGCCCCAAACCCCCTAAATCTCCTCAGGACCCCTGCAAAGCCACCCCTTAGCCCTGCCCACTCCCCCTCTAGCCCCGCCCATTTCCCCTATAGCCCCGCCCCCTCCCGGCCCTGCCGACCCAAATTCCCCCCCAAAAACCCCCTAAAACCCCCAAAATTCCAAAAAAAAAACCCCCCAGAGACCCCCAAAAATCCCCTTAAAGACCCAAAATTCCCAAATAAAAGCCCCAAACCCTCTAAATCTCCTCAGGACCCCTGCAAAGCCACCCCTTAGCCCCGCCCATTTCCCCTTTAGCCCCGCCCCCTCCCGGCCCTGCCGACCCAAATTCCCCCCCAAAAACCCCCCAAAACCCCCAAAATTCCAAAAAAAAACCCCCCAGAGACCCCCAAAAATCCCCTTAAAGACCCAAAATTCCCAAATAAAAGCCCCAAACCCCCTAAATCTCCTCAGGACCCCTGCAAAGCCACCCCTTAGCCCCGCCCATTTCCCCTTTAGCCCCGCCCCCTCCCGGCCCTGCCGACCCAAATTCCCCCCCAAAAACCCCCCAAAACCCCCAAAATTCCAGAAAAAAAACCCCCAGAGACCCCCAAAAATCCCCTTAAAGACCCAAAATTCCCAAATAAAAGCCCCAAACCCCCTAAATCTCCTCAGGACCCCTGAAAAGCCACCCCTTAGCCCCGCCCACTCCCCCTCTAGCCCCGCCCATTTCCCCTTTAGCCCCGCCCCCTCCCGGCCCTGCCGACCCAAATTCCCCCCCAAAACCCCCAAAATTCCAAAAAAAAACCCCCCAGAGACCCCCAAAAATCCCCTTAAAGACCCAAAATTCCCAAATAAAAGCCCCAAACCCCCTAAATCTCCTCAGGACCCCTGCAAAGCCACCCCTTAGCCCCGCCCATTTCCCCTTTAGCCCCGCCCCCTCCCGGCCCTGCCGACCCAAATTCCCCCCCAAAAACCCCCCAAAACCCCGAAAATTCCAAAAAAAAACCCCCCAGAGACCCCCAAAAATCCCCTTAAAGACCCAAAATTCCCAAATAAAAGCCCCAAACCCCCTAAATCTCCTCAGGACCCCTGCAAAGCCACCCCTTAGCCCCGCCCATTTCCCCTTTAGCCCCGCCCCCTCCCGGCCCTGCCGACCCAAATTCCCCCCCAAAAACCCCCCAAAACCCCCAAAATTCCAAAAAAAACCCCCCCAGAGACCCCCAAAAATCCCCTTAAAGACCCAAAATTCCCAAATAAAAGCCCCAAACCCCCTAAATCTCCTCAGGACCCCTGCAAAGCCACCCCTTAGCCCCGCCCATTTCCCCTTTAGCCCCGCCCCCTCCCGGCCCTGCCGACCCAAATTCCCCCCCAAAAACCCCCCAAAACCCCCAAAATTCCAGAAAAAAAACCCCCAGAGACCCCCAAAAATCCCCTTAAAGACCCAACATTCCCAAATAAAAGCCCCAAACCCCCTAAATCTCCTCAGGACCCCTGCAAAGCCACCCCTTAGCCCCGCCCATTTCCCCTTTAGCCCCGCCCCCTCCCGGCCCTGCCGACCCAAATTCCCCCCCAAAAACCCCCCAAAACCCCCAAAATTCCAGAAAAAAAACCCCCAGAGACCCCCAAAAATCCCCTTAAAGACCCAAAATTCCCAAATAAAAGCCCCAAACCCCCTAAATCTCCTCAGGACCCCTGAAAAGCCACCCCTTAGCCCCGCCCACTCCCCCTCTAGCCCCGCCCATTTCCCCTTTAGCCCCGCCCCCTCCCGGCCCTGCCGACCCAAATTCCCCCCCAAAAACCCCCCAAAACCCCCAAAATTCCAAAAAAAAACCCCCCAGAGACCCCCAAAAATCCCCTTAAAGACCCAAAATTCCCAAATAAAAGCCCCAAACCCCCTAAATCTCCTCAGGACCCCTGCAAAGCCACACCTTAGCCCCGCCCATTTCCCGTTTAGCCCCGCCCCCTCCCAGCCCTGCCGACCCAAATTCCCCCCCAAAAACCCCCCAAAACCCCCAAAATTCCAAAAAAAAACCCCCCAGAGACCCCCAAAAATCCCCTTAAAGACCCAACATTCCCAAATAAAAGCCCCAAACCCCCTAAATCTCCTCAGGACCCCTGCAAAGCCACCCCTTAGCCCCGCCCATTTCCCCTTTAGCCCCGCCCCCTCCCGGCCCTGCCGACCCAAATTCCCCCCCAAAAACCCCCCAAAACCCCCAAAATTCCAAAAAAAAACCCCCCCAGAGACCCCCAAAAATCCCCTTAAAGACCCAAAATTCCCAAATAAAAGCCCCAAACCCCCTAAATCTCCTCAGGACCCCTGCAAAGCCACCCCTTAGCCCCGCCCATTTCCCCTTTAGCCCCGCCCCCTCCCGGCCCTGCCGACCCAAATTCCCCCCCAAAAACCCCCCAAAACCCCCAAAATTCCAAAAAAAACCCCCCCAGAGACCCCCAAAAATCCCCTTAAAGACCCAAAATTCCCAAATAAAAGCCCCAAACCCCCTAAATCTCCTCAGGACCCCTGCAAAGCCACCCCTTAGCCCCGCCCATTTCCCCTTTAGCCCCGCCCCCTCCCGGCCCTGCCGACCCAAATTCCCCCCCAAAAACCCCCCAAAACCCCCAAAATTCCAAAAAAACCCCCCCCAGAGACCCCCAAAAATCCCCTTAAAGACCCAACATTCCCAAATAAAAGCCCCAAACCCCCTAAATCTCCTCAGGACCTCTGCAAAGCCACCCCTTAGCCCCGCCCATTTCCCCTTTAGCCCCGCCCCCTCCCGGCCCTGCCGACCCAAATTCCCCCCCAAAAACCCCCCAAAACCCCCAAAATTCCAAAAAAAACCCCCCCAGAGACCCCCAAAAATCCCCTTAAAGACCCAAAATTCCCAAATAAAAGCCCCAAACCCCCTAAATCTCCTCAGGACCCCTGAAAAGCCACCCCTTAGCCCCGCCCACTCCCCCTCTAGCCCCGCCCATTTCCCCTTTAGCCCCGCCCCCTCCCGGCCCTGCCGACCCAAATTCCCCCCCAAAAACCCCCCAAAACCCCGAAAATTCCAAAAAAAAACCCCCCAGAGACCCCCAAAAATCCCCTTAAAGACCCAAAATTCCCAAATAAAAGCCCCAAACCCCCTAAATCTCCTCAGGACCCCTGCAAAGCCACCCCTTAGCCCCGCCCATTTCCCCTTTAGCCCCGCCCCCTCCCGGCCCTGCCGACCCAAATTCCCCCCCAAAAACCCCCCAAAACTCCCAAAATTCCAAAAAAAACCCCCCAGAGACCCCCAAAAATCCTCTTAAAGACCCAAAATTCCCAAATAAAAGCCCCAAACCCCCTAAATCTCCTCAGGACCCCTGCAAAGCCACCCCTTAGCCCCGCCCATTTCCCCTTTAGCCCCGCCCCCTCCCGGCCCTGCCGACCCAAATTCCCCCCCAAAAACCCCCCAAAACCCCCAAAATTCCAAAAAAAACCCCCCCAGAGACCCCCAAAAATCCCCTTAAAGACCCAAAATTCCCAAATAAAAGCCCCAAACCCCCTAAATCTCCTCAGGACCCCTGCAAAGCCACCCCTTAGCCCCGCCCATTTCCCCTCTAGCCCCGCCCCCTCCCGGCCCTGCCGACCCAAATTCCCCCCCAAAAACCCCCCAAAACCCCCAAAATTCCAGAAAAAAAACCCCCAGAGACCCCCAAAAATCCCCTTAAAGACCCAACATTCCCAAATAAAAGCCCCAAACCCCCTAAATCTCCTCAGGACCCCTGCAAAGCCACCCCTTAGCCCCGCCCATTTGCCCTTTAGCCCCGCCCCCTCCCGGCCCTGCCGACCCAAATTCCCCCCCAAAAACCCCCAAAAACCCCCAAAATTCCAGAAAAAAAACCCCCAGAGACCCCCAAAAATCCCCTTAAAGACCCAAAATTCCCAAATAAAAGCCCCAAACCCCCTAAATCTCCTCAGGACCCCTGAAAAGCCACCCCTTAGCCCCGCCCACTCCCCCTCTAGCCCCGCCCATTTCCCCTTCAGCCCCGCCCCCTCCCGGCCCTGCCGACCCAAATTCCCCCCCAAAAACCCCCCAAAACCCCCAAAATTCCAAAAAAAAACCCCCCAGAGACCCCCAAAAATCCCCTTAAAGACCCAAAATTCCCAAATAAAAGCCCCAAACCCCCTAAATCTCCTCAGGACCCCTGCAAAGCCACACCTTAGCCCCGCCCATTTCCCCTTTAGCCCCGCCCCCTCCCGGCCCTGCCGACCCAAATTCCCCCCCAAAAACCCCCCAAAACCCCCAAAATTCCAAAAAAAAACCCCCCAGAGACCCCCAAAAATCCCCTTAAAGACCCAAAATTCCCAAATAAAAGCCCCAAACCCCCTAAATCTCCTCAGGACCCCTGCAAAGCCACCCCTTAGCCCCGCCCATTTCCCCTTTAGCCCCGCCCCCTCCCGGCCCTGCCGACCCAAATTCCCCCCCAAAAACCCCCCAAAACCCCCAAAATTCCAAAAAAAAACCCCCCCAGAGACCCCCAAAAATCCCCTTAAAGACCCAAAATTCCCAAATAAAAGCCCCAAACCCCCTAAATCTCCTCAGGACCCCTGCAAAGCCACCCCTTAGCCCTGCCCATTTCCCCTTTAGCCCCGCCCCCTCCCGGCCCTGCCGACCCAAATTCCCCCCCAAAAACCCCCCAAAACCCCCAAAATTCCAAAAAAAACCCCCCCCAGAGACCCCCAAAAATCCCCTTAAAGACCCAAAATTCCCAAATAAAAGCCCCAAACCCCCTAAATCTCCTCAGGACCCCTGCAAAGCCACCCCTTAGCCCCGCCCACTCCCCCTCTAGCCCCGCCCATTTCCCCTTTAGCCCCGCCCCCTCCCGGCCCTGCCGACCCAAATTCCCCCCCAAAAACCCCCCAAAACCCCCAAAATTCCAAAAAAAAAACCCCCAGAGACCCCCAAAAATCCCCTTAAAGACCCAAAATTCCCAAATAAAAGCCCCAAACCCCCTAAATCTCCTCAGGACCCCTGCAAAGCCACCCCTTAGCCCCGCCCATTTCCCCTTTAGCCCCGCCCCCTCCCGGCCCTGCCGACCCAAATTCCCCCCCAAAAACCCCCCAAAACCCCCAAAATTCCAAAAAAAACCCCCCCAGAGACCCCCAAAAATCCCCTTAAAGACCCAAAATTCCCAAATAAAAGCCCCAAACCCCCTAAATCTCCTCAGGACCCCTGCAAAGCCACCCCTTAGCCCCGCCCATTTCCCCTTTAGCCCCGCCCCCTCCCGGCCCTGCCGACCCAAATTCCCCCCCAAAAACCCCCCAAAACCCCCAAAATTCCAGAAAAAAAACCCCCAGAGACCCCCAAAAATCCCCTTAAAGACCCAACATTCCCAAATAAAAGCCCCAAACCCCCTAAATCTCCTCAGGACCCCTGCAAAGCCACACCTTAGCCCCGCCCATTTCCCCTTTAGCCCCGCCCCCTCCCGGCCCTGCCGACCCAAATTCCCCCCCAAAAACCCCCCAAAACCCCCAAAATTCCAAAAAAAAAACCCCCCAGAGACCCCCAAAAATCCCCTTAAAGACCCAAAATTCCCAAATAAAAGCCCCAAACCCCCTAAATCTCCTCAGGACCCCTGAAAAGCCACCCCTTAGCCCCGCCCACTCCCCCTCTAGCCCCGCCCATTTCCCCTTTAGCCCCGCCCCCTCCCGGCCCTGCCGACCCAAATTCCCCCCCAAAAACCCCCCAAAACCCCCAAAATTCCAAAAAAAAAACCCCCCAGAGACCCCCAAAAATCCCCTTAAAGACCCAAAATTCCCAAATAAAAGCCCCAAACCCCCTAAATCTCCTCAGGACCCCTGCAAAGCCACCCCTTAGCCCCGCCCATTTCCCCTTTAGCCCCGCCCCCTCCCGGCCCTGCCGACCCAAATTCCCCCCCAAAAACCCCCCAAAACCCCCAAAATTCCAAAAAAAAAACCCCCAGAGACCCCCAAAAATCCCCTTAAAGACCCAAAATTCCCAAATAAAAGCCCCAAACCCCCTAAATCTCCTCAGGACCCCTGCAAAGCCACCCCTTAGCCCCGCCCATTTCCCCTTTAGCCCCGCCCCCTCCCGGCCCTGCCGACCCAAATTCCCCCCCAAAAACCCCCCAAAACCCCCAAAATTCCAAAAAAAACCCCCCCAGAGACCCCCAAAAATCCCCTTAAAGACCCAAAATTCCCAAATAAAAGCCCCAAACCCCCTAAATCTCCTCAGGACCCCTGCAAAGCCACCCCTTAGCCCCGCCCATTTCCCCTTTAGCCCCGCCCCCTCCCGGCCCTGCCGACCCAAATTCCCCCCCAAAAACCCCCCAAAACCCCCAAAATTCCAAAAAAAAACCCCCCCAGAGACCCCCAAAAATCCCCTTAAAGACCCAAAATTCCCAAATAAAAGCCCCAAACCCCCTAAATCTCCTCAGGACCCCTGCAAAGCCACCCCTTAGCCCCGCCCATTTCCCCTTTAGCCCCGCCCCCTCCCGGCCCTGCCGACCCAAATTCCCCCCCAAAAACCCCCCAAAACCCCCAAAATTCCAAAAAAAAACCCCCCAGACACCCCCAAAAATCCCCTTAAAGACCCAAAATTCCCAAATAAAAGCCCCAAACCCCCTAAATCTCCTCAGGACCCCTGCAAAGCCACCCCTTAGCCCCGCCCACTCCCCCTCTAGCCCCGCCCATTTCCCCTTTAGCCCCGCCCCCTCCCGGCCCTGCCGACCCAAATTCCCCCCCAAAAACCCCCCAAAACCCCCAAAATTCCAAAAAAAAAAACCCCAGAGACCCCCAAAAATCCCCTTAAAGACCCAAAATTCCCAAATAAAAGCCCCAAACCCCCTAAATCTCCTCAGGACCCCTGCAAAGCCACCCCTTAGCCCCGCCCACTCCCCCTCTAGCCCCGCCCATTTCCCCTTTAGCCCCGCCCCCTCCCGGCCCTGCCGACCCAAATTCCCCCCCAAAAACCCCCCAAAACCCCCAAAATTCAAAAAAAAACCCCCCCAGAGACCCCCAAAAATCCCCTTAAAGACCCAAAATTCCCAAATAAAAGCCCCAAACCCCCTAAATCTCCTCAGGACCCCTGCAAAGCCACCCCTTAGCCCCGCCCATTTCCCCTTTAGCCCCGCCCCCTCCCGGCCCTGCCGACCCAAATTCCCCCCCAAAAACCCCCCAAAACCCCCAAAATTCCAAAAAAAAACCCCCCAGACACCCCCAAAAATCCCCTTAAAGACCCAAAATTCCCAAATAAAAGCCCCAAACCCCCTAAATCTCCTCAGGACCCCTGCAAAGCCACCCCTTAGCCCCGCCCACTCCCCCTCTAGCCCCGCCCATTTCCCCTTTAGCCCCGCCCCCTCCCGGCCCTGCCAACCCAAATTCCCCCCCAAAAACCCCCCAAAACCCCCAAAATTCCAAAAAAAAAAACCCCAGAGACCCCCAAAAATCCCCTTAAAGACCCAAAATTCCCAAATAAAAGCCCCAAACCCCCTAAATCTCCTCAGGACCCCTGCAAAGCCACCCCTTAGCCCCGCCCATTTCCCCTCTAGCCCCGCCCCCTCCCGGCCCTGCCGACCCAAATTCCCCCCCAAAAACCCCCCAAAACCCCCAAAATTCCAAAAAAAAACCCCCCAGAGACCCCCAAAAATCCCCTTAAAGACCCAAAATTCCCAAATAAAAGCCCCAAACCCCCTAAATCTCCTCAGGACCCCTGCAAAGCCACACCTTAGCCCCGCCCATTTCCCCTTTAGCCCCGCCCCCTCCCGGCCCTGCCGACCCAAATTCCCCCCCAAAAAACCCCCCAAAACCCCCAAAATTCCAAAAAAAACCCCCCAGAGACCCCCAAAAATCCCCTTAAAGACCCAAAATTCCCAAATAAAAGCCCCAAACCCCCTAAATCTCCTCAGGACCCCTGCAAAGCCACCCCTTAGCCCCGCCCATTTCCCCTTTAGCCCCGCCCCCTCCCGGCCCTGCCGACCCAAATTCCCCCCCAAAAACCCCCCAAAACCCCCAAAATTCCAAAAAAAACCCCCCCAGAGACCCCCAAAAATCCCCTTAAAGACCCAAAATTCCCAAATAAAAGCCCCAAACCCCCTAAATCTCCTCAGGACCCCTGCAAAGCCACCCCTTAGCCCCGCCCATTTCCCCTTTAGCCCCGCCCCCTCCCGGCCCTGCCGACCCAAATTCCCCCCCAAAAACCCCCCAAAACCCCCAAAATTCCAAAAAAAACCCCCCCAGAGACCCCCAAAAATCCCCTTAAAGACCCAAAATTCCCAAATAAAAGCCCCAAACCCCCTAAATCTCCTCAGGACCCCTGCAAAGCCACCCCTTAGCCCCGCCCACTCCCCCTCTAGCCCCGCCCATTTCCCCTTTAGCCCCGCCCCCCTCCCGGCCCTGCCGACCCAAATTCCCCCCCAAAAACCCCCCAAAACCCCCAAAATTCCAAAAAAAAAACCCCCAGAGACCCCCAAAAATCCCCTTAAAGACCCAAAATTCCCAAATAAAAGCCCCAAACCCCCTAAATCTCCTCAGGACCCCTGCAAAGCCACCCCTTAGCCCCGCCCATTTCCCCTTTAGCCCCGCCCCCTCCCGGCCCTGCCGACCCAAATTCCCCCCCAAAAACCCCCCAAAACCCCCAAAATTCCAAAAAAAAACCCCCCAGAGACCCCCAAAAATCCCCTTAAAGACCCAAAATTCCCAAATAAAAGCCCCAAACCCCCTAAATCTCCTCAGGACCCCTGCAAAGCCACCCCTTAGCCCCGCCCATTTCCCCTTTAGCCCCGCCCCCTCCCGGCCCTGCCGACCCAAATTCCCCCCCAAAAACCCCCCAAAACCCCCAAAATTCCAAAAAAAACCCCCCCAGAGACCCCCAAAAATCCCCTTAAAGACCCAAAATTCCCAAATAAAAGCCCCAAACCCCCTAAATCTCCTCAGGACCCCTGCAAAGCCACCCCTTAGCCCCGCCCATTTCCCCTTTAGCCCCGCCCCCTCCCGGCCCTGCCGACCCAAATTCCCCCCCAAAAACCCCCCAAAACCCCCAAAATTCCAGAAAAAAACCCCCCCAGAAACCCCCAAAAATCCCCTTAAAGACCCAACATTCCCAAATAAAAGCCCCAAACCCCCTAAATCTCCTCAGGACCCCTGCAAAGCCACCCCTTAGCCCCGCCCACTCCCCCTCTAGCCCCGCCCATTTCCCCTTTAGCCCCGCCCCCTCCCGGCCCTGCCGACCCAAATTCCCCCCCAAAAACCCCCCAAAACCCCCAAAATTCCAAAAAAAACCCCCCCAGAGACCCCCAAAAATCCCCTTAAAGACCCAAAATTCCCAAATAAAAGCCCCAAACCCCCTAAATCTCCTCAGGACCCCTGCAAAGCCACCCCTTAGCCCCGCCCATTTCCCCTTTAGCCCCGCCCCCTCCCGGCCCTGCCGACCCAAATTCCCCCCCAAAAACCCCCCAAAACCCCCAAAATTCCAAAAAAAAACCCCCCCAGACACCCCCAAAAATCCCCTTAAAGACCCAAAATTCCCAAATAAAAGCCCCAAAACCCCCTAAATCTCCTCAGGACCCCTGCAAAGCCACCCCTTAGCCCCGCCCATTTCCCCTTTAGCCCCGCCCCCTCCCGGCCCTGCCGACCCAAATTCCCCCCCAAAAACCCCCCAAAACCCCGAAAATTCCAAAAAAAACCCCCCCAGAGACCCCCAAAAATCCCCTTAAAGACCCAAAATTCCCAAATAAAAGCCCCAAACCCCCTAAATCTCCTCAGGACCCCTGCAAAGCCACCCCTTAGCCCCGCCCACTCCCCCTCTAGCCCCGCCCTTTTCCCCTTTAGCCCCGCCCCCTCCCGGCCCTGCCGACCCAAATTCCCCCCCAAAAACCCCCCAAAACCCCCAAAATTCCAGAAAAAAAACCCCCAGAGACCCCCAAAAATCCCCTTAAAGACCCAACATTCCCAAATAAAAGCCCCAAACCCCCTAAATCTCCTCAGGACCCCTGCAAAGCCACCCCCTTAGCCCCGCCCATTTCCCCTTTAGCCCCGCCCCCTCCCGGCCCTGCCGACCCAAATTCCCCCCCAAAAACCCCCCAAAACCCCCAAAATTCCAAAAAAAACCCCCCCAGAGACCCCCAAAAATCCCCTTAAAGACCCAAAATTCCCAAATAAAAGCCCCAAACCCCCTAAATCTCCTCAGGACCCCTGCAAAGCCACCCCTTAGCCCCGCCCATTTCCCCTTTAGCCCCGCCCCCTCCCGGCCCTGCCGACCCAAATTCCCCCCCAAAAACCCCCCAAAACCCCCAAAATTCCAGAAAAAAAACCCCCAGAGACCCCCAAAAATCCCCTTAAAGACCCAACATTCCCAAATAAAAGCCCCCAAACCCCCTAAATCTCCTCAGGACCCCTGCAAAGCCACACCTTAGCCCCGCCCATTTCCCCTTTAGCCCCGCCCCTCCCGGCCCTGCCGACCCAAATTCCCCCCCAAAAACCCCCCAAAACCCCCAAAATTCCAAAAAAAACCCCCCCAGAGACCCCCAAAAATCCCCTTAAAGACCCAAAATTCCCAAATAAAAGCCCCAAACCCCCTAAATCTCCTCAGGACCCCTGAAAAGCCACCCCTTAGCCCCGCCCACTCCCCCTCTAGCCCCGCCCATTTCCCCTTTAGCCCCGCCCCCTCCCGCCCTGCCGACCCAAATTCCCCCCCAAAAACCCCCCAAAACCCCCCAAAATTCCAAAATAAAAACCCCCCAGAGACCCCCAAAAATCCCCTTAAAGACCCAAAATTCCCCAAATAAAAGCCCCAAACCCCCTAAATCTCCTCAGGACCCCTGCAAAGCCACCCCTTAGCCCCGCCCATTTCCCCTTTAGCCCCGCCCCCTCCCGGCCCTGCCGACCCAAATTCCCCCCCAAAAACCCCCCAAAACCCCCAAAATTCCAAAAAAAACCCCCCAGAGACCCCCAGAAATCCCCTTAAGACCCAAAATTCCCAAATAAAAGCCCAAACCCCTAAATCTCCTCAGGACCCCTGCAAAGCCACCCCTTAGCCCCGCCCACTCCCCCTCTAGCCCCCGCCCATTTCCCCTTTAGCCCCGCCCCTCCCGGCCCTGCCGACCCAAATTCCCCCCCAAAAACCCCCCAAAACCCCCAAAATTCCAAAAAAAACCCCCCAGAGACCCCCAAAAATCCCCTTAAAGACCCAAAATTCCCAAATAAAAGCCCCAAACCCCCTAAATCTCCTCAGGACCCCTGCAAAGCCACCCCTTAGCCCCGCCCATTTCCCCTTTAGCCCCCGCCCCCTCCCGGCCCTGCCGACCCAAATTCCCCCCCAAAAACCCCCCAAAACCCCCAAAATTCCAAAAAAAAAACCCCCAGAGACCCCCAAAAATCCCCCTTAAAGACCCAAAATTCCCAAATAAAAGCCCCAAACCCCCTAAATCTCCTCAGGACCCCTGCAAAGCCACCCCTTAGCCCCGCCCATTTCCCCTTTAGCCCCGCCCCCTCCCGGCCCTGCCGACCCAAATTCCCCCCCAAAAACCCCCCAAAACCCCCAAAATTCCAAAAAAAAACCCCCCAGAGGACCCCCAAAAATCCCCTTAAAGACCCAAAATTCCCAAATAAAAGCCCCAAACCCCCTAAATCTCCTCAGGACCCCTGCAAAGCCACCCCTTAGCCCCGCCCATTTCCCCTTTAGCCCCGCCCCCTCCCGGCCCTGCCGACCCAAATTCCCCCCCAAAAACCCCCCAAAACCCCCAAAATTCCAAAAAAAACCCCCCCAGAGACCCCCAAAAATCCCCTTAAAGACCCAAAATTCCCAAATAAAAGCCCCAAACCCCCTAAATCTCCTCAGGACCCCTGCAAAGCCACCCCTTAGCCCCGCCCATTTCCCCTTTAGCCCCGCCCCCTCCCGGCCCTGCCGACCCAAATTCCCCCCCCAAAAAACCCCCCAAAACCCCCAAAATTCCAAAAAAAACCCCCCAGAGACCCCCAAAAATCCCCTTAAAGACCCAAAATTCCCAAATAAAAGCCCCAAACCCCCCTAAATCTCCTCAGGACCCCTGCAAAGCCACCCCTTAGCCCCGCCCACTCCCATCTAGCCCCGCCCATTTCCCCTTTAGCCCCGCCCCCTCCCGGCCCTGCCGACCCAAATTCCCCCCCAAAAACCCCCCAAAACCCCCAAAATTCCAAAAAAAAAACCCCCCAGAGACCCCCAAAAATCCCCTTAAAGACCCAAAATTCCCAAATAAAAGCCCCAAACCCCCTAAATCTCCTCAGGACCCCTGCAAAGCCACCCCTTAGCCCCGCCCATTTCCCCTCTAGGCCCGCCCCCTCCGGCCCTGCCGACCCAAATTCCCCCCCAAAAACCCCCCAAAACCCCCAAAATTCCAAAAAAAACCCCCCAGAGACCCCCAAAAATCCCCTTAAAGACCCAAAATTCCCAAATAAAAGCCCCAAACCCCCTAAATCTCCTCAGGACCCCTGCAAAGCACCCCTTAGCCCCGCCCATTTCCCCTTAGCCCGCCCCCTCCCGGCCCTGCCGACCCAAATTCCCCCCCAAAAACCCCCCAAAACCCCCAAAATTCCAAAAAAAACCCCCCCAGAGACCCCCAAAAATCCCCTTAAAGACCCAAAATTCCCAAATAAAAGCCCCAAACCCCCTAAATCTCCTCAGGACCCCTGCAAAGCCACACCTTAGCCCCGTCCATTTCCCCTTTAGCCCCGCCCCCCTCCCGGCCCTGCCGACCCAAATTCCCCCCCAAAAACCCCCCAAAACCCCCAAAATTCCAAAAAAAAACCCCCAGAGACCCCCAAAAATCCCCTTAAAGACCCAAAATTCCCAAATAAAAGCCCCAAACCCCCTAAATCTCCTCAGGACCCCTGCAAAGCCACCCTTAGCCCCGCCCATTTCCCCTTTAGCCCCCGCCCCCTCCCGGCCCTGCCGACCCCAAATTCCCCCCCAAAAACCCCCCAAAACCCCCAAAATTCCAGAAAAAAACCCCCCCAGAGACCCCCAAAAATCCCCTTAAAGACCCAACATTCCCAAATAAAAGCCCCAAACCCCCTAAATCTCCTCAGGACCCCTGCAAAGCCACCCCTTAGCCCCGCCCATTTCCCCTTTAGCCCCGCCCCCTCCCGGCCCTGCCGACCCAAATTCCCCCCCCAAAAACCCCCCAAAACCCCCAAAATTCCAGAAAAAAAACCCCCCAGAGACCCCCAAAAATCCCCTTAAAGACCCAAAATTCCCAAATAAAAGCCCCAACCCCCTAAATCTCCTCAGGACCCCTGCAAAGCCACCCCTTAGCCCCGCCCACTCCCCTCTAGCCCCGCCCATTTCCCCTTTAGCCCCGCCCCCTCCCGGCCCTGCCGACCCAAATTCCCCCCCAAAAACCCCCCAAAACCCCCAAAATTCAAAAAAAAAACCCCCCAGAGACCCCCAAAAATCCCCTTAAAGACCCAAAATTCCCAATAAAAGCCCCAAACCCCCTAAATCTCCTCAGGACCCCTGCAAAGCCACCCCTTAGCCCCGCCCATTTCCCCTTTAGCCCCGCCCCCTCCCGGCCCTGCCGACCCAAATTCCCCCCCAAAAACCCCCCAAAACCCCCAAAATTCCAAAAAAAAACCCCCCAGACGAAGCCCCAAAAATCCCCTTAAAGACCCAAAATTCCCAAATAAAAGCCCCCAAACCCCCTAAATCTCCTCAGGACCCCTGCAAAGCCACCCCTTAGCCCCGCCCATTTCCCCTTTAGCCCGCCCCCCTCTCCGGCCCTGCCGACCCAAATTCCCCCCCAAAAACCCCCCAAAACCCCCAAAATTCCAAAAAAAAACCCCCCAGAGACCCACAAAAATCCCCTTAAAGACCCAAAATTCCCCAAATAAAAGCCCCAAACCCCCTAAATCTCCTCAGGACCCCTGCAAAGCCACCCCTTAGCCCCCGCCCATTTCCCCTTTAGCCCCGCCCCCTCCCGGCCCTGCCGACCCAAATTCCCCCCCAAAAACCCCCCAAAACCCCAAAATTCCAGAAAAAAAACCCCCCAGAAACCCCCCAAAAATCCCCTTAAAGACCCAACATTCCCAAATAAAAGCCCCAAACCCCCTAAATCTCCTCAGGACCCCTGCAAAGCCACCCCTTAGCCCCGCCCATTTCCCCTTTAGCCCCGCCCCCCTCCCGGCCCTGCCGACCCAAATTCCCCCCCAAAAACCCCCCAAAACCCCCAAAATTCCAAAAAAAAACCCCCCAGAGACCCCCAAAAATCCCCTTAAAGACCCAAAATTCCCAAATAAAAGCCCCAAACCCCCTAAATCTCCTCAGGACCCCTGCAAAGCCACCCCTTAGCCCCGCCCACTCCCCCTCTAGCCCCGCCCATTTCCCCTTTAGCCCCGCCCCTCCCGGCCCTGCCGACCCAAATTCCCCCCCAAAAACCCCCCAAAACCCAAAATTCCAAAAAAAACCCCCCCCAGAGACCCCCAAAAATCCCCTTAAAGACCCAAAATTCCCAAATAAAAGCCCCAAACCTAAATCTCCTCAGGACCCCTGCAAAGCCACCCCTTAGCCCCGCCCATTTCCCCTTTAGCCCCGCCCCCTCCCGGCCCTGCCGACCCAAATTCCCCCCCAAAAACCCCCCAAAACCCCCAAAATTCCAGAAAAAAAACCCCCAGAGACCCCCAAAAATCCCCTTAAAGACCCAAAATTCCCAAATAAAAGCCCCAAACCCCCTAAATCTCCTCAGGACCCCTGCAAAGCCACCCCTTAGCCCCGCCCATTTCCCCTCTAGCCCCGCCCCCTCCCGGCCCTGCCGACCCAAATTCCCCCCCAAAAACCCCCCAAAACCCCCAAAATTCCAAAAAAAAAACCCCCAGAGACCCCCAAAACTCCCCTTAAAGACCCAAAATTCCCAAATAAAAGCCCCAAACCCCCTAAATCTCCTCAGGACCCCTGCAAAGCCACCCCTTAGCCCCGCCCCATTTCCCCTTTAGCCCCGCCCCCTCCCGGCCCTGCCGACCCAAATTCCCCCCCAAAAACCCCCCAAAACCCCCAAAATTCCAAAAAAAACCCCCCCAGAGACCCCCAAAAATCCCCTTAAAGACCCAAAATTCCCAAATAAAAGCCCCAAACCCCCTAAATCTCCTCAGGACCCCTGCAAAGCCACCCCTTAGCCCCGCCCATTTCCCCTTTAGCCCCGCCCCCTCCCGGCCCTGCCGACCCAAATTCCCCCCCAAAAACCCCCCCAAAACCCCCAAAATTCCAGAAAAAAACCCCCCAGAAACCCCCAAAAATCCCCTTAAAGACCCAAAATTCCCAAATAAAAGCCCCAAACCCCCTAAATCTCCTCAGGACCCCTGAAAAGCCACCCCTTAGCCCCGCCCACTCCCCCTCCAGCCCCGCCCATTTCCCCTTTAGCCCCGCCCCCTCCCGGCCCTGCCGACCCAAATTCCCCCCCAAAAACCCCCCAAAACCCCCAAAATTCCAAAAAAAACCCCCCCAGAGACCCCCAAAAATCCCCTTAAAGACCCAAAATTCCCAAATAAAAGCCCCAAACCCCCTAAATCTCCTCAGGACCCCTGCAAAGCCACCCCTTAGCCCCGCCCATTTCCCCTTTAGCCCCGCCCCCTCCCGGCCCTGCCGACCCAAATTCCCCCCCAAAAACCCCCCAAAACCCCCAAAATTCCAAAAAAAAACCCCCCAGAGACCCCCAAAAATCCCCTTAAAGACCCAACATTCCCAAATAAAAGCCCCAAACCCCCTAAATCTCCTCAGGACCTCTGCAAAGCCACCCCTTCTAGCCCCGCCCATTTCCCCTTTAGCCCCGCCCCCTCCCGGCCCTGCTGACCCAAATTCCCCCCCAAAAACCCCCCAAAACCCCCAAAATTCCAAAAAAAACCCCCCCAGAGACCCCCAAAAATCCCCTTAAAGACCCAAAATTCCCAAATAAAAGCCCCAAACCCCCTAAATCTCCTCAGGACCCCTGCAAAGCCACCCCTTAGCCCCGCCCACTCCCCTCTAGCCCCGCCCATTTCCCCTTTAGCCCCGCCCCCTCCCGGCCCTGCCGACCCAAATTCCCCCCCAAAAACCCCCCAAAACCCCCAAAATTCCAAAAAAAACCCCCCCAGAGACCCCCAAAAATCCCCTTAAAGACCCAAAATTCCCAAATAAAAGCCCCAAACCCCCTAAATCTCCTCAGGACCCCTGCAAAGCCACCCCTTAGCCCCGCCCACTCCCCCTCTAGCCCCGCCCATTTCCCCTTTAGCCCCGCCCCCTCCCGGCCCTGCCGACCCAAATTCCCCCCCAAAAACCCCCCAAAACCCCCAAAATTCCAAAAAAAAACCCCCAGAGACCCCCAAAAATCCCCTTAAAGACCCAAAATTCCCAAATAAAAGCCCCAAACCCCCTAAATCTCCTCAGGACCCCTGCAAAGCCACCCCTTAGCCCCGCCCATTTCCCCTCTAGCCCCGCCCCCTCCCGGCCCTGCCGACCCAAATTCCCCCCCAAAAACCCCCCAAAACCCCCAAAATTCCAAAAAAAAACCCCCCAGAGACCCCCAAAAATCCCCTTAAAGACCCAACATTCCCAAATAAAAGCCCCAAACCCCCTAAATCTCCTCAGGACCCCTGCAAAGCCACCCCTTAGCCCCGCCCATTTCCCCTTTAGCCCCGCCCCCTCCCGGCCCTGCCGACCCAAATTCCCCCCCAAAAACCCCCCAAAACCCCCAAAATTCCAAAAAAAACCCCCCCAGAGACCCCCAAAAATCCCCTTAAAGACCCAAAATTCCCAAATAAAAGCCCCAAACCCCCTAAATCTCCTCAGGACCCCTGCAAAGCCACCCCTTAGCCCCGCCCATTTCCCCTTTAGCCCCGCCCCCTCCCGGCCCTGCCGACCCAAATTCCCCCCCAAAAACCCCCCAAAACCCCCAAAATTCCAAAAAAAACCCCCCCAGAGACCCCCAAAAATCCCCTTAAAGACCCAAAATTCCCAAATAAAAGCCCCAAACCCCCTAAATCTCCTCAGGACCCCTGCAAAGCCACCCCTTAGCCCCGCCCATTTCCCCTTTAGCCCCGCCCCCTCCCGGCCCTGCCGACCCAAATTCCCCCCCAAAAACCCCCCAAAACCCCCAAAATTCCAGAAAAAAAACCCCCAGAGACCCCCAAAAATCCCCTTAAAGACCCAACATTCCCAAATAAAAGCCCCAAACCCCCTAAATCTCCTCAGGACCTCTGCAAAGCCACCCCTTAGCCCCGCCCATTTCCCCTTTAGCCCCGCCCCCTCCCGGCCCTGCCGACCCAAATTCCCCCCCAAAAACCCCCCAAAACCCCCAAAATTCCAAAAAAAACCCCCCCAGAGACCCCCAAAAATCCCCTTAAAGACCCAAAATTCCCAAATAAAAGCCCCAAACCCCCTAAATCTCCTCAGGACCCCTGCAAAGCCACCCCTTAGCCCCGCCCATTTCCCCTTTAGCCCCGCCCCCTCCCGGCCCTGCCGACCCAAATTCCCCCCCAAAAACCCCCCAAAACCCCCAAAATTCCAAAAAAAACCCCCCCAGAGACCCCCAAAAATCCCCTTAAAGACCCAAAATTCCCAAATAAAAGCCCCAAACCCCCTAAATCTCCTCAGGACCCCTGCAAAGCCACCCCTTAGCCCCGCCCATTTCCCCTTTAGCCCCGCCCCCTCCCGGCCCTGCCGACCCAAATTCCCCCCCAAAAACCCCCCAAAACCCCCAAAATTCCAAAAAAAAAACCCCCAGAGACCCCCAAAAATCCCCTTAAAGACCCAAAATTCCCAAATAAAAGCCCCAAACCCCCTAAATCTCCTCAGGACCCCTGCAAAGCCACCCCTTAGCCCCGCCCATTTCCCCTTTAGCCCCGCCCCCTCCCGGCCCTGCCGACCCAAATTCCCCCCCAAAAACCCCCCAAAACCCCCAAAATTCCAAAAAAAACCCCCCCAGAGACCCCCAAAAATCCCCTTAAAGACCCAAAATTCCCAAATAAAAGCCCCAAACCCCCTAAATCTCCTCAGGACCCCTGCAAAGCCACCCCTTAGCCCCGCCCATTTCCCCTTTAGCCCCGCCCCCTCCCGGCCCTGCCGACCCAAATTCCCCCCCAAAAACCCCCCAAAACCCCCAAAATTCCAAAAAAAACCCCCCCAGAGACCCCCAAAAATCCCCTTAAAGACCCAAAATTCCCAAATAAAAGCCCCAAACCCCCTAAATCTCCTCAGGACCCCTGCAAAGCCACACCTTAGCCCCGCCCATTTCCCCTTTAGCCCCGCCCCCTCCCGGCCCTGCCGACCCAAATTCCCCCCCAAAAACCCCCCAAAACCCCCAAAATTCCAAAAAAAACCCCCCCAGAGACCCCCAAAAATCCCCTTAAAGACCCAAAATTCCCAAATAAAAGCCCCAAACCCCCTAAATCTCCTCAGGACCCCTGCAAAGCCACCCCTTAGCCCCGCCCATTTCCCCTTTAGCCCCGCCCCCTCCCGGCCCTGCCGACCCAAATTCCCCCCCAAAAACCCCCCAAAACCCCCAAAATTCCAGAAAAAAAAACCCCAGAGACCCCCAAAAATCCCCTTAAAGACCCAACATTCCCAAATAAAAGCCCCAAACCCCCTAAATCTCCTCAGGACCCCTGCAAAGCCACCCCTTAGCCCCGCCCATTTCCCCTTTAGCCCCGCCCCCTCCCGGCCCTGCCGACCCAAATTCCCCCCCAAAAACCCCCCAAAACCCCCAAAATTCCAAAAAAAACCCCCCCAGAGACCCCCAAAAATCCCCTTAAAGACCCAAAATTCCCAAATAAAAGCCCCAAACCCCCTAAATCTCCTCAGGACCCCTGCAAAGCCACCCCTTAGCCCCGCCCATTTCCCCTTTAGCCCCGCCCCCTCCCGGCCCTGCCGACCCAAATTCCCCCCCAAAAACCCCCCAAAACCCCCAAAATTCCAAAAAAAACCCCCCCAGAGACCCCCAAAAATCCCCTTAAAGACCCAAAATTCCCAAATAAAAGCCCCAAACCCCCTAAATCTCCTCAGGACCCCTGAAAAGCCACCCCTTAGCCCCGCCCACTCCCCCTCTAGCCCCGCCCATTTCCCCTTTAGCCCCGCCCCCTCCCGGCCCTGCCGACCCAAATTCCCCCCCAAAAACCCCCCAAAACCCCCAAAATTCCAAAAAAAAACCCCCCAGAGACCCCCAAAAATCCCCTTAAAGACCCAAAATTCCCAAATAAAAGCCCCAAACCCCCTAAATCTCCTCAGGACCCCTGCAAAGCCACCCCTTAGCCCCGCCCATTTCCCCTTTAGCCCCGCCCCCTCCCGGCCCTGCCGACCCAAATTCCCCCCCAAAAACCCCCCAAAACCCCCAAAATTCCAAAAAAAAACCCCCCAGAGACCCCCAAAAATCCCCTTAAAGACCCAAAATTCCCAAATAAAAGCCCCAAACCCCCTAAATCTCCTCAGGACCCCTGCAAAGCCACCCCTTAGCCCCGCCCATTTCCCCTTTAGCCCCGCCCCCTCCCGGCCCTGCTGACCCAAATTCCCCCCCAAAAACCCCCCAAAACCCCCAAAATTCCAAAAAAAACCCCCCCAGAGACCCCCAAAAATCCCCTTAAAGACCCAAAATTCCCAAATAAAAGCCCCAAACCCCCTAAATCTCCTCAGGACCCCTGCAAAGCCACCCCTTAGCCCCGCCCATTTCCCCTTTAGCCCCGCCCCCTCCCGGCCCTGCCGACCCAAATTCCCCCCCAAAAACCCCCCAAAACCCCCAAAATTCCAAAAAAAACCCCCCCAGAGACCCCCAAAAATCCCCTTAAAGACCCAAAATTCCCAAATAAAAGCCCCAAACCCCCTAAATCTCCTCAGGACCCCTGCAAAGCCACCCCTTAGCCCCGCCCATTTCCCCTTTAGCCCCGCCCCCTCCCGGCCCTGCCGACCCAAATTCCCCCCCAAAAACCCCCCAAAACTCCCAAAATTCCAGAAAAAAAACCCCCAGAGACCCCCAAAAATCCCCTTAAAGACCCAACATTCCCAAATAAAAGCCCCAAACCCCCTAAATCTCCTCAGGACCCCTGCAAAGCCACCCCTTAGCCCCGCCCATTTCCCCTTTAGCCCCGCCCCCTCCCGGCCCTGCCGACCCAAATTCCCCCCCAAAAACCCCCCAAAACCCCCAAAATTCCAGAAAAAAAAACCCCCAGAGACCCCCAAAAATCCCCTTAAAGACCCAAAATTCCCAAATAAAAGCCCCAAACCCCCTAAATCTCCTCAGGACCCCTGCAAAGCCACCCCTTAGCCCCGCCCAGTCCCCCTCTAGCCCCGCCCATTTCCCCTTTAGCCCCGCCCCCTCCCGGCCCTGCCGACCCAAATTCCCCCCCAAAAACCCCCCAAAACCCCCAAAATTCCAAAAAAACCCCCCCAGAGACCCCCAAAAATCCCCTTAAAGACCCAAAATTCCCAAATAAAAGCCCCAAACCCCCTAAATCTCCTCAGGACCCCTGCAAAGCCACCCCTTAGCCCCGCCCACTCCCCCTCTAGCCCCGCCCATTTCCCCTTTAGCCCCGCCCCCTCCCGGCCCTGCCGACCCAAATTCCCCCCCAAAAACCCCCCAAAACCCCCAAAATTCCAAAAAAAAAACCCCCAGAGACCCCCAAAAATCCCCTTAAAGACCCAAAATTCCCAAATAAAAGCCCCAAACCCTCTAAATCTCCTCAGGACCCCTGCAAAGCCACCCCTTAGCCCCGCCCATTTCCCCTTTAGCCCCGCCCCCTCCCGGCCCTGCCGACCCAAATTCCCCCCCAAAAACCCCCCAAAACCCCCAAAATTCCAAAAAAAAACCCCCCAGAGACCCCCAAAAATCCCCTTAAAGACCCAAAATTCCCAAATAAAAGCCCCAAACCCCCTAAATCTCCTCAGGACCCCTGCAAAGCCACCCCTTAGCCCCGCCCATTTCCCCTTTAGCCCCGCCCCCTCCCGGCCCTGCCGACCCAAATTCCCCCCCAAAAACCCCCCAAAACCCCCAAAATTCCAAAAAAAAAACCCCCAGAGACCCCCAAAAATCCCCTTAAAGACCCAAAATTCCCAAATAAAAGCCCCAAACCCCCTAAATCTCCTCAGGACCCCTGCAAAGCCACACCTTAGCCCCGCCCATTTCCCCTTTAGCCCCGCCCCCTCCCGGCCCTGCCGACCCAAATTCCCCCCCAAAAACCCCCCAAAACCCCCAAAATTCCAAAAAAAACCCCCCCAGAGACCCCCAAAAATCCCCTTAAAGACCCAAAATTCCCAAATAAAAGCCCCAAACCCCCTAAATCTCCTCAGGACCCCTGCAAAGCCACCCCTTAGCCCCGCCCATTTCCCCTTTAGCCCCGCCCCCTCCCGGCCCTGCCGACCCAAATTCCCCCCCAAAAACCCCCCAAAACCCCCAAAATTCCAGAAAAAAAACCCCCAGAGACCCCCAAAAATCCCCTTAAAGACCCAACATTCCCAAATAAAAGCCCCAAACCCCCTAAATCTCCTCAGGACCCCTGCAAAGCCACCCCTTAGCCCCGCCCATTTCCCCTTTAGCCCCGCCCCCTCCCGGCCCTGCCGACCCAAATTCCCCCCCAAAAACCCCCCAAAACCCCCAAAATTCCAAAAAAAACCCCCCCAGAGACCCCCAAAAATCCCCTTAAAGACCCAAAATTCCCAAATAAAAGCCCCAAACCCCCTAAATCTCCTCAGGACCCCTGAAAAGCCACCCCTTAGCCCCGCCCACTCCCCCTCTAGCCCCGCCCATTTCCCCTTTAGCCCCGCCCCCTCCCGGCCCTGCCGACCCAAATTCCCCCCCAAAAACCCCCCAAAACCCCCAAAATTCCAAAAAAAAACCCCCCAGAGACCCCCAAAAATCCCCTTAAAGACCCAAAATTCCCAAATAAAAGCCCCAAACCCCCTAAATCTCCTCAGGACCCCTGCAAAGCCACCCCTTAGCCCCGCCCATTTCCCCTTTAGCCCCGCCCCCTCCCGGCCCTGCCGACCCAAATTCCCCCCCAAAAACCCCCCAAAACCCCCAAAATTCCAGAAAAAAAAACCCCCAGAGACCCCCAAAAATCCCCTTAAAGACCCAACATTCCCAAATAAAAGCCCCAAACCCCCTAAATCTCCTCAGGACCTCTGCAAAGCCACCCCTTAGCCCCGCCCATTTCCCCTTTAGCCCCGCCCCCTCCCGGCCCTGCCGACCCAAATTCCCCCCCAAAAACCCCCCAAAACCCCCAAAATTCCAAAAAAAACCCCCCCAGAGACCCCCAAAAATCCCCTTAAAGACCCAAAATTCCCAAATAAAAGCCCCAAACCCCCTAAATCTCCTCAGGACCCCTGAAAAGCCACCCCTTAGCCCCGCCCACTCCCCCTCTAGCCCCGCCCATTTCCCCTTTAGCCCCGCCCCCTCCCGGCCCTGCCGACCCAAATTCCCCCCCAAAAACCCCCCAAAACCCCCAAAATTCCAAAAAAAAACCCCCCAGAGACCCCCAAAAATCCCCTTAAAGACCCAAAATTCCCAAATAAAAGCCCCAAACCCCCTAAATCTCCTCAGGACCCCTGCAAAGCCACACCTTAGCCCCGCCCATTTCCCGTTTAGCCCCGCCCCCTCCCGGCCCTGCCGACCCAAATTCCCCCCCAAAAACCCCCCAAAACCCCCAAAATTCCAAAAAAAAACCCCCCAGAGACCCCCAAAAATCCCCTTAAAGACCCAAAATTCCCAAATAAAAGCCCCAAACCCCCTAAATCTCCTCAGGACCTCTGCAAAGCCACCCCTTAGCCCCGCCCATTTCCCCTTTAGCCCCGCCCCCTCCCGGCCCTGCCGACCCAAATTCCCCCCCAAAAACCCCCCAAAACCCCCAAAATTCCAAAAAAACCCCCCCCAGAGACCCCCAAAAATCCCCTTAAAGACCCAAAATTCCCAAATAAAAGCCCCAAACCCCCTAAATCTCCTCAGGACCCCTGCAAAGCCACCCCTTAGCCCCGCCCATTTCCCCTTTAGCCCCGCCCCCTCCCGGCCCTGCCGACCCAAATTCCCCCCCAAAAACCCCCCAAAACCCCCAAAATTCCAGAAAAAAAAACCCCCAGAGACCCCCAAAAATCCCCTTAAAGACCCAACATTCCCAAATAAAAGCCCCAAACCCCCTAAATCTCCTCAGGACCTCTGCAAAGCCACCCCTTAGCCCCGCCCATTTCCCCTTTAGCCCCGCCCCCTCCCGGCCCTGCCGACCCAAATTCCCCCCCAAAAACCCCCCAAAACCCCCAAAATTCCAAAAAAAACCCCCCCAGAGACCCCCAAAAATCCCCTTAAAGACCCAAAATTCCCAAATAAAAGCCCCAAACCCCCTAAATCTCCTCAGGACCCCTGAAAAGCCACCCCTTAGCCCCGCCCACTCCCCCTCTAGCCCCGCCCATTTCCCCTTTAGCCCCGCCCCCTCCCGGCCCTGCCGACCCAAATTCCCCCCCAAAAACCCCCCAAAACCCCCAAAATTCCAAAAAAAAACCCCCCAGAGACCCCCAAAAATCCCCTTAAAGACCCAAAATTCCCAAATAAAAGCCCCAAACCCCCTAAATCTCCTCAGGACCCCTGCAAAGCCACACCTTAGCCCCGCCCATTTCCCGTTTAGCCCCGCCCCCTCCCGGCCCTGCCGACCCAAATTCCCCCCCAAAAACCCCCCAAAACCCCCAAAATTCCAAAAAAAAACCCCCCAGAGACCCCCAAAAATCCCCTTAAAGACCCAAAATTCCCAAATAAAAGCCCCAAACCCCCTAAATCTCCTCAGGACCTCTGCAAAGCCACCCCTTAGCCCCGCCCATTTCCCCTTTAGCCCCGCCCCCTCCCGGCCCTGCCGACCCAAATTCCCCCCCAAAAACCCCCCAAAACCCCCAAAATTCCAAAAAAACCCCCCCCAGAGACCCCCAAAAATCCCCTTAAAGACCCAAAATTCCCAAATAAAAGCCCCAAACCCCCTAAATCTCCTCAGGACCCCTGCAAAGCCACCCCTTAGCCCCGCCCATTTCCCCTTTAGCCCCGCCCCCTCCCGGCCCTGCCGACCCAAATTCCCCCCCAAAAACCCCCCAAAACCCCCAAAATTCCAGAAAAAAAAACCCCCAGAGACCCCCAAAAATCCCCTTAAAGACCCAACATTCCCAAATAAAAGCCCCAAACCCCCTAAATCTCCTCAGGACCTCTGCAAAGCCACCCCTTAGCCCCGCCCATTTCCCCTTTAGCCCCGCCCCCTCCCGGCCCTGCCGACCCAAATTCCCCCCCAAAAACCCCCCAAAACCCCCAAAATTCCAAAAAAAACCCCCCCAGAGACCCCCAAAAATCCCCTTAAAGACCCAAAATTCCCAAATAAAAGCCCCAAACCCCCTAAATCTCCTCAGGACCCCTGCAAAGCCACCCCTTAGCCCCGCCCATTTCCCCTTTAGCCCCGCCCCCTCCCGGCCCTGCCGACCCAAATTCCCCCCCAAAAACCCCCCAAAACCCCCAAAATTCCAAAAAAAAACCCCCCAGAGACCCCCAAAAATCCCCTTAAAGACCCAAAATTCCCAAATAAAAGCCCCAAACCCCCTAAATCTCCTCAGGACCCCTGCAAAGCCACACCTTAGCCCCGCCCATTTCCCCTTTAGCCCCGCCCCCTCCCGGCCCTGCCGACCCAAATTCCCCCCCAAAAACCCCCCAAAACCCCCAAAATTCCAAAAAAAAAACCCCCAGAGACCCCCAAAAATCCCCTTAAAGACCCAAAATTCCCAAATAAAAGCCCCAAACCCCCTAAATCTCCTCAGGACCCCTGCAAAGCCACCCCTTAGCCCCGCCCATTTCCCCTTTAGCCCCGCCCCCTCCCGGCCCTGCCGACCCAAATTCCCCCCCAAAAACCCCCCAAAACCCCCAAAATTCCAAAAAAAAACCCCCCAGAGACCCCCAAAAATCCCCTTAAAGACCCAAAATTCCCAAATAAAAGCCCCAAACCCCCTAAATCTCCTCAGGACCCCTGCAAAGCCACCCCTTAGCCCCGCCCATTTCCCCTTTAGCCCCGCCCCCTCCCGGCCCTGCCGACCCAAATTCCCCCCCAAAAACCCCCCAAAACCCCCAAAATTCCAAAAAAAACCCCCCCAGAGACCCCCAAAAATCCCCTTAAAGACCCAAAATTCCCAAATAAAAGCCCCAAACCCCCTAAATCTCCTCAGGACCCCTGCAAAGCCACCCCTTAGCCCCGCCCACTCCCCCTCTAGCCCCGCCCATTTCCCCTTTAGCCCCGCCCCCTCCCGGCCCTGCCGACCCAAATTCCCCCCCAAAAACCCCCCAAAACCCCCAAAATTCCAAAAAAAAAACCCCCAGAGACCCCCAAAAATCCCCTTAAAGACCCAAAATTCCCAAATAAAAGCCCCAAACCCCCTAAATCTCCTCAGGACCCCTGCAAAGCCACCCCTTAGCCCCGCCCATTTCCCCTTTAGCCCCGCCCCCTCCCGGCCCTGCCGACCCAAATTCCCCCCCAAAAACCCCCCAAAACCCCCAAAATTCCAAAAAAAAACCCCCCAGAGACCCCCAAAAATCCCCTTAAAGACCCAAAATTCCCAAATAAAAGCCCCAAACCCCCTAAATCTCCTCAGGACCCCTGCAAAGCCACCCCTTAGCCCCGCCCATTTCCCCTTTAGCCCCGCCCCCTCCCGGCCCTGCCGACCCAAATTCCCCCCCAAAAACCCCCCAAAACCCCCAAAATTCCAAAAAAAACCCCCCCAGAGACCCCCAAAAATCCCCTTAAAGACCCAAAATTCCCAAATAAAAGCCCCAAACCCCCTAAATCTCCTCAGGACCCCTGCAAAGCCACCCCTTAGCCCCGCCCATTTCCCCTTTAGCCCCGCCCCCTCCCGGCCCTGCCGACCCAAATTCCCCCCCAAAAACCCCCCAAAACCCCCAAAATTCCAAAAAAAACCCCCCCAGAGACCCCCAAAAATCCCCTTAAAGACCCAAAATTCCCAAATAAAAGCCCCAAACCCCCTAAATCTCCTCAGGACCCCTGCAAAGCCACCCCTTAGCCCCGCCCATTTCCCCTTTAGCCCCGCCCCCTCCCGGCCCTGCCGACCCAAATTCCCCCCCAAAAACCCCCCAAAACCCCCAAAATTCCAGAAAAAAACCCCCCAGAAACCCCCAAAAATCCCCTTAAAGACCCAACATTCCCAAATAAAAGCCCCAAACCCCCTAAATCTCCTCAGGACCCCTGCAAAGCCACCCCTTAGCCCCGCCCACTCCCCCTCTAGCCCCGCCCATTTCCCCTTTAGCCCCGCCCCCTCCCGGCCTTGCCGACCCAAATTCCCCCCCAAAAACCCCCCAAAACCCCGAAAATTCCAAAAAAAACCCCCCCAGAGACCCCCAAAAATCCCCTTAAAGACCCAAAATTCCCAAATAAAAGCCCCAAACCCCCTAAATCTCCTCAGGACCCCTGCAAAGCCACACCTTAGCCCCGCCCACTCCCCCTCTAGCCCCGCCCTTTTCCCCTTTAGCCCCGCCCCCTCCCGGCCCTGCCGACCCAAATTCCCCCCCAAAAACCCCCCAAAACCCCCAAAATTCCAGAAAAAAAACCCCCAGAGACCCCCAAAAATCCCCTTAAAGACCCAACATTCCCAAATAAAAGCCCCAAACCCCCTAAATCTCCTCAGGACCCCTGCAAAGCCACCCCTTAGCCCCGCCCATTTCCCCTTTAGCCCCGCCCCCTCCCGGCCCTGCCGACCCAAATTCCCCCCCAAAAACCCCCCAAAACCCCCAAAATTCCAAAAAAAAACCCCCCCAGAGACCCCCAAAAATCCCCTTAAAGACCCAAAATTCCCAAATAAAAGCCCCAAACCCCCTAAATCTCCTCAGGACCCCTGCAAAGCCACCCCTTAGCCCCGCCCATTTCCCCTTTAGCCCCGCCCCCTCCCGGCCCTGCCGACCCAAATTCCCCCCCAAAAACCCCCCAAAACCCCCAAAATTCCAAAAAAAAACCCCCCAGAGACCCCCAAAAATCCCCTTAAAGACCCAAAATTCCCAAATAAAAGCCCCAAACCCCCTAAATCTCCTCAGGACCCCTGCAAAGCCACCCCTTAGCCCCGCCCATTTCCCCTTTAGCCCCGCCCCCTCCCGGCCCTGCCGACCCAAATTCCCCCCCAAAAACCCCCCAAAACCCCCAAAATTCCAAAAAAAACCCCCCCAGAGACCCCCAGAAATCCCCTTAAAGACCCAAAATTCCCAAATAAAAGCCCCAAACCCCCTAAATCTCCTCAGGACCCCTGCAAAGCCACCCCTTAGCCCCGCCCACTCCCCCTCTAGGCCCGCCCATTTCCCCTTTAGCCCCGCCCCCTCCCGGCCCTGCCGACCCAAATTCCCCCCCAAAAACCCCCCAAAACCCCCAAAATTCCAAAAAAAAAACCCCCCAGAGAAGCCCAAAAATCCCCTTAAAGACCCAAAATTCCCAAATAAAAGCCCCAAACCCCCTAAATCTCCTCAGGACCCCTGCAAAGCCACCCCTTAGCCCCGCCCATTTCCCCTCTAGCCCCGCCCCCTCCCGGCCCTACCGACCCAAATTCCCCCCCAAAAACCCCCCAAAACCCCCAAAATTCCAAAAAAAAAACCCCCAGAGACCCCCAAAACTCCCCTTAAAGACCCAAAATTCCCAAATAAAAGCCCCAAACCCCCTAAATCTCCTCAGGACCCCTGCAAAGCCACCCCTTAGCCCCGCCCATTTCCCCTTTAGCCCCGCCCCCTCCCGGCCCTGCCGACCCAAATTCCCCCCCAAAAACCCCCCAAAACCCCCAAAATTCCAAAAAAAAACCCCCCAGAGACCCCCAAAAATCCCCTTAAAGACCCAAAATTCCCAAATAAAAGCCCCAAACCCCCTAAATCTCCTCAGGACCCCTGCAAAGCCACCCCTTAGCCCCGCCCATTTCCCCTTTAGCCCCGCCCCCTCCCGGCCCTGCCGACCCAAATTCCCCCCCAAAAACCCCCCAAAACCCCCAAAATTCCAGAAAAAAAACCCCCAGAAACCCCCAAAAATCCCCTTAAAGACCCAACATTCCCAAATAAAAGCCCCAAACCCCCTAAATCTCCTCAGGACCCCTGCAAAGCCACCCCTTAGCCCCGCCCATTTCCCCTTTAGCCCCGCCCCCTCCCGGCCCTGCCGACCCAAATTCCCCCCCAAAAACCCCCCAAAACCCCCAAAATTCCAAAAAAAAACCCCCCAGAGACCCCCAAAAATCCCCTTAAAGACCCAAAATTCCCAAATAAAAGCCCCAAACCCCCTAAATCTCCTCAGGACCCCTGCAAAGCCACCCCTTAGCCCCGCCCACTCCCCCTCTAGCCCCGCCCATTTCCCCTTTAGCCCCGCCCCCTCCCGGCCCTGCCGACCCAAATTCCCCCCCAAAAACCCCCCAAAACCCCCAAAATTCCAAAAAAAACCCCCCCAGAGACCCCCAAAAATCCCCTTAAAGACCCAAAATTCCCAAATAAAAGCCCCAAACCCCCTAAATCTCCTCAGGACCCCTGCAAAGCCACCCCTTAGCCCCGCCCATTTCCCCTTTAGCCCCGCCCCCTCCCGGCCCTGCCGACCCAAATTCCCCCCCAAAAACCCCCCAAAACCCCCAAAATTCCAGAAAAAAAACCCCCAGAGACCCCCAAAAATCCCCTTAAAGACCCAAAATTCCCAAATAAAAGCCCCAAACCCCCTAAATCTCCTCAGGACCCCTGCAAAGCCACCCCTTAGCCCCGCCCATTTCCCCTCTAGCCCCGCCCCCTCCCGGCCCTGCCGACCCAAATTCCCCCCCAAAAACCCCCCAAAACCCCCAAAATTCCAAAAAAAAAACCCCCAGAGACCCCCAAAACTCCCCTTAAAGACCCAAAATTCCCAAATAAAAGCCCCAAACCCCCTAAATCTCCTCAGGACCCCTGCAAAGCCACCCCTTAGCCCCGCCCATTTCCCCTTTAGCCCCGCCCCCTCCCGGCCCTGCCGACCCAAATTCCCCCCCAAAAACCCCCCAAAACCCCCAAAATTCCAAAAAAAACCCCCCCAGAGACCCCCAAAAATCCCCTTAAAGACCCAAAATTCCCAAATAAAAGCCCCAAACCCCCTAAATCTCCTCAGGACCCCTGCAAAGCCACCCCTTAGCCCCGCCCATTTCCCCTTTAGCCCCGCCCCCTCCCGGCCCTGCCGACCCAAATTCCCCCCCAAAAACCCCCCAAAACCCCCAAAATTCCAGAAAAAAACCCCCCAGAAACCCCCAAAAATCCCCTTAAAGACCCAACATTCCCAAATAAAAGCCCCAAACCCCCTAAATCTCCTCAGGACCCCTGCAAAGCCACCCCTTAGCCCCGCCCATTTCCCCTTTAGCCCCGCCCCCTCCCGGCCCTGCCGACCCAAATTCCCCCCCAAAAACCCCCCAAAACCCCCAAAATTCCAAAAAAAAAACCCCCCAGAGACCCCCAAAAATCCCCTTAAAGACCCAAAATTCCCAAATAAAAGCCCCAAACCCCCTAAATCTCCTCAGGACCCCTGAAAAGCCACCCCTTAGCCCCGCCCACTCCCCCTCCAGCCCCGCCCATTTCCCCTTTAGCCCCGCCCCCTCCCGGCCCTGCCGACCCAAATTCCCCCCCAAAAACCCCCCAAAACCCCCAAAATTCCAAAAAAAACCCCCCCAGAGACCCCCAAAAATCCCCTTAAAGACCCAAAATTCCCAAATAAAAGCCCAAAAATCCCCTTAAAGACCCAAAATTCCCAAATAAAAGCCCCAAACCCCCTAAATCTCCTCAGGACCCCTGCAAAGCCACCCCTTAGCCCCGCCCATTTCCCCTCTAGCCCCGCCCCCTCCCGGCCCTGCCGACCCAAATTCCCCCCCAAAAACCCCCCAAAACCCCCAAAATTCCAAAAAAAAACCCCCCAGAGACCCCCAAAAATCCCCTTAAAGACCCAAAATTCCCAAATAAAAGCCCCAAACCCCCTAAATCTCCTCAGGACCCCTGCAAAGCCACCCCTTAGCCCCGCCCATTTCCCCTTTAGCCCCGCCCCCTCCCGGCCCTGCCGACCCAAATTCCCCCCCAAAAACCCCCCAAAACCCCCAAAATTCCAAAAAAAACCCCCCCAGAGACCCCCAAAAATCCCCTTAAAGACCCAAAATTCCCAAATAAAAGCCCCAAACCCCCTAAATCTCCTCAGGACCCCTGCAAAGCCACACCTTAGCCCCGCCCATTTCCCCTTTAGCCCCGCCCCCTCCCGGCCCTGCCGACCCAAATTCCCCCCCAAAAACCCCCCAAAACCCCCAAAATTCCAAAAAAAACCCCCCAGAGTCCCCCAAAAATCCCCTTAAAGACCCAAAATTCCCAAATAAAAGCCCCAAACCCCCTAAATCTCCTCAGGACCCCTGCAAAGCCACCCCTTAGCCCCGCCCATTTCCCCTTTAGCCCCGCCCCCTCCCGGCCCTGCCGACCCAAATTCCCCCCCAAAAACCCCCCAAAACCCCCAAAATTCCAAAAAAAACCCCCCCAGAGACCCCCAAAAATCCCCTTAAAGACCCAAAATTCCCAAATAAAAGCCCCAAACCCCCTAAATCTCCTCAGGACCCCTGCAAAGCCACCCCTTAGCCCCGCCCATTTCCCCTTTAGCCCCGCCCCCTCCCGGCCCTGCCGACCCAAATTCCCCCACAAAAACCCCCCAAAACCCCCAAAATTCCAGAAAAAAACCCCCCAGAAACCCCCAAAAATCCCCTTAAAGACCCAACATTCCCAAATAAAAGCCCCAAACCCCCTAAATCTCCTCAGGACCCCTGCAAAGCCACCCCTTAGCCCCGCCCATTTCCCCTTTAGCCCCGCCCCCTCCCGGCCCTGCCGACCCAAATTCCCCCCCAAAAACCCCCCAAAACCCCCAAAATTCCAAAAAAAAACCCCCCAGAGACCCCCAAAAATCCCCTTAAAGACCCAAAATTCCCAAATAAAAGCCCCAAACCCCCTAAATCTCCTCAGGACCCCTGCAAAGCCACCCCTTAGCCCCGCCCATTTCCCCTTTAGCCCCGCCCCCTCCCGGCCCTGCCGACCCAAATTCCCCCCCAAAAACCCCCCAAAACCCCCAAAATTCCAGAAAAAAAACCCCCAGAGACCCCCAAAAATCCCCTTAAAGACCCAAAATTCCCAAATAAAAGCCCCAAACCCCCTAAATCTCCTCAGGACCCCTGAAAAGCCACCCCTTAGCCCCGCCCACTCCCCCTCTAGCCCCGCCCATTTCCCCTTTAGCCCCGCCCCCTCCCGGCCCTGCCGACCCAAATTCCCCCCCAAAAACCCCCCAAAACCCCCAAAATTCCAAAAAAAAACCCCCCAGAGACCCCCAAAAATCCCCTTAAAGACCCAAAATTCCCAAATAAAAGCCCCAAACCCCCTAAATCTCCTCAGGACCCCTGCAAAGCCACCCCTCTAGCCCCGCCCATTTCCCCTTTAGCCCCGCCCCCTCCCGGCCCTGCCGACCCAAATTCCCCCCCAAAAACCCCCCAAAACCCCCAAAATTCCAAAAAAAACCCCCCAGAGACCCCCAAAAATCCCCTTAAAGACCCAAAATTCCCAAATAAAAGCCCCAAACCCCCTAAATCTCCTCAGGACCCCTGCAAAGCCACCCCTTAGCCCCGCCCATTTCCCCTTTAGCCCCGCCCCCTCCCGGCCCTGCCGACCCAAATTCCCCCCCAAAAACCCCCCAAAACCCCCAAAATTCCAAAAAAAAACCCCCCAGAGACCCCCAAAAATCCCCTTAAAGACCCAAAATTCCCAAATAAAAGCCCCAAACCCCCTAAATCTCCTCAGGACCTCTGCAAAGCCACCCCTTAGCCCCGCCCATTTCCCCTTTAGCCCCGCCCCCTCCCGGCCCTGCCGACCCAAATTCCCCCCCAAAAACCCCCCAAAACCCCCAAAATTCCAAAAAAAACCCCCCCAGAGACCCCCAAAAATCCCCTTAAAGACCCAAAATTCCCAAATAAAAGCCCCAAACCCCCTAAATCTCCTCAGGACCCCTGAAAAGCCACCCCTTAGCCCCGCCCACTCCCCCTCTAGCCCCGCCCATTTCCCCTTTAGCCCCGCCCCCTCCCGGCCCTGCCGACCCAAATTCCCCCCCAAAAACCCCCCAAAACCCCCAAAATTCCAAAAAAAAAACCCCCCAGAGACCCCCAAAAATCCCCTTAAAGACCCAAAATTCCCAAATAAAAGCCCCAAACCCCCTAAATCTCCTCAGGACCCCTGCAAAGCCACCCCTTAGCCCCGCCCATTTCCCCTCTAGCCCCGCCCCCTCCCGGCCCTGCCGACCCAAATTCCCCCCCAAAAACCCCCCAAAACCCCCAAAATTCCAAAAAAAAAACCCCCAGAGACCCCCAAAACTCCCCTTAAAGACCCAAAATTCCCAAATAAAAGCCCCAAACCCCCTAAATCTCCTCAGGACCCCTGCAAAGCCACCCCTTAGCCCCGCCCATTTCCCCTTTGGCCCCGCCCCCTCCCGGCCCTGCCGACCCAAATTCCCCCCCAAAAACCCCCCAAAACCCCCAAAATTCCAAAAAAAACCCCCCCAGAGACCCCCAAAAATCCCCTTAAAGACCCAAAATTCCCAAATAAAAGCCCCAAACCCCCTAAATCTCCTCAGGACCCCTGCAAAGCCACCCCTTAGCCCCGCCCATTTCCCCTTTAGCCCCGCCCCCTCCCGGCCCTGCCGACCCAAATTCCCCCCCAAAAACCCCCCAAAACCCCCAAAATTCCAAAAAAAACCCCCCAGCGACCCCCAAAAATCCCCTTAAAGACCCAAAATTCCCAAATAAAAGCCCCAAACCCCCTAAATCTCCTCAGGACCCCTGCAAAGCCACCCCTTAGCCCCGCCCATTTCCCCTTTAGCCCCGCCCCCTCCCGGCCCTGCCGACCCAAATTCCCCCCCAAAACCCCCAAAATTCCAAAAAAAACCCCCCCAGAGACCCCCAAAAATCCCCTTAAAGACCCAAAATTCCCAAATAAAAGCCCCAAACCCCCTAAATCTCCTTAGGACCCCTGCAAAGCCACCCCTTAGCCCCGCCCATTTCCCCTTTAGCCCCGCCCCCTCCCGGCCCTGCCGACCCAAATTCCCCCCCAAAAACCCCCCAAAACCCCCAAAATTCCAGAAAAAAACCCCCCAGAGACCCCCAAAAATCCCCTTAAAGACCCAAAATTCCCAAATAAAAGCCCCAAACCCCCTAAATCTCCTCAGGACCCCTGCAAAGCCACCCCTTAGCCCCGCCCACTCCCCCTCTAGCCCCGCCCATTTCCCCTTTAGCCCCGCCCCCTCCCGGCCCTGCCGACCCAAATTCCCCCCCAAAAACCCCCCAAAACCCCCAAAATTCCAAAAAAAAACCCCCCAGAGACCCCCAAAAATCCCCTTAAAGACCCAAAATTCCCAAATAAAAGCCCCAAACCCCCTAAATCTCCTCAGGACCCCTGCAAAGCCACCCCTTAGCCCCGCCCATTTCCCCTTTAGCCCCGCCCCCTCCCGGCCCTGCCGACCCAAATTCCCCCCCAAAAACCCCCCAAAACCCCCAAAATTCCAAAAAAAACCCCCCCAGAGACCCCCAAAAATCCCCTTAAAGACCCAAAATTCCCAAATAAAAGCCCCAAACCCCCTAAATCTCCTCAGGACCCCTGCAAAGCCACCCCTTAGCCCCGCCCACTCCCCCTCTAGCCCCGCCCATTTCCCCTTTAGCCCCGCCCCCTCCCGGCCCTGCCGACCCAAATTCCCCCCCAAAAACCCCCCAAAACCCCCAAAATTCCAAAAAAAAACCCCCAGAGACCCCCAAAAATCCCCTTAAAGACCCAAAATTCCCAAATAAAAGCCCCAAACCCCCTAAACCTCCTCAGGACCCCTGCAAAGCCACACCTTAGCCCCGCCCATTTCCCCTTTAGCCCCGCCCCCTCCCGGCCCTGCCGACCCAAATTCCCCCCCAAAAACCCCCCAAAACCCCCAAAATTCCAGAAAAAAAACCCCCCAGAGACCCCCAAAAATCCCCTTAAAGACCCAACATTCCCAAATAAAAGCCCCAAACCCCCTAAATCTCCTCAGGACCCCTGCAAAGCCACCCCTTAGCCCCGCCCATTTCCCCTTTAGCCCCGCCCCCTCCCGGCCCTGCCGACCCAAATTCCCCCCCAAAAACCTTCCAAAACCCCCAAAATTCCAGAAAAAAAACCCCCAGAGACCCCCAAAAATCCCCTTAAAGACCCAACATTCCCAAATAAAAGCCCCAAACCCCCTAAATCTCCTCAGGACCCCTGCAAAGCCACCCCTTAGCCCCGCCCATTTCCCCTTTAGCCCCGCCCCCTCCCGGCCCTGCCGACCCAAATTCCCCCCCAAAAACCCCCCAAAACCCCCAAAATTCCAAAAAAAAACCCCCCAGAGACCCCCAAAAATCCCCTTAAAGACCCAAAATTCCCAAATAAAAGCCCCAAACCCCCTAAATCTCTTCAGGACCCCTGCAAAGCCACCCCTTAGCCCCGCCCATTTCCCCTTTAGCCCCGCCCCCTCCCGGCCCTGCCGACCCAAATTCCCCCCCAAAAACCCCCCAAAACCCCCAAAATTCCAAAAAAAACCCCCCCAGAGACCCCCAAAAATCCCCTTAAAGACCCAAAATTCCCAAATAAAAGCCCCAAACCCCCTAAATCTCCTCAGGACCCCTGCAAAGCCACCCCTTAGCCCCGCCCACTCCCCCTCTAGCCCCGCCCATTTCCCCTTTAGCCCCGCCCCCTCCCGGCCCTGCCGACCCAAATTCCCCCCCAAAAACCCCCCAAAACCCCCAAAATTCAAAAAAAAAACCCCCAGAGACCCCCAAAAATCCCCTTAAAGACCCAAAATTCCCAAATAAATGCCCCAAACCCCCTAAATCTCCTCAGGACCCCTGCAAAGCCACCCCTTAGCCCCGCCCATTTCCCCTTTAGCCCCGCCCCCTCCCGGCCCTGCCGACCCAAATTCCCCCCCAAAAACCCCCCAAAACCCCCAAAATTCCAGAAAAAAACCCCCCAGAGACCCCCAAAAATCCCCTTAAAGACCCAACATTCCCAAATAAAAGCCCCAAACCCCCTAAATCTCCTCAGGACCCCTGCAAAGCCACCCCTTAGCCCCGCCCATTTCCCCTTTAGCCCCGCCCCCTCCCGGCCCTGCCGACCCAAATTCCCCCCCAAAAACCCCCCAAAACCCCCAAAATTCCAAAAAAAAACCCCCCCAGAGACCCCCAAAAATCCCCTTAAAGACCCAAAATTCCCAAATAAAAGCCCCAAACCCCCTAAATCTCCTCAGGACCCCTGCACAGCCACCCCTTAGCCCCGCCCACTCCCCCTCTAGCCCCGCCCATTTCCCCTTTAGCCCCGCCCCCTCCCGGCCCTGCCGACCCAAATTCCCCCCCAAAAACCCCCCAAAACCCCCAAAATTCCAAAAAAAACCCCCCCAGAGACCCCCAAAAATCCCCTTAAAGACCCAAAATTCCCAAATAAAAGCCCCAAACCCCCTAAATCTCCTTAGGACCCCTGCAAAGCCACCCCTTAGCCCCGCCCATTTCCCCTTTAGCCCCGCCCCCTCCCGGCCCTGCCGACCCAAATTCCCCCCCAAAAACCCCCCAAAACCCCCAAAATTCCAAAAAAAACCCCCCCAGAGACCCCCAAAAATCCCCTTAAAGACCCAAAATTCCCAAATAAAAGCCCCAAACCCCCTAAATCTCCTCAGGACCCCTGCAAAGCCACCCCTTAGCCCCGCCCACTCCCCCTCTAGCCCCGCCCATTCCCCTTTAGCCCCGCCCCCTCCCGGCCCTGCCGACCCAAATTCCCCCCCAAAAACCCCCCAAAACCCCCAAAATTCCAAAAAAAACCCCCCCAGAGACCCCCAAAAATCCCCTTAAAGACCCAAAATTCCCAAATAAAAGCCCCAAACCCCCTAAATCTCCTCAGGACCCCTGCAAAGCCACCCCTTAGCCCCGCCCATTTCCCCTTTAGCCCCGCCCCCTCCCGGCCCTGCCGACCCAAATTCCCCCCCAAAAACCCCCCAAAACCCCCAAAATTCCAAAAAAAAACCCCCCAGAGACCCCCAAAAATCCCCTTAAAGACCCAAAATTCCCAAATAAAAGCCCCAAACCCCCTAAATCTCCTCAGGACCCCTGCAAAGCCACCCCTTAGCCCCGCCCACTCCCCCTCTAGCCCCGCCCATTTCCCCTTTAGCCCCGCCCCCTCCCGGCCCTGCCGACCCAAATTCCCCCCCAAAAACCCCCCAAAACCCCCAAAATTCCAAAAAAAAACCCCCAGAGACCCCCAAAAATCCCCTTAAAGACCCAAAATTCCCAAATAAAAGCCCCAAACCCCCTAAATCTCCTCAGGACCCCTGCAAAGCCACCCCTTAGCCCCGCCCATTTCCCCTTTAGCCCCGCCCCCTCCCGGCCCTGCCGACCCAAATTCCCCCCCAAAAACCCCCCAAAATCCCCAAAATTCAAAAAAAAAACCCCCCAGAGACCCCCAAAAATCCCCTTAAAGACCCAAAATTCCCAAATAAAAGCCCCAAACCCCCTAAATCTCCTCAGGACCCCTGCAAAGCCACCCCTTAGCCCCGCCCATTTCCCCTTTAGCCCCGCCCCCTCCCGGCCCTGCCGACCCAAATTCCCCCCCAAAAACCCCCCAAAACCCCCAAAATTCCAAAAAAAACCCCCCCAGAGACCCCCAAAAATCCCCTTAAAGACCCAAAATTCCCAAATAAAAGCCCCAAACCCCCTAAATCTCCTCAGGACCCCTGCAAAGCCACCCCTTAGCCCCGCCCACTCCCCCTCTAGCCCCGCCCATTTCCCCTTTAGCCCCGCCCCCTCCCGGCCCTGCCGACCCAAATTCCCCCCCAAAAACCCCCCAAAACCCCCAAAATTCCAAAAAAAAACCCCCAGAGACCCCCAAAAATCCCCTTAAAGACCCAAAATTCCCAAATAAAAGCCCCAAACCCCCTAAACCTCCTCAGGACCCCTGCAAAGCCACACCTTAGCCCCGCCCATTTCCCCTTTAGCCCCGCCCCCTCCCGGCCCTGCCGACCCAAATTCCCCCCCAAAAACCCCCCAAAACCCCCAAAATTCCAGAAAAAAACCCCCCAGAGACCCCCAAAAATCCCCTTAAAGACCCAACATTCCCAAATAAAAGCCCCAAACCCCCTAAATCTCCTCAGGACCCCTGCAAAGCCACCCCTTAGCCCCGCCCATTTCCCCTTTAGCCCCGCCCCCTCCCGGCCCTGCCGACCCAAATTCCCCCCCAAAAACCCTCCAAAACCCCCAAAATTCCAGAAAAAAAACCCCCAGAGACCCCCAAAAATCCCCTTAAAGACCCAACATTCCCAAATAAAAGCCCCAAACCCCCTAAATCTCCTCAGGACCCCTGCAAAGCCACCCCTTAGCCCCGCCCATTTCCCCTTTAGCCCCGCCCCCTCCCGGCCCTGCCGACCCAAATTCCCCCCCAAAAACCCCCCAAAACCCCCAAAATTCCAAAAAAAAACCCCCCAGAGACCCCCAAAAATCCCCTTAAAGACCCAAAATTCCCAAATAAAAGCCCCAAACCCCCTAAATCTCTTCAGGACCCCTGCAAAGCCACCCCTTAGCCCCGCCCATTTCCCCTTTAGCCCCGCCCCCTCCCGGCCCTGCCGACCCAAATTCCCCCCCAAAAACCCCCCAAAACCCCCAAAATTCCAAAAAAAACCCCCCCAGAGACCCCCAAAAATCCCCTTAAAGACCCAAAATTCCCAAATAAAAGCCCCAAACCCCCTAAATCTCCTCAGGACCCCTGCAAAGCCACCCCTTAGCCCCGCCCATTTCCCCTTTAGCCCCGCCCCCTCCCGGCCCTGCCGACCCAAATTCCCCCCCAAAAACCCCCCAAAACCCCCAAAATTCCAAAAAAAACCCCCCCAGAGACCCTCAAAAATCCCCTTAAAGACCCAAAATTCCCAAATAAAAGCCCCAAACCCCCTAAATCTCCTCAGGACCCCTGCACAGCCACCCCTTAGCCCCGCCCACTCCCCCTCTAGCCCCGCCCATTTCCCCTTTAGCCCCGCCCCCTCCCGGCCCTGCCGACCCAAATTCCCCCCAAAAACCCCCCAAAACCCCCAAAATTCCAGAAAAAAACCCCCCAGAGACCCCCAAAAATCCCCTTAAAGACCCAAAATTCCCAAATAAAAGCCCCAAACCCCCTAAATCTCCTCAGGACCCCTGCAAAGCCACCCCTTAGCCCCGCCCATTTCCCCTTAAGCCCCGCCCCCTCCCGGCCCTGCCGACCCAAATTCCCCCCCAAAAACCCCCAAAACCCCAAAATTCCAAAAAAAAACCCCCCCAGAGACCCCCAAAAATCCCCTTAAAGACCCAAAATTCCCAAATAAAAGCCCCAAACCCCCTAAATCTCCTTAGGACCCCTGCAAAGCCACCCCTTAGCCCCGCCCATTTCCCCTTTAGCCCCGCCCCCTCCCGGCCCTGCCGACCCAAATTCCCCCCCAAAAACCCCCAAAACCCCCAAAATTCCAAAAAAACCCCCCCAGAGACCCCCAAAAATCCCCTTAAAGACCCAAAATTCCCAAATAAAAGCCCCAAACCCCCTAAATCTCCTCAGGACCCCTGCAAAGCCACCCCTTAGCCCCGCCCACTCCCCCTCTAGCCCCGCCCATTCCCCTTTAGCCCCCGCCCCCTCCCGGCCCTGCCGACCCAAATTCCCCCCCAAAAACCCCCCAAAACCCCCAAAATTCCAAAAAAAACCCCCCCAGAGACCCCCAAAAATCCCCTTAAAGACCCAAAATTCCCAAATAAAAGCCCCAAACCCCCTAAATCTCCTCAGGACCCCTGCAAAGCCACCCCTTAGCCCCGCCCATTTCCCCTTTAGCCCCGCCCCCTCCCGGCCCTGCCGACCCAAATTCCCCCCAAAAACCCCCCAAAACCCCCAAAATTCCAAAAAAACCCCCCCAGAGACCCCCAAAAATCCCCTTAAAGACCCAAAATTCCCAAATAAAAGCCCCAAACCCCCTAAATCTCCTCAGGACCCCTGCAAAGCCACCCCTTAGCCCCGCCACTCCCCCTCTAGCCCCGCCCATTTCCCCTTTAGCCCCGCCCCCTCCCGGCCCTGCCGACCCAAATTCCCCCCCAAAAACCCCCCAAAACCCCCAAAATTCCAAAAAAAACCCCCAGAGACCCCCAAAAATCCCCTTAAAGACCCAAAATTCCCAAATAAAAGCCCCAAACCCCTAAATCTCCTCAGGACCCCTGCAAAGCCACCCCTTAGCCCCGCCCACTCCCCCTCTAGCCCCGCCCATTTCCCCTTTAGCCCCGCCCCCTCCCGGCCCTGCCGACCCAAATTCCCCCCCAAAAACCCCCAAAACCCCCAAAATTCCAAAAAAAAACCCCCAGAGGACCCCCAAAAATCCCTTAAAGACCCAAAATTCCAAATAAAAGCCCCAAACCCCTAAATCTCCTCAGGACCCCTGCAAAGCCACCCCTTAGCCCCGCCCATTTCCCCTTTAGCCCCGCCCCCTCCCGGCCCTGCCGACCCAAATTCCCCCCCAAAAACCCCCCAAAATCCCCAAAATTCAAAAAAAAAACCCCCCAGAGACCCCCAAAAATCCCCTTAAAGACCCAAAATTCCCAAATAAAAGCCCCAAACCCCCTAAATCTCCTCAGGACCCCTGCAAAGCCACCCCTTAGCCCCGCCCATTTCCCCTTTAGCCCCGCCCCCTCCCGGCCCTGCCGACCCAAATTCCCCCCCAAAAACCCCCCAAAACCCCCAAAATTCCAAAAAAAACCCCCCAGAGACCCCCAAAAATCCCCTTAAAGACCCAAAATTCCCAAATAAAAGCCCCAAACCCCCTAAATCTCCTCAGGACCCCTGCACAGCCACCCCTTAGCCCCGCCCACTCCCCCTCTAGCCCCGCCCATTTCCCCTTTAGCCCCGCCCCCTCCCGGCCCTGCCGACCCAAATTCCCCCCCAAAAACCCCCCAAAACCCCCAAAATTCCAAAAAAAAACCCCCAGAGACCCCCAAAAATCCCCTTAAAGACCCAAAATTCCCAAATAAAAGCCCCAAACCCCCTAAATCTCCTCAGGACCCCTGCAAAGCCACCCCTTAGCCCCGCCCATTTCCCCTTTAGCCCCGCCCCCTCCCGGCCCTGCCGACCCAAATTCCCCCCCAAAAACCCCCCAAAACCCCCAAAATTCCAAAAAAAAACCCCCCAGAGACCCCCAAAAATCCCCTTAAAGACCCAAAATTCCCAAATAAAAGCCCCAAACCCCCTAAATCTCCTCAGGACCCCTGCAAAGCCACCCCTTAGCCCCGCCCATTTCCCCTTTAGCCCCGCCCCCTCCCGGCCCTGCCGACCCAAATTCCCCCCCAAAAACCCCCCAAAACCCCCAAAATTCCAAAAAAAACCCCCCCAGAGACCCCCAAAAATCCCCTTAAAGACCCAAAATTCCCAAATAAAAGCCCCAAACCCCCTAAATCTCCTCAGGACCCCTGCACAGCCACCCCTTAGCCCCGCCCACTCCCCCTCTAGCCCCGCCCATTTCCCCTTTAGCCCCGCCCCCTCCCGGCCCTGCCGACCCAAATTCCCCCCCAAAAACCCTCCAAAACCCCCAAAATTCCAGAAAAAAACCCCCCAGAGACCCCCAAAAATCCCCTTAAAGACCCAAAATTCCCAAATAAAAGCCCCAAACCCCCTAAATCTCCTCAGGACCCCTGCAAAGCCACCCCTTAGCCCCGCCCATTTCCCCTTTAGCCCCGCCCCCTCCCGGCCCTGCCGACCCAAATTCCCCCCCAAAAACCCCCCAAAACCCCCAAAATTCCAAAAAAAACCCCCCCAGAGACCCCCAAAAATCCCCTTAAAGACCCAAAATTCCCAAATAAAAGCCCCAAACCCCCTAAATCTCCTTAGGACCCCTGCAAAGCCACCCCTCTAGCCCCGCCCATTTCCCCTTTAGCCCCGCCCCCTCCCGGCCCTGCCGACCCAAATTCCCCCCCAAAAACCCCCCAAAACCCCCAAAATTCCAAAAAAAACCCCCCCAGAGACCCCCAAAAATCCCCTTAAAGACCCAAAATTCCCAAATAAAAGCCCCAAACCCCCTAAATCTCCTCAGGACCCCTGAAAAGCCACCCCTTAGCCCCGCCCACTCCCCCTCTAGCCCCGCCCATTTCCCCTTTAGCCCCGCCCCCTCCCGGCCCTGCCGACCCAAATTCCCCCCCAAAAACCCCCCAAAACCCCCAAAATTCCAAAAAAAAACCCCCCAGAGACCCCCAAAAATCCCCTTAAAGACCCAAAATTCCCAAATAAAAGCCCCAAACCCCCTAAATCTCCTCAGGACCCCTGCAAAGCCACCCCTTAGCCCCGCCCATTTCCCCTCTAGCCCCGCCCCCTCCCGGCCCTGCCGACCCAAATTCCCCCCCAAAAACCCCCCAAAACCCCCAAAATTCCAAAAAAAAAACCCCCAGAGACCCCCAAAACTCCCCTTAAAGACCCAAAATTCCCAAATAAAAGCCCCAAACCCCCTAAATCTCCTCAGGACCCCTGCAAAGCCACCCCTTAGCCCCGCCCATTTCCCCTTTAGCCCCGCCCCCTCCCGGCCCTGCCGACCCAAATTCCCCCCCAAAAACCCCCCAAAACCCCCAAAATTCCAAAAAAAACCCCCCCAGAGACCCCCAAAAATCCCCTTAAAGACCCAAAATTCCCAAATAAAAGCCCCAAACCCCCTAAATCTCCTCAGGACCCCTGCAAAGCCACCCCTTAGCCCCGCCCATTTCCCCTTTAGCCCCGCCCCCTCCCGGCCCTGCCGACCCAAATTCCCCCCCAAAAACCCCCCAAAACCCCCAAAATTCCAAAAAAAAACCCCCCAGCGACCCCCAAAAATCCCCTTAAAGACCCAAAATTCCCAAATAAAAGCCCCAAACCCCCTAAATCTCCTCAGGACCCCTGCAAAGCCACCCCTTAGCCCCGCCCATTTCCCCTTTAGCCCCGCCCCCTCCCGGCCCTGCCGACCCAAATTCCCCCCCAAAACCCCCAAAATTCCAAAAAAAACCCCCCCAGAGACCCCCAAAAATCCCCTTAAAGACCCAAAATTCCCAAATAAAAGCCCCAAACCCCCTAAATCTCCTTAGGACCCCTGCAAAGCCACCCCTTAGCCCCGCCCATTTCCCCTTTAGCCCCGCCCCCTCCCGGCCCTGCCAACCCAAATTCCCCCCCAAAAACCCCCCAAAACCCCCAAAATTCCAGAAAAAAAACCCCCAGAGACCCCCAAAAATCCCCTTAAAGACCCAAAATTCCCAAATAAAAGCCCCAAACCCCCTAAATCTCCTCAGGACCCCTGCAAAGCCACCCCTTAGCCCCGCCCATTTCCCCTTTAGCCCCGCCCCCTCCCGGCCCTGCTGACCCAAATTCCCCCCCAAAAACCCCCCAAAACCCCCAAAATTCCAAAAAAAACCCCCCCAGAGACCCCCAAAAATCCCCTTAAAGACCCAAAATTCCCAAATAAAAGCCCCAAACCCCCTAAATCTCCTCAGGACCCCTGCAAAGCCACCCCTTAGCCCCGCCCACTCCCCCTCTAGCCCCGCCCATTTCCCCTTTAGCCCCGCCCCCTCCCGGCCCTGCCGACCCAAATTCCCCCCCAAAAACCCCCCAAAACCCCCAAAATTCCAAAAAAAAACCCCCCAGAGACCCCCAAAAATCCCCTTAAAGACCCAAAATTCCCAAATAAAAGCCCCAAACCCCCTAAATCTCCTCAGGACCCCTGCAAAGCCACCCCTTAGCCCCGCCCATTTCCCCTTTAGCCCCGCCCCCTCCCGGCCCTGCCGACCCAAATTCCCCCCCAAAAACCCCCCAAAACCCCCAAAATTCCAAAAAAAACCCCCCCAGAGACCCCAAAAATCCCCTTAAAGACCCAAAATTCCCAAATAAAAGCCCCAAACCCCCTAAATCTCCTCAGGACCCCTGCAAAGCCACCCCTTAGCCCCGCCCACTCCCCCTCTAGCCCCGCCCATTTCCCCTTTAGCCCCGCCCCCTCCCGGCCCTGCCGACCCAAATTCCCCCCCAAAAACCCCCCAAAACCCCCAAAATTCCAAAAAAAACCCCCCAGAGACCCCCAAAAATCCCCTTAAAGACCCAAAATTCCCAAATAAAAGCCCCAAACCCCCTAAACCTCCTCAGGACCCCTGCAAAGCCACACCTTAGCCCCGCCCATTTCCCCTTTAGCCCCGCCCCCTCCCGGCCCTGCCGACCCAAATTCCCCCCCAAAAACCCCCCAAAACCCCTAAATTCCAGAAAAAAAACCCCCCAGAGACCCCCAAAAATCCCCTTAAAGACCCAACATTCCCAAATAAAAGCCCCAAACCCCCTAAATCTCCTCAGGACCCCTGCAAAGCCACCCCTTAGCCCCGCCCATTTCCCCTTTAGCCCCGCCCCCTCCCGGCCCTGCCGACCCAAATTCCCCCCCAAAAACCCTCCAAAACCCCCAAAATTCCAGAAAAAAAACCCCCAGAGACCCCCAAAAATCCCCTTAAAGACCCAACATTCCCAAATAAAAGCCCCAAACCCCCTAAATCTCCTCAGGACCCCTGCAAAGCCACCCCTTAGCCCCGCCCATTTCCCCTTTAGCCCCGCCCCCTCCCGGCCCTGCCGACCCAAATTCCCCCCCAAAAACCCCCCAAAACCCCCAAAATTCCAAAAAAAAACCCCCCAGAGACCCCCAAAAATCCCCTTAAAGACCCAAAATTCCCAAATAAAAGCCCCAAACCCCCTAAATCTCTTCAGGACCCCTGCAAAGCCACCCCTTAGCCCCGCCCATTTCCCCTTTAGCCCCGCCCCCTCCCGGCCCTGCCGACCCAAATTCCCCCCCAAAAACCCCCCAAAACCCCCAAAATTCCAAAAAAAACCCCCCCAGAGACCCCCAAAAATCCCCTTAAAGACCCAAAATTCCCAAATAAAAGCCCCAAACCCCCTAAATCTCCTCAGGACCCCTGCAAAGCCACCCCTTAGCCCCGCCCACTCCCCCTCTAGCCCCGCCCATTTCCCCTTTAGCCCCGCCCCCTCCCGGCCCTGCCGACCCAAATTCCCCCCCAAAAACCCCCCAAAACCCCAAAATTCAAAAAAAAAACCCCCAGAGACCCCCAAAAATCCCCTTAAAGACCCAAAATTCCCAAATAAATGCCCCAAACCCCCTAAATCTCCTCAGGACCCCTGCAAAGCCACCCCTTAGCCCCGCCCATTTCCCCTTTAGCCCCGCCCCCTCCCGGCCCTGCCGACCCAAATTCCCCCCCAAAAACCCCCCAAAACCCCCAAAATTCCAGAAAAAAACCCCCCAGAGACCCCCAAAAATCCCCTTAAAGACCCAACATTCCCAAATAAAAGCCCCAAACCCCCTAAATCTCCTCAGGACCCCTGCAAAGCCACCCCTTAGCCCCGCCCATTTCCCCTTTAGCCCCGCCCCCTCCCGGCCCTGCCGACCCAAATTCCCCCCCAAAAACCCCCCAAAACCCCCAAAATTCCAAAAAAAACCCCCCCAGAGACCCCCAAAAATCCCCTTAAAGACCCAAAATTCCCAAATAAAAGCCCCAAACCCCCTAAATCTCCTCAGGACCCCTGCACAGCCACCCCTTAGCCCCGCCCACTCCCCCTCTAGCCCCGCCCATTTCCCCTTTAGCCCCGCCCCCTCCCGGCCCTGCCGACCCAAATTCCCCCCCAAAAACCCTCCAAAACCCCCAAAATTCCAGAAAAAAACCCCCCAGAGACCCCCAAAAATCCCCTTAAAGACCCAAAATTCCCAAATAAAAGCCCCAAACCCCCTAAATCTCCTCAGGACCCCTGCAAAGCCACCCCTTAGCCCCGCCCATTTCCCCTTAAGCCCCGCCCCCTCCCGGCCCTGCCGACCCAAATTCCCCCCCAAAAACCCCCCAAAACCCCCAAAATTCCAAAAAAAACCCCCCCAGAGACCCCCAAAAATCCCCTTAAAGACCCAAAATTCCCAAATAAAAGCCCCAAACCCCCTAAATCTCCTTAGGACCCCTGCAAAGCCACCCCTTAGCCCCGCCCATTTCCCCTTTAGCCCCGCCCCCTCCCGGCCCTGCCGACCCAAATTCCCCCCCAAAAACCCCCCAAAACCCCCAAAATTCCAAAAAAAAACCCCCCCAGAGACCCCCAAAAATCCCCTTAAAGACCCAAAATTCCCAAATAAAAGCCCCAAACCCCCTAAATCTCCTCAGGACCCCTGCAAAGCCACCCCTTAGCCCCGCCCACTCCCCCTCTAGCCCCGCCCATTCCCCTTTAGCCCCGCCCCCTCCCGGCCCTGCCGACCCAAATTCCCCCCCAAAAACCCCCCAAAACCCCCAAAATTCCAAAAAAAACCCCCCCAGAGACCCCCAAAAATCCCCTTAAAGACCCAAAATTCCCAATAAAAGCCCCAAACCCCCTAAATCTCCTCAGGACCCCTGCAAAGCCACCCCTTAGCCCCGCCCATTTCCCCTTTAGCCCCGCCCCCTCCCGGCCCTGCCGACCCAAATTCCCCCCCAAAAACCCCCCAAAACCCCCAAAATTCCAAAAAAAACCCCCCCAGAGACCCCCAAAAATCCCCTTAAAGACCCAAAATTCCCAAATAAAAGCCCCAAACCCCCTAAATCTCCTCAGGACCCCTGCAAAGCCACCCCTTAGCCCCGCCCACTCCCCCTCTAGCCCCGCCCATTTCCCCTTTAGCCCCGCCCCCTCCCGGCCCTGCCGACCCAAATTCCCCCCCAAAAACCCCCCAAAACCCCCAAAATTCCAAAAAAAAACCCCCAGAGACCCCCAAAAATCCCCTTAAAGACCCAAAATTCCCAAATAAAAGCCCCAAACCCCCTAAATCTCCTCAGGACCCCTGCAAAGCCACCCCTTAGCCCCGCCCATTTCCCCTTTAGCCCCGCCCCCTCCCGGCCCTGCCGACCCAAATTCCCCCCCAAAAACCCCCCAAAACCCCCAAAATTCAAAAAAAAAACCCCCCAGAGACCCCCAAAAATCCCCTTAAAGACCCAAAATTCCCAAATAAAAGCCCCAAACCCCCTAAATCTCCTCAGGACCCCTGCAAAGCCACCCCTTAGCCCCGCCCATTTCCCCTTTAGCCCCGCCCCCTCCCGGCCCTGCCGACCCAAATTCCCCCCCAAAAACCCCCCAAAACCCCCAAAATTCCAAAAAAAACCCCCCCAGAGACCCCCAAAAATCCCCTTAAAGACCCAAAATTCCCAAATAAAAGCCCCAAACCCCCTAAATCTCCTCAGGACCCCTGCACAGCCACCCCTTAGCCCCGCCCACTCCCCCTCTAGCCCCGCCCATTTCCCCTTTAGCCCCGCCCCCTCCCGGCCCTGCCGACCCAAATTCCCCCCCAAAAACCCTCCAAAACCCCCAAAATTCCAGAAAAAAACCCCCCAGAGACCCCCAAAAATCCCCTTAAAGACCCAACATTCCCAAATAAAAGCCCCAAACCCCCTAAATCTCCTCAGGACCCCTGCAAAGCCACCCCTTAGCCCCGCCCATTTCCCCTTTAGCCCCGCCCCCTCCCGGCCCTGCCGACCCAAATTCCCCCCCAAAAACCCCCCAAAACCCCCAAAATTCCAAAAAAAAACCCCCCCAGAGACCCCCAAAAATCCCCTTAAAGACCCAAAATTCCCAAATAAAAGCCCCAAACCCCCTAAATCTCCTTAGGACCCCTGCAAAGCCACCCCTTAGCCCCGCCCACTCCCCCTCTAGCCCCGCCCATTTCCCCTTTAGCCCCGCCCCCTCCCGGCCCTGCCGACCCAAATTCCCCCCCAAAAACCCCCCAAAACCCCCAAAATTCCAAAAAAAAACCCCCCAGAGACCCCCAAAAATCCCCTTAAAGACCCAAAATTCCCAAATAAAAGCCCCAAACCCCCTAAATCTCCTCAGGACCCCTGCAAAGCCACCCCTTAGCCCCGCCCATTTCCCCTTTAGCCCCGCCCCCCTCCGGCCCTGCCGACCCAAATTCCCCCCCAAAAACCCCCCCAAAACCCCCAAAATTCCAAAAAAAACCCCCCCAGAGACCCCCAAAAATCCCCTTAAAGACCCAAAATTCCCAAATAAAAGCCCCAAACCCCCTAAATCTCCTCAGGACCCCTGCAAAGCCACCCCTTAGCCCCGCCCACTCCCCCTCTAGCCCCGCCCATTTCCCTTTAGCCCCGCCCCCTCCCGGCCCTGCCGACCCGAATTCCCCCCCAAAAACCCCCCAAAACCCCCAAAATTCCAAAAAAAAACCCCCAGAGACCCCCAAAAATCCCCTTAAAGACCCAAAATTCCCAAATAAAAGCCCCAAACCCCCTAAATCTCCTCAGGACCCCTGCAAAGCCACCCCTTAGCCCCGCCCATTTCCCCTTTAGCCCCGCCCCCTCCCGGCCCTGCCGACCCAAATTCCCCCCCAAAAACCCTCCAAAACCCCCAAAATTCCAGAAAAAAAACCCCCAGAGACCCCCAAAAATCCCCTTAAAGACCCAACATTCCCAAATAAAAGCCCCAAACCCCCTAAATCTCCTCAGGACCCCTGCAAAGCCACCCCTTAGCCCCGCCCATTTCCCCTTTAGCCCCGCCCCCTCCCGGCCCTGCCGACCCAAATTCCCCCCCAAAAACCCCCCAAAACCCCCAAAATTCCAAAAAAAAACCCCCCCAGAGACCCCCAAAAATCCCCTTAAAGACCCAAAATTCCCAAATAAAAGCCCCAAACCCCCTAAATCTCTTCAGGACCCCTGCAAAGCCACCCCTTAGCCCCGCCCATTTCCCCTTTAGCCCCGCCCCCTCCCGGCCCTGCCGACCCAAATTCCCCCCCAAAAACCCCCCAAAACCCCCAAAATTCCAAAAAAAACCCCCCCAGAGACCCCCAAAAATCCCCTTAAAGACCCAAAATTCCCAAATAAAAGCCCCAAACCCCCTAAATCTCCTCAGGACCCCTGCAAAGCCACCCCTTAGCCCCGCCCACTCCCCCTCTAGCCCCGCCCATTTCCCCTTTAGCCCCGCCCCCTCCCGGCCCTGCCGACCCAAATTCCCCCCCAAAAACCCCCCAAAACCCCAAAATTCAAAAAAAAACCCCCAGAGACCCCCAAAAATCCCCTTAAAGACCCAAAATTCCCAAATAAATGCCCCAAACCCCCTAAATCTCCTCAGGACCCCTGCAAAGCCACCCCTTAGCCCCGCCCATTTCCCCTTTAGCCCCGCCCCCCTCCCGGCCCTGCCGACCCAAATTCCCCCCCAAAAACCCCCCAAAACCCCCAAAATTCCAGAAAAAAACCCCCCAGAGACCCCCAAAAATCCCCTTAAAGACCCAACATTCCCAAATAAAAGCCCCAAACCCCCTAAATCTCCTCAGGACCCCTGCAAAGCCACCCCTTAGCCCCGCCCATTTCCCCTTTAGCCCCGCCCCCTCCCGGCCCTGCCGACCCAAATTCCCCCCCAAAAACCCCCCAAAACCCCCAAAATTCCAAAAAAAAACCCCCCCAGAGACCCCCAAAAATCCCCTTAAAGACCCAAAATTCCCAAATAAAAGCCCCAAACCCCCTAAATCTCCTCAGGACCCCTGCACAGCCACCCCTTAGCCCCGCCCACTCCCCCTCTAGCCCCGCCCATTTCCCCTTTAGCCCCGCCCCCTCCGGCCCTGCCGACCCAAATTCCCCCCCAAAAACCCTCCAAAACCCCCAAAATTCCAGAAAAAAACCCCCCAGAGACCCCCAAAAATCCCCTTAAAGACCCAAAATTCCCAAATAAAAGCCCCAAACCCCCTAAATCTCCTCAGGACCCCTGCAAAGCCACCCCTTAGCCCCGCCCATTTCCCCTTAAGCCCCGCCCCCCTCCCGGCCCTGCCGACCCAAATTCCCCCCCAAAAACCCCCCAAAACCCCCAAAATTCCAAAAAAAAACCCCCCCAGAGACCCCCAAAAATCCCCTTAAAGACCCAAAATTCCCAAATAAAAGCCCCAAACCCCCTAAATCTCCTTAGGACCCCTGCAAAGCCACCCCTTAGCCCCGCCCATTTCCCCTTTAGCCCCGCCCCCTCCCGGCCCTGCCGACCCAAATTCCCCCCCAAAAACCCCCCAAAACCCCCAAAATTCCAAAAAAAACCCCCCCAGAGACCCCCAAAAATCCCCTTAAAGACCCAAAATTCCCAAATAAAAGCCCCAAACCCCCTAAATCTCCTCAGGACCCCTGCAAAGCCACCCCTTAGCCCCGCCCACTCCCCCTCTAGCCCCGCCCATTCCCCTTTAGCCCCGCCCCCTCCCGGCCCTGCCGACCCAAATTCCCCCCCAAAAACCCCCCAAAACCCCCCAAAATTCCAAAAAAAACCCCCCCAGAGACCCCCAAAAATCCCCTTAAAGACCCAAAATTCCCAAATAAAAGCCCCAAACCCCCTAAATCTCCTCAGGACCCCTGCAAAGCCACCCCTTAGCCCCGCCCATTTCCCCTTTAGCCCCGCCCCCTCCCGGCCCTGCCGACCCAAATTCCCCCCCAAAAACCCCCCAAAACCCCCAAAATTCCAAAAAAAACCCCCCCAGAGACCCCCAAAAATCCCCTTAAAGACCCAAAATTCCCAAATAAAAGCCCCAAACCCCCTAAATCTCCTCAGGACCCCTGCAAAGCCACCCCTTAGCCCCGCCCACTCCCCCTCTAGCCCCGCCCATTTCCCCTTTAGCCCCGCCCCCTCCCGGCCCTGCCGACCCAAATTCCCCCCCAAAAACCCCCCAAAACCCCCAAAATTCCAAAAAAAAAACCCCCAGAGACCCCCAAAAATCCCCTTAAAGACCCAAAATTCCCAAATAAAAGCCCCAAACCCCCTAAATCTCCTCAGGACCCCTGCAAAGCCACCCCTTAGCCCCGCCCATTTCCCCTTTAGCCCCGCCCCCTCCCGGCCCTGCCGACCCAAATTCCCCCCCAAAAACCCCCCAAAACCCCCAAAATTCAAAAAAAAAACCCCCCAGAGACCCCCAAAAATCCCCTTAAAGACCCAAAATTCCCAAATAAAAGCCCCAAACCCCCTAAATCTCCTCAGGACCCCTGCAAAGCCACCCCTTAGCCCCGCCCATTTCCCCTTTAGCCCCGCCCCCTCCCGGCCCTGCCGACCCAAATTCCCCCCCAAAAACCCCCCAAAACCCCCAAAATTCCAAAAAAAACCCCCCCAGAGACCCCCAAAAATCCCCTTAAAGACCCAAAATTCCCAAATAAAAGCCCCAAACCCCCTAAATCTCCTCAGGACCCCTGCACAGCCACCCCTTAGCCCCGCCCACTCCCCCTCTAGCCCCGCCCATTTCCCCTTTAGCCCCGCCCCCTCCCGGCCCTGCCGACCCAAATTCCCCCCCAAAAACCCTCCAAAACCCCCAAAATTCCAGAAAAAAACCCCCCAGAGACCCCCAAAAATCCCCTTAAAGACCCAACATTCCCAAATAAAAGCCCCAAACCCCCTAAATCTCCTCAGGACCCCTGCAAAGCCACCCCTTAGCCCCGCCCATTTCCCCTTTAGCCCCGCCCCCTCCCGGCCCTGCCGACCCAAATTCCCCCCCAAAAACCCCCCAAAACCCCCAAAATTCCAAAAAAAACCCCCCCAGAGACCCCCAAAAATCCCCTTAAAGACCCAAAATTCCCAAATAAAAGCCCCAAACCCCCTAAATCTCCTTAGGACCCCTGCAAAGCCACCCCTTAGCCCCGCCCACTCCCCCTCTAGCCCCGCCCATTTCCCCTTTAGCCCCGCCCCCTCCCGGCCCTGCCGACCCAAATTCCCCCCCAAAAACCCCCCAAAACCCCCAAAATTCCAAAAAAAAACCCCCCAGAGACCCCCAAAAATCCCCTTAAAGACCCAAAATTCCCAAATAAAAGCCCCAAACCCCCTAAATCTCCTCAGGACCCCTGCAAAGCCACCCCTTAGCCCCGCCCATTTCCCCTTTAGCCCCGCCCCCTCCCGGCCCTGCCGACCCAAATTCCCCCCCAAAAACCCCCCAAAACCCCCAAAATTCCAAAAAAAACCCCCCCAGAGACCCCCAAAAATCCCCTTAAAGACCCAAAATTCCCAAATAAAAGCCCCAAACCCCCTAAATCTCCTCAGGACCCCTGCAAAGCCACCCCTTAGCCCCGCCCACTCCCCCTCTAGCCCCGCCCATTTCCCCTTTAGCCCCGCCCCCTCCCGGCCCTGCCGACCCGAATTCCCCCCCAAAAACCCCCCAAAACCCCCAAAATTCCAAAAAAAAACCCCCAGAGACCCCCAAAAATCCCCTTAAAGACCCAAAATTCCCAAATAAAAGCCCCAAACCCCCTAAATCTCCTCAGGACCCCTGCAAAGCCACCCCTTAGCCCCGCCCATTTCCCCTTTAGCCCCGCCCCCTCCCGGCCCTGCCGACCCAAATTCCCCCCCAAAAACCCCCCAAAACCCCCAAAATTCCAAAAAAAACCCCCCCAGAGACCCCCAAAAATCCCCTTAAAGACCCAAAATTCCCAAATAAAAGCCCCAAACCCCCTAAATCTCCTCAGGACCCCTGCAAAGCCACCCCTTAGCCCCGCCCACTCCCCCTCTAGCCCCGCCCATTTCCCCTTTAGCCCCGCCCCCTCCCGGCCCTGCCGACCCAAATTCCCCCCCAAAAACCCCCCAAAACCCCCAAAATTCCAAAAAAAAACCCCCAGAGACCCCCAAAAATCCCCTTAAAGACCCAAAATTCCCAAATAAAAGCCCCAAACCCCCTAAATCTCCTCAGGACCCCTGCAAAGCCACCCCTTAGCCCCGCCCATTTCCCCTTTAGCCCCGCCCCCTCCCGGCCCTGCCGACCCAAATTCCCCCCCAAAAACCCCCCAAAACCCCCAAAATTCCAAAAAAAAACCCCCCAGAGACCCCCAAAAATCCCCTTAAAGACCCAAAATTCCCAAATAAAAGCCCCAAACCCCCTAAATCTCCTCAGGACCCCTGCAAAGCCACCCCTTAGCCCCGCCCATTTCCCCTTTAGCCCCGCCCCCTCCCGGCCCTGCCGACCCAAATTCCCCCCCAAAAACCCCCCAAAACCCCCAAAATTCCAAAAAAAACCCCCCCAGAGACCCCCAAAAATCCCCTTAAAGACCCAAAATTCCCAAATAAAAGCCCCAAACCCCCTAAATCTCCTCAGGACCCCTGCACAGCCACCCCTTAGCCCCGCCCACTCCCCCTCTAGCCCCGCCCATTTCCCCTTTAGCCCCGCCCCCTCCCGGCCCTGCCGACCCAAATTCCCCCCCAAAAACCCTCCAAAACCCCCAAAATTCCAGAAAAAAACCCCCCAGAGACCCCCAAAAATCCCCTTAAAGACCCAAAATTCCCAAATAAAAGCCCCAAACCCCCTAAATCTCCTCAGGACCCCTGCAAAGCCACCCCTTAGCCCCGCCCATTTCCCCTTTAGCCCCGCCCCCTCCCGGCCCTGCCGACCCAAATTCCCCCCCAAAAACCCCCCAAAACCCCCAAAATTCCAAAAAAAACCCCCCCAGAGACCCCCAAAAATCCCCTTAAAGACCCAAAATTCCCAAATAAAAGCCCCAAACCCCCTAAATCTCCTCAGGACCCCTGCAAAGCCACCCCTTAGCCCCGCCCACTCCCCCTCTAGCCCCGCCCATTTCCCCTTTAGCCCCGCCCCCTCCCGGCCCTGCCGACCCAAATTCCCCCCCAAAAACCCCCCAAAACCCCAAAATTCAAAAAAAAAACCCCCAGAGACCCCCAAAAATCCCCTTAAAGACCCAAAATTCCCAAATAAATGCCCCAAACCCCCTAAATCTCCTCAGGACCCCTGCAAAGCCACCCCTTAGCCCCGCCCATTTCCCCTTTAGCCCCGCCCCCTCCCGGCCCTGCCGACCCAAATTCCCCCCCAAAAACCCCCCAAAACCCCCAAAATTCCAGAAAAAAACCCCCCAGAGACCCCCAAAAATCCCCTTAAAGACCCAACATTCCCAAATAAAAGCCCCAAACCCCCTAAATCTCCTCAGGACCCCTGCAAAGCCACCCCTTAGCCCCGCCCATTTCCCCTTTAGCCCCGCCCCCTCCCGGCCCTGCCGACCCAAATTCCCCCCCAAAAACCCCCCAAAACCCCCAAAATTCCAAAAAAAACCCCCCCAGAGACCCCCAAAAATCCCCTTAAAGACCCAAAATTCCCAAATAAAAGCCCCAAACCCCCTAAATCTCCTCAGGACCCCTGCACAGCCACCCCTTAGCCCCGCCCACTCCCCCTCTAGCCCCGCCCATTTCCCCTTTAGCCCCGCCCCCTCCCGGCCCTGCCGACCCAAATTCCCCCCCAAAAACCCTCCAAAACCCCCAAAATTCCAGAAAAAAACCCCCCAGAGACCCCCAAAAATCCCCTTAAAGACCCAAAATTCCCAAATAAAAGCCCCAAACCCCCTAAATCTCCTCAGGACCCCTGCAAAGCCACCCCTTAGCCCCGCCCATTTCCCCTTAAGCCCCGCCCCCTCCCGGCCCTGCCGACCCAAATTCCCCCCCAAAAACCCCCCAAAACCCCCAAAATTCCAAAAAAAACCCCCCCAGAGACCCCCAAAAATCCCCTTAAAGACCCAAAATTCCCAAATAAAAGCCCCAAACCCCCTAAATCTCCTTAGGACCCCTGCAAAGCCACCCCTTAGCCCCGCCCATTTCCCCTTTAGCCCCGCCCCCTCCCGGCCCTGCCGACCCAAATTCCCCCCCAAAAACCCCCCAAAACCCCCAAAATTCCAAAAAAAACCCCCCCAGAGACCCCCAAAAATCCCCTTAAAGACCCAAAATTCCCAAATAAAAGCCCCAAACCCCCTAAATCTCCTCAGGACCCCTGCAAAGCCACCCCTTAGCCCCGCCCACTCCCCCTCTAGCCCCGCCCATTCCCCTTTAGCCCCGCCCCCTCCCGGCCCTGCCGACCCAAATTCCCCCCCAAAAACCCCCCAAAACCCCCAAAATTCCAAAAAAAACCCCCCCAGAGACCCCCAAAAATCCCCTTAAAGACCCAAAATTCCCAAATAAAAGCCCCAAACCCCCTAAATCTCCTCAGGACCCCTGCAAAGCCACCCCTTAGCCCCGCCCATTTCCCCTTTAGCCCCGCCCCCTCCCGGCCCTGCCGACCCAAATTCCCCCCCAAAAACCCCCCAAAACCCCCAAAATTCCAAAAAAAACCCCCCCAGAGACCCCCAAAAATCCCCTTAAAGACCCAAAATTCCCAAATAAAAGCCCCAAACCCCCTAAATCTCCTCAGGACCCCTGCAAAGCCACCCCTTAGCCCCGCCCACTCCCCCTCTAGCCCCGCCCATTTCCCCTTTAGCCCCGCCCCCTCCCGGCCCTGCCGACCCAAATTCCCCCCCAAAAACCCCCCAAAACCCCCAAAATTCCAAAAAAAAACCCCCAGAGACCCCCAAAAATCCCCTTAAAGACCCAAAATTCCCAAATAAAAGCCCCAAACCCCCTAAATCTCCTCAGGACCCCTGCACAGCCACCCCTTAGCCCCGCCCACTCCCCCTCTAGCCCCGCCCATTTCCCCTTTAGCCCCGCCCCCTCCCGGCCCTGCCGACCCAAATTCCCCCCCAAAAACCCTCCAAAACCCCCAAAATTCCAGAAAAAAACCCCCCAGAGACCCCCAAAAATCCCCTTAAAGACCCAAAATTCCCAAATAAAAGCCCCAAACCCCCTAAATCTCCTCAGGACCCCTGCAAAGCCACCCCTTAGCCCCGCCCATTTCCCCTTTAGCCCCGCCCCCTCCCGGCCCTGCCGACCCAAATTCCCCCCCAAAAACCCCCCAAAACCCCCAAAATTCCAAAAAAAACCCCCCCAGAGACCCCCAAAAATCCCCTTAAAGACCCAAAATTCCCAAATAAAAGCCCCAAACCCCCTAAATCTCCTCAGGACCCCTGCACAGCCACCCCTTAGCCCCGCCCACTCCCCCTCTAGCCCCGCCCATTTCCCCTTTAGCCCCGCCCCCTCCCGGCCCTGCCGACCCAAATTCCCCCCCAAAAACCCTCCAAAACCCCCAAAATTCCAGAAAAAAACCCCCCAGAGACCCCCAAAAATCCCCTTAAAGACCCAACATTCCCAAATAAAAGCCCCAAACCCCCTAAATCTCCTCAGGACCCCTGCAAAGCCACCCCTTAGCCCCGCCCATTTCCCCTTTAGCCCCGCCCCCTCCCGGCCCTGCCGACCCAAATTCCCCCCCAAAAACCCCCCAAAACCCCCAAAATTCCAAAAAAAACCCCCCCAGAGACCCCCAAAAATCCCCTTAAAGACCCAAAATTCCCAAATAAAAGCCCCAAACCCCCTAAATCTCCTTAGGACCCCTGCAAAGCCACCCCTTAGCCCCGCCCACTCCCCCTCTAGCCCCGCCCATTTCCCCTTTAGCCCCGCCCCCTCCCGGCCCTGCCGACCCAAATTCCCCCCCAAAAACCCCCCAAAACCCCCAAAATTCCAAAAAAAAACCCCCCAGAGACCCCCAAAAATCCCCTTAAAGACCCAAAATTCCCAAATAAAAGCCCCAAACCCCCTAAATCTCCTCAGGACCCCTGCAAAGCCACCCCTTAGCCCCGCCCATTTCCCCTTTAGCCCCGCCCCCTCCCGGCCCTGCCGACCCAAATTCCCCCCCAAAAACCCCCCAAAACCCCCAAAATTCCAAAAAAAACCCCCCCAGAGACCCCCAAAAATCCCCTTAAAGACCCAAAATTCCCAAATAAAAGCCCCAAACCCCCTAAATCTCCTCAGGACCCCTGCAAAGCCACCCCTTAGCCCCGCCCACTCCCCCTCTAGCCCCGCCCATTTCCCCTTTAGCCCCGCCCCCTCCCGGCCCTGCCGACCCAAATTCCCCCCCAAAAACCCCCCAAAACCCCCAAAATTCCAAAAAAAAACCCCCAGAGACCCCCAAAAATCCCCTTAAAGACCCAAAATTCCCAAATAAAAGCCCCAAACCCCCTAAATCTCCTCAGGACCCCTGCAAAGCCACCCCTTAGCCCCGCCCATTTCCCCTTTAGCCCCGCCCCCTCCCGGCCCTGCCGACCCAAATTCCCCCCCAAAAACCCCCCAAAACCCCCAAAATTCCAAAAAAAAACCCCCCAGAGACCCCCAAAAATCCCCTTAAAGACCCAAAATTCCCAAATAAAAGCCCCAAACCCCCTAAATCTCCTCAGGACCCCTGCAAAGCCACCCCTTAGCCCCGCCCATTTCCCCTTTAGCCCCGCCCCCTCCCGGCCCTGCCGACCCAAATTCCCCCCCAAAAACCCCCCAAAACCCCCAAAATTCCAAAAAAAACCCCCCCAGAGACCCCCAAAAATCCCCTTAAAGACCCAAAATTCCCAAATAAAAGCCCCAAACCCCCTAAATCTCCTCAGGACCCCTGCACAGCCACCCCTTAGCCCCGCCCACTCCCCCTCTAGCCCCGCCCATTTCCCCTTTAGCCCCGCCCCCTCCCGGCCCTGCCGACCCAAATTCCCCCCCAAAAACCCTCCAAAACCCCCAAAATTCCAGAAAAAAACCCCCCAGAGACCCCCAAAAATCCCCTTAAAGACCCAAAATTCCCAAATAAAAGCCCCAAACCCCCTAAATCTCCTCAGGACCCCTGCAAAGCCACCCCTTAGCCCCGCCCATTTCCCCTTTAGCCCCGCCCCCTCCCGGCCCTGCCGACCCAAATTCCCCCCCAAAAACCCCCCAAAACCCCCAAAATTCCAAAAAAAACCCCCCCAGAGACCCCCAAAAATCCCCTTAAAGACCCAAAATTCCCAAATAAAAGCCCCAAACCCCCTAAATCTCCTTAGGACCCCTGCAAAGCCACCCCTTAGCCCCGCCCATTTCCCCTTTAGCCCCGCCCCCTCCCGGCCCTGCCGACCCAAATTCCCCCACAAAAACCCCCCAAAACCCCCAAAATTCCAGAAAAAAAACCCCCAGAGACCCCCAAAAATCCCCTTAAAGACCCAACATTCCCAAATAAAAGCCCCAAACCCCCTAAATCTCCTCAGGACCCCTGCAAAGCCACCCCTTAGCCCCGCCCATTTCCCCTTTAGCCCCGCCCCCTCCCGGCCCTGCCGACCCAAATTCCCCCCCAAAAACCCCCCAAAACCCCCAAAATTCCAAAAAAAAACCCCCCAGAGACCCCCAAAAATCCCCTTAAAGACCCAAAATTCCCAAATAAAAGCCCCAAACCCCCTAAATCTCCTCAGGACCCCTGCAAAGCCACCCCTTAGCCCCGCCCATTTCCCCTTTAGCCCCGCCCCCTCCCGGCCCTGCCGACCCAAATTCCCCCCCAAAAACCCCCCAAAACCCCCAAAATTCCAAAAATAACCCCCCCAGAGACCCCCAAAAATCCCCTTAAAGACCCAAAATTCCCAAATAAAAGCCCCAAACCCCCTAAATCTCCTCAGGACCCCTGCAAAGCCACCCCTTAGCCCCGCCCACTCCCCCTCTAGCCCCGCCCATTCCCCTTTAGCCCCGCCCCCTCCCGGCCCTGCCGACCCAAATTCCCCCCCAAAAACCCCCCAAAACCCCCAAAATTCCAAAAAAAACCCCCCCAGAGACCCCCAAAAATCCCCTTAAAGACCCAAAATTCCCAAATAAAAGCCCCAAACCCCCTAAATCTCCTCAGGACCCCTGCAAAGCCACCCCTTAGCCCCGCCCATTTCCCCTTTAGCCCCGCCCCCTCCCGGCCCTGCCGACCCAAATTCCCCCCCAAAAACCCCCCAAAACCCCCAAAATTCCAAAAAAAAACCCCCCAGAGACCCCCAAAAATCCCCTTAAAGACCCAAAATTCCCAAATAAAAGCCCCAAACCCCCTAAATCTCCTCAGGACCCCTGCAAAGCCACCCCTTAGCCCCGCCCATTTCCCCTTTAGCCCCGCCCCCTCCCGGCCCTGCCGACCCAAATTCCCCCCCAAAAACCCCCCAAAACCCCCAAAATTCCAAAAAAAACCCCCCCAGAGACCCCCAAAAATCCCCTTAAAGACCCAAAATTCCCAAATAAAAGCCCCAAACCCCCTAAATCTCCTCAGGACCCCTGCACAGCCACCCCTTAGCCCCGCCCACTCCCCCTCTAGCCCCGCCCATTTCCCCTTTAGCCCCGCCCCCTCCCGGCCCTGCCGACCCAAATTCCCCCCCAAAAACCCTCCAAAACCCCCAAAATTCCAGAAAAAAACCCCCCAGAGACCCCCAAAAATCCCCTTAAAGACCCAAAATTCCCAAATAAAAGCCCCAAACCCCCTAAATCTCCTCAGGACCCCTGCAAAGCCACCCCTTAGCCCCGCCCATTTCCCCTTTAGCCCCGCCCCCTCCCGGCCCTGCCGACCCAAATTCCCCCCCAAAAACCCCCCAAAACCCCCAAAATTCCAAAAAAAACCCCCCCAGAGACCCCCAAAAATCCCCTTAAAGACCCAAAATTCCCAAATAAAAGCCCCAAACCCCCTAAATCTCCTTAGGACCCCTGCAAAGCCACCCCTTAGCCCCGCCCATTTCCCCTTTAGCCCCGCCCCCTCCCGGCCCTGCCGACCCAAATTCCCCCACAAAAACCCCCCAAAACCCCCAAAATTCCAGAAAAAAAACCCCCAGAGACCCCCAAAAATCCCCTTAAAGACCCAACATTCCCAAATAAAAGCCCCAAACCCCCTAAATCTCCTCAGGACCCCTGCAAAGCCACCCCTTAGCCCCGCCCATTTCCCCTTTAGCCCCGCCCCCTCCCGGCCCTGCCGACCCAAATTCCCCCCCAAAAACCCCCCAAAACCCCCAAAATTCCAAAAATAACCCCCCCAGAGACCCCCAAAAATCCCCTTAAAGACCCAAAATTCCCAAATAAAAGCCCCAAACCCCCTAAATCTCCTCAGGACCCCTGCAAAGCCACCCCTTAGCCCCGCCCACTCCCCCTCTAGCCCCGCCCATTCCCCTTTAGCCCCGCCCCCTCCCGGCCCTGCCGACCCAAATTCCCCCCCAAAAACCCCCCAAAACCCCCAAAATTCCAAAAAAAACCCCCCCAGAGACCCCCAAAAATCCCCTTAAAGACCCAAAATTCCCAAATAAAAGCCCCAAACCCCCTAAATCTCCTCAGGACCCCTGCAAAGCCACCCCTTAGCCCCGCCCATTTCCCCTTTAGCCCCGCCCCCTCCCGGCCCTGCCGACCCAAATTCCCCCCCAAAAACCCCCCAAAACCCCCAAAATTCCAAAAAAAAACCCCCCAGCGACCCCCAAAAATCCCCTTAAAGACCCAAAATTCCCAAATAAAAGCCCCAAACCCCCTAAATCTCCTCAGGACCCCTGCAAAGCCACCCCTTAGCCCCGCCCATTTCCCCTTTAGCCCCGCCCCCTCCCGGCCCTGCCGACCCAAATTCCCCCCCAAAAACCCCCCAAAACCCCCAAAATTCCAAAAAAAAAACCCCCCAGAGACCCCCAAAAATCCCCTTAAAGACCCAAAATTCCCAAATAAAAGCCCCAAACCCCCTAAATCTCCTCAGGACCCCTGCAAAGCCACCCCTTAGCCCCGCCCATTTCCCCTTTAGCCCCGCCCCCTCCCGGCCCTGCCGACCCAAATTCCCCCCCAAAAACCCCCCAAAACCCCCAAAATTCCAAAAAAAAACCCCCCAGAGACCCCCAAAAATCCCCTTAAAGACCCAAAATTCCCAAATAAAAGCCCCAAACCCCCTAAATCTCCTCAGGACCCCTGCAAAGCCACCCCTTAGCCCCGCCCATTTCCCCTTTAGCCCCGCCCCCTCCCGGCCCTGCCGACCCAAATTCCCCCCCAAAAACCCCCCAAAACCCCCAAAATTCCAAAAAAAACCCCCCCAGAGACCCCCAAAAATCCCCTTAAAGACCCAAAATTCCCAAATAAAAGCCCCAAACCCCCTAAATCTCCTCAGGACCCCTGCAAAGCCACCCCTTAGCCCCGCCCACTCCCCCTCTAGCCCCGCCCATTCCCCTTTAGCCCCGCCCCCTCCCGGCCCTGCCAACCCAAATTCCCCCCCAAAAACCCCCCAAAACCCCCAAAATTCAAAAAAAAACCCCCCCAGACACCCCCAAAAATCCCCTTAAAGACCCAAAATTCCCAAATAAAAGCCCCAAACCCCCTAAATCTCCTCAGGACCCCTGCAAAGCCACCCCTTAGCCCCGCCCATTTCCCCTTTAGCCCCGCCCCCTCCCGGCCCTGCCGACCCAAATTCCCCCCCAAAAACCCCCCAAAACCCCCAAAATTCCAAAAAAAACCCCCCCAGAGACCCCCAAAAATCCCCTTAAAGACCCAAAATTCCCAAATAAAAGCCCCAAACCCCCTAAATCTCCTCAGGACCCCTGCAAAGCCACCCCTTAGCCCCGCCCATTTCCCCTTTAGCCCCGCCCCCTCCCGGCCCTGCCGACCCAAATTCCCCCCCAAAAACCCCCCAAAACCCCCAAAATTCCAGAAAAAAACCCCCCAGAGACCCCCAAAAATCCCCTTAAAGACCCAACATTCCCAAATAAAAGCCCCAAACCCCCTAAATCTCCTCAGGACCCCTGCAAAGCCACCCCTTAGCCCCGCCCATTTCCCCTTTAGCCCCGCCCCCTCCCGGCCCTGCCGACCCAAATTCCCCCCCAAAAACCCCCCAAAACCCCCAAAATTCCAAAAAAAACCCCCCCAGAGACCCCCAAAAATCCCCTTAAAGACCCAAAATTCCCAAATAAAAGCCCCAAACCCCCTAAATCTCCTCAGGACCCCTGCAAAGCCACCCCTTAGCCCCGCCCACTCCCCCTCTAGCCCCGCCCATTTCCCCTTTAGCCCCGCCCCCTCCCGGCCCTGCCGACCCAAATTCCCCCCCAAAAACCCCCCAAAACCCCCAAAATTCCAAAAAAAACCCCCCAGAGACCCCCAAAAATCCCCTTAAAGACCCAACATTCCCAAATAAAAGCCCCAAACCCCCTAAATCTCCTCAGGACCCCTGCAAAGCCACCCCTTAGCCCCGCCCACTCCCCTCTAGCCCCGCCCATTTCCCCTTTAGCCCCGCCCCCTCCCGGCCCTGCCGACCCAAATTCCCCCCCAAAAACCCCCCAAAACCCCCAAAATTCCAAAAAAAAACCCCCCAGAGACCCCCAAAAATCCCCTTAAAGACCCAAAATTCCCAAATAAAAGCCCCAAACCCCCTAAATCTCCTCAGGACCCCTGCAAAGCCACCCCTTAGCCCCGCCCATTTCCCCTTTAGCCCCGCCCCCTCCCGGCCCTGCCGACCCAAATTCCCCCCCAAAAACCCCCCAAAACCCCCAAAATTCCAAAAAAAAACCCCCCAGAGACCCCCAAAAATCCCCTTAAAGACCCAAAATTCCCAAATAAAAGCCCCAAACCCCCTAAATCTCCTCAGGACCCCTGCAAAGCCACCCCTTAGCCCCGCCCATTTCCCCTTTAGCCCCGCCCCCTCCCGGCCCTGCCGACCCAAATTCCCCCCCCAAAAACCCCCCAAAACCCCCAAAATTCCAAAAAAAACCCCCCCAGAGACCCCCAAAAATCCCCTTAAAGACCCAACATTCCCAAATAAAAGCCCCAAACCCCCTAAATCTCCTCAGGACCCCTGCAAAGCCACCCCTTAGCCCCGCCCATTTCCCCTTTAGCCCCGCCCCCTCCCGGCCCTGCCGACCCAAATTCCCCCCCAAAAACCCCCCAAAACCCCCAAAATTCCAAAAAAAAACCCCCAGAGACCCCCAAAAATCCCCTTAAAGACCCAAAATTCCCAAATAAAAGCCCCAAACCCCCTAAATCTCCTCAGGACCCCTGCAAAGCCACCCCTTAGCCCCGCCCATTTCCCCTTTAGCCCCGCCCCCTCCCGGCCCTGCCGACCCAAATTCCCCCCCAAAAACCCCCCCAAAACCCCCAAAATTCCAGAAAAAAACCCCCCAGAGACCCCCAAAAATCCCCTTAAAGACCCAACATTCCCAAATAAAAGCCCCAAACCCCTAAATCTCCTCAGGACCCCTGCAAAGCCACCCCTTAGCCCCGCCCATTTCCCCTTTAGCCCCGCCCCCTCCCGGCCCTGCCGACCCAAATTCCCCCCCAAAAACCCCCCAAAACCCCCAAAATTCCAAAAAAAACCCCCCCAGAGACCCCCAAAAATCCCCTTAAAGACCCAAAATTCCCAAATAAAAGCCCCAAACCCCCTAAATCTCCTCAGGACCCCTGCAAAGCCACCCCTTAGCCCCGCCCACTCCCCCTCTAGCCCCGCCCATTCCCCTTTAGCCCCGCCCCCTCCCGGCCCTGCCGACCCAAATTCCCCCCCAAAAACCCCCCAAAACCCCCAAAATTCCAAAAAAAACCCCCCCCAGAGACCCCCAAAAATCCCCTTAAAGACCCAAAATTCCCAAATAAAAGCCCCAAACCCCCTAAATCTCCTCAGGACCCCTGCAAAGCCACCCCTTAGCCCCGCCTTTCCCCTTTAGCCCCGCCCCCTCCCGGCCCTGCCGACCCAAATTCCCCCCCAAAAACCCCCCAAAACCCCCAAAATTCCAAAAAAAACCCCCCCAGAGACCCCCAAAAATCCCCTTAAAGACCCAAAATTCCCAAATAAAAGCCCCAAACCCCCTAAATCTCCTCAGGACCCCTGCAAAGCCACCCCTTAGCCCCGCCCACTCCCCCTCTAGCCCCGCCCATTTCCCCTTTAGCCCCGCCCCCTCCCGGCCCTGCCGACCCAAATTCCCCCCCAAAAACCCCCCAAAACCCCCAAAATTCCAAAAAAAAACCCCCAGAGACCCCCAAAAATCCCCTTAAAGACCCAAAATTCCCAAATAAAAGCCCCAAACCCCCTAAATCTCCTCAGGACCCCTGCAAAGCCACCCCTTAGCCCCGCCCATTTCCCCTTTAGCCCCGCCCCCTCCCGGCCCTGCCGACCCAAATTCCCCCCCAAAAACCCCCCAAAACCCCCAAAATTCAAAAAAAAAACCCCCCAGAGACCCCCAAAAATCCCCTTAAAGACCCAAAATTCCCAAATAAAAGCCCCAAACCCCCTAAATCTCCTCAGGACCCCTGCAAAGCCACCCCTTAGCCCCGCCCATTTCCCCTTTAGCCCCGCCCCCTCCCGGCCCTGCCGACCCAAATTCCCCCCCAAAAACCCCCCAAAACCCCCAAAATTCCAAAAAAAACCCCCCCAGAGACCCCCAAAAATCCCCTTAAAGACCCAAAATTCCCAAATAAAAGCCCCAAACCCCCTAAATCTCCTCAGGACCCCTGCACAGCCACCCCTTAGCCCCGCCCACTCCCCCTCTAGCCCCGCCCATTTCCCCTTTAGCCCCGCCCCCTCCCGGCCCTGCCGACCCAAATTCCCCCCCAAAAACCCTCCAAAACCCCCAAAATTCCAGAAAAAAACCCCCCAGAGACCCCCAAAAATCCCCTTAAAGACCCAACATTCCCAAATAAAAGCCCCAAACCCCCTAAATCTCCTCAGGACCCCTGCAAAGCCACCCCTTAGCCCCGCCCATTTCCCCTTTAGCCCCGCCCCCTCCCGGCCCTGCCGACCCAAATTCCCCCCCAAAAACCCCCCAAAACCCCCAAAATTCCAAAAAAAACCCCCCCAGAGACCCCCAAAAATCCCCTTAAAGACCCAAAATTCCCAAATAAAAGCCCCAAACCCCCTAAATCTCCTTAGGACCCCTGCAAAGCCACCCCTTAGCCCCGCCCACTCCCCCTCTAGCCCCGCCCATTTCCCCTTTAGCCCCGCCCCCTCCCGGCCCTGCCGACCCAAATTCCCCCCCAAAAACCCCCCAAAACCCCCAAAATTCCAAAAAAAAACCCCCCAGAGACCCCCAAAAATCCCCTTAAAGACCCAAAATTCCCAAATAAAAGCCCCAAACCCCCTAAATCTCCTCAGGACCCCTGCAAAGCCACCCCTTAGCCCCGCCCATTTCCCCTTTAGCCCCGCCCCCTCCCGGCCCTGCCGACCCAAATTCCCCCCCAAAAACCCCCCAAAACCCCCAAAATTCCAAAAAAAACCCCCCCAGAGACCCCCAAAAATCCCCTTAAAGACCCAAAATTCCCAAATAAAAGCCCCAAACCCCCTAAATCTCCTCAGGACCCCTGCAAAGCCACCCCTTAGCCCCGCCCACTCCCCCTCTAGCCCCGCCCATTTCCCCTTTAGCCCCGCCCCCTCCCGGCCCTGCCGACCCGAATTCCCCCCCAAAAACCCCCCAAAACCCCCAAAATTCCAAAAAAAAACCCCCAGAGACCCCCAAAAATCCCCTTAAAGACCCAAAATTCCCAAATAAAAGCCCCAAACCCCCTAAATCTCCTCAGGACCCCTGCAAAGCCACCCCTTAGCCCCGCCCATTTCCCCTTTAGCCCCGCCCCCTCCCGGCCCTGCCGACCCAAATTCCCCCCCAAAAACCCCCCAAAACCCCCAAAATTCCAAAAAAAACCCCCCCAGAGACCCCCAAAAATCCCCTTAAAGACCCAAAATTCCCAAATAAAAGCCCCAAACCCCCTAAATCTCCTCAGGACCCCTGCAAAGCCACCCCTTAGCCCCGCCCACTCCCCCTCTAGCCCCGCCCATTTCCCCTTTAGCCCCGCCCCCTCCCGGCCCTGCCGACCCAAATTCCCCCCCAAAAACCCCCCAAAACCCCCAAAATTCCAAAAAAAAACCCCCAGAGACCCCCAAAAATCCCCTTAAAGACCCAAAATTCCCAAATAAAAGCCCCAAACCCCCTAAATCTCCTCAGGACCCCTGCAAAGCCACCCCTTAGCCCCGCCCATTTCCCCTTTAGCCCCGCCCCCTCCCGGCCCTGCCGACCCAAATTCCCCCCCAAAAACCCCCCAAAACCCCCAAAATTCCAAAAAAAAACCCCCCAGAGACCCCCAAAAATCCCCTTAAAGACCCAAAATTCCCAAATAAAAGCCCCAAACCCCCTAAATCTCCTCAGGACCCCTGCAAAGCCACCCCTTAGCCCCGCCCATTTCCCCTTTAGCCCCGCCCCCTCCCGGCCCTGCCGACCCAAATTCCCCCCCAAAAACCCCCCAAAACCCCCAAAATTCCAAAAAAAACCCCCCCAGAGACCCCCAAAAATCCCCTTAAAGACCCAAAATTCCCAAATAAAAGCCCCAAACCCCCTAAATCTCCTCAGGACCCCTGCACAGCCACCCCTTAGCCCCGCCCACTCCCCCTCTAGCCCCGCCCATTTCCCCTTTAGCCCCGCCCCCTCCCGGCCCTGCCGACCCAAATTCCCCCCCAAAAACCCTCCAAAACCCCCAAAATTCCAGAAAAAAACCCCCCAGAGACCCCCAAAAATCCCCTTAAAGACCCAAAATTCCCAAATAAAAGCCCCAAACCCCCTAAATCTCCTCAGGACCCCTGCAAAGCCACCCCTTAGCCCCGCCCATTTCCCCTTTAGCCCCGCCCCCTCCCGGCCCTGCCGACCCAAATTCCCCCCCAAAAACCCCCCAAAACCCCCAAAATTCCAAAAAAAACCCCCCCAGAGACCCCCAAAAATCCCCTTAAAGACCCAAAATTCCCAAATAAAAGCCCCAAACCCCCTAAATCTCCTCAGGACCCCTGCAAAGCCACCCCTTAGCCCCGCCCACTCCCCCTCTAGCCCCGCCCATTTCCCCTTTAGCCCCGCCCCCTCCCGGCCCTGCCGACCCAAATTCCCCCCCAAAAACCCCCCAAAACCCCAAAATTCAAAAAAAAAACCCCCAGAGACCCCCAAAAATCCCCTTAAAGACCCAAAATTCCCAAATAAATGCCCCAAACCCCCTAAATCTCCTCAGGACCCCTGCAAAGCCACCCCTTAGCCCCGCCCATTTCCCCTTTAGCCCCGCCCCCTCCCGGCCCTGCCGACCCAAATTCCCCCCCAAAAACCCCCCAAAACCCCCAAAATTCCAGAAAAAAACCCCCCAGAGACCCCCAAAAATCCCCTTAAAGACCCAACATTCCCAAATAAAAGCCCCAAACCCCCTAAATCTCCTCAGGACCCCTGCAAAGCCACCCCTTAGCCCCGCCCATTTCCCCTTTAGCCCCGCCCCCTCCCGGCCCTGCCGACCCAAATTCCCCCCCAAAAACCCCCCAAAACCCCCAAAATTCCAAAAAAAACCCCCCCAGAGACCCCCAAAAATCCCCTTAAAGACCCAAAATTCCCAAATAAAAGCCCCAAACCCCCTAAATCTCCTCAGGACCCCTGCACAGCCACCCCTTAGCCCCGCCCACTCCCCCTCTAGCCCCGCCCATTTCCCCTTTAGCCCCGCCCCCTCCCGGCCCTGCCGACCCAAATTCCCCCCCAAAAACCCTCCAAAACCCCCAAAATTCCAGAAAAAAACCCCCCAGAGACCCCCAAAAATCCCCTTAAAGACCCAAAATTCCCAAATAAAAGCCCCAAACCCCCTAAATCTCCTCAGGACCCCTGCAAAGCCACCCCTTAGCCCCGCCCATTTCCCCTTAAGCCCCGCCCCCTCCCGGCCCTGCCGACCCAAATTCCCCCCCAAAAACCCCCCAAAACCCCCAAAATTCCAAAAAAAACCCCCCCAGAGACCCCCAAAAATCCCCTTAAAGACCCAAAATTCCCAAATAAAAGCCCCAAACCCCCTAAATCTCCTTAGGACCCCTGCAAAGCCACCCCTTAGCCCCGCCCATTTCCCCTTTAGCCCCGCCCCCTCCCGGCCCTGCCGACCCAAATTCCCCCCCAAAAACCCCCCAAAACCCCCAAAATTCCAAAAAAAACCCCCCCAGAGACCCCCAAAAATCCCCTTAAAGACCCAAAATTCCCAAATAAAAGCCCCAAACCCCCTAAATCTCCTCAGGACCCCTGCAAAGCCACCCCTTAGCCCCGCCCACTCCCCCTCTAGCCCCGCCCATTCCCCTTTAGCCCCGCCCCCTCCCGGCCCTGCCGACCCAAATTCCCCCCCAAAAACCCCCCAAAACCCCCAAAATTCCAAAAAAAACCCCCCCAGAGACCCCCAAAAATCCCCTTAAAGACCCAAAATTCCCAAATAAAAGCCCCAAACCCCCTAAATCTCCTCAGGACCCCTGCAAAGCCACCCCTTAGCCCCGCCCATTTCCCCTTTAGCCCCGCCCCCTCCCGGCCCTGCCGACCCAAATTCCCCCCCAAAAACCCCCCAAAACCCCCAAAATTCCAAAAAAAACCCCCCCAGAGACCCCCAAAAATCCCCTTAAAGACCCAAAATTCCCAAATAAAAGCCCCAAACCCCCTAAATCTCCTCAGGACCCCTGCAAAGCCACCCCTTAGCCCCGCCCACTCCCCCTCTAGCCCCGCCCATTTCCCCTTTAGCCCCGCCCCCTCCCGGCCCTGCCGACCCAAATTCCCCCCCAAAAACCCCCCAAAACCCCCAAAATTCCAAAAAAAAACCCCCAGAGACCCCCAAAAATCCCCTTAAAGACCCAAAATTCCCAAATAAAAGCCCCAAACCCCCTAAATCTCCTCAGGACCCCTGCACAGCCACCCCTTAGCCCCGCCCACTCCCCCTCTAGCCCCGCCCATTTCCCCTTTAGCCCCGCCCCCTCCCGGCCCTGCCGACCCAAATTCCCCCCCAAAAACCCTCCAAAACCCCCAAAATTCCAGAAAAAAACCCCCCAGAGACCCCCAAAAATCCCCTTAAAGACCCAAAATTCCCAAATAAAAGCCCCAAACCCCCTAAATCTCCTCAGGACCCCTGCAAAGCCACCCCTTAGCCCCGCCCATTTCCCCTTTAGCCCCGCCCCCTCCCGGCCCTGCCGACCCAAATTCCCCCCCAAAAACCCCCCAAAACCCCCAAAATTCCAAAAAAAACCCCCCCAGAGACCCCCAAAAATCCCCTTAAAGACCCAAAATTCCCAAATAAAAGCCCCAAACCCCCTAAATCTCCTCAGGACCCCTGCACAGCCACCCCTTAGCCCCGCCCACTCCCCCTCTAGCCCCGCCCATTTCCCCTTTAGCCCCGCCCCCTCCCGGCCCTGCCGACCCAAATTCCCCCCCAAAAACCCTCCAAAACCCCCAAAATTCCAGAAAAAAACCCCCCAGAGACCCCCAAAAATCCCCTTAAAGACCCAACATTCCCAAATAAAAGCCCCAAACCCCCTAAATCTCCTCAGGACCCCTGCAAAGCCACCCCTTAGCCCCGCCCATTTCCCCTTTAGCCCCGCCCCCTCCCGGCCCTGCCGACCCAAATTCCCCCCCAAAAACCCCCCAAAACCCCCAAAATTCCAAAAAAAACCCCCCCAGAGACCCCCAAAAATCCCCTTAAAGACCCAAAATTCCCAAATAAAAGCCCCAAACCCCCTAAATCTCCTTAGGACCCCTGCAAAGCCACCCCTTAGCCCCGCCCACTCCCCCTCTAGCCCCGCCCATTTCCCCTTTAGCCCCGCCCCCTCCCGGCCCTGCCGACCCAAATTCCCCCCCAAAAACCCCCCAAAACCCCCAAAATTCCAAAAAAAAAACCCCCCAGAGACCCCCAAAAATCCCCTTAAAGACCCAAAATTCCCAAATAAAAGCCCCAAACCCCCTAAATCTCCTCAGGACCCCTGCAAAGCCACCCCTTAGCCCCGCCCATTTCCCCTTTAGCCCCGCCCCCTCCCGGCCCTGCCGACCCAAATTCCCCCCCAAAAACCCCCCAAAACCCCCAAAATTCCAAAAAAAACCCCCCCAGAGACCCCCAAAAATCCCCTTAAAGACCCAAAATTCCCAAATAAAAGCCCCAAACCCCCTAAATCTCCTCAGGACCCCTGCAAAGCCACCCCTTAGCCCCGCCCACTCCCCCTCTAGCCCCGCCCATTTCCCCTTTAGCCCCGCCCCCTCCCGGCCCTGCCGACCCAAATTCCCCCCCAAAAACCCCCCAAAACCCCCAAAATTCCAAAAAAAAACCCCCAGAGACCCCCAAAAATCCCCTTAAAGACCCAAAATTCCCAAATAAAAGCCCCAAACCCCCTAAATCTCCTCAGGACCCCTGCAAAGCCACCCCTTAGCCCCGCCCATTTCCCCTTTAGCCCCGCCCCCTCCCGGCCCTGCCGACCCAAATTCCCCCCCAAAAACCCCCCAAAACCCCCAAAATTCCAAAAAAAAACCCCCCAGAGACCCCCAAAAATCCCCTTAAAGACCCAAAATTCCCAAATAAAAGCCCCAAACCCCCTAAATCTCCTCAGGACCCCTGCAAAGCCACCCCTTAGCCCCGCCCATTTCCCCTTTAGCCCCGCCCCCTCCCGGCCCTGCCGACCCAAATTCCCCCCCAAAAACCCCCCAAAACCCCCAAAATTCCAAAAAAAACCCCCCCAGAGACCCCCAAAAATCCCCTTAAAGACCCAAAATTCCCAAATAAAAGCCCCAAACCCCCTAAATCTCCTCAGGACCCCTGCACAGCCACCCCTTAGCCCCGCCCACTCCCCCTCTAGCCCCGCCCATTTCCCCTTTAGCCCCGCCCCCTCCCGGCCCTGCCGACCCAAATTCCCCCCCAAAAACCCTCCAAAACCCCCAAAATTCCAGAAAAAAACCCCCCAGAGACCCCCAAAAATCCCCTTAAAGACCCAAAATTCCCAAATAAAAGCCCCAAACCCCTAAATCTCCTCAGGACCCCTGCAAAGCCACCCCTTAGCCCCGCCCATTTCCCCTTTAGCCCCGCCCCCTCCCGGCCCTGCCGACCCAAATTCCCCCCCAAAAACCCCCCAAAACCCCCAAAATTCCAAAAAAAACCCCCCCAGAGACCCCCAAAAATCCCCTTAAAGACCCAAAATTCCCAAATAAAAGCCCCAAACCCCCTAAATCTCCTTAGGACCCCTGCAAAGCCACCCCTTAGCCCCGCCCATTTCCCCTTTAGCCCCGCCCCCTCCCGGCCCTGCCGACCCAAATTCCCCCACAAAAACCCCCCAAAACCCCCAAAATTCCAGAAAAAAAACCCCCAGAGACCCCCAAAAATCCCCTTAAAGACCCAACATTCCCAAATAAAAGCCCCAAACCCCCTAAATCTCCTCAGGACCCCTGCAAAGCCACCCCTTAGCCCCGCCCATTTCCCCTTTAGCCCCGCCCCCTCCCGGCCCTGCCGACCCAAATTCCCCCCCAAAAACCCCCCAAAACCCCCAAAATTCCAAAAAAAAACCCCCCAGAGACCCCCAAAAATCCCCTTAAAGACCCAAAATTCCCAAATAAAAGCCCCAAACCCCCTAAATCTCCTCAGGACCCCTGCAAAGCCACCCCTTAGCCCCGCCCATTTCCCCTTTAGCCCCGCCCCCTCCCGGCCCTGCCGACCCAAATTCCCCCCCAAAAACCCCCCAAAACCCCCAAAATTCCAAAAATAACCCCCCCAGAGACCCCCAAAAATCCCCTTAAAGACCCAAAATTCCCAAATAAAAGCCCCAAACCCCCTAAATCTCCTCAGGACCCCTGCAAAGCCACCCCTTAGCCCCGCCCACTCCCCCTCTAGCCCCGCCCATTCCCCTTTAGCCCCGCCCCCTCCCGGCCCTGCCGACCCAAATTCCCCCCCAAAAACCCCCCAAAACCCCCAAAATTCCAAAAAAAACCCCCCCAGAGACCCCCAAAAATCCCCTTAAAGACCCAAAATTCCCAAATAAAAGCCCCAAACCCCCTAAATCTCCTCAGGACCCCTGCAAAGCCACCCCTTAGCCCCGCCCATTTCCCCTTTAGCCCCGCCCCCTCCCGGCCCTGCCGACCCAAATTCCCCCCCAAAAACCCCCCAAAACCCCCAAAATTCCAAAAAAAAACCCCCCAGAGACCCCCAAAAATCCCCTTAAAGACCCAAAATTCCCAAATAAAAGCCCCAAACCCCCTAAATCTCCTCAGGACCCCTGCAAAGCCACCCCTTAGCCCCGCCCATTTCCCCTTTAGCCCCGCCCCCTCCCGGCCCTGCCGACCCAAATTCCCCCCCAAAAACCCCCCAAAACCCCCAAAATTCCAAAAAAAACCCCCCCAGAGACCCCCAAAAATCCCCTTAAAGACCCAAAATTCCCAAATAAAAGCCCCAAACCCCCTAAATCTCCTCAGGACCCCTGCACAGCCACCCCTTAGCCCCGCCCACTCCCCCTCTAGCCCCGCCCATTTCCCCTTTAGCCCCGCCCCCTCCCGGCCCTGCCGACCCAAATTCCCCCCCAAAAACCCTCCAAAACCCCCAAAATTCCAGAAAAAAACCCCCCAGAGACCCCCAAAAATCCCCTTAAAGACCCAAAATTCCCAAATAAAAGCCCCAAACCCCCTAAATCTCCTCAGGACCCCTGCAAAGCCACCCCTTAGCCCCGCCCATTTCCCCTTTAGCCCCGCCCCCTCCCGGCCCTGCCGACCCAAATTCCCCCCCAAAAACCCCCCAAAACCCCCAAAATTCCAAAAAAAACCCCCCCAGAGACCCCCAAAAATCCCCTTAAAGACCCAAAATTCCCAAATAAAAGCCCCAAACCCCCTAAATCTCCTTAGGACCCCTGCAAAGCCACCCCTTAGCCCCGCCCATTTCCCCTTTAGCCCCGCCCCCTCCCGGCCCTGCCGACCCAAATTCCCCCACAAAAACCCCCCAAAACCCCCAAAATTCCAGAAAAAAAACCCCCAGAGACCCCCAAAAATCCCCTTAAAGACCCAACATTCCCAAATAAAAGCCCCAAACCCCCTAAATCTCCTCAGGACCCCTGCAAAGCCACCCCTTAGCCCCGCCCATTTCCCCTTTAGCCCCGCCCCCTCCCGGCCCTGCCGACCCAAATTCCCCCCCAAAAACCCCCCAAAACCCCCAAAATTCCAAAAATAACCCCCCCAGAGACCCCCAAAAATCCCCTTAAAGACCCAAAATTCCCAAATAAAAGCCCCAAACCCCCTAAATCTCCTCAGGACCCCTGCAAAGCCACCCCTTAGCCCCGCCCACTCCCCCTCTAGCCCCGCCCATTCCCCTTTAGCCCCGCCCCCTCCCGGCCCTGCCGACCCAAATTCCCCCCCAAAAACCCCCCAAAACCCCCAAAATTCCAAAAAAAACCCCCCCAGAGACCCCCAAAAATCCCCTTAAAGACCCAAAATTCCCAAATAAAAGCCCCAAACCCCCTAAATCTCCTCAGGACCCCTGCAAAGCCACCCCTTAGCCCCGCCCATTTCCCCTTTAGCCCCGCCCCCTCCCGGCCCTGCCGACCCAAATTCCCCCCCAAAAACCCCCCAAAACCCCCAAAATTCCAAAAAAAAACCCCCCAGCGACCCCCAAAAATCCCCTTAAAGACCCAAAATTCCCAAATAAAAGCCCCAAACCCCCTAAATCTCCTCAGGACCCCTGCAAAGCCACCCCTTAGCCCCGCCCATTTCCCCTTTAGCCCCGCCCCCTCCCGGCCCTGCCGACCCAAATTCCCCCCCAAAAACCCCCCAAAACCCCCAAAATTCCAAAAAAAAACCCCCCAGAGACCCCCAAAAATCCCCTTAAAGACCCAAAATTCCCAAATAAAAGCCCCAAACCCCCTAAATCTCCTCAGGACCCCTGCAAAGCCACCCCTTAGCCCCGCCCATTTCCCCTTTAGCCCCGCCCCCTCCCGGCCCTGCCGACCCAAATTCCCCCCCAAAAACCCCCCAAAACCCCCAAAATTCCAAAAAAAAACCCCCCAGAGACCCCCAAAAATCCCCTTAAAGACCCAAAATTCCCAAATAAAAGCCCCAAACCCCCTAAATCTCCTCAGGACCCCTGCAAAGCCACCCCTTAGCCCCGCCCATTTCCCCTTTAGCCCCGCCCCCTCCCGGCCCTGCCGACCCAAATTCCCCCCCAAAAACCCCCCAAAACCCCCAAAATTCCAAAAAAAACCCCCCCAGAGACCCCCAAAAATCCCCTTAAAGACCCAAAATTCCCAAATAAAAGCCCCAAACCCCCTAAATCTCCTCAGGACCCCTGCAAAGCCACCCCTTAGCCCCGCCCACTCCCCCTCTAGCCCCGCCCATTCCCCTTTAGCCCCGCCCCCTCCCGGCCCTGCCAACCCAAATTCCCCCCCAAAAACCCCCCAAAACCCCCAAAATTCAAAAAAAAACCCCCCCAGACACCCCCAAAAATCCCCTTAAAGACCCAAAATTCCCAAATAAAAGCCCCAAACCCCCTAAATCTCCTCAGGACCCCTGCAAAGCCACCCCTTAGCCCCGCCCATTTCCCCTTTAGCCCCGCCCCCTCCCGGCCCTGCCGACCCAAATTCCCCCCCAAAAACCCCCCAAAACCCCCAAAATTCCAAAAAAAACCCCCCCAGAGACCCCCAAAAATCCCCTTAAAGACCCAAAATTCCCAAATAAAAGCCCCAAACCCCCTAAATCTCCTCAGGACCCCTGCAAAGCCACCCCTTAGCCCCGCCCATTTCCCCTTTAGCCCCGCCCCCTCCCGGCCCTGCCGACCCAAATTCCCCCCCAAAAACCCCCCAAAACCCCCAAAATTCCAGAAAAAAACCCCCCAGAGACCCCCAAAAATCCCCTTAAAGACCCAACATTCCCAAATAAAAGCCCCAAACCCCCTAAATCTCCTCAGGACCCCTGCAAAGCCACCCCTTAGCCCCGCCCATTTCCCCTTTAGCCCCGCCCCCTCCCGGCCCTGCCGACCCAAATTCCCCCCCAAAAACCCCCCAAAACCCCCAAAATTCCAAAAAAAACCCCCCCAGAGACCCCCAAAAATCCCCTTAAAGACCCAAAATTCCCAAATAAAAGCCCCAAACCCCCTAAATCTCCTCAGGACCCCTGCAAAGCCACCCCTTAGCCCCGCCCACTCCCCCTCTAGCCCCGCCCATTTCCCCTTTAGCCCCGCCCCCTCCCGGCCCTGCCGACCCAAATTCCCCCCCAAAAACCCCCCAAAACCCCCAAAATTCCAAAAAAAAACCCCCCAGAGACCCCCAAAAATCCCCTTAAAGACCCAACATTCCCAAATAAAAGCCCCAAACCCCCTAAATCTCCTCAGGACCCCTGCAAAGCCACCCCTTAGCCCCGCCCACTCCCCTCTAGCCCCGCCCATTTCCCCTTTAGCCCCGCCCCCTCCCGGCCCTGCCGACCCAAATTCCCCCCCAAAAACCCCCCAAAACCCCCAAAATTCCAAAAAAAAACCCCCCAGAGACCCCCAAAAATCCCCTTAAAGACCCAAAATTCCCAAATAAAAGCCCCAAACCCCCTAAATCTCCTCAGGACCCCTGCAAAGCCACCCCTTAGCCCCGCCCATTTCCCCTTTAGCCCCGCCCCCTCCCGGCCCTGCCGACCCAAATTCCCCCCCAAAAACCCCCCAAAACCCCCAAAATTCCAAAAAAAAACCCCCCAGAGACCCCCAAAAATCCCCTTAAAGACCCAAAATTCCCAAATAAAAGCCCCAAACCCCCTAAATCTCCTCAGGACCCCTGCAAAGCCACCCCTTAGCCCCGCCCATTTCCCCTTTAGCCCCGCCCCCTCCCGGCCCTGCCGACCCAAATTCCCCCCCAAAAACCCCCCAAAACCCCCAAAATTCCAAAAAAAACCCCCCCAGAGACCCCCAAAAATCCCCTTAAAGACCCAACATTCCCAAATAAAAGCCCCAAACCCCCTAAATCTCCTCAGGACCCCTGCAAAGCCACCCCTTAGCCCCGCCCATTTCCCCTTTAGCCCCGCCCCCTCCCGGCCCTGCCGACCCAAATTCCCCCCCAAAAACCCCCCAAAACCCCCAAAATTCCAAAAAAAAACCCCCCAGAGACCCCCAAAAATCCCCTTAAAGACCCAAAATTCCCAAATAAAAGCCCCAAACCCCCTAAATCTCCTCAGGACCCCTGCAAAGCCACCCCTTAGCCCCGCCCATTTCCCCTTTAGCCCCGCCCCCTCCCGGCCCTGCCGACCCAAATTCCCCCCCAAAAACCCCCCAAAACCCCCAAAATTCCAGAAAAAAACCCCCCAGAGACCCCCAAAAATCCCCTTAAAGACCCAACATTCCCAAATAAAAGCCCCAAACCCCCTAAATCTCCTCAGGACCCCTGCAAAGCCACCCCTTAGCCCCGCCCATTTCCCCTTTAGCCCCGCCCCCTCCCGGCCCTGCCGACCCAAATTCCCCCCCAAAAACCCCCCAAAACCCCCAAAATTCCAAAAAAAACCCCCCCAGAGACCCCCAAAAATCCCCTTAAAGACCCAAAATTCCCAAATAAAAGCCCCAAACCCCCTAAATCTCCTCAGGACCCCTGCAAAGCCACCCCTTAGCCCCGCCCATTTCCCCTTTAGCCCCGCCCCCTCCCGGCCCTGCCGACCCAAATTCCCCCCCAAAAACCCCCCAAAACCCCCAAAATTCCAAAAAAAACCCCCCCAGAGACCCCCAAAAATCCCCTTAAAGACCCAAAATTCCCAAATAAAAGCCCCAAACCCCCTAAATCTCCTTAGGACCCCTGCAAAGCCACCCCTTAGCCCCGCCCACTCCCCCTCTAGCCCCGCCCATTTCCCCTTTAGCCCCGCCCCCTCCCGGCCCTGCCGACCCAAATTCCCCCCCAAAAACCCCCCAAAACCCCCAAAATTCCAAAAAAAAACCCCCCAGAGACCCCCAAAAATCCCCTTAAAGACCCAAAATTCCCAAATAAAAGCCCCAAACCCCCTAAATCTCCTCAGGACCCCTGCAAAGCCACCCCTTAGCCCCGCCCATTTCCCCTTTAGCCCCGCCCCCTCCCGGCCCTGCCGACCCAAATTCCCCCCCAAAAACCCCCCAAAACCCCCAAAATTCCAAAAAAAACCCCCCCAGAGACCCCCAAAAATCCCCTTAAAGACCCAAAATTCCCAAATAAAAGCCCCAAACCCCCTAAATCTCCTCAGGACCCCTGCAAAGCCACCCCTTAGCCCCGCCCACTCCCCCTCTAGCCCCGCCCATTTCCCCTTTAGCCCCGCCCCCTCCCGGCCCTGCCGACCCAAATTCCCCCCCAAAAACCCCCCAAAACCCCCAAAATTCCAAAAAAAAACCCCCAGAGACCCCCAAAAATCCCCTTAAAGACCCAAAATTCCCAAATAAAAGCCCCAAACCCCCTAAATCTCCTCAGGACCCCTGCAAAGCCACCCCTTAGCCCCGCCCGTTTCCCCTTTAGCCCCGCCCCCTCCCGGCCCTGCCGACCCAAATTCCCCCCCAAAAACCCCCCAAAACCCCCAAAATTCCAAAAAAAACCCCCTCAGAGACCCCCAAAAATCCCCTTAAAGACCCAAAATTCCCAAATAAAAGCCCCAAACCCCCTAAATCTCCTCAGGACCCCTGCACAGCCACCCCTTAGCCCCGCCCACTCCCCCTCTAGCCCCGCCCATTTCCCCTTTAGCCCCGCCCCCTCCCGGCCCTGCCGACCCAAATTCCCCCCCAAAAACCCTCCAAAACCCCCAAAATTCCAGAAAAAAACCCCCCAGAGACCCCCAAAAATCCCCTTAAAGACCCAACATTCCCAAATAAAAGCCCCAAACCCCCTAAATCTCCTCAGGACCCCTGCAAAGCCACCCCTTAGCCCCGCCCATTTCCCCTTTAGCCCCGCCCCCTCCCGGCCCTGCCGACCCAAATTCCCCCCCAAAAACCCCCCAAAACCCCCAAAATTCCAAAAAAAACCCCCCCAGAGACCCCCAAAAATCCCCTTAAAGACCCAAAATTCCCAAATAAAAGCCCCAAACCCCCTAAATCTCCTTAGGACCCCTGCAAAGCCACCCCTTAGCCCCGCCCATTTCCCCTTTAGCCCCGCCCCCTCCCGGCCCTGCCGACCCAAATTCCCCCACAAAAACCCCCCAAAACCCCCAAAATTCCAGAAAAAAACCCCCCAGAGACCCCCAAAAATCCCCTTAAAGACCCAACATTCCCAAATAAAAGCCCCAAACCCCCTAAATCTCCTCAGGACCCCTGCAAAGCCACCCCTTAGCCCCGCCCATTTCCCCTTTAGCCCCGCCCCCTCCCGGCCCTGCCGACCCAAATTCCCCCCCAAAAACCCCCCAAAACCCCCAAAATTCCAAAAAAAAACCCCCCAGAGACCCCCAAAAATCCCCTTAAAGACCCAAAATTCCCAAATAAAAGCCCCAAACCCCCTAAATCTCCTCAGGACCCCTGCAAAGCCACCCCTTAGCCCCGCCCATTTCCCCTTTAGCCCCGCCCCCTCCCGGCCCTGCCGACCCAAATTCCCCCCCAAAAACCCCCCAAAACCCCCAAAATTCCAAAAAAAACCCCCCCAGAGACCCCCAAAAATCCCCTTAAAGACCCAAAATTCCCAAATAAAAGCCCCAAACCCCCTAAATCTCCTCAGGACCCCTGCAAAGCCACCCCTTAGCCCCGCCCACTCCCCCTCTAGCCCCGCCCATTTCCCCTTTAGCCCCGCCCCCTCCCGGCCCTGCCGACCCAAATTCCCCCCCAAAAACCCCCCAAAACCCCCAAAATTCCAAAAAAAAACCCCCAGAGACCCCCAAAAATCCCCTTAAAGACCCAAAATTCCCAAATAAAAGCCCCAAACCCCCTAAATCTCCTCAGGACCCCTGCAAAGCCACCCCTTAGCCCCGCCCATTTCCCCTTTAGCCCCGCCCCCTCCCGGCCCTGCCGACCCAAATTCCCCCCCAAAAACCCCCCAAAACCCCCAAAATTCAAAAAAAAAACCCCCCAGAGACCCCCAAAAATCCCCTTAAAGACCCAAAATTCCCAAATAAAAGCCCCAAACCCCCTAAATCTCCTCAGGACCCCTGCAAAGCCACCCCTTAGCCCCGCCCATTTCCCCTTTAGCCCCGCCCCCTCCCGGCCCTGCCGACCCAAATTCCCCCCCAAAAACCCCCCAAAACCCCCAAAATTCCAAAAAAAACCCCCCCAGAGACCCCCAAAAATCCCCTTAAAGACCCAAAATTCCCAAATAAAAGCCCCAAACCCCCTAAATCTCCTCAGGACCCCTGCACAGCCACCCCTTAGCCCCGCCCACTCCCCCTCTAGCCCCGCCCATTTCCCCTTTAGCCCCGCCCCCTCCCGGCCCTGCCGACCCAAATTCCCCCCCAAAAACCCTCCAAAACCCCCAAAATTCCAGAAAAAAAACCCCCCAGAGACCCCCAAAAATCCCCTTAAAGACCCAACATTCCCAAATAAAAGCCCCAAACCCCCTAAATCTCCTCAGGACCCCTGCAAAGCCACCCCTTAGCCCCGCCCATTTCCCCTTTAGCCCCGCCCCCTCCCGGCCCTGCCGACCCAAATTCCCCCCCAAAAACCCCCCAAAACCCCCAAAATTCCAAAAAAAAACCCCCCCAGAGACCCCCAAAAATCCCCTTAAAGACCCAAAATTCCCAAATAAAAGCCCCAAACCCCCTAAATCTCCTTAGGACCCCTGCAAAGCCACCCCTTAGCCCCGCCCACTCCCCCTCTAGCCCCGCCCATTTCCCCTTTAGCCCCGCCCCCTCCCGGCCCTGCCGACCCAAATTCCCCCCCAAAAACCCCCCAAAACCCCCAAAATTCCAAAAAAAAACCCCCCAGAGACCCCCAAAAATCCCCTTAAAGACCCAAAATTCCCAAATAAAAGCCCCAAACCCCCTAAATCTCCTCAGGACCCCTGCAAAGCCACCCCTTAGCCCCGCCCATTTCCCCTTTAGCCCCGCCCCCTCCCGGCCCTGCCGACCCAAATTCCCCCCCAAAAACCCCCCAAAACCCCCAAAATTCCAAAAAAAACCCCCCCAGAGACCCCCAAAAATCCCCTTAAAGACCCAAAATTCCCAAATAAAAGCCCCAAACCCCCTAAATCTCCTCAGGACCCCTGCAAAGCCACCCCTTAGCCCCGCCCACTCCCCCTCTAGCCCCGCCCATTTCCCCTTTAGCCCCGCCCCCTCCCGGCCCTGCCGACCCAAATTCCCCCCCAAAAACCCCCCAAAACCCCCAAAATTCCAAAAAAAAACCCCCAGAGACCCCCAAAAATCCCCTTAAAGACCCAAAATTCCCAAATAAAAGCCCCAAACCCCCTAAATCTCCTCAGGACCCCTGCAAAGCCACCCCTTAGCCCCGCCCATTTCCCCTTTAGCCCCGCCCCCTCCCGGCCCTGCCGACCCAAATTCCCCCCCAAAAACCCCCCAAAACCCCCAAAATTCCAAAAAAAAACCCCCCAGAGACCCCCAAAAATCCCCTTAAAGACCCAAAATTCCCAAATAAAAGCCCCAAACCCCCTAAATCTCCTCAGGACCCCTGCAAAGCCACCCCTTAGCCCCGCCCATTTCCCCTTTAGCCCCGCCCCCTCCCGGCCCTGCCGACCCAAATTCCCCCCCAAAAACCCCCCAAAACCCCCAAAATTCCAAAAAAAACCCCCCCAGAGACCCCCAAAAATCCCCTTAAAGACCCAAAATTCCCAAATAAAAGCCCCAAACCCCCTAAATCTCCTCAGGACCCCTGCACAGCCACCCCTTAGCCCCGCCCACTCCCCCTCTAGCCCCGCCCATTTCCCCTTTAGCCCCGCCCCCTCCCGGCCCTGCCGACCCAAATTCCCCCCCAAAAACCCTCCAAAACCCCCAAAATTCCAGAAAAAAACCCCCCAGAGACCCCCAAAAATCCCCTTAAAGACCCAAAATTCCCAAATAAAAGCCCCAAACCCCCTAAATCTCCTCAGGACCCCTGCAAAGCCACCCCTTAGCCCCGCCCATTTCCCCTTTAGCCCCGCCCCCTCCCGGCCCTGCCGACCCAAATTCCCCCCCAAAAACCCCCCAAAACCCCCAAAATTCCAAAAAAAACCCCCCCAGAGACCCCCAAAAATCCCCTTAAAGACCCAAAATTCCCAAATAAAAGCCCCAAACCCCCTAAATCTCCTTAGGACCCCTGCAAAGCCACCCCTTAGCCCCGCCCATTTCCCCTTTAGCCCCGCCCCCTCCCGGCCCTGCCGACCCAAATTCCCCCACAAAAACCCCCCAAAACCCCCAAAATTCCAGAAAAAAAACCCCCAGAGACCCCCAAAAATCCCCTTAAAGACCCAACATTCCCAAATAAAAGCCCCAAACCCCCTAAATCTCCTCAGGACCCCTGCAAAGCCACCCCTTAGCCCCGCCCATTTCCCCTTTAGCCCCGCCCCCTCCCGGCCCTGCCGACCCAAATTCCCCCCCAAAAACCCCCCAAAACCCCCAAAATTCCAAAAAAAAACCCCCCAGAGACCCCCAAAAATCCCCTTAAAGACCCAAAATTCCCAAATAAAAGCCCCAAACCCCCTAAATCTCCTCAGGACCCCTGCAAAGCCACCCCTTAGCCCCGCCCATTTCCCCTTTAGCCCCGCCCCCTCCCGGCCCTGCCGACCCAAATTCCCCCCCAAAAACCCCCCAAAACCCCCAAAATTCCAAAAATAACCCCCCCAGAGACCCCCAAAAATCCCCTTAAAGACCCAAAATTCCCAAATAAAAGCCCCAAACCCCCTAAATCTCCTCAGGACCCCTGCAAAGCCACCCCTTAGCCCCGCCCACTCCCCCTCTAGCCCCGCCCATTCCCCTTTAGCCCCGCCCCCTCCCGGCCCTGCCGACCCAAATTCCCCCCCAAAAACCCCCCAAAACCCCCAAAATTCCAAAAAAAACCCCCCCAGAGACCCCCAAAAATCCCCTTAAAGACCCAAAATTCCCAAATAAAAGCCCCAAACCCCCTAAATCTCCTCAGGACCCCTGCAAAGCCACCCCTTAGCCCCGCCCATTTCCCCTTTAGCCCCGCCCCCTCCCGGCCCTGCCGACCCAAATTCCCCCCCAAAAACCCCCCAAAACCCCCAAAATTCCAAAAAAAAACCCCCCAGAGACCCCCAAAAATCCCCTTAAAGACCCAAAATTCCCAAATAAAAGCCCCAAACCCCCTAAATCTCCTCAGGACCCCTGCAAAGCCACCCCTTAGCCCCGCCCATTTCCCCTTTAGCCCCGCCCCCTCCCGGCCCTGCCGACCCAAATTCCCCCCCAAAAACCCCCCAAAACCCCCAAAATTCCAAAAAAAACCCCCCCAGAGACCCCCAAAAATCCCCTTAAAGACCCAAAATTCCCAAATAAAAGCCCCAAACCCCCTAAATCTCCTCAGGACCCCTGCACAGCCACCCCTTAGCCCCGCCCACTCCCCCTCTAGCCCCGCCCATTTCCCCTTTAGCCCCGCCCCCTCCCGGCCCTGCCGACCCAAATTCCCCCCCAAAAACCCTCCAAAACCCCCAAAATTCCAGAAAAAAACCCCCCAGAGACCCCCAAAAATCCCCTTAAAGACCCAAAATTCCCAAATAAAAGCCCCAAACCCCCTAAATCTCCTCAGGACCCCTGCAAAGCCACCCCTTAGCCCCGCCCATTTCCCCTTTAGCCCCGCCCCCTCCCGGCCCTGCCGACCCAAATTCCCCCCCAAAAACCCCCCAAAACCCCCAAAATTCCAAAAAAAACCCCCCCAGAGACCCCCAAAAATCCCCTTAAAGACCCAAAATTCCCAAATAAAAGCCCCAAACCCCCTAAATCTCCTTAGGACCCCTGCAAAGCCACCCCTTAGCCCCGCCCATTTCCCCTTTAGCCCCGCCCCCTCCCGGCCCTGCCGACCCAAATTCCCCCACAAAAACCCCCCAAAACCCCCAAAATTCCAGAAAAAAAAACCCCCAGAGACCCCCAAAAATCCCCTTAAAGACCCAACATTCCCAAATAAAAGCCCCAAACCCCCTAAATCTCCTCAGGACCCCTGCAAAGCCACCCCTTAGCCCCGCCCATTTCCCCTTTAGCCCCGCCCCCTCCCGGCCCTGCCGACCCAAATTCCCCCCCAAAAACCCCCCAAAACCCCCAAAATTCCAAAAATAACCCCCCCAGAGACCCCCAAAAATCCCCTTAAAGACCCAAAATTCCCAAATAAAAGCCCCAAACCCCCTAAATCTCCTCAGGACCCCTGCAAAGCCACCCCTTAGCCCCGCCCACTCCCCCTCTAGCCCCGCCCATTCCCCTTTAGCCCCGCCCCCTCCCGGCCCTGCCGACCCAAATTCCCCCCCAAAAACCCCCCAAAACCCCCAAAATTCCAAAAAAAACCCCCCCAGAGACCCCCAAAAATCCCCTTAAAGACCCAAAATTCCCAAATAAAAGCCCCAAACCCCCTAAATCTCCTCAGGACCCCTGCAAAGCCACCCCTTAGCCCCGCCCATTTCCCCTTTAGCCCCGCCCCCTCCCGGCCCTGCCGACCCAAATTCCCCCCCAAAAACCCCCCAAAACCCCCAAAATTCCAAAAAAAAACCCCCCAGCGACCCCCAAAAATCCCCTTAAAGACCCAAAATTCCCAAATAAAAGCCCCAAACCCCCTAAATCTCCTCAGGACCCCTGCAAAGCCACCCCTTAGCCCCGCCCATTTCCCCTTTAGCCCCGCCCCCTCCCGGCCCTGCCGACCCAAATTCCCCCCCAAAAACCCCCCAAAACCCCCAAAATTCCAAAAAAAAAACCCCCCAGAGACCCCCAAAAATCCCCTTAAAGACCCAAAATTCCCAAATAAAAGCCCCAAACCCCCTAAATCTCCTCAGGACCCCTGCAAAGCCACCCCTTAGCCCCGCCCATTTCCCCTTTAGCCCCGCCCCCTCCCGGCCCTGCCGACCCAAATTCCCCCCCAAAAACCCCCCAAAACCCCCAAAATTCCAAAAAAAACCCCCCCAGAGACCCCCAAAAATCCCCTTAAAGACCCAAAATTCCCAAATAAAAGCCCCAAACCCCCTAAATCTCCTCAGGACCCCTGCAAAGCCACCCCTTAGCCCCGCCCACTCCCCCTCTAGCCCCGCCCATTCCCCTTTAGCCCCGCCCCCTCCCGGCCCTGCCAACCCAAATTCCCCCCCAAAAACCCCCCAAAACCCCCAAAATTCAAAAAAAAACCCCCCCAGACACCCCCAAAAATCCCCTTAAAGACCCAAAATTCCCAAATAAAAGCCCCAAACCCCCTAAATCTCCTCAGGACCCCTGCAAAGCCACCCCTTAGCCCCGCCCATTTCCCCTTTAGCCCCGCCCCCTCCCGGCCCTGCCGACCCAAATTCCCCCCCAAAAACCCCCCAAAACCCCCAAAATTCCAAAAAAAACCCCCCCAGAGACCCCCAAAAATCCCCTTAAAGACCCAAAATTCCCAAATAAAAGCCCCAAACCCCCTAAATCTCCTCAGGACCCCTGCAAAGCCACCCCTTAGCCCCGCCCATTTCCCCTTTAGCCCCGCCCCCTCCCGGCCCTGCCGACCCAAATTCCCCCCCAAAAACCCCCCAAAACCCCCAAAATTCCAGAAAAAAACCCCCCAGAGACCCCCAAAAATCCCCTTAAAGACCCAACATTCCCAAATAAAAGCCCCAAACCCCCTAAATCTCCTCAGGACCCCTGCAAAGCCACCCCTTAGCCCCGCCCATTTCCCCTTTAGCCCCGCCCCCTCCCGGCCCTGCCGACCCAAATTCCCCCCCAAAAACCCCCCAAAACCCCCAAAATTCCAAAAAAAACCCCCCCAGAGACCCCCAAAAATCCCCTTAAAGACCCAAAATTCCCAAATAAAAGCCCCAAACCCCCTAAATCTCCTCAGGACCCCTGCAAAGCCACCCCTTAGCCCCGCCCACTCCCCCTCTAGCCCCGCCCATTTCCCCTTTAGCCCCGCCCCCTCCCGGCCCTGCCGACCCAAATTCCCCCCCAAAAACCCCCCAAAACCCCCAAAATTCCAAAAAAAACCCCCCAGAGACCCCCAAAAATCCCCTTAAAGACCCAACATTCCCAAATAAAAGCCCCAAACCCCCTAAATCTCCTCAGGACCCCTGCAAAGCCACCCCTTAGCCCCGCCCACTCCCCTCTAGCCCCGCCCATTTCCCCTTTAGCCCCGCCCCCTCCCGGCCCTGCCGACCCAAATTCCCCCCCAAAAACCCCCCAAAACCCCCAAAATTCCAAAAAAAAAACCCCCCAGAGACCCCCAAAAATCCCCTTAAAGACCCAAAATTCCCAAATAAAAGCCCCAAACCCCCTAAATCTCCTCAGGACCCCTGCAAAGCCACCCCTTAGCCCCGCCCATTTCCCCTTTAGCCCCGCCCCCTCCCGGCCCTGCCGACCCAAATTCCCCCCCAAAAACCCCCCAAAACCCCCAAAATTCCAAAAAAAAACCCCCCAGAGACCCCCAAAAATCCCCTTAAAGACCCAAAATTCCCAAATAAAAGCCCCAAACCCCCTAAATCTCCTCAGGACCCCTGCAAAGCCACCCCTTAGCCCCGCCCATTTCCCCTTTAGCCCCGCCCCCTCCCGGCCCTGCCGACCCAAATTCCCCCCCAAAAACCCCCCAAAACCCCCAAAATTCCAAAAAAAAACCCCCCCAGAGACCCCCAAAAATCCCCTTAAAGACCCAACATTCCCAAATAAAAGCCCCAAACCCCCTAAATCTCCTCAGGACCCCTGCAAAGCCACCCCTTAGCCCCGCCCATTTCCCCTTTAGCCCCGCCCCCTCCCGGCCCTGCCGACCCAAATTCCCCCCCAAAAACCCCCCAAAACCCCCAAAATTCCAAAAAAAAACCCCCCAGAGACCCCCAAAAATCCCCTTAAAGACCCAAAATTCCCAAATAAAAGCCCCAAACCCCCTAAATCTCCTCAGGACCCCTGCAAAGCCACCCCTTAGCCCCGCCCATTTCCCCTTTAGCCCCGCCCCCTCCCGGCCCTGCCGACCCAAATTCCCCCCCAAAAACCCCCCAAAACCCCCAAAATTCCAGAAAAAAACCCCCCAGAGACCCCCAAAAATCCCCTTAAAGACCCAACATTCCCAAATAAAAGCCCCAAACCCCCTAAATCTCCTCAGGACCCCTGCAAAGCCACCCCTTAGCCCCGCCCATTTCCCCTTTAGCCCCGCCCCCTCCCGGCCCTGCCGACCCAAATTCCCCCCCAAAAACCCCCCAAAACCCCCAAAATTCCAAAAAAAACCCCCCCAGAGACCCCCAAAAATCCCCTTAAAGACCCAAAATTCCCAAATAAAAGCCCCAAACCCCCTAAATCTCCTCAGGACCCCTGCAAAGCCACCCCTTAGCCCCGCCCATTTCCCCTTTAGCCCCGCCCCCTCCCGGCCCTGCCGACCCAAATTCCCCCCCAAAAACCCCCCAAAACCCCCAAAATTCCAAAAAAAACCCCCCCAGAGACCCCCAAAAATCCCCTTAAAGACCCAAAATTCCCAAATAAAAGCCCCAAACCCCCTAAATCTCCTTAGGACCCCTGCAAAGCCACCCCTTAGCCCCGCCCACTCCCCCTCTAGCCCCGCCCATTTCCCCTTTAGCCCCGCCCCCTCCCGGCCCTGCCGACCCAAATTCCCCCCCAAAAACCCCCCAAAACCCCCAAAATTCCAAAAAAAAACCCCCCAGAGACCCCCAAAAATCCCCTTAAAGACCCAAAATTCCCAAATAAAAGCCCCAAACCCCCTAAATCTCCTCAGGACCCCTGCAAAGCCACCCCTTAGCCCCGCCCATTTCCCCTTTAGCCCCGCCCCCTCCCGGCCCTGCCGACCCAAATTCCCCCCCAAAAACCCCCCAAAACCCCCAAAATTCCAAAAAAAACCCCCCCAGAGACCCCCAAAAATCCCCTTAAAGACCCAAAATTCCCAAATAAAAGCCCCAAACCCCCTAAATCTCCTCAGGACCCCTGCAAAGCCACCCCTTAGCCCCGCCCACTCCCCCTCTAGCCCCGCCCATTTCCCCTTTAGCCCCGCCCCCTCCCGGCCCTGCCGACCCAAATTCCCCCCCAAAAACCCCCCAAAACCCCCAAAATTCCAAAAAAAAACCCCCAGAGACCCCCAAAAATCCCCTTAAAGACCCAAAATTCCCAAATAAAAGCCCCAAACCCCCTAAATCTCCTCAGGACCCCTGCAAAGCCACCCCTTAGCCCCGCCCGTTTCCCCTTTAGCCCCGCCCCCTCCCGGCCCTGCCGACCCAAATTCCCCCCCAAAAACCCCCCAAAACCCCCAAAATTCCAAAAAAAACCCCCTCAGAGACCCCCAAAAATCCCCTTAAAGACCCAAAATTCCCAAATAAAAGCCCCAAACCCCCTAAATCTCCTCAGGACCCCTGCACAGCCACCCCTTAGCCCCGCCCACTCCCCCTCTAGCCCCGCCCATTTCCCCTTTAGCCCCGCCCCCTCCCGGCCCTGCCGACCCAAATTCCCCCCCAAAAACCCTCCAAAACCCCCAAAATTCCAGAAAAAAACCCCCCAGAGACCCCCAAAAATCCCCTTAAAGACCCAACATTCCCAAATAAAAGCCCCAAACCCCCTAAATCTCCTCAGGACCCCTGCAAAGCCACCCCTTAGCCCCGCCCATTTCCCCTTTAGCCCCGCCCCCTCCCGGCCCTGCCGACCCAAATTCCCCCCCAAAAACCCCCCAAAACCCCCAAAATTCCAAAAAAAACCCCCCCAGAGACCCCCAAAAATCCCCTTAAAGACCCAAAATTCCCAAATAAAAGCCCCAAACCCCCTAAATCTCCTTAGGACCCCTGCAAAGCCACCCCTTAGCCCCGCCCATTTCCCCTTTAGCCCCGCCCCCTCCCGGCCCTGCCGACCCAAATTCCCCCACAAAAACCCCCCAAAACCCCCAAAATTCCAGAAAAAAACCCCCCAGAGACCCCCAAAAATCCCCTTAAAGACCCAACATTCCCAAATAAAAGCCCCAAACCCCCTAAATCTCCTCAGGACCCCTGCAAAGCCACCCCTTAGCCCCGCCCATTTCCCCTTTAGCCCCGCCCCCTCCCGGCCCTGCCGACCCAAATTCCCCCCCAAAAACCCCCCAAAACCCCCAAAATTCCAAAAAAAAACCCCCCAGAGACCCCCAAAAATCCCCTTAAAGACCCAAAATTCCCAAATAAAAGCCCCAAACCCCCTAAATCTCCTCAGGACCCCTGCAAAGCCACCCCTTAGCCCCGCCCATTTCCCCTTTAGCCCCGCCCCCTCCCGGCCCTGCCGACCCAAATTCCCCCCCAAAAACCCCCCAAAACCCCCAAAATTCCAAAAAAAACCCCCCCAGAGACCCCCAAAAATCCCCTTAAAGACCCAAAATTCCCAAATAAAAGCCCCAAACCCCCTAAATCTCCTCAGGACCCCTGCAAAGCCACCCCTTAGCCCCGCCCACTCCCCCTCTAGCCCCGCCCATTTCCCCTTTAGCCCCGCCCCCTCCCGGCCCTGCCGACCCAAATTCCCCCCCAAAAACCCCCCAAAACCCCCAAAATTCCAAAAAAAACCCCCCCAGAGACCCCCAAAAATCCCCTTAAAGACCCAAAATTCCCAAATAAAAGCCCCAAACCCCCTAAATCTCCTCAGGACCCCTGCAAAGCCACCCCTTAGCCCCGCCCATTTCCCCTTTAGCCCCGCCCCCTCCCGGCCCTGCCGACCCAAATTCCCCCCCAAAAACCCCCCAAAACCCCCAAAATTCCAAAAAAAAACCCCCCAGCGACCCCCAAAAATCCCCTTGAAGACCCAAAATTCCCAAATAAAAGCCCCAAACCCCCTAAATCTCCTCAGGACCCCTGCAAAGCCACCCCTTAGCCCCGCCCATTTCCCCTTTAGCCCCGCCCCCTCCCGGCCCTGCCGACCCAAATTCCCCCCCAAAAACCCCCCAAAACCCCCAAAATTCAAAAAAAAACCCCCCCAGAGACCCCCAAAAATCCCCTTAAAGACCCAAAATTCCCAAATAAAAGCCCCAAACCCCCTAAATCTCCTCAGGACCCCTGCAAAGCCACCCCTTAGCCCCGCCCATTTCCCCTTTAGCCCCGCCCCCTCCCGGCCCTGCCGACCCAAATTCCCCCCCAAAAACCCCCCAAAACCCCCAAAATTCCAAAAAAAACCCCCCAGAGACCCCCAAAAATCCCCTTAAAGACCCAAAATTCCCAAATAAAAGCCCCAAACCCCCTAAATCTCCTCAGGACCCCTGCAAAGCCACCCCTTAGCCCCGCCCATTTCCCCTTTAGCCCCGCCCCCTCCCGGCCCTGCCGACCCAAATTCCCCCCCAAAAACCCCCCAAAACCCCCAAAATTCCAAAAAAAAACCCCCCCAGAGACCCCCAAAAATCCCCTTAAAGACCCAAAATTCCCAAATAAAAGCCCCAAACCCCCTAAATCTCCTCAGGACCCCTGCAAAGCCACCCCTTAGCCCCGCCCACTCCCCCTCTAGCCCCGCCCATTTCCCCTTTAGCCCCGCCCCCTCCCGGCCCTGCCGACCCAAATTCCCCCCCAAAAACCCCCCAAAACCCCCAAAATTCAAAAAAAAACACCCCCAGACACCCCCAAAAATCCCCTTAAAGACCCAAAATTCCCAAATAAAAGCCCCAAACCCCCTAAATCTCCTCAGGACCCCTGCAAAGCCACCCCTTAGCCCCGCCCATTTCCCCTTTAGCCCCGCCCCCTCCCGGCCCTGCCGACCCAAATTCCCACCCAAAAACCCCCCAAAACCCCCAAAATTCCAAAAAAAAACCCCCAGAGACCCCCAAAAATCCCCTTAAAGACCCAAAATTCCCAAATAAAAGCCCCAAACCCCCTAAATCTCCTCAGGACCCCTGCAAAGCCACCCCTTAGCCCCGCCCATTTCCCCTTTAGCCCCGCCCCCTCCCGGCCCTGCCGACCCAAATTCCCCCCCAAAAACCCCCCAAAACCCCCAAAATTCCAAAAAAAACCCCCAGAGACCCCCAAAAATCCCCTTAAAGACCCAAAATTCCCAAATAAAAGCCCCAAACCCCCTAAATCTCCTCAGGACCCCTGCAAAGCCACCCCTTAGCCCCGCCCATTTCCCCTTTAGCCCCGCCCCCTCCCGGCCCTGCCGACCCAAATTCCCCCCCAAAAACCCCCCAAAACCCCCAAAATTCCAAAAAAAAACCCCCCCAGAGACCCCCAAAAATCCCCTTAAAGACCCAAAATTCCCAAATAAAAGCCCCAAACCCCCTAAATCTCCTCAGGACCCCTGCAAAGCCACCCCTTAGCCCCGCCCACTCCCCCTCTAGCCCCGCCCATTTCCCCTTTAGCCCCGCCCCCTCCCGGCCCTGCCGACCCAAATTCCCCCCAAAAAACCCCCCAAAACCCCCAAAATTCAAAAAAAAAAACCCCCAGAGACCCCCAAAAATCCCCTTAAAGACCCAAAATTCCCAAATAAAAGCCCCAAACCCCCTAAATCTCCTCAGGACCCCTGCAAAGCCACCCCTTAGCCCCGCCCACTCCCCCTCTAGCCCCGCCCATTTCCCCTTTAGCCCCGCCCCCTCCCGGCCCTGCCGACCCAAATTCCCCCCCAAAAACCCCCCAAAACCCCCAAAATTCCAAAAAAAAACCCCCCAGAGACCCTCAGAAATCCCCTTAAAGACCCAAAATTCCCAAATAAAAGCCCCAAACCCCCTAAATCTCCTCAGGACCCCTGCAAAGCCACCCCTTAGCCCCGCCCATTTCCCCTTTAGCCCCGCCCCCTCCCGGCCCTGCCGACCCAAATTCCCCCCCAAAAACCCCCCAAAACCCCCAAAATTCCAAAAAAAAACCCCCCAGAGACCGCCAAAAATCCCCTTAAAGACCCAAAATTCCCAAATAAAAGCCCCAAACCCCCTAAATCTCCTCAGGACCCCTGCAAAGCCACCCCTTAGCCCCGCCCATTTCCCCTTTAGCCCCGCCCCCTCCCGGCCCTGCCGACCCAAATTCCCCCCCAAAAACCCCCCAAAACCCCCAAAATTCCAAAAAAAAACCCCCCAGAGACCGCCAAAAATCCCCTTAAAGACCCAAAATTCCCAAATAAAAGCCCCAAACCCCCTAAATCTCCTCAGGACCCCTGCAAAGCCACCCCTTAGCCCCACCCACTTCCCCTTTAGCCCCGCCCCCTCCCGGCCCTGCCGACCCAAATTCCCCCCCAAAAACCCCCCAAAACCCCCAAAATTCCAAAAAAAACCCCCCCAGAGACCCCCAAAAATCCCCTTAAAGACCCAAAATTCCCAAATAAAAGCCCCAAACCCCCTAAATCTCCTCAGGACCCCTGCAAAGCCACCCCTTAGCCCCGCCCATTTCCCCTTTAGCCCCGCCCCCTCCCGGCCCTGCCGACCCAAATTCCCCCCCAAAAACCCCCCAAAACCCCCAAAATTCCAAAAAAAACCCCCCCAGAGACCCCCAAAAATCCCCTTAAAGACCCAAAATTCCCAAATAAAAGCCCCAAACCCCCTAAATCTCCTCAGGACCCCTGCAAAGCCACCCCTTAGCCCCGCCCACTTCCCCTTTAGCCCCGCCCCCTCCCGGCCCTGCCGACCCAAATTCCCCCCCAAAAACCCCCCAAAACCCCCAAAATTCAAAAAAAAACCCCCCAGAGACCCCCAAAAATCCCCTTAAAGACCCAAAATTCCCAAATAAAAGCCCCAAACCCCCTAAATCTCCTCAGGACCCCTGCAAAGCCACCCCTTAGCCCCGCCCACTTCCCCTTTAGCCCCGCCCCCTCCCGGCCCTGCCGACCCAAATTCCCCCCCAAAAACCCCCCAAAACCCCCAAAATTCCAAAAAAAACCCCCCCAGAGACCCCCAAAAATCCCCTTAAAGACCCAAAATTCCCAAATAAAAGCCCCAAACCCCCTAAATCTCCTCAGGACCCCTGCAAAGCCACCCCTTAGCCCCGCCCATTTCCCCTTTAGCCCCGCCCCCTCCCGGCCCTGCCGACCCAAATTCCCCCCCAAAAACCCCCCAAAACCCCCAAAATTCAAAAAAAAACCCCCCAGAGACCCCCAAAAATCCCCTTAAAGACCCAAAATTCCCAAATAAAAGCCCCAAACCCCCTAAATCTCCTCAGGACCCCTGCAAAGCCACCCCTTAGCCCCGCCCACTCCCCCTCTAGCCCCGCCCATTTCCCCTTTAGCCCCGCCCCCTCCCGGCCCTGCCGACCCAAATTCCCCCCCAAAAACCCCCCAAAACCCCCAAAATTCCAAAAAAAAAACCCCCCAGAGACCCCCAAAAATCCCCTTAAAGACCCAAAATTCCCAAATAAAAGCCCCAAACCCCCTAAATCTCCTCAGGACCCCTGCAAAGCCACCCCTTAGCCCCGCCCATTTCCCCTTTAGCCCCGCCCCCTCCCGGCCCTGCCGACCCAAATTCCCCCCCAAAAACCCCCCAAAACCCCCAAAATTCAAAAAAAAACCCCCCAGAGACCCCCAAAAATCCCCTTAAAGACCCAAAATTCCCAAATAAAAGCCCCAAACCCCCTAAATCTCCTCAGGACCCCTGCAAAGCCACCCCTTAGCCCCGCCCATTTCCCCTTTAGCCCCGCCCCCTCCCGGCCCTGCCGACCCAAATTCCCCCCCAAAAACCCCCCAAAATCCCCAAAATTCCAAAAAAAAACCCCCAGAGACCCCCAAAAATCCCCTTAAAGACCCAAAATTCCCAAATAAAAGCCCCAAACCCCCTAAATCTCCTCAGGACCCCTGCAAAGCCACCCCTTAGCGCCGTCCATTTCCCCTTTAGCCCCGCCCCCTCCCGGCCCTGCGGACCCAAATTCCCCCCCAAAAACCCCCCAAAACCCCCAAAATTCCAAAAAAAACCCCCCCAGAGACCCCCAAAAATCCCCTTAAAGACCCAAAATTCCCAAATAAAAGCCCCAAACCCCCTAAATCTCCTCAGGACCCCTGCAAAGCCACCCCTTAGCCCCGCCCACTCCCCCTCTAGCCCCGCCCATTTCCCCTTTAGCCCCGCCCCCTCCCGGCCCTGCGGACCCAAATTCCCCCCCAAAAACCCCCCAAAACCCCCAAAATTCCAAAAAAAACCCCCCCAGAGACCCCCAAAAATCCCCTTAAAGACCCAAAATTCCCAAATAAAAGCCCCAAACCCCCTAAATCTCCTCAGGACCCCTGCAAAGCCACCCCTTAGCCCCGCCCACTCCCCCTCTAGCCCCGCCCATTTCCCCTTTAGCCCCGCCCCCTCCCGGCCCTGCCGACCCAAATTCCCCCCCAAAAACCCCCCAAAACCCCCAAAATTCCAAAAAAAAACCCCCCAGAGACCCTCAGAAATCCCCTTAAAGACCCAAAATTCCCAAATAAAAGCCCCAAACCCCCTAAATCTCCTCAGGACCCCTGCAAAGCCACCCCTTAGCCCCGCCCATTTCCCCTTTAGCCCCGCCCCCTCCCGGCCCTGCCGACCCAAATTCCCCCCCAAAAACCCCCCAAAACCCCCAAAATTCCAAAAAAAAACCCCCCAGAGACCGCCAAAAATCCCCTTAAAGACCCAAAATTCCCAAATAAAAGCCCCAAACCCCCTAAATCTCCTCAGGACCCCTGCAAAGCCACCCCTTAGCCCCGCCCACTTCCCCTTTAGCGCCGCCCCCTCCCGGCCCTGCCGACCCAAATTCCCCCCCAAAAACCCCCCAAAACCCCCAAAATTCCAAAAAAAACCCCCCCAGAGACCCCCAAAAATCCCCTTAAAGACCCAAAATTCCCAAATAAAAGCCCCAAACCCCCTAAATCTCCTCAGGACCCCTGCAAAGCCACCCCTTAGCCCCGCCCATTTCCCCTTTAGCCCCGCCCCCTCCCGGCCCTGCCGACCCAAATTCCCCCCCAAAAACCCCCCAAAACCCCCAAAATTCAAAAAAAAACCCCCCAGAGACCCCCAAAAATCCCCTTAAAGACCCAAAATTCCCAAATAAAAGCCCCAAACCCCCTAAATCTCCTCAGGACCCCTGCAAAGCCACCCCTTAGCCCCGCCCATTTCCCCTTTAGCCCCGCCCCCTCCCGGCCCTGCCGACCCAAATTCCCCCCCAAAAACCCCCCAAAACCCCCAAAATTCAAAAAAAAACCCCCCAGAGACCCCCAAAAATCCCCTTAAAGACCCAAAATTCCCAAATAAAAGCCCCAAACCCCCTAAATCTCCTCAGGACCCCTGCAAAGCCCCCTCATAGCCCCGCCCACTCCCCCTCTAGCCCCGCCCATTTCCCCTTTAGCCCCGCCCCCTCCCGGCCCTGCCGACCCAAATTCCCCCCCAAAAACCCCCCAAAACCCCCAAAATTCCAAAAAAAAACCCCCCCAGAGACCCCCAAAAATCCCCTTAAAGACCCAAAATTCCCAAATAAAAGCCCCAAACCCCCTAAATCTCCTCAGGACCCCTGCAAAGCCACCCCTTAGCCCCGCCCACTCCCCCTCTAACCCCGCCCATTTCCCCTTTAGCCCCGCCCCCCTCCCGGCCCTGCCGACCCAAATTCCCCCCCAAAAACCCCCCAAAACCCCCAAAATTCCAAAAAAAAACCCCCCCAGAGACCCCCAAAAATCCCCTTAAAGACCCAAAATTCCCAAATAAAAGCCCCAAACCCCCTAAATCTCCTCAGGACCCCTGCAAAGCCACCCCTTAGCCCCGCCCATTTCCCCTTTAGCCCCGCCCCCTCCCGGCCCTGCCGACCCAAATTCCCCCCCAAAAACCCCCCAAAACCCCCAAAATTCAAAAAAAAACCCCCCAGAGACCCCCAAAAATCCCCTTAAAGACCCAAAATTCCCAAATAAAAGCCCCAAACCCCCTAAATCTCCTCAGGACCCCTGCAAAGCCACCCCTTAGCCCCGCCCACTCCCCCTCTAGCCCCGCCCATTTCCCCTTTAGCCCCGCCCCCTCCCGGCCCTGCCGACCCAAATTCCCCCCCAAAAACCCCCCAAAACCCCCAAAATTCCAAAAAAAAACCCCCCAGAGACCCCCAAAAATCCCCTTAAAGACCCAAAATTCCCAAATAAAAGCCCCAAACCCCCTAAATCTCCTCAGGACCCCTGCAAAGCCACCCCTTAGCCCCGCCCACTCCCCCTCTAGCCCCGCCCATTTCCCCTTTAGCCCCGCCCCCTCCCGGCCCTGCCGACCCAAATTCCCCCCAAAAACCCCCCAAAACCCCCAAAATTCCAAAAAAAAACCCCCCCAGAGACCCCCAAAAATCCCCTTAAAGACCCAAAATTCCCAAATAAAAGCCCCAAACCCCCTAAATCTCCTCAGAACCCCTGCAAAGCCACCCCTTAGCCCCGCCCATTTCCCCTTTAGCCCCGCCCCCTCCCGGCCCTGCCGACCCAAATTCCCCCCCAAAAACCCCCCAAAACCCCCAAAATTCCAAAAAAAAACCCCCCAGAGACCCCCAAAAATCCCCTTAAAGACCCAAAATTCCCAAATAAAAGCCCCAAACCCCCTAAATCTCCTCAGGACCCCTGCAAAGCCACCCCTTAGCCCCGCCCATTTCCCCTTTAGCCCCGCCCCCTCCCGGCCCTGCCGACCCAAATTCCCCCCCAAAAACCCCCCAAAACCCCCAAAATTCCAAAAAAAAACCCCCAGAGACCCCCAAAAATCCCCTTAAAGACCCAAAATTCCCAAATAAAAGCCCCAAACCCCCTAAATCTCCTCAGGACCCCTGCAAAGCCACCCCTTAGCCCCGCCCATTTCCCCTTTAGCCCCGCCCCCTCCCGTCCCTGCCGACCCAAATTCCCCCCCAAAAACCCCCCAAAACCCCCAAAATTCCAAAAAAAAACCCCCAGAGACCCCCAAAAATCCCCTTAAAGACCCAAAATTCCCAAATAAAAGCCCCAAACCCCCTAAATCTCCTCAGGACCCCTGCAAAGCCACCCCTTAGCGCCGTCCATTTCCCCTTTAGCCCCGCCCCCTCCCGGCCCTGCGGACCCAAATTCCCCCCCAAAAACCCCCCAAAACCCCCAAAATTCAAAAAAAAACCCCCCCAGAGACCCCCAAAAATCCCCTTAAAGACCCAAAATTCCCAAATAAAAGCCCCAAACCCCCTAAATCTCCTCAGGACCCCTGCAAAGCCACCCCTTAGCCCCGCCCACTCCCCCTCTAGCCCCGCCCATTTCCCCTTTAGCCCCGCCCCCTCCCGGCCCTGCGGACCCAAATTCCCCCCCAAAAACCCCCCAAAACCCCCAAAATTCCAAAAAAAACCCCCCCAGAGACCCCCAAAAATCCCCTTAAAGACCCAAAATTCCCAAATAAAAGCCCCAAACCCCCTAAATCTCCTCAGGACCCCTGCAAAGCCACCCCTTTTGCCCCGCCCACTCCCCCTCTAGCCCCGCCCATTCCCCTTTAGCCCCGCCCCCTCCCGGCCCTGCCGACCCAAATTCCCCCCCAAAAACCCCCCAAAACCCCCAAAATTCCAAAAAAAAAACCCCCCAGAGACCCTCAGAAATCCCCTTAAAGACCCAAAATTCCCAAATAAAAGCCCCAAACCCCCTAAATCTCCTCAGGACCCCTGCAAAGCCACCCCTTAGCCCCGCCCATTTCCCCTTTAGCCCCGCCCCCTCCCGGCCCTGCCGACCCAAATTCCCCCCCAAAAACCCCCCAAAACCCCCAAAATTCCAAAAAAAAAACCCCCCAGAGACCGCCAAAAATCCCCTTAAAGACCCAAAATTCCCAAATAAAAGCCCCAAACCCCCTAAATCTCCTCAGGACCCCTGCAAAGCCACCCCTTAGCCCCGCCCACTTCCCCTTTAGCGCCGCCCCCTCCCGGCCCTGCAGACCCAAATTCCCCCCCAAAAACCCCCCAAAACCCCCAAAATTCCAAAAAAAACCCCCCCAGAGACCCCCAAAAATCCCCTTAAAGACCCAAAATTCCCAAATAAAAGCCCCAAACCCCCTAAATCTCCTCAGGACCCCTGCAAAGCCACCCCTTAGCCCCGCCCATTTCCCCTTTAGCCCCGCCCCCTCCCGGCCCTGCCGACCCAAATTCCCCCCCAAAAACCCCCCAAAACCCCCAAAATTCAAAAAAAAACCCCCCAGAGACCCCCAAAAATCCCCTTAAAGACCCAAAATTCCCAAATAAAAGCCCCAAACCCCCTAAATCTCCTCAGGACCCCTGCAAAGCCGCCCCTTAGCCCCGCCCACTCCCCCTCTAACCCCGCCCATTTCCCCTTTAGCCCCGCCCCCTCCCGGCCCTGCCGACCCAAATTCCCCCCCAAAAACCCCCCAAAACCCCCAAAATTCCAAAAAAAAACCCCCCAGAGACCCCCAAAAATCCCCTTAAAGACCCAAAATTCCCAAATAAAAGCCCCAAACCCCCTAAATCTCCTCAGGACCCCTGCAAAGCCACCCCTTAGCCCCGCCCACTCCCCCTCTAGCCCCGCCCATTTCCCCTTTAGCCCCGCCCCCTCCCGGCCCTGCCGACCCAAATTCCCCCCCAAAAACCCCCCAAAACCCCCAAAATTCCAAAAAAAAACCCCCCAGAGACCCCCAAAAATCCCCTTAAAGACCCAAAATTCCCAAATAAAAGCCCCAAACCCCCTAAATCTCCTCAGGACCCCTGCAAAGCCACCCCTTTTGCCCCGCCCATTTCCCCTCTAGCCCCGCCCCCTCCCGGCCCTGCCGACCCAAATTCCCCCCCAAAAACCCCCCAAAACCCCCAAAATTCAAAAAAAAACCCCCCCAGAGACCCCCAAAAATCCCCTTAAAGACCCAAAATTCCCAAATAAAAGCCCCAAACCCCCTAAATCTCCTCAGGACCCCTGCAAAGCCACCCCTTTAGCCCCGCCCATTTCCCCTTTAGCCCCGCCCCCTCCCGGCCCTGCCGACCCAAATTCCCCCCCAAAAACCCCCCAAAACCCCCAAAATTCAAAAAAAAAAACCCCCAGAGACCCCCAAAAATCCCCTTAAAGACCCAAAATTCCCAAATAAAAGCCCCAAACCCCCTAAATCTCCTCAGGACCCCTGCAAAGCCACCCCTTAGCCCCGCCCATTTCCCCTTTAGCCCCGCCCCCTCCCGGCCCTGCCGACCCAAATTCCCCCCCAAAAACCCCCCAAAACCCCCAAAATTCAAAAAAAAACCCCCCAGAGACCCCCAAAAATCCCCTTAAAGACCCAACATTCCCAAATAAAAGCCCCAAACCCCCTAAATCTCCTCAGGACCCCTGCAAAGCCACCCCTTAGCCCCGCCCATTTCCCCTTTAGCCCCGCCCCCTCCCGGCCCTGCCGACCCAAATTCCCCCCCAAAAACCCCCCAAAACCCCCAAAATTCCAAAAAAAAACCCCCCAGAGACCCCCAAAAATCCCCTTAAAGACCCAAAATTCCCAAATAAAAGCCCCAAACCCCCTAAATCTCCTCAGGACCCCTGCAAAGCCACCCCTTAGCCCCGCCCATTTCCCCTTTAGCCCCGCCCCCTCCCGGCCCTGCCGACCCAAATTCCCCCCCAAAAACCCCCCAAAACCCCCAAAATTCCAAAAAAAACCCCCCCAGAGACCCCCAAAAATCCCCTTAAAGACCCAAAATTCCCAAATAAAAGCCCCAAACCCCCTAAATCTCCTCAGGACCCCTGCAAAGCCACCCCTTAGCCCCGCCCATTTCCCCTTTAGCCCCGCCCCCTCCCGGCCCTGCCGACCCAAATTCCCCCCCAAAAACCCCCCAAAACCCCCAAAATTCAAAAAAAAACCCCCCAGAGACCCCCAAAAATCCCCTTAAAGACCCAAAATTCCCAAATAAAAGCCCCAAACCCCCTAAATCTCCTCAGGACCCCTGCAAAGCCACCCCTTAGCCCCGCCCATTTCCCCTTTAGCCCCGCCCCCTCCCGGCCCTGCCGACCCAAATTCCCCCCCAAAAACCCCCCAAAACCCCCAAAATTCAAAAAAAAACCCCCCAGAGACCCCCAAAAATCCCCTTAAAGACCCAAAATTCCCAAATAAAAGCCCCAAACCCCCTAAATCTCCTCAGGACCCCTGCAAAGCCACCCCTTAGCCCCGCCCACTCCCCCTCTAGCCCCGCCCATTTCCTCTTTAGCCCCGCCCCCTCCCGGCCATGCCGACCCAAATTCCCCCCCAAAAACCCCCCAAAACCCCCAAAATTCCAAAAAAAAACCCCCCCAGAGACCCCCAAAAATCCCCTTAAAGACCCAAAATTCCCAAATAAAAGCCCCAAACCCCCTAAATCTCCTCAGGACCCCTGCAAAGCCACCCCTTAGCCCCGCCCATTTCCCCTTTAGCCCCGCCCCCTCCCGGCCCTGCCGACCCAAATTCCCCCCCAAAAACCCCCCAAAACCCCCAAAATTCCAAAAAAAAACCCCCCAGAGACCCCCAAAAATCCCCTTAAAGACCCAAAATTCCCAAATAAAAGCCCCAAACCCCCTAAATCTCCTCAGGACCCCTGCAAAGCCACCCCTTAGCCCCGCCCATTTCCCCTTTAGCCCCGCCCCCTCCCGGCCCTGCTGACCCAAATTCCCCCCCAAAAACCCCCCAAAACCCCCAAAATTCCAAAAAAATTCCCCCAGAGACCCCCAAAAATCCCCTTAAAGACCCAAAATTCCCAAATAGAAGCCCCAAACCCCCTAAATCTCCTCAGGACCCCTGCAAAGCCACCCCTTAGCCCCGCCCACTCCCCCTTTAGCCCCGCCCATTTCCCCTTTAGCCCCGCCCCCTCCCAGCCCTGCCGACCCAAATTCCCCCCCAAAAACCCCCCAAAACCCCCAAAATTCCAAAAAAAAACCCCCCCAGAGACCCCCAAAAATCCCCTTAAAGACCCAAAATTCCCAAATAAAAGCCCCAAACCCCCTAAATCTCCTCAGGACCCCTGCAAAGCCACCCCTTAGCCCTGCCCACTCCCCCTCTAGCCCCGCCCATTTCCCCTTTAGCCCCGCCCCCTCCCGGCCCTGCCGACCTAAATTCCCCCACAAAAACCCCCAGAAACCCCCAAAATTCAAAAAAAACCCCCCCCAGAGACCCCCAAAAATCCCTTTAAAGACCCAAAATTCTCAAATAAAAGCCCCAAACCCCCTAAACCTTTTTAGGACCCCATTCAAAGCCACCCCTTTAGCCCCGCCCACTCCCCCTCTAGCCCCGCCCATTTCCCCTTTAGCCCCGCCCCTCCCAGCCCTGCCGACCCAAATTCCCCTTCAAAACCACCTAAAAAACCCAAAATTTCAAAAAAAAACCCCCCCAGAGACCCCCAAAAATCCCCTTAAAGACCCAAAATTCCCAAATAAAAGCCCCAAACCCCCTAAATCTCCTCAGGACCCCTGCAAAGCCACCCCTTAGCCCCGCCCATTTCCCCTTTAGCCCCGCCCCCTCCCGGCCCTGCCGACCCAAATTCCCCCCCAAAAACCCCCCAAAACCCCAAAAATTCCAAAAAAAACCCACCAGAGACCCCCAAAAATCCCCTTAAAGACCCAAAATTCCCAAATAAAAGCCCCAAACCCCCTAAATCTCCTCAGGACCCCTGCAAAGCCACCCCTTAGCCCCGCCCATTTCCCCTTTAGCCCCGCCCCCTCCCGGCCCTGCCGACCCAAATTCCCCCCCAAAAACCCCCCAAAACCCCCAAAATTCCAAAAAAAACCCCCCCAGAGACCCCCAAAAATCCCCTTAAAGACCCAAAATTCCCAAATAAAAGCCCCAAACCCCCTAAATCTCCTCAGGACCCCTGCAAAGCCCCCCCATAGCCCCGCCCACTCCCCCTCTAGCCCCGCCCATTTCCCCTTTAGCCCCGCCCCCTCCCGGCCCTGCCGACCCAAATTCCCCCCAAAAAAACCCCCAAAACCCCCAAAATTCCAAAAAAAACCCCCCAGAGACCCCCAAAAATCCCCTTAAAGACCCAAAATTCCCAAATAAAAGCCCCAAACCCCCTAAATCTCCTCAGGACCCCTGCAAAGCCACCCCTTAGCCCCGCCCACTCCCCCTCTAGCCCCGCCCATTTCCCCTTTAGCCCCGCCCCCTCCCGGCCCTGCCGACCCAAATTCCCCCCCAAAAACCCCCCAAAACCCCCAAAATTCCAAAAAAAAACCCCCCAGAGACCCCCAAAAATCCCCTTAAAGACCCAAAATTCCCAAATAAAAGCCCCAAACCCCCTAAATCTCCTCAGGACCCCTGCAAAGCCACCCCTTAGCCCCGCCCATTTCCCCTTTAGCCCCGCCCCCTCCCGGCCCTGCCGACCCAAATTCCCCCCCAAAAACCCCCCAAAACCCCCGAAATACCAAAAAAAAACCCACCAGAGACCCCCAAAAATCCCCTTAAAGACCCAAAATTCCCAAATAAAAGCCCCAAACCCCCTAAATCTCCTCAGGACCCCTGCAAAGCCACCCCTTAGCCCCGCCCATTTCCCCTTTAGCCCCGCCCCCTCCCGGCCCTGCCGACCCAAATTCCCCCCCAAAAACCCCCCAAAACCCCCAAAATTCCAAAAAAAACCCACCAGAGACCCCCAAAAATCCCCTTAAAGACCCAAAATTCCCAAATAAAAGCCCCAAACCCCCTAAATCTCCTCAGGACCCCTGCAAAGCCACCCCTTAGCCCCGCCCATTTCCCCTTTAGCCCCGCCCCCTCCCGGCCCTGCCGACCCAAATTCCCCCCCAAAAACCCCCCAAAACCCCCAAAATTCCAAAAAAAAACCCCCCCAGAGACCCCCAAAAATCCCCTTAAAGACCCAAAATTCCCAAATAAAAGCCCCAAACCCCCTAAATCTCCTCAGGACCCCTGCAAAGCCCCCCCATAGCCCCGCCCACTCCCCCTCTAGCCCCGCCCATTTCCCCTTTAGCCCCGCCCCCTCCCGGCCCTGCCGACCCAAATTCCCCCCCAAAAACCCCCCAAAACCCCCAAAATTCCAAAAAAAAACCCCCCAGAGACCCCCAAAAATCCCCTTAAAGACCCAAAATTCCCAAATAAAAGCCCCAAACCCCCTAAATCTCCTCAGGACCCCTGCAAAGCCACCCCTTAGCCCCGCCCACTCCCCCTCTAGCCCCGCCCATTTCCCCTTTAGCCCCGCCCCCTCCCGGCCCTGCCGACCCAAATTCCCCCCCAAAAACCCCCCAAAACCCCCAAAATTCCAAAAAAAAACCCCCCAGAGACCCCCAAAAATCCCCTTAAAGACCCAAAATTCCCAAATAAAAGCCCCAAACCCCCTAAATCTCCTCAGGACCCCTGCAAAGCCACCCCTTAGCCCCGCCCATTTCCCCTTTAGCCCCGCCCCCTCCCGGCCATGCCGACCCAAATTCCCCCCCAAAAACCCCCCAAAACCCCCAAAATTCCAAAAAAAACCCCCCCAGAGACCCCCAAAAATCCCCTTAAAGACCCAAAATTCCCAAATAAAAGCCCCAAACCCCCTAAATCTCCTCAGGACCCCTGCAAAGCCACCCCTTAGCCCCGCCCATTTCCCCTTTAGCCCCGCCCCCTCCCGGCCCTGCCGACCCAAATTCCCCCCCAAAAACCCCCCAAAACCCCCAAAATTCAAAAAAAAACCCCCCAGAGACCCCCAAAAATCCCCTTAAAGACCCAAAATTCCCAAATAAAAGCCCCAAACCCCCTAAATCTCCTCAGGACCCCTGCAAAGCCACCCCTTAGCCCCGCCCATTTCCCCTTTAGCCCCGCCCCCTCCCGGCCCTGCCGACCCAAATTCCCCCCCAAAAACCCCCCAAAACCCCCAAAATTCAAAAAAAAACCCCCCAGAGACCCCCAAAAATCCCCTTAAAGACCCAAAATTCCCAAATAAAAGCCCCAAACCCCCTAAATCTCCTCAGGACCCCTGCAAAGCCACCCCTTAGCCCCGCCCACTCCCCCTCTAGCCCCGCCCATTTCCTCTTTAGCCCCGCCCCCTCCCGGCCCTGCCGACCCAAATTCCCCCCCAAAAACCCCCCAAAACCCCCAAAATTCCAAAAAAAACCCCCCCAGAGACCCCCAAAAATCCCCTTAAAGACCCAAAATTCCCAAATAAAAGCCCCAAACCCCCTAAATCTCCTCAGGACCCCTGCAAAGCCACCCCTTAGCCCCGCCCATTTCCCCTTTAGCCCCGCCCCCTCCCGGCCCTGCCGACCCAAATTCCCCCCCAAAAACCCCCCAAAACCCCCAAAATTCCAAAAAAAACCCCCCCAGAGACCCCCAAAAATCCCCTTAAAGACCCAAAATTCCCAAATAAAAGCCCCAAACCCCCTAAATCTCCTCAGGACCCCTGCAAAGCCACCCCTTAGCCCCGCCCATTTCCCCTTTAGCCCCGCCCCCTCCCGGCCCTGCCGACCCAAATTCCCCCCCAAAAACCCCCCAAAACCCCCAAAATTCCAAAAAAATTCCCCCAGAGACCCCCAAAAATCCCCTTAAAGACCCAAAATTCCCAAATAGAAGCCCCAAACCCCCTAAATCTCCTCAGGACCCCTGCAAAGCCACCCCTTAGCCCCGCCCACTCCCCCTTTAGCCCCGCCCATTTCCCCTTTAGCCCCGCCCCCTCCCAGCCCTGCCGACCCAAATTCCCCCCCAAAAACCCCCCAAAACCCCCAAAATTCCAAAAAAAAGTCCCCCAGAGACCCCCAAAAATCCCCTTAAAGACCCAAAATTCCCAAATAAAAGCCCCAAACCCCCTAAATCTCCTCAGGACCCCTGCAAAGCCACCCCTTAGCCCCGCCCACTCCCCCTCTAGCCCCGCCCATTTCCCCTTTAGCCCCGCCCCCTCCCGGCCCTGCCGACCCAAATTCCCCCACAAAAACCCCCAGAAACCCCCAAAATTCAAAAAAAAACCCCCCCAGAGACCCCCAAAAATCCCTTTAAAGACCCAAAATTCTCAAATAAAAGCCCCAAACCCCCTAAACCTTTTTAGGACCCCATTCAAAGCCACCCCTTTAGCCCCGCCCACTCCCCCTCTAGCCCCGCCCATTTCCCCTTTAGCCCCGCCCCTCCCAGCCCTGCCGACCCAAATTCCCCTTCAAAACCACCTAAAAAACCCAAAATTTCAAAAAAAAACCCCCCCAGAGACCCCCAAAAATCCCCTTAAAGACCCAAAATTCCCAAATAAAAGCCCCAAACCCCCTAAATCTCCTCAGGACCCCTGCACAGCCACCCCTTAGCCCCACCCACTCCCCCTTTAGCCCCGCCCATTTCCCCTTTAGCCCCGCCCCCTCCCGGCCCTGCCGACCCAAATTCCTTCCCAAACCCCCAAAATTCCAAAAAAAAACCCCCCAGAGACCCCCAAAAATCCCCTTAAAGACCCAACATTCCCGAATAAAAGCCCCAAACCCCCTAAATCTCCTCAGGACCCCTGCAAAGCCATCCCTTAGCCCCGCCCACTCCCCCTCTAGCCCTGCCCATTTCCCCTTTAGCCCCGCCCCCTCCCGGCCCTGCCGACCCAAATTTCCCCCCAAAAACGCTCAAAACCCCCAAAATTCCAAAAAAAACCCCCCAGAGTGTCGGGAAAGGCGCGGGAGACGAGCTCATGATTTCATGATCGGCAAGCCTCGATTTTATTGTCTTTTCATCTCTTATTTATACAACACTTAAACAGCTCATACATATTGCAAAACCTGAGCTCACGATTGGTCATCTTCTCTCGTGGGAACAACACACCCCGCGGCGATGGTTTCTTCATTCCAATCTGCTCTGGCTTGTGTCCTGTTGGACACCTTGATGATAAGAAACCCCTTTTCCCACGACAGGCTAACTCCTACATCCTGCAAGGCTCTATCTTATCATGTCCTCTACTGCGCAGCCATTCCTCAGATAAGCTCTCTACACATCTGCACCAAATTAAGGTATTTGCTATTCCTTTTAAACACAGAAATACCTGCAGGTCCAGGGTTCGAGTCCCTGAGGGTGGGTTGAAAGTCCCGAAGAAGACTGGGTCTCCCAAAATTAGTCCTGGGCAAGAAAAAAAAGTACTTTTAAGGGGTTGGACCCCGACTTTCAAAGGGGTTGGACCCCACTGGGAAAGGTACCTTTAAGGGGCTGGACCCCACTGGCGTGTGCTATTGTACTGCTATTTTTGTTTTGTCTGTCGCTATTCTGCTGCTGTGTGAGTGAGAGTGGATGAGACGTGCTGTCAAAGTACAAAGCGAGTGAGAGGCTCTATCTGCGGTTCCGTACCCCGGCGACGGGCTCGACCGGAGGAAAGCGAAGCGTTTGGCAAAGAGCGAATGAGCATAAATCACATAAACTGTCGGTTTGGAATTCAACCTTACTGTCCAAAGGGGGTGGATTTTAGAGGAGAAAGATTTTAGCTATTGAATTGAAAACATGCAGACCCCCAACGCCTTTCTGATATAGCTCCATCTGATTTCCCTTTTGAAATCCCGTGTTAAGTGTGAGAAAACGGTTCTAAAGCTTGTCTTTGTGTGCATGTATTAATTGTGAGAGAAAGTGGTATTGTATTTCTACTAGATGGAGTGGGTGGTGTCCAAGCTGCCAGAGGAGAGAGCTTGGTATCAGACTAGAAAGAGCAGGAATAAAGAACTTGGCAGAAAAGGAAAGTGCAGATAATGTTACAGGGGAGAGTGGCAGAGAATAGTGAGAAATTTGAGAGGAGCTGGTTAGAAAAGTACAGCAAGCGTATGGAAGAAGAGATGAGGAAAAGGCAAAAGCAATGGCAAAGGTGATGGCAGAGGTTCTAAGAATTGTGGACATTGTGGTTAATAGGTTTGGGTGTTTAGTTCCCTTTTCTGCTTGGTGTTTTGTGCGGAGCTGCGAGGCTCCTGTTATGTGGTGCTTGTGCAGAGCTGAAAGGCTCCTGTTTGGAGGGGACCCGTGCCCCTGTGCCTTTTGTGTTTTGTTGTGAAAAGCCAAAATTGGCAGGTTTCGGTTCTGAGGTGAATCCGGAGCTCCTATCTTGTGGGGAACCCTCCCCTGCCACCGGTCTGTGGTTTATTGTGGAGAACTAGAATTGGCAGATTCTAATCCTGCGGCCAATTCTGCAGCTGCTGCCTTGTGGGGATGGTGTTGTCCCTGTGCAGGCCCAGGTATTTGTCATGCAGCCTCATCTGCGGGGGCTGTAAAGAAACCTATGGGGAGAATGTTTTGCTGTCCTTCCTTGGTTAATTTGTTAATCACCTCTCTACTCCTGGGGTGGACTTGGTAAAAAAAAAAAAATATTGAGATAAGGAACAATTGGTTACTAAAAGATGATTGATTACTAAAAATGTGATTGGTTATTTAAAAAAAAAAAAAAAGGCGACTCAAATGCCTGATTCACAGACTGCGACTCTTGCAAAACTTTTAAAAGCAGTCTCACTCCCTCCGCTGAAGAATCAATTGGAAGAAACCCCACCGAAAACCTGTGGGAGACAACAAAGGTGGTGCGACAAGCACTTCATAGAATAAAAACTAAAACTCCACTTGAATAAGTTAATGCAATTAAACTCTTGTTTCACTCAGACATATTTTTTTGGGGGAAGTTTGTTTCTTTTCTCTTTTCTAGGAATGTCAAATGTCCCGACATCAAAGATAAAGCAAGCAGTTTGAGAGCAAGGAAACTGCAAGCAGCAAAATCACACCTAAATGTGATAACCGTTGCTTCGCTGTCACTTTGTGTTAGCCCTATAAAGTTTTACTTCTTTTTTAATAATCGGTCTAGTGGGCCAAATTTTCACTTTTCTTTTATAGGAATCTACCAACACATGAGATGGAGCTGTGTGAAAACCAATGAAATTGAAAGTGTCACCATAATTGCTTGCATTGTCAGTTGGTTAATGTTTGTAATTTGTTTGTGTTTTCATTGCAAGTGACAGATCAAATAGTAGTTAAAGCATTCTACATATTCTTGAGTTTAATTTTTGTCTAACTTGTTTTGTCTTTTTACTGAAAAATGGTGTGGCTCAGGTCTTATGGATGTATAATTTGTTTCAACCAATATTATCCTGAGAGTTGGTATAAGAATTTATACATATTTGAAATCCTACAAATATGGACTAACCCTCCCGGTTCTGCCTCAGAAGGCTTCAAAATTATTATAATCTGGCTAAATTTTTTGGATTTTCTAATTAGTGCATTAAAGAATCGTGACAAAACACAAGCAAATGCTACATGAGAAATGATTGAATCCCCCTTCCTAAACCAGGAGGGATACAGAAAAGCCTTCTACCAGCTCTCAAACTAAAGTGCTGTTCAATCTCATGCCATATGTCTTAAGAGGATGTTTTAACTTTTCCTCACCCCTCCTATTTATAGCATATTCTGCAATCTCAGTTGTAGGTGCAGAATGGGATGAAGGCAATTTATTCACCAAAAAAAAAAAAAGGCTACATGAGGTAAAAAGAAAAAAAAAAACCCCTAAGTTTCAAAGAGAATTCATTTCATTTTTAATCCCACCAAAAATAAAGCCACAGTTTGTAGTTTGTGTCAAGATTAAATGACAAGAGTGCTATAATCTGTCTCCTGGAAAACAGAGCATAGCCCTGATGTAAAGATATGTTTGCATGAGAATATTTTGTATGAAAATGTTTTGTGTGTTAGTTTTGTATCATAAAAACTAATCCTTTATAATGTATAGAATTATACAGCAGAGTAAGAATATTATTATAACAAAAACTGTATAAAGAAGTTACAACCAAAGAAGCCTCCTGAAGATACCTGACTAGGACTTTGAAGTGTAAGTTAAACCACTAAGATTAGATAAAGGGAAAACCCATTCTTTGCCCAACTCAGGCCTAGGAAAAAAAACAAAACAAAACCAAAAAAAACCCGACAAAACAAACAAGACTGAAAGAAGAGAAATACCCATAGATAGTAAAATAACAAATCAGATGATCCCATTAGTAAGAGATGTTGAAATTCCAGGGAGATCAAAACGGGCTCCCCCAGTGATTATTGAACTACTGGAAGGGGTACAACCAGTGTCAGTTAAACAATATCCACTAAGGCATGAAGCATGAGTAGGAATGGAACCAATAATTAGTAAATTTATTGATCAGAAGTTGTTGAGAGAGTGTAGATCTTCCTTCAATACCCCAATTCTACCAGTACAAAAGCCAAATGGAAGTTATTGATTAGTTCAGGACCTGAGGACACTTTACTCACAAAATTACCAAGTGACTGAGTGTGGTTTTCAGTTTTAGATTTAAAGGATGTTTTCTTTTGTCTGCCATTAGCTGAAAGCAGTCAGGAAATTTTTGCCTTTGAATGGGAAAACCCCAGAACAGGGAGAAAAAGCCAGCTTACGTGGACTGTATTGCCACAAGGATTCAAAAATAGACCCGTGATATTTGGAGATCAATTAGCCGAGGAACTGGAAGCCTGGACGCCGCCGCTTGGGAAAGGGAAGGTACGCTCTTGCAGTACATCGATGATCTATTAATAGCAACAAGGACCTGTGAAGACTGCAAGAACTGGACTGTAAGTCTTTTAAATTTTCTGAGACTAAGTGGATATAGAGTCTCTCCTGAAAAGGCTCAGCTAGTCCTCCACAATGTTACATATCTGGGGTATGAACTGGCAGGAGGGGAGAGAGCCTTGAGAGACAACAGGAAGGAGGCAATTTGTCAAATGCCCTGGCCAACTGAAGAACCAAAGAACTGAGAACTTTTCTGGGAATGACAGGATGGTGTAGATTACGGATCTGCAACTATAGACTCATTGTGAAACCTTTATACCAACTCCTAAAAGAGACTAGGGGAACTCACCTATGCTGGACACCAGAGACTAATAATGTATTTGTAACTCTACTGGGCATACCAGATGTCACTAAACCTTTTCTGTTGTTTTGACATGAGAGACAAGGACTGGCGCTGGGACTTTTCGCACAGAAGCTGGGACCCTACAAAAGGCCGGTGGCTTATTTCTCCAAGCAGCTGGACGTGGTCAGCCACGGAGAGCCTGCACTGCGTGCAGTGGCAGCCGTGATCCTGAACGTAGAAGCTCACGAGTTCACACTGGGACAGTAGATAACTGTTTTTGTCTCTCACACAGTGTCAGCAGTACTCACACAGAAAGGAAATCACTGGTTAACCCCATCTCGCTTTCTCAAATACCAGGCTGTCCTAGCAGAATCGGAGGATGTGAGTATCCAAGTAACTAACATTTTAAACCCAGCAGCTTACCTGGGGCAAGGCTGCTGAGGAGCCTGTACGGCATGACCGCATCGAAACCGTGGAGGCGGTTTACTCCAGCCGCCCGGACCTAAAGGACTCTCCGCTAGAAAATGCGGCAAACTGGTTCACCGATAGGAGCGGTTATGTCAAGAATGGTAAGCGGCTCGCTGGGTATGCAGTTATAGCCACAGATGCTGTCATTGAGGCAAAACCATTACCTGTGGGGACATCAGCTCAAAAGGCTGAAATAATAGCCCTAACTCGAGCCTTGGCATTGGCCGAAGGAAAACCTATCAACATTTGGACTTATTCGAGGTATACTTTTGGGGTGGTACACGCTCACGGGGCTATCTGGAAAGAAAGGGGTTTATTAACCTCACAGAAGAAATCAAGCAAGCTACTGAAATTGTACAGTTACTGGAATCAGTGGTAAAACCTTCAAAAGTGGCTATAATGCATTGTAAGGGACAGTCCCAGGGTAACACTATCCCTGAACTGGGAAATGCTATGGCAGACAAAACAGCAAAGGCAGTGGCCAGTGGGGTTCAGATCCAAGCCCTAGCTCTAATTCCTTCTAGCATCCTTATAAGTAGAAAAAAAAAACCACCATATGACACCGATGATTTAAATTGGATACAAGAAGACAAGGGACAAATGAGCACAGATGGGTGGGCTAGGATAAAGGGTCTCATAATCATACCCAGAAAACTGTTAAAATTATTTATCGAAAGCAAACATTGCATCAGATCACCTTAGATTACAGTTCTTGAAGGTTTGAGGAGGTATGAGACAAACTTACAGCATGGTTACCCAACTTACCCAGCTTAAACAATTGTTTGTAATAGCTATTTGTGTTATTGCATTGTTACTTAGTGTTTGTATTAGTAGTTACTGTTGTATGATATTATGTACCTGGAATCGAGATGCTTATGCTCCATGGCACAAGTATAAACTTAGAACTAAGATAGAGAAGGGTTCTTACTTTAAAGACATGCAAGATTTGTAAAGAATTACAAATACCCAAAGAAAAGGGGGGGATTGAAGAAGGGGCAGTCAATAACTAACTCATGTAAGCACAAGTTAACTAGCTGGAGACAGCAAATGTTAGTTCAGACAGCAGATGCTAATTACACAACCTAAGAAGCCAAATTCACCTTAATCTTGTCAAGATAGAGGGGACAAGGATTATCTCAGAGGCTGCTAAATCATTCATTATTTAAAGCCGTGGCTCAGTTAAAGAGCAATACCAATTAAGCTCCTGGATAAAAAGCCTGGGAGATCGGGGTTGGTTTTTTTTCCATTGTTCCTTTCGGTGGCTTTTTGCAAGCAAACTATGAAGCGGACAAGCCGCAAGCGTGCTACAGTGCCCCTTGCTGGGACTCGCTCCGGGCTGGCGCTGTTCCACGGTGCGAGGGGACCGGAAAAGCCACGCGACCCACGGAACCGGCGGCACTCGCCGCCCGGGGACGGCCCCGCGCTCCCGGAACCGGGCGCAGCGCGGCTCGCGGCACGGAAGCGGCTCCTCCGGCAGGCGGGGGCGGCCCCGCACCGGGAGACCCCCGCCCGCCCCCGGCGCCTGCCGAGCGGCACCGGCACCGGCGCCTGACCGAAGGGGACCCGGCGGCGCCCGAGCCCCGCGCACGGACGGCACGGAGCGGGCGGGACGACCGGGGGCGGCGCGGCTCCGTGCCGCATCTCCCGCCGGCCGGCCCGGCGGCGCTCACCTCGGCTCCGCGCGGCTCGGACCGGCGCGGCTCCGTCGGTCCCTGTCGGCGGCCCAGCCCCCAAATTCCCACTCCTCCTCAGAAATTCCCCAGGGGCCGGGAGTGCTCCCGCGCGAGACATTCGGTGCCGGGGCATGGCCGGAAGCGACCTCAAATGCGGTGGCACGCTCCGATTCAAACCTTTCAAATGCTGGAAAAGCCGGAGTTTCTTTCAATTTAACCCCTGAAACTGAGGCAACGGGGGGTGTTCACCTCAATTCAAACCAATACAATGGTAAATAAATGTGTTCTCCCTTTCTATTTAATGGTCTAAGATATCAGAAAGAGAGGAGTTTTCCTCAACTCTCTCAAATGATGGGGAAAGGGCGATTGTTACCTTCATTAAAACCCTCAAAAAGCAGGGGCAGCAGGGCTTCCCCCTCAATTTAGAACTTAGGTTGATGAAAATGGAGGGGTTACCCTCAATTCAAACCCATAAAATGGTAACATCTGTGCTTTCCCCTTCCATTTAAAATGGAAGGGGGATCCCCTCGTTCAAACACAGACAATAATGAAGGAGGAGTTTCTTCCCTCCATTTAAACTCCTTTTGTTCTCGTAATCCCCATTTTTTCTGAGGGCACGGGGGGAGGGACTGGCAAGATGAAATCGGAAGGGAAAAATAGAAAGAACCACCCCCGCAAACCCACACACCGGCTCACCTGCTTAGCTGCAGCTGCCTGGCACCTCCTTTGGCAATGCTCCGCATCTAACTGCATCCGAGTGCTCCCCCAGACCCTGTGAGATGCTCTCACCGTCCTTTCGTGAGAGACCCCCCCAGGACCTCACCGTAAGCCCCTCTCCTCCAACATAGCCCTGCAAAAGTGAGCTGAGGTAACCCCTCCTAAAACAGGCCCCGGCAGGAGCCGCCCTCTCCTCACCGTCACAGCTCACACCTGGGGCTGCTCTGCCCCCTCATCATTCTCACGGCTCACACCTGGGGTTGTTGCCGGTCCAAGTGTGAGGGCAGGTGCAGAAAGGATTTGCTGCTCCTTCCCTGGACGGCTCATTGTCTGCACCTGACACGCTGAGGCACTGGGCTTTCCTTTCCATAGATAATAGATAGTTGATGCCAGGTGCAGGTAAACTGTCAGGGTTGGTTTTTGAAATATTTTTTTAAACTAGAAAGTGTTCCATAAGTATGCATGTGACTTTTGAGATTTGATATACGAGACTTGTTGAGCTTTTGACGGGGTACCCTTCCTTCTCAGACCGGGGTAACGGAGCAGAGGAGGCTGCTGTTCTGCTAAGTTCTTTATTTCATAGTCTCATAGTTTTCTTGAAGGCAGAGTTCAGAGGGGGTTACATGATAAAGCCAAGCAGCAACAGCAGGCAAAAACAGCCTCTTCTATATGTTCTATATGCTCCATATACTCTATATGCTTTATATACTATACACACTATACATGATACACTCTATACAATGTACTATACACTCTATATTTTTTTCTTACGGAAGTGTGGATTATATTTGTTAACTGACCAATAAGATTAATACACGATTCTAGTTTTTCTTAACCTATCCTGGCCTGATTCTAACAGTCGTAAGCCTTACACAAGTACTACATAGGTATTACACAGATTTGCGTATGCAGTTTCTATCGGCTCTTATTGTTTATGTGAACAGTCTATCTAAAAAATATGAACAGTGTAATTCTATCTATATTTTGTCTAAAGTAAAGAATTCTGTGAAAAGGTAACACTGCTGCAGCAAGAACTGTGTTTAAGGTCTCTGCTACAGCTTTTTAATGTTTAAGGCACTTAGCATATATTTCTACTGAAGTTAAAAATCTATGTTTCTATTTCACTTTGGTGTGGCTTCATGTATCTCAGCCTGTCCAAAGGTTTAAATTCAATCCCCGTGCTTTGGCTTCCCTCTGGGCCTGAGTCCAGAGGAGCTTTTGCTCCGACAGAGACTAAATCTCTCGCCGGTTTTAGAGTACTGCATTGAAAGTCTGTGCGCTTTCTCTTCTTTCCCTGTTCTGAGCGAGTTCTTTGGAACTTCTTTCTTCATTGAATTTTTTTATTTACACTTCCGCAAAATGTGGAAATAACGTATACAAACACAAGTACGAATACAATCCATATACATGCTGGCAAAAGTCCAATTTACACACGGAGCAATACATGGAAATTCAGTGGCAAACACCAATACAGAACAATACAGGGCAATGCAAGCCAAATACATATCAATACAATAAAACAATGCTACTGTTTCTGGAAAGTTTATTACATTTTCTTTTATTGTTATAAGAAACCCAAAACAGCAACATGTAGAGAACATAACAGTCATCCACCACCCACACCTCCTTTAGCTTACACACAAACCCACCCTTGCTCTCATCTTGACCGCTCCACTAACCCTCGGCGCTCTATGGGAATGTGGTTCCCAGGAGCCTCCAAATCATCCTCCCTCACAAAACCCCATTGCCGGCACGGTCCGCACCCAAACCTTGGCGATGAACGTCGCCTCGCAGACCGGCCAGGACCGAAGGAAAAAAAACCAGGGGGGGGGGGGAACAAACCTGGCTGGGGTTTTTTTAATTCAAAATTTAAAAATGTGTTGAAAAACCTGAAAGGCAAAAATCTCACATACAACATTAGAACCCATCAACACACATGCGCTCACAGGCAGACAGAAGCCTGTCTTCTGGTCTCAAAAAGTAAAAACGTAAAGATGCCGGAATAAGCCCAATCTGGGAAAGTACACAAGGAGAGACCACCCCCCCCCCCCCCCCCGCTGCCAATACGGCCCAGAACAATGCCGATAAAGCATCAAGACATAACAAAGCCCTAGGACACAGAAGAGGGTAGACACAAACTACACAACATAGACACAAACTACGTAACACAGAGAGAAGTTAAAACTGCCCAGCAGTTTCACCTGATGGACCCAAGATTCCTGCTGCAAGATGAGCCAGAAAGTAATGATGCCAAAGGAAAGACGGCTCTATGGCAATAGCACGTGACAGTGAAACAACTCCTTACGAGAAGCTAGTGCCAAAGCTGTTAAGAGGATGCTCAAGAAGTTCAGTAGGCCTAGAGAAAGAGGTGATGACTGCTGGGCAACTGCTCCGGACCCAAAGGCAGGCTCCTCAGGCAAAAAGATGTGCGATGACATCAAGACTCAAAGCACAAAGCTTGCAAAAACATGGGTATGGAACTGCTCTGCCCGGCAAAGGGTCAGATGATGCTGAGGAGAAACCCTCTCCCTTTACTTCCAAGGGGCCCATCCCACTACAGCCCTCTCCTCTAAGCTAACTTCAGATTGCCTCCTGCGATTCCAAAGGTTTTTCCCTTCTCCCAACCACGAGTCCCAACACTTAGCTTTCAGAGATGAGAGGAAAAAATCCATCCTCGACAGAAAAGAACACGTGGGCACTGTGGACATCAGTACATTCCCTGTAGTCTGCTTTGGAGGCTGTGAAAATTCAGAAAGAAACTTCAGACTGCAATGAGACGTCCCAAAAATGACCCCTTCTGCAACGCCCCCCTCCCTCGTAACTGCAAAGGCTAATCGCTTACTGGCCGTTTCCAAACTTCGGCTCCACACCGGCTCATGGTACCTAAGACGACAAAACGGAAAACGTGACTATCACCCTCCAGAAGATTAATCCCCAGGGCTCCTCTACACTGCTGCCCTGGCGCACCTCAAATCTTCACCCGACTCTGGAGGTGGCCTGGACAATACCCGCAAAGTGAAAAGGAACATGCTTGGCACCTCAAAGGACTAAGGCAAAAGACCTGTGACATGAGATGCACAAAAGACAGAGAACGCACAATAGACACATGACATGTACCAGGCCTGCTCTGCCCTGCGCACCTCGGCACTGTGATCAAAAGCAAGACTTAAGCTTTATGGGGCCTAAGGGGCCCCTTCTTGGGTATCCCCACCTCCAAATCTGACTCAAAAATATCTCCGGTGAGTGCCAACTCGACACCCCGCTTTCACCCCTACTGTGGGTCACAGGTCTCGACTTACCTCTTGGATATCTGGGGATGTCAATCTGCCTCGGGTGCAAAAGGCGGCCGCCTCACCATGCAGGCAGCTGGTGCCTTCACCAGGCTGATTATCTCTTAGTCAGCTACAATAAACAAAACCAAACAAACATCAGTGCATGAACTTAGTGGCACCTCAGCCAAAACCTGTCAATTCTGCCACTCACCGTCTCCTAAAAAGGCTGGAGTCCTCGGGCCGCACGCTCTGGCCACGCTCCAAGGCCGACACCATCGTTGAAGGGTATAGCTGAGTTGAGTGGAGATGAGGTGATGCGGCATTGCTAAAACTTGAGCGGACCCGCACTCCCCCTCCCTCCCTCCCCAACTTATTGCAACTCCTCGGCCGTTGCCAAAGGCAACCTGGATGGTACCCTCACATGGAAAACTTAAAGGCTTCATCACAGAGTCCCATGATACTCACAGAGTACTAACGAGGGCAGCGAGACAGGTCCGTCAGCCAGTCGGTGAGGGGTACGGCCTAAGACAATGGGACGGCCTGAAACACACAAATGACAATGGATGCTTAGAGCTGTACCAGAACTTAGCGCCCAAGGAATAACATGTGGTTCTTTCCACCAATGACTTCTTACCTCGTTCACTTGACCTTGACTGCTAAGATCTGGCTTTACCTCCTAAGAACAAAGACAAAGAACAATCCTGTAACACAGCCACCATTTATGTTTGCCCTGCAAAGACAAACAGTGACCGACCTTCAGGTGGGAACCCCCTCACCCGGTATGGGGCGCTCTGGCACGGATTTAATCCGTCTGCATCTGCAAGAAAGTGATGACAAAAGTCAAAGGGCTGCATGAGAACATCACAGCTCCAGCCAACTTCTGACAATCTAGAAATATCATCTAGAGGACAAACTGCACCCTACATTACAAATTTCAAGTCCCCAAGCCTTGTTCTATTACACCGATATGCCAGGGTATGCAGCAGGACAGAGCAGCTCTGGACCAAACCCATGCAGGCACCCATGACAGAGGAGATGACAAACGAGAGGATACAACAAGGAGAGAGAACTCAGGGTGGAAAGCATGACTGCAAGCACATCAAAGGGCTAAGGCAAAAGACCTGTGACACAGGACACCCAAAAGACATGGCATGCACTATAGACAAGTGACACAACATGCACTGCGATTGCTCTGCCCTGCGCACCTCAGCATTGTCATCAAATGTGAGACTTTCACTTTATGCGGGCTAAGGCACCCCTTCTTGGGTTTCCCCATCTCCAAAGCTGACGCAAAAATCCCTCCCGGCGAGGCCCGACTCGATACTCCGATTTCATCCCCTTGACTTATCTCTCAGACGTCCTGAGATGTGAATCCACCTGGGACGCAAAAGAAGACCGCCTCACCACCCTGGAAGCTCCTACCATCGCCGGGCTTTTGTCTTTTAGATGGCTACAATAAAGAAAACCAAACATCAGTACAGGAACTTCGTGGCACATTGGCCAAGCCCCCAACAGTTCCACTACTCACCGTCTCCTAAGAAGGCCGGGGTCCTTGGGCCCCACGCTTTGGCCGCGCCCCGAGGCCGATACCGTCATCGCAGGGTATACCTGAGTTAAGAGGAGAGGAGGTGATGCGGGACTGCTGAAACTTGAGCGGACCCTCGCTTCCCCCCCGCCGACTTGCCGCAACTCCTCGGCCGTCGCCAAAGGCTACCGGGACGGTACCTTCGCATGGAAAAGGTAAAGGCTTCATCGCAGAGTCCCATGATACTTGCGGAGGACTCAGGAGGGCGGCAAGACAAGTCTGTCAGCCAGTCGGCGAGGAGTTCGGTGTAATACAAGGGGACTACCTGAAACACACAAATGACAATGGATGCTTAGAGCTGTACCAGAACTTGGCACCCAAGGCATAACAAGTGGTTCTTTCCACCAGTGACTTCTTACCTCATTCACTTGACCTTGACTGCTAAGATCTGGCTTTACCTCCTAAGAACAAAGACAAAGAACAATCCTGTAACACAGCCACCATTTATGTTTGCCCTGCAAAGACAAACAGTGACCGACCTTCATGTGGGAACCCCCTCACCCGGTATGGGGCGCTCTGGCACGGATTTAATCCGTCTGCATCTGCAAGAAAGTGATGACAAAAGTCAAAGAGCTGCATTAGAACTTCACAGCTCCAGCCATCCTGTATGAGTCTAGGAATACCATCTTGAGGCCAAACTACAACCTACACCACAAATTCCACATCCCCAGGCCTTGTCCTATTACACCCATACTCCACAGTATGCATCAGGGAAGAGCAGCTCTGGGCCAAACCCACTCAGGCACCCGTGACACAGAAGATGACAAACAAGGGGACACAACAAGGAGAGAAAACTCTAGGCTAGATGATCACAAGGACCGAGCAAATGAGGAATGAGATGACCACGGCGAGACCGACGGTGAGCCAACGAGGCTGCAAGAACCCTGGCAGAGGAGGATGATAACAGAAGGGCTTGTTCCAAGAACCGCAAAGATGGATGCCCGAGAATTGGACGGGTGGAATCCTCTAGCTATCTTCACATTCTTACAAGCCTTCATCCTCTATAATGGATCATTGCAGGGCACAGCTGACAATGCAGCTCAGAACAAGACCTGAAAAGACACCTGACTCAACGTCGCTGAAGAGAGACGTGATCCTGATGCACCTCCAAGCTCACGAGTCAAAGGATCAATGGTATCGGCACCACACTGAGGAACACCAAGAACAGAGACGCTAAGAATAATGCCCAGCGTTTGCGATAAGCATCTCAAAGGGCTAAGGCAAAAGACCTGTGACATGAGATGCACAAAAGACAGAGAACGCACAATAGACAGGTGACACGTACCAGGCCTGCTCTGCCCTGCGCACCTCGGCACTGTGATCAAAAGCAAGACTTAAGCTTTATGGGGCCTAAGGGGCCCCTTCTTGGGTATCCCCACCTCCAAATCTGACTCAAAAATACCTCCTGGTGAGTCCCAACTCAACACCCTGCTTTCACCCCTACTGTGGGTCACAGGTCTCAACTTATCTCTTGGATGTCTGGGGATGTCAATCTGCCTCGGGTGCAAAAGAAGGCTGCATCACCATGCGGGAAGCTCATGCCTTCACCGGGCTGGTTCTCTCTTAGTCAGCTACAATAAAGAAAACCAGACAAACATCAGTGCATGAACTTAGTGGCACCTCAGCCAAAACCTGTCAATTCTGCCACTCACCGTCTCCTAAAAAGGCTGGCCTCCTCAGGCCGCACGCTTTGGCCACGCTCTGAGGCCAACGCCATCGTCATCGTCACAGAGTATACCTGGGTTCAGAGGAGACGAGGTGATGCGGCATTGCCGAAACTTGAGTGGGCCCTCGCTCCTCCCTCCCTCCGCAACTCACTGCAACTACCTGGCCGTTGCCGAAGGCAACCTGGACGGCACGTTCAAATGGAAAAGGTAAAGGCTTCGTCACAGAGTCCTGTAATACTTCCGGTGGGCTAACGACAGCGGCGAGCCAGGTCCATCAGCCAGTTGGCAAGGAGTTTCACCATAATACATGGGGACTGCCTGAAGCACACAAATGACAATGGATGCTTAAAGCTTAGAGTGCCAGAACTTGGCATCGAAACAATAACAACCCGTTCAGTACACCGGTCACCACTTACCTCACTAACTCAACTTTGACTGCTGAGATCTGGCATTACCTCCTAAAAACAAAGACAAAGAACGATGCTGTGACACAGCCACCAATTACACTTGCCCCGCAAACAAACGGCGACTGACCTTCCTGCAGGAAACCCCCTCACCTGGTATGGGGCGCTCTGCCACGGATTTAATCTGTCTGCATCTGCAAGAAAGTGATGACAAAAGTCAAAGGGCTGCATGAGAACTTCACAGCTCCAGCCATCTTCTGACAACCTAGGAATATCATCTAGAGGCCAGACTACACCCTACATTATGGATTTAAAGGCCTTGGGCCTTGTTCTATTACACCTATATGCCAGAGTATGCAGCAGGGCAGAGCAGCTCTGGGCCATTCCATGCAGGCACCCGTGACACAGGAGACGACAAAAGAGGGGATGCAATGAGGAGAGAGAACACTCGGCGAAAAGCATGACTGCAAGCACATCAAAGGGCTAAGGCAAAAGACCCGTGACACAAGATGGCCAAAAGACACGGCATGCACAATAGACAAGTGACGCAACATGCACTGCGATTGTTCTGCCCTGCGCACCTCAGCATTGCGATCAAATGTGAGGCTTTCCCATTATGCGGGCTAAGGGGCCCCTTCTTGGACATCCCCATCTCCAAAGCTGACTCAAAACTCCCTCCCAGCAAGCCCCGACCCGACACCCCGCTTTCATTCCCTCCGTGGGTCATATCCCTCAACTTATCTCTCGGACATCTGGGGATGTGAATCTTCCTGGGGCGCAAAAGAAGGCGGCCTCTCGCCGGCCCAGAAGCTCCTGCCATTGCCAGGCTGTTGTCTCTCAGTCAGCTACAATAAAGACAACCAAACATCAGTATATGAGCTTAGTGGCATGTCAGCCAAAACCCAACAATTCCACTACTCACCGTCTACTAAGAGAGCCCGGGTCCTCAGGCCGCACGCTCTGGCTGCGCTCCAAGGCCGACGCCATCATCGCAGGGTATACCTGGGTTGAGTGGAGACGAGGTTATGCAGCATTGCTGAAACTTGAGTGGACCCTTGTTCCTCCTCCCTCCCCGACATGCTGCAACTCCTCGGCCGTTGCCGAAGGCTACCCAGACGGTACCTGCGCATGGAAAAGGTAAAGGCTTCATCGCAGAATCCCATGATACTTGCAGAGGACTCACGAGGGCAGCGAGCCAGGTCCATCAGCCAGTCGGTGAGGGGTTTCAGTGTAATACAAGGGGACCGCCTGAAACACACAAATGACAATGGATGCTTAGAGCTGTACCAGAACTTGGCACCCAAGGAATACCAAGTGGTTCTTTCCACCAGTGCCTTCTTACCTCATTCACTTGACCTTGACTGCCGAGATCTGGCTTTACCTCCTAAGAACAAAGACAAAGAACAATGCTGTAACAAAGCCACCAGTTACACTTGCTGAGGAAACACAAACAGTGACTGACCTTCCTGTGGGAACCCCGTCACTCAGTATAGGGCGCTCTGGCACGGATTTAATCTGTCTGCATCTGCAAGAAAGTGATGACAAAAGTCAAAGGGCTGCATGAGAACTTCACAGCTCCAGCCATCTTCTGACAATCTAGAAATATCATCTAGAGGACAAACTGCACCCTACATTACAAATTTCAAGTCCCCAAGCCTTGTTCTATTACACCGATATGCCAGGGTATGCAGCAGGACAGAGCAGCTCTGGGCCAAACCCATGCAGGCACCCATGACAGAGGAGATGACAAACGAGAGGATACAACAAGGAGAGAGAACTCAGGGTGGAAAGCATGACTGCAAGCACATCAAAGGGCTAAGGCAAAAGACCTGTGACACAGGACACCCAAAAGACATGGCATGCACTATAGACAAGTGACACAACATGCACTGCGATTGCTCTGCCCTGCGCACCTCAGCATTGTCATCAAATGTGAGACTTTCACTTTATGCGGGCTAAGGCGCCCCTTCTTGGGTATCCCCATCTCCAAAGCTGACGCAAAAATCCCTCCCGGCAAGGCCCGACTCGATACTCCGCTTTCATCCCCTTGACTTATCTCTCAGACGTCCTGAGATGTGAATCCACCTGGGACGCAAAAGAAGACCGCCTCACCACCCTGGAAGCTCCTACCATCGCCGGGCTTTTGTCTTTTAGATGGCTACAATAAAGAAAACCAAACATCAGTACAGGAACTTCGTGGCACATTGGCCAAGCCCCCAACAGTTCCACTACTCACCATCTCCTAAGAAGGCCGGGGTCCTTGGGCCCCACGCTTTGGCCACGCCCCGAGGCCGATACCGTCATCGCAGGGTATACCTGAGTTAAGAGGAGAGGAGGTGATGCGGGACTGCTGAAACTTGAGCGGACCCTCGCTCCCCCCCCCCGACTTGCCGCAACTCCTCGGCCGTCGCCAAAGGCTACCGGGACGGTACCTTCGCATGGAAAAGGTAAAGGCTTCATCGCAGAGTCCCATGATACTTGCGGAGGACTCAGGAGGGCGGCAAGACAAGTCCGTCAGCCAGTCGGCGAGGAGTTCGGTGTAATACAAGGGGACTACCTGAAACACACAAATGACAATGGATGCTTAGAGCTGTACCAGAACTTGGCACCCAAGGCATAACAAGTGGTTCTTTCCACCAGTGACTTCTTACCTCATTCACTTGACCTTGACTGCTAAGATCTGGCTTTACCTCCTAAGAACAAAGACAAAGAACAATCCTGTAACACAGCCACCATTTATGTTTGCCCTGCAAAGACAAACAGTGACCGACCTTCAGGTGGGAACCCCCTCACACGGTATGGGGCGCTCTGCCGCAGATTTAATCCGTCTGCATCTGCAAGAAAGTGATGACAAAAGTCAAAGAGCTGCATTAGAACTTCACAGCTCCAGCCATCCTGTATGAGTCTAGGAATACCATCTTGAGGCCAAACTACAACCTACACCACAAATTCCACATCCCCAGGCCTTGTCCTATTACACCCATACTCCACAGTATGCATCAGGGAAGAGCAGCTCTGGGCCAAACCCACTCAGGCACCCGTGACACAGAAGATGACAAACAAGGGGACACAACAAGGAGAGAAAACTCTAGGCTAGATGATCACAAGGACCGAGCAAATGAGGAATGAGATGACCACGGCGAGACCGACGGTGAGCCAACGAGGCTGCAAGAACCCTGGCAGAGGAGGATGATAACAGAAGGGCTTGTTCCAAGAACCGCAAAGATGGATGCCCGAGAATTGGACGGGTGGAATCCTCTAGCTATCTCCACATTCTTACAAGCCTTCATCCTCTATAATGGATCATTGCAGTGCACAGCTGACAATGCAGCTCAGAACAAGACCTGAAAAGACACCCGACTCAACGTCGCTGAAGAGAGACGTGATCCTGATGCACCTCCAAGCTCACGAGTCAAAGGATCAATGGTATCGGCACCACACTGAGGAACACCAAGAACAGAGACGCTAAGAATAATGCCCAGCGTTTGCAATAAGCATCTCAAAGGGCTAAGGCAAAAGACCTGTGACATGAGATGCACAAAAGACAGAGAACGCACAATAGACAGGTGACACGTACCAGGCCTGCTCTGCCCTGCGCACCTCGGCACTGTGATCAAAAGCAAGACTTAAGCTTTATGGGGCCTAAGGGGCCCCTTCTTGGGTATCCCCACCTCCAAATCTGACTCAAAAATACCTCCTGGTGAGTCCCAACTCAACACCCTGCTTTCACCCCTACTGTGGGTCACAGGTCTCAACTTATCTCTTGGATGTCTGGGGATGTCAATCTGCCTCGGGTGCAAAAGAAGGCTGCATCACCATGCGGGAAGCTCGTGCCTTCACCGGGCTGGTTCTCTCTTGGTCAGCTACAATAAAGAAAACCAGACAAACATCAGTGCATGAACTTAGTGGCACCTCAGCCAAAACCTGTCAATTCTGCCACTCACCGTCTCCTAAAAAGGCTGGCCTCCTCAGGCCGCACGCTTTGGCCACGCTCTGAGGCCAACGCCATCGTCACAGAGTATACCTGGGTTCAGAGGAGACGAGGTGATGCGGCATTGCCGAAACTTGAGTGGGCCCTCGCTCCTCCCTCCCTCCGCAACTCACTGCAACTACCTGGCCGTTGCCGAAGGCAACCTGGACGGCACGTTCAAATGGAAAAGGTAAAGGCTTTGTCACAGAGTCCTGTAATACTTCCGGTGGGCTAACGACAGCGGCGAGCCAGGTCCATCAGCCAGTTGGCAAGGAGTTTCACCATAATACATGGGGACTGCCTGAAGCACACAAATGACAATGGATGCTTAAAGCTTAGAGTGCCAGAACTTGGCTTCGAAACAATAACAACCCGTTCAGTACACCGGTCACCACTTACCTCACTAACTCGACTTTAACTGCTGAGATCTGGCATTACCTCCTAAAAACAAAGACAAAGAACGATGCTGTGACACAGCCACCAATTACACTTGCCCCGCAAACAAACGGCGACTGACCTTCCTGCAGGAAACCCCCTCACCTGGTATGGGGCGCTCTGCCACGGATTTAATCTGTCTGCATCTGCAAGAAAGTGATGACAAAAGTCAAAGGGCTGCATGAGAACTTCACAGCTCCAGCCATCTTCTGACAACCTAGGAATATCATCTAGAGGCCAGACTACACCCTACATTATGGATTTAAAGGCCTTGGGCCTTGTTCTATTACACCTATATGCCAGAGTATGCAGCAGGGCAGAGCAGCTCTGGGCCATTCCATGCAGGCACCCGTGACACAGGAGACGACAAAAGAGGGGATGCAATGAGGAGAGAGAACACTCGGCGAAAAGCGTGACTGCAAGCACATCAAAGGGCTAAGGCAAAAGACCCGTGACACAAGATGGCCAAAAGACACGGCATGCACAATAGACAAGCGACGCAAGATGCACTCGGATTGCTCTGCCCTGCGCACCTCAGCATTGCGATCAAATGTGAGGCTTTCCCATTATGCGGGCTAAGGGGCCCCTTCTTGGACATCCCCATCTCCAAAGCTGACTCAAAACTCCCTCCCAGCAAGCCCCGACCCGACACCCCGCTTTCATTCCCTCCGTGGGTCATATCCCTCAACTTATCTCTCGGACATCTGGGGATGTGAATCTTCCTGGGGCGCAAAAGAAGGCGGCCTCTCGCCGGCCCAGAAGCTCCTGCCATTGCCAGGCTGTTGTCTCTCAGTCAGCTACAATAAAGACAACCAAACATCAGTATATGAGCTTAGTGGCATGTCAGCCAAAACCCAACAATTCCACTACTCACCGTCTACTAAGAGAGCCCGGGTCCTCAGGCCGCACGCTCTGGCTGCGCTCCAAGGCCGACGCCATCATCGCAGGGTATACCTGGGTTGAGTGGAGACGAGGTTATGCGGCATTGCTGAAACTTGAGTGGACCCTTGTTCCTCCTCCCTCCCCGACATGCTGCAACTCCTCGGCCGTTGCCGAAGGCTACCCAGACGGTACCTGCGCATGGAAAAGGTAAAGGCTTCATCGCAGAATCCCATGATACTTGCAGAGGACTCACGAGGGCAGCGAGCCAGGTCCATCAGCCAGTCGGTGAGGGGTTTCAGTGTAATACAAGGGGACCGCCTGAAACACACAAATGACAGTGGATGCTTAGAGCTGTACCAGAACTTGGCACCCAAGGCATACCAAGTGATTCTTTCCACCAGTGACTTCTTACCTCATTCACTTGACCTTGACTGCTAAGATCTGGCTTTACCTCCTAAGAACAAAGACAAAGAACAATCCTGTAACACAGCCACCATTTATGTTTGCCCTGCAAAGACAAACAGTGACCGACCTTCAGGTGGGAACCCCCTCACACGGTATGGGGCGCTCTGCCGCAGATTTAATCCGTCTGCATCTGCAAGAAAGTGATGACAAAAGTCAAAGGGCTGCATGAGAACTTCACAGCTCCAGCCATCTTCTGACAATCTAGAAATATCATCTAGAGGACAAACTGCACCCTACATTACAAATTTCAAGTCCCCAAGCCTTGTTCTATTACACCGATATGCCAGGGTATGCAGCAGGACAGAGCAGCTCTGGGCCAAACCCATGCAGGCACCCATGACAGAGGAGATGACAAACGAGAGGATACAACAAGGAGAGAGAACTCAGGGTGGAAAGCATGACTGCAAGCACATCAAAGGGCTAAGGCAAAAGACCTGTGACACAGGACACCCAAAAGACATGGCATGCACTATAGACAAGTGACACAACATGCACTGCGATTGCTCTGCCCTGCGCACCTCAGCATTGTCATCAAATGTGAGACTTTCACTTTATGCGGGCTAAGGCACCCCTTCTTGGGTTTCCCCATCTCCAAAGCTGACGCAAAAATCCCTCCCGGCGAGGCCCGACTCGATACTCCGATTTCATCCCCTTGACTTATCTCTCAGACGTCCTGAGATGTGAATCCACCTGGGACGCAAAAGAAGACCGCCTCACCACCCTGGAAGCTCCTACCATCGCCGGGCTTTTGTCTTTTAGATGGCTACAATAAAGAAAACCAAACATCAGTACAGGAACTTCGTGGCACATTGGCCAAGCCCCCAACAGTTCCACTACTCACCGTCTCCTAAGAAGGCCGGGGTCCTTGGGCCCCACGCTTTGGCCACGCCCCGAGGCCGATACCGTCATCGCAGGGTATACCTGAGTTAAGAGGAGAGGAGGTGATGCGGGACTGCTGAAACTTGAGCGGACCCTCGCTTCCCCCCCGCCGACTTGCCGCAACTCCTCGGCCGTCGCCAAAGGCTACCGGGACGGTACCTTCGCATGGAAAAGGTAAAGGCTTCATCGCAGAGTCCCATGATACTTGCGGAGGACTCAGGAGGGCGGCAAGACAAGTCTGTCAGCCAGTCGGCGAGGAGTTCGGTGTAATACAAGGGGACTACCTGAAACACACAAATGACAATGGATGCTTAGAGCTGTACCAGAACTTGGCACCCAAGGCATAACAAGTGGTTCTTTCCACCAGTGACTTCTTACCTCATTCACTTGACCTTGACTGCTAAGATCTGGCTTTACCTCCTAAGAACAAAGACAAAGAACAATCCTGTAACACAGCCACCATTTATGTTTGCCCTGCAAAGACAAACAGTGACCGACCTTCAGGTGGGAACCCCCTCACATGGTATGGGGCGCTCTGCCGCAGATTTAATCCGTCTGCATCTGCAAGAAAGTGGTGACAAAAGTCAAAGAGCTGCATTAGAACTTCACAGCTCCAGCCATCCTGTATGAGTCTAGGAATACCATCTTGAGGCCAAACTACAACCTACACCACAAATTCCACATCCCCAGGCCTTGTCCTATTACACCCATACTCCACAGTATGCATCAGGGAAGAGCAGCTCTGGGCCAAACCCACTCAGGCACCCGTGACACAGAAGATGACAAACAAGGGGACACAACAAGGAGAGAAAACTCTAGGCTAGATGATCACAAGGACCGAGCAAATGAGGAATGAGATGACCACGGCGAGACCGACGGTGAGCCAACGAGGCTGCAAGAACCCTGGCAGAGGAGGATGATAACAGAAGGGCTTGTTCCAAGAACCGCAAAGATGGATGCCCGAGAATTGGACGGGTGGAATCCTCTAGCTATCTTCACATTCTTACAAGCCTTCATCCTCTATAATGGATCATTGCAGTGCACAGCTGACAATGCAGCTCAGAACAAGACCTGAAAAGACACCCGACTCAACGTCGCTGAAGAGAGACGTGATCCTGATGCACCTCCAAGCTCACGAGTCAAAGGATCAATGGTATCGGCACCACACTGAGGAACACCAAGAACAGAGACGCTAAGAATAATGCCCAGCGTTTGCGATAAGCATCTCAAAGGGCTAAGGCAAAAGACCTGTGACATGAGATGCACAAAAGACAGAGAACGCACAATAGACAGGTGACACGTACCAGGCCTGCTCTGCCCTGCGCACCTCGGCACTGTGATCAAAAGCAAGACTTAAGCTTTATGGGGCCTAAGGGGCCCCTTCTTGGGTATCCCCACCTCCAAATCTGACTCAAAAATACCTCCTGGTGAGTCCCAACTCAACACCCTGCTTTCACCCCTACTGTGGGTCACAGGTCTCAACTTATCTCTTGGATGTCTGGGGATGTCAATCTGCCTCGGGTGCAAAAGAAGGCTGCATCACCATGCGGGAAGCTCGTGCCTTCACCGGGCTGGTTCTCTCTTGGTCAGCTACAATAAAGAAAACCAGACAAACATCAGTGCATGAACTTAGTGGCACCTCAGCCAAAACCTGTCAATTCTGCCACTCACCGTCTCCTAAAAAGGCTGGCCTCCTCAGGCCGCACGCTTTGGCCACGCTCTGAGGCCAACGCCATCGTCATCGTCACAGAGTATACCTGGGTTCAGAGGAGACGAGGTGATGCGGCATTGCCGAAACTTGAGTGGGCCCTCGCTCCTCCCTCCCTCCGCAACTCACTGCAACTACCTGGCCGTTGCCGAAGGCAACCTGGACGGCACGTTCAAATGGAAAAGGTAAAGGCTTCGTCACAGAGTCCTGTAATACTTCCGGTGGGCTAACGACAGCGGCGAGCCAGGTCCATCAGCCAGTTGGCAAGGAGTTTCACCATAATACATGGGGACTGCCTGAAGCACACAAATGACAATGGATGCTTAAAGCTTAGAGTGCCAGAACTTGGCATCGAAACAATAACAACCCGTTCAGTACACCGGTCACCACTTACCTCACTAACTCAACTTTGACTGCTGAGATCTGGCATTACCTCCTAAAAACAAAGACAAAGAACGATGCTGTGACACAGCCACCAATTACACTTGCCCCGCAAACAAACGGCGACTGACCTTCCTGCAGGAAACCCCCTCACCTGGTATGGGGCGCTCTGCCACGGATTTAATCTGTCTGCATCTGCAAGAAAGTGATGACAAAAGTCAAAGGGCTGCATGAGAACTTCACAGCTCCAGCCATCTTCTGACAACCTAGGAATATCATCTAGAGGCCAGACTACACCCTACATTATGGATTTAAAGGCCTTGGGCCTTGTTCTATTACACCTATATGCCAGAGTATGCAGCAGGGCAGAGCAGCTCTGGGCCATTCCATGCAGGCACCCGTGACACAGGAGACGACAAAAGAGGGGATGCAATGAGGAGAGAGAACACTCGGCGAAAAGCATGACTGCAAGCACATCAAAGGGCTAAGGCAAAAGACCCGTGACACAAGATGGCCAAAAGACACGGCATGCACAATAGACAAGTGACGCAACATGCACTGCGATTGTTCTGCCCTGCGCACCTCAGCATTGCGATCAAATGTGAGGCTTTCCCATTATGCGGGCTAAGGGGCCCCTTCTTGGACATCCCCATCTCCAAAGCTGACTCAAAACTCCCTCCCAGCAAGCCCCGACCCGACACCCCGCTTTCATTCCCTCCGTGGGTCATATCCCTCAACTTATCTCTCGGACATCTGGGGATGTGAATCTTCCTGGGGCGCAAAAGAAGGCGGCCTCTCGCCGGCCCAGAAGCTCCTGCCATTGCCAGGCTGTTGTCTCTCAGTCAGCTACAATAAAGACAACCAAACATCAGTATATGAGCTTAGTGGCATGTCAGCCAAAACCCAACAATTCCACTACTCACCGTCTACTAAGAGAGCCCGGGCCCTCAGGCCGCACGCTCTGGCTGCGCTCCAAGGCCGACGCCATCATCGCAGGGTATACCTGGGTTGAGTGGAGACGAGGTTATGCAGCATTGCTGAAACTTGAGTGGACCCTTGTTCCTCCTCCCTCCCCGACATGCTGCAACTCCTCGGCCGTTGCCGAAGGCTACCCAGACGGTACCTGCGCATGGAAAAGGTAAAGGCTTCATCGCAGAATCCCATGATACTTGCAGAGGACTCACGAGGGCAGCGAGCCAGGTCCATCAGCCAGTCGGTGAGGGGTTTCAGTGTAATACAAGGGGACCGCCTGAAACACACAAATGACAATGGATGCTTAGAGCTGTACCAGAACTTGGCACCCAAGGCATACCAAGTGATTCTTTCCACCAGTGACTTCTTACCTCATTCACTTGACCTTGACTGCTAAGATCTGGCTTTACCTCCTAAGAACAAAGACAAAGAACAATCCTGTAACACAGCCACCATTTATGTTTGCCCTGCAAAGACAAACAGTGACCGACCTTCAGGTGGGAACCCCCTCACACGGTATGGGGCGCTCTGCCGCAGATTTAATCCGTCTGCATCTGCAAGAAAGTGATGACAAAAGTCAAAGGGCTGCATGAGAACTTCACAGCTCCAGCCATCTTCTGACAATCTAGAAATATCATCTAGAGGACAAACTGCACCCTACATTACAAATTTCAAGTCCCCAAGCCTTGTTCTATTACACCGATATGCCAGGGTATGCAGCAGGACAGAGCAGCTCTGGGCCAAACCCATGCAGGCACCCATGACAGAGGAGATGACAAACGAGAGGATACAACAAGGAGAGAGAACTCAGGCTGGAAAGCGTGACTGCAAGCACATCAAAGGGCTAAGGCAAAAGACCCGTGACACAAGATGCCCAAAAGACATGGCATGCACAATAGACAAGTGACACATCATTCACACGGATTGCTCTGCCCTGCGCACCTCAGCATTGAGATCAAATGTGAGACTTTCCCATTATGCGGGCTAAGGGGCCCCTTCTTGGACATCCCCATCTCCAAAGCTGACTCAAAACTCCCTCCCGGCAAGCCCCGACTCGACACCACCTTGCTGTCATTTCCTCCGTGGGTCATATCCCTCAACTTATCTCTTGGACATCTGGGGATGTGAATCTTCCTGGGGCACAAAAGAAGGCAGCCTCTCGCCATCCCCGAAGCTCCTGCCATTGCCAGGCTGTTGTCTCTCAGTCAGCTACCATAAAGACAACCAAACATCAGTACACAGGCTTAGCGGCACATCAGCCAAAACGCAACAATTCCACTACTCACCATCTCCTAAGAGGGCCCGGATCCTCAGGCCGCACCTCAAGGCTGGCACCATCATCACAGGACATACCTAGGTTGAGTGGAGACGAGGTGATGAGGCATTGCTGAAACTTGAGTGGATGCTCGCTCCTCCTCCCTCCCTCCCTGACTTGCCGCAACTCCTTGGCCGTTGTCGAAGGCTACCCAGATGGTACCCTCACATGGAAAAGGTAAAGGCTTCATTGCAGAGGACTCAGGAGGGCAGCGAGCCGGGTCCATCGGCCGGTCAGTGAGGAGTTTGGTGTAATACAAGGGGACCGCCTGAAACACACAAATGACAATGGATGCTTAGAGCTGTACCAGAACTTGGCACCCAAGGAATAACAAGTGGTTCTTTCCACCAGTGACTTCTTACCTCGTTCACTTGACCTTGACTGCTGAGATCTGGCTTTACCTCCTAAGAACAAAGACGAAGAACAATCCTGTAACACAGCCACCATTTACACTTGCTCTGCAAAGACCAACAGCAACTCACCTTCCTGCGGGAACCCCCTTAACTGGTACAGGGGCACTCAGCCACGGACTTAATCCATCTGCATCGGAACAAAACTGAGGACAAAATTCGAAGTGCTGCATTAGAACTTAACAGCTCCAGCCATCTTGTGTCAATCTCAGAATACCATCTAGAGGTCAAACTACACCCTACATCACAAATTACAAGTCCACAGGCCTTGTTCTTTTACACCCATACACCAGAGTATGCATCAGGGCAGAGCAGCTCTGGGCCAAACCCACTCAGGCACCCGTGACACAGGAGATGACAAACGAGGGGACCCAACAAAGAGGGAAAACTCTGGGCTAGATGATCACAAGGACCGAGAGAATGAGGAATGAGACGACTTAGGTGAGACCGACAGTGAGCCAACAGGGCTCCAAGAACCCTGGCAGAAGAGGATGCTAACACAAAGGCTTTATTCAAGAACCGCAAAAATGTATTCTTGAGTTGTACAGGCAGAATCCTCTAGCTATCTTCGTATTTTCGCAAGTCCTCATCCCCTTTAGTGGATTGTTGTGGTGCATAGCTGTCAGTGCAGCTCAGAACAAGACCTGAAAAGACACCTGACTCAACACTGCTAAAGAGATGCGATTCTGACGCAGCTCCAAGCTCAAGAGTCAAAGGATCAATGGTATCAGCACCACACTGAGGAACACCAAGAGCAGTGATGCTAAGAATAACGCCCAGCATTTGCAATAAGCATCTCAAAGGGCTAAGGCAAAAGACCTGTGACACGAGATGGCCAAAAGACAGAACACACACTAGACGAGTGACATGCACCAGGACTGGTCTGCCCTGCATACCTTGGCATGGTGATCAAAAGCAAGATTTTTCCCTTTATGTTGGCCTAAGGGGCCCCTTCTTGGGTATCCCCACCTCCAAATCTGACTCAAAAACCACTCCCGGCAAGTCCCAACTCAACAACCTGATGTCGCCCCCTCTGTGGGTCACAAGCCTCGACTTTTCTCTCAGACGCCTGGGGATGTGAATCTGCCTTGGGCGCGAAAGAAGGCCAACTTGCTGTCCTGGAAGCTCCTGCAGTCACTGGGCTGTTCTCTCTCAGGCAGCTACAAAAAAAAAAACCAAACCCAACATCAGTACATTAGCTTAGTGGCACCTCAGCCAAAACCCGACAATTCTGCTACTCACTGTCTCCTAATAGGGCCAGGGTCCTCGGGCTGCACACTTTGGCCGCACTCCAAGGCTGACACTGTCATTGCAGGGTATACCTGGATTAGGAGGAGACAAGGTGATGTGGCATTGCTGAGACTTGAGCTGACCCTCATTCCTCCTCCCTCCCCAACATGCTGTAGCTCCCCAGCCATTGCTAAAGGCTGCTCAGAAAGACCCTCACCTTCCTGCGGGAATCCCCCTCACCCGGTGTGGGGCGCTCTGCCACAGATTTAACCCAACTGCATCTGAAAGAAAGTGATGACAAAAGTTAACGTGCTGCATGAGAACTTAACAGCTCCAGGCATCCTGTGTCAATCTAGGAATATCATCTAGAGGCCAAATTACACCCTACATAACAAATATCAAGTCCCGGGGCCCTGTCCTATTACAACTATATGCCAGACTGTGCAGCAGGGCAGAGCAGCTCCAGACCAAACCCATGCAGGCACCTGTGACACAGCAGATCACAAACGAGGTGAAGGGATGAGGAGAGAAAACTCTCAGTGAGAAGAATGACTGCAAGCACATTGAAGAGCTAAGACAGAAGACATGAGATGCCCAAAAGAGACAAGGCACACAAGAGACAAGTGACATGACATGCACTGGGTCTGCTCTGCCTGGCGCACCTCGGCCTTGTGATCAAAAGTGAGGCTTTCCTTTCATGGGGCCTAAGGGGCCCCTTCTTAGACATCCCCATCTCTGAAGCAGACTCAATATTCCCTCCTGCCGAGCCCCAACCCGACACTCTGCTTTCACCCCCTCGACTTATCTCTCAGACGCGCAGGGATGCAAATCCTCCTCGGGCACAAAAAAAGGCCACCTTGCCACCCAGGAAGCTCCTGCCATCGCCAGGCTGTTCTCTCTTAGAGAGCTACAGTAAAGAAAACCAAACCAAACATCAGTGCACGAACTTAGTGACACCTCAGCCAGAACCCAACAATTCCACCGCTCACCATCCCCTAAGAAGGCCAGGGTGCTCAGGCCGCACGCTTTGGCCGTGCTCCGAGGCCGAGGCCATCGTCGCCACGTATTCCTGGGTCAAGAGGAGACAAGGCGATGCGGCATTACTGAAACTTGAGCAGACCCTCACTCTTCCTCCCTCCCTGACTCACCACAACTACCCGGCCGTTGCCAAAGGGTGCCTGGACAGCACCTTTGAATGCAAAAGGTAAAAGCTCCGTCGCAGAGTCCCGTAACACTTCTGAAGGGCTCACAAGGGTGGCAGACCGGGTCTGTTGGCCGGTCATGGAGGTGCTTCAGCATAATACAAGGGGACCACCTAAAACGCACAAATGATTGTGGATGCTTAGAGGTGTACCAGAACTTGGCACCCAAGGATTAACAACTTTTTCTTTCCACCGGTCACTGCTTACCTCGCTCACTTCACTTTGACTGCTGCTATCTGGCTTTACCTCCTAAAAACAAAGACAAAGAACAATGCTGGAACATTGCCACCATTTACACTTGCCCTGCAAATACAAACAGTGACTGACCTTCATGCAGGAACCCCCTCAACCGGTGCGGGGCGCTCTGCCATGGATTTAACCCATGTGCATCTGCAAGAAAGTGATGTCAAAAGTCAAAGGGCTGCATGATAACTTAACAGCTCCAGCCATCCTGTGTCAATCTAGGAATAACATCTTGAGGTCAAACTACACCCTACATAACAAATCTCAAGTCCCAGGTCCCTGTCCTATTACACCTATATGCCAGGCTATGCAGCAGGGCATAGCAGCTCTGGGCCAAACCCATGCAGGCACCCGTGACACAGGAGATGACAAACAAGGGGACACAACAAGGAGAGAAAACTCTCAGCAAGAAGAACGACTGCAAACACATTGAACAGCTAAGACTAAATACATGAGACACAAGATGCCCAAACGAGACAGAACGCACAACAGACAAGTGACATGACATGCACTGGGACTGCTCTGCACACATAAGTGTTTTAATCAACAGTGATACTTTCCCTTTATGGGGCCTAAGGGGCCCCTTCTTAGACATCCCCATCTCTGAAGCTGGCTCAATGTTCCCTCCCGGCAAGCCCTGACCTGACACTCTGCTTTCACCCCCTCAACTTATCTCTTGGACATCCAGGGATGCAAATCTACCTCAGGCATAAAAGAAGGCGGCCTCACCGTCCAGGAAGCTCCTGCCATCACCAGGCTGTTCTCTCTCAGTCAGCTACAATAAACAAAACCAAACCAAACAACAGTGCACAAAGTTAGTGGCACCTTGGCCAGAACCCGACAATTCTGCCACTCACCGTCTCCTATGTAGGCCGGGGTTCTCTGGCCGCACACTTCAGCCACACTCCGAGGTTGACGCCATCGTTGCAGGGTATACTGGGGTTAAGGAGACAAGGTGATGTGGCACAGCTGAAACTTGAGTGGACCCTCAATCCGCCTCCCTCCATCCCCAACTTGCTGCAACTCCTTGGCCGTTGCCAAAGGCAGCAGGATGGTAGCTTTGAATGGAAAAGGTAAAGACTTCATTGCAGAGTCCTGTAATGCTTCTGGAGGGTTCATGAGGGCAGCAAACTGGGTCTGTCGGCCGGTTGGCAAGGAGGTTCGGCATAATACAAGTGGACCCCCTAAAACACACAAATAGCAATGGATGCACCAGAAATTGATACCCAAGCCATAACAAGTCATTCTGTCTACCAGTCACTGCTTACCTCACTCACTTGACCTTGACTGCTGCTATCCAGCTTTACCTCCTAAAAATAAAGACAAAGAACAATGCTGGAACACAGTCACCATTCACACTTGCCTTGCAAAGACAAATGGTGACTCACCTTCCTGCGGGAACCCCCTCACCCGTTGTGGGGCGCTCTGCCACCGATTTAATCCATCTGCATCTGAAAGAAAGTGATGACAAAAGTCAAAGTGCTGCGTGAGAACTTAACAGCTCCAGGCATCCTGTGTCAATCTAGGAATATCATCTAGAGACCAAACTACACCCTACAGAACAAATTCCAAGTTCCCAAGCCTTGCCCTATTACACCTATAGGCCAGACTGTGCAGTAGGGCAGAGCAGCTCCGGGCCAAATCCCATGCAGGATTTGCATGCAGCAGATGACAAAGGAGGGGACACAACGAGAAGAGAAAACTCTCGGCAAGAAGAATGACCGCAAGCACATCAAAGGGCTAAAGCAAAAGACATGAAACACAAGATGCCCAAAAGACACAGAACACACAATAGAGAAGTGATACGACATGCACTGGGACTGCTCTGCCCTGCACACCTCGGCACTGTGATCAAAAGTGAGACTTTCCCTTTATGTGGCCTAAGGGGCCCCTTTGTGGGTAGCCCCGTCTCCAAAGCTAACTCAAAAATCCCTCCCAGCAACCCCCTACCCAACACCCCGCTTTCATCCCGTTGACTTATCTCTCAGACATCCAGGGATGTGAATCCTCTTCGGGTGCAAAAGAGGGCCGCCTTGCCATCCAGGAAGCTCCTGCCATTGCCGGCCTGTTGTCTCTTAGTCAGCTACAATAAAGAAAACCAAATATCAAGGCTTGAACTTAGTGGCAGGTTAGCCAAAACCCAACAATTCCACTACTTACCATCTCCTAAGAAGCCTGGGGTCCTGGGGCCACACACTTTGGCCGCGCTCCAAGGCTGGCACCATCATCGTAGGGTATACCTGGGTTAAGAGGAGAGGAGGCAATGCGGCATTGCTGAGACTTGAGCAGACCCTCACTCCTCCCCCCTGCCTCCAACTTCTCGGCCGTTGCTAAAGTCTGCCCGGACGGTATCTTTGAATGGAAAAGGCAAAGGCTTCATCGCAGAGTCCCATAGTGCTTTGGGAGGGCTCATGAGGGCAGCGAGCCGGGTACATTGGCCAGTCGGTGAGGGGACTCAGCATAATACAAGTGGACCCCCTAAAACACACAAACGACAGTGTATGCTTAGAGCTGTACCAGAACTTGGCACCCAAGGAATAACAACTTTTTCTTTCCACCAGTCACTGCTTACCTTGCTCACTTGACCTTGACTGCTGAGATCTAGCTTTCCCTCCTAAAAATAAAGACAAAGAACAATGCTGGAACACAGTCACCATTTACACTTGCCCTGCAAAGACAAATGGCGACTGACCTTCCTGTGCAAGCCCTCTCACCCGGTATGGGGCACTCTGCCACCGATTTAATCCATCTGCATCTGAAAGAAAGTGATGACAAAAGTTAAAGGGCTGCATGATAACTTAGGACTAGAAAACTGCGAGACACCACCATACCACTCCCGCCGAACCCCGCATGGACCGGCCGTGGTTGCTCCGTCTGAGGTGTGGCTCAGGTGGTTATGCAAAGGTAAAGGTTACCCGTAAAGCCTTCTTTCTATTCCACCTACCCCCCAGTCTATTCCACAGGGCAGAGCAGTTCCAGGCTAAACACAAACTCAAACAACACATTATGCTACGAACAGTGGGACGCAAGGATAATAAAAAAAGCTCTCGGAGAGAAGAATGACGGTGAGGACCGAGATGACGCCAAAAGAGATGACCGATGGCGTAGCGACAGTAGACGGAAGCGGCTCTAAGGAGCAGAAGAAAAGACTTTAATAGAGTGACCTATTATAAGAACTGTCAGTCACGATGATCAAGACGGCTACAAAACAATGCTATGTTCAGAATGCTCCCTGTATCCTTACAATGTTATAAGCCCCAGGACATCACAACTCACGGCTGGAAAGGATGTATGGCAATACAGCCGGGAATGAGGCCTCAAAAGACATCTGACTCAACATTTCTGAGATGCGATTCCGAGATATGGCTGAGCCCATCGGTAAGAGAACAAATGATATCGGTGACATGCCGAGAAGTACAAATGTTTGAGAACCTAGAGATGATGGCTGACACTTGCCATAAGGTCCTTGAGGATAAAAGGCAGACATATCTGATCCAAGGGATCCTGAAGACACGCTAGACAACACAACAGACTGGAACTGCTCTGCACTGCATACCCTACAGTTGCAATCAAATGTGGAGCCTCTCCCTTTAGCTGTCCTAAGAGGCCCCTTAGAGAGCATCCCTTACCCCTGCACTAATTATTAAGTTTTTCCCAGGAATTTCCAACTCACTACCATGCTGCCATCCCATCTCCAGGTCATAGCCCCTGACTTATCTTTCGGATGACTGGCAATATGAATCCACATTGGATGTGAAATGAGTCCTCTTCAGTCGTCTCGGAAGGCCCCATAATAGCTGGGTTAGCCTCTTAGTCAGCTACAATAAAAAAAAAAAAAATCAAGATCAATGCATAAATCTAGTGGCATATAGGCCAAATGCCCACAATTTGGCTACTCACCACCTCCTAAGCACATCCAGGTCCTCGGGTCTCTGGCTTCACCCAGAATCAAAAGCTGTGGCCATTATTTCTATAGACACGTGAGACAGCAAGGGGCAAAGTTATATGGTATTTCTATGAGTGCAGTGGATGCATTCGTGTGCTTTAAGATGTATAAATGTATCTGCTGTGCTTGGGAAAAAGCCTTAGGCAGCCCCAAATAGACACCTTTTCCCACCCTATGGCCTTCAAAACCCCTTTTGGCACTTCCTAAGCCAGCTACCCTGCTCACACTCTCCCAGCTGCAATCCATAACTTACCTATCGGAAGCCACAATTTTGGATATCATCTTTGATATGGGCAAGGTCCCTTTTATGACACAATGAATACACTAAAAAAATTTGAAGCTTCATACTCAATACAACCTGGAAGTTACAATGCTCCTAAAGAAAAAACAAAACAAGAAGAAAAACTGAAATTAGAAAAGCACCTTACCACCCCTAAACACTCAAGCCAAAATTATGAGCCTAAATAATCCCTGTGTTCAACACTATCTTCTTCACAATGTCTTCAAAACCTCTGTTGCTTTAGAGGCTAAAAGCATCTACTGGGGGAAAAAAAAAAAAACCTGATATAAGCTGAAAGGCCCTCTTCATTAAAATGAGAGCAGATCTCCCACCCGGTCAATCCCAGGGAGGAAATGAATCCCCTTGGCAAAGGCTGGGGTTAATATACCCCTGGCCGGGTCCGCCTCTCATTCCCATCATGCCCCAGAAAAGGGAGGAGGCAATTACCACAAGGTATAAAAGCTGTCAAAGGAGCTATAGCTGCTTGCCTCGTCTGATTTAAGTTCAAAATGAGTAAAGGGCTGCAGAGGAGGAAAAAAAGCTCTTCAGGGAATTGATGATGCCTTCTTTTTTACTACAGCTACATCGAGCAAAAGGGCAGAGACCAGGTAAGAAATAAGACTTTGTATTTTGGCAGTGTAGATAGCCAAGTGGGATAACTAGCTGTTAATTTGCACAGTTGCTCCTTAGTGATTAGTAAGTAGTACTTCACATGTGACTAAGTAGGGTGGAGAAGAGTAGTAATTATATGAATGGTGAAGCTCTCATTGGGACCTCTAATTGGGGCTAGATACATTATAAATAAAAATAACAAAACTAATAGACTCCTGGGTGCTGTTAGGGTTATGTATGTGCTGGGCTTACTCCCATATGAGATATTTGGTACCGGGGCATGGGTAGAAGTGCCCTAAAATGCAGATTTAAACCCTTAAAATGCTGGAAAAGGGAGCACTTCCTTTAACTGAACCCCTAAAATGAGGAGATGGGGTGTTTACTTCCACTTAAGCTAATACAATGGCAAATAAATGGCTTCTCCCCTTTAATTTAATCCTCTAAAATATTTGGAAAAGAGGGGGTTTCCTCACTTTAAATCTCTCAAATGATACAGAAAGAGTAATTTTTCCCTCAGCTCAAACCCTTAAAAAGGGGGGACAACTGGGCTTCCCCCTCCATTTACACATTTGGATGATGAAAATGCAGGAGTTACCCTTAATTCAAACCCATAAAATAGCACAGTCAAGGTTTTCCCTTTCCATTTAAACTAGAAAATAATGGGAAATGGGGATTTGCTGTCAGTTGATAGCCCTAACAGCATAGAAGGGGTGGGGTTTCCTTCAAATGATACTATTAAAATTGCAGGGGAACGGGATTCCCCCTCAATTTTGATAGAGACAATTATGGAAAAGGAAGTGTTTTCCCTCAATTTAAGCCCCTTTTCTCCTAATAATACCTCTCTTTTCTGGGGCCTCTGGGGAGGGACTGACAAGATAAAAGGGGAAAGTTGAAAGTTTCTCTGTGGTGCCCGGCATGCTCAGGTGCCCAGGTGCATCTGGCTGCTCCCTAGCTCCTGCTAGGATGCTCCAACTGTTGTTCCTGGAGGGACACTCGGGATACCTTCATCAGCCCCTCTGAACTAGTAGCTCCCTGTGCAGGTGTGCCCAGGCAACCCTCTGAAGGCAGCTGGTCATGCTTGGACCTGCTGTGCCTTGGAGCGGGGGGTGAGGTGGAGAAAGATCCTGCCAGTTGTTCCCTCCCATACATGGGCTGTTGTCTGTCCCTGAAACACTGGGGTGCCGGGCTTTCCTTTCTGTGGAAAAGAACCGGCCTTCTCAGCCAGGTGCCTGTGGCCAAAATTGGGATTGTGCCTCCAAAACTCCCTATGTCCTAGCTTTGTAATTACCGAGGAAATTTCCCTCAGATCATAAGCGATTACAGGTAATTTTTCCTCTGCAATCATTACTGAATTGTGTTTCTGTGAAGTGTTTGACACATCCCTTGAGGGGACGAGGGTTTGGCTGGGTTTTTTATGGCTAATCCTGACAGGCCCCGACAGAACCCGAGCTCCCCATCGCTGGTCTACCCCGCATTTCCATGAAATACTGATATAGTTTATAAATACTCCCTTTGCCTGCTACTCAGTCTTTCCCTGTCCATCCAGGGAGCAGATTACTCCATCCTTTGCTCCTGACCGCAGCTCTCCTGCCCAAATGCTGGTTCTCACAGACAAGAACTAAGCAGAAAACTGCTACAAGTGTTGGCTTTTAAAGTAAAATTCTTATTACATCTGGCTAAATGAGCAAAATAAATACAAGTATTGATGGTCATTGGGCGAAAGCTTTTCAGAACAGAAAATATCCATTTTGATAGCACAGATCCCATTTTGACAATAATGCATTCTTTGCGTTTGGGAATCCTGCCCATATAGGGCATCTGAAAATTGGTGTTTTGGAATTTGCTATTTCGAAATGGGGACATGTTGATATTTTGGAACTTAATATTCTGGTATTTTGAAAGGGAATTATTTTGGTATTTTGGAACTTAATATTCTGGTATTTTGAAAGGGAATTATTTTGGTATTTTGGAACTTAATATTCTGGTATTTTGAAAGGGAATTATTTTGGTATTTTGGAATTTGGTATTCTGGTATTTTGAAAGTAGGTTACTTTGCTATTCTGAAACTTGGTTTTCTGGTATTGCAGAACTGGATTACTTTGGCAATTTGGGACTTGGTATTCTACTGTTTTGGAACCGAATTACTTTGGTATTTCTGGACTTGGTATTTTGGAACTGGATAACTTTGGTATTTCAAAACTTGGTTTTCTGGGATTTTGAAACCTAGTTTTCTGATATTTTTTACCTTGGTTTTCTATTATTTTGGAACTAGGTTATTCTGGTATTTCGGAATCTGATTTTTTTTTTTTTTTTTGTATTTTTGTAGGCTGTTTCTTTGGTATTTTTGTGGGCTGGTTTTTTTTGTATTTTGTAACATGGGCTTTTAGTTTAGTATTTTTGTAACCTGGGTGGTTGCTATTTTGTAACCTGTGCTTGGCAGGGGCCTGTGGCATCCTAGTCCAGGCTCTCGGCTTCATTTGCCTTCTTTGACAGTGATTATCCTCTCATGGGAATTGTTAAATCACAGACTGTACAATAAGACAGACTTCCCAAAACAGAAATAAATTCCAGCTATGGAAAATCTCACTGCCGCATTTAGAAACACTTCAGCAAAGACTTCGGAAAAAGCAAAGGTGATGTATGATTACCTGGGGCCCCAGGAAACTGAGGTGAAGGTGGGGAACAAGCAGACAGCAAACAGCTTCCACTGCTTCTTGCTCCAGACACTACTGCAAGTGCAGCTTCCCTGGAATTTCATGTCCAGTGTGTCTCTTCCAAGCTCAGCAGGCAAACGAACAGGTACTCCAGGATTTACTTCATTTGTACTTCAGGCAGCACAGACCCTCCACGAGGAACTGGAATCCAAGGGTAGATCTAAAAATGGTCCTTCCTCCCACTTACCGCTCCACACTTTCTCCTCCCGCAGGTAGGATGCAGGTGCCTCACAGAGGCAAGAACACTGCCTTTCAATTCAGTACAAAACCTGCCTGAAAAAAACAGGACACCAGGACCAAGAGCCAGCAGCAATTCCTTAGTGTTTCTGTTCACAGCTGTTCTCCTGCTGCTTTTCTTGACAGGGGCTTTTCTTTCAAGGTCATTCCTGTATGGTTTTCTCTTGCCAAATGTTTTAGAAAGTTGAGTTTCTTGAGAACTGTTTCATCCTGACATTTTCAGTGCTGCGCTTGCCACGATCCTTTGGATGCCCTAACTGGGCATCCAATTCAGAGAACACCAGTTTAGCCCTGGGCTGGGAAACAAAAGACAACAAACATTTAAAAATCGTCCCTGCCTTGAGGGTGTTCAGGCCCAGGAGAAAGCCCTTCCCACCACACTCTTGGCCTCTTCCCAGTCTGAGTAACTGGAAATGTGCATCCAAACCCGAGTTAGACAGATTGGGGTGTGTTTCGCACACCAAAGACCACAGCCCCAAGCACTGGGAGCCTAAAGATGCTCTGGATTACAGTTCACAGCCTCAGTGAACCCTGCAGAGTAAAGCCAAGTGGTTTCTCTTTTGCTGAGGGAGGAAAACGCATGACAGCAAGGGCTGTCCCAGCTGACCCGGCCCTCGTGGGGTCAGCTGAACAGGATAACCCATTGAGTCTTGCTCTGCTGTTGAAAAACACTACAAACCCTGTGGCTCAAGGGTTCAAAATCTACTTTTTAGGTCAGCCAAAAGGCCTCTGGCTGAGACAATTCACTGAATTCACTGGCAGATCCCAAGATCTGTTTCCAAGTGCATAAAAACCTACACCTACAAAAAGGTCCCAAGCACAGTGGAGTTAAAGGTGCTCTGAGCACGGGTTCCTTGAACTTCAGGGAAATGATCCCGAGTCTGGCTTTGGGATGCTCCCACCTGCACCTTGTGTTCTCCACACCAGCCATCCTGCCTGGGAAGGCCAGGGGTTTTGGACGCCCTCTGGGAACCCCCCCCCCCAGTGAGCAATGGCGCTGTCTGTGCCTGCAGCCCTCACCCCAGTTTTTGTCAGTGGGTGGTTCTTGATGTGGCAGTTGGGGACAGGGGTAAGGAGTGGCCCTGGCAGTGCTGGGGCAGCAGTTGGACCTGATGGTCTCAAAGGGTTTTCCAGCCTCAGGGATTCTATGGGACAGCCTGTGACTGACCCAGCTGCACAGACAGGCACGGGAAACTGTTACACACAGATTATATTGCCATGAGCCAGAGCACTTCAGGGCATCCTTGAGAGAGTTGCAGAGAGCAGGAAAAAAAAATACACAGTTACGGCACTGATCATGCTCTGTGGTTTGCAAGTGGGGCATGATCACCATTTTGTTTTTGTCTTGATAGCTCCAAAGAAAATAACTGTTGAGCTGGCAGCAAAGATGCCACCTTCCTGATACTCCTGGCCCAGAACCATGGCCCAGCAGGCAGCTGCAGCAATCTGAATTATTTGTGCAGTTCAGAAGCTGCACATCCCTAGACCAATCCCTTGGGAGCATGAACCTTCCCATGGGCATTTTGTACTTCAATGTGTACTTTCAGCACACCGGGACCATTCAAATCAGAATGAGGTCACTTGCTGACAGCACAGCATTAGATCAGAGATATTGAGAGACTCACCAGACAACATTCACTATGGACTCTCTGTGGATGCTAAAAGGCAGGAGCAGAGAAATTTTTCAGCTCTGTAGTTTGTGAAGTTTTTCCTTTCTCATCCTTTAGCAGAGAAACAGAGAAATCCAGCTTCTCACAGCTTCTCTGTGAGAGCTTTCGTTCTCATGAGAACTGGATGGGTGGTAACAGTTTGTAAGAATGTAAACTGTTTCTACACCTGCTATTGTTGTCAGAACACTAGAATTGTTTTCAGTCTTGTGAGAATAATATTTGGAAATGGGTCTCTTACTGCTCGGCCTATCACCTTGAGAGGTGCTGAGTGAATAAGCCAATCATGTAATTTCTTAATTGTGAACTACACTATAAAAGAGGAGAAATTCATTAAATGAGGTCTTAACTCTGCTTTGGCCATATCTTTTAACCTGGACCTATGTCGTGATTCGCTGTTCTCTGGGGATAACAGCGAGAGACTCTCCATTCCCATTGTTCTGGCTGCAGCATCCTCATTTCTCACAGGTCTGTTTCAAGGACTCCCCTCAAAATATGGATCGCTGGTCCCAGTAGGGAATCCCCAAGGGCATTTTTACTCCCTGCAAACTGCAGGAATGACCAAGAACAGGTTCTGTCATAGGAAAAGCAGAGGATTGTGATGATTACACAGCTCTCCCTGTGAGGGCTTCAGTTTCTACCTGCAGTCCCTGAGCAGCTCTGCCTTGGTCCCACCCGCCTGCTCCAAAATAACTCTGTGGGGTTTAACTCCGGCTCTTTGGATCTGCCCATCCCCACGGCTCTGACAGACAGCACAGCAGGGGAACACCTGAACAGGTACAGCCAGGAGCACACTGAGGCCATCAGGTCTTGCAGCACAGCTTCTTGTGCTTCAGGGCTTCCAGTTTTTTAGTACAGATTCACTGGAATTTAACCTCGTAAAAATCATCTGGCAAGACTTAACATTAACTCAGGAATTCCAGTGCATCCCTGCACCACTGGGATTCCAGCTACTGTACAAGCTGTGAGAGGCAGTGAACAAGCCAGGACTTTACAGGTAAATCAGGTGCCAATCTGTTCAGCCAACAGCAGCTGCAAGAAACACCTTGAGAATCGCTTCAGTTTTGAATTCCTAAAGCAAAACAAAAGCAATTTTCAGATGCTTGGCAAAAGTCCATCCCATTTTAACCAATTTCTGGGACTTGTTCCCAGCCTCCTGATGTTCATTTCCCAGCTCACACGTGGCTGCCAGCCAGCATTAGAGCTGGTTCTACACACAGACATGCGAGGTTGCTGCGACTTATCATTTCAGCAGTTCCTGGGAACGTGAATATGACCCACATTTCCCACCTGCCCAGCACGGAGTCCATCCAGTACTCACCGAGAGCTGCTGGAAACTGACATTCTCCCTACTTCCCGTCTGGGAAACCCTGCCTCCAGCTCCGGCCTCTCCACCTCTCACCTCCTGGGAGGGAGTGCTCCTGACTCTGCACAGCTCCTGCCCTTCGGGGGAGCAGGGGGAATGGCGAAGGCTGCTCTAGTGACTGTTATTTTCGGACCATTTAGAATCCTGAAGCATTTCCCCCGGGCGGGAGGGAGGCCGCGGGCGGCGGCAGGGGTCCGTGAGGCGGCAAGGGGCGGCGGACACCCTATGAGGACCCGCCATGGCGGGTGGGGGGAGAGTCGGGGAGGCACAGTGGGGTGGAGCGAAGGGCGGGGCTGGGAGCGGAGTGAGGGGCGGGGATACATTCCGCGCGTGCGCGAAAGAATGGGGCGAAGCGGCGTGACGCGGGCGGCGGGGGCGCTACGGGGGGCGTTTTTACCCAGCAGCGCTGCCCCGAAGGTCCCGCGGTGCAGCTCTTTTAGTGACACGGGGCAGCGGCCACTCCTGCTGCAGTACCTTTATTGTACCTCTTTTACCATGCTCAGCATTTTATTCCCTTTACACCTCCCAGCCTTTCCCGTGCTGCTCTTTTTACCCAGCAGCGCTGCCCCGCCGGTCCCACGGTGCAGCTCTTTTAGTGACACGGGGCAGCGGCCATACCTGCTGCAGTACGTTTTGAATATTTCTTGAACCATTGCCAGCATTTTATTCCGCTCACACTTCCCCAGCCCTTTCCCATGACTCTTTTTACCAGCAGCGCCCCGCCGTGGGGCCCTCGGCGCAGCTCTCTTAGTGACACGGGGCAGGTGCGGAGAGGGCTCCTCTGTGGCATTTTACCGTGTTCTATTTTATTTCATTGGCACCTCGCGCGTTGCGCCGGGCGGCTCATTCGGGGACATGCGCCGGCTCCCACAGCGCCCCGCCCGCCGCCGCTCCCCGGGGCCCTCCCCGCTGCTCTCGGGAGATCGCACACCGCAGGCGGCCCAAGCCCCGTCCCGCCGACGGCACTCGCCACCCGCCGCCCGCCGCCGCGTTCTCCCGCTGCCTACCGGCACACGAAGCGGCGCTGCCGATGACGGAGCCGATGCGCGGCTGCCACGCCGCTTTCCCCGCGCCTCAGGGCCGGCGGCTTCGGCCCCACAGGGCGGCGTCCCCGCATCCGGGCCAGCCCGCGGAGCTCCTGCCGCCGCCGCCGCCGCCCCCCGACTGAGGGGCCGCGACGCCGGCGCCCCCTTTTATACTCCGCACCCCCCTTTTCCCGCCACTGCCGCGCTGGGCTCCCCCCACCTCAAAACCGCCCAGAAGCGCCCGAGGCGGGAACGGCGCAGCCGCGACGGTGCCTCAGAGAAGCTCTTTTAGCGGCACGGGGCAGCGGCCACCCCTCCTGCAGTACCTTTATTGTACCTCTTTTACCATGCTCAGCATTTTATTCCCTACACACCTCTCAGCCTTTCCCGTGCTGCTCTTTTTACCCAGCGGCGATGCCCCAAAGGTCCCGCGGTGCAGCTCTTTTAGTGACACGGGGCAGCAGCCACTCCTGCTGCAGTACCTTTTGAATATTTCTGAGACCATTGTCAACATTTTATTCCCGTCACACTTCCCCTTGTCAATATTTTATTCTGCTCACACTTCTCAGCCTTTCCCGTGCTGCGCTTTTTGACCAGCAGCGCTGCCCCAAAGGTCCCTCGGAGCAGCTCTTTTAGTGACACGGGGCAGCGGCCACAGCTGCTGCAGTACCTTTTGAATATTTCTTAGACCATTGTCAATATTTTATTCCCCTCACACTTCCCAGCATTTCCCGTGCGGCTCTTTTTACCCAGCAGCGCTGCCCCGAAGGTCCCGCGGTGCAGCTCTTTTAGTGACACGGGGCAGCGGCCACAGCTGCTGCAGTACCTTTATTGTACCTCTTTTACCATGCTCAATATTTTATTCCCTTTACACCTCTCAGCCTTTCCCGTGCTGCTCTTTTCACCCAGCGGCGCTGCCCCGAAGGTCCCTCGGTGCAGCTCTTTTAGTGACACGGGGCAGGGGCCACTCCTGCTGCAGTATCTTTTGAATATTTCTTCGACCATTGTCAATATTTTATTCCCCTCACACTTCCCTTTGTCAACATTTTATTCCCCTCACACTTCCCAGCATTTCCGTGCGGCTCTTTTCACCCAGCAGCGCTGCCCCAAAGGTCCCGCGGTGCAGCTCTTTTAGTGACACGGGGCAGCAGCCACACCTGCTGCAGTACCTTTTGAATATTTCTTAGACCATTGTCAACATTTTGTTCCCCTCACACTTCCCAGCATTTCCCGTGCGGCTCTTTATACCCAGCAGCGCTGCCCCAAAGGTCCCGCGGTGCAGCTCTTTTAGTGACACGGGGCAGCGGCCACAGCTGCTGCAGTACCTTTATTGTACCTCTTTTACCATCCTCAGCATTTTATTCCCTATACACCTCTCAGCCTTTCCCGTGCTGCTCTTTATAACCAGCAGCGCTGCCCCGAAGGTCCCTCGGTGCGGCTCTTTTAGTGACACGGGGCAGGGGCCACTCCTGCTGCAGTACCTTTTGAATATTTCTGAGACCATTGTCAATATTTTATTCCCGTCACACTTCCCCTTGTCAATATTTTATTCTGCTCACACTTCTCAGCCTTTCCCGTGCTGCTCTTTTTGACCAGCAGCGCTGCCCCAAAGGTCCCTCGCTGCAGCTCTTTTAGTGACACGGGGCAGCAGCCACTCCTGCTGCAGTACCTTTTGAATATTTCTTAGACCATTGTCAATATTTTATTCCGCTCACACTTCCCAGCATTTCCCGTGCGGCTCTTTTTACCCAGCAGCGCTGCCCCAAAGGTCCCTCGGTGCAGCTCTTTTAGTGACACGGGGCAGCAGCCACTCCTGCTGCAGTACCTTTTGAATATTTCTGAGACCATTGTCAATATTTTATTACCGTCACACTTCCCCTTGTCAACATTTTATTCCCCTCACACTTCCCAGCCTTTCCCGTGCTGCTCTTTTTACCCAGCGGCGCTGCCCCAAAGGTCCCGCGGTGCAGCTCTTTTAGTGACACGGGGCAGCAGCCACAGCTGCTGCAGTACCTTTATTGTACCTCTTTTACCATGCTCAATATTTTATTTCCTTTACACCTCTCAACCTTTCCCGTGCTGCTCTTTTTACCCAGCGGCGCTGCCCCGAAGGTCCCTCGGTGCAGCTCTTTTAGTGACACGGGGCAGGGGCCACACCTGCTGCAGTATCTTTTGAATATTTCTTCGACCATTGTCAACATTTTATTCCCCTCACACTTCCCTTTGTCAATATTTTATTCCGCTCACATTTCCCAGCATTTCCCGTGCGGCTCTTTTTACCCAGCAGCGCTGCCCCAAAGGTCCCTCGGTGCAGCTCTTTTAGTGACACGGGGCAGCAGCCACTCCTGCTGCAGTACCTTTTGAATATTTCTGAGACCATTGTCAACATTTTATTCCGCTCACACTTCCCAGCATTTCCGGTGCGGCTCTTTTTAGCCAGCAGCGCTGCCCCAAAGGTCCCGCGGTGCAGCTCTTTTAGTGACACGGGGCAGCGGCCACAGCTGCTGCAGTACCTTTTGAATATTTCTGAGACCATTGTCAATATTTTATTCCCGTCACACTTCCCCTTGTCAACATTTTATTCCCCTCACACTTCCCAGCATTTCCCGTGCGGCTCTTTTTACCCAGCAGCGCTGCCCCAAAGGTCCCGCGGTGCAGCTCTTTTAGTGACACGGGGCAGCGGCCACAGCTGCTGCAGTACCTTTATTGTACCTCTTTTACCATGCTCAATATTTTATTCCCTTTACACCTCTCAGCCTTTCCCGTGCTGCTCTTTTTACCCAGCGGCGCTGCCCCGAAGGTCCCTCGGTGCAGCTCGTTTAGTGACACGGGGCAGGGGCCACACCTGCTGCAGTATCTTTTGAATATTTCTTCGACCATTGTCAACATTTTATTCCCCTCACACTTCCCTTTGTCAATATTTTATTCCGCTCACATTTCCCAGCATTTCCCGTGCGGCTCTTTTCACCCAGCAGCGCTGCCCCAAAGGTCCCTCGGTGCAGCTCTTTTAGTGACACGGGGCAGCGGCCACAGCTGCTGCAGTACCTTTTGAATATTTCTTCGACCATTGTCAATATTTTATTCCCGTCACACTTCCCCTTGTCAACATTTTATTCCCCTCACACTTCCTAGCATTTCCCGTGCAGCTCTTTTTAGCCAGCAGCGCTGCCCCAAAGGTCCCGCGGTGCAGCTCTTTTAGTGACACGGGGCAGCAGCCACTCCTGCTGCAGTACCTTTTGAATATTTCTGAGACCATTGTCAACATTTTGTTCCCCTCACACTTCCCAGCATTTCCCGTGCGGCTCTTTTTACCCAGCAGCGCTGCCCCGAAGGTCCCGCGGTGCAGCTCTTTTAGTGACACGGGGCAGCGGCCACAGCTGCTGCAGTACCTTTATTGTACCTCTTTTACCATGCTCAGCATTTTATTCCCTATACACCTCTCAGCCTTTCCCTTGCTGCTCTTTTTACCCAGCGGCGCTGCCCCGAAGGTCCCGCGGTGCAGCTCTTTTAGTGACACGGGGCAGCGGCCACTCCTGCTGCAGTACCTTTTGAATATTTCTTCGACCATTGTCAATATTTTATTCCCGTCACACTTCCCCTTGTCAATATTTTATTCTGCTCACACTTCTCAGCCTTTCCCGTGCGGCTCTTTTTGACCAGCAGCGCTGCCCCGAAGGTCCCGCGGTGCAGCTCTTTTAGTGACACGGGGCAGCGGCCACAGCTGCTGCAGTACCTTTATTGTACCTCTTTTACCATGCTCAATATTTTATTCCCTTTACACCTCTCAGCCTTTCCCGTGCTGCTCTTTTTACCCAGCGGCGCTGCCCCGAAGGTGCCTCGGTGCAGCTCGTTTAGTGACACGGGGCAGGGGCCACACCTGCTGCAGTATCTTTTGAATATTTCTTCGACCATTGTCAATATTTTATTCCCGTCACACTTCCCCTTGTCAACATTTTATTCCCCTCACACTTCCCAGCATTTCCCGTGCGGCTCTTTTTACCCAGCAGCGCTGCCCCGAAGGTCCCGCGGTGCAGCTCTTTTAGTGACACGGGGCAGGGGCCACTCCTGCTGCAGTACCTTTTGAATATTTCTTCGACCATTGTCAATATTTTATTCCCGTCACACTTCCCCTTGTCAATATTTTATTCTGCTCACACTTCTCGGCCTTTCCCGTGCTGCTCTTTTTACCCAGCGGCGCTGCCCCGCCGGTCCCACGGTGCAGCTCTTTTAGTGACACGGGGCAGCGGCCACAGCTGCTGCAGTACCTTTTGAATATTTCTTCGACCATTGTCAACATTTTATTCCCCTCACACTTCCTAGCATTTCCCGTGCGGCTCTTTTTAGCCAGCAGCGCTGCCCCAAAGGTCCCGCGGTGCAGCTCTTTTAGTGACACGGGGCAGCGGCCACAGCTGCTGCAGTACCTTTATTGTACCTCTTTTACCATGCTCAATATTTTATTTCCTTTACACCTCTCAACCTTTCCCGTGCTGCTCTTTTTACCCAGCGGCGCTGCCCCGAAGGTCCCTCGGTGCAGCTCTTTTAGTGACACGGGGCAGGGGCCACACCGGCTGCAGTATCTTTTGAATATTTCTTCGACCATTGTCAACATTTTATTCCCCTCACACTTCCCTTTGTCAATATTTTATTCTGCTCACACTTCTCAGCCTTTCCCGTGCTGCTCTTTTTGACCAGCAGCGCTGCCCCAAAGGTCCCTCGCTGCAGCTCTTTTAGTGACACGGGGCAGCAGCCACTCCTGCTGCAGTACCTTTTGAATATTTCTTAGACCATTGTCAATATTTTATTCCGCTCACACTTCCCAGCATTTCCCGTGCGGCTCTTTTCACCCAGCAGCGCTGCCCCAAAGGTCCCGCGGTGCAGCTCTTTTAGTGACACGGGGCAGCAGCCACTCCTGCTGCAGTACCTTTTGAATATTTCTGAGACCATTGTCAATATTTTATTCCGCTCACACTTCCTAGCATTTCCCGTGCGGCTCTTTTTACCCAGCAGCGCTGCCCCAAAGGTCCCGCGGTGCAGCTCTTTTAGTGACACGGGGCAGCGGCCACAGCTGCTGCAGTACCTTTATTGTACCTCTTTTACCATGCTCAATATTTTATTCCCTTTACACCTCTCAGCCTTTCCCGTGCTGCTCTTTTTACCCAGCGGCGCTGCCCCGAAGGTCCCTCGGTGCAGCTCGTTTAGTGACACGGGGCAGGGGCCACACCTGCTGCAGTATCTTTTGAATATTTCTTCGACCATTGTCAACATTTTATTCCCCTCACACTTCCCTTTGTCAATATTTTATTCCGCTCACATTTCCCAGCATTTCCCGTGCGGCTCTTTTCACCCAGCAGCGCTGCCCCAAAGGTCCCTCGGTGCAGCTCTTTTAGTGACACGGGGCAGCGGCCACAGCTGCTGCAGTACCTTTTGAATATTTCTTCGACCATTGTCAATATTTTATTCCCGTCACACTTCCCCTTGTCAACATTTTATTCCCCTCACACTTCCTAGCATTTCCCGTGCGGCTCTTTTTAGCCAGCAGCGCTGCCCCAAAGGTCCCGCGGTGCAGCTCTTTTAGTGACACGGGGCAGCAGCCACTCCTGCTGCAGTACCTTTTGAATATTTCTGAGACCATTGTCAACATTTTGTTCCCCTCACACTTCCCAGCATTTCCCGTGCGGCTCTTTTTACCCAGCAGCGCTGCCCCGAAGGTCCCGCGGTGCAGCTCTTTTAGTGACACGGGGCAGCGGCCACAGCTGCTGCAGTACCTTTATTGTACCTCTTTTACCATGCTCAGCATTTTATTCCCTATACACCTCTCAGCCTTTCCCTTGCTGCTCTTTTTACCCAGCGGCGCTGCCCCGAAGGTCCCGCGGTGCAGCTCTTTTAGTGACACGGGGCAGCGGCCACTCCTGCTGCAGTACCTTTTGAATATTTCTTCGACCATTGTCAATATTTTATTCCCGTCACACTTCCCCTTGTCAATATTTTATTCTGCTCACACTTCTCAGCCTTTCCCGTGCGGCTCTTTTTGACCAGCAGCGCTGCCCCAAAGGTCCCTCGCTGCAGCTCTTTTAGTGACACGGGGCAGCAGCCACTCCTGCTGCAGTACCTTTTGAATATTTCTTAGACCATTGTCAACATTTTATTCCGCTCACACTTCCCAGCATTTCCCGTGCGGCTCTTTTTACCCAGCAGCGCTGCCCCAAAGGTCCCGCGGTGCAGCTCTTTTAGTGACACGGGGCAGCGGCCACTCCTGCTGCAGTACCTTTTGAATATTTCTGAGACCATTGTCAACATTTTATTCTGCTCACACTTCCCAGCATTTCCCGTGCGGCTCTTTTTTCGCAGCAGCGCTGCCCCAAAGGTCCCGCGGTGCAGCTCTTTTAGTGACACGGGGCAGCGGCCACAGCTGCTGCAGTACCTTTATTGTACCTCTTTTACCATGCTCAATATTTTATTCCCTTTACACCTCTCAGCCTTTCCCGTGCTGCTCTTTTTACCCAGCGGCGCTGCCCCGAAGGTGCCTCGGTGCAGCTCGTTTAGTGACACGGGGCAGGGGCCACTCCTGCTGCAGTATCTTTTGAATATTTCTTCGACCATTGTCAATATTTTATTCCCGTCACACTTCCCCTTGTCAATATTTTATTCTGCTCACACTTCTCGGCCTTTCCCGTGCTGCTCTTTTTACCCAGCGGCGCTGCCCCGCCGGTCCCGCGGTGCAGCTCTTTTAGTGACACGGGGCAGCGGCCACACCTGCTGCAGTACCTTTATTGTACCTCTTTTACCATGCTCAATATTTTATTCCCTTTACACCTCTCAGCCTTTCCCGTGCTGCTCTTTTTACCCAGCGGCGCTGCCCCGAAGGTCCCGCGGTGCAGCTCTTTTAGTGACACGGGGCAGGGGCCACACCTGCTGCAGTATCTTTTGAATATTTCTTCGACCATTGTCAATATTTTATTCCCCTCACACTTCCCTTTGTCAACATTTTATTCCCCTCACACTTCCCAGCATTTCCCGTGCGGCTCTTTTCACCCAGCAGCGCTGCCCCAAAGGTCCCTCGGTGCAGCTCTTTTAGTGACACGGGGCAGCAGCCACTCCTGCTGCAGTACCTTTTGAATATTTCTTCGACCATTGTCAACATTTTATTCCCCTCACACTTCCCTTTGTCAATATTTTATTCTGCTCACACTTCTCAGCCTTTCCCGTGCTGCTCTTTTTGACCAGCAGCGCTGCCCCAAAGGTCCCTCGCTGCAGCTCTTTTAGTGACACGGGGCAGCAGCCACTCCTGCTGCAGTACCTTTTGAATATTTCTTAGACCATTGTCAATATTTTATTCCGCTCACACTTCCCAGCATTTCCCGTGCGGCTCTTTTTACCCAGCAGCGCTGCCCCAAAGGTCCCGCGGTGCAGCTCTTTTAGTGACACGGGGCAGCAGCCACTCCTGCTGCAGTACCTTTTGAATATTTCTGAGACCATTGGCAACATTTTATTCCGCTCACACTTCCCAGCATTTCCCGTGCGGCTCTTTTTACCCAGCAGCGCTGCCCCAAAGGTCCCGCGGTGCAGCTCTTTTAGTGACACGGGGCAGGGGCCACAGCTGCTGCAGTACCTTTATTGTACCTCTTTTACCATGCTCAATATTTTATTCCCTTTACACCTCTCAGCCTTTCCCGTGCTGCTCTTTTTACCCAGCGGCGCTGCCCCGAAGGTCCCGCGGTGCAGCTCTTTTAGTGACACGGGGCAGGGGCCACACCTGCTGCAGTATCTTTTGAATATTTCTTCGACCATTGTCAATATTTTATTCCCCTCACACTTCCCTTTGTCAATATTTTATTCCGCTCACATTTCCCAGCATTTCCCGTGCGGCTCTTTTTACCCAGCAGCGCTGCCCCAAAGGTCCCTCGGTGCAGCTCTTTTAGTGACACGGGGCAGCGGCCACAGCTGCTGCAGTACCTTTTGAATATTTCTTCGACCATTGTCAACATTTTATTCCCCTCACACTTCCCAGCATTTCCCGTGCGGCTCTTTTTACCCAGCAGCGCTGCCCCAAAGGTCCCGCGGTGCAGCTCTTTTAGTGACACGGGGCAGCGGCCACAGCTGCTGCAGTACCTTTATTGTACCTCTTTTACCATGCTCAATATTTTATTTCCTTTACACCTCTCAACCTTTCCCGTGCTACTCTTTTTACCCAGCGGCGCTGCCCCGAAGGTCCCTCGGTGCAGCTCTTTTAGTGACACGGGGCAGGGGCCACACCGGCTGCAGTATCTTTTGAATATTTCTTCGACCATTGTCAACATTTTATTCCCCTCACACTTCCCTTTGTAAATATTTTATTCCGCTCACATTTCCCAGCATTTCCCGTGCGGCGCTTTTTACCCAGCAGCGCTGCCCCAAAGGTCCCGCGGTGCAGCTCTTTTAGTGACACGGGGCAGCGGCCACTCCTGCTGCAGTACCTTTTGAATATTTCTGAGACCATTGTCAACATTTTATTCTGCTCACACTTCCCAGCATTTCCCGTGCGGCTCTTTTTTCGCAGCAGCGCTGCCCCAAAGGTCCCGCGGTGCAGCTCTTTTAGTGACACGGGGCAGCGGCCACAGCTGCTGCAGTACCTTTATTGTACCTCTTTTACCATGCTCAATATTTTATTCCCTTTACACCTCTCAGCCTTTCCCGTGCTGCTCTTTTTACCCAGCGGCGCTGCCCCGAAGGTGCCTCGGTGCAGCTCGTTTAGTGACACGGGGCAGGGGCCACACCTGCTGCAGTATCTTTTGAATATTTCTTCGACCATTGTCAATATTTTATTCCCGTCACACTTCCCCTTGTCAACATTTTATTCCCCTCACACTTCCCAGCATTTCCCGTGCGGCTCTTTTTACCCAGCAGCGCTGCCCCGAAGGTCCCGCGGTGCAGCTCTTTTAGTGACACGGGGCAGGGGCCACTCCTGCTGCAGTACCTTTTGAATATTTCTTCGACCATTGTCAATATTTTATTCCCGTCACACTTCCCCTTGTCAATATTTTATTCTGCTCACACTTCTCGGCCTTTCCCGTGCTGCTCTTTTTACCCAGCGGCGCTGCCCCGCCGGTCCCACGGTGCAGCTCTTTTAGTGACACGGGGCAGCGGCCACACCTGCTGCAGTACCTTTATTGTACCTCTTTTACCATGCTCAATATTTTATTCCCTTTACACCTCTCAGCCTTTCCCGTGCTGCTCTTTTTACCCAGCGGCGCTGCCCCGAAGGTCCCTCGGTGCAGCTCTTTTAGTGACACGGGGCAGGGGCCACACCTGCTGCAGTATCTTTTGAATATTTCTTCGACCATTGTCAATATTTTATTCCCCTCACACTTCCCTTTGTCAACATTTTATTCCCCTCACACTTCCCAGCATTTCCCGTGCGGCTCTTTTCACCCAGCAGCGCTGCCCCGAAGGTCCCTCGGTGCAGCTCTTTTAGTGACACGGGGCAGCGGCCACAGCTGCTGCAGTACCTTTTGAATATTTCTTCGACCATTGTCAACATTTTATTCCCCTCACACTTCCCAGCATTTCCCGTGCGGCTCTTTTTAGCCAGCAGCGCTGCCCCGAAGGTCCCGCGGTGCAGCTCTTTTAGTGACACGGGGCAGCGGCCACAGCTGCTGCAGTACCTTTATTGTACCTCTTTTACCATGCTCAATATTTTATTTCCTTTACACCTCTCAACCTTTCCCGTGCTGCTCTTTTTACCCAGCGGCGCTGCCCCGAAGGTCCCTCGGTGCAGCTCTTTTAGTGACACGGGGCAGGGGCCACACCGGCTGCAGTATCTTTTGAATATTTCTTCGACCATTGTCAACATTTTATTCCCCTCACACTTCCCTTTGTCAATATTTTATTCTGCTCACACTTCTCAGCCTTTCCCGTGCTGCTCTTTTTGACCAGCAGCGCTGCCCCAAAGGTCCCTCGCTGCAGCTCTTTTAGTGACACGGGGCAGCAGCCACTCCTGCTGCAGTACCTTTTGAATATTTCTTAGACCATTGTCAATATTTTATTCCGCTCACACTTCCCAGCATTTCCCGTGCGGCTCTTTTTACCCAGCAGCGCTGCCCCAAAGGTCCCGCGGTGCAGCTCTTTTAGTGACACGGGGCAGCAGCCACTCCTGCTGCAGTACCTTTTGAATATTTCTGAGACCATTGTCAATATTTTATTCCGCTCACACTTCCTAGCATTTCCCGTGCGGCTCTTTTTACCCAGCAGCGCTGCCCCAAAGGTCCCGCGGTGCAGCTCTTTTAGTGACACGGGGCAGCGGCCACAGCTGCTGCAGTACCTTTATTGTACCTCTTTTACCATGCTCAATATTTTATTCCCTTTACACCTCTCAGCCTTTCCCGTGCTGCTCTTTTTACCCAGCGGCGCTGCCCCGAAGGTCCCGCGGTGCAGCTCTTTTAGTGACACGGGGCAGGGGCCACACCTGCTGCAGTATCTTTTGAATATTTCTTCGACCATTGTCAATATTTTATTCCCCTCACACTTCCCTTTGTCAATATTTTATTCCGCTCACATTTCCCAGCATTTCCCGTGCGGCTCTTTTTACCCAGCAGCGCTGCCCCAAAGGTCCCTCGGTGCAGCTCTTTTAGTGACACGGGGCAGCGGCCACAGCTGCTGCAGTACCTTTTGAATATTTCTTAGACCATTGTCAACATTTTGTTCCCCTCACACTTCCCAGCATTTCCCGTGCGGCTCTTTTTACCCAGCAGCGCTGCCCCAAAGGTCCCGCGGTGCAGCTCTTTTAGTGACACGGGGCAGCGGCCACAGCTGCTGCAGTACCTTTATTGTACCTCTTTTACCATGCTCAATATTTTATTTCCTTTACACCTCTCAACCTTTCCCGTGCTACTCTTTTTACCCAGCGGCGCTGCCCCGAAGGTCCCTCGGTGCAGCTCTTTTAGTGACACGGGGCAGGGGCCACACCGGCTGCAGTATCTTTTGAATATTTCTTCGACCATTGTCAACATTTTATTCCCCTCACACTTCCCTTTGTCAATATTTTATTCCGCTCACATTTCCCAGCATTTCCCGTGCGGCGCTTTTTACCCAGCAGCGCTGCCCCAAAGGTCCCGCGGTGCAGCTCTTTTAGTGACACGGGGCAGCGGCCACTCCTGCTGCAGTACCTTTTGAATATTTCTGAGACCATTGTCAATATTTTATTCCCGTCACACTTCCCCTTGTCAACATTTTATTCCCCTCACACTTCTCAGCCTTTCCCGTGCTGCTCTTTTTACCCAGCAGCGCTGCCCCAAAGGTCCCGCGGTGCAGCTCTTTTAGTGACACGGGGCAGCGGCCACACCTGCTGCAGTACCTTTATTGTACCTCTTTTACCATGCTCAATATTTTATTCCCTATACACCTCTCAGCCTTTCCCGTGCTGCTCTTTTTACCCAGCGGCGCTGCCCCGAAGGTCCCGCGGTGCAGCTCGTTTAGTGACACGGGGCAGCGGCCACTCCTGCTGCAGTACCTTTTGAATATTTCTTCGACCATTGTCACTATTTTATTCCCCTCACACTTCCCTTTGTCAATATTTTATTCCGCACACATTCCCAGCCTTTCCCGTGCTGCTCTTTTTACCCAGCGGCGCTGCCCCGAAGGTCCCGCGGTGCAGCTCTTTTAGTGACACGGGGCAGCGGCCACTCCTGCTGCAGTACCTTTTGAATATTTCTTCGACCATTGTCCATATTTTATTCCCGTCACACTTCCCCTTGTCAATATTTTATTCTGCTAACACTTCTCAGCCTTCCCCGTGCTGCGCTTTTTACTCAGCAGCGCTGCCCCAAAGGTCCCGCGGTGCAGCTCTTTTAGTGACACGGGGCAGCGGCCACTCCTGCTGCAGTACCTTTATTGTACCTCTATTACCATCCTCAGCATTTTATTCCCTATATACCTCTCAGCCTTTCCCGTGCTGCTCTTTTTACCCAGCGGCGCTGCCCCGAAGGTCCCGCGGTGCAGCTCTTTTAGTGACACGGGGCAGCGGCCACTCCTGCTGCAGTACCTTTTGAATATTTCTTCGACCATTGTCAATATTTTATTTCCCTCATACTTCCCTTTGTCAATATTTTATTCCGCTCACATTTCCCCAGCCTTTCCCGTGCTGAACTTTTTACCCAGCAGCGCTGCCCCGAAGGTCCCTCGGTGCAGCTCTCTTAGTGACACGGGGCAGGGGCGGAGAGCCCTCTAGGTGCGGCTCCTCGGTGCCACTTTACCGTGTTCTATTTTATTTCATTGGCACCTCGCGCGTTGCGCCGGGCGGCTCATTCGGAGACATGTACCGGCTCCCACAGCGCCCCGCCCGCCGCCGCTCCCCGGGGCCCTCCCCGCTGCTCTCGGGAGATCGCACACCGCAGGCGGCCCAAGCCCCGTCCCGCCGACGGCACTCGCCACCCGCCGCCCGCCGCCGCGTTCTCCCGCTGCCTACCGGCACACGAAGCGGCGCTGCCGATGACGGAGCCGATGCGCGGCTGCCACGCCGCTTTCCCCGCGCCTCAGGGCCGGCGGCTTCGGCCCCACAGGGCGGCGTCCCCGCATCCGGGCCAGCCCGCGGAGCTCCTGCCGCTGCCGCCGCCGCCCCCCGACTGAGGGGCCGCGACGCCGGCGCCCCCTTTTATACTCCGCACCCCCCTTTTCCCGCCACTGCCGCGCTGGGCTCCCCCCACCTCAAAACCGCCCAGAAGCGCCCGAGGCGGGAACGGCGCAGCCGCGACGGTGCCTCAGAGAAGCTCTTTTAGCGGCACGGGGCAGCGGCCACCCCTCCTGCAGTACCTTTATTGTACCTCTTTTACCATGCTCAGCATTTTATTCCCTATACACCTCTCAGCCTTTCCCGTGCTGAGCTTTCTACCCAGCAGCGCTGCCCCGCCGGTCCCACGGTGCAGCTCTTTTAGTGACACGGGGCAGCGGCCATACCTGCTGCATTACCTTTTGGATATTTCTTAGACCAGTGTCAACATTTTATTTCCCTCACACTTCCCTTTGTCAATATTTCATTCCGCTCACACTTCCCAGCCTTTCCCGTGCGGCTCTTTTTACCCAGCAGCGCTGCCCCGAAGGTCCCGCGGTGCAGCTCTTTTAGTGACACGGGGCAGCGGCCACACCTGCTGCAGTACCTTTATTGTACCTCTATTACCATGCTCAGCATTTTATTCCCTATACACCTCTCAGCCTTTCCCGTGCTGCTCTTTTTACCCAGCAGCGCTGCCTCGAAGGTCCCGCGGTGCAGCTCTTTTAGTGACACGGGGCAGCGGCCACTCCTGCTGCAGTACCTTTTGAATATTTCTTTGAGCATTGTCAATATTTTATTCCCCTCACACTTCCCAGCCTTTCCCGTGCTGCTCTTTTTACCCAGCAGCGCTGCCCCGAAGGTCCCTCGGTGCAGCTCTTTTAGTGACACGGGGCAGCAGCCACTCCTGCTGCAGTACCTTTTGAATATTTCTTAGACCATTGTCAACATTTTGTTCCGCTCACAGTTCCCCAGCCTTTCTCGTGACTCTTTTTACCAGCACCGCCCCGCCGTGGGTCCCTCGGTGCAGCTCTCTTAGTGACACGGGGCAGGGGCGGAGAGTCCTCTAGGTGCGGCTCCTCTGTGGCGCTTTCCTTGTTCTGTTTTATTTCATTTTCATTTCTATTTTATTTTATTTTCACCTCGCGCGTTGCGCCGGGCGGCTCATTCGGGGACATGCACCGGCTCCCACAGCGCCCCGCCCGCCGCCGCTCCCCGGTGCCCTCCCCGCTGCTCTCGGGAGATCGCACCCCACAGGCGGCCCAAGCCCCGTCCCGCCGACGGCACTGGCCACCCGCCGCCCGCCGCCGCGTTCTCCCGCTGCCTACCGGCACACGAAGCGGCGCTGCCGATGACGGAGCCGATGCGCGGCTGCCACGCCGCTTTCCCCGCGCCTCAGGGCCGGCGGCTTCGGCCCCACAGGGCGGCGTCCCCGCATCCGGGCCAGCCCGCGGAGCTCCTGCCGCTGCCGCCGCCGCCCCCCGACTGAGGGGCCGCGACGCCGGCGCCCCCTTTTATACTCCGCACCCCCCTTTTCCCGCCACTGCCGCGCTGGGCTCCCCCCGCCTCAAAACCGCTCAGAAGCGCCCGAGGCGGGATATCCCCTGCAGTGGAATCCCTCCTGTACTGGAAAAGGTGCGGTAAAGAAAAAAAAATTGAACTCCGATCTTTACAGAAATGTCCCAAAAATCGAAGCCGCTGTGAGGGGCTTCGTGGTGAGCCTGGTCCCTCAGGTAACGGCGCTTTCCATTGGCTGCCGGAGTAGCCAGGGCTCCTATTGGCTGCCGCACGCTGCGACGCTTCCGATTGGCTGCTGCCCGACCCGCCGCCCCCGGGCCGCTGCTGCTGGGGGTCTCGCCAGGCGGGCTGCAGCCAGAGCAGGACACAGCGCAGCGCCAGCAGGCGTCCAGCGGTGCTCCGTGTCTGTCGGCGTTTGCAGTTCAGACAGACAAATTGAATCCAAATTGCCGGCGATTTCCTCCACCTGCTGTTTCTCCTCTGTTTTCCTGGATGGATTTGACAGCGCCTTCTTTCCCCCCACAGAGTTGGAAAGCAAAATGCTGAGGTGCCCCTTGGCCATCTCCGCTTCCTTCCACAGCTCCAGCCTTGTCCCTCTTTCTCCCCCCTTTCCTTTGCACTAGGTTCTCCCTCCTCCTTTCCCAGGCAACTCGCAGCAGAGACATTTCACCCACCGGCACCAGCTGCTTCCTCTCACTCCGTCCCAGTTTGCCCACTTTGAACTACTGGAGCCGCCTGCCCGCGGAGCCGGACCCGCCGTGCGCCTGGGTAATGGTGGCGTGAATTATCGCAGGGATTATTGGGGTGGGCTGGGCCTGGCCATGTGCCTGGTGCCAGCAAAACCACTCTGTCCCTCTCCTCCTCACCCTGGGCAGGGAACAGAACACATCAGGAAAGACCTGAGGATGGGGAGAAGGGCACAGAGAGATCACTCACCGGTCACTGGAATAAGAGACACGACTGGGGGGAATAAATTGAATTTATTGTCAAACAAATCAGAGTAAGAGAATGAGAGGTAAACCTGCAGGGGTTCAAGCCTAGGAACGAGGACTTTTTCCTCGGCAGCTCGCAGCTGCACGAGGGGGATAAAGGATCCCCCGGGGCCCCCGAGCAGCGGCTCTGCCCCCCCTCAATGGGGATGTGTCCAGATCCGCCGGTCCATCCCGGGCTTTGGGGGGCAAGAGTGCAGCAGGCGCTGAGCTGCTCCATGGAGCTTACAGCCCCCGTTGGATCCGTCGGGGTGTGACACAGTCACTGCTGGGCGTCCGTCAGCGCTCGGTGTCTGTTGGCGTTTGCAATCCCGACAGATAAATTGAGTCCAAACCGGCAGCGCCGGCTCATCTTTACTGTTCTTTTTCAATTTCTTAATGAATTAAGGGAAAACTCCCTTTAGTCACCATTTCAAAGCCTTTAATCAAGGGGAAAACGGAGGTTCCCTCTCAATTTAGACCCGTAATTGATGCATAAGGAGGGTCTCCCCTAAATTTAAACCCAAAGAAAAAGTGAATCAAGGGGGAGTTTTGCTCAAATTAGCCTCCTAAAATGAGGGGAAATGCAGTTTCCTCTTCAATTTCCCTCAAGAAACACCATTTTGGGGGCTTTTGGACACATTTTTCCTCTATGAAAGTCCCTTCAAATGAGGGTCCCCCTCGATGGAACTCTTATAATGGCACATAAAGAGGTTCTTCTCAAGGGAAGCCCTTTAAAACCAGGGACGGTGGTGTTTTGCCCTCAATTTTAACCTTAAGATGATGAAAATGGGGCGGTTTCCCTCAATTCAAATCCATCAAACAGCACCATAAAGGCTTTCTTCTTCCATTTAGATACAAAAATAATGGAAAACAGTGATTCCCTGCCAACTGAGATACAAAATCATGAAAACGTTGTGTGTTCCTTCAATTGAGACCCTCCAAATCGTAGATGAAGTGGGATCCTCCTAAGTTCAAACACAATTACAGAAATGGAGTGTTTTCCCCTCAATTTAAATCCTTTTTCTTCTCGTACCCCCCCCCCCCTTTTTTGGGGGGGGAGGGGGTGGGGGCGAGGCACTGGGAGCATTTCCTCCTCCTCACTGGTCGCACTTGGGGCTGCTGCACGTTGGAGAGTGGTGGGAAGTTTCCTCCCAGTTCCCTCCCAGCGTTCCCAGTATCTCTTCCAGTGCTCCCACTGGCAAAACACTGGGGGGCACTGCATGGTCTGATGATGGAGGGGTGCATTGTCGAGGATCACAGAGGGACCCAGGGGGTCCCAGGCGTCCTTGGTGGGGTTCCAGATTCAGCAGTAGGATTTTTCTGACTATGAGTGAGCTATGTGGCCTTTGGAGGTGTCCCTTCCTCTCCTGCTCACAAGAGAGCAGCTCAGAGGTGATTTGGCTCCTGAGCGTTTCAATTTAGGCCCCCAGAGAGGAGGAGCTGCTGCCCACATTACACCTTACAGCTCTGCCAAGGGGCATCTAACCCCATGTGTGCTCAGGAGGTGGGGATGCAAACCCCAAATCCCATCTCCGCCTCCCTCTGCAGTCCTTTAGTCTGGAAAACTAGTTCCTCTAATCTGGAAAACCAGTCCCATAACTACAGTAAACCCAGAGTCTCCTGAGTGAGAAACCACATACTTGTAGTTCCTCTGCAATAGCCTCATCCCACCTCCAGCAGCCCCTGGGAAGTTGCAGGCAAGAACACCTAACCTGGTAAGCAACTCCAATTCTTGGCAGATTTCCAGGGCAATGCAAAAACATTTCAAAATATTTTTTCAAAACATCTGCTTATTGTCCTTTAATGCAAAATAGTGATTCCATACCAGTCCTAAGAAGAACAGGCCCAGAGAAGACCTTGCTCTCTACAACTCCCTGACAGGAGGGTGTAGCCAGGTGAGGACTGGCTGCTTCGCCCAGGCAACCAGTAACAGGACAAGAGGAAATGGCCTCAAGCCGCACCAGGGTTGGGCATCAAGAGGACTTTCTTCCTGGAAAGGGTGGTCAGGCCTTGGCAGGGGCTGCCCAGGGAGGTTTGGAGTCCCCGTTCCTGGAGGTGTCCGAGGAACACCTGGACATGGCACTCAGTGCTCTGGGCTGGGTGACAAGGTAGGGATTGGGCACACGTTGGACTCGATGACCTTAGAGGGCTTTTCCAACCTCAGTGGTTCTGTGATTCTCATTATTCCAAATTCATTTGCAAAAGCTCTCACACCTCTAGTCACACCTTAGCAGGTGTGTAGGCCCAAGCTCATACGTTTGAGAGATTTACTGCCTCCAGTGGGATCTACACCGCAATTTCAGGAAGAGGCAGGACTTGAGCCGTTACGAGAGAAAACTTTGCAAAAGCATTCCCTGGAGAGACATCCTGAAGGAAGGTGTCTCCCCCTCTTCTGACCATAGAGGGAGCTGAGTCTCCAGAGTTAATTCTAAAACTTTCAAGCTCCAAGTCTGACTCCCAGAAATTTTATTGGCCCCGCTTCCCAGCACAATACTCAGGCCTCACACGTCGAGGAAAAAAGCAGTGCAGATTAAATAATTAATGCTTCTGGGTACTATTCTCCCTCTAAACTACACACAATCCCAAAGGAACAAAACCCTTAAAGAAGATGGATTGCTCTCGCTAGCACAAGAAGGAGAAATCTGACAGGGATCTACTTCATCATTCTGCCAAGGCTTTGTCAAACACCTCAGCTCCTGCACTTCAGGGAATAAGAAGTGGCTTATAAAAAGTGACTTTTATGTCAGTGAGCATGTTATTATGGATTAATCTCGCACTGGAGAACAGTCTTCATACCCTACTGCATCACCCAAAGAGTCTGGAGGCTGCTGCCTAGTGAGCTCCCGAGTTGTATCTTCCTTGTCAATCTTATCAGCCCCCTTGTTTGATTGTTAAAAACGTAATCAAAATGCAGCAAGCATTGGCCCAACGGCTCAGGACTTGCATATCTCTTCCAAAGAGAGGGAGAAAAAAGAGTGTTTCTCCCAAATCACAGAGTTTAAAAGTTCATGTTATCTACATATATTTTTAAAAGAAAAAGAGGAACAGTAAAATATCAGTTAATGTGCCAGTGGTGCTCCACTCTGTTTCTGTTCTCTTCTTCCACTTGTAGCATCTCTAAGAATACTTTAAAACCAGCCAACCAACCAAAACAACAACAAAAAAACAACGTTGAATTGAAGCTGAACAAGAAGCAATCTGGCTGCTGGCTTGTGGGCACTCCACTGCCTGAGTTCCAGTAAGGGAGTTTATCCTCTCCGCAGTTTTGAGCCAGATCCCAAAGTACTGAGCATCACCTTTTAGCTTTTTTAAGATTTTAACTGTAAGAAAAGCTGCTGGGGAGGGCCATGCTCCAGGAACATCCATGGGATTTCACCTGTGCAGCTTTCTAAGCTGAACTTGAGTACCAGACACAATCTCAGCCTGTGCTACACAGAGAGGAAAAAAAACCCTCTAAATACACTAAGCTATTTCTATTGCCTTCTTAGATACCCTATTTTCTTCCATTTTCAAGTCCTTTCTTGTTTAATTTACATATACAAAAGTTACATTTGCATTTTTAAACCCTATATATCTTTATTTAGAATTTCTTATCCTCCATGATGCTGTATATAATACAGCAGATATGGGGTTGTATTTTGAAATCAATTTCAATAATAAAATAAAATTACTTATATATACATACAGATAAGAAAAGCTACAGTTTTTAATATGTTTTGCAGAAACACACCCGCTAAACTTCCAAGCATTTTTGGTCTGTAACCTCCGTTTTTTAGAAGGACCACGCCTAACCCCTCTCATACCCTACTCACCTTCTCCTCGACTGCAGGTATTTCTCCTATGTGCCAACCCAGAGTAAAGGAACCTCGGTTTACCCCCTTACATTTAAATGTTTTGGGGTGTTACAGACCCTTGCACGGGTCTATACAGTTTGCCATTATCTGAGTGGGAGAATTTAGGTGAGACAGGCACAGGTTGGAGGGAAACTCACGGCGCTACATCAGGTTTTGATGTTCATGTGGTTTAATAAGTTAACAGATTCAGCCATTACACAGCAATAGAACTCTTCTTCAAGATTTACAAAGGTGCAAGAACTTCATTTAGTCGTAAGTAGTTTAATTTTCATTATTAGCTACACAGTTCCAATTCTTTCCCACCTGAACAACCTGGGGTCAAAATTTTTAATCCACCCAGACAGAAAGCATCAAAGCACAAAAGAGCACACACAAGGAGGGGGGCTAATTCAAATTCCATGTACGCATTTGGTCCAGTACCTTACAAGCAAGGAAAGGTGATGTGGACCGGTCGTGCCTTATAGAAGGAGCTGCGATATAACAAGTACACCTTTGCCGGAAGTTTGACCACCACTGGGACTGTTACCCTACCCTGAGACTCGCCGTGACCTTGCAGTAGGGAAGGCGGGGTGGAGAGAACAATGCAAAAAGACCACAAATGACAACCCTCCACACACTCAAGCATCTCCACAGCTACCCAGAAATGACTTCTCTGTAGGTTTAGCAAACAATGACCCAAGAGAAGCTATCGCATCGCTAAAGCCAAAGAACGTAACAACACCACGTGCCATGCACCCAGTTCTAGTCTAGAAACGGCACATGCCCGTGGTGCTCTTCTATCAGTTTGAAGAAGTTTTTGTTACATTCCCCTCCACTGAACTTGCTCTCCACCCAAATAGTCTGCCCTCGCTCTTCCCCATTTCAGTCAAGCTGCCTAAAAACCCCACCCTCAACTGCATAAGCAGCATGGGGGTGCTTGCAGGGGCAGGAGTTTGATTTGCTTGCTCAGGTCTGCCCCTGCAGAGGTCTGCGCAAGGAATGGATATGAACACCGAAGAAGCTGGTAGGGCCACTCTCCTGTGCCCCTATTGGCACTGTCACCCGCAGTAACTTTGCACCGTTACCGGTATAGGCATTTGCAGAGCGTGCTCTAATTATAAGTGTGTGCAAATACACATCTATGCACCCAATCCCTCTGGCCTCAGACATCCATCACGCTAAATCCTATGGCACCGTCAGAACACTGAGGTTTTGCGGTTCCCTTCATTTTTTCCTGTGTCCATTTTCCACTGACTCAAGAGGATATCTCTCATGGGCCAACATCAAGGGCTTTTTTTGATGACGAGACTCTTAAAAAGCCTTTCCTAAGCATAGGGAGAAGATGTATCCAGACAGAAATATAAGCATACTTACAGCTTACAGCTACCGTAAATCTATTTTCTTCAGAGAAGCAAAAATACACAGCCACAGGTAAATTCTAGTAAATCTGTTCAGCCAAAATAAAAAACAAACAAACAAAACAAACCGACCAAACCAACAAAAAAAACCCCCACAAAACCCACAAACAAGCAAAAAAACCCCAACAAACCAAAAAACCCTCCAAGCAAACAACAACAACAAAAATAAAACCCAAAAAAACCCCCAAAAAACTAAAACAATCCCAACAAAATGCCTACTTTGGCTTCATTTACAAGTCACTGTTCCTGCTTGTGCAGCCAGTAGCAAAACATGGCATTTGGAACGCAGGCCCTCATATGCAGGCTGAACTCCTTCAGAAGCTTCCGTGCATTCAAGCCCGCTGCTCTGCTGTTCCTCTTTCACCATATATTTGGTCAAGGACCAATTTCACAAGGTGCAAATAGCGAGCCTACCCTGAGACAACAATCTGCCAACTGCAGATCATTTGAGCTTAAAAAGTTTGATGGTGGCATGTGCCATTCATGGGGTTGCTCTGTGGTCCCAGGCATTATGAAATGCCACAGAGCCCACAGCAGCACCAAGGTGAGGGCACAGGCATCTGGAAGAAGTTAAACAGGGAAAGTAGATTTCAAATAGCATTTCTTCTGACCTAAAGCCAGAAACATAAGTGGGGATTTAATACAAAAGAGGTTTCTCAAAGCAGCAATTCTATGGGGGGAAATTCCCAGGGACTTAGTCTTTGCAGCTTCTGGAGAACGAAACCCTATGTGACCTTCCCTTTCCATCTGAGAAGATTAGGATAGAAGAATTGTTTCTCACACCAATAATCACACCTCCACCACGAAGCAGATTCATTACCATTCGTGCCTTTAAGAAACCAGGAGATTCACCTGTGCTCACAGTCAGGACTAACAAAACGGGCACCTACTGCTTGGGGGATGAAAACATCTCTGCGGGCCAGAAAGAAAGCCTTGTTCAGATAAGAAGAGGAAGGATCAACACAGTTAATAAGGAACATATCGGAACCAGAAAATTTCCAACGCACACAGCAGAGCCATGCCCTGCTATCCCTCTGTTCCTCAAACAGCACTTCAGCCAAACACCCTGAAAAACCATCTGCACTTATGGAGAACATTCAGAAGAAGATAAAAGGTTACAATATTGGTCTTATGCTGTACAACTCTGAGAAGCAACAAAATGTCAGAAAATACATCTCCTCTAGGAAACACAAGCAGATGTAGGACTTAATGTCGGGGGATGCATTCTGCCAGCACTAGACAACATCCATTCCCTTTGCAAGCTGTCTAACCAGATACAGATTTGCAGCACAAGTTACTGCCCGTGGTAAAAAACACTGCTAAAAATTCGAGGGAAGGTATGCCCCTACTGGCATGCTTCCTGCGTGCCATTCATTCTGCCGAGCACAGTGCAGGTGTCTTCTGCTGCATCAAGTTCAAAACCAAAAACGGTACCTCCACTGCAAGTCATTGGCAGGCATAGCCTGAAGCAAACAAACCGAGAACAAAACAGGAAAGCCAGAGACATATGACAGGAACTGCCCATTTAACATGGCTAGAAAGGGACCCCATGGCCGGTGAGGAACTCAAGCTTCCGTTTTTACTCCCTTTCCTATCACCTCCTCATCCAAGCCAGACCAAAATATGCTGGGTCAAGAACCTAGGTATGTGTTTGTCAGACACAAACCTTGCCTTTCCTCCCTCCGGTCTACAGTGACAATGACAACACTGGCTAGCCCTCACAGCCCTCCTTGTGTACATGAGCCTCAGATCCCCAATTCCCAAGAACAGTGGTGACCCTCGGTGTTCACCTCCAGCCACTCCGCACCAAGACAGCTCAAGACACTCTTACAGTTTAAAGAAAAGAACACAGAACTATCAAAAAACGGGACTCGAAGCAGGTCCTCGATTAACCCACAACTGAAGAGCTGTGGGCTCTTCCGCTGGCATTTCTAATGCAAAGCTTCACAGCATCCCACTAGAGAAGTGGTGCTGTCTGGGTTCAAACTTTCAAGGTTTAATACCTTGAAATGGTGTTAAAACAAATAAATAAAATCCAAAAATGGAATACAAAGTAGTGTCGTAGCTGCAAGTCGTAGAGGGGATGGTGCAAGGGAGAACGCCAAACTGAAACCAAACTCCGAGACTTTGGGAACAAGGGTGTGCCTGAGAAGGACAGCACCGCACATGACAGCGCCGCACCAACCCAGCAAAAGAAGGCTATGTCAAACTGGTGGCTGAATTGCTACAGGCAAGCCACAGATGGGATCTGCTCAAGTTCCAACAGCACTGTAAGTGCAAACCACAGTCATTCGCATCAAGGAAAATGATCCTCAGCGAGAAACAGTGAGCTCTCTGACATCCACGGCGCACGGAAGTGCAAACAAAGCCACAGTGCCATGTGGACAAGGAACGAAACAAAAGATAAAAGACATGACAGAGCTTGGGGACGACAAGGACTCCCAGACCAAAACAGATGTAGAAGTTCCTGGTCAGCCAGCTGGACCAATACGATTCTTCGGATTCATACATGCCCAATCATGTGAGGAGTCGGCAGGAAAAACAGCAGAGTCCCTCCTGCTAGCACACACTGGCACTTTCAATTACAGCCCTTGGTAACTCTGGCCTTCCCTACCTGCACAAACATGCAAGAAATAGCCGCCCGTAAATCCTTTTGCAGCAGCATACCGAACGCATTCTGGTCTTTGGAAACAGCACACAGCAGCAGTATCGGCAAGCCAAGGTTTGTCCTTCTGAGAAACGCGTTTTACGCACACCACCAAGAGAACTGCTTTTTCAGCTGGTAGCATCCTGCATAAGGAAGGGCAACAGACACCACCACAGGAGGTACTCTAATGGAAGAGCAGAGCTAGAGAATCCAGTCAGGCCTGGGAAACAGCTCTTCTGTGAGGTTTTTCCTCCCCTCTGTCCCACCTCCTTAACTCGACAGCCCACAGGAGAGCAGGAGTTTCCTCTCAAACCAGGCACACTGACAGCATGAGTGTTTCTCCCGAGAGCATTGTTATGTGCTATCTGAAGGGAACTTCTGGGGATATTATAGACAAAATGTGCATGGGCCAGGAGACCAGACAACTGTTCCTCTAGAAGAACAGCCTCCTCCCGCACGAGGATTCTATTTTCCCCTGCACGCCTCTCCCTCTGCAAATACCCACTGCAGAAATGCCCTCTGTTTGAATGGGGTGGATCGTGTTTGCAGGAAAAAAGGAAATGCAAACCAGAAAGATTCCTTCTACTAGAGGAAACTCATCAGTGAAAACACGTAAACTCTCGCCTCTTTCTGGCATGTGCCTTCAGGCTCCCCATCAGACTGCCTTTCACCACATTCCTTGCCTTTTTCCTTGCCATCCATCCCCAGCATGGTGCCAGTCCTTGGCACGAGAACCACGAGACTGGACGCTCTGCAGGACCGGAAGACAGCCTGGCAGCCCTTCGGCAACATCCCCAAGAGTAAGGGATCTGCTCATGCAATAGCTGGTGTGTGCATTCAGTACAGGCCCTTCCCTGTTCAAGAACACAGATGTGGAAGGAGTGCTGTGTCACAAGGTGGCTGCACAGGGTGGCAGAACTGACAGCACTGACCAGGCGTTCTTGAGAGGGCTCAGGCTTCTACGAAAACTTGTGCAGTGGTTAAAACTTCCTTCTTAGAGACTTCTTCCTTCCCCAACACAGCACAGAAAACAGGGGCTCCTCAGTGCTGTCTGAACCAGAGACTGTTCCAATGGCAGAGCCAGATGGAGGACCACAACTCCGACAGCTGTCTTCCGACAGCTCACAGCCCAGGAGCACATCACCCTGCAGCGCGCCTCAGGTTACGGCCTCTGCACCAAGCACAAGCAATAATAGCATTTAGATCATCAGTGACTGCATCTCTCACTAGAAGAGCCGAGTGAGGCTACATCCCACACTTCTCGGCAATGTAGCTAACCAGCTAACCCAGTAGTTTCTTGATTTTAACTCTGAAGGCTGCCACTTGAGAGACCTGCCCCCCGTTTCCGTGAGGCACCTGACGATGCCAGATGGCTACAGAGATGGAGTCACTTCTGCAGCTCCTGGGACCCCCGGGGGATTAGCGTGCCACCTGGATTTTCTGGGAGAGCACAGTGGGGTGCAACAATCAGAGAAGGCTAAGCCAAGGCAGCCAAACAGCCTGAGTCCTGGGTTTGCCACTTCTGCTCCCCAAATGGTGTAAAGCACTGGGATGTCTTCCCTCAGCCAAGGTTGGAAAGAACTGGACTGCAAGTCACAGATACCATGGAGTGGGAAGACAAGAGACTAGAAAACAATCTCTGAGAAATCTTTCCGATGGGCTTCTCCCTCCTTCAGTTCTCACCTGCTGACGTGTTGTCACTACCTTTGGGTTTGGATTTAGACTTGAAGGAGAAGCGTTTGATGAGGCGGTGAGAGAAGCTACCAGTTTTCTTTCTGGTGGCGGAGTTGGCAGTGACATTGGACAAGTCATCGTGTGACTGACTCAGGCCCGCTTCCTTCTGCTTGCTCCTTCTCCGGAAGATGAGCTTGGTACCGCTCCGAAGAAAGCTAACTGCAGAGACAGGAAGGAGACAGAAACCATGATAGCATCCTGCAATGGCGAGTTTCGGGGACAGTGACGCACCCAGCCATTCTCACACATGCAGCCGTCCGCTTCCACGCCGAGCGGCAGAAGTACGTGGCAGGTCAACTAATCTCAGCTTCCAAATGCAAGACAAAGTCTCAGTTCATGACAGACTGCAACATCAACAAGCCACCCCACTAAACATTCCGCCCCGTGTCCCCTCTGCATAAACAACGTCCTCCCCTTAGTGGAAGAGTGCAGAATTTTAAATGAAAGCCAAGACTCATATGAATGGAAAACAAGCGAGAACATGTGGATCTGAAGACCCTGAGAGGAATATACAAGAGGGAAAAGGCCTCTCAGACCAGCCTGTCTCAAGGGCACATGGATTAACTTTGTCATCGATTGCCTGGAACAACTGCCTGCGTTTCTGTGACACGCCCGGTCTGGAGGCAAATAATGCCAATGGCTCCTTATGACTCACTCCAGCAGGAGAAGATGGAGACGCTGATTGCTCTCAACCTCAAATGGATCAGAAAGACACATCCAAAACCTGCACGCCATGTAACACTCCTAGGGTATTTCCTGTGGAGGGTGTTTGTTTTCCATATTCCCTCTCTTCCCCACCTGCCAAGTCTCTCAAGAATCTGGGTCACACACCCTTCTACCCACTGACGTGCAAGAAAGGGGCCTCCGCAGCTCAACCCGTACCTGTTTGTAACAGGGTACAACCCCCCAAAATTTGTCCCACTCTCATACTCCGAGTAACCAAGAATTCGATTTGCATTTCTTTATGTAAGTCGGTAGCAGAAAAATCCAAGATGCGCCATCCACCTAACTGACAAATGTGCGGAATGGCGAGGACAGCAGCTAGGTTGGGGCGGGCCCACTCCATCATTTAAAAGAAGTGAGTTTGTGGGGACATCTTACAGTACGACAGGTCAGAGGCACTAGCTGCTTCGATACTAATAGAGAAAGAAGGAGGGCAATCGAGGCCCATACAATCCACATTGCTGGACGGCCTGCACTTCCACACCACGGGCGGCCACATTCAGAGAAGGAATCATTATTTACGGACATGCGCCTGATCTGTGGACCTGGAGGCCAGGGAGAGAAAAGGGGGTCTCCAGAATACACAGGCTGCGCAGGGTTCCCATCCAAGGGAGCATAGAAACTCAAAAGGCTACAGGAATCAGACACCTACAAATGGCGGCATTTGGAATCATTCCAGTGGAAAAACCACAAGAGGAAGGCAGGCTCTTCCAGGCTCTGTCAGAAGCTGCTCTTTGCTATGCTGAAAGGTGGCTGCAGACCCCATGCTTGGGTGGGGAACTTGGATGCCACTTTATCCTCATGTACAGCTAATCTTACAGGCTCATGTTAGCTACCATCTAACAGTTCATCCTTACCTTTGTGATCTTTCAAGCTCCTGGTCTCAAGGGCTCCCGTGGAACCAGTTTCGGACTCAACATCTTCCACTGACGGTCTTTCAGAGATGTCTGATCGCGTTGTCTCGTCCAGCTCCTGACTGTCCCTTTGTCCCAATGGCGACGCTTCCAGTGGCTGTGACAATTCCGTAGAATCGTGCATCCGCTCAGCTGTGCCCTCTGCCTCAGAGTCCCCATATGCTGTGGCCTCCAGGGATGCAGTGTAACCCAGAGAAAGTGCCATTTCATCTTGAGCAATAGGTACCTGAAGGGAGGTTAGAAGGGCAGACAGACATGAAGACAGGATCAAAAGAATTGCATTCATCTCCCTACTTCCATCTACACCTACATGTGGATGGCCCAGTTCAGATCATCAGTGCTAGATAGCACCGATGTGCAATTATCCCTCTTTGGCTGAAATATACTGTAACGTGGCCGATTACAAAGCATTCTGCTGCATGTCCCTCACTCCCATAGCCAATTTCAAGGAGAACGCCTTATATTCTCCACAAGGTTCAAAACCAGCTATGGCAGCCACCTCCCTTTCTGCAGCTACCTGCTGTGAACTCCCACCAGTGGCTACCCAGCAGACTGGCAAGGTACCTTTTAATGCTCACTGGGAAGAAGCGAAAGGCTTCTGATGAGCCAGTTATCTGTGCTGGAACCTTCCCACACTGGTCCCTACAGGACAGGTTAGTTTCATGCACGCATCCCTAAAAACGACCTCCCAGACTGGAAATGCAGCTCCTAACTACCAGAGACCTTGGACACTCCTGAGATGATCAGTGTACTACGTTTTGTTGGCGTCTTCTTGATGGTCTTGTTATTCGTCTCAGTTAGCTGCCTGATTGCCGTCTCGGCCACTGGATCCAAGCCATTGGGCATATGGCTATCCCCTGAGCACAAGAAAAATACCAATGCTTGGAGTAGCAACCTTCAGCAGAAGCAGAAGGTCGCTTGCCGACCGCGATGCTTGTAATAGGCAATTTACATGCACACGAACGTAGTTTCCCCACCCAGAGTTTATTACAGACTTGTCCAAATAAACCAAACAAAGGGAGGTCTGTATAGCTAGCTCTTGGCTTTTTTAGGTAGCTGAAAAGTTTCATTTCCCACCAGGCATATCATTAAAATGCGCCCCCCCACCCCCGCTCAGTGAAGACTTCCAAACACTCCCAATAGTTTGCTTTGGCGGCGAACTGTCAAAACGGCGGCAGTGCTCTGTTCCAGACACAATCAGAGCCCCAAGTGCAGGGTGAGCAAAGTTCTTTGGGTCCAGATAGACTGGAAAGTTCTTGCCAAGCAAGGAAACACTCATAGTCACTGACTGGATAGTCAAATGGGAATGTCTTTTACCTGCCCACACCCCACCACCAGCCTTCTGCCCCCACCTTCACTCAGGCGCTTGGACATTCTCTGAAGCAGAAAATGTAAATGAGCTCAGGGAACCGCACTCAGACTGCCGCTTTCCGAAACAGGCTAAGGAACAGTTACTTCAGTAAGAGCCTCAAATTTCCAAGCACTTACGGCTACCGCTGGGCAAGTGGCCATGAGGACAGCCGGTCTCCAAAAGCACTGTTGTCTTCTTCTCAGTCACTTCCACCTTGGAAGGTGACCTCGATGGTGAATCTTCACAGCAAAAGAGACACAGAGATCCCAGTAAGTGGAGATGAAGCTTACGCATATAGCTTATTATGCTCTCATATTGTGCCCCCTACACACAACCCCAGAAAGCCTCAAGTGAACATTCGGAGAGCCTGCAAGGCTGGTTCTGTAAGGCTTTGTGGCAACAACGCAGTAAGAAGCCTACTGGCAAAAACTCAGAATCACAGAATGGTTTGGGTTGGAAGGGACCTTAAAGACCACTTAGCTCCAACCAGCCTACTACTAGACCAGGCTGCTCAGGGCCCCATTCATCCTGGTCTTGAATGCTTCCAGGGACAGGGCAGCTACAGCTTCCCTGGGCAACCTGTGCCAGTGCCTCACCACCCTCAGGGGGAAAAATTTCTTCCTTATGGCTAATATAAATCTACCCTACTTCAGCTTAAAGCCATTCCCCCTTCTCTTATCACTGCGTGCCCTTGTAAAAAATCCCTCTTCAGCCTTCTTGTAAGCCCCCTTTTAGGTACTGGAAGGATGCTTGCTATAATGTCTCCCCAGAGCTTTCTCTTCTCTGGGGAGCCTTTCTTCACAGGGAAGTGTTCCAGGTACATGACCAACTTAGTGGCCTTCCTCTGGACTCACTCCAACAGGTCCGTGTCTTTCACGTGTTGGGGGGCTGCAAGGCTGGACACAGTACTCAAGGTGGAGTCTCAAAAGAGCAGAGCAGAGGGGGAGAATCACCTCTCTCGACCTGCTGGCCATGCTTCTTTTGATGCAGCCCAGGATATGGTTGCCTTTCTGGGCTGCAGTCCTGTGAAGCAGATGCATAGCAATACCTCATTCATGTCAAGCCCCACCTCTTGGAATATCCAGCACCACATTCACCAGGACACCAGAGCGCAAGCAGCAACAACCCCTAGTAAGCAAGGTCAATATGCTTTTGGCTCCACATTCAGCATGTTCAGCGTAACTTCTTTAGCAATGAAGAAACTAGAGAAAGCACGGCTAAACACTTAGCCTGACATCATGCAGAGGTTATGCGGTGGCATACGCATTAGACCTCCCACTGCCAAAAGAGTGTGAGAGAGGCTCATCCCTACCTCACCTTCCCTCTAGACACAGAGCTGCATCAATTCTCTCCCCTAGGGCTACACAAGGGTTTCCAGCCAGCCACAAAGACGCTAGGGATACAACAAGGATGCCTGTGTTCCGACCTGCACACCAGAAGTGGTACGTAAAGCGTGAGCCTGCAATGACCAGATGTGATGGCTAAACAGTTTTGCTACTGCCTTCGTGAGCAGCCATGGGAATATCGCAGCTAAGTTTGTGCTGCCATAGCAGCCACCTGTACAGTACACCTGCTGCTGCGCAGCCTCACCCAGTTTGCAGTCTGCCTTGGGCCGGGACTGAATTGTGGTGACAGTAGTCACGATGGTGCCATCGGGCATGATGGTCCGGTCCATCTCCACCTTCTTAGTGGGGGTGATGCTGGTTCGCAGAGATGCGGCATGATGAGCATTCAAAGATGCAGGAGCCTCCTGGAACAGCAGCTATAAAGAGTAAAGCACTGCTCAGAGAGGTTCTCTTCCTCCCAGATGGAAAGGCCGGCATGTTTGGGCAACAAAAGCTAGAGCTCTGGGCATCAAGGAGCCATCCCCAATATGGTATCAGTTCAACAGCCGGAGGCTCAGGGACCGAGGGTCCGGTGACAGCCACCCTTCCATAGCATAAGGGTCTGCTAGTCCTCTGCACCAAGCTCAGGTCCAAACATGCGTGTCTCCAGCTAGAGGCTCGCATCACGAATGCTTCCAGAGCGTGCGTGCGTGCAGAGCTTGGGGGATCATGAGCTCACCTCCAATGTAATGGTAGCTTCAGCTATCAGTGACTGTCCAGCTCCCGGGGCCAGTGAGCAGACCTGTCTCCCAGATGGTTGTTTGCCCGAAGAATCAATCAAAAGTGTGGCATATGCCAGCAGCACATCTGCAAGAAGGGAGAGTAAAAATGAAACCCTTCACAGGACCTCAGCACCTCAGACACCTCCAAGGTAACTCCTACTTTTGTGAAGCAGCCCCATGGGCCAACACAGCAGATCCCCACAACTCCGCTAACTCCCAGGTTCAAGAGGGAGAAGAGGCAGGCAGCGCTCCTCCGCTCCTCTTCAACAATCCAGGAATCAGCTGCCTTGAAAAGATGACCATTGTGTGGCCTCCATCAAAAATAGATACTGCAGTTAGTCCCTGACTGAGTACAAACGAACAGTTAAGAGCCGTACGCAAAGCTCTCCTAATACAGGAGGGAAAATCCCACATGCCCCTCCCTGCTTCAGAATGGAGACGGGCAGGCCACAGGAACCTCCTGATTCAAGGTCAGATCCAGACCATTTTGGTAAGAAGAACAGAACCCAGAGTTACTTCACACAGTCAGAAGCTCACATAAAGCTAAATATGAAAAGTCCTTTGCAGAATTCATCACACGTTGTACCGACATTGAACTACCACGGCCTAAAGTGCAGTAAGTCCCTTAGACACTTTTGCCTCCCCGTCTTATGACCCATCTTATGGCTGCCCATACTCACTTCCCCCTCCGTCGCTGTTCCCCAGCACCTGTAGTTTCAGTTCTTTGCTTCTAGGTCCCAACTCCCTGTTGAAATCGAAGATGGGCTGGTGTTAGGCACTCTTTTCTAAGTGGCCATGAAGCAAACAACCTCATTCTGTATCTTCCCTCCCTCAAATCTCACATGCCTCATCACCCTCTCCAAAGTTTCAGTAGCATGCACTGCTGTGGAGGACACGACTAGAGCACCAAACTACAGAAATGATAACTCTGGTTCATGTGCCCTGCAGAGCTGTGTAGGCTGCCAGTGGAAGTTGAGAGGGCAATCTCTCTGGAAGGCTGTTTATGCTACGGCCCTACTGCCCCTGCTGCTCCTACAGTCAGCGTTTCTGTCCACCCAGTTAAAACACAAAGTGTCCAGGGAAGTGAGAAATACATACACGAGCTTGGACCAATTGCCGGAATCAGTAGTCTAGCATGGGGGCAGCACAAACGGACATCGCCCCGTGGTACAGACTTCACCACTGCACCATGCACATCAGTTACTGCAGCGCGGTAAAGATACCCAGAGACTGTGCCGGTCCACCCACACTGTGGGTAGGCCAGAAAGGGAGCAGACACTTACAGAAAGAACTCGTCAGTCCACTCCATCTCTCCTGCAGCACCGACACTGCCACTTGGCATCGGCCTCGTCCACTTCTGCTGCGGGGGGCTGTCTAGCTCTGCCACACAGCGTATCTCCCCAACTCCTGCAACAGAGAGACAGAGGGCACGTGTGCACTCGTCAACAAGAGGCAGTGGTTCGTCAGGCACATGTCCCTCTTTTCCATTCAAACCCACCCAAAACATCCACTCGCTCCAATCTCACCGCCTGCATGCTTGCCCCTGTGGATCAGCAGTGTTTTCACGCTTACCTCCCTTCCCCTGGCAGCCCAAGTTCAGCACACGAAGATTCCGGAGCAACAGCTTAGAACCCAGAGGGACTGCTGCTACTCCGGACGGGGACTCTTGAGTCAACTTATTGCTGGGTACCTGAGGAATAGCAAGAGCGAGACCGATACCTTTATCGTTCACTCGCCAGCAGACAGCAGCAAGATTCATTGTCCTTGTATCTATTAACTAGCTCCTTACACCAACACAGGGGAATACCCGCAAAGCCGTCCATCAAGAGATGATGCTGCAGGTTTCCCGAGCTATTGACCTTCAGTGGGCCCTCGTGTTATTTAAGATGGGAAGTTTAAGGCAGATTGAGAAGGAGACAGACAAGAACAAGCTTGCTGGCTACCAGATGGTCAACCGACAGTGACAAACCACAGACCATTCCATGCCTGCAAAGGCTGCCCTGGACAGAGCCTTGGTGTTCTGAGCAAGGGAGACTGCCAAAACAAAGATGTACCTCAGGCAGTCCAGCTCCACAAGTACATGACCGACAATCAGCATTCAAGAAAAAAGGTGGAAGGAACTGCCCTTGGGAGCAATTTCTATTCATCCCTATGCACCATGTCGCAGTACCCAAACTCCTGTGACAGTGCAGGCCAGGATTCGGCTGCCGCCCAGAAGCGAGACTCAACCCTTGGATTCCTGCCTGAGCCTCAGCCCTCAGAAGTGTCTCGGGGCCTGTGTTTGAGGCACAAGAACGACACGAGGAGAGAGACTTACCGCACTGGCTCCAGCAGTAATGGCCATCAAATTCACTGTCATGGCTGGCTTCGTGCTGACAATGGTATCCTCGATCAGATCCTTTATAGTGGACAGATCCGCTCTCCCTTCATCCTTCCCTCCGCAAATCAAGAGGAAATGCAGCAAAGTCATAAAAAAAAGGACACAGTTACAGCTCCACCTGCCTCTCGAGCCTCTAATACGCTACACAGTCATTCTCTCAGTAATAACCTCCCAGATACTTTTCCCATGTCCCATACTCGCTCTCCTCAGTGCTTAAAGCTTCTGTGTAGCAGCTGCAGGCAAATGCAAGCTTTCTAAATGTGATAAACTAAGCCTCTACATCTGTAGTCTATACAATACAGTATAGTAGTCTTTTTACAATACAGCTTTTACAGTTTGTCACATGCTCACCACCTCAGGAGACGGTGCTACCACGCTTTTGGGAAAACAGCCAAATCCCTACATCTACTCTGGATAAAGTAACAAAGGTGTCAATAAAACAACAAATCAACCAACCTATTTGGATCATGGAAGCGCAAGCACGCCCACATTCTGTTCATTAAAATTCTAACCTGTGGGTTCCCCACATTAATCTCTTAAATCTTAACTAATTTCTTAAAAAAGCCCCGCCAAACATAACCAACAAAACCAGACCAACACAACAACAAACACCACCTCACACAAAGAAAGAGTGGCAACCCAGCTCGTTTTGCAGCTCTACATCTGACAACAGCAGGAGGAACCTACATAGACAGAAAGCCTTCAATAGGTACCACTTCGGCCCTCGAGGACGCTGTTGTGACACAGCTGAGCTAGTATTGATTCCAGGGTGAAAGAATCCCTCCACTGCCCTAAAGGGCCATGACAGTGAGTTGCCAACCTTCCTCCTTCACAGCAGCCTGCCTTCTAGGTGTTTCTGCTCCTTCCTCCCTTTCTCCACTCAAAGTCAGCCTCCCACTGTTAGCCACTCACCTCAGGAAGTTCAAGTCGTGGAAGAACCAAAAGGTCCAAGTTTGGTCTGTCCTTGAATGTCCATGACACCAGGAGACCCTCATTCTGTATCTCCTCCAAGTGGATCTCCACCTGGCCCAGAACAAATAACCACAGTCAGGAACTGTTTCTGTTTACATTAGGTGATTTTTGCTCCGTTCCAAATTCAGCAGTTTAAAGGCCCTCACACCAGTGCAACAGTAAAACATGGAACATAAGAACGCAAGTGCTCCCTGGCCTATGGGATAAAGCAGCTGCAGAAGCCTCATTGCTCCATAGTGAGATCCGGCTTCCTCACTGCTGTTGGATGCCCAGGCACCATCAGAGGGAAAAATGATTCATTATTTCTTTTACTGAAGAAAAAGCCTGCAGTACAATCGAAAAGTGCCCAACTGGGCCCCAACACATAGGATATTTACTGAGCTACATCAATTAACCCTTGCCAAATGTAACCACAACCATTTATAAGTTAGCAATGCATCTCTAGGAGATGATCCTCAGGTTGCACCAACAGTCTGCAACAACAAACCAGACCGTACAGCATCCTGAAGTTTAGCTGAAGTTGAAAAGTTGCACACCCATGTACCCATAAAAGCATCATTAATGTGACAGACAGAGGCAGAACTACATAGGAAGACCCCCCGACCTGAGAACTCTTGTAAAAACTGGGTAATGAAATTCAACCTAGTTCTCAATTGACAGGTTGACATTTACCGACAACACAGAAGGTCATCGGACAAAAGCAACAGACGTGAGACAGTAGCCAAGTAAGTAACCAACAAGAGGTCTGCAGAATAGACAGGGCACAATCGGGAACACAGTAGAATGGAATTTGAAGAATTCCAAAATGCAGACAGGCATGTGGTAATCTAACCAGCATTTCATAAAGCAGCAGCAGCAGCAAGACCTCAATTAGAATACCACGTGTAATTCCTTACATGAACAATCAACCTAAAACTTCAGCAGGTGCAGACAAGGAGACCCAGATAATGCCAGTGAGTAGGGGAGCAATTGGATGAGATGTGAGAAAGGGCACCTTTCAGAGATGAAAAGCAACTGCAGTTGACGCCCATAACTAGATTGGCAGCAGGCACACTACATGCTAAAGAGAGAGGGGAGCTGTTTAAATGACCACAGAACAGAAGTATAAAATCAAACTGGAACGACCTGATAAAAGTAGGCTGAAAATTGTAATAAAGCCTCTGAGAGCAAAAGCTTCCAGGACAACCTTCAAACTGCAACACCTGCGACAGCATGGGATTGGCTTCTGCTACCACTGAATTACTTCTAATTTTGCCATGTCTATTTTTTAATTTTTTTTGGGTGCACATATGAGCGCACTGCCTCCGAGCAAGATACCATCTCCGGCGTCACGTCCTTCATCACGATGGAAACAAAACCACGTTCAAAAGAATCAAATCCAGTCAGAAAGCAACTATGGAGTTACCACCCACTGTGATTTCAGAGCTTCTTTGCTGGAAGAAGCATCTCCGATATTCGACATGCAGAAAAAGCTGTATCATGCTCTTGAGAATGTGACAAGGGGAATGGAAAAGCAAGCTACTCCTCACCACAGATTTTTTCTTCGCACCCACTAACAGGACACCATACTTCTACATATCCACAGGACGTACCTTCCCCTTTCCATTGTGCCATGAAGGGAAATGAATTCTCTGGACTTCTCACTTCTTAAATACCCACTTAAAAACACAGTACAGAATGCTGCCACTGAATTCTCAGAACTCTCTGGAATTTCTTAAAGCTATGTTTCCGAAACATAGCTATAGCCGAAATCTGCAGATGAAGACTCGGAAAACAAGACTCAGCATGCAGATGGGGAATATCTGCCACCTCAACAAATGTTAGTGACCGCACACTGCTTCTTCCAGCCCAACGAGGCCTTTATTTGCACTGAATCAGATCCTCCTTCCTCGATCAGTGTGGGACTAGATGAAGGAGTAAGGTCAACGTCTAATTTCTTATAAACCTTACCTGAGCCTGCAGCACAGCCAAAGTGACATGATAGGAGTCCACAGAAACAGCAACTGGGGACTGCTGAGTAACAGAGACAGGAAATTTCACAGCTTCAGCTGACAGATGGCAGCACAGCACCTAAAAAGAAAAGACGAGTCTACATCTCAGCAAGAGGCAGCCGTGTTATTCTCACCAAGTTCCGCACTGCAAACCTGCCGCATCAGACCCTGTACAGTGACAAGAGCTCTCTTCTGCTCTCCACTGTAGGACCCTGATGTTTGGGTTCAGCATTCATACACCCCGGCTCCACCAACACATCTTCCCTCGCAGAGCTCACCGATGTGCAGCTCCAGAGCCTCCAAACAGGAGACAGACCTCCAAACTCCTCCAAACAGACCTCACCCAAAACCTCCCTGGTTCCACCATCTCAATCACAAATCACAGGCCTCAGCAGTCTGTCGAACACACCATCAATGGAGAAACCCCACACTGTACAGTTCAGAAGAAGCAAAGCCTTACCATGCTGTGGTCCGACTGTCCCTTGCATGTCACACAACTTATATTTGCAGCTTGTGGTAACTGAGGACCCTCTTCAAATGTGATCTGCACTGAACTCTACAAAGAGAAAACTCTGTCAGTTCCCGTAGTCAGAGCAGCCCAGATAGTTTCAAAGAGGATGAATGATGTGGGGCCCCAGAGACACTCTGGCCTGTTTCCACAAATCCAGTCGGCACCCAGAACCATCACATACTGTAATCCTACCCACCTTGGCTTGTCCATACAGAGAAAGGAAACAAGGTGTCCGATTAAGGCTTGAATTCACAAACACTATGTTAATTTCAGACAGGTAAACCCAAATGAGGATGGAAAATTGATCTGGATAACAGTCAACCATAGATCGAGTGCATTATCCCTTCCTCATTGCAGAAGCTTTGCTGTTTCTTCACACGCGCTCTCTCTCTCTCTCCCCCCTCTGTACGCTGCTCCTGCTCCAAGGAAAAAGAATACCAAACCACCGCCACCAAAACCAAACACACACACACACACACACACCCCCCCCCCCACTAAATAAACAATTAACAAAATCCACATCCTCAGCATATGGTACATCAGCTCCTGTGCTCAACTTGTTCCTTTTTTTCCATCCTCTTCTGGTTTCTTAGATTACAATCTCCACTGTCCTCTTCATTTGAGGATCTCCCTGTATTTCAAGACCAGTCCTGTACAGAGAACCCTTCTTAAGAAATATAAGACCAAGATAAAGAGTTTGAGAGCATCCCTCCACAAAACCAAGCCCTCAAAGATTCCGTCTGCTCACGAGGGACAAAAAGAGAGAGATAGAGAAAGCAGGGAATCTGGGCACTATGACACAACCATTTGCCAAGCTGATTGCATTTTAGGGCCAGAACAATCAGAAGAGATGACAGAGCTGCAGCAAGCCACATTCCTCTCAAGCAAATGAGACTCTGCACTGCCACCTCTGTGCTACAGACAGACTCAAGTGAGGGGCAGAAAAGGCTCTGGGACACCAATCTGACAGGCATAAACACTTCAACCTGAAGAACTGCTTGCCCACCAAAAACTAGTCCAGATGCATGCCCTCCTTCTAACAGACACAAAGCAGCTCTCTCAGTGATGAAACTGAGAATGGATAACCAGTATTGGATCACTCCCTGCTGTTTCATATGAGTAATGCCTGCTGTTTCTTTATCTTACAAGCCTCCTCCACTGGAGCCATGTATTCGCTCACGTGGGTCAGTCCAAAATAGCAAATCACCTTTTTCTCTCTGTGACCAGAATCTCTGCCCAATGACTCAAGTATTTCAGCAGCAGCAGCAAGCTACCCCAGGTTCTTCCCAACACCTCACAGTCTCACCAAACTGGGAGGCACTGGTCAACTTCAAAACATCTCGCTGCTCAGCCTGCTCGGAATGAACCACATGCACAGGGTAGCATGAATCTATACATCCTCCAAGGCACAAGGTAGCATGAATCTATATATCCTCCAAGGCGTGGAGAAAACGTAGCAGAAAAAATAAAATGAGAAGGGCAGCATGCACTTCAGAGGCAACACAACTCCTTTCAAGTCTTTGCTCCATTTTAGGGCAAGAGAATTGTAATCCCAACAGGAAATACTAAATGTTAGCAGCTGTTATTTCAAGATCTACAAAAAATGTGGCACCTCGTGAAGCTGCTCTCTCAAGTACCAGGGATGAGAATGAGACGCGGCTAGAAAGCGGACTGACCCTCAGCTGTCCACTCCTGGCCCCCTCAGACCACGCTCCTAGCACAGTCCACTCAAATTCACATGCTGGCATGCTCCAACCACCAATCCACTCCTATAAATCTCCTACCACATATGTTATGTACTCGCATTCACTGAGATAGACAGAAGAAGTATCTCTGGGAGAAAGTGAAATTGCTAGCTTCTAAGCACACATCTATCCCAGACTCCCGTTGGGACTTAAAAGGGGACACGGGGTAGAGTCAGACTGGGAGCAGGGAAAGAGCAGCCATCAGTTGCAATGAGCGCCATCAGGCCTTACGTCCCATCCCTTGACCAGACACAAGAATAAATTTGTAGAAGGCAGGGACTGGAGGTGAGGGGGCCACAGGGCAAAGCTTTTTATGACAACGCTAGCATATTTGCAATGACAGAATTGCTATCAGTTCTAAACTGAGGTTTACCTGAAAACTACACTGCACTGCAAAAAAACATGCAGCTTCTCCATCAAGACCTCAGCGGATGGCAGGACTATCCTTTATACAACTTCATTACAAAAACAAAACAAAGAAACCCCTAACACACACCCAGCCCAGAACAAGTCTCCTGCTCTGTGGTCTTTGAAAGGTACACATGAAATACACACGGAAGACTGTAGCCAACATGAGGCTGACTTCCCCTAACTGTACTGAGCTTTTACAGGACCAGGGAGGGTACCGTCTTTTAAAAAAATCTCAAGTGCAATTAGGACTTTAACATTATTAAGTCCCTACTCTGTTACTATTTGGCAGCCAGCTAGTTCACTTGAGGGGGTAATTTGTCCGGACAAGGAAAAGTTACTCAGCCGTGCAACATGTTAGCAAAGTTGCAACGACTGAGACTAAAACAGTTTTGCTTCTTCTATTGATGCTACAGGGTGTAAAGCAAGGTGGAGCTCTCGTGGTAGAGTTCCTTGGCAGAATGCATCTCACAAAAATTCCGTGTCAAAGTGCTGACTAAAAGACAAAAGGCTCATTTTCAATTGCTTAATTGCCTTATCTGTCTAAGAGATGCCTCAAAAACAACTGTGTTATAAAATACAGTTGTGAGTCTAAGCCTAATGTTGCAAAGCAGTAGCTTTCTATATAGATCTCAAAGTTCAGACGTGACCGAAAACCTTACATAATTATTTTAACACCACCTTGAGCGCGTTTCCGTGGCTTTGCGTTACTCGGATTCAAAGACCACGCTAAGTCTTCCATCTCCATCCTCCACTGAAGTTTGTGCCATTTCTCCTACATGTCCAAAGGAATTTACACCTCTTAATTCCAAGGAGGAAACACTAGTGAAAACATAACTGTTCTCTCTCAGTTAGACTCAATCAATTGCTTAAGCCCATTTCATGAGCACTGGGAAGCTGAATGCTGGAATTCTATAGCTCAAAGGCAAGGCATTGGCAGGAATGGGCTGCCATTCTCCTGAAGGCAGGAGAACAGTCTAAGATGGAGTTTTTTCCACAGTTAAACACATATAAGCAGTTTAATCATTTCCCAGTTAAACAGATACAAGCACCTCCAGGTAAGTCCCAATCTCATCCAGAATCTCACGTAAGGCGAAGTCCTCCAGGACAACTCCCAGACCCTGCTTCAGAGAACAGCTTTTAGACCCAGCAACTCAATGAGGCAATGCTGCTTTCTGAATAGATATGCTCCAGACAAGGAGCAGCTGCAGCAGAAACTGAAGTGTAGCCCTCCAGGGGCCACCATGCCATTTCAGCCAATGGCTCATCTTCCCTTTACAAGAGTCCTAAATTCTGCAACTTATAAATTCAGGTCATTTGATGAGAATCTGAGTAATTCAACATATGACAGAAAAGCACGGCGTATCAGATATGGGAAACTAGCGACACTTTGACCACGATGACACTGCATTGTGGTAAGAGGGGCATGGAAGCAGAGGCTGAGTTTCTACAGGGGAAGCGGGGAAGCACTATTCCCGTCGGGGGAAGGCACTTCACACTGAATCTAGCCTAGAATTTGTCACTTTGTCAAAAGGGGAGATACTTTTCCTATCTTGCTGGAAAACTCAAGTTTGCATCATGTTCTTCGAGACTTTAACTGTCTTTTCTTCAAATACGTTAGCTTCATGCTAACCTTTTTTAGCTCTTGATTTTCCTATACAACTTAACAGGAAGGCAACGCCTTCCCACTCACACGACAGAAAAAAAAGGAGATTGCAACAGACTTTGGACTGCTTTGGACCACAGTTTCTGTGGGCATTAAGTCCCTGCCTTGCAGGCAACGCAAGCTAAATGCAATTATTTCCGTATGGAAGCATCAAGGCATATTCTCCTTCGTGAACTTCAAAACTACAGATAGTACAACGGTAGTACTGGGAGATTAAAGAAAATAAATACCAGAAAAATTCGAAGAGATTGCTGTGGAAACATCAGAGTGACTACAGCATTGCTCCAACCCGCGTTAAATAACGCGCGGCAACCCACTCCGCCCTTTCCGCGCTCGCACACCGCAGCGCACTCCCGCGCGGGCCGAACTGAGCCGTCCGCAAGGCTCCCGGTGCCTAACGGCTCCTCCGGCCGGAGCGCCCTGCGGGAAAGGGCTGTTCCGGCACCCGCGAACAAAGAGCAGGCGGGCGGGCCCGCCTCACCTCGCTGCCGCTCCCCCGCTCGGGCCCCGCCGTACCCCGTGCCGGCGCGCCTGGCTGTTGAGAGCTCGCACCCAAGCTCGCTGCCACTGCTCCCGTAGGGACCTGAGGGCGAGAAGCGCCGCGAGCAGCGCCCGCGCCCCGGCCTCCTCCGCCGCCGCCCCGCGCCGCCGTGGCGCTCGCAAGGCCGCGGACCGCCAGTATTGCAGCAGCCAGGCCGCCACGGTGAGCAGCGAGGCGGCGAAGAGCAGCACCAGCGCGGCCCAGCCCAGGTCCGGCCCCATGGCGCGGCGCGCGGGGCTCACGGCGGCGCGGCGGGCATGGCGGGCAGGCTGCGGCGCCGCCCCGCTCGCGGCACCGGGTGCACGTGGCCCCGCCGCAGCCCCGCGGCACCGCACGCGCACCCACCGCCGCCGCTTTCCTTCCGGCGCGGCGGAGCGCGCGCGCCTCTCGCGGCCCGGCGGAGCCGCCCCATCCGCGCCGCACCCACCGCCCCCTGCTCCGCCCCGTGCCTGCGGGCAGGCTGTGCCACTCGGTCTGAAGGGCAGGGAAGCCTCACGGCTGCTGCCGCGACCCTTCTCTTCTGGTGGACTGAAATAGGAGCACAGCCGCGATCTGAAAGCCCAGCTCCCCACCGGCTTTCCGAGCTCCGATTAACGACGCTTTTCTCCTCGCGTCACGCTCTTTTCTGCTGGGAGTCACTGCCTCGTTCCCACCAGGCACGAAGGACACACCACCGAGGCGGAAGCGTTCCCGTCCGTCTGCTCCCGATTGTGCCACTCTCACTGTGGAGGGCAAGCAACACAAATTTTTATCACCTCCCGACAGTCACAACCCAAAGTAGCAGCGGCCGGTTGGTGGCGATTCCTTGGTGTTAGAGCTCCAGGGTCTCTGGCCAGATAAGCTCCCCAGCAGTACCATGTGCCCGCCTCAAAGTTTATTTAAAGTTTACAAAATCACTTTTGCATATGTTCGACAGACAGCAGAACACAGGTGGCCTCTCAACACAGCAGCAGCTCTCTAGGTGGCCATAAGGCCATCAGAAAAATCAGATAAAGCCATCAGAAACCATTTCAGGCTGCCACGCAGGTGGCAGGGCACGTAAAAGTTCTTCTTGCTGCTACCGGATTTTCTGCTGCCTCTCCCCTCTGCTCATCGACTCATACCTGAATGAACAGAACTGTGCACGGACATTGAGCCGATTCTGCCTTCCCCTCCCCACCCCCACCAAAATACCCCGGGGGCCCAAGAGGTGTTACAGATTCCCCGACAATCGAAAATCTCCAGTCGGGTGTTTTACTGAATTTTCCCAGCATCTGAAACGCGTGGGGAAACGAACCCGATGGCCACACTCCGTTCCCTGCTCTCGCGCATTCTGCTCCCCGGTAACCTGCAACGGCCCGCAAGGGCAACTCCTCAGACCTGGGCAAAAGGCAAAAGGCAAAAGGCAAAAGGCAAAAGGCAAAAGGCAAAAGGCAAAAGCCCTGCACCCGGCCTCACCCGCTCCCCGCACGGGAGGAAGCGGCGGACACGTGAGGCGGGGGGGGGTGTGTGGGGAGCAAGGCGGCCATGGCGGTTGCGGGCGTTGAGGGGCGGAGTCTCTGGCGGGGCCGCCCCTGGGCGAGCGCTGCTCCCGGCGCAGAGTTGCGGAGGAGCCCCGCGAAGGAGGAGGAGCATCGCGGACCTTAGGGCCGGGGACAGGCGCGTCCGCACGCCCTCAGCGCGGCCGAAATCGCTACCGATCCCGGCCGTCATCCGAGCAGAGCCTCCGTGCCAGCAGGAAGCTCATGCCGGGCCTAAAGATGGCGCCCCCACCCCCGATCGGCTGCGAGGGCCTCACGCATCCGGCGCCGCCCTTGTAGCACCCGGCCGGGAAGGCGGTGGGCAGCGCCCCCGCCCGGCCTCCCTCCGCACCCTTGGCAGGGGCAGCGCCCGCCGCGGCAATGGCGGCCTGGCCCGCCGTGCCCCTCCTCATCAACCTCGGCGGGTCGCTGCTGGGCTTCGTGGCCACGGTCACGCTGATCCCGGCCTTCACGGACCGCTTCGTCGCCGCCCGGCTCTTCGGGGAGGACCTCAACAAGACCTCACGGCGGCCCGTGTGAGTAGCGCTGCCCGCCCCCCGGAGCTGCCCCGCGGGGCCGGCCCGGGGCCGGCTGACTCCCCGCTCTACCTTCCTTCCAGCCCCGAAGCACAGGGCGTGATCAGCGGTGCCGTGTTCCTGATCATCCTCTTCTGCTTCATCCCCGTGCCCTTCCTGAGATGTTTTGTGGAGAAGCAGTGCGCGGCCTTTCCTCACGACGAGGTGAGGCTCGTCTAGTGGTGCAAGCATGACAGACAGGGGCAGGGAGTGGCCACCGGTGACCGGGGTCCTGTTCTCTGTCCTGCAGTTCGTGGAGCTCATCGGTTCGCTCCTTGCCATCTGCTGCATGATTTTCCTGGGCTTTGCAGATGATGTTCTGAACCTGCGCTGGCGCCACAAGTTGCTTCTTCCTACCATGGCTTCCCTCCCACTGCTCATGGTTTACTTCACCAACTTTGGGAACACGACCATTGTGGTGCCTAAGCCGTTCCGGGTGCTGCTGGGCATGCACTTGGACCTGGGTAAGTTATGAATCACCAGAAGCCATCATCCACGTGGCAAGCAATCAGTGGAAGGGGTCACCTGAAGCACTTCGTGCTGCAGAGGGAGCAGACTAAGGATTTGCTTAAGTAACCCGTGTAAGAGAGTGGCACTCCACCCACTAAACACTGGACTGGAAAGAACATCCAGAAACCCAGCACACATTCAGCTGTGCATAGACAGGCACCAGTCATTTTCCCATGGTCCTGGTAATAAAGGTGAGTACTAGATGCACACAGCACATGGCTGCTAACACCAGCGTGTTAGAAAGACAGAAACAGAGCACTACAGCTGGCCGCCGTGGCACAGCAGTTTGCTGCAGCCACAGTGCTGTACGTACATGTACGCATGACGGCCAACTCAAAAGAGAGGAAGCAATCTCTTTGTAAGCTACCACTGTCAAAACTCACTGAGACTGTTAGGTAATGGGTTGTTGTATAAAGCAGGAAGTGAGAGCTTCAGTGAATTGGTCTAGGGCCTGCTTCGCCTCCAAATACTAAAGCATTTGGCTTGCTCTGATCTGCAGGTATTCTCTACTACGTGTACATGGGTATGCTGGCAGTGTTCTGCACTAATGCCATCAACATTCTCGCCGGAATTAATGGAATTGAAGCAGGACAGTCGCTGGTGATAGCTGCTTCCATTATCATATTCAATATTGTAGAGTTAAATGGTAAGGAACATAACGAACATTTGTGGGCACAAAAACCAAAGGGAGATTGAATCCTAGATTTCAATAGCTGGTATTACTAAAAATGAACCAGTCTTGTCATATCACAAACAGATATTTTTCTTTTTTCTATAGGGGATTATCGAGATGATCACATTTTTTCTCTCTACTTCATGATTCCCTTTTTTTTTACCACGCTGGGCCTATTTTACCACAACTGGTAAGAGGATGGACATTCAGACTTTGTTTGGAAGCATCCTTTCCCTCTAGTTTCTCCCTCTGAGAATAAACAAAACCACTTAACAACGTGCAGTGGGACGCTGGAGTGTAGACAGCCAGAACCAAGAGCACAAAACATCGATGGAGCAGTAGCTTTTCTTTTTATCAGAACAATTGCAGTCACACCAGCTCACCCAAACACACAGAATACACTCTCTCCCGTGCCTCACTGGCTGTCTTTTCTTACCATATTCTCTGCAAGTCAGGTGGCAGGTCCCAGTCCTGCAGTTATTAGAATAAATACCTACAATTGTTTTTACTGTGTAGATCGGCAGCAAATCCCCATTGGCCCCTAACCTGCGCTGCGGGCATACATTCGGTCGTTATAAATAGTCATTTTCATGGCAATAGCAATCATGACAGATCTTTGCTTTTCTCCTCCACGGACTGCAGGTACCCATCGCGAGTGTTTGTTGGGGACACCTTCTGCTACTTTGCTGGCATGACCTTTGCTGTGGTGGGGATCTTGGGACACTTCAGCAAAACAATGCTGCTTTTTTTCATCCCACAAGTGCTCAACTTCCTCTATTCATTGCCTCAACTCTTCCACGTCATTCCTTGTCCCCGTCACCGGCTACCGAGGTAATATACCAAGTGACCTATAGTGGTACTATAGGTTGTGTCTTAGCTGGTCTCCAACACCAGCTGGTAAAGGTGGTGGAAGGCGCTCTTTTTAAAAGCCATCAAAGTATGTTTTCTCTTTATAAGATAGCAGCTCACTCTGCCAGCTACAGTCAGGTCACGCAGTAGAGGTTTCTCAAACAAGTGAACTTCTCTGACCAGCCCACCCCTCAGATACAGAATTATTTTTACCAAGGTTAGAACCTTGATAATTCTAACCTTGATGATTCTAACGCTACAAAACTGAGAGAAATTGACATAGGCTGCTTTTAATGTTGCGACAGTGGGATCTGCTGAGATTTCATATTAGCAAGCATTCTGTAGCACTATCCCATGTCAGCAGTTGTCTCTGTAGATGTTAGATTCTTCTACTTTATTCTTTAAACTACACAGCATTATGCATGCATTGGGGGGATGCAATGGGAAGGAATCTCCTCTGCCCCATTTGAGGGGCTAGATAGCAGCAGTTCTTGTTAAGTGCATCAGGTTATTCCTGTTTCTTCCACCACTGGATTTCCTTCTCAGCTATGGATCTAAGTCTGCTTATAAAGTGATCTTTCTCTTTGTTTTATCTGGACTAAATTTTACATGTTTCTTTTAGGCTTAACCCTAGTACAGGGAAGCTGGAGATGAGCTACTCCAAATTCAAAACTAGGAGCCTCTCTGCCCTGGGAACAAACATTCTGAAGGTAATATGTGGAAAACATTCAAAATTCAGATGCATTTTGAGGCAGTCATCGAGTGCAAGAGAAACAGGATGGGAGAAAATGCAAAACTTCTGGGTTCAGTAGTTACTGCCTGGCTCAAATCCAGAAGAAAGTCTGTTACCATCCCTCACAGTCACTTGATTGTGTTAATAATCAGTCTTTCAGAATAACCACACATACAAATGCCCCAGGACCATCATAAGTCTGTCATGTCTTTTCAGTAAGAGCACAAGCCAGATTTCAGGGATGGCTCAGCAAAAGGGCTCTTGAGCAAGACTAGCCAGTGAGCATCAAACATACCTGGTGAAATAGCGTGTGATATTTCTTTCCTCAGGTAGTCAAGATCTTGCACGTAGTAGATGTGAGGAGTGGAACGGATGAAGATGGCGAATACACTGAATGCAATAATATGACACTTATTAATTTTGTCATAAAGCTGATCGGACCCACCCATGAGCGAAATCTCACTCTCCTGTTGCTACTCATTCAGGTCAGACAAAGGGTTCCTCTGGTAGAAAGATTTACTCTGCAACAGAAACAGATCCAAGTCACTCTCAAGAGTTTTAAGGGGAAAGGGGAAAGTAAAATATCATGCTCTTCACACAAGGTGCAGTTGAGCTGTGGAACTTGGGGAGAATAAGAGGCTTACACACCTCAAGGAGGAAACAAATTCACACACACCTCCCTGTTCATTGAGAGCTTATAAAAACAAAGTCCATAGGTTAGCTTAAGAAGATTCCCAAGGCACGACTCACTGGTAGCAAGAAAAACATGAGGACAGCAGACTGCCTTGTCACTGACCCAATACAGCGTTTTGGTACGTTCCTGTTTTCAGTAATACCAAGTAACAGTCTCAGTTACCACTGGCAAGTGGACTTGTGTAAGCATGGCACGTGGCTGAGCCATCCCTCAGTCTGAGTGGGGTGCGGGAGTGTTTTGAAGCCACTTGGAGCACTAGGATATGCTTCACAGATACTGCCACTACCTCTATGGAGCATGTGAATTCTTGAGCATAGTGTAGTAGAAACACCATTTTTGGAAAGGCCTGCATTGGTTAACTGCCCACAATAAAAATCCTTTCTGTCATCTTCAGATTTAAGATAAAAGATTCTTACTAGAAAAGAGACACTTAGCCAAATTCCAATTTGGGAGGAAGGACTTTAAACGAAAGCCTGTTGAACAGGGCTCAGGCAGATGACATCAGGGATGGGAGAAGACAGGAAGTACATAGCACTTACCTTGATCCCAGTCACAGCAGAGAAGTCCTGACAGCACCTTATTGTAAGGATGCTGAATTTCAGCTTTGACATAAGGTATTTTCCATTGCAAACCATGGGGTTTATGTTATACTATAGGCTGCTTAAGGGGGAAAGAGTTATTCCCAAACGTTCATCTCATCCACATGTTCTCAGAATATGATTGTGTGCAGGCACATGGAGAAATCCCCCACTGATACCTAAAATCCTCAGAGAAGGAAACAAGGTCTTTGGATAGACTTCTGCCATTTATCTTCCTACACCTAAAAAAATACAGCCTTTTTGTTGCTGTTTTGTGAAACGAGGCATGCTGGAAAGCTTAGCAAATCCATTTGGAAAGGAGGAATCTGATAGCCTGTAAATGGTTTGACAGTATAATGTTTCTGTTATCTGTCTGATTTTTACCTAGGTCCTTGGCAGCACGATTGCATTTTCGATCCGGTACCAACTAGTGCGCTTGTTTTACGATGTCTGACTGGACTGTCAGGAGCAAGGGAAAGAGTTCTACCTGCCAGTCCATTTTCTCCAATTGCTTGACCAAATGATTCAACTGATCTTACTCCAGCTCTCTGAGAATCTCAGAATACCTGTCAAAATGCAAGCAACTGCTTTGCGTGGGCTAGTTTTGAACCGGGTTTTGTTTGGGTTTTTTTTGTGCACCAAAGGCTTTTGTCCAATTCTGCTGATAGAAAAGATTCACTGCTACTTGGATATCATTGTTACTAGGAATACCTTTGAGAGGGGAAGCAAATGACAGCACTTAGGGAAAGTGAGAAAGATGGAATTTCTAACAAAGACATTACTGTTCACCAAGAGAGAAAACAGCAACTTTAACTTCAGTGAGACTCTGTAGAGCAGAATAAGTAAGCCAGACTTCACTCCTGGCTTCTCCAATCCTGTTTTTGGTCCATGGACATAGAATGACATGTTATAACCCATATTCAAAACTTGGAGTGCTCCAAGAATAAAATAATTCATGGTACCCTTTTCCCTGCAGTGCTTTGCCTCAACAGTATTGACATGTAATGAAACTAGGTTATATGATCCATCTCTGGCTTTCTACCCTGTTAAGCAGCTGATCATTTCTACAGTAGACTCCCTCCTTTTTTATGGCTACTGGGAATGTTCCTGTGGATGAGCTCTTAATTCTGAACATCTTTACTGTCTGCCTTCCTCCGTGGAAGAGGACACATCTGGAAAAGGCTAGCAGAGTAAGGATCACCATGTCCTTGCCGTAACAGGGCGTCAGTAAAACCTTTAGATTAACATGGAACTAAGACCCTGCAGACTGCCAATACCTTTTCCTCAAATACAAATAATTATTTAGGTAGCGGTATCTAGCACCATAGTTCAACACAGAATTGCTACCTACCCGACAGAAAAACACAGAACAGTCACTGGAGTACCAAGTTATAGGAGTTTTTCTAAGACTAATGGTAGTGAAAAGTGAAATAATGCAACAGTAGAAAACGGGGATGCTGAGGTGAGTGAGAGTAGAAATTGCCAGGTCCAGTACCCTAATAGGTGCAAGGGCACCACAATTCCACACATCCAAGTCCAGCTAGTAACAAGGCTCAGAATGTATTTCCAGAAAGCGAAAATGCCTGTGTCCAGCAGCACCAATCGACACAGAAAACACACAGCACTCAAGCGTGAATGGTACGAATGGCCAAATCCTCTTCCTCCTCTCCAGCCAATCAGTCTGTAAGTATACAAAGTTTGTATAGTTTGTACTACACTAGTAGAGGATATTTGTTAACACATACACACGAACATTATGAAAGCCTTCAGTACCTGGCTTAAAACACTCAGTCTGTCCAGTAACTAGCTGCTGGATTACCTGGCATCTGGGCATATGAATAGAGAGAAATTAATCTCTCTGCTAGCTGATCTAGGAATGTGGCCTTCCAATAGGCACTTCTCTGGCAGCCACCCCATTTTCCCCAGTAAGCTAGCTTAGCCCTACCTCCAGGTGAGCATCCTGCTGACCCTGATCTCTCCCATATCTGGTCCTGGGCTCCAAAGCCCATTATCCTACTTGTTCTCTGGTCTGGTTCCTTCCCTAGCCATCACACACACTTGCATTCCACCTAGCCCTGGGCCCTCCCTGCATGTGCTGAGGTCTTCCCATCTGCTGGAACCCCTGGCTCCGCTGATCTGTGTCCTAAAGCCAGTTGCTGGCACTTAGACTTCCAGATGTACATAGGCACACAGGGTAGACAGTCTGCTCATTCTGGGAAACAAACGTACAAGTTGGGTTAAGTAAGACAGCACAGTCTGCAGAGATAATTCTTGCTGATCAGCAACATGTTAAAACACTATCACTTCATTCGCTTTTATTTTTCCTTCAGTCTTCCCATGGTTTTTTCCTCCCAGTTCACTTTCACTCCTTCCTCTCCTCTGGTGCTTCTTTTAATATACCCATATTATAAACCCATAATATATATCACACATTCCCACAATTCCCTAAAAAGGATCTCATGGTAAGTTTTCACATCCCCAAATGTGCCACCCTAAGGCAAATGCCTCTACAGACAAGGATACCTCTCAAGTATCCCGAGAGCCCCTTTGCCTCACTCTGGATGGAAGCAGGCCCAGCTCCAGGAGCCGGGACGAGAGGAGGCGGCGGCGGAGGGGGGGGGGGGGAAGGCGGGGGAAGGCGGGGGCGAGGCCACAGTCGCGCTTGCTCGCCGAGGGCCGGCGACACAGCGACAGCATACCAACAGCTTCGGCATTGTTGAAATTTGGCTCCTCGCTTTCTGATTGGCAACCAGTCAGCAAAAAGCTTCTTCCGGCAGACGCCTTCCAGGAGCTAGGGGCGGTGACGCCGTGCAATGAGCTGAAGCCTACGTGGCGAGAGGTTATAAAAAATTACGAGGACGGCATGCCCAGCCCCTCTTCCCCCCGGCGGCCATAGCAAGTGCCAGTTCTGCCGCGGAACGATGTCCGGCCGGGGCAAGAGCGGTGGTAAGGCCCGTGCTAAGGCCAAGTCTCGCTCGCCCCGGGCTAGGCTGCAGTTCCCGGTAGGGCGGGTTCACCGGCTACTGAGGCGGGGGCATTGTGCGGAGCGGGTGGCGGCTACTGCTCCCGCGTACCTGGCCGCCGTGCTCGAGTACCTAAGAGCCGAGATCCTGGACCTGGCTAGCGACGTGGCACGCGAGAGCAAGAAAACGCTCATCAACCCCCGTCCCGTAATGCTAGCAATACAAACGACGAGCAGCTAAACAAGCTGTTCAACGCTGTTACCATCGCGCAGGGCGGCGGCCTGCCCCACACCCAGCCCGTGCTGCTGGTCAGGAACACCGCTGCCGGCGGCAAGAAGGGACGCAGGAAGCCGTCGCAGGAGTACTGGCCCCTCTCTCTGCCGGAGAACTGCGATCCATGGAGGCGGAGGGAAGGGGACGAGAGGTGTGGCCGGCGGCCGTGGCTGCGGCGGGGGAGGGGGGACAGGAACCGGCCCAAGGCCGGTCAAAAATTGAATGCGAGAGCTACTCGATAAGGATCCGTAATTTACCTCTCACTTTACCTCTGTTCCATTCAGTGCACGTTGCCTAGAAAATAAAACTGCTTTATTTACAGAACAGCACCCCAAGACGTTGCCACTTCGGTGTTTCTACAAGGCACTTTGCTCCTAAATGGAATTGAACACTTAAAGACTTTTATTTTTAATTTTTCCTTATATACAGCTACTGCCGAGGGGGGGACTCCACAGAAGGGGCTTGGCCTGGGGGGGGAGGGGAATGGCAAAAATTGCTGACAATACTTCTAAGAGACACTTAACAATTTAGAGAAATGTGGAGAGGGATGAAAACTCTGAAGAGCAGAAACTACTCAACTTAGTTGACTTAATGTTTCAGGTTTATTGCACCCAAACGTCAGGTAAGACTGGTGTGAATATTGAAATAAATCCCTCCAGAGGATCGTGAGGATAGTGATGTACCTGCAGAGACTTGTAGCTAAAGTTGTAGCTCTCCTGCTGGCCACACCCCAGGCTCAGCGGGCATCATTGAGCTGCCTTGCCACACTAAGGATATGCTTTGCTCCCTTGCTCAGAAGTAAACTAGCTAGTTCAACACCCAGGTTCTCTGCAGCTTCCTGGGCCTGACCAGGAACATTCTTGGCCGTGATGCCGACATGCTGCACATCATCATTCGGTCCATCTTCATTCTGCAAATAAAAACAGCTCAAAGTAAGGCATCAGGAAAATAGTGAGCCAGGAATTAAGACACCCATGAAACAGGGTAAAATCTAGTCTGAGGCCTCAAGAACAGCGTGCTGTTACAAGAAACCAGACCAAACATAATCTATTTCTAAAGGTCTGGATTTTGTCATTTAGCTTCAGGTTTGAATTTTGAAGCCACCACGGTTCACGTACCTGATGGGGATAAGTAACACTGGTCTGCATGGTCTCCTTCAGGCTATCAGATCCATCCAAGCTGTAGACTGCTCCTGTCAAATACAACTAGGAAAAATATACAGAATGGATTAATACCACATTAACAAACAAACAAACAAACAGCCAACTACCCCCTCTTTAAAAAAACCTACCCAATATACAAAGCTGAGTCTGGAGGGAAAGGCTTTTGTTATGCAGTGGGATCAGATGAATACCAGTACAATACAAGCATAAGTAATCCCTGTTAGGGAAGATGTCTCTTCAAGGAAAAGGCTGAACATTTTTCTAGTTTTCCACCTCCTTAATCACACTCCATTGTCTAAAAACAGGCTTGGTAGGGTCAGAAGCAATATTTTCAGATCTCAGGACAACACTAAATAAGCAGCGAGGGTGGAGGGAGGAATCTGGAATGTATTATAAGGGAATTTTCTGAAAGACAGCTTCAGTAGCCAGACCTATTCTTGTACTCCTGCTTTGGACACAAACACAGGAGGGTCAAGTCAGGAAACTATCTGCCCAAACTGGCTATAAAGATGCCTACTGAAATTATCTTCAGGAAAATATCAGGGAACATGCACACACTGGAATAGGTTTTCAGAAATAATCCATGAAAAATACAAAGTACTCCTCACCTGGCCATCCTTCAGCAGGGTGTTGACAGCAACAGGGACGCTACATCCACCCTCCTAAAACACAAAGCAGCTGACACTGAGGCTCCTACCCAACACATTCAAAGCAGAGGCCCCTGAAAAGTTTAGGCTGCACACAACCCTGCCCATCACTCTTCAGGCCTTTTTCTATTCAGAAGTACTCTCCTTTGCAGTTTTAGAGAAATGTAACAGATTTTCTGTATTATGGCATCAAGTCAACTAGCAGATCAGTATTTACTGCTGCAGGCAGAGCAAGGAGGCCAGACCTACCAAACGCTTCATAAACGCTCTCTCAGCAATGCAGCACAACACGGTGTCTGCATCATGCAGGGCAGATACCATATTCAGTATCTCTTGGTCTTTGGCACGAACTTCCACTGCTAAGGCACCCTAGGAGAAGAAATACACAACAAAATGTAACAATTTTTCAACTTCCTGCATCTGCATGTGCGCTCAGCATTGACTGATTTCATTGAAACAGAACTCAGAGGCTCAGACCCTTTTCACTAAGGGAGCGATGTTTACAGAAATGAATTACACTGGCTGCAGAGTCATCCTACAGTAGCTGCTATAAACAGAAGATCAGGACTTACTCAGCCCAAGTGTTAAAGGTCATGCTGCCACCTCAAACCATTCTAGAACTCTGCACGGTCCCTGATACGTGCATGATCAAAATCACTTTTTCAGACTGAGTGTGCAGATTCATCACTTGCAAACACTAACAGATCACTAGCTCTGGTTTAGTAAGTTTGATACTAGCAGAGCAATCCTGCATAAACTCAGCCATGCAGCCAGCATGGACTGGAACAGACTGCCCACCTGAAAACAGGAGCACTAAGAATGTGCTCCAAGACAGGTGTTTCAGCTTCACCCTGCAGGAGTCAGGACACTGTGCACAAAGAAGGGAGCATCACACAGCAAAGACATGGCAGTGGCTTTGCAGTTATCCTGGTGCAGTGTAATACCAACCCTGCCAGAACCTGCCCCATGTCTGCCATGTTTCCCCACTGTAGCTATGCACGCATTACCTTTCCCATTTACTGTTTTTCTACTACTGTTAGAAATCAGCCCCTACCACACTGGGTAGAAGAGCAGACTCCCATTATTCTAACAAGCTGTGCCTAAAACAGTGTAACAACCGACAAAAAGAGATCTAAGTACTTTTCTGGTAACCAAGACATGAGAAATCTTCAGCACAGTTAACTACTCAGATATATCGTACTGCTGCTGGCTTTCAGTGCCCTTTAGGCATGGCTTAAGGATCAAAAGTTGTAAAGTACCTGTCCAACAGCATACAGACAATCTTCAGGGTCTAGGAGCTGGAAGAAAGTAAAATCAAGAGTTAACTCAAGTTGCACTGTCCAGAATATAGGAAACAAGAGCCAGATTCCCATCTCTAATACCAACTGATTTCTTGTCAGACCAAAGAAATGTCACCTCTCCCTTCCCATGCCTCAGTGTTTCCACCACTAAAGTGAGATAATGCACTTTTCATCAACTGGAGTATAACACTTTGTGAATTAGCTAATCGCTAAAATCTCAGTCTTGAACACTGCTGCGTTGCTAGACACAAGTGCTGTGTTGGTCAGATTACAAACTGTTACTGAACCATGGAAAGCTGAACATGAAAAATTTCTGTATGAAGAAAAAAAGCAAGCAACCAAAAAACCCAACCACTCCTTCCTGAAGTGCCTCAAATAAAAGCTAACATGGCAATGGAGTCAGCAGACTGCACGCTTATCTTGGACACAGCCACAAGGTCTGAAAGGCAAACAGTTGATAGCTCAGCAGAGAACAGTATTTTTGGCTTTGCTGCGCCTCACCTGGCCAATGCGATTTTCCCAGCCCATCCTCTTCAGCCCAGCAGCAGCGAGGACAATGGCACTGAAGTCTTCCTTCTCATCTAGCTTCTTTAAACGGGTATTTAAGTTTCCTCTCTGTAGAAATGATTAAGGAAGCATAGAAACAGCAGGCAAACAGTCCTACAACCACTTGAGTCTTTACAGACTGTACAGAATCCAACAGTCTCCAAATGAGAATGTCAGTACCATCCTGAAAGAAGTGTTAAATATGGACAATTGCTCCCTAAGACAGAATTTTGCCAAGTATTATGGAATATTACTTCAAGCACTGAGTCTACAAAGATATGTGCGCCATCTAAGTACACTATTAGCACCCAACTCCTCCTGCACTGCAAAGAACTCTGCTCCTACAACTGAAGTAACAATGCCTTTTCTCAGTAGTTCAGCCACCCAGATCGGAAGCAGTGGTCCAAACCGCACCCAGGGTTACTGGAAACCCAACAACATTTGGTCATGCCCTTGACAAACACATGGGAAGCACCGTCATGCAGTTTTTCAAACACTGCATAACATATAACTCATCAGTATGCTGAACCTTAGCTAGACCGAGGCCCTCCGCTTCTTCACAGCCTCAGAGGAAGCAGAGGACAGGATGGTTACAGTGGTACATACCCCTCAGAACAGGGTAGAGGAGAGCAGCCTTTGAGGAAGCAGTTTGTTCTTGTAAGTCAGGTGGTACAAACAGCCTTGAATCTAGATTTTCCACAAAGTTATACTTTCCTGTTCGCAGCTTTACCCAGCTCCTACAGCTTGCTAGGAAAGGATACAATATCCCTGAACTCTAAATGAGGGAATTTCTTCTTGAGCTGAGCCGCTCTCCGAAGTGAACTGGTTCCAATCACACTGCAGGGAAAAATATGATCACTGAAATCCAGCACGCTCCTAACAATTACCTCCAGCCAGGTACATGACAGAAATCTCAAGGAAACAAATGGTAACTTTTTTTTTTTAATTGACATGAAGATCTAAAAACCCATCAGTGATTTGTATCTCCTTAGCAGAAAGAAAACCACTCTGTGCAGTTTAGCATAAAGCGTGTCTGAAGCAACCCCCAAGGAGCCAATTTACAGGAGGATATGCTTCTGGAGAGCAGTCCCTCGCCACTGTCAGGGATTGATGAAACCTCATTGAAAGACAGTATTTATCACAGAAAAAAAGACTCAGCTGCACCAAAATGAACCGGACAAAGTGTCTCGGTTTTGGAGACAAATTTCAGGAGAAAACACCCTGGAATAAGCGCTTCCTCTAAAAGCGAAAGAAAAAAAAAAACAAAAAACAAAAAAAATTTGAACCTTACACCCCTGCCCCCTCGCCACGTGGCCAAGAGGCAAAGATGGCAAGTGCCCTTCTTTTGGCTCTGGAGGCGGGAGGAGAAAAGAGTTCACAGCAGCTGGGAACCTGCCGGATTTCTGGTGTGGGTCTTCTCCTTGCAGCAGCCGAAGTTGGTGGATTTTAATGTCCTTTTCTCATGTTGGTTGACCTCCTCCAAGGTCTCGGGTTCGGGGCAGTCCCACCGGCTCCCCGAACAGGCCGAAAAGAAAAAAACCAAGCCAAGCCGAAAGAATTCAAGGAAAAAAAAAAAAACAAAACAAAAAAAAAAAAAACCAAACCGCCAAGAGGAGTCCCAGTACCAGTACAGCCTCGAGGCTAGGGAAAGGGAGGGGGAAAAAAACTTTTTGCTTCACGCTAGCCAAAAAAACCAATCCAACAAAAGGAACAATGTAGTGTCCCGATCCATGCTGTCCCGAGCACCCAAAGAGAGACTGAACAGAGCCCGAGCAGGAGCCCAAGGCTCCCTGCCCCACTCTCCAGGTCCATCTTAAAGCTACAGCAACTGTTTTCTGGGCATAAAGCAGACGGAATAAAGCATCACCATAAAATCACCCCAAGACACAAAGCCAGACAACTAAGTGATGAAGTGACTAAAATGGAGGAACTTCATCAAAGACAGAAATACAGTAAACAGAAGACCTTGGAGTATATCACTGGGAACCACAGAAAACTGCGAGTCTGGGCAGTGAGCATTTCCTTTCTTGAGATATATGCTGTTCACTTCTCGTCATAGAATTATATTGTACGCTGATTTGGAAGGGACCCATCAGGATCATTGAGTTCCAACTCCTGGCCCTGTGCAGGACAACCCAAGAATCCTACCATGTGCCTGAGAGCATTTTCCAAGCATTCCTTGAGCTCTGTCAGGCTTGGTGCCGTGACCACTTCCCTTGGGAGCCTGTTCCAGTGCTGAACCTCTCTCTGGGTGATGAACCTTTTCCTGATATCCAACCTAAACCTCCCCTGATGCAGCTTCATGCAGTTTCCTTGAGTCCTGTCACTGGTCATGAGACTGATAAAATCAGTATGTGTCCTTCTGCTTCCTCCTTTTGATAACCTGAAACCTACACCAGACGTGATTTTCCTGCTATCCAGATGCACAGAAGCGCAAGTCTTTGTGTCACAGCTAGTTTATTTCTTTAACATATAAAAAAAAAATTTCTAATAGCTACCTTAATCTCAGTAATTTCACTCATCTGCCTCAGACAAAAGATTCCAATAACCTCTATGAAAAGACAGGTAATTAAAAACAGAGAAACCACAAGAAAGTAATGCCAAACAACAAGGAAGAAATCAGAACTGGCTGAGTGAGAACAAAAGCACAGTTCAGGTCCACAAAAGCCAAAATCCTGCACCAGACACCCTGTCTGCATTGTATGCATTCCCCAGCAGTAGGCACAATACAAAGGAGAAGGAATTCACTCAAGAGATCGTGGCAAGAAAGGTTCTAACTTGAGAAAGCACTGCCACTCAAGGGTGGCTTGAGAAATGAACCTCACTCAGCATGCAGCACTCCCCTGAGACAGTGTTACTCTTTCCAGAAAGTGGGTCCATGTTAATGTCTGTGAAATGCTCACAAAAGGCAGTGTAAAAACCACTACAGGATAAAGCAAGGAACTGACTGACTTGAAAGTATCAACCAACTGACCCCTTCTGTTTTTACACCTGTCTTCCCCTTCTTCTCCCACTCACCTCTTTTCAGGAAGGAGGCTCAGTGTTTTTCCACAGTTTTTGGGATGAAAGACAACAGCGTCAAGTGGGTTTTCCCTTCTGCAAAACAATGCAAGTGCAGAATGCCTGACACATCATTTAAAGCGAGGCTGTTAAGCTCAACAGTTCTGCTACTATTTCCCGGAAGAACTGCCTCTGGCTCCAAAACACTCCATCATCACTGTAAGAGCAAGAATTTCCAGCACACCTGCTAGCTATGGAACACCAGGGCAGCTCTAGTATTCCACTAGAGCTTCGCTGTTTTGGAGATTAATCACAGGAAACTTTGAACACCTAAAAGGACCTATGCTGGCTTTGCTCTCCTTCATCAACACTATAAAATGCAAGACCCTCAGAGAGCCAAGCCTCATGTCCACACTTACTTGCAGACAGCGCCGATGGTAAAACCAGGAGGAAGAGAAGTTGGCAGGTCCTTCAAGGAGTGAACCACAAGGTCAACTCTAAAAATTAGATGACAGCAATGAGAGAACAGGTGGTTGAGCTCCTGTGGCGATCTACCAGAGACCTGCAGGTCACCTACAGAAAAGTTTGAACCCATTCTGGGAATTCATTTGGAGAAGAGAGAAGAATTTCAGGATTTCTTAGACAGGATTACTATAGAGTTTTCGTGTTACTCCAAAAAAAGCTACTTCACCTTTCTCTATCTCTCTTTTCCCTCTACCCAGTGACGAAAGGCACTTAACAATCAATTTGAATGAGGGGAAGATGCTGGAGATATTCACACAGAGAGACTCACCATACCAAAATGCATTGGTATGTGGGTTGGTATTATGCTTCAAACTTAAACTAACAGCGAGCCAAACTACAGGCTACCTTGCTTTGTCACACAGGAATCAAGCATAACTGTAAACACTTGAGTCGCCAATATTTTTTCACCAACTTCACTGAAAATGCTGTATGATTTAGCTATGTGGCAGAGATGCAGAAGAATACCTTTGTTTTTAAACATACTTTAACTAAGGCACCACTGAAACCCTCCTCAGAATATTGAAAAGAGAGAGAGATTAAGTAACAACAAAGATTCCCCAACACCTCAAACCCACAAAACCAGCACTAATCTCTCTCTGCTCAGGCACCTGAACCAAGGTTTTTTTAGGGAGAAGTTGCACAGAACACAGCACAATTTGCCCACGCCAAATTCTCCTGCACATTTAGCTTGCATATGTTTCTAAATGTTAACATGATGCCAATAAATCTGTTTTGCAATACATTACCACCAACCAGCAAAGTATTTAAAAAAATATATATTCATAAGCAGGAATCATATGAGATTACATCCTCCCTGTGTATCACAGCATGTAATACACAAATCACAGAAGAAAACCCAACTGGGGCAGACCAAGTGATGCAACAACTCCACTTCAAAATACATGGCCTAAGCCCAGGGTAGAGAGAAAAATGTGGAAAAAAAGACAGTAATCAAAGGATTTTTTTAGCCTGAGAGGTACCAGGACTGAAGGAAAGTAGATAACCTATGCAGCAAGCTACATACATCCAAAAAGCACCAAATGCCAAGCAGAAAGACAAAACAATAAGCTCTTACTCATTTCTTTCAAGTGCATTTTCCAACTCTTTGGTGAAGAGACTCTTCTCTCCAATCTACACATAAATGGAAGAACATGAATCACAAAAGAAGCATCTGCCAATATAACATAAATACAATTAGTTCTTGAATAAAGGAAGAACAGATCCTTTACCTTGGAAAGCGCTGTATCCAAGATCTTGTCCCCAGTTGTTGACATGGCCACTGCTCAGAGACAGTACAGGTAAAACATGAGGCTTGACAAAAGCACTGGGCTTAGGCTGAAAATAGCTATGCAAAATGCCATGAGCAGTCACACACTACTCCGTGAACACTGACTCAAGCTCAGTACAAGAGCAGCTCACTTCTAGAAATTCACTGCACTGAAAACAAGTGAAATTGAGACTTCTTTCACTGTCCTTAAAAACAAAGCAAGGGGAAAGAGGGCAGGTTTGGGGAAGAGCTGGCCCAATGGAACCTGCCACAGTCTGTCTCTGGAGTGCCAGTGAACACATATAAAGGAGTTCTCTTCAGTGCAAGGCTGAGCTTCCATTATTCCTGTTGAAAGCCTTGAGCCCCCGACCAGAAAATGCCCCTAATGCTCAGTGCGGTGCAGCCAAAATACCAGGTTTGCAAATGGAGCAAACACAACACCAACTCCATTGCATACTCAGCACCTAAATCTTTAAGAGCTTATGAAATCCATCTTTCTCCCCTAGAAGAAACCAGCAGCCGCAGTTGCTCAGCCACACAGCTGAACTGAATTCAGATGGCACTCTTAGATAAACTTAGACAGACCTCCTCCTCCTGACGGTACACACACCTCTTGCACACAAAGATAACCCACTGGCTCCTGCTGCCATCTACCCCAGGGCAACATCCAAAAAAAAACTTACCAATCTCAAAGCAGAGGTCGGGGTATAGCTCACGGAGCATCATAACTACACTATCAGTCTGAATCCGGGCCAGCTACAAGGAAGCAGAAAACAAAGTCCTAAAGAAAGAGCACATTGTCCGTACAGTAGCTAAGGAGGCTTTGCCATTCTTTGACAGCCAGGCACGCATGACCAATACATTCTCTCTAAATCAAAAGCATTAGAAGCAGGTTGCCTCAAGTAAAATCACTCATAGGTACAAACTCCTTGAACTGTGTGAAATCCTATAATGACCAGAGCGCTTCACTGAAGAACTTCTTTAATTGCCTGAAGTGCCACAACATTTTCCCCATGTTCAGCGCTGCTGTGATGCAACCACTGATGAAACACTGCAATGAATTTATCAGTTAGGGAGAGTGACTACAACAGAAGCCTACAGATCATGATTCACATGCTTCCACTTGGTTTCACGTATGTGGAACACGACTGCTGAATAAGGACCGCTCATCAGCAAGTAGGCAGAAAAGTACACAAAACCATTATTCTGTTGCTCAGTGATGAAAGAACAAGTCATATTGCACACTGGGCTAGGCTTAAGGTTAGGGCTAAAGCTTCCCGCTTTCTCTAAGAGTATGAATTTTACCAATACTGCAAGCTTTGGGAGAAGCCAGTAGGATTTCACTGAACTGGTGGAAAAGTCCACAGTTAGTGTGGACACAACTTACTTATCCTCTGTAAGAACAAAGACCTAGTTAGAGGTTCTACAAACGCACACTCACACAAGTAACAGCTTACATCATCGTGTACAGCAAAAACCAAATCTCAAAGCAGTAAACTGCATGAAGAACATTCTATTGCATAAGAAAACCAGAAGCAAGTAAAATACAATCCCTAGTGTATCATCTTTCCACACATGCAAGCAGCGGCAGACTCGAGCAACTACAGATGAGTTTCAGCTTGTCTCCCTGCGAAGGACTCAGGACCCTTTGATAATTAACGTAGTTCTCAGTACTGCGGTTCCCTACAAATATAATGAATGTAAGTAGCTGCCTCCCTTTGTAAAGTGCCCCAAAAGCCTCAGGTTACTACATGAGGTAGCACACATGCACGGCTATCTCCCTTGTCCTGATGTCTATATAAAATGCCTTTGGGACAGCACGGAATTCTTCCTAAAACGTGCTACCGAAAGGAACGAGATTATCTCAGCGCAAAGGCCTGAGGGTCGCTTATCTCTCTTTGCGAGGCTGCTCCTTCCTCCCTGCTGTAGCCCGCTGGCAAGAGATACCTCCTCTATCTCTGGATATGTCTCTCCCCTGGCCTTTGAGCGGGCTGCAACCGTCAGTCGTTGGCGGGTTTTCCCTCCAAGAGCTGCACAGACCTTGCAAGTCGCACAGTCTCAGCCAGCCCCGGGAGAGACCCGCGCCGTCGCCCCCGGCCCCTGCACTGATCGTCCCCTAGGTTCCGAAGGAAGCGCTTTCCAAACTTCTTCCCGGAGTTCCAAGGCAGGAGTCGAAACGCGCTAACTCAGGAAGCTCAGCCCCTTGCTCAGCCCCGAGAAGCAAGCAGACCCTGCGCTGGCCGGGACGAACCGGGTGCCTGGGCGGGAGCACTCCCCGCGCCCCAGCCCCGCCGCTGCCTACCTGGCTCCGGCGGGTGCCCACGCGGACCGCTCTGCCATCCACGCCGTTCTCTCCCCGCGGCAGCAGCGGGTCAGCGCCCGCCCCGTCGGCCGCCCCGTCGGACTCCGCTCGCCCCCGGCCCACGGCTGCCGCCCCCGGCTCCGCCATGACCACCGGCCCTCAGCGCCGCGCAGCCCCGCACCCACCACGTGACCGGCGGCCTCGCCCCCGCCGCCCCAACCACGTGACCGGCGCGCCCGCAGCAGCCGCGGCGCTGGAAAAGCTCCGCCCCCGCCGCCCCCGCCGCCCCGCCCCGCCGCCCCCGCCGCCCCCGCCGCCCCCGCCCCCCGCCGCCCCGCCCCGCCGCCCCCGCGCCCCCGCCCCGCCGCCCCCGCCCCGCCGCCCCCGCGCCCCCGCCCCCGCCCCGCCGCCCCCGCCCCGCCGCCCCCGCGCCCCCGCCCCGCCGCCCCCGCCGCCCCCGCCCCGCCGCCGTCCCCCCACGCTCCCGGAGCACTGCCCGGCCGGGTCGGTCAATGAGGGCTGCGGTGCGGCACTGCCCGGCCAGTCTGGTTTATTGGGGGCCAAGGGGTGAAGCCTAATACAGGTGGCCGAGGACACAGCGGGGGACCCCGTACAACACGAGAGGACGTGTAGACAGGGCCTGGGGTCAGGTACTGCGCTTGGTGTGGATGAGCAGCTCCCGCTGCAGGCCAGCCTCGATGGTCGTAGCTGTCTTTCCCGAGGGCAAGTCCGTGATTAGGGTGAGCTTATTGAAGACGCCGCGACCAAAGTAGTCAGCAACGACTGAGAAGCCATCGTTTGAACACTTGAGCTGCCAGACACAAAGCGGCAGCATCAGCAAAAGCCTCCAGAGCCTCTTGCCTCTAGCCCCCTTCCTTTCTCCCCCTGCACTTACAAGCTTCTGGCTTAGAGGACAAGGCAGCCCATGTCAGTCCCTGGCTCCTTGCTGATTCCATGCAAGGGCTGGGTGTAGCAGAAGAACCTGCTAGATTTTCTGACACTGGCCATTCCAGTTCCTGTTTCAACCCCACATTTGAGCCATGCACCAAGGAGGTAAGGAGCAACTGAATTAAGCAGGAAGGTGAGTGCTTCAACTGCTCTAGTTTCCGCATATGTTAACGTTTTCCAGCTGATGTCCCATTCTCACACTCATCACTTCATCCTTGGGGAACACAAGGTAGATGCAACATTTTGGTGCTGTCCCCATTCTGATTCACGCTCTTCTTTTCCCTTTCTTCCTAATTTGTTCTATGCAATTGTTGACCAGCTGTCACACTGACCAGTAGGTCTCGACCCATCTGAGGGTCAGGTGAGAATAGATTCTCTTTCATCTTTGCAGAGCAACAATGACTCTTCCTGCCCTTTACACAACGCAGTCACCCTAGAGTCTAATGCCTCATTATTCAGTTAACATAACCTTGTTTACAAAATACTTTCAAGCCTTGCCTATCTTTACCAGCCTCCACAGGTCTGTAAATTAATCTAAACTCTATTAATTTCAGCTTGGTAAGATAGGCAATGTTAACTTACCTGATGCTGAAACTGGTCGTGCAGATCTCTCTTCTGCTCCTGGGCTCGGATCATGTCCATCACCTTGCGATTTTCTGGCATGCAAGTAGGACATTCCGAATCACTCTCAGAGTAGCTTTCAAAGCAGTGCTGGTGAAAGGAATGACCGCACAGGAAGTGGACTGAAGGCAGCTCCAATGCACTGGTGCAAATGCTACACTTGGTCTTCTGAAAAATCTTGGGACTGAGAGAGTGATGAGATGGAGAAGCATGAGAAAGACAAACAACACTTTACTAAAAGAAAACAGTTCTGTCCTTGTATAGGACTAGACAAGACAGCACACAGTCCTGCACCTTGCTTTTAGCTCTTCAATTTCCAGGCGGATCCTCATAGTTTCTTCTCGATATTTCTGAATTCTCTGCTCATCCTGCTCTATCTGGCGGCTTTGCTTCTGCAGCTTGTTGACAAGATAATCCTTAATCACAGACAGGGTGGCTGTGGAGTTATGAGCCAGCGTCTGCACAACTGAGAACAACTGAGATGTTAGTTTACTAACACAAGCAAAAAAACTGCAGCTATGTTTGTACTGCCAGGACAGACTGCTTTCCTGGGAAAGGCCACTTACAGGCAAAGACAGTTGGCATTCCCATGGAGCTGGAAGAGCTCACTTAAAAGATTCTCTTTCAGTTTGACATCCTCCAGAAATGGGCAACTGGGAGCACGTCTGGATAGCTCAGACCAAAAGGGACAAAGGAAGGATCTAGTAGTGGATTGGATTCTAGCTCTCCACCAAGGCACAACAGGAGTTTCAGCAAGCCCTGCACTGCCCCACACTGACAGAACAAACATCATGTATGAGACATCTCACTGATACCGCAGATCTTGTTTCCTAACTAGGGAGCTGTGACTGACATCGCTTTTCCCTATAGAGCAGGTTATTCAAATGGCAGGCTCCAATTTCATTGATTCTTCTCTCTAATGTCTGATCTACAGAAAGCACTACAAACTAGTCTGGGTTGGAGTCTTCTGCGGTTTGTTTTTCTGGTTTTTGCTTGGGTTGGGGTTTTATTGCAGGGGAGGCTGGGGGTTGGGTGTCACATATCATTACCAAGGAGTGGAGGCATAAGATTCTTGTTCTCAATGTGTTTCAGCACTGCAGCAATAAACTCTTTGCAGTTCTCCTCCTTCCGCGCAAAGTAGCCAAGAGCCTGTTCCCAGAGACAAGCCTCTTGGTCTCCATACAGCTCACACACCTCGATCACCTTCTTGTACTGCTCATTCTGCATGTGGTAGTGCATGATCTGTTGGAAACTTTGAGAGAAAGACTCATCAGCTGCAACGATCCATCTCGCCCTTTGAATTGTTACAGGGACCTCAGGGTTTTCACCCAGCCATGCAATCCCCAGACTCACAGAGAAGTCAAAGACAAGTCTTTTTTTCACTCTATCTAACTGCCTTGCTTTAACAGAGGTATTTCTGCAGAGCAATCATCTACCGTTCCCATCTTGAGACACTAAAGAGGTCACTACTGTTGATGGTACAGACATTTATGGCTCAGAAATCGCTCCAGTGGGGGCAAGAGGGGAAGGACAGGACTCTAAAGACAAGAGTAACACTCACAGTTTGCCCTGCTCATAGAGGTACAGAACACCATCCTTGAAACTGTGCATCTGACATAAGACCAAGGCCTTATCAAAGACTGTTTTGAACCTTCCGCTCTTCAGGAGGGTGAGGGCTTCATTGTGCAACTTCTCCTTGACCTACAAAGAAAGGGGAGAGGTCAAGAAGGGGAACACAGGCACACCCACATACACACTATTTTGCACTAAGACCTGACAATTTGCAGCTCTTTCACAGAGGTCAGTTTTGGTACTTGTTCTTTAACCCTTTTAAGCAAACAGGACATGATTTTCTTTGCCCAAACAGTCAACATCCTTACAGATCTAGGCAAACAAGTAGATATAGCTTCGTGGGCAAGGCATCTGCTCACAGAGGCTGTATTGTCTGGAATCTGTTTTTAAATGAGATTCAAACTAAACAAGCTCAGCCATTCTGAAAAGAGTAATCCCCCAGCTACTAAACTGCTTTCCCATTTCTGTGCTATTTGTCCAGCACAGCAGATGTATTGCCTCATGTTGTCAATGCCCAGCTGGAAAGGGCATTGCAGGAACACAAATATTACTCATAAACAACAAATCTCTCCCTCAAAACACAATGCTGGAGAAGCTCAAACCTGCTCATCTTGTTCATGTGCCCAGTTCTGCAATCGAAGTTCCAGTAAAGTGTCATAGACACCCTGTGGAGAGTCAGCCTGCACCTCAGTCATGTGCTCCAGAAAAGCTTTCAGTTCTCGGGAGTTGTTTGCAAAGACTGGGATGAACTCCTCTGAATTAGCCTGTAAAAAGTCAGAAAAAGACAAGCACCCACATCAGTCTAAGCCATACTGGTGCTTCCTCCTTGCCATGAGGAATGTTCACTTCCAGAGTCTCAGACAGGATAGATACAGCACAATACAGGATGCCGACTACATCAAGGATCAATCCGGAACAATAGCTTTAATAGGTTCCCTGTGTCTAGGACTACCAGTACACCAGGATGGAGCTTCTCATAGAATCATTGAATAATTTGGGTTGGAAGGGAACTTTAAAGGTCCTCTAGTCCAACACCCCTGCAATGAGCTGGGACATCTTCAACTCTATCAGGTTGCTCAGGTCCTCATCCAACCTGACTTGAGTATTTGTTTCCACGGATGGGGCCATCTACCACTTCTCTGGGCAACCACCTTCATTATGAAAAGTTCCTTCCTTCTATCTAGTCCAAATCTGCCCTCTTTTACTTAAAAACCACTACCTCTTGCATCATCACAACAGGCCCAATAAAAATGTTTGCCGTCATCTTTCTTATAAAACTTTTTTGAGTACTGAAAGGCTGCAATGAGGTCTCCCTGAAGCCTTCCCTTCTCCACACTGGCCAACCCCAGCTCACTCAGCCCTTCTTCAGAGCAGGTGTATTCCATCCCTCTGATTATTTTTGTAGTCCTCCTCTGGACCCATTCCAAAAGGTCCATGTCTTTTCTTTACTAAGGGTTCCAGAGCTAGATACACTACTACAGGTGGGGTCTCACCTGAGCAGAGTATATTTAGGTATAACTTTCATTGTAACTAAAACATCAGGCTGGCAACACAAGGCATGCAGAAGCACTCATTGCAAAGTTACTACTGGAGAGCAACAACTCTCAGTCAACACAAACCATACCTTTTTTCCTTCCAGCATCCCAGGGCCTTCATTACCTCCCGAGGGCCGGTAATCAGTGCAAAGGATCTTCAGCAATTCAGTGGTCTCATTAGGGACATGGTGCATCAGGATTTTACCATACCGCTTCATGTTACTCTCTGCCTGTTCAAAGGGCAGTTTTCCAATGTAGTGCAAAGCCTCTTGGTAGTTCTGTGGAGACAGACAGCAAAATAATCACAGGACATTCGCTTCTGCTCTCAACTTGATGTTAGGCCAGACAGCATTGAAGACATGCTGTGAGTATGCAGTAAATACTGTTTACTTTGAGTTATCACCTAGTTCACTATTCCTGCTCATTTTCCTCCTCAGAGAAAAAGACTGGATGTAGCCTGGGGGAAACGTTTAGATAAATCCCCAACTAACCACCCTCCCTCCTCTTAAATGGCACTGAAAAAAGCCACATCTGAAAGAAAACAAGACCTTGTGATTTCCACACCTAGTCTAACACACAAGCCAAAAGCAGAACGGCAACACACCAACAGCAACAAATATTGTTGCTGCTGCTCTCATCAGCACGCTATCCTCAGCAAAGAAATCAGTGAAATGGTATTCTCACTAAAGAGGAGGCTAGAGAATTGGTATTGTCCCAAATAAGAACATGTGCAATTATGTCTCCTCACCTTGATGTCCTCTAACTGGATTTTGAGGTACCATTCATGATGCTCATGCTTCTCTGCCAGGTACACGGCGTGGGAGTAGTAACCGGCTTGGCGAAGCACCTTGATAGCCGTTTCCACATCAAAGTGGACCTCACTCTCACTTGTCTTCGAGAACAAAAGCAGAAAGATGGTCCCTCAGAAAAATTCCAACAGTCCAGAAGCAGTAATCATTTACACAAGAGGAGGAAAACATGAGCAGGCACAACTTGGTACCTCTCACGCAAGGGAAAAATCACCCATGGAGAAAGGAAGGAGTCGAACCACTTCTCATTTGCTTGCCAGTTGCACTGGCAGAAGCAAGCACACACCAGACCCAGATGACAAACCAACCAAACTGAGAATGTAAGCAAGAGCTTGGAAATAAAGGAGCAAAAACCACAGTACTGAGTGGTAAATTCATTATTTGCTCTCTTAAGAGTCCTACAGGAGGGAACTTAAAATGTCACCACTACCCCTTTTAAATTATTATGATAACATAACAATGTAGCATGATTCCACCTGCCCCCAATACCTTAATGAACTCTTCCAGTTTGGAGCTGTCTTTGAGTTTGGTATAGCAATTCAGCAGAAGTGTAGTATGATCTGCATTGGCCAGGGACTGCAGATGGAGCATCTGTAGATAAGCAGTGAGGTTGTGGATACGCTGAGCATCCAGGAATTTCCGAATAACGTAAGATGGTTCTAGCTTCCCTATAGTTCTGTGAGGGGAAGAGTCATGTTACAAGATATTGTATACTCATGAAGTCAAAATAAATGGAGAACTTAACAACAAAACAGAGAGAAGCCTTAACTTTAGCAGGCACTAACCCTCTTGGGACCATCGCTCAGCTATGCATCAGAAGCAACAACTAGTTACAGTGTAAGACCACCCACCCATCTGCACATACACTGATACAAAGGCCTCAACTGGCACGACCATGATAGCATACGAGGACTTAATCTTCCTTTAAGGTGGCAGTGAGAAGACAGACTAGGCTCTGAGCACAACTAACTGGGAAAGAGGAACAAAAGCTACATTTTCCTTCATTTCAGTCACATAACTCAGTTTTAAATGCTTATGCCCACATGGCGCAGTTTAGCCACAGTTACTGTGACAGTTAAAGCAAGTCAAAGGTAAAAAGATGTGCTGACTCTCACTAGATGCCAGGGACTCTGAAGCCTCAGCTCCACAATAATGTAACACTTGGTGGCATTTTAAAAATCGAACATGAAGTTTTCAGTAAGCCCCAAAACAAGGCTGCTCTGAGCTCTAGTTTTAAAAAACCCAAGATGTTTTAAAACTGACATTGAACTGTTTGAGTACTTTCCAAGAAGACCGCCATACATAGTCAAATTGCATCATCTATCTTGCACAGAGTGATCCCTTCTTTATAATGATGTCAAGGCCCCACTCCATCCCGATGAGCCTACATTTTTCATGTTAAAATGTGATCAAAGAGAAGAACTTTATCCTAAGGCTTAAAGAGCGATTTTCAAGCAACTTGTTCAAAGACTTTTAGTCTCACTGACATCTTTCTCTGTACAGGTACAATTTTCACCTCGAGTCATACGTTTTTTTGTTTTGGACTGCTTTTACTCCTGGGCTGAAACAGAAATCAAGGCCTATGTTGCTCCTATCTGTACTACAACATCACAGCTCCACAGGACCCCCCACCTACCGGATATACTGCTGGATGGCTCCATCGTGGTTTCCCTTGTTATAGAGATGATCGCCATAGTGCCGGAAAATCTCTGACAAACCATCGCTGTCCAAGTGGTGGCTCTTGGCCAGGTTAATGGCCATTTCAAATAAGTTCTTTCTGAACAGCATCTGTTAAATACATGGTAAGAGCAGTATGAGAGAAATACTACCCCACAAAACAAGTTCAAAATGCACCTGAGAAACAAGCTGTTTCTTCTTCATAGTGCACACATGTGCTTGGGCTTTTACACACCAATTTTCTTACAACACTGGTTATGCTGAAAAGCTATTAGGTCACTCATTATGTAACTCACTTACCTGAATGGTTCAATTTTTCAGTCTGCAGAGCCAGTAAAAACTTACAAACATAAGGCAGAGACTAATAAGAAAACATAGTTACATGCCTCGAGTTTGGTTTGTGTATCCTTCTCCTGCAGTACATGGATCTTCCCATCTCTGGTCAGTACATACAAAGAACCCCACTCTGCCAAGACATCCACTATATCATCAAAGATTGAGCTGTATGCAATGAATTTGTTGCACAAGTCATAGATATTCAGGACTTGTTTGTCTGAATTCTGTGCCTCATTCCCAGCAAATTCTGACCTGGAGAGCAGAAGTTTTAGAAAACAAAAAGAACATAACTTGAAATCTTGATACCTGTTCAAACTAGGGATGTATAGAAAGCCAGACAAACAGAGTTCATTTAGGCAATTAAACTAAGTGGACCCAGAGGGAAACCACCATGTATTTATACACAAACTCCATCATCCTGTTACACTGAGAAATTCATAGGACTGGAAAAAAGTCCCACTCATTCAGCACGCTTAACTGTGCTACTCTAGCAGTGGAAGTTAATCAATATAGGGGTCTGGATGAACTCAACAGCGTCTGACGAAGTTGCAATCCACCCCCAAGAGCAAAGATTCACCGGGAAGAAGGACAAAGAGAAAAAGCATGAAGCTGCACGAGCAAAAAGAACTCATTTGTTTTGAGGAGCCCTACTTTGGGGAAGTCTTTCGCTCCTTGGAGACAATGATGAGGTACCCCCGATACCAGTGAACAATCAGCTTTTGTCCCTCGAAGGCAAAGCAGGGGCCACGTTCATCTGGTTGATAAAGGTACACACATTCGTTTCCTGCCACAATGAACTGGAGATCCTGGGAGGGGTCACTGAGAGATGAACAGCGCAATCCACAACCGTGAGTGTCCAGCTCCAGGTGAGGATAGTCTTTCACTGAAAGCATATAAGACTACAGAGGAAACTCAAGGGTTTGGGGATCGCTCTGAACTAGCCTCTGAAGCCAACCGAATTTGCAAGTCAGAGTCGCATTTTTTTCGACTAGCTTCTCACCTGGATGTTCTCAGTGGTCACCACAAACAGATGTGTTGTTTTTCCAGACTGTCGAAAAGCAAGGCCAGTAACCGGATAACTGCCTTCATGTAGGATCTGGGTCTTACTATGCCGATCTCGAGTGATGTCTCCTTTAGTGAGTACAACGCTTCCATCTGCAAAACCTGGTGAAGCAGATGGACTAAACTATTACTTATACAACACACCTGAAATTTTATCCAGCATAATTTAGGGAAGCTCCAGTCAGCAACAACACCATGCTCAGCAGCATGGAATAAAGCAGTGGGAATTGCCACAGGTTCTCATATCAAGTCAATCTTCGCCAAATCACCCCCCACCACACTTGTTACAGTTCAGAGCTGTCACACAAATGCACATAGGATAGCACTGTTCAGCAAGGGTCAACTTGCTTTCCACACACAAACTTCACATGCAGATTAATTTTGTTTGACTCTGTCTGTATTCTGTTTTACGAATGGCCTTCCTGTACTGCAACTGTAACTATAACTTCAAGTCCCTTGCTTATTCAAAACGCACTACACACTGTAAAAAAGACCAGAGGGAGATTTTTTAAGAGAGAGTAAAATATGCAGTTTTCACAGCTTGCCAACAGCCCCAGTCCTGTAAGTTGTTCCAGTGTTGGAGGCCACCCTACACACAGGGAAAGCTTTTTGATTTCAGTGCAGGGACCAACTCAGCTGAGAGCACTTGTAGTCTCACAACATTACTGCTGTTATTCTGTCAGAAGTTAAGCAAGAACCATTACAAAGGAACGGTTAAATCCAAAAAGGGAAATTTGCTTTTTTTCTTTGAAAAAAGGTTTCTATAACATGCTTGAAAAAATATCTCTGTAACATTAGGTATCACAAAACTCATGTTTTTTCCTGTACCAACAGAAGCTAAATTTAGTACTAAGTTCAATAAAGACGCAGCCTTACCGACTGGCAGGGAAAGAGGACATCAACTAAAAATATGTGCTTCCAAATGTCAGAGTTATTAGTGCAAAATATATACTCAGGCTAAATTTACGCATTTATCTTCTCGAGCTCTCCCATAGCATGAGATACACAACATCTCTGTGAGAATAATGTAACAACTGAGTGAGAAGAAAGATCATCAGAACGCTCTATGCTGATTCTTGTGTTAACTATTCATGTTCCTTACCTCTCAGTAAGGACTGCAATATTTTTCTTAAGCTATTACAGTTCAGTTTTACTTACCGATAGCCATGAAATTAAGATTCTCGTGGACAGTTAGGCAGGATACAACCGTGGGCTTGTTACCTGGTATTGCTGGAAAAATTCGTGTGCAAAGAGGATTACCACCATCTCGTTTCTCCAGGTTCCAGACTTTCACCTACAAATAATGATGATCTGGCATAAGTAAAACATGGGGTATTAGAAGGCCACAACCTGGCATCAAAATGTTATAGCACCCAGAATGAACAAGCTACCTAAGGTAAGAAAGGGCAACTGAGATCATCACAATAGTCTTCATGACCCGTATTACAAATGCATTTTCCTCTCTTTGTCATTTAACTTACCAAAGGATTGATACCCTCTTCATCCTCACCAACAGAAACCAGGATACTGTGCTGCTTCAGCTGGTACAGATGTGTGACCCTTAGCTTGTAAGCTTGGAAACTGCTGAGTTGAAGGGAGCGAGGCAAAAACCAAATCTGACCTTCCATATTTAGATCACAGTTAAGGCACATAAGGGGAAAAAAAAAAAAAAAAAGACCCACACCTCTGATCATACAAGAATCTGCATGCTTTTTGCTGACTCCTGGCAGAGCAACCCCGGAGCACCAACGCATCCAGCGGCGGTCTGGGTTTTTGTTTTTTTTTTAAACAAAGCACAGCCGAGAACGGAAAGCTGTCGCATTCCCAAGGCCGGAGTACCCTCCAGCCCGCGCCAGACAGCGCCCACGACTCGCCTGCGAACGCGGCCTCGGCTCGGCCGAACCCCGCGCAGGCCACAGCGCCTGGCCCCGCACAGGATATCTCCGAACACGAGGCTTCCCCGACCCGAGTCGCAGACTGCGATGCCCGGGGGCAGCGCGAAGGGCTTCGAAGCGGCCCCATCCGGCCCCGACGGCTCCTTCACCGTCTCTCTGTCAAAGAAGACGAACCGGCGCCACTGCAGGTAGGCAGCCATACTGGGGCCGGCCCCGCGCGCCCGCCCCTCACGTGACCTGAGTCTCCGCCCCTCGGGTCACGCGGCGGGGCAGCCGCAAGGCCAAGAAATTTGACTTTAAGGATTGAATTTTGAACATACGTATTGAAAAGATATCCCAGAGCCTGCTAGGGATTTAAAACTCAGAACGGTGTCAACAACCGTAAATGAGTCATTTTACAGTAACATTCCTGCATTACAGTAATGAATTCATAATCTTTTTAATTTGCCTCTCTCCCATAAGGCTTTAATAGTACATGCAAAGAGGTTTGGCATTTAAATGTGGATAAGAACTAATGAAATCTGCACATCTGCTGTGAGCTCAGCAGGATATGACTCGTTATTTGTGTGTTATTTGTGACAGATTGAGCTGTCTTAGCTTAACAAAAGCAATACAGTAAATATATTAAAAATAAAGCTATACCTTTGGCTACATGTGTAAGTTAGTTTCAATGCAAACCAGAATGCGTTCAGCATTTATGTACTCACGCAGTACTTCCTTTCATTGCAACTGTACAGTTTTACCGCTCCAGTGCCCTGGGCACTGCTCAATTTTTACAATCTAAAGTACTTAGTTACCATTGTGGTAAATTCCGTATGAATCTTTTGTTAGATAGCTAAGTTAAACAATCAATTAAGTGCTGCTACGTTTGCTGTTAAACCTTTAGGCATAAAACCACTGGTCATGTCCAGGCCGCAGCTGAGCAAGGGGGTCTACTCCGAACCTTGTGACTCAACTTATCCTTTCCTATCCTTGCTCTTTTTCCCCTTCTCCCCCAGCCTCCACGAAGATAATTTTGGGTTTAGATTGAGTGTAGTCTGCTTTTACTCTGTGTGCTTTAACCATCTAGGCTACAGCAGGAGTGAACCTTGCCCCCGAACTTCACCCTGCTTTCACTTTTACATTAAACCTGCTTTTGCCAACTCCTTTGCTGGTGATTTTTTAAGGCATCTTTAGAATACTCATTCCAACCACAAGGTCTTCTGCAGCTCAAGCAACCAGCAAGGCAGAGCTCAGGATGACTCGATGAAAAGACTTGAGGACACAGCCCCAGCAGATCTGCAGAAACTCTCATTGTCAAAGTCGAGGCTAACTTGGCACTGCAACCAGATGCTACACACAGTCTTCTAGTCTAGTGGAGACAAGATTGTGGAGCATTAGACCCTCAAAGAACAGCTGCCACACGGAAGGTCTGTGCAGAAAAAGGATGCCTCTCACGGACACAGGAGAGCACCTTTCCATTTATCACGTGCCTCCTTTTCTTGAGGCTTTTCTCCAAAGCTTGCTGCATCCAATGCAGACCATGAGTCTCTATAAGGACATCAGCATGCTTTTCACTCAGCACAGTTAAAAGAAATAAACAGAACAAATGGGAGTTCCAGGGAGCTTTTATTGAGTTCAATCAACAAAATCAGGATTTTACCATTCATCTTTTTTGCACTCGCAACTCATGAAGCTCGTCACAAGTCAGTGCTGCAACACATACAAAGCCAGAGAAAACGCATTCTCAACAAAATCTGAGCTCCACTGGAGTTTGCCAATTGCCAATTTAACAGAAAGCCAATTTTCCCTCCCTCCCTTGACTGTTTTGAAGGACTAGATCATATTTTTTGCTGGTTAACAGTAAGAATATCAACCCCTTGTGTAGGGTCTACTGGATTATGATACTCCACTTGAATTGCAAATAATTTCTTTTCTTGAAATAAAAGTTCCAGTTTCTTTCAATAAGGGGAACAGTGACTATTTTCTTCTCCTGACACCCCTTCCCCAAAATTACTGGTTAAAATACAGCAAGGCTGTATCTTAATAAACACATCCCTGCCTCCCTCACCCCCCCCCCTTCCCTAACTTGTCTACAGCAGAATTTAACAATGCTTCCACGCAGAGACATTTTAGCAACACAACAATGAACTGAGCAAAGCCTACAGGATAATCTGCCAAAGCCTTCTTGTGAAGTTCAGGTGCATGCTCTTTGGTCCAGAGACCTGGTTGAGTACAAAGGTAAACTGTGATTCAAAAAGGATGGACCAGAAGTTCACAGCAAACAGAAAACTCCCTGCAGGGACTGGAATTGCCCAACCTCTACCATAGCAGCTGCACTGCTGGAGTCTCTGGGAACAAAACTCACTTTGTTCTCAGGAAGCAATGACCAGTCAGCCCCAGCAGCACTACAAAGTTCAGCATCAGGGCAAGAACCACCACAACAGCAGCTCAAGAGATGTGGCATGACAGCTCTGTAACCTCTCTTACAGAAACTGAGGCAAGATAGCCATCTGCTCAGGTTTGTGTCCTATCAGTCATTTGTAAAGAAAAAAGTGAAGCATTTTTAAATCCTTGGAGCAGACACCCTCCCCCCATCCCAAATAAAAATAAACAGAAGATCAGAATGAGATGATTTGATACCACCATATAAACAACATGAGTTCATGTTGAGCTTCCCTGTTCTTACCCACAAAAACAGTCACAGAGGGCAAGGAAAGATGCTCCCATCTCATTCTGGGAACTGAAACACATATTTGAGACCAACCCACCCCCCTCCCCTTTGGGAAAAGGCCTCCAGCCACTGCAGTGCCCACCTGACAGTGGACACCCAGAGAATGGCCTGTAAGTTCTCTCGAGTGGCTGAAGATTCTATCACCTTCTTCACAGCCACCTCACCCAGCTGTGAAGCTCCATTTCTCAAATTCCTGGAGTGACACTTTTAGACTTCCAACAAAAAAATAAAATGCAGAACACATCAGGTTCTCATTCACATCAACTTTGTCAGAGAAGTATTTGACCTAGGGCTCATCACTGAAGGCTCTGACTAATCCATCTGTAAAGGCTGGTGACCAGCAAAAACTGGAGCTCACAAGAAATCTCAGGAAGCCAAGATTTATACACACTCCTAACTCTTGGGTAGGGAACAAAACAACCAAGAAAACCCCAAATCAAAATAATAAAAAACAAAAGCCCCAAACAAACAAAAACAAACAAAAAAAACCCCACAAAAACAAAACTAGGATTATCCTAGTCTTCTGGAGCATCTTTCCATTTGCAAGATCGCATCTGTTTGAGATAGCCTACTACCACCAAAAATAGGCTGCTTCCTTCTTGACAAGAAGCCACCTAAAAATGGTGCCCCCGATAGTTTAAGTAAGTGCCAATCCTCAATGAGAGGCCAATTTTGAAGTAATACTTTCAAAAGTTCTGTGCTTCAAGAGGGACCATCAATGCATGGTATCAGGCTAACCTACCACAAATCCAAGCAGAGCACACACACCTGACTTGACATTGCTATCCTGTTCTTGTTACATGTGCATGCCCTGGGTAAGATATAAAATTTATTTACATTTTCATGTCTTTGTTGCATTGACATTATCCCTCTTCTGTCTGGAAAATCATAAGCTGGCTGCAGTACAGGAGCAAGATTTTACTTTTGGTCAAAGTTACCACCCATAAGCTCCCACCCCCCACCCCCAAAAAGCACCCCAAAATTGTTTACATTTAGTACCTGCCAGTCAGTAAGCTATGTGGCTCACAGAGACCAAGCTCTTGAGTTTGTACTCTAGTGCAGCATTTGCTACAATTATGGAGTCACTGCTGACAAAAAGAAGAAAAACATCCTGAACACAAAAACCTTTCAATCTTGTAAAAGTTGTTGTCAGGAGGCACCTGGTTTCTGTTTATGATCATCAAGGAAACAGATGGCTAGTCCACCTTTATGATTCCAAACAATTTTACTCCAATTCAAAAAAGGGTCAAAATGGAGAGAAATTAAGACAATTAAATCCTGCCTCAAAGGTAAGCAAGCGTGGTGTGAGTGCAGCATCTGTATATGCGATAAATGAGCAAAAGGGATTGCATTCATCCAGGTGCCTCCTGACAGTGGTGGTTAACAGGCTAAAAGGGATTTTAGAAAGAGTAATTTTTTGATTTGTCTCACTCCTTTTGCCTGTAGATCAGGCCAAACATCAAGCATGTTGGGAGGGGCACAATTTAAAGCAACACTACTTGACCAGAAAGCACTTTTCAGCAATATACAATGCAAAATGACAGAGAGCAACTCATGGCAAACCAGAATAGATGGCAAGCAGCTTCCTGCAGCTTCTGACGTTAGCAGGGGTTTGCCCTTACCTGCTCACAGTTCTGCACAGAGGCCACTCTGGGCAGAAAATGCAGTGCTGCAGGAAGTGAATCAATTCCACTAAACTCCAGAACTGTCAGTTTATGCATGTAAATTGGTTTTTTTATGGTCTCTCAAACCCAAATCCACACCTTAAGCATATACTGCTCAGCAACACCCACTGAATTTCCCTCACACCATGATGGAACACAGGTCATGGACTCCTTCAGAGCTTGTCAAGTTCCTGAAGTTTCTAAGGGGGAAATCGAAGAGCATCTCCCAAAAGGCTGAGCTATGGATTTGGAGGCCTTGGAGCCCCCACAAGTGATCTCTTCCATGCGAGTGGTACAGGACTGTTGCTAGCACCAGAGCAAATCCATCCTGACAAGGGACACTTGTGGTGGCCTGCACTTCACAGAGGTCAGAGCACTTCTCACTGTTTAGTGTTGCAGAAAACTGAGCCCCTCTCATCTTTAGCTGCTCCCATAATCAGTCTAATCCCTTTAACCTCAGCAACCTTCATCATAAAAGAAAAAGTTATATATGAACCCAAACAGAAAAAAAAAAAAATCGTATTTACAAAGTTTGTACAATATACACATCTGATTTTCTATGGGACACACTGCACCAGAAGAAAGAGGGCCATGGCTCTGAAACAAGTCTACCTATCAAGTGCTATAACTACTGATGAAGACTCATGGAAACCAGTCTTTAGTGTTCTGCTAGAGCACAGGGCTTTTCTTATGGCTCCTGCAAAGGATCACAGGCTACTCTTTCCTTCTGGAGCTATGATGCTGCACCTAATCAGCCCAGATTTTATGTTGGTTTCATTTTAAATACACATATTTACAGTTTGGGTGAACTGCAGATGCATATCAACTCCTCCAACTAAAAAAAAAAATTAAAAAAAAAAAAAGTTGAAGAGAAAAGTAGTATTACCAATAACCAATACATTTCACCTCCCAGCCCTGGGCTTGAGTACATGGGAAGGAGGAGAAGGGGAAGAGAGGGGAACTTTGACCTGAAACCAAAAACAGATGTTGATTCCTTGGGCTGTGTCGGAAAGGTGATATTCTGAATGGTCTCATAGCATAAGGCACTTTGCACGAATAAGTAACAAGCTCTTTAGCTTAAAAAACAGATGAGTAACCAGGGAGAAGTTGAAATGCACTCAGTCAATGGTTAAAGAATTTGAAATAGCAGACAAGCTCGTGTTCATCAAGATTCTTCTCTTTTCAGGGTTTCTCTTCTTCCCTTGCTGTCCCTCCCTCCCACAGAAAACAAAATTTAAAACCAGCAGTTAGTGCAACTAATGTTCAATCAGCACACAGTGCAAACAAGTAGAAAAACAAAAAGACATTCCTCCTTTTATCTTCTTTCTTCCTTGCTGCCAAATTTAAAGAGAAAAAAAGGCCGAGCTCTTTAGTCTTCATAGTTCCGAAATGAAAAGATGAAGAAAAACCCACAAAGAGAAGGGTATCCCCAAAGAAACGATGTGTCACAGATTGGGATCATAGGGCTTCACCTTCTGGCATGTGTAATCAAAGCCTAAAAAAAACAACAAAACAACAACAACACAAGAAGAAAAAAATAAAAACCAAAAAAACCCAAACCCACCAAAAAAAAAAACCCAACAAAACAAACAACCACAACATCCACAGTTAAATCGGTTCTACACAAAACCAGAACGTTAAGTGATGACTCACACTAACTATGCAACAGCTCTCAAAAGGCAAAGGGCATATTGTACATCTCAATCCCAACCTCAGCTTTGTAGAAAGAGGTGCTGCTAATGCCCTTCTGTACCTACAAAACCTCCTGGTTTCTTGTATTTTAGGAAGTAGCAAACTGCTCTCTGGCAAGGTCACAGCATTCCCCTTAGGAATGTCACCCAAGAACCTGTTCCACATTCATCACCTGTTTTGTATTCTATTTACTTATAAACATGGAGAAGGTTCAACCAGCAAAGCAGAAGCTTTCAAAACAGCTAGGTATGACTATCTAGGGTTATCCTTGGATGATTTCAAAGAAGGAACAATAGGTTTGTTTTAATGCTGTTGAACAGTCTGCTTCTATAGCCACTTTTTTATTTTTGGTCATCTGAGAAGAATTTCAGCAGGTTCACTGGTATTGTCTTTCTAATTCATGACCTCTGAGAAGAGTACACAAAAGAATGATTTTCAGCCCAAACTGTATGGTGATGGATCTTGCACAACAACATCTTAGCTAAGGTCATCAGATCAAACATCATCCTGCAGCCATTTAGCTTGACTGCAGTCCAGGGCATGTCATCTTCCTATAAAGGAAGGACTTGACTCAGCAAGTGAGACAATTATCAGAAAGGGAGCACTTAGATGAATCTCCAACAGTGAAACCTCATTTTCTTTTGAAACTACGTAGACGACCTCAAGTGGCAGCAAAGATGAATTACAGCTTCCCCCCCTACTTAGTTCACTTCCAAGAATTCTATGAACCAAAGGATACAAAAGAGGCAGCACCTTTTACTTGAACCTGATCCCTTCTGGCTGGTGAGGTGGTTACTCTTCTATTGATGCTCTGTTCTCACAGCCATCCATTTTATCTCCTCACCTTTTTGAGGACTACTTTCTTCTCTGCCCCTGACCAATTTCTCATTTCAGCTTAGCAATATAGAAAGAATTCATTAGGCTACTAGTACTCCATCCTGGCCTCTCCCAGGCACCATTCCCCACTCCCCCTTTTCCCCATTTTTTGTGTCCTTAGCATATGGTCAGCATTTCAATTAAAACAACTAAAAAATACTCATCCCTCCCGTCCCACCTTCAGCACATCCATGGAATTCCTTGCACTGACATTCTGTTTCAAACCCTTGTTTTCACATTCAGAGCTTTTTCATCACCTCAGCTTCCCTCTTCCCCTGAGGTAACACTGACACATCGACGACATACCTGTCATTCAACACACTGCTTTTCAGCAAGGCACTTACATACCTACATGTTTACTGTTTCTCATCTTCTACAGGTTCACTGTGGTATTCTGCCACATACAAGCTCTTGTCGATGTTGCTTGGTATGGGTTTAATTTCAGTTCCCAACTGCTCCTCAATACTTTTCAGGTTGAATCGATCGTCATAGGTGATCAAGTTGATGGCCAGGCCAAGATGACCAAAGCGACCTTGACAAAAAACAAAAACACGCACTTGAACTGAACTGAGTTAACGTAGGGGCTGACAGAAAAAAAGTCTGCAGACTCTGAAGTTAGTATCATTCTGTGATGATAAAAACAAATCTAGTCACACGTCTCTACACCTTTCACATCAGTTTTTGGTAAGGAGTTTCGCAGTGCTGTAGGAATAAGAAAACTCAGGAGGTTCAAAATACTTTGACCAAAGCACCAGGATAATTACCAGCAGAAAGTCTTTGAGAGTTCTTGTAGAAGCCTGAACTTTTACAAAGTTCAACTACACTGAGGTTCCTTTGTTTACTGCCTTTCTTCAGGGAGTATTTTGCTGATTTCCAGACAGTAGAAACATATCTCAGAACACGAGGAGAAGAAAGCATAAATCTCTAGGCTTGAGACAGTCTGGAAGCTAAGATTTTAGTACAGAATTTTCCCAAACTGCAAACAGGGGCAATAGTAAGTCTCCTGAGATGAAAGCAAAATAGGCCTCTTTTTTTTTTTTTTCCATTAGATTGTTCAGGCCAGTTTCGGGAGAACGGCCCTTTAGTTGATATTATTCAGATAATATCGTCAGTGAGGATAGCCATCTGAGATGACACCCAAAACCAAATTAGTCAGAAAAATCAAAGCTACCTAAAGTAATTCTCAGGTATAGTAATAAAAAACCAAAAGCCAGTTCAAGGCTAAAAAGCATCACAGTCATCAGCCAAGCTGCACCTAAACCCGGTTTTTCCTCTCACCTGATCTGCCAATGCGATGAAGATAAGTCTCTGCAAGCTTTGGGAAATCAAAGTTTATCACCACATTCACAGCCTGGATATCAATACCTCGGGTAAACAGATCTGAAAGACAATCCAGATCACAAGAAAGTTAATTTCAATGAGCTCTAACGCTGACAGTATTTAGGGTGTAAAGATTAACAGTGATGAACTGATTGCTTTGTGCTAGTTTCCAGATACAAGCTTTCCTTGTATCAAAGACAGTTTACACACAATCCTGTTACAGCTTCCTCTCATTCTGTATACATTATAAACATGAATAACCTAAGAACACCAACCAAAACCACCAGATCTGCACATCTACGCAGAAAAAATAACCACAAAGCTAGTTTTTTCCATGATACACTATTTTGGAGCAGATCTTCTTAAGCATCTCTTCACACAGAATTGTGCATTGCCAGTGTCACAACAGACTTGAGACCTGAACTACATTCCACTACCTCAACTACTTCTATTCTGCTTCTAGTGATTTTTGTTAAGATGGCCCAGACATATGTAGTGAGTGATAGCAGACACTGCCAGGTACTGCCCAAACAGGCCGTGCAACAAAGAACTTGGATCACACACAGGCCAGTCAAAACTACAAAAATATTTAGAAAAAATGTGCTATAAACACTTGAAAGAATCAGCAAAACTTCACATGATCATAGTCACAGTTGTACTGATATATCATAAAGCTAACAACCCAACAACTCAGGGAACCCTCATGTGTGAAAATAAACAGAAACCACTATTGCAGTAAAATGATTTGTTGGCAAGCTGCACCTTCACAAAAGACAAAACTCCACATGCCTAAAGGAGTGCTGCACCCTGCTACACGCAGGCTTGAAAAAGACATATTACCAAAACACCTTGTTTTGGTTTATTACAGCTAATTGATCTACGATACCTGTGCTAATGTGCTTTCTATCACAAACTTTAGAAACAGGAAAATGTTTAGGAACTCTTACCAGTGCAAACGAGATTGCGGCACAAGCCATTTCGGAAATCATGGAATACACGATTGCGGTGCTCCTGGAAATACATACATATAAACAAAGAGAAACAAAAAACCAAAGTATAACCAGCTGGTACTTACAGGTATATTCAGGTAACTAACACTGAACTTCAATCATAGGAATTTCTCCTCCTTCTCATTAGAGAACAGCTGAGTTGAAACAAGATGCCAGTATATATATTTTTAGCACTCCTTACACCATATATTCTGAAGAATTAACTCTAGAGGGTCTTGATCCCACTTTTCGACAATCAACTGACTGCATTTTAAAACCTCCTACAAATGGCATCAAAACCATCTCAGAAAAGGACTATCTAGAGTTATAATTACATGAAATCACATCAAGGAAGTTAAACTGGTATTTTGACTGTTGTCGTTCTCCAGTCCCCCTTGCCAAATTTCCCATGTTTTATTCATTCCCTTAAAAACTGAAGTTGGCAGTAACTTCCTTTTCCAGTATGAAACATTTTTCACTACTGATTCAGAATCAGGGGTGGGATGAGTCAGTTTTCTGTGAAGACTCTCCTCTCACAAACACCTCACTCTGGGCCACACAAAGATTAAGTAATATCACTGTTAAGTGGAATTTAGAGAGGGAATGAACAAGCTGAAGCATTCTGTAAAAACACAGCTGCACTTTGCCAAAAGATCATCCACTGACTGATCAAAAGCATACAAAAATCAGACTTCGAGGAACTCACTTGCATACCTCTCTGTTCTCAATAACACCACCACTTCTGTTGCTGCTCAATTAATTACTGCTCTGCATCTGGCCCAGCAAACACTGGCATTACCTGGCATTGCATGAACAGCAAGCTAGACTAGTTTACATATAAAATTAAAAAAAAAAAAAGTTTCAAAGCACTCCTGTTCTACATGCATCACTTCAGCCTTCTGACATCTTTTAACAGTGCGAAGCTAGAGGAAGTGTGAGCTACTGTACAATTAACAGAAACCTCTGCACCACCAAAGCTGCAATGGCATTTTTCACCAGCTACACCAAGGCCACAAGTGTCTGGTCACCATACACCAGCCACAGCTTTCACCAAGAGGTTTGATCCAACCCACCTCCTCAACTTCTCAGATTCCCCTGCAGTCACAGTGCAAGATCACTGTTTGCAAAGCCACACAGGGCACTCACTGGACTATGTATTGGGGTTTTTTGTCACCTGTTTTAATTCAGCCCCGTTTTCTCATCTGTGTTACCCTGTGTGCTCTACCCTGGCTCCCCATGCTGCCAAAGCAAGGCAGCAGCACTAAGAACTGTGCCTTCTAGCTGCTGTTTGTGCTTACACTGGGACTAATTAATCTGACCTGAAGTATTCAAATACCAACTGGCCACATACATTGAACAGTCTGGAAAGAGGGCTGGGATGGGGGAAGGCTGGGGGTGGAGGCTGGCAGCAGGTAACTAAAACCAAACCTAGAGCAAAGCAATACATGTTTCAGTTTATGAAGAACATGCAAACTTAAAGCAAGCATGAGACTTAATTCAGCTGTTCAGTAAAGCCTGGGGTGGTGTGGAATAAACCACTGTAGACTTCATACTCACCTGCCTCATTTTAGCATGGATATAGAAGCAGGAATAGCCCAGCTGGGAGATCTTTTTGGCTAGCAATTCAACCCGTTGAGAGGAGTTGCAGAAAATGATCGACTGGTTAATCTGGAGCTGAATGAGTAAACAGTGTTCTCAGTAAATGCAGCATTTTACTAACAAAGGATCCCAGACATGTCTAAATCCCTTCCAAAAAGAAAGCACAGCAGGTATGCTGCTGGTAATTCACATCAGACGTACTTTTGTATAGAAAGGGAAAAAAATAAGAAAGTTCTATAACACGGAGATGCAGGACAAGAAGCATGCATTTTTAACCTTAGATATATAGCACATTTTGACAAAGAAAAATTTTCATTAAGCTGCCTTTGAAACACTCAGTCTCATTCTTGGTTCCAAGAAGGAAAAAGCTTCTGATATGCTCCTGACCCAGCCCTACTCCTTACCCTGGAAAAGAGCGTATTGAGGCAGTGCACTTTCTGACGCTCAGTGACATAGGCATAGTACTGAGTAACTCCCTTCAAGGTCAGCTCCTCCATCAGATTAATCTCATACGGTTTCTGCAAATGGGAATTCTGAAAAATAAAGATATTGATAAAGCAGACAGATCTATGTGCAAAACAACATAAGCAGCTCCCACTCTACACCACATTTAACTTCCTCCAAGGCAAGGATGCACTACCTAGCCACTCTTCATGCTATGCTGAAAACAGACAGAGTGGGTAAATTTTCACAAATGATTACTTAAAAATCCAAGGTGACTAAGCAGGCCAAACAGGAGCAGCCTCCAGAAGCAAATCCATACAGATGACATAACTAATACACAAAGTGGAAACCAGAACCTTACAGGCAAAAACTGCACATACCTAGCTTCCCATTAATGCAACTGCAGGTCAAAAACTGCTTTCAAACTTCTGTTCTAGACTTAGGCTGATTTAGATTAAACCTGTGAAGTTTAGATGTATTTAAAAAACCAAGCACTAACAGCTATGCACCACTCATCCACACCCTTCCTGTGTGATGTCACCACCATCACCATACCTACAGGGATACATCTCAACTCACCATGAACTTCTGCACACTCAAAGGAAAAGTGGCTGAGTAGAGCAAAATCTGTCTGTTTTTAGGTAGCGTGAGAATAATGTCTTCCATTATTTGAACAAAATCTTGAGACAGTAACTTATCTGCCTGTAACAACAGAAGTAATAAACAGCAAGTTAAAATAATGGTGTAAGATTTCAGTCTTTCAGTAGCTCCACATTTGGGGGAAGGGAAAAAAAACAGTTACCAGGGTTCCTACCAGAGTCATCCAAGAGCTTTCACACAACTATATTCTCCCTCACTCAGAAGACTGTACGCTACTGGATGTTCATAAATCAATTTTATATACGATTACGTGGTAAGCACAGCTGACTCATTATTAACAGAAAACAAATGAAATGCATTCCTTTGTTGCAGAATAGACTGTTACTCTATTCTTTAGCATCAGCAAAGACAGGAAAGGCAAATCTTCCTAGGCTGTTTCCTTAAAAGATTTACAGCAAAAAAATCCTACTGTCAAAATAGTTTCTCAAAAATACTGAGAAATGGAGGAGACCTTACAGTGTCTCTAAGCAAGTTTGAATCATTGCTGTGCACCAAAAGGACACTCACTGAGACACATCATTCCTTTAACTTGGTGTTAAAGTCCCAGAACATTTAACATAAGCAACTTGCCTCATCCAATACTATCATCTGGACATGCTCAACTTTTGCTACTCCTTTCTTGATGAGATCGAGAATTCTCCCAGGGGTAGCTATCACCACATGCACTGTAAGGTTAGAAGAGAGAAAAAAAAGAGAAACACAAAAACCCCACAAGGTTAAGGTGATTAACACTGTGTTTCCTTCCAGCATTCATGGCCATGTTTCATATGAACATTTTGAAAGAATGGCAACAGTATACGAACAGCACAACATTGTAGTCTGCTCTGTAACAGGCAAACAGTAACAAGCAGAAATTTCACGATCACATTGTAAAAGCCACAAAGAAACAGCAACCCTAGTATAGCAGAAGTGCTCTGACCTGTATCATCAAGTCTCATTATGTCATCTCGCAAATTGGTTCCTCCTGTTGTTGCCATCACTTTGGCACCTCCCATGTGTTTGCTGACTTGGATACAGATTTGACTGACCTGCAGGGCTAGTTCACGGGTGGGAACGATCACCATTGCTAAAAGTTAAAAACATCACTGTGAGTCACTAGTAACACTCTATCTTAAATATTCATCCTCAGAGGAGACAGGTACTTTATGAAGTAAAATAATGAAAAGCACAGTTTAGGAATTCCACTCTGGGTATTCTAGAAAGACCCAGGAACTGCTCTTGACAAGGCAAATTCCATGCAAGGATTCTCCAGTCCTTGATGCTCCCTTTGCACAACTACCCCAGCCAGCACGCTTACTTATTACTCCACATCCACTTTCCAGGGCAAGACAGAAAAGTGTACAAGCCTTCTTCCATTTAAAGCTTTTGAAAGCAACTGTGGGACTTTGCAAATTCCACCTCCCCTCCACCACTCCCCATCAGCTTTCTCTGGAAGTACAAGCAGATAACCTACACTGCCCAAATTCATTAACCAGTTTTAGATTCAAGTATCTTATGTAGTGACTGACACCATTACCTGCGTGCAGCTAAGTGAGATCCACCTCAACTGACCTTGTATATTGTCCTTCTTTAAGTCTAGCCGTTCAAGTAAAGGAATGAGGTAGGCTCCACTCTTGCCTGTTCCATTTTTTGCTCTAGCCAAGATATCCCTACCAGATAAAGCAATGGGGATGCTCTCCTCCTGAAATGTAAGGACAGACAGTGCATGAGCAATTAATCATAAGCCATGCTTCACTGAAGAGGCTGACCAAATTTAACTCCCCTCACTAACAGTATCACATGAAATTTGATTGTTTCATGACCATTGCTATTATTACTATCCTGAAAATACAAGCATGACAGACTCACAACAGGAAGAAGTTAAACCCATCAGTAAAGAGTTCCCCAACACATCCCACTTAAAAGTCCTTATCTTGCCTGATCATAGGAAAGGGATCAGGTACCACAGGTAAAGCCATACTAACACATTAGGAAAAAAGTGAAAAAATGGGAAAAAAATAAGTGAAGAGACAATGAAAGTCACTAGCAAACTCCTCCTACGGAAGAAGATTCCCACCTGCATCTTAACATCAGAACCAGCTCAGCCCATGTGATTCCAACTTCCATATTCCTGTGATATACTTCCCAAAAAATCTTCTACTATCCAAACACAGGCCCCGTGTATTTTTAATTTTACTACCTTTTTCAGCAACATCTAAAGAAATCTCAGCCTTTTTGAAAGGTGGCATCATGTGAATCTGTTTACGAACAAAGCAAGCCATAGTTTTCTCATGCCTTAAAGAGACAAGGTAGCTTAAAGAGCCGAGTCAGTGATAAAACTTGAAAGACCAATTAAAAGAGAGTTCAACCTTCCACCCCCCTCCTTAAGTTTACACATGAACAGTTCTTAATAGAACAAGTCTTAGAAGTAAAAGAAAGATGGAGGTACAGAAAAGTAAACTTGTTAAGATATTAATCTCTCTCCCACAATCCCCATTACTCTTCTTCCACAAGATTACAATAAAAAGAGCCACCACTGTGATAAAGCCATAATTATATTTTTAACAACTAAAGGTACATAGCCAATGGTAACTCAGTTTTCTGGAAAATTTATAGAACAGACCCCTGGGACTACTTATGTGAAAGACAGTATTGAACAGAGAATTAACAAATTAACACCTCCAGCATGAAAAAGAAAATCCAAGTTAACTTCTCTGAAGTGTAAGACAGTCCCATCATTAAGTCACTCATTGAATGACTTAGTCATTTAGCTGGGGGTTAGAAATTCTTGTCTTTCCCAAGGGACACCAAGTTCTTTTGTTCACAGCTTCAGGTTTTCCCCAATGATGGCATAAGCATTGGACATTTAGGCGTAACAATGTCAATACATTTACAGAAACTAAAAGCAGCATCTAAGTAGTCTCTGTTTGCAAACAACCTGAATAGGAGATGGTTTTTCCCAGCCCATTTCAAAAATTCCCATCAGCAACTCCCGTTTCAAACAGTAATCTTCAAACTCATTTCCTTTTGTGGAGGTCACGTCCTGAATAATCAAAAAATAAAGCACACGCAAAGATTAGGTCATACAAGCTGAAGCTGTATATTGGTCTGAAATAGCCTGTACAGGAAGACCACAAATTACTACAGTAAAAGTTCTCATTAACCCGTGCAACACCCTACAGCAGCAAAGGAAACATTCGCTTTCTCAGAACCAAACACAGCTCCTGAGTGCATACAGCGACACCTTCCCATCTGCCTTGCACAATACAGATCCTGCCTGTGTCATGCTGTAATACTAACAAAGGAAAATATCCAGGGTGAACTCAATTTTTGAGCTTTCCAAGAGAAGCATCGCTCACAAACAGTAGGGAGAACAAATTAATTCTTCATTTAAACAGTAGGTGCTGTACTACTTTTTAGCCTTTGCTCAGGACAAGTATTTTACCACTGCAAGCCCTCCCACAAGTTTTATTTAATATTTATTCCTACAATTCAATTATCCTTACCGAAGTTTTGATTCTCAAATCCTTTGGAGGGAGTTTTAAAGTCTTCTTCCAGTCATCACCAGGTCTATAGCAAAATAAAATGCGAACAGATTTTAAAATAATTAGTATTTTGATTTTGCATTTTGTTTTCTTAGATATAGTGATGAACATGTAGTATTTTCACCTCCTCAAAGCTAAAAGCACCTACACATATGAGCTCAAGTCTTCTCTGAGCTAAGCAGGATTTAACAGGCAGAAACTGTAAACAGACAAAATCAGCTGTCTGCCAAACAAATTTGTGAAATCTTTATCCAGTCATGATTTAAGTCCCATTTTTAGGGCACTGAATCAAATAGCAGAACAGATTTAAAACTGAGCGTTGACTTAGTCACGTAACAGAAACCGGCTGTAATAAATCCACACAAGACTATTTCATGACTTATAAGAAAAATTCTCTTGTCCAGGGAGCGTCCATTCTTAATTTCCAAGGAATGTGAAAAGGTTAAAAAAAACAAAAAACCTTCTGGTAAAAAAATTAACTAAGCAATCACTCCACTTGTTGAGCAAGTGTCATTTGCTCTCAGTGAGACTTAAGACACCCATCCTCTCTTGAAAGCCACTGTAGAGAGGAGAGCAAGTCCTTCTCTTCACCGGCCCCAGGAAGTTACGCGTGAATTCTGATGAGCTTAATTCACGACATTGATAAGAGTAACCGCGTAATACATTAAAAAAAGAGGGGGGACGGGGCAAGGTAGGCAGATTTTAAGAACCTGAGTGTTCCATCATGCTCTGAGGACAGCTGACATTTCCTTCGCAAATAATTAACAAAATAAAAGCCAATGCTGTTCAGGGGGAGGACGATCCATAAAAGAAAGAAGAAAAGCAACACATTACCATACTGTCCTAGTATTTTACATCTTTCAGAAATTCCAACCAGCACACTTCCAAAACTAGCTGGATGGGAGCAGGGTATCACAGTGGGACTGTATCCTCTCAGCTCCAGCTTTGATGAATTAAAGCCAGAACATTACAATGAGGAGATCAGGTGCTACTATTTCAGATCAATCACAAAACACAACTGACTTTAAAGCATTTCCCACCATGAGAAAGAACTGCAACAAACTGAAAAGCATACACAACTAGACTGAGACCAGGTGTCATTTCCTCCTTGGTCTTAAATGTCAATTCAGTTCCTTCCCACTCCTCTACTTCCCTCTTGCACCACTTGCAACAAGCAAAAACCACAGGACTGTACTGCTCTGTGGGCTGCCTCTGACAGTAGCTCACACTCAGAAAAGCACAGCATCAAACTTGGATTTTCACAACAATCACTGTTGCAGAGAAGCTTGCACACGGAGATACAGCTTTTTTTTTCATAACGTACATCACAGGACACTTCTAACCACCCATGTCACAAAACAACAGAATACAACATTTTCCAAATGGGAACCCGAGAATGCTTTCCCACATATAACTTTTAAACATTCCTTTTGTGGCAGCTGATACAAACACTTACTTAATAGCGGTGGTCATACTCTGTGCTTGCTGTTGAGTGCCATTATTGATTGTGTTGGCATTTTTCAGCTGGTTCATCTGTTGCTGAGTTTGTGTGCCTCCACCTCCGGGGCCCCCGCTGGGTTTTACAGGGCCTCTCAACTGCCCATTCTGACTGGATAGACCCATTATAACAGGGTTCTCTGTTCTGGCCGTGCTCATGCTTTTATCTTTAAAGATGTCTTTTTAGACGTCAAAACTTTGAAAGTCAGTACAGAAACTGTAATAACAGTTTATTAGACTCTCCAAAATGAAGAGATAAATAAGTCTTGCTCAATATATGAGTCCTTTATTGCAATGCAGGCAAGCACCTGTAAGTCACTCAAAAGTAAAGCAGTAACTTGCTCTGATGCACTGTGGAACAACTTTTTTTTAAAAAAAGCCCTCTATTGAAGTTGAGTTATATCAGAATTCACTTGCTTCAATCTGAAAGAGAAGCAGACAGTAACAATTAGTATGTGGATTTTTGTCTACATAAATCACATCAGTTTACTTTTGTATTTTAAGAAAAATTTCTTCCCAGGCAGTGCGCAACAAGGGTACTTTCTTTCTTTGTTTCCTCAGTGATAATTATAAAGACATGCATCAAACTTTTTTTGCCTTTCCATAAAGTTTTGCCTAACATCTTCAGCCACCAAAGAAAACCTCCTAAACAGTTGTACTACAGAGACCTTCCACTACCTGCCCCCTCCCATAAAGTAACCATTAAGTGTATCAATTGTTTTGATGGCTCTTCAATTCCCCCACAAATTCACCCACTTCCGGGATGCAGCCAACCAGCCCTAAAATGCTGAGCAATAATATTACGCATAGGTTTGTGACAGGAGGCAAGAGTACAATATCAAGGGGACATTCCAGTTAGAACTGACAAAATGCCTACATTACTCTGATTGCCCTGTTCAGTTTGAAAGGGAAATATAAATTATGTAAACCCAAACATGCAGCTTACCCTCCTCCAACCCAAAACGCAAGCTCAACCAGTTTATCCCCAGTTTTCAACCAGGTATTGATTTAAGGCTATTCAGAACAGTGACTAAACAACACCATTACGCTGAACTGAGAGCAGCTGCCTCTTTGAGTCTAAGTGACTGAGCTTCAACTTAAGCAGTAACGCTGCTGGTTATCCAGCTTCCTGCTTGTGACCTTACCTTCCTGCTGTCAGCGACAACTTACGTTGTGCCCAGAAGATTAACATTTCATACACATGACTTAATATTGACTCTGTATGTAACAGAACTGCAAAACTGTGGAAAGACAATACGAGGTCTGCCCCTTACACAAAGCAAGCATGGACCAGAGCTAAAGACTCTTTAAGATGGTACCAGGGAGATAAAATGTCCCTAGTCCAAAATCTTTTGGAACAAAAAGTAGGCTTGCCTGTGCTTTCTCACCATAAAGCATCTGCATCTTGGGAAAACACAAAGGAAAAACCAGCTGACTACTGCTTCCTAACCTCAGCATTCACAACAAAATGCATGTTTTCCCAGTGAATAAAAAGGCACACTGAAGAGCATTCAAGAGAGTGGAAAAGGAATTCAGACTTCACAGCTGGTTTCAAGTGTGTCAATTCTGGCTTTACAGCAAAATTTTAAAGTTTGCGATACTAGGATTTTCTGCTAGTTAACTGTCAAGGCATCTTCGAAGAGATATTTCTCCTGACCATTAACCTCCTAAAAACCAGACGAGTCACGAAGGTAACCAGAGACGCCAATGAGACCCGAATACCAACGCCGAGAAGTTCTCCAATAGTGTAGGAAATGAAACCTCTCAGTGCCTTATGCCCTCACGCTCGTAACTATCCTTTAGAAGAACAGAGGTTAAAAATAACGCACAGCCTCATGGAACCCAACAAATCTCCCCGTTCCGATAAAAGAGACGCCACCATTTCGGAAACTGACGGACTGAAGAAAAAAGGGCCTCCGTCGCCTATCTGTGCTCTCCGGGCGCGGGCGGGCGGGCGGCCGGGGCAGTAGCTCCGGACCTTTCCCTTCCCCTCAGCTGGGCCTGGCACAAAGGGAGCCCTCGAGGTGCTCAATGTGCCTGGTGCGCCGGGGCCGCACTGCAGAGCCCCGCGGCCGAGCGGTGGGCCCGGCGCCGCCCGCCGATCGCAGCTGCGCCACACCAACACCTCCCGCCCGCGAACAATGGAGCAGCCGCCGCTTGCCGCCCGGGCCGGCGGGGAGCGAGCGCCGCCCGGCCCCGCCCCGCGCGGTCCCCCGGCCCCGCCGCTCCCTGTGCGCCCAGGCCCGGCCCGGCCTGGCCGCCCCCGCCCCGCCCGCGGCGCCGCCAGGCCCCGCTCAGGCCCGCGCTCCCGCCGCAGGCCGCGAGGCGCGGCCCGCCGGCAGCGGCCCCCTCGCCCTGCTCCACACAGAGCCGTGCCCGCCCTGGCCCGTCCTCACCGCCACCAGCCGCGCTCCCCCTCGCCCAGGTACAAAATCCTCTCGCTGCCCCGGTGCCTTGTTATGGCGACTCGACGCTCCAAGATGGCGGCTTCCTCCTTCCTCCCGTGCGCCCTCCCCCTCCCGGCGGGCGGCACCGCCCCGGTCCGCACGCACCACGTACGTACGTACGTACGTTCGGCGTGCGCCACGCGTCACGCCACACCCGGTGCGCGGTGCCCACGTGATCGCGGTCGTCGGGCCGGCCCCTCAATCCTGGCCCTTCCCTTTTAACCCCGTTTCACAAGAAGATGTGTGGAAACTTAACGGGGCATCGCTATGTAGTCATTTAAACAGAGCCAACACAAACGTAAGAATAAAAGACTGAGCCACAGCCTGTAGGAGTCGTAACCACCCATCGTGACAGGCTGGGAATTTTGCACTTCTTTTTAGACAGCTGTTATTTAGACATGGATTTTGACAAACCGAGACACAATGGGAATGTAATCTTAAACAGTAGCACTTAAACACCTGGTAGTTCCAAAACTGCTTTGCAGCCAAATTTTTCTTCAAATATTTTTCCAAAGTACACGCAAAAGGACAAGGACATTCCTAATTTTATCTGGTTCCTCTCATCTACAGCTGTCTCTAGATGGCTGGTTTTCCACCCTCAGCAGCAAAAGGCACAGGCTCCACCCTCCAGTTCTGGCTGATTGAGAACATCCTTCCTGATCTCTCAGTCTCCCAGGCTCAGTGGTACCCCACTCCTTGCGTTACCCCTCAACCCTTGCAGCACAAGGGCTTCAGGACAGGGCTTGCTCAGTCTGTGTTGTCCCTGTGAGGTGAGGGATGTGAGTGAGGCACAGTGTGAGCTCCCTATGGCCTCCCTCCGGTTTTGCTGCTCTCCATCCTTTCAGTTTTATGAGAAAGAGTGCCCAGAGGCTGATGAGCACATGCAGCTGTACACAAAGGTCCTTATGGCAGAGGACAACAGCGACATCCTCGGGGCAGTGGGTGCCCAACAAGTCGAGATCTAAGAAGCAGGAGGAGTGGTTGTAATCCAGCAGTGCCCACGAGAATAACACCACCTCCTTCTTCACCAGCCCAAAGTCCCACCAGAGTCTTTGCTGGTAGAGAGGCCTTGGTGCAGCTGTGCCTAGACAAGAGGAGGACAAGAACTGTGCTTGTCAAACCACCTCAGCTCCTCGCACAGGAAAAGCTTTCTGCCAGAATGCCAGCTGCAATGCCATCCTACTCTGCTGACTGGGGCATTCTCACCGTGAGTCGGGTGCTGTGACAAAATGCCGAACAAAATGCCCATTTCCCCGAGCAGAGAAAATCTTGATTTCCCATCTTAATTCTCCTTTGTTACCCTTGTGAAATCAAGCTGCCCAGCCCCTGCTAGCCCTGCTCTAGACTTGCAGAGCGGCTGCCAAGGCTTTGCTTTCCTGTGCAAGCCACCTCACACTCCCCCAAGCCCAGATGAGGGGCGAAGCAGCAGGAGGAGCAGAAGACAACCACAAGTCACTGGGGTTAAAGCAGCCAGGAGAACCCCAAGGCAGAGGGCGATGATCATACAGACCATACCCATGCTTCAAAGTCCTGCACAGCTCCAAAGAAGAGCCTGGATCCAGGAGGTTACTGGTAAGGGTGGTCCTTGGCACAGAACTTTTCAAAGCCTTTCGGACTACCTGGAACAAGGACGGCTGTGGGAAAGAGCCCTGAAGGTTTCCAGGGAAGACCTATGGATGTTCTGGATCTTCTGCGTTACAGACCAAAGGAATATGGTTTCTTCAAACTGTACTTTAAAAATCAACTTACAGCACTAGTAAAAAGATGATAAAGCTAGATGCTAATCTTTACATCAATCAGGTCGCGCTATGCCTGGAGCTCATTTGCCTTGCAAATACTCTATTGTTACATTCTGTGTCCCTCCCTACTCACTTAAATGATTAACTCCACCCCAGAAAAGAACTTTTGTAGAAACTTCTGGAGGAGAGACGGATCCTGCCCCTCAAACCATGGGGCCTGTGAGCTACTCATCAGAGACCTATGACTTGGTGAGTTCGGCCTGGCTTTGCTTGACAACAGGGATGGCAGGTAGAGCTGGGGTGGGCAGAAAGGCCAGGTTTCTGGCCGTCCGTCTTCTCACCCTCCTGTTGGCAGAGGCAGAGCTTGAGCCATTTCTTATGCCAGTGTAATCTGTCCTTGCATTCCTTAAGTCCAGACCTGACCACAAGCACAATGCTGTTGCTTGCAGAGAGCCAGCGTAGTATGGCTGCAGCCACTGTGATCCAGGGTTGCTGAGTATTCTGTTAGGGAAAGCTGCCTAGCTACCGGGACCTTGTGCACAGATGTACTGGCAAGCACTAGGCCCAAATAGTGAGCTTGCATGAGGACACAGACCAGAGTGTCTGCAAAGGGCCAGGTGACTCACCTGGGCTCCAGCAGTCCCATCCTGTGCTGCCAGCCTGTCCCAGCTTCTGCTCCCTGCTGCCTTGCTGTCTGCACAGCCATTAGCACAATGTGGGCGTAAAACACTTATTCTGAGCCAGGCACCTTTTGCACCAGCCTTCGGCAGTATAAATGACTTTGTACACAGTATGTGAAGCCTGTACACCTTACCTGGTCTCCTTACACAACTGGAATACCCAAGCAAACCCAGTCTTCTCTCTCCATGTGTGAAAACCCTTGATATGACCATCCTGCTTGCTTTCTCCACATACAGGCTGTCATAGACTCTGCTGAAAGGGGAATATGCAGTATATTTACAAGAGGGGAAGATAAAATTGCAAGTATTTCTTCTAACAGGGAGTGATGACACTAGGTATTCTACTTCACAGTTCTCTTCCCAGCATTTACAAGTGCATAAGAGCAACTGCACCTTTTAGAGTACGTTGTGCTATCCAACGGGAAGCACACAGCAGCATTATCACTACCCTGGGTTTCAAATACTGCATCTCAGAATTTATTTTTTACTACAGTGGCTCTCTGCAGCAGACCTCAGGATTAGTTATTCCAAAAAAATGAAATGTTGGATTCAATCGTTACCAAATTTTCTGTTCCTCCTTTTTTCCTACACATCAGGGAAGAGCAATGAGATGGGGGAGCAAGCCCTACCCTCTTTATTTCTTTTCTGATTCATCCAGTATAAAAATCCTTTGCAAATGGCGGTCATTCCTTTAAAACTTTTTTGGAGAAGATGCTTATTTCCTTGACCTCTGTTGAAGTTCAGTGGCAGCGCTAAAATTTGCTGAGAGGTTATAACCAAACTCAAGCCTTTTTCACCTCCTTTTCTTTGCATACAAAACTTTCCATAATCTTCATCTTAGTGATTTAATCTCTGCTGTGAATTATTTTACATCATAAAGGAGACCCCATGATGTGACGGGGGGTGAACCCAGCTGATTTTAGGACTAAATGCCCACAGTCAGGTGCCACGGCAGGAAGAGTTTTAAACCTTTTCTCAGACTTCTGCTGTTGGGAGTTTGACATATGTTGTTTCCCACCTCTGTCTCCTGGCAGCTTCCCAGATTTGGCTCCCTCCCTGGAACAGGGAGGCCACAGATATCACATGAGCATCACTGTATTTGCTTTGGTGGTGCCATATGTTGCTTTACTTATGCTAGGTGCTTGTAGCAGCAACCTACCCACAGAGATTTGAAAAAAAGGGCCTCCAAAGTGTCTTGTCAAAGTGGCAACACAAACCCTGCCTTGTGCAGAGAGGATTGTTTGATCAATTGAGCAATTATGGAAGGAAAAATGATGAGAACGTTTGCACCAAAAGGGCATTTATCTCAGTATCACACAGAATACAGTGAGGGCCTCACCTAAATTTTGATTCCGTATGAGACCATTTGACTCTGTAACCTTGCGGAAAAGTACCATACCCAAAATGATAACCCCATTTCTCCATAGCAAAAATGCTTTGCCTGCTAACCTTCCTTAGCTGCAGACTAGGCAACCAAAAACACAGTTGCAGAAAGACCACTGAGATCTACACCAGGTTCCCCGAGGTTCCTCAGGCCAGTTTTCATTGCAATGGGACCAACATGACTCAAGAGCGTAAAGGCACCTACACTACAGTAACATGGTATTTCCACAGGCCTTGGTCTTAGTCCTGGATTTCCCTGGTTCAGCCCCTGGAGAAGTCACGAGCAGAAGCTGTGTCAGTAAATCGTACTGATGTGGGCAGTTACAGTTTTAAGGTTTTGGGAATGAAGTGTGCTGCTCCTAGCCCTGGCATTGACTAGAAGGGAATGGTTCACATGGAAAAACCATAACCGTGCACAGGTTGTTTCACTTCCGCAGCCAAATGTTTTCTTTGCTGACAGGTGTGGGGATCTGAGAGAAATGGCTGACACATGGAGACCAGAATAACTCTGTGATGCAGGTTATAGGGGTAAGGGGGTCCCTGAACAAAAAGCACACAGGAATGGCCTTCCCAGGCATGCACTTGACTGCCTGCTCTCATACAGAAAGAGACACCACTTTTTCTCCCACCCCCAAAACTGCTGAAATTGTCTTGCAGGAGACCTGTACAAAAGTCCCTCTGCATGCACACAGTTGACTTATCCCATCCCGTATCAGGCAGTCACCCACTTCAGGACAGAATTCCAGCACTTCAGGAGAATTCCAGCAGAGCCCCCAGAAGCCTCTGTTTGTCATATTAAGTGCATCTCCTGCAGCTCTGGCCCCTGCCCTTCCTGTCTCAGCCCAGACTGATTTTTCATCCTCTTTTATTTGTCTCCAACTCGTCTCTGTCCGTTCCTACCCACATGTGCTGCTCTGCTCAGAGATGCAGGAGAGGACGACTCAAACACAGCTCTGCACACACTTCGCCTACCCACAGCGAGTGGTTTACAGTAAGAGCCCTCCCTACCCGCTCCCCATCAGCAATCAGATGGTGTCTGATAGTGGCACTCAGCCTCTGCACTTCCGGCTCCAAATGCAAGGCGATGCTGGAAACTGGTCAGCAGCCAAAGCCACTGAACACTGCCCAAGCTGCCCATCCACTGCCAACGATGGCGCTGGCATGGCTCCTAGGGAGAACTGACACTCCAGCCAGCAAACCCAGCCATTTTCTATCATTTCATTTTTTCCTTCAAAGCTGGAATCGTCCAACCTCTTCCCAGTGAAATTTCCCATTCCAACATACAATCTGTTTGGGGTTTTCAACACAGTCACCTGCACAGCCTGAGCAGCCTGGTTTGGTCTCTGCACCAAATTGCAAAGCTTTTTAGGTTGGTTTTATTTTTCTCAGAGAGCTTCAAGGATCTGGCCCTGGCCAACACATCACAGATTTCTATGTGTGTTGGTAACTCCTGATGAAAGGTCCAGGTACAGTGTAGGCAGGAAATACTTTCAAGCTGGGGAGAGAAATAATTGGGAGGGATTTCTTAAGGCTTTTGTCTTTAGCAGCAATCTCTGGTCTCCAAAATCATACCCTAAACCAGAAAAATAAAAGTTCTTTGGTAATACAAAATGCTTTTCACCAAAGGCTTGCAGCCCCATAGTTACATTAGCAAGAGCTGGGCAGGGTTATTTCCCACTTTTCCCAAGGACTCATTCACCCTCCTACTGTCCACTGCTTGGGGACTGCCTGTGCCAGCTGTCTGCTCTACATGTTTGGTAATGCTCCATAGCATGCCCCATCAGCATGCCCAGGCTCCTCTGGGAACCATGCAGATGGTTTCATCTGCAGAGCAGCTTAGATGAGTCCTGCTGCTGCCAGGTGACCTCTTTACCCCCCACAGTCATGTGCAGAGGCACCCAGTGCGTTACCCGGAGAAAGCTGCCCGAGAGAAAAGAAACATAAATCACCCTTCCCTAGCCAGGAACAACACAAGACTCCAGGCTGGTAACAGTAATTTTTCTCAGTAGCCCATTGGGTGAGCAAAAACCCCCCAAATCAGGTCTAAAACTGTGTAAAACAGGGCTGGTATTTTTAGACAGGAACTTTGGCTGATGAGGGAAGGTGCAGCAGGTGCAAACGGCTGCAGCTGGCAGTGAAAGGTATGAAAGCATGAGCAGAGACTTCCGCTGTGGTCAACACTGAAGTCTCAGCACAGGTCTCCAGAGAGGGTGTGGGTGGGGGACCTCAGGGTGGCTGCTGCTGAGCTCTTCCCAGTTGTTACTAATTTTCAGTTTGCCACAAGCCTCCTCCACCACTCTTTTTTTTGTGCAAGGCCAGCTGGAGCGTGACTACATCCAGGGAGCTCATCCTGAGCAGAATTCCAGCTTCCCAGCACTCGAGACTTGCCCACAGCCTCAGCCCAAACACGGGCTGGTCAAGAAGATACAGCAAGCCAAGGGCAAATCACATCTGCAGCAGCTCTGTTGCTCTTCCCTTACTGGGTATCAGCCTGGGGTCCAAGTGGTGTTTTCCCTTCCCTTTCCTGCTCTGACTGCAGTTAATTCAGGACTGAAAGGTTTATCAGCAGAACAGATCTCTCCATCATCTATTCCTGTAGCTATGGCACCATAGTGCCTCAGAGGCTTTCCTCCCATTGTGTTGAACACCTGCCCCACACCTTCCTCTGAGTGTGTAGAAAGCGATCTCAAAGGACAACTGCTGCTGTCACCACCTCACCTTGCTCTGTCGTAGGCAGCTCTCAGGCCTCTGAGGAGAAGAAGGGGACAGGTTCACTGCACAAAATTTGAGGTACTGATGTGCTGTGTGGTGAATCCTACCATCTTTATACCTGACAGCAGGCAGCAGGCAGGACAGGAGCGGTCCGTGTCAGAAATGGGTGGAAAAAATCAGGAAAGCTGGTAGAGGAGGGTTCCATTCTATGTGAGAAAGCAAAATTCACCAGCAGGCAACTTGGCAAGAACCAGAAGATGAAACTGATCATCTGACTGGACACAAAAACATCCCCAAATACTCCAGTTAAAGATTACAGACTGAGCAGCCCTCGCTGTCACAGATGGAGAAAACCCTCTCTACCTGCTGCTGCACCTCCTGGCAGTGGAGGGGCCTCCAAGGTCATCACATTGCAGACAGCATCTCCTCCTGAGGCAGGTGGGCTGCAGGACACGGGGGTGCTCCGTTTAGGTCTGCTGGGTGCAGCTGAGGGACCGGGTTCTTGTGTTCAGAAACTCCCCTCCATTAACAAGACTCTCTCTGTTCCCCAGAGCCAGGTGGAGCTGAGTGGTTACTACGAAGCTGAGAACACCACCCCTTCTTTGGAGGGCTACTTCTGCTTCAACCCAGCCTCATCTGTGGTTGGCAACCAGGGAGACCCCTTCAGAAAGGTCTTCATGCCCCTCATCTATCTGCTGATGTTTGTGCTGGGGACTGTGGGCAATGCCCTGGTCCTGGTCATTTTAGAGAGGTTCAAGCGGTCTCGCACCACCACAGAAAACTTCCTTTTCCACCTCACACTGGCCAACCTGGCACTGTTGCTCACCTTTCCATTCAGCGTGGTGGAGAGCTTGGCTGGGTGGGTATTCGGGAAGTTCCTCTGCAAGATACTCAGTGCTGTCCACAAGATCAATTTCTACTGCAGTAGCATGCTGTTGGGGTGTATTGCGGTGGACCGTTACTTGGCCATCGTCTATGCAATCCACACCTACCGCAAACGCAGAGCTCGCTCCATCCACCTCACCTGCACGGCTGTCTGGCTCTGCTCATTGCTTCTGACTTTACCTGATCTCATCTTCATGGAAGTCTGGACAGACGACAGCAACCGCAGCATTTGCTACTTTCCAGAGGTTGGGATTGATGGAAACAATGCATGGCTGGCAACCCGCTTCCTCTACCACACCGTGGGCTTCTTTGTGCCTCTGCTGGTCATGTGTTACTGCTACATGGCCATCATCAGGGCACTGTGTCAGTCCCAGCGCCTGCAGAGGCAAAAAGCTGTCCGTGTGGCCATCCTGGTCACAGGCATCTTCCTCCTCTGCTGGAGCCCATACCACATTGTCATCTTCCTGAACACACTTACCAAGCTAGAAGCCTTCACCAAGAACTGCCTCCTGGAAGACCAGCTGGACACAGCTATCATGGTGACAGAGGCCATCGGCTTCACACACTGCTGCCTCAACCCCATCCTCTATGCCTTTATTGGGGTCAAGTTCCGTAACGACTTCTTCCGGATCCTGCAGGAGCTTGGCTGCATAAGCCAGGAGACCCTGCAGGAGATCCTGGAGGTGACAAGGAAGGCTAGCGGGATAGAGTCTGACAACACCACCTCCATCTCCACCTTCTAGCTGGGAAAGGCTGCCTGCAGGGCAGAACTGGCCTGGGGCTTTCCTTCCCAGTGGCACCCTTGCTGTGGTCTCAGTTACGAGTTTCACAAGCATCCCCACAACTTTCTTCACTCCTCAGGAAACAGGTCCAATAGCCACCAAACACCCAAATCCCATCAGATACCTTTCTAGGCTCTTCCTGGTTCTCATACTTGTAGAGATCCACCTGGCAGCTGTTGGTGAATGCTGGATGTCTGATGGTCACTCTTGTGGGGCTGGATGAACTCGAGTGGGTTGAACCTGACATTCCCACCTCTTTCTCGAAAAACTGACTGCAGACATCTTGTGCACAAAGCCAGGCACGGGACTGGGGTGCCAGGGGCAAGGAAAAAAGGGCATCCAAGTAAATGAGTCATGTCAGTAAGCAGGTCTCCATTTCACTAGTTCAGGTTGGTATAGACATGCCCAAAGGAAGCCATGGGACTCAGTGGCCATAGCAACTGGAGAGATGCAGGTAGGACTGCAGAGGGGGTCTGCAGAGCTCAATCTGATAGCATGGGCACACAGTGCTGGACACTCTCTGACTGCAACATTGTCCTCCTGCTGCATGACGTCCCCCCAGCCAGCCATAACACATTCATCTTCCCAACACAGCTCAAGCCAGGAGGTCCTCCCACAGACTTCAAGATATGACTGTCACAGACTCCTTTCCTGACACCAGTTGCATCCTTCCGCACTCGTTTGATCTGTTTTACTGCTGTTATGACCTCCTGTGAGTGGCTGCTGAACTGAATGCCTGGCTATGCAAAAGTTTTCCTTTAAGGAAGAACACTGTCTGAAGAGATGGCTTCTGTCTTGTGACTGCACACAGGGGAGAGAAACCACACAGCTTTGTAAAGCTGAAGGTATAGAACGTGGGTTTTTTTGGCAGCTAGTTGTATGGCTGTTTGTGGGTTCTGAGAGCAAGGAGACCCACTGCCCCAGACTAAGGGAAAGAGCTCATTTGCATAATTTCTCTTTGTTTTTAGCAAGGCTCTAGAGGATATGTGGCATTTTGCATTATGCTTTCTGATGGTTTTCCTCCACCTGCATCTACAGGGCTTTCAGAGATTAAGTGCATCCAGGTGTACAGAGGACAAACCTGGGTGGTGATCTCGCCCTGAACTGCAAGTATGCAGAAACTGCTCAGATCAGGGCAGCTTGATGATAATTTGGTTCAAAATAAGAGCAGCAGCTTTCCCCATCACTAATTCTTACCCTGCAAACTGGTGTGCAGGGAAGCCCCAGCAGACTCAAGACAGCCTGCTGCTGCCTAGGAGGTCTTGTCACAGTTTAACATGGCAGCAGGCCCACAACACTGCTCCACGACATTTCTGTTCCTAAGGAGTGCTGTGGCCTGAACTGTAGGAGAGCCATACATACCAATGTCACATGAGCACGACCCTCATCATGAGCACACTTTAAAATCTGCTCTACCCTTCACCTCACATTTTAAGCAATGTCAAAACAATGTTAGTTCTCTTGCAGCAGCAGGAATTTTGTGCTAATCTCACTTCTGAAGTTCATCCCACTAGCAGAGAGCTCGGTCCCAGGTGAACTTCACAGTACTCAAGGGCCCTGCTAAAAAGACCAGCCATTATGGAAGGGGTCACATTACCTCAGCCTGACGCAGGCAGAGATCTCAATAGCTTGATCTCACATTGTGACTTCAGGAGAAAACTCACCTAGTATAAGGCAGTCCACCGTTTCCTGCAGAAACGCATCTTCAAAGACAAAACTTTCAAGTAATCGTGATTGTGGTTGTTCAAGCACATACATGCAGCAGAGAAGGGCAAGTCTCTTAAGCCTGCACTTGTGTTCTCCATTGTTGTACCAGTGAGCGAACCCATTGCAGATGCATTGTAAACACCTCCCCAGAAGGTTATGGTGATAATTGTATTTCTACATGAAAATGTTACTGAAAAAATAATAGTCAAAGTGTAAAATTCTTACAGTGGTCACAAAGTAAAAAAATCTGCACGCAAATGAGAGTGAACAGATTAAACATCTATGGTTACTATAGCTTTTAGCACTGGTGCGTGCAAACCTTTAGGAAGGTTTGAGGTAAGCTATAATAAACAGTTGAATAAAACACCATCTTCTCGTGTATAGTGCTTGTAAGCATTTGTCTGCAACCGCGTCACTTTCTTCAAGGCAGATGCATTAGAGAGCACTAAGTGGGCAGATGGCACCTTTCTGACAAGCTCTGCTCAAAGGAGCACCTTGCTCAGGTTCCCCTTCACCAGTGCCACAGAAGGCTCTGCTGTGTTCAGAGTCCAGACCTACATTGCCTCTCTGCTTTACAGAGCCTCATCCACTAACTGCAGCACCTCCTGCTCCAGTTTTACAGCAGCTGCTAAACTGACTGGAAAGCTGCCCTTGCACCTACATTTGGCTCAGACAGCCTGGGAATGGCTTGGCTCAGAGATGGCAGACCTTCCCCAGAGAGCTGCCATTGTTGCTTCCACAGCTGCCTGCAGCCAGCCTGCTGAATGGCGACAAGAAGAAAGCAAGAGGAACTTTCCTTCACCGCAGAGGAAGCTCTGCTTTCCACTCAGCGAAACCCTTGCTGTCTCCTCAAGGAGACGTGTGTCACGGCTGTCACAACGCCTAGTCCCAGAGTGGGCTTCCCCGCTAAATGCTCACACTGCCAAAGCCCCCCTGCAGCCCTCGGGCAGACCTTCAGCCTCTCCTATGGAGCTCTGCTCAGCCACTATCCCACCATCACCAAGTGAGGCAGGTGTACTCTGCCCCCCCAGGCCACTGGGAAGGGGGACTGAGCCAAGGGGAGCTCCAAGGTGGCTCCTGCAGAGAGCAGGGAGATGGTGTGTGGGAAGGCAATGCCACCACCACCCACAGCACACCCTCTGCATCCCCAGTCCTGGACTGTGCTCTGCAAACAAGGCTCCAGCAGACAAACCAGAGGAAGCCCTGGTCTCTGATGAAGGCAACCCCAAAGATGGGAACACAACGACCCTCACAACAGCACACTGCTCTGCATTTCCTGCAGGGCAGCCAAGTCTCCCACGAGACAGAGATGGGGTGTTTCAGCAGAGCATCCTGCTACACACACAGAGCGATCACAGGGCCGTGGCAGGCAGTGGAGCATGCACAGGTGAGCGTGAGTAAGGGAACGCGTGAATGAACGCGTGCCTGGGAGTGCTGTAGAGAAGGGGCTCCCCCAATGCCCACACAACCCTCCCAGCACCTCTTGCACTCTCTGTCTCCGCTGCAGTCCTGTGGAAAATCACGTGGAAAAAGACAGGCACAGGGTCAGGTCTTGAAATTTGTCTTTTTAATAAAAAGGCACCTATAAAACAGGTCAATACATTACAGGCAGCACAGATACCCAAAAACAAGCCTAAAAATTGTTTCAAATAAAAACCAATAAGATGTCTTCACATATTGTATTTATATATTTATATTTTTATATATATATTTATATAATGGTACAAAATGACTGGGGAAGTTTCTCCATGGGATGACAGAGAACAGGTCAGTCACCTTTACCTCAGTGTGAAAGCTAATTCCAGGTGTGTGTGATTATTTGACATACTGAAAGACGCAGTTTCCCAGCATTTGCTTTTTTGGAGCTGGAAAAACATGGCAAAGTCATGGCTAAAAGATGGGCAAACCTTCTACTGTGATTAGGTGGAGTCAGTACACAAAACTCAAGGTGAGGAGCCGAGCAATAAACTACAAGACACAAGACTAGACACACGGTCACAGCAGCGGGCAACCAGCTGATGGCAAACCTTGCCTGAGCCTAACAAGGACTGGCTGTCACTGAGCCTCCAAAGGAACTCCTGCCACATTGCTGTTCACAGACATGGTTGGGAGCAGTGCCCAGGGCACAGGGGTGTCAGGCAGCATTTCTTCTCCCCATTGTTCAGCCATCACAGTGGTAGGGGTAGGGCTGGCTTCAGGGCAGTGGGATTTTGCAGAAGAGCAGCGACTGCTGCTCCAGAATCCTCAGCTCTGACCTAGCATCAGGATTTCCTTTTTGTATCCAGGGCTGCTGGGTCAAAAGGCTTAGCTTCTTATTTGTCACTGAAGGACAGGTCTTCCTCCTGTCGCCAGGCAGAAATAGCATCACACTGCCATGTCCCTGTGAGCGCTCAGCACCGGGCTCCTGAACGCTGCATGGCATGTGCCACAGCCTGCAGGCTCCTGCTGATGCAGGGACAATGCACTGCTGACAGAGTGAGGACTGCAAGCCCCAGGCAACTTCTGTGTCAGGCTGGGCAAAAGGGACAAGGGGGGAAGTACAAACACATGGAGATCTCAGCCAGGCTAAAACAGCTATCTATGGACAAACAAAAAAAACTTCCATGTAGAAAATGTTATGGCTTCAAATTAGCAGAGACTTGCTGGCGGATGATGAGCAAGGTTTTGGACTGTAATTGGTATTTGGATGTTTACGAGAAACTACCAGCAGCCAACACCCTGAAGTGCAGCCAAGAGAAGCTACAGCCTTTCAGGCAAGTCAAGCTTAGAAAGAGCTACATCTGTTTGAGCCACATCCTCCCACATGAAACACACACTGAAAGGATTGAGAATCCAACCAGCTAACATGTCAGGTCAAAGCCTGGGCTGAAGATTATTCTTCTGCTCCAGCTGCCAAGGCAGGAAGGAGCACTTCTCGTGATTGTTCCTGTTTTACCACTTCAAAAAATGTTACTTGCTCACATTGTATACAACAAACCCCCACAAAGCAGGAGACTGGAGCAAGATCCTTCCTCAGATCCAAACCCATGCTTCTCACCCAGCACTGTTCACTACAAAATGGCCTCAAAGCTTCAAGGTATTCCTAACTGGACTTTATGACTCCATCTTCTCACAGATTGGATCAAGACAGCTGTTAGGCTGCCATTTCAGCACCCACCAGCCTTTCCAAACAGCTTGCAACATGATTAAAAAGTGTTGCTGTTCACTCACTACTTGGCCATCTCCCTTCCCAAAGCCCTCTCCTCCCTGCAATAGGAAGTTGGGAAAGGTGAGCTTGGTTATAAGAGAGGTAGTGTGTTAAGCCTGGCTCTGCAGAGATAATCCTCCAAGTTGTGTTCCTGCAGCAATTGTGTGCCCCAGGTTCACCACTGGATGCTGGAATGCAGTCCCCACAGAGGTCCAGAGATACTGTGATGTGTGCAGAAATGCATGTGCATCATGCCACATTCCCCTCTGTGAAAAAACATGGGAAAGACCATCAGGGCTGCATGCAGGAAGACCTTATGGAGTACAGGATGGAGAGGGTGGAGCACATCCAGAAAAGCCAGAGTTGTCCACATGGCCTGCTTCTGCCAGCCTAGGAATGAGAGATTGCAACTCAACTTCAGCCTCTTCTGTCTGAAGCACAGGATGGCCATGCTGCCGACACTGAATGCTGAATGGAGTACTGCGCTCAGGGACAGGACATCTTCAACAGCTGGACCTCTCCTGTGCCATAGGGCAGGGCTGCTGCCAGTAGCTCAGGTTATGATGGAGTGAAGACTGCCTGCAAAACTCTGGAGATGAAGGATTGACAAGCACAAGGAAGACCTGGGAGAGCATTCAATGGCAGGCGAGTGTGACGCAGTGGCAAAGGGTAATGGATGGGTAATAGACTGGTGTAGGAAGGCTGCAGAAGATCAGGGCTCCCAGCTAGCCTCTCCTGGAAGCACTGGAATGCATCACCTCACTCACCTCAAAGCCCATCTGTCCCTACACACCCCAACACCTTGCCTACAGGGGACAAGCATGAAGGGAACAGAAGGGAGTAGAGGTGACAGGGCTGGTCAAGATCTTCAGGTCCAGCATGTTATCATCTGCGAAGCCCAGATTCCTGATGCTTCTCCAGCTGAAGGGCCAGCATCCTTCCCAGCCCAGACCCAGCAGCTTCCCCAGAGAGCAGCAACAGCTGTGTCCTGTAAAGCTGTGGCCTCTGCCCTGCCAAATGAGCACTGCTCCAGCAGCATGTCACTGGGGCTACAGCTCTAGCCCCCCTAATGGCCCTTGGTCAGTGGTTATGTTTGTGCAGTCGGCATAGGATCCATGTATCCGTGGGACCTGAGATCTGCATGACACTGCACCACCCCCTCTCCCGCACATGCAAAACCATTCAGATGCGCGAACAACATAGGTCTGACACAGAGTCACTCTACAATGGGATCTCTCAACACCCTGTGCACCCTGGGGATCCTCCTGCCTCCCCCAAGGAGAGTCTTCAATCCTTGTACACTGTTGCCTTTAGCATGTTTTTTTTTTCTTTCTGTTTTTTAAAACATGTTTTGAGGCTTCTATTAAAACACAGAAATACAGAACAATTAAAAACCAGCACAAGTTTTGCCTTTCCCAGCGACCTATTTACAGCTAGTTCCAAAAACCCTCTTGCACATTTTGGTTGCTTAAAAAGGAAGGAAAAAAAAAATAGAGGGGGGGAAAAAGGGCAAGAAAAACACTTGACGGAGGAAAACCATAAGTGAAAACTTTACAAACTGCCACAAGGTCTGGATGTCCCTGGTCACCACACAGGGTTCTAAGTAACAGCCCCACTCCCAGCCTCTCCACCCTCCCCTTCCCCAAAAAAGAAAGGAAAAAGAAACCAAATTCACATCAAGTTTACTGCACATCTGGTTTGCTGTGTAGAGGCGAATCCGATATGTAAAGCATCCCACGTGGTGTCCTCCACCGGCACTGGCCCCCAACCCTCCCCCACAGAAAGATTTAAAAATGTTTGTAGGGGCAGCCCCATCCCCTCCCCAGCCCTGAGCACTAGTCAGGGTTAGAAAGGCAAGTTCGCCATGTTCCCAGGTCCGGGGATGTAACTCATCTGGCTGTCCAGGGAGACACTCCTCTGCCTCATCTGGTGCGTGACCATGAGGTTCTGCTGAGGCGGGGGCCCCATGAGAGAGCCCTGAGGTGACATCATATGTCCTGTCTGGGCATACATCTCCCCTGACACAGACATGCTTCTCTGCTTGGCCTGCATCAGCATGAAATTCTGCTGGGCCATCAGGCTCTGCTGCGGAGACATCATGCCCTGGTGCATGCTGTTGCCCATCATGCCTTGCTGGGGTGGTATGCCTGTCCTGCCCAGCATGGGCACTTGTCCAGGATGGCACATGGGCATGCTCAGTCCCCTCTGCACGCCCTGCTGCCCAGGGAGGCTGGGAGCATTCATACCTGGACGCACGGGGGGCTGCTCAGCCATCATGTTCTGTAGGTTCATGAGGTGGAGGTTGGAAGGCTGAGATTTGGGTGCCTGGCTGTCGCTCTTGGGGAAATACTGCAAGGTGCTGCTTGGCTTCTCTGACGGGATGATCCTGGACAGGTCAAACTCTGGGATCCCCGTGGGCGTGGGGCGGATGACCTCGCTGAGCTCGGGGTCGTTCAGCACCGACGCCACCCCAGGAAGCACGGGCGGGTAGGGGTCACCAATCCGAGGAGGGATGTTCTTGCCCATCATGTGCTGCTGTGGGGGCATCTGGCCAGGCTGCTGGGAGGGAAGGTCCTCAGGCGGCAAGGGCATCCCTGGCGGGTAATGCTGCTGCATCCCAGGGCCACCTCCTGCACTGGGGGCCATGGGCATGCCTCCGGCAGGAGATGGCATGGCATTGTGGGGCTGCTGCATGCGCGGGAACACGAGCTGGTTAGAAGGAATCATCTGTGAACTGTTGTGCACAGGGCCACACTGCTGGTTCAACGAGTCCTGGGGACCTGGGGGCAGCATCATGGGGTTCTGGGGGGGCACACCCGCCCCTGGCCCACTTGGATGCATAGGAATGTTGGACCCCAGAGGGTTTGGGGAGGACATCATGGAGGTGGAGGGCGGTTCGTGGGAAAGGGGCTGCTGACCAGGCAGATTCATTCCCATGGGGCTCTGAGAAGATCCAGGCCCCACAGAGTTCAAGTGCAGTTGATTTGGCTGATTCCCTGTCACGCCTAAGGACAGGAAAAAGGGAGAAGAGTTAAGACCTTCCCACAGACCTTTCAGTGTTGCAAAATCCACATCCTGAAAGCCTGCCAAGCAGTCCTGCTCAGAATGCCCTGAGCACGGAGCATGATGCTCAGTAAGCAGCTCCAAGATGGGCTTGCAAAGCACCAACATCAGAAAAAAGTGCCCCAGACTCCAGCTCCCCAAGCATCAGAGGGCTCTTCCAGCTTCATCCAGTCCCATGCTAGATTAGTAATTTCTTACAGTCCCGTGATTTTAGAGTCCTGGCTGGCTTGGTGTGTGCCCTATACCTGCCCCAGCAGGGCTCTCAGCTGCCTGAAAGGCAGCAAGGAGTGACCCTTCCCCACTGCCTGCCACAGGGTTTACCACCCAGTAAGCTCCAGTGACCACACAACCTCGGGTGGTGAGGAGGAAAAAAGCAGAAGAGTCAGCAGCCTGACACAGGTGCTGTCTGGGCAGGAAGGCCTGCGCCTATCAGAAAAGCAGAGCAGCCATCAGTGCCTGTGGATTTGCATGCCTGAAGTCGACCTAAGTGACTGCTCAGCAGTGAAAGAGTCAAAAAGTTGATTTTTCATTCTCAAAACTGCCAAAAATATTTATCAGACAGCTTTAAACCCCTAAATCAAGTGGTAGAACACATTGGAATTCCCCTTTGGGCTGGTCACCACGTGACAAAAAACACTCATTTGCCTAGATGTCCTCACCGGTGCCACCAGCTAGTGGAGCATATCTGGCCTACTGAAATCACAACTGTGCCACAACACGGCCTTGCCTGTGCAGGCACCTGGGCTCCACTCAAAACACCAGACTCCCAAGCCCCATTCAGAGCAACCCTGTCCCACTGCATAGGAACACGAGGGCTCTAAGCAGCAGACCTCTGCCTCCAAGTCCTGGACCTGAGAAAACTCCAGGAGCCATAAAAACTCAGGCCCAATACATCTACATGGGTAAAGGTAAAAAACTTTTAGGTCTTGGGGAAGAAGGACTCCTCAAGCCAGACCAGCTCATGTCCTTCCACCCAAGCCAAAAGCTGATGGGCAGCCTGGGCAGAGGGCAGGGAAGTGCACAGACTGTTACAAACAAGGGGAAATTTAAGCTATGTGACAAGGCATTCATGGGGAGATCAGAGTTTCTAATCTCCACCTGCTGCCTCACGTGCACTGGCAGCCATAAGACAGTCTGACCCCTCGCAAGCCCACCTCCAGAAGTAGATACCTGACATACTTCCAGGTGGAAGCATAGGCCTGTCTGGCAGCAGCTCGTCATCAGAGGTGGCGATGGTTTTGATGGCATTGTGGTAAAGTGGTGTGGAGCTGGGCATGGCATACTTGGACATCTGGGACATCATCAGTGAGAGGGGGTTCTGGGAAGGGGATGGATCTGGAGAGGAAGTAAAAGGCATGTTCGGATTCATGGTGCTAGACGTGTTACTGGCTGGTGCGGAAGAGCTGCTCCGAGGCCCAGAAGGGAGAGAACCTGCAAGCAAGAGAGAGATCAACTCAGTATTGTCTACACACTGTGACTTGCTTCCACCAGAGAGCAACCCTGTCCTCTCCTTCTGACAGCAGTGACCAGAGGAGGCTGCAAAGCACAGAGCACTCTCTGGACTCTTGAGAAAGTTCATGCACGGACTCTGCTCCAGAGCAGTGATAGAATTCCACTTAAACCTGCCCCTGACTGCCCAGCACAGACACAGCATTTGCTGCCTGTGTCACAGGTCTACCTCAGAAGGCCCTGTTTGGACTCCTGGGAAAAAATACTTGCTCTGTGAGATGCAGGGCCAGGCACAGGTACACGTGTCTTCCCACTCCAGAGAGAGCTCGTGAGCTGGAGAGAAACCCTGTCCACACACTCACCAAAACTAAGCACAGACATGCACTCACATACAAGACACCCAGCATACCCTGATCCAGTGCTCCGATGGAAGCAGATGAGTTCATATTGAGAGTCTGCTTGCTCTGGTTGACTCCTGGGCTGGGCATGGTGGCTTTGGGAGATGGGACCCAACCAGGGGAAGAAACAGCCATAGAAGGGGACTTCAGGCGGCTTGGTGAGCCAGTTGGAGATCGGACGTTGAGAGAGGAACTCATCACTTGGGGGGACTTGAGGGGTCCAGACTGGTTTGAAGGTGGCATGCTGACCATCTGTGAGGGTGTCTGTGGGGACTTGAGGTTGGCAGATGGGGAGGTGACCAGTGGCGAATGCACCTGGCTAAGGGTGGGAGACTTGAGGTGACCCATACTGGGTGAATTCATCTGGTTGATGTTGATGGTGAGGTCAGAGGGCCGGCGGCCCAGCCCCCGGGAAGGTGCTGGGTGCATGTTGGCCAGGTTTCCCCCTGCTGTGGGCGTGGGGTTGGAAGCCGGAGGCAGAGGAATGTGGCTGAGTCTGGTGGTGCCACTGATGCTCCCAACGGGCATGGTGCCCTGCTCAGGGCTGAACATGTCTGAGCCACTGCCCATCTCCTGGGGCAGGTTGGGGTAAGACCCTTGCCCAGTCGAGAAGCCTTGCTGTCCTTGGTTGGGGAACTGGGAGGGAATCATCATTTTCTGGGGTCCCGTTAGCATTGCGCTGCCATTGCCATTCTGAGCCCTAACCCTGGCCAGCTCCTCAGGGTTCATGCCCTGGTGGGCCATCATTTCGGGGCCCCTCATCTTCTGCGACATCATCATCTGCTGCTGTGGGGTCATCTGGACATTGAGGTTCATGTTCATGTTCATATTGACATTCATGTTCATATTGAGGTTGCCAGGGCCCATGGGTGTGTCCATGTCCCGAAGGCCTGACTGACTCATAGGGGGGCTCAGCATCCCCCGAGTGCCTGCAAAATCCATTCCAATTGGGGCACTGCTCAGGCTCTCACCCGTTATCTGCCCAGCAAACATGGATGGATCCATCTGCCTGTGAGCCTGCATCATCCGCTCCATTTCCATGCCCTGGCTCATGGAGTTGCTGGATATCCCCATGGGCCTCTGCATTGCCACTGGGCGTTTCTCCATGAGCTGATGCCGCAGGATTTCCTCTCTGGCACGGGGATTCATAAACCTTTCTGGGTCCCCTTGCCCTGGTGGGTAGGGCAAGGTGCCTTGTGGAAAGTTCCCAGGGCCTCCCATAGGAGACATATCGTCGCTCCATCCCATGCCGGGCCTGACTGGCCTCTGCATGGCATTCATGGGCCCAAGAGCATCCAAGGGCATATTCTGCATCCCTCCAAAGCCAGAGACTCGCTGCATTTGATTCCCAGGGAACCGTGGCCCAGGGAAGGGTGGCCCTCCCCGCAGCTGCATAGGGTCCTGCACATCTATGGGTCCCCGCAGCTGGCTGCCCATCCCCGGTGGCCACTGCTCTCCAGGCTTGCTGTGGTAGGGTGGTGGAGGCCCACGCATCATCATGCTCCCCATTGACTGCGGGATCATGATCTCCTGCATGGGCCGCCCGTGGATGCTGATCTGCTCCTCTTTCCGTCGCTTTTCCTCGTAGTACTCTTCCTGCAACTTCCTCCAGGCCACTTGCTCTGGTGTCAGGCTGTCCTGGTTCAACCGCTGCATCATCATGTTCATCTGCTGTCCCATGTCAGTGCTGGGGTGGTGGGGCACCTCATGTTCCAGGCCAGGCCCACCAAGGCTCTGGGTCTGGGAGATCATGGACTGCAGAGGCTCTTCATACTTCTTCATGCTGGCAGGGGGTGCGGGGGGCTGGGCAGGGGCAGCCTGTGGCTGAGGGGTAGTCCCCCCCTCACCCGCATTTTGGCTGGACTTCAGGAAGGGCTCAGCCTCCCCACTGCGCAGCAGTAGACGCTCAATGTCTCTCAGGGTCTGCAGAGAGCGCTCTCGGTGCTCCAGCTGCTCCTTTGAGAGCCCTTCTGAGTTCATGGTGTTCCTGGGGCCCAGGCCTGCCTGCCCATTCCCTGGCATCCCTGGGCCTGGGCCCTCTCCCAGGAGGCTGGAGCTGGGCGTGGCGGAGGAGTCCACTTGCCCAGGCTGCATGGTGCTGGCAGACGCAGTGGGTGTATTTGGATGGTTACTTCCAGGCTGGTTATTGCTGCTATTGTTCCCCAAAGAGTTGGGAGTCAGTTCTCTCCGGCCATCTTCACCTGTCCCTTCCTGGGGCAGGCTGCTGGGCACAGGTAAAGGTGTTTGACTGATGGCCTGAGGTGGTGGGGCTGGAGGCTGTGGTGGAGGAGGCTGCGGCTGTTGTTGACTTGCTTGAGGGGCCAGTGGCTGGGACTGTGGAGTGTTGGCAGTAGGAGGGTTAATTGGAAGTGGCTCAGCAACACCCAGCACTTTAGGAGCAGGTGGTGCCTGAGAGAGAAAAGGGAAAGAAACTTGAGCAGGGAAAGATCCTAGGAAGGTATTCTTCCCTGCACCCTGCAGGAGACCTCTCTGTCTTAAAATGAAGCCTTCATGGCAGTTCACTTTCACTCCTCACAGGAAAGATGTAGGCCCTACTACATGATCTAGGAATGCACAAGCAGGTACTCTGCACACATGGCTGCAGGGGAACATGCCATGCCCCATCCCAAATTTTTCACAGCTTACGGCAGCAAGGACTTCTGCCAAAGAGATTTTGCAGCAAAGCAGCTTCCCACCCCACTGAAAGGGCATTCTGGCAACCCCTTCTTTCACAGCTGAGCCAGGGGCTGGAGGAGAATGGCTACATCAGAAGGGAAGGGTAATAGTCGGCAGCATGTGTCAACAGGAGCAATTGGTTCACAGGTGGTATACCTGGTCTAGCTTTGCCCGCGGGACATTCTGTTGATGGTAGGCCAGAATGGAGTCAGCTCGGCCCTGCAGGACAGCTTCCGCAGCTCTGAGGAGAGAGCACAAGTCACTTGAGAAGAGGCACTGTGCCCCATCCTACCCATCCAAGGCCCCAGTTGCCACCTCTGTTCTTCAGTCCTGCAGGAAGAAGGAAATCTCTGGAGGTAACCAGGAAGGGGGCATGTTCTCAGAGTCCTCCCATCTGTCCTGCACAGCACCCAGTGAGGGTATCTCTATCTGATGATCACTTGCCATTCAATTTCCCTCTTCCCGTGTCCTGTGACAGGCTGTGCTTTGTGCCTGATGCCCTGAGGTGGTTGTCACCAAGATGCTCTGGGATCTCCCACACTGAACCTGTGGTACAGCAGAGCTCTAAAACTAAACAGACTAGGCTAAACAGACTAAACTAACTGCTAAGACGCTACGGCTGAGACAACACAGGACAGAAGAATCGTGTAGAGAATAATACCATGTGTTACATTACGCTCCCTGTGACAGCTATCCCTTAGATACTTTCAAATCAGACCAGCAGCCCACACTGCTTTGGGTGAATCATTTTGTTGGATGCCAACTAGATGGGCTCTACAGTGGGTGACACAGAGTGCAGAGCCAGGCCTCACTGGGAGGAAGTGGGCATTTAAGTCCAAGTTTGCCCACCTGCAGTGGCTGCCAGCATACCTCGTGAACGCCAGGGGTTTCCCACTCTTTGCAACCAGAGAGACACAGGTTTCCCCAGCTCTCTTGTGCTCAACTGCTGCATGCAGCAGGCAGGTGTGACAAGGCCAGGCAGGTGTGACAAGGCCAGCCAATACTAGTGGGGGAGGTATGGGGTTTACCGCTTACGTGTTAGCAAGGTGCGTTGTAAAGACGTAAACAAACTGTGAAGGCTGCTTCCCTGTTCCGCCACCTCCGCCTCCTGCAGCCTCTGACCGCAAGCCAGGGGCAGCACCATGGGGCACGCCGGAAGCACTGCTCTCACTCAGGTTCGGCAGCGGGTTGGACCCTGGGCCAAGTTGTGGGGCCGTGGACATCGCAGGATCTGCTACATTACAGCCTGCGGGAGCAGAGGAGACGAGCTGCCGGGCGGGCGCTGCTGCCGGGTCGGAGCCCGCGGGCGGCAGGGACGAGCCGCCAGCAGGCGGCAGCACTGGCCCGCCCGGCCCCGCCGCTGCGCACGGCAGAGGTGACTGTCAATCGTCAGCCGCTATTGAGTAAGATCCATAATTAATAATAATAAGCACTGCAATTATCAGAGGCATGCCCTGCGTTCTTCTACCTTCGCCCCTTAACTCAGCTGGCTCCCTGCTCCCCTCCAGCTGCCTCTCCCCATTGCAGCAGCTCCTACAGCCCGACCCTGCCACCGCAGCATTTACACAGGAGACATTGCTGGGAAGCCGGTGCGGGGACACGGGCGCTGCCTCGTTGCCAGCCCCTGCCCCTGGGCAGCCTCACCGTGACCCATTCCCGCCAGGCCGATCTGGGAGCAGGCTGTGACTAGGGAAGCGGCACTACCCTTCCTACACAGGCTGCACAGACTGTGGACTGTGCTGAGAAGGGCAAGTGGATGTTCTGGAAACGATGGCGACAATGCACTGGCAGGCACACACCCCTCTTCTTGCTTTTCTACACGTTCATGTTCTCCATCAGACAACATGGGCATCTCCTTGGGCCTCACAGGACCTTGCCCCATCTCTCAGATATTTTCCCTGTTACAGTTTGAAAGCAAAGTGAATCGTAGCTATAAAGTGTCAAAGAATGCTGGCGCTTTTGGAAAACAGAAGAGACCCACAGTTCATTGCCCCAAAAAATGCACACCTCAGGCCAGCTCAGTTCTGCCTGAACCATGTCAAGACCAAGAGCCTCTTTAGACTCAGCTGTCTTTACAAGACAACTGCAGAGAGAAGGGTGAGCGGCCTGGCACAGACTTAGCTGCTGCGACAAGAGTAATGCACGTCACACTCTGGCTGCCACTATGACCAGGGTGGTGTGGCCACAGCAACATACAGCAGGGACATTCAACCTCAACACCTTTTCCTACAGCATCTCAGTAGCATCTCCACAAACCAGGTCGCAGACCTCACTGCATGGCAAATATTCTCACAGCACAATGACCACCAACTGCAGTGGCCCCCCACACAGTCAGCTAAGTGAGCACACACAGGCAAAGCCAGAGGTGCCAGTGTCATCAGCCCTCCTGAGCCACAGGAAGGACCTGGCTTTATTCAAGCTTCAGAGCTGGTAAGGAGGCGGTTACTCACTGTGCGCACTGCTGATGGGTTTGTCGTCTTCCTCGCTGTCTGGCCCAGAGCACCATTCATCGCCGCTGTATGGCTGCTTCCTTTCCAGCACACACCGTCGCTTACTACGGGGAGCCACCTCACCTGCAAAGGGACAGAGCCATCAGAGGCGCTGAGTAGATCTGTAAGGGGCTGAAAGGCTGGGGTCCTGCCCAGCTGGGTGCTGCATGCTGGCAGTGCCAACCCAACCAGGATGCACTGGGCAATTAAGCCTTATGCTAACATCTGCCCAGCACTGGTTAAGAACCTGAAACATCTGCTCAGTCTGAGCTCCTTGTCTTAGCAGCCAGATCTAGTGAGACGCCCCTGTGAGGGCCAGAGTTGCAGAATGACATGTATTTCTTACTGCCTGAAAGGAGTCTATGAACACAGGACGTGTCTACCTGCAGTTCCAAACTAGAGAGCTTTGGGCATTAACTGTAAATTTAAAGGGTCTGTAACTCAGCAATTAAAATTTGAATATAGAATGGGAGGGTGCATTCACATACTTTGTTAGGAACAAGAGACAGACTCTGCCCTTTGTCAACATCAATCAGGCAGGGGCCTTCATGCTCTCTATAAACTCGTATGGTCCCTCCACGTGTCCCCCCTCTCAGATGGGACTGATGCAGCTCAGAGAGGAAGTGGCTTGCCTAAACGCACTTAGGGACTCAGGGAGAGCAATCAGACACAGGATGAGTAACTTCCAGTCCTGTGCTTTAATTAATGAAACATTGTCTGGCCTTACTTTTTACATCATCTTTTTTACATCATAACCATATTCACATGATCTATCAGTATATGAGGAACATAGGAGATTCGTGCATTTCAAGCATCAAGCCATTTTAATAATTTTCCTGTGGCAGTGTGGTTACAAGACAGTTCTGGGATAAACGTGCAAATGCTTATGATCAGTGGTGTAGAGTTACCCCTGCAACGCTATGAGGAGAAAGCCTTGCTGGGGGCAGGAAGTCCATTCACGTACATTCTACCTGTTCTTCCACGGCACAGCTCTGGCCTAAGACAATCAGGCAACATGGCTTTGACTGTTAAAACAAATCCTTAGGGGCACAAGCCAGAACAGCAGCTCTGTGTCTGCAGGCCGGATGTGAGTCTTGGTTGGAACCAAGGGCACCACTGGAATTTCTCCTCCTACAACCATCCGTGAGATGTTCAAGTATCCCACACAGCCATTGAGCACAGAGCTTGATGGAATGCAAGAGGTTACAGGGAAGGTCGATAAGGAGGTTTAGAAGCACTGACTCAGCCCTTTTCCAGAAGCCACATGCTGTAACACAACAGTTATCCATTGCTGACGAAACCACAGAACTGTTCAGACAGTGACCCTCGCAGCACCTCCTTGCTAACCGTGACTGAGTCATCGGGCAGCTGCAAGAACACCACAAAGCAGCTCTCTACCAACAGCAAGCAGATAGAAAACAACTCAGTCTCAAGTTGAAAGTTGGCACATTGCATGTGCAGAGGCATTTGGTGTAGTTTCAGTGAACCACGCTGTTGCTTAGATGGCCTCAGTAGCCTGTGAAAACCAGTGCCAGATTCCAGGTGTAACAAATGGTTTAGGAAATGAAATGCAAAGCAAATGAGAATTCAGGCACTCTGGTCCAAAAACTGCAGATGTGACAAGCAGTGATGCAAAGTCACACGGGCAGCCAGGACAAGCCTGGACAGAAGACACAGCACAGAAACCGAAGATGCTCTCATCCCAAGTCCAGCCAGGATGTTTGTAGCAACTGAGAGGAGGACATGCTGACGCAAGGTCTAGGAGAGCATTACCTTTTGATTCTGTGTCCTGTGATGGGGTGCTGGCTTCTCGCTGCTCACCGGAGTCCACCGAGATGCTTCGTTCCCGCTTCACCTTGCCCTTCAAGGAGCTGAAGTTTGGGACAGTGTTCTGGCTGGTTTTCAGTCCAGAGTTGCCAGGGGAGATCTGAGTGGCCTTGCTGCCATGGCTGCCTGCCCCCACACCCTTTGACCCCAAGTTACAGGTGGGTGCTTGGCTCACATTGTGGTGCTGGGCTAGGGCACTGCTGCTGCCTGCCTTGCCATGGCTGGGCAGTTTGTTGTCAGGGTGCATTGGCTTGGCTAAAGCTTCCCACAGTGCCAGTGGAGGGAGCTCCCAGGCCCTTCGATCAGAAACCTGCAAGAGAAAAGGGCAGCAAGTCAGCACAGTGCCCCTCACACGGGCGTCACTGCTGGGGGCACAGCCCAGGGCCAGTGCACTGGGGCGGCTACTTGGTCACAGGGCCAGATAAAGCCCATGGCAAGGCACAACCCAGAGCTGCTCATGCTGGGAATTAGCCTTGGGCCCTTTGACCAAAAAATCCTGCTCTGCAGTTACTCACTCACATGCTGACAAGCTGTAAACTCTCACCCAGGCATGGTAGACTTGCCAGTACTTCAAAGAACAGCCACAGACACGAGAGCCCTCATTTCCAAGGCTATGATGAGAAATGGGTGCTCCATGCCAGCCTGGCCCTTTGGTGAGCAGAAGGATCCTCAGAGCTATTTTGCAGGTGTTCCCAGAGCTTAGACAACTTTGTGACCCCAGAGAGAAATCTGGCGCCCTACTGTTTTCAGGGACCCCTTTTGCTGCTAAGTAAGTTTCCTCTGCCCTGCAAAACACACAGAAGACAACTGAGCAGACAGTCTTGACACAAGCCTATAAAGAGGAAACTGGGACAGAGCAGGGGACAAAGGGTGAGGCAACTGAGAAGGAGGCAGTGGGTTGCAAGGCAGGGGCAGAGCCAGGAAGTGCAGGCACTCATCAGACAAGCTCTGTCTCTGCCAGGGGCCTGAGGGGCAGTTCCAGCTCCTGCTTTAAAGGCTCTGGGTGAGGGGGTGTCCACTTTAGGGGGAGCTCCAGCCCAGCAGGATGATGCAATGTGCCACATGCCTGCTGGGATAGCAGGGTGATGCTCTCCTACTCCAAACGCAGCTCAGCTTTCTGAATAGCCCCGCAGGCTGAGGCAGAGCCTTGCAGAGAAGAGGAGGCTAGGGCACAACACAGAGGTTTCTGGGCTGAGGGACATGCATGCAGCTAAGCAATGCTGCAGCAGCCCTCCTTGCAGGATCTAGTTGCCTTGGCAGAGTCTCATGCTCACACTGGGAATATTCCCCTTGGAGCTCTGCACAGGCATTAGAGATGACTGGGATGCAGCTCCATATCACACTGTGTATTCTGGAAGGCCACCACAAACCCCTGGTCCAACAGACAACCCTGGTAACTACACCCTAATCCTAACTCTGTCATGGTCATTTTTACTTCTTGGGGAAGCAGGAGGGAAGGAGAGTAAACTACATGTACGTGGAAGCTGAGGTATTACTCTGTTTGCTCACATCCGCTATATGCTTTGTGTGACACCCCCACAATGCACCCGACAAGCTTTCCTGTGCACAGGCAGAGAAATTTCCCAGCACACAAGGAGGAGGTTACTGTGGTCTGCTCCTCCCATTTGGACCAAGCAGGCCAGATGCTGCACACAGATTGCTTCTGCCACCCAGGGACAGGAAGCACCGGCTCCAGACCAAACCCCATGTGTCTAAATAGCACTGCAAGAGCTCAGCAGCGCTACACATGCTGCTCCTGGCTTGCTGAAGGCGAGCCTGGAAACACCACCAGCAAAAGCCAAGTGCTTGCTCTGCCAGGGCAAACCACTGCACTCTTGCAAAGAAAGCAGAGTGAAGCACATTTGGCAGACCCATAATCCCCAAAAGATTGTGATCCCCGTAAGGCGCAGGCTGCAGCTTGTCATGCACCGCGAGCGAGCTCTCTGTGCCTGCAGAAAGGGTCTTCTCTGCAAAAGGGTCTTCTCAGCACCTGCCTCCCTGCAAGCTGAGCTGGGGGCTGCTGGCATGCTATGCAAACAGTGCTGTGGCACAGCCCACCCAAACATTCTTCCTTAGTGGGATCCTTCTTGCACAGCTTGGCCTATCATTGCTTCCTAACTAGGAGTTGTTAATTGCTCCCTCCTCCTCCATCCGCCCCACGCACCTCGGTGAGGGCTCTTCTCTAGCCTGGAGGAAGATGGTGAGCCACAGCGCTGATTAATTTTCACAGCACATAAGGGAGTTGCTAGCCCTTTAACTGTCAGCCAGTCTCACTTGCTTGCTCTTGTTCTCCAGAGACCTATTAATAGCAGCTGGAAAGATCACATCACTCTCTGGATATTTATACCCCTCATTCCACACCAGGAGAGATTTATGTCAGAGCTGCTGTCCCAGTGCCTGCCCAATTGCTCTGTCAAACTGCTTGCAGGGGGAGGGGAGCCAAGCAGGGAAGGAGACACAGAGAGGGCAAGCAGAGAGGAGGAGAAGGTCCATATGGCACAAGCTGCAGCATTAAGCACACATGCTGCTTGCAGCCGCTGGCTGGCCAGCCACACGGAGCCTTCAGCCCCACTGGAAGAGGTTGCTGCCAGACAGCATTCCAGAAAGCAAGCCCTGCAGCAGCTCCCTGCTGCTGGTGGCCCAGAGGCCCCCCTGCCTCCACCTCCGCTTTGCCGCACTCGCAATCCCTGCAACACGCTGCACCATAGTCCTGAGGGTCACAAACCCACTGACGCCATTGTGCGGCTACACCCGCTGAGGAGGTGCTTCCATTGCAACGGTAGGCTGGGAGATCCAGGTCTGCCTGTGGCACATCTGCACAGGCATGATATCATGGCTGAAACAGATCCCAAAATGCTTCACTGAAAATGTGAATGCTCAGCAGCACCGCAGCACAACCCTAGTACAGCCCAGCATGGTGATTAACTCAGCGAGGGAGGAAGAAGCCTGGGGCCCTGAAAAGCCCATGCCTGTAGAGTCCAGAGATGCACCTCCTGTCCCTCTGGTTCTCAGATGAGACTGCATGGAACACACACCTCGATCCCAAAGGACCGGGCAGTCACCATGACAAAACCTTCAGGCACTGCCTGCAGCGTGGATGAGCCTCACCAGCTGTAAAGTTCCTCCAAAGTGTAACATTTGGGGGGCACCTACCTTCTTTCTTTATTTTGGACTAGGCTGGTGCTCCAGGGAGGTCATTCAAAACCTTGCCTGAGGCAGGATGGAAAGCTACCCTGGGCTGACAGAGGGACCCGGCTAAACTTTGGAAAGCCCTCCTCTTCTAGTGTCCACTCAGAGGGATAACACTTGCCTCACAATTCTTAATGGGACAAATGCCAGAAGCAGCTGCCTGAAGATTCTGCTCTGCTTTCAGGAGTAGCAACAGCTGGATTCTGTTGCAGATGGATAGCAGGGATCTGCCCTGGCCAGACAATAGGCATCTCGACTGCTGTAAGCTCCTTCCACATACCCTGAGATTCAAACTAGATTTCAGCAGGCATGCCATACATCTGGGCCACGAAATATATTTAATTAGAAAGTAGATACACTGACACCAGGAGACAAACAATTCAAAACATCTTGAAAAGAACATGACAAAAAGAAGACTGCACAGAAATCTGTCTTTCTCTGCAATTTAGCAACACACCCACTCCAGCCTGGTAGTTTTAAAGACAATACCAAACTTAATTCCCAGTGGTTAAAGCAAGGAAACGAGATTCCTGGCTTCTGCTCCCGGCTATCACTAATTCCACTCGTGACCCTAAGCAAGATGCCTGGGTTTTGGGTGCCTTGATTCCCCCATCATTACACAGGGGGATAACCCAGCCAACCTCATGCAGGGAGGGAGGCTTTCAAGGCACAATAAGTATCTGTTGAACAAAGGACTACATCCAAATGTAGAGAGTGTTTGCACCTGGTACATCTGAAAAGCCACAGCTTTAAATCTAAGGCTGGGACCTCAGCAGACAAGAAATCTTGAAACAAAACAACAAAAACTGCTTTCAGTAAGCCTCCTCCAGTACAGTCTAAACAGCAGCAGAGGGAGAGAAGGAGTAAGCTCTGGGCAGGAGAGACTGGGCTGACATATTTGCAATCCGGGAATTGCTAGCTGATAGTTGAAGAAACCTGAAACCCTGCTGCATTCCCAGAGGACTTTCTGGTGAATCATGCTCCCACTCTCTCCAAAGGATGGTAACATGGATTCCCAACACTGCTGCAAAGAATGCGGAGCCCGCAACTACTGCCAGCCTTGCAGCTTCCACATCTGGGAGCTGGCTGGCATTGCAGCCATGCTATCACTCTTGGAAGAAGGCACAAGAGAGGAAGCCAGGGTAACAGAGCCACGATGACCAGTCCAACTGGTGTGTTCCCTACAGAAATCCTGCATGTGCCAGACATACTCGACAGTCACATGTGGCTCCCTTGGGATGATAACAAGGAACTGCTTCATACCCTGGCTAGTGCGGCTTGCTGGGGATGGGTTAGCGAGAGACCTGCAGGAAGCTGCGGGTGCCGGGCACTACAACCACCTGTGCGCTGCAGCTTGGCAGACTGCAGTCAAGTAACAGCATCTAGTAGGTCAGGAAGCAAAGCCAGAAATCTCTTCCAAAGGTATTGCTGCTGCTCAGGGAGCTTCAATTTCCTCTGAGGCAGGATCTCATCCTGAAGTATATGAAATCTGGCCAGGAACATGGGCTGCTGTGACAGCTGGATACCCCCACGCAGCCTTTGGCTGTGCTGGGATGCACAAAGATAAGCTCATCTGTACATGAATGGGGCGGTTTCCCTGAGAAAACCCTGCTGGCAGATAACATCACAGGCTGCAATGCAAGGCCACAACACAGATCTCCGTGGACAGTTGCTACATGGGATCAAGAGACTTCCTCAGGCCATTTCCACTGTGTTTGTACACTGGGGTTACTGGGACTGGGCAAGTAATGCTAAAAAGCCTAGCTAGTGAGCTGTGCCTCACACTGCCTCTGCTACACCAGCTCTCTTGAGCAGCAGGGCTCACAGCTGAGACCTTAAAACTTTTCCGCAAAATTCGCAAGGGAGACAAGCCTTGCCTAGGGTCACACGTCAGGTAAACAGCTGATGTAGCTGAGCCTATGAGGACAGTCTTTCTGCTACATCTCGGACTCAGTAACCGCTTTAGGATCCTTTGGCAATAACAAAAGTCTGCAATGCCAGCAGTGTTCAGGATTGGAACCCAGCAATGCCAGAACTTCACGAGGCGCTTCCAAGCTTTAACACAACAGTTTCTGCTCTTCTTTTTAGAAGAAAGTCTCTTTGCAGGACTCTGTGACAGACTAGCCATCGTCAGCAGGGCCATCACACTGGGTGCCTTCCCTGCCCTCTGTCTCCAAGCCAGAGACACAAGAGCTCCTGAGCACTGCAGGGTCTGTTGCCTGTGGCCGGTCCAGCTTCATGACAGCTATCCAGAAGCATCAGATTTTCCGGGGGCCCCACCTCTGGGCCCGAGGTGGAGCCTATGGGATGAAGCCACTAGGTGTCACCGTCACCCAGGGCATCCCCAGCCTGGCCAGGGCTGATCGAGCGCGGGGCAACTCGCTGCACCACCAGCCAGTGCAGCAGAGCCTGGGCTGGGGCACGGTGTGAGCACTCGGACCCCAGGCTTCCTTGGCAACTCAGCCCTCACAACAGGGCCTCCGCAGTGTGCAGGGGGTTGTGCTGGGGAGCAGAGCCATGCACCACATCCCTGCAGTAGATGTTTACTACACTCCTACAGATTAAAGCAGCACGGAGATGCCTGTTGCACACTGCATACCACCTTGCAGAAAATCTCCCCAAAACACTAGCTCTCCCTTTGACCAAGCTCACATCACTTTCCAGTCCGAAGAACAGCACAGTCTTTGCAGACAGGGTCCCAGCAGGAAACCCTTGTGGCAGGGACACTCCTACCACCTCTCTCAGCACCGTGTATCCCAGCTGCACCCTGCTGTACGACCAGCAGTGCAACAAGTTTGTTTGCCTTTGAGAAAGCTCATGGCAGAGAGTTGGGAAAGAGTTGGACTCTTCCTGTGCCCAATCCTGGCACTAAATGCAACATGCAAAGGACACACCTGCACAAAAGGAAGAAGTTGGAACACCTGCAGGCCTGCAAATTGCCTGGATTGCAGCACCATGTTTGTGCAACTGGGCACAGACATGTATGTACCCCAGCACACCTGGGGAGAGGGAGCTGACAGAAATGAAAGAAAGAGGGGGAAGCAGGGTGGCTGCCCCAACATCTTGCCCTCCACACTGCCCTCTGCCAGCCCAGATTGTAGAAGAGATGCAGAGAGCTGCTGAGCACTCCTCCAAGATTATAAATACCAGGGCCAGCAGCAGCAAATGCTGGGCTCTATATTTAAACCACGGCTGAGGTCACTTCCTTTTCCCAGCAGCTCCCTCCAGCCCCCACCCCGTTGCCTCGTATTTGCATGCCATCATGACTAAGGCACATCGGGGTGTAAGGTCATAGGGGACGAGGCTGTGCAACTACCTCGCAGGAAATTCCACCCTGGGAAACCTTTCACCTTTCCCAGTGCAGAGAGGATCAGCACGGGCAGCAGAGATCCTGCAGCTGAGTGGTGGCAGCTACCTGCAGGCAGTACTGGGACTCCAGTGTTGGGCTGGAAAGGGAGGGAGAGACCTCAAGGAGAGGAGAGCCACTGCTCTTCCCATCTGACTTTGCCATCAGAGTCTGGGCTAGCACCGATCTGGAGAGAGGTTTCCCCGATTGCGCACCCCAAGACAGCAGCTGCTCGACCTCCTCGCCATGCTTCACCTTTACCCCCAGAAGCCTCCCCCATACGTAAAGCTGAAACTCCCCAGCTTCTGCCACTCAACGGGTGCAAAGTGGCACTGCCTTCCCCACAGACCTGGTCCCAAGTCTCAGGGGCTACTCTGCCCTTACGCAAACACTCACACAACTGACAGAGCTCCTCCAGAGACACAGTGATCTAACTCTGGCCAGGCCTCCAACCACCCAAAAGGAAAGAGGCAGAAAGAGCTAGGAATTGCCCCATCTCACTAACTGCAGCCCTCTGGGGAGGCAATGAGCCCTCTATGTAGCAGATGTACAGCCACCGATTAAGAGAAGGGCCCAGAGGCAGCCTGTCCTGGGGCTCCCCCCAGAGAGTCCCTCTTCTCCACCAGGAGAGAGAAGTCTTGTTAACTTATGACTGGCCAAGTGGGCAAGGGCTTCTGACATTCCTCCAGCTCTGAGGTTTGCAGGAGGCTTTGGGGTTTGCAGTGGTCCTTCTGGCCAGAGGCCAGGTGCCCAGACTCAGCCAGATCAAGCTCTGAAGCAGCATTGTTTGCACTAGGTACAGTAGCTGGAGTCATCAAGTGCTCCCAACTCAGCCCTTGGCCCTCCACAGTTGACTCTAGTTATGCCCCTTATTTAAGAAACAGAACATATTAAAAAGAAAAGTTATTGCAACAACAAAGACCAGGGTACAAAGGAGGGGAGAAGAGTGCAAAGGCTACTGAGTGGGAGGAAATAAGAGATCTTTTGGAAGCAGGATGGCTGTTTACGTAATGATATAAGCAAGTTAGCATCGGAGTTTGCAGAAGAACTAGTTGGTAACTCACAAGGTATCTGTTAGGTTTCAAAGTCCTTGGCTGTTTGGATTACCAAGCCAATTCTCCAGTCTCTGAGCTAGCATGAGATACATTGAGGTCAACGTCTCTGAAGACTGACATCCAGAAAGTTTCCCATACAGAAAGTCTTGGCATGCTAGTCAAATGCCTCTTCCTCTCCCTCATCACACGGATTCTGGAAAGGAAGTTTGTGACAGAGCAGGGGTGCTGAGGCAGCCCTATAACCCCTGGAATCAGCTGATCAGGAAATACACATAGCAGAAAGCTGTGGGGAAGCACAACTGCTATCAAAAGATGGACAGTGCAGAGCCAGCAAGCAGAGTAGGACACGATCATCCAGCTCCTTTGGCCAGCGACAGGGTACTTGTTGTCCTCTTAGGCACACGGATATTGTGCTCTGGCTCTGAGCCTGCACCCACAGTGAGGCACGCCTGTGCCCTCCAAGGCTCTGTCTCCACAACAACAGGAACCAGAAGCCACAGCAGACCCCGAGCAGCTCATTGGCCCGAGATCACATTACAGGACAGGAAGGAAGAAGGCACTTTGATCAGTCTGGAATTGCTTTAAACAGGTTCCACACTGATATCTCAGCCACTGGAATTAGCCCCCCAACACTCTAAATGTCCCATTCCTGAAGACATGTCCTGCTCTGGCATGCACATCAGGGCCCAAGCAACCCAGCCACTGGCGGCTGCTCCCAAGGAAAGGTCATGGCAGAAAGCAGCCTAGAAGAAGGCAGAGAGCCTCCCTATGCCATGTCAGAGGAAGTCAAGGCTCAGCAGGGCCCTGCCTCTCCGGCGTATGTCTTTAGCACAGGCGCATGCTAGCTATCCTCAAAACAACAGCAAGGGGTGATTTTAGAGGCAGCTGGCAGAGACAGGCTGGTGCTCCCCAGCAGCTCCCCTCCTTGCACTCAAGGGCAGTGGGAGCTCATCCACCTGGCCATAGGACCTCCTGCCCCATGTATGCCCATCCTGCAGCCTGCTCCTGGCAGGCAGAGGGTTAATGATGCCCAGGGAGCTGCAGGAAGCCTCCTCCTTGCCCTCTCAGGAACAATGGGGCCATTGTGGGAGGTCAGGCAAGTGTGGGCAGATCCCAGGACTGGCAGTTACCCAGCTGGGCTCGTTGTTCCTGCCAGTTGTTCCTGCCAGGTTCTCTCTCTGCCTCCTCAGGTAGGAGGAGAGCGGGTGGCTGCCCTGCCCTTCCTGTGGGCCCTGGAAGAACACTGGCCAGCCCAGCCACCAGGAACACCACGTCAGCGTGGCCAGTGGCCATGTCGAGCAACCTCACTCCTACCAATTTATCTGGGTACAAAATGCAGTCAGACAGCCACGGACACAAAGCTTGCCAGATGACCCCACCATGCAGCAGACCAGACTGTGAGCTGGTTGAGTGTTGCCAGCACTGCCAGATTCACACCTGGGTATCCAGCAGGATCAGCTATGCTTTCAGGATATGCAGGGGGGGTTGCTGCAGGAGCTGAAACTAGTTTTTCTCACCGTAAAGTCACATTTCGATTGTGGGTGCAAGTGCTGACCTGGGACCAAGAGCTTCTGGGAAACCTGAGAAGAACTCCATGTGACACACAGACGAGCAGTGAGAACACAACTGCGCGTGGGGGGACTACTGTGACTGCTTTCCAAGCCTCCACAGTCTGAAAATGGAATGAATAAGCAAGGAAGCAAGCAGCTCCAACATACTCCCACTCTCTACAGATTTGCATCTCCCGTGCCCAGCACATCAGTGTACAGAAAACTAGGGGATGCTCTGAATTCACACTCTCAAAGCATAGAGCTGATCCCCAAGGCAACACCAGCACTCTATGTCACACTCCCAGACTTTCCAGCAGAGCTTCATGCCCCCTTGGGCATGGAATCAGGGTATACAACAACAAACCTGGCTGAGCATCTGTGTGAAACCTCTGGCCAAGAACCTGATGCTGGACAAATAGCCTGACTTAGGGCTGCTGCACTGGAAGCACCTCTGGCTGGTCCACAGGAGCATAGCAATGCAAAGACAAGTGGAAAACAGCCCTATAAGACTCAGCACCGCCTCCTTGGGATCCTCATGCTAGGCACAAGCTGGCAGGAAGAGGGCAGCTCCAAATATCTGCATTAGCTGAAGTCCCAACAGAGGAAAGGTGCAGCCCAGGTGCATGTCGTGTATGCCACTGTGCACAACCACCGCAGCTCAAACCCTACAGGATCAACTGCCTATCTGTGAGGGAGGAATGTCCTTTCCACTCGATGCTGCAGCTGCTTTCCCCATCTCACAACTAGACTCAATCTTCCAATTTTTAGGAGCACAAATACAGGCCATCGTTCTCTGACCTGGCAGCACCAACTCTGCCAGTAGCACCCACCTCAGTTTCTTTTTTATCCAGTCTCTCAGTGCCCTGCACTAGCTCCAGGAGTGCCACTGCTCCCTGATTTTGCCAAACTGAAAAGCAGCCTGAACAGACTCACACAGCTCCCCAGGTCTGCACCCCAGTTCATGCTTTCAGAGACAGTGCCTTCTTCCCTGCAACTCTCAGATAACTACTCTGTCAGTTCTTTACATGTCCCACCTGAGGGCATGGCTTTCTTCCTTCCCCCCAGATCACTTTCTCCTGTGTCTGATACTCAGCTCTGTGAAGGCCACTTCAAGACATTCCAGACAAGTTAAATACAACACTACCTTAGACCCCAAAAGGCAGGCTAGATGGTCTCGAAGAAAGGACTGCAAATAGAGCTGTCACTGCAAACCTGCCATACTCCTCACTTTGCAGCCAATTCTGTGCAACAAAGCAGCAGAACCCCCAGCTGGGTTTTGCTCTCCCCTAAATGCTCAAGCACAAGAGTCCAAGATGAGGGCAGGTAAAAACATCTGATGGATCTGACAGGGCAGGCTTTACTTAATCTGTATCTCTTTACAAGATGTCATGCCTGAAAGAAAACACAGTATCTGCTTCCAGCAAGGAAAAGGAAGAATCTGGGTAACCTTTTGCTAAAAGAGAAAAGAAAAAAAAAAAAGGAAAAAATCAGGGCAAGAGGGACAAAACAATCTTTGTCCTCATTTTGCTGGTCACGCAAGCACAGGGCAGCCGCAGTACCCGCTGCCCCAGCTTGGTCAGCAAATAATAACCACAACCAGCCCATTTTCACCGAGGCTTATAGAAACCAGGCTCCATGGTCTAGGGAAAGCTGCATCCCCTGAGAAAGAGGTAGAGCATAGACGGGATTTCCAGACTACACTGATAATCGGCTCACAGAAACGAGATAGGACAGCACACCCTCAGAGGTCATTGCTTGGCTCTACCACGTTTGCTCCAGATGCTGTCCCTTTAAACGTGGCTCCAGAGACCACACAAGGGTTAAATCTGCCTATAAATATCTGTTCTCAGCAGGGCTGCTGCTCTGAACCCTCCAGCCATCTGTTCTAGCTTTCCCCCATCTAAGACTCTAACATCTGAAACACGCTCACAATTCTTAGGAGTGCTCCCAAAAATAGACCAGTGCCATGGCTTAGCTCCGTTGCCAGTGTCTGTGAGCGCAGGAGCATGTATGCCTGCGCCTGTGCCAGCACAAGCCTAGAGTCGTGCAAATATGAACACGTCTGCCTCTATGACAGCGAGCAGGCCTGCAACAGCATGGGTCTGTTTGCATCCGTGCTGGCGTGGGTGTGCCTGCTTAACTGCGAATTCATGTAAATCCGCATGAGCATGTTCCCGCTGGTATGAACCTGTATCTATACACGTGTGCGTGTCTGTACCAGCGTGTGGGTGAGAGAGAAGGTGGAAGCCTCTCTGCTGGTGGATGTGATGAAGTCCTGCCATGCCTTCTTCCTCGGTGGGACAGCAGTGCTGCAGGACACAGCCAGGCACCTCTCCTCCTGCAGCCCAGCCCTGCTTGGCCTCAGCATGAGAAGTCCCGCTGTACCCAGGCCCTGGCACTCCAATCCAGACAGGGAGCCTACCCTACAGCACAGCAGGGAACAGAGGACACCGGTTCTCTTGCTCAATGCTTGGCTCAGCAAATTCAGCAGTCCCACCTCTGGGCACCAGAACTTCACTGTGAAAGCAAGTAAAGCCTGGTATGTGCAAGGCCCAGGACACACCACCCTACTCACATCCAGCTGCAGCTTGCAGGATTTTCTCAAACACTCCACAGAGAGAGCCTGGGCAAGGTTGCAGGTATATAAAGCTTTGGAGCAGAGTGAGCTACAAGTCTCTCATAGCTCTTTCCAAACATCACAGACATTAGTGGGTTCACCCGTCTAACTGCCAAGCCCACTCCACAAGCCTATTAGCCTTACTCCACATGGGACAACAATCATCTCCATGGTCAAATGCAAAATAGGAAATAGCTGTCCAAATCCGGACATATTGTCCAGGAGCAGACAGGCCATCATCCTCAACATCCTCAGGACACAGTGCTGTCCACCTGCTGTGTGCCCAACACAGCTCATACTCAAACACCCATTATTCACTGGAGACCACCACAAAGAAGCTCAGCCCTGGCTGCTGACCCTGCTGACACCGCATCATAGGGTGATGTGCATGCGCAGCCCCAGGGAGGAAATATGCAGTGTCCATCCTCCACATAGTGACAACAGGCCAAGGATCAGATAGCAGCTACATTTTCATCTCTAACTACTTCCACAAGAGTGATTTTCCCTTCCAGACCAAGTAAAACTACAGACAAAGCTCCAAACACAAAGCGCCTGGTTGTGCAGGACGGGGCTGTTTCAGATTGCTCCATTTCTGCCATTCCCTAACCTCCATGGTGATGTGATGGTGAACACCTGCCACAGCAGAGCCCACGTGGTGCTACGCCTCCTTGTCCAGCACAGGCACGCATGCGTGCGTGCACACACACAAACACACACACACACTCCCCCACTGGTGGGAAACACTGTGGAGGACTCCCTCAAAACTGTCCCTACAGGCATGGGCTAGTGGAAGGGACTGAGTCCACTGAAGTGTCATTTGCCTTTTTCCAGAGTGCATTCAAAAGGGCACCCGACAAGTAGGAAGGTCAGAAGGCAAAAAGCACATACCACCACAGTTCTGCTCAGGGTTTGCCAAGCTGCCCGGTGCCTTTCACCCCTCTGATGTACTGGAGATAGCCAGCTAACTCCAAGAACTGTAAGCAAGATCTTCAGTGAAGCCTAAAAGGCAGGTACTCCTTCAACTCAGGTGACAACAGAAATGGAAAAGAGCTTGAAATTCCAGCTCTTCATTTCAGGCTTTGGCAGGGAGACGACCTAGGAAACAGCCTCAGCAGACTGAGCCGACACAGCTGTACTCTATTTCTGAGAGAGGAAAAAAACCCCATTGATCCAGGTATTGATTTGCTGCAGGAGTTTGTTTTTTGTTTAGAAGTTTGCCCATGGGTCAGACCTTGTTACAAGCATCTTTCCTGGTGATGAGGTTAGAAACAGACTGTGCCAAACTCCAGTCACCTGCCTGGGGAGCAGAATGCAAGCAAGTCTGAAAGTTAAGTAGTCCCTCAGGGATGCTTCCCTCCTCCATTCCCTTGACTTTAAAAACCTTGTTGTTGGGTGGAGGAACATCACAAACAGCTGTAAGGCAGCACCAGCATTTTGAGGAGTCCAGCTAGGGTGTAAACAGGGGGGCTGAAGGCCAGGCAGTTCATCAGAGGTTTCAGACCATAAGATGGAAAGGATTTAAACAGCAGATCAATTTCAGGATTATTTTCCCGACCCCTATCTGTCAGAAAGAGCAATGGGATTTCGAGATCCCCACAGGTTTGCAATCCAGCTAGGCAAGGACTGAAAAATGACACCAACTAGGACAAAACTGAACTGACAAGTCTTGTTTCCTTCTCTCTGGCAAAACCAAAAGTGAACAGGGTAAGTACCAGGATCAAGCAGACATCCACTAACACAGACAATTTCCAAAAGCACCGCACACAAAAAGTTCCCGTACCGGGTCAGGTCCCCAGTGTGCTCCATGTTTGGTGGAAAACAATGGTATCCACTTCAGCATCTGGCCACAGGTGCCAGCAAACTGAAGACCACTATATTCCATTCCAAACCATTCCTCTTCTTCTTCTGTCATGGATGGTTGCTGAGTGAATGACCACAAGTAAGTTTAAGGAAAAAGGGTGGCTCTGTCAGGCACAGGGATTCCATCACAGAGACACTCAGGTATCGCTACAGAGCTCTCCTCTCCCCCCCCCTCCTCAAGCCCACAGGCATAAACTCTTTAAGAGATGGGAAAAGAAAGAGAAGTGATGACAGGTTGAGGACTAGGCACAAGGCAGGAGATACATCCCCAGCATCCTCCTGACCTCAAAGCTCCCCTTACCGCCCACCAAACACGCAGCATCCATTACCCTCTACTAATTTCCAGTCCCAGAAATCTCTGCCAACACCAGATCCCAGCATTGCTTCTCACTTTTCCTCACCTCTTCTGTCCTGCTGCCACAATTCCTGTATGAACCGCAGATGTCTGCACACTGCAGCACTTTCACAGCCACCTCCAGCTTTACCATATAGCTGACCATCAAAAATGGCCACCAGCCATCAGAGAAGAGGTGGGGGCACAACTACATGTGCAGAGACATACCTCTTGTGGAATAATATAGCTATTGTTCCCCTCATGTCTGCATTCCCCATGTGACATGTGGCAAAGAGGCTCAGCCTTACCAGCAACTTGTGGGTACCTTTCCCCACTGTGTTTTCAAGCCTCTTTGTCCATCTTTCAGTTCCCTTCATTTCAACAGAGCAAAATATTGTGAAGGATTTATTTTGCCTTTTAACATTTCTTAGCCCATCACATCCTTGCTGAAATAAAAAACATTAAATCAGTTTCTCCCCTTCCTCACCTTTGCTGCCTCAGAAGTATGTCCTGCGATTATGTTGTGATATGTGACAAGAGGAAGCAGCAAACTAGTTCAGACCAATGTGGGTATCCTCAGCTACTGCGTAGCTCACAGCAGGTAGCCAGCTGCTCACTCTCATGCAGCCCCCTTGCTGAAGTACATGGAAGCCAGAGTCAGACTGAAGAATCTGCTGTATTGTATGCAGTTGAAAGAGCAAAAATCAACATAGAAATTAAGAAAATCTGTCTCTGAAGCCAACTGGCCAATTAGCATCTGAAAACTTCTCGCTGGAGGAGCCTCCTTTATTTACAGCTCAGTAAGTTTTACTTCTGTGGGGTGCCATACGCTCCGGCACCCAGTGACCCGCTGGGAGCTGAGACACACATTGAGATCCCATGACTTGTCATGATCTGTCACACAGTTCAGGCTGGAACACAGGCTTGCCACAAGAAAGGAGAGAAGAAGCAAAGTGAGTACTTGGATCACACCTGCTTCACCCCCTGCACCATCTCCTCTCCACCCTGGGGAATGGGTCACAAGGCTGCCCACAGATGGGGCTACAGAATTTGGATGCCTAGGAAGTAACAATGTTGATGGCCAAACCACAGGCCACAGCAAGAAAACCACCCCTTGGGCTCCTGTCCTCAGGATACAGGCATCGTAAGCAACCCAACAGCACGAGGTGCCTGAAACCTGGCCAGCTGCCCATGCAGAGGGCCAGCAGAGCAGCCAAACACCCCTGGTTCCCCCTTGACAAAAGAGCATCTTGCCCCTCTACAAGATGTTGGCTATTCACACAGGAGTGTTGGCTCCCATCTTCCCAGTGGAAGAGACAACTTCAGGGCACATTTCAACCAGACCATCCCTATACCACAGCAGCCAGGAGCATTGGTAAACACTCAGGAACCTCACATAGCCTCCTGCCCACTGAAAGCCAGCCCATGGCCAGCATGGCTTCTGAGAGTCAGCATCCAAAGGAGACTTGACTCTCAGTTCCCATCCTCCCAGGCCTGGCCTGCATGTCCTTCGGCAAGGCACTTCACCTCTCTATCTAATTGCCTGTAGGACAGCAGATGCTGCCATCAGCCGCAAAGGCCTGAACACAGCAGGGAGCTCCCCCTCCTCCCAGGCAGCATCACTGTGAGCAGAAGCAAGAAGGCAAAGCCAGGCTGCCCTCCTGCACCTTCTCTCCCTAGGCTGATTCTGAAAATAAAAACCAGCTTCCACTTGTCCCAGCCCCAAGAGAGAATGAGGCAGAAAGAGGTTTGTTGTAAATACATGAAACTGTCGCTAAGTGAAGGAGAAAAAAAATCCAGGGGGAAGGGGGCTGGAACAAGGGAGGGGACAAAACCGCATTTTTACTTCTGGTGGCCAGCCAGCTGACTGACTCAGCCAATTTGGTCGCTTGCCATATAGATTTAAAAACAAAACCAAGCCTCAGAGAGAGGAGAGAAGGAGATTCAGATGAACGTGCTTTTTTCTTGTGTATCGAGTAAATCCTAGACCGGCCCAAGACACGTTTAGGAAAATGACTTCCCTGCCTCATTGTGCCCAGAGGTGCAGCACAGAGCAAGGCCCAGCACAGGTCTGCCGGTGCCAGTGCCAGTGCAATGTGAGACTCCCGCTAAGGCACTTTGCTCCTGGCAAACCACTGGGTCCAAAAAAGAAGTGCAGTGAAAGCCTAAGGCTCCAGGGCTACCCTCAGAGCTGGTTTCCTCCAGCTACCTCAAGGGCTAGGGACTTCGGTCTGGGTCCCCAGGCACGTGTCACCTGCCTGATGGGTGGCATGGCCAAGGCTAAGGTGACCTGCTCCATTCAATGTGTCCCACATCTGCTGGGAAGAAAGCTGTGGAGTCTAGACTGCCTGCTGCTGCTCTTGGGCCATGGGCTACAGCTGCATTCTGTGGGCACCTCCTCACCTTTGCCTGCTCATCACCAGAGGAATGTGCACAGGCAGTGGGAGGAGCAGGGAAGAGGTTGTTTTGAAATACCAGCTCCCATTTTATTTATCTGGCTCCCACAGTGCCCATGGCATGGTAGCCACTTGTAACGAGTGTTCTGTTCCCAAAGTACTGTACAAACAAAAACACGTGCTCCCCACACCCTTTGCAGCAACTCAACATGCTGGCATGTTCAGCACAGCACCAGACAGGCAGTGCTCACTGCTCCATGCCAACTCGGCTCTTCCATACAACTGAATGGTCACAAAATCCTATGTGAATAAGCAGTTCTTGGCAGTCTGCAGCTGCAGCAGTCATTACAAACACTAGCTGGTGAAGGAAGCCTCGTGAGCCTCCCACGCAGTGATCTCCCATAGAAACTGGCCAGCCTCCCTGGCAATTAATCCGTCGCTCACTGCAGGGAGTGCAGACAGAATAAGTTACCTAAGGAGCTGACGACAGGTAAGTGCAAACCCTGCTCCTGTTCCCATTTCAAGATAGCAGAACTGAGGCAAAGAAAAACCAAGGCCCTGTCCATAGTTGCCCTAGCCATCAGCAAGGCCAAGAAGAAAACCTTTGCCCTTTGGTTCCCAGTCCCCAGCATGGGCACTAAGACAACACTGAAATGTGGTCCATCAGCAGAGCCCCACTGGCCGCATGGGGGCTCAGAAGAGGGGTGCAGATGTGCACCCCACAAGTGGGGGAAGCAGGTGCAGGATTTCCCCAGGGATTGCTGCAGCAAGGTACCCAGGGAGGTTGCTGCTGCCTGCACTGGCTCATGCAGGAAGCAGGCAGACAGACGCAAGTACAGCAGCCAAGCCGGATGGGACCCGCTGCTGCAGGGCGAGGGGCACTGCTCATGAACCAGTGGCTGGAGTTCTCCCCAGCCTTCAGCCTTCCCCCAAAAGGCCTGCCTCACCTTTTAGAGGTGTTTTGGGCTTGAGTAGGAGAAGCACAACGTGGGGCTGGGGACAGGGTAGGGGAACGACAGGCAGAGTTTGCAGTGAGCTAAAAGGGGAGATTTAATAACTGTCGGGAAAAATGGCTGCTTTATTGCAGGCAGCTTGTAAACCCTGGAGCCTGAAGGTCTGGGAGTAATTTCTCCCTCCCACGTGCTGGGCTCAGTTTGTACTGGGGGTCAGAGGCCAGTGCTTTTCCAAAGCATTCTGGGACAGATGCCAACTGGAGCAGGCTGCTCAACACCACTCCTGCAGCAGGGCCTGGGCTTTGAGCAGCAGGCTGGAGCCACTATTAACCCTTTGCAGGCTGATTTCTCCCTTCCCCTGTTCTTGGCTCCATCCTTCCAGTGCAGGGAAGACAGCTGCTGCAGGCCCACTGGGGCCACCCCACATGAGTCTGGGCTAGGGAGGCCACTGGCCTCCCAAAAGGGCCAGCTGGTGCTTCAGTGTCGCCTGGGGCCTGTGCTTAGCTCCCCGTGTGCTAGCTCAGCCTGCTCCTGACCCACTAGTGACAGAGTCCTGTGCTTGCAGGCCCAGTCTAGGAGTTGGACTCCTTGCAGAGGAAAACAAGAGCCCAGAAGAGTGACAGCCAAGCACTTGGGGAAAAGTCTTGTACCAGCCTTGGCACAGAGAGAACGGTAACTCAGGAATGCACCCAGCACCACCAGAGAAGGGAGAAGAGCCAGGTATCACTCTCCTTGAGCCCAGCAACAGTCCCTGCAGTTCATATGCCTGCACCTGCCATGCCACTTCCCTCCGGGAAGCCTTTGGGCACACAGTCACAACCAGAGGCACTAACCACGGCACTCACAGGAGAGAGCGCTCCTGTGGCCAGAGTCCTGCTAGACCCTTGGCACCCCTTCCCTGCTCAAAGGAAGGATGTCCTCCCTAGCAATCTCCTCAGCCCTGGTGCTCCCTCTGTCTCTAATTATCAGTGCTTTCTTCTCAGGATAACACTGTGCCCAGCTGCCTTCCCCTGCACTCCCGCACTGATCTCCCGGGGGAGGCAACAATTGGCCTCTACACAGCACCTTCTGCTTCTCCTCAGCATTGGGTAAACACCAGAACCTACCAGTCCTTGCTGGTGACACCCCTATTCCCCAGTGGGGGCTTTAAAGGCTGCCTGCCAGAGCCCTCTTACCTCCTTAGCTGTCTCCTCCTAGGCTCTGGGACAGGCTCTAGATGGCTGGGGGAGGCATGGCTTTGCTGTGTCACCCCTGAGTTGCAGCAGGCTCTGGATCACCTGTGCAAGCAAGAGCATGGCTTCCTGCAGCATTTCAGCTTCCCCTCTCAGGGATGTGTGTGAGTGTTTCTGGCCTGCAGCCCAGCCCCTCTGCCCCCATCCCACTGAGTATTTGACTGCACAAAAAGAAGAGAGCTCAAATCTGTTTCTCAGTGGCATCTCTCATCTCCCTCTCAAACACATGCCTCATCCTTTCCTTGCTTCATCTCCTTCATGCTCAGCGCCACACCAACAAGGAGAAGGGGCCTGCAGCTACTGCCCAGGCAGACAGCACACCCAAGCACTCGACTTGGGTCTGGCTGCTGGATCTGCTCCAGGCTCTTTCCCTCCGTGCAGCAGCACTGGGCCCAGTTGCCACAGACTGGCACCCAGAAGTGTGCCGACAGGTGTACCAGGGCCCTTTGCTGGTGACACCACAGAGCCTTGGCCCTGATTGCCATGCAGCCCCTGGTCTCACTGTTCGCTGTCAGCCAGACACCATGTCCCATAGCTCCCAACTCTGTGCCACATCCACCACAGGTATTCAGATGATTTTGCAGGCTCCTCCAGCAGCATTTACATGCCATCCACACAGCTCTCCCACTACCATTTCTGACACCAGATGCAGCTATGGACCACAGCCTTACTAACTAAACAGGGGGGCCAGAACCTACTGTCAACTGTGTGCCAAGCAATACTCTTCCACCTAACACCAAGCTTCCTCCAAGCTGCCTGGGGGGATCTGGCTGTGCCTCTGCACTCCTCCACCGCAAAGATGGTCACAGTGAAGATGATGATCCCTTCTCCCTCCAAACACAGAGTTGTGCCTTCTTGTCTAAATCACTTCAAATTGTGCTCACATCTTTCTGGATCCATGTACAAAACGGCAAATTTCCCCACTGGCTTTGTTAATCCCATCTTTCCAAGCTCCTGTTTACGTGTCCCACCTGCAATCCCTCCAGCTCCTTCTTCCAAAACTGCCTTTACAGTCAGAGCTGCTGAGTCCTCTTTCATCCTCTACCATCTCTTCTGACTAATCCATGTACCTCAGCCCTCCTTCTGGGCATTCCCTGAGATCACAGACAGGCATTGCCTTCATGCTCCCAGCTGCTGCTTCACTGGTTTCAGGAGAAAGGAGTTTGCTACGCTTCTCGTGCCCACTTCATTAAATCCTTCCGCTCCATCCCTCCCAGCTCCTCTGCTCTCCAGAAAAGTCCCCAGGCTAGAAGCACACAAGATGCAGCCAGGGCATCTTGGCAACTCTGGCTTAGGGGACTGCCTGGGCTTGGGATAAAGATCTCTTAGGTTACTGCCACACCTTCTGGTGCAAAACACTAATACCCACAGATGGGAACCTGGTGCAGCAGCACTGAGAGACTGAACCCACAGAAATGCCACTTTGCCAGGTGCTTCCTACTGCCAAGACGGCAGGACTATCAAGCCTGGGGGTTATTCTCAGGGGACAGAAATCCACAGCTTTGTGGCTGTCTACAACCAAGGACCACATAATCCCACTACTTGGCCAGAGCAGAAAGAAACAAAGCTCCTGTCTCCTGGAAGGGGCCACATGAATACCTGCAAAAGTGAACTTTGCCTCCCTTAGCTGCACATGACACACTCAAGCCACACACCGGCGCAAAGCATCCAGCTCTGGCACCAGGGCTGCAGTTCACAGCTGACCTTGCCACATCTGCTCCAGTCAAACGGCTCCAAGCTTTTTGCCCCAGACTTTGTGCCTGCCTCAGGCACTGGCTGGAGCCCCGCCAAAGAGAGGGCTGCCTGTTTGAATCGTGAGCCAGAACCCGGTAAGCATCACCTTTAATAAGCCTTTCTCCTCCATCAGGCACCCTGATTTTTTTCAGCTATGGTCTTGTGAAGCAGAAGGCTGCTTGGAGCCAAGCCAGCATGAGGGAAACCACCATTTCAAGGTCCTGCGAAGGTGCCTGTAAGAGCAGAAGGGAGCTTTGGTTGGGTGTGTGGGGGGTGATGCAAAGAGCAGGCTGTTTGCTGGGAAGCTGCTGCTGCTTGCCAGGAGGCAGTGGGGGAGGAGGCAGCAGATGTCCGCAGACAGCATTTGCTGAGAGCCTGCAGCGCTCCAGCCCAGAGAGGGGAGGAAGGCAGCGGCTGGTACCACTGGTGCTGCACTGTAATGGAACAGGACAAACACGACAGGGTCCACCTAAAAGCTTATGTTGCTTTACCCTCTGATAACCACTACTTCAGCGATGGGAAGCGGGAGTCCTGGCACCTCAGCTGGGGTTGGAGGAAGACTTCAGGATGACTGCTGAGAGACCTCAAATGCAGGAGAAAAAAACCCTGTCATGAAAACTGCAAGACCCTTCTTGCCCTGGAAGCAGTGGCAGCTGCAAACCCCAGCACAGCTGTTGTGCTGGGGCCAAGTCTGTCTACAGGGGCCTGGGCGAAGGCAGCATGCCACAGCCCATGAGCTGCCTTTATTCCTGGCATATGCAACAGCTGGACACTCAGAGTGAGAGCCCAGACAAGTGCCTAAGGGTGGATGCACAGCAGAAAGAGGAAGAGAGACCAGCTCTGGCTGCAGCCTCCCCCTTTGAGCACTGGAGCCAAATGGGGACACTCCTTTTGCCCCCCCTCTCTTTGCAAATGGAGGACACTGAACAAGACCACCAGCGCCATGGCAGTCAGCCAGTGAGCCCAATCCCAGCCACACTGCTTTTGTTGAAAGCATCAGTTGCCAGTGACGCTTCAAGTCAGCCCACGTGGTTCTCATTTCCTGCCTCTGGGCAGGGGATGTTGGCTTTCTCCCCATCCCACAGCAGTGAGGCTGACCAGAGGAGCTCTACAGCCAGCAGCTACCTTGCAACCATCTCTCTCCCATGGGTTTTGTCCTGAACCCAAGATGTGGTCCGCCGAGCAGCATTGGGTCTGACAAGTCATACAATGATGGGAAGCAGCACCTTAGATAATTGGTCCCTTGGCACTGGGACCCCCGAGGGCAGTGGCAGGTCCCAGGCAAGCCATCCTACCATCAGAGAGGATCCTGACCATCACCAGTGACTACAAGACTCTCACTCAATCACTGCCCAGACTGTTCAATGGGACCTGAAGACCCCCAGAAAAATTGGCAATTGCCCATTTCAGACTGAGAGGAACTGACTTCACCCAGAGGGTTATCTTTGACTCATTAAGCAATACCATCCACAGGCTTGTTCAGATCAAATCAAGCAGTTCCTGGGTTCTTCCTGCACATACCGAGATGCAGTCTGGCACTTGGGGTCCACTTGAGTCCTTTTAAAATAAAAATTAATTGATATGCAAATCAGACATGGCATTAGACTAGTCTACTGGCCAAGGGCGAAGCACAGATTCCTTACTGTTTCAATGCTACAATCCCAACTCCCCCACACCCCTCCTCCTTTCCGAGTCCAGGGTGAGCCATTAGCCACAGCTCACCAGAGCAGGGAGGACCCCACAGACGCACACCTTGTATGCAAAGGAGAGCCTGGATGTTCCTCTTGAGCCAAGTCCCAGCTTTGCCTTATCCCCTCCCTGATCATCAGCACATCATGTCTGGCAGAAGCACTGCTGGGCTCTCACCTCATGCTGAGCCACTTGCACATGATCTGAGTTGAAGTACGGGCACATCAATATCTCTGCCCATTGGGGAGGCAAGAAGGTAGCAAGAGAAGTAGGAGCCTGACTTCCTGGAGTGTTTGCTATTGGGATTCTTCTGTCAGCTTCCAAGGAAGATCAATTCTTTGCGTACCCCCGGTAGCTTTTCTGAAAACACTGCAAACAGCCACCATAGCCCCAGCCACTGGACCACACACAGACAGAAACAGCCACAGATCAAACAGTGAAAGAGCAGCCACCCAATATGCTCAGGACCAGGTCCTGGAGGAAGGACAATGCCAAAACATGGCATTACTCTTGGATATGCTCACCTCTTCTCTCTCCCCTTCCAACTAACTAACCACCAGCCACAGTTACCCTCTTCTGCAGTATTGTTTCAACCCGAGGCTGGGCAAAGCAATTAACTTCTCCATCTGGTTGCAGTGAGATGAATATAAATGTCATCACCCAGACAGGAATCAGCAGCCCTGAGCGACGTCAACGTTGTCCCTTTCCAGTGAAAGAGCTCAGAACATGGCACTGCCAGCATCAGCCTCAGAAACAGAAATCCCAGGGTAGTTAGTTTGCTTCACTGGTGTTAAACCTACCCACTGTGGACCTCCATGGGCCTCTCCAAGGGCTTCTAGGCTGCTGCTTGGAGTTCTGGGGAAAGGACTTATCAATGGTAGCCTATTATTGCAACAGCATCAGAAAAATGCCTGAGGCTCTTACAGTATGGTGGAAAAAAAAGGAAGACTAAACCCTACTAATATAAGGAATACATTTTAATCAGACTAGGACTTGGTGAAACTGCTTTTGATTAAAAAGCATAATAAACTAAATTATAAACATTTGCCACCAGTAGCTGAGTCTCCATATATTCTGAAATCGCAAGGTGGGGTGAGAAGCAACTGCTTACAGGTAAGGTCCTGACCACACAAGCAGGTGGAAAAATCACTCTTCTCACTAAAATAACACATCAGGGCTAAAATTATATCAAGATATTTGCAAATGGCTGGACACTTCTTTGCTGAAGCTCTGCTTTAGGCAAAGCAACTCTTCTTTTATCAACAAGATGTTTGCAATTTCAACTCGTGAAACTGACTTTTTGGTTTTGGGTTTTGGAGCAGCTTTTGTTTGCTTTGGTGGTTTTTTTGGTTTTGTTTTTTTTTTACGAGAATGAGGAGCAAGAAACTCACACTGCATTCTCCAAAGGAGGTGGGCAGTCTAGGCAGATCATTACTGAACCTCTAACCTGCAGAAATGTTTTGGGAGGAGAGGTGCTACAGACTGAAGCACAGCCATGCCCCTGCACTTATCTGTGCTCCCTTTGGGTTTGTACTGTTCTGATGGCAAACAGGACAAGCAGAGCTTGGTCTTTTCTTTCACAATGTCAAGTTCACATGAAACAGGATTCCCCACTGAAAATTAGGAAACTAATTAAGGAGTACAAAAACCATCCACTTCAGCCATTCTAAACCATATATATGGAGATGGCATCACAGAAATAAATAACTATAAAATATTTAACTATTTTTTCAATAGCATCTCCAGCAGCTTCCCACACATTTTGAGCTCTGAGAACAAGCTGGGACGGAGAAGCTCATCACTGCGAGAAGCCAACAGGAGGGCCACTCTCAAAATTCCCAGCAGCAGAGTGAAGGTGCTTGGCCTCTCCTGTCGAATGTAATCTCAGCTTCTGTGCATGAGCCCCGAGAAAGGAAAGGGGGTATATCACTCATTTCTCAGGTGGAGGAGGGGACACAGCCATGAGGAGGTGCTTTTTCTCCTGTCCAAAATAGCAGAAAGCAGAGGATGGGTAGAGCAATGAAAAAAAGGGAGAGTAGGGCACAATTCCGGCGCCTGCATCTTAGGGCTACCAGGCCTGCACAGGCTGCCAAATCAAACAGCTATCCAGAGCCACACTCCTGACAAGTATAATGGGCAAAGCCCTCAAAGCAGGAGCAGTGTGAGGCGCCTTCCACCTAGAGCAATCACTGCCCATGTCTGATGCTCATCCACAACGACTGGCAGCAGCTGATGCCTATGGATCACACAGAAACCTCAATCCCCCCCACTGGAGAAGTTCCACAACTCCCCAGGCTGCTGTGTTTTTACAGGCTCCAACCAAGAACCCCATCCCAGTCTCCACAGATATGTTTTCACCATTGGAAAGGGATCTGGGACACTGGGAGGGTATGCAAGGAGGATGGCAAGGACCAGCCTCTACCCTCAGTGCCTCTCCAGACAGAAGTACTTGTTGAGAGATCTATGACATCACTGGTGGGCTCTCCTGAAGGAAACCAGACAAATGCAAGGGCAGACTTTCAGCACCTCACCAAGGGGGAGTTTACCCAAAACAGAGGGCTCCTTGCTCCCTTCTCAGCACCATCTTACAAAGGGAAGGCAAGCAAGTCACCATTTATTTTGGGTCCCAGTTTCTCCTTCTGTAACATGGTTTCTCATCCAAAGGGAGAAATAACACAAGACTATCCCTTCAGGGTAAAAACATTGTGCTGGCAGCACCTGCATTCATACACCCCTATGCCCACAACACTCTGCCTGGGCGCTGTGCTATCCCCTGATAAGGAAACCACCAGCACAGCACCCGGTGGCAATCCTTCCCCCGAGCCTTGGGGACCGACATGCAGCATGTCCACGTGGCCTGCGACCACAGTAGAAATAAAACCATCGCCATTCAGAAAAAGCATAATTAATGAAAATTAAACAGCCAGTGGCTATGCTGGCAGCTAGAGGAAAGGCACAGACCACCACCTCCCTGCAGCAAAGGAGTCACTGCTTCCTGTGTCCGTGGTGCATCCACCAAGTGCCCTGCAGGTCTCGCCCCCACTGTGCCCACTACAGGAAGATCACCGAGTCCGCTCACCCTGATCACTAGAAAGTGCATGTACCGCCACATACAAAATCCTTCCTGTCTTCTCTTCCAAACTCATCTCACCCTCTCTCAACTGGGACCCCCTCATAAAAGTAAGAAGAGACAGGCCTTTCCTGGCATTTCCTTTTTCTGAAAAGGCTGTAAAATTTTCCAAGCATAGCCAAAGCCAGAGCAAAGTTTGTCAGGAGCTCAGCTCGTTAGGCGGCTGCTCAAGGAGCCCCGCGGGAGGCGCAGGCTGCATAATTCAAAACATCTTGGACCTTGGAAAAGAAAATAGAAACCAGGCTGTGAGAATGAGGGGGGCAGCTCCAGCTCCAGTGTAACCCCTGCTCTGGGAGTGCCCCATCTGCAGAGCTCAAGCGGAGCCACGGCCCCAGCAGAGGTGCTGTGGCCAGCCCAAGTGGAGCTGGCACCAGGCGGAGGAAATTCCAAGCCTGTTGCTTCTGGCAGCCACACCAGGCCCTGGCTAGAACCTCGGCAACCTGGAAACCGGCTACTCAGCAATTTTCTTGCCATCCAGAGGACTTGGTCTGAACCACAGTTTCACTTCCCCCTCCCTGCCCAAGAGGCAGGGAACACCAGAGGCAAAGAAACATTTGCTCAAAAGCTGTCATGACCAAAGCCCCCCCAAAACCACTCTGCTCTGGGAGGACAGTCTGGAGCTGCTGCTATCACCCCCACCCCCCCATTGCATGTGGGGGCGGACAAAATAGAGGAAACTTGCTTGGACCAGCCCTAGATCTCCCCGATTCCTTTTGCTCTTTGCCAGAGGAAAGTTCAAACAAGGCTGCACAGAGGCAGGACACAGGCAGCTTTCAGCCCAGCCTAACTGCCATGCTTGAGGCTTGCCTGTGGCCGGACCTGCTCCATTCAGGCCCTTGTCTGGCCCAATCCTCTGCTACAGATCAGTGCTGGAACAAATCCTGCCAAGGAAGTGGTGAAAGCTCCAGTGCTGCAGGGGTTTCCACAGCCTTGGCCAGCTTGATGTTGAGAAGAATTGACCAGAGATGCAGCCCTTCTGCTCAGTTACTACCCTTCAGAGCTCCCCATCCAGTTCCTCCCCACCCTGAGCAGGAAGACCTACAGTGTGGGTTATTGGGACCCTTGCTTTTTATAAGCCACCTTTTTATAAACCAGCATTCTCTCCCAGCTGCAGCCTTTCCAGAGGCCTGAAGCCCAGCATGGCAACAGAATGAAGCAACACTGGAGACCCTGCCCATCTGAAGGGGAGTACAGCTATTCATTGATACACAGCTATTTAGCAGGATCTTTCTGCCAAAGAGCATATTATGATTTTATTTTTCTATTAGGAAGACTGCAATTATCCAGAGTCCCTGCCTGCAGAACCAGGCAACTGATGCAGACCTGATCAGACAGGTACCATGCCCTGGGTGCCAAATCAAGGAAGACCATTCATGAAGCAAAGTTTAGCAGGGGATACACTGCAAGCAGAGAGAAAGGAGACCCTTAACGTAAACCCTTAAGAGAAAGTTGGGTATGGCCCTCCAAACAAAGGCACAGCATTCTCGGAGAGCAGCATTTCTTTGCAGGGTGAACACTGGACAAGGACTACGGTGCTCCCTGGAGTATCAGAAGCTCCACTCAGTAGCCAAGGACACAGTTTGCAACTTGGCTGTAATCACACAAGTCATAGCTTTCTAGCTTCAGCTGGGCAAATCCTGCTGGAAAACTCAAAGATGCACCGAGCATTGAAGATACCTCAAGAGAGGAGCTCCTGACCTCAGAGGAGTAGAAAACCCTGCTTATGCCTTGTATAGGAGGCTGAGACCCAGAGCAGAGTAGGAGTGTTGAGCAGGAGTTGGGAATCCTGGCTTCTGTCCCTAGCTCTGCCACATATTCCCTTCCTGTCTTTGGTTGTCACTTCCTTTCACTTTTCCTCCTAACCTTTATTTTGGAGGTAAAAAAAAGAAAGCCCTTGCTTCTGCAGAGTGCTTAAAACCTCTTCTGTCCTGTGACAGGACAGAAGATTGCTGTGGCCAGAGGCTGCAAGACACCCAGCGTGCAGAAGCCACGCTGCTCGCACAAACCCCAGCGGAGCCTGGCATTTCCTGTGCTTACATTTTGAGAAGCACAGAGTCTGTAAACAGGCAGTGCCACAGAGCATCTTCTACACAAACCATATCCTGGCCCATTGCTCTTCTCAGCCACAGGAGCAGGAGCTGAGCAAGGAAAAGGAAAGCTGCTCAGCTGACCTATGACAGAAAGAGCAGTGCAACTGAAACACACCATTGCTCTGGACAGCACACCTTGCAAGAAGGTGGCTGTCAAACCAGTAACAGCAAGGATGGCGAAGATCCAGCAATATCAGAAGCAGGGTTAAAAGGAAAAAAAACACAGCAAAATAAAACTGCAAAAAACCAACCCAACCAGCACCCTGAAGAGGCACAATGATGCAGACGGGCCTGAGGAGCACAGCTTTCCTGCTCCCTAGTAGATCCATCCTGTGGCCTCCCACATACTTTGGGAAGAAAGAAGATGAGTAGGCATAGGCAGGAACAAGGAGCACTCTGTGGTTTTGCTCAGTATTTCAGTCCATCTCTCACTTAGGAGGAGCTCTGCTTCGCTTTCCAAGTCTCGCCCTCTCTGGCACAGATCACAAATCTGGCTTCTGGCCCAGGACTTGGCTCCAGCAGCGCTCATCACCAAACAGGGTGACGCCCCACCTCTGGGCACACTGCATAGTGCAGTCCTAAAGCCATCTTGTGGCTATTACCCCAGCATCAGAAGAGGCTCCCCATTATCCCCCAGCTGGGGTTCCAGGCATCCCGAGTCGCAGCTGAAAAACCCAACACCCAAACACAGCTCCAGTTCTTTGGGGGAAGAAAAACCCAGCATCAAAGTGCTGTTTTCTCTAGTGGCTCCAGCTGAAGCTGCCAGACAAGCTGCCCACATTGGGGAAGTCCTGTCTCCCAAAGATGCCCGGGCATAGTTTGCATGTTCCTCTGTCTGGAGCTGCCCAGAACGATGCAGCAGGATGATGCCAGGTGAAGGCACTGTCCTCCCATCACAGGCAGTGGGAAAGGGGCTGGAAACCACTGCCTGATGCACCCATCTGACAATTCAGCAAGGATACCAGGATACAGGGAAGCCACTTGTGCTCAGACACCAGACCACCTCTTCATAAAGGGCTGAACACTGACTGTGCCCAACATGGACACACACACAGCGAGAGGAGAACAGATTCCCACTTCTCTCTTCAGGGTACTGCAGCCCATCATCCTCACACTGCTTTCTCCAGTGCAGGGTTGTAGCTGGCATCAAGGCACCCCTGTCCATTTTGGAGTCGTATTGTCTTAGATGCTCCGATCCCATGCTTTGGAAGAAGAGCAGCAGGAGCATCAGCTCCAGGCTCAAGCAAGCAGGACTTGGAGCCAGTCAGGATGCCCAGCAGCAGCACACCCATTTCCAAGGCTTGGTACAGGCTTCGGATAGCCATGCCAAGACGACCCATGCTCCGTCTTCCTGCCACACCATGGCCCAGGCTGCCCTGGGGACCAACAAGCACTGATCTGCCGGCCAAGGATGCAGGGAGCGAGCAGGACTCCTGACAAGCTGCCCCTTCACAGCATGGCTTTCTCTTAAATCAGAAGCAGGTGCCAGTTAGAACTAACTGCTTCCTCTACACTAGATCCTGCTGAGTATAACCCTGTGGCAACTGCAAGTGCCATCATGAACTGGTCCCAGTTAGAACAAAATCTGTCACCCTCTCCACCTTTGAGTTTCATGGAAGATCAGGTAGGAAGAAAACAAAACCAGTTCCCAGGAAGGGTCTGGTGCTAAGTAGATGACCTGCAATAGCCACCACAGAAGAAGGAAGCGTGCCTCTCCTCCATGCCATGCGGTTTGACTGGTGCTGCCTCCCTGGGAGAGGCTGATGAAGTGCAAAATACAGCAACAGAAACCATGCCCACCAGTCTCCAGCAACAGTTCCTGGGTACCTTCCACTCAGGGCTGCCAGGGGCAGTGAAGAAAAGAAGCCAAACCAAAACAGCTAAGACCGGCCCATTGGAAATCAGCACACAACTTCAAAACAGAAGTCAAAAAGAATTGAGGAATATCACTGTGGCCATCCTCACGATCTGCACCACACAGAGCTGCTGAAAATGCACAACTGAGAAGCAAAGCCACCACAACAGTTCCTAGGCCCCTCGCTCCAAGACGGGGAGTTTCAGCACTGTGAGAAACCTCATAGGGTAGCTAAATCTCATGGAGAAAAACTACACAAAGTCAGAATCCACAACTCCCGCCACCCTCTGGAAACACAGGACCACACACGGGATCACCAGAAAATGCATTTGCCAGTCAACATCTTCCTGGGAGGCAAGGAGAGCTGACTGACACCAAGTCCTGACCAGCATTAAGATTCTGATTCTCCAGAAGAGTTGTGTTGGCAATCCTCCTTGCACTTCGCTGATACAGCTTAAATAACACTGACAAAATATTGCTGCATCTGTACATCATATCACTATGATATCTCTACCCTGCATTATATTATATATCCATGCATCTACATACCACGTTTCCTATTAAAAATGTCAAAAGTAGTCAAACACAGCACAAGTCTCCTAGGTGCCCTCTCTCCCACACCCCCACACCCCCCATTCCCCGTCCAGGGGACTAGCATGATGCTGGGTCTCTGCCAAAAGAGCAACAGCATGAGGAAAATGACATTTTCAGAGTAAGCTCTGGCCTTCTGCCCGGCTAAGGCTGTTGGGGGACAGCCGACATCCCTGGGAGGAGGCAGTGACAGAAGCTCAGGAGCAGGCTCACAGGTGGAACAGACCGCTGATGCATTCTCAGACAGGAACAGCAAACTTGTGCTTTTCCACAGGGGACTTATTCTCCCAGAAGAGACCAACTTGAGAGATCTGTCGGTCAGGGTATTTAAAACTGGATGGAGCCCTAAGGAATTAAGAGCTGGAGGCCAGCCTGTGCCATCTCCAGGAAATGACTAGACCTGAGCAGATTAAAACCCATTACAGCAGCACATCTGGACATCTGAGGAATACAGACGCATCCTCGAGTGCTTTGACCGGTAAGAACTTTCCCTCCTAGCAGCAGCAGGGCAAAGAAGCAAGGGTTATCTTGATGCCAATTCTGAACTGGACACTGTACTGACAAGAGATGGGGCTGAAAGAGACAGAAAACAATCCCAGGACCCATCTTGGGACTCTGAAACCAGCTGAAGATGACCAGAGTAAAAAAGAGCAACGTCTCCACAGCAGTAAGAAACAGCCACTGGTTGGGACACAGCTGATGCTCCTCACAGAGAACCAAGAGCCTCCTCTACAGTTACCCCTCCTTTCCACATCCCTCCACACAGCAAGCGCTGCCAGAAGGGAAAGCACTCACAGTGTTCAGCAGGAGAGAACAGCAGTGGAGAAAAGAAAAACCAAAGGTTTTTTCTCTCCAAAACAACAAGTATGGAGGGCACGATGCCAGCTGGGTTGACAACTTGATAGAAAAGTCAAAGGCTGAGTTGAGCTCGGACTTCAGAAACCCCAGGCCAGTATGAGCAAAGTCCACAGCTCGCAAGCTGGAGTTAGCCTGGAACTAAAGTGCAACTCCAGCGCATCCTTGGCAGCTGCCCTGGAGCAGCATAGCCCAGTGAGCTTGCTATGTCCAGCTTTGTGATGGCCCAGTTGCTTCATGCAGCTATCTGTCCCCTCTGTCACACAGTGGCCAGAGAGCCACCTTCCAACAGCAACACAGTGAGATGAAAAAGGGCTTTAAAGTACAAAACACAACTCTTTTACTTTCTTCAGCTGAACAACTGTGGTTTCTAGTTTCTTAAGCAGGCTTTTCTTTAACTGCTGCCTGTTTATTTCTTTCCAGTGGTGGGGATCTGGAAAGAGAAAACGGACTTTCAAGGGCAGGGAGACATAGTAACACCTACAACACTGCACCGCAGAAAACACCATGAAATGGATTTTCTAGGTAATGAAGATGCAGGTCAGGGTGGTAATGAGCAACCAATCCCATCTACTCTGCTAAAATGGCAACACACATTAAAAAACAAACAAAAAGGTTCTTCACCACTTAGGTTATGAATGCTCTGGAAAAAGTCCCAATGGAGCAGACAGCTGTTGTAGAGACAGCACACTGATACGCTCATCTTTCCACCAAGGAGAATCAGGCAACAACATCGACTTGGACATTTCTGCACTAGTACCAGCCTTGGGTGTGTATTACATACCCACGTGTGGTGGCAGCCAGCATTACCACAGCCACCAGAGTCAAAGGAGGTCTTGATTCAGCACCAACACAGCCTTGCCAAGTGACCTTGGGCAAATCACTTCCTTGGTGACTCACTGTTCTTATCCCTCCTGCCACCAAAGTAGCAAAGCAAGGCACACACACAACCCCTGTATGTGACTGATGGATGGAAGGAGCTGCGTGTCATTACTGCGTGCCTGGCATGAAACTGCATTTGGGCAGGGTAATGAGTGGTACCCACATTCGCAGAACAGATCCTGCAGGTCAAGAGTGCACAGCTAGGGCTCCTGTAGCATCACTCCGCAGCCAAAGGTGCATGGTTGTCCTCTGCGCTACGCCATCGGCAGCCCTTTGCCTGGCAGAGCCAGGACAAAACCGTATGCTGCCGCAGCCTGACACCCTGTCAAACGGAGCTGCCCCCAAGGCGTGCAGACGCCGCCGCACACAACAACACAACAGCCTGCCCTGTCATGTAACATTACTTATGTGTTCAGATATGCATCCTTCTCGCATTTCTATTCCAGCAAGTGGTTGCTAGCAGAGCAGGGCTGGAACAAGTTCACCACCTGCTAAAGACACGTCCCTAATACAATGCAGGGGAGGTTTTGTTACATTGGTTCGTCTCTGTGTGCAAGGTATTTCTCTCATTTTCCTTCCAAGCCGACCACATGCCTGATTTATCTCAACAGGGAACCGAAGTCTATCGAATAGAACACTGCAAAGAGAGGGGAGAGTCTCCCCTGATAGTCAGGATGGGCTCTGACAGGAGTATTTGTTTAAACCCCACGCGAAACGTGGCGAATTCCAATCCTCCGTGGGGCTTTAACAGCACCAATAACGTCTTGCAAAATCCAGAACAGCTCCGGTAAAACCAGATGCAACCCGAGTAAGTTCTTTGCACCTAGAGAAAAGCCCCAAGTCGAGGCACTTTCGTCCTCGAGGAATCGCCCGCGGCCGCAGCAGCAATGGGTGACAAGGACCTGGGAAGAGCGATCCCCGAGACGTGAGAGCGAATCGGGAAGGGTCCCGCGGACTAGGGGCAATGTCCAAGGCAAGCAGGGACACTGACAGCTCATCCCCAGCCGGCCGGACTCGGCGGGTAGGCCGAGCCGAGGCCGGCGCCGTCCCCCAGTCAAGTTATCGCCGCCCCCGGGAGCGGTGGTACGGCGGCTGGCCCGGAGTCGCCGGCTCGGACGGCGGCTGCCGGCTGCCCGCTGCCCTTCTGTCCGGATGACAGCCCCGAGGCGGGCCCGGCTGCGCGGGGTAAGGGGTCGGTGCGGGGCCGGCGAGAAGCCCCGGCTCCCCCCCGGGGCGGAACAATGGGACGGCGGCTGCCCGGGCCCGGCGGGGCACTCACCTCGGCAGCGGCGGCGGAGCGGCTCAGGGTAGGCCAGGCGAGCCCGCCGGGGCTGCGCGGCGCGGCTCCGCGGGCTGCTGGGGGCCGGCCAGCGGCGCGGGGCCGGCGGCGCGGGCCGCGCTCATGGCTCGGCCGCCCGCCGCAGGGCGCGGGGTCGGGGCCGCTGCCGGCGGCGCCCCCCGCCCCGCCGCGCCGCTCCTTCCGCCGACCGAGCCGGCGGCTCCAGCCCGCGCCCGCCGGCGGGGGTGGACGTCCGGCCGCGGCGAGCCCCGGCTGCCCGCCCGGCCCCGGGCCCGGGCCGCGGACGGCTTCCCCGCGCTGCGGCGGGCGGCCGGGCGCGGGCGGCGGGGAGCGGAGCCGGCGGGCGCGGCGGCCCGGGCGCGGGCGGGGGCGCCGTGGCGAGGGCGAGGCGCTGCGGGCCGAGTGCTCCTTTCTCCGCCGGAGCCTGAATAATCATTTGGAGAAACAGGATCATTCACTTTCCTCCGAGCCGGAGCCCGGCGCTGCCCTGTCAAAATAAAAGCCCCGCGCGCCGATTAACCGCTTCCTGGTCGCGGGCGCCCCGCCGGCCGCCCAGCGACGCCGCCGGGGACCGGGATCGTCCCGGGCCTCCCGCGGCGAGCGGCCGGCGCCCTGCGAGTGGCCATCCAGGTGTCGCACACCCACGCCTCTCACAGACATGTACGCGATGGCACACGGGTCCCAGCACCGCCGGGACCTGCAGAACTGCATCCCAGTCCTCCCCGCGAGAGCACAGGGGCTGCTCCTGCTGAACATCCTTCTGCCCTTTATCATCCGAAACACCGGCCCGCAAAGCCACCCGTTCTGCTCGGACCGACACCCCGCGTGTCCTTCTCTCGAGCCTCACTGTGGCGGGGAGGTCCCACACCTGATCCCCTCTTTGCCGCATCTCCCAGAGCCTGTACGGAGTTGGACCTCGATGATCCTTGTGGGTCACTTCGAACTCAGGATATTTTGTAATTCTACGCACGAGGCACAAGGACTGGCTCCAGCACTTGAGAAGAGCAGCATGTTACTATTTTTACCAACAAGTTTTCCAGGCATTAACCACCCTCCTGCCCTGAACAACAGACTCCACGGACGGGAGCCGCACAGTGCACACGCATACCAGGCTGTGGAGGCAGCCTGCCCGCTCTTGGGCGATGCCACCAGCATCCTAACCAGGACGTGCCACCTTCCTGCCTGAAGCGCACCAACCGCCCAGGGGTGGGGCTGGGAGGAGAGGGCTGGAGGCAGGGACCACTTGGCAGCATCCCCAGAGTTGCAGAGCTCAAGGTGATGTGGGGACAAGCAATCCAGCTCCACTGACGGGAGGCGGCGGCCTCGGTTGAAAATTAACACAGACTCGCCCTTCTGCTCACACCCGCAGCGTCCGCACCGGGGCGGAGGAGCCGGCCTGCCCCGGGAGCGGAGGCGGGAACGGCGGCGGTGGGGGACAGGGATGAGAGACGGGGGTGGGGGCGTCACCTCCCAAAACCGGGGACGGCGCGCGGCAGCGCCCCCTGTCAGGGCGTGGGGGCATCTCCCGGTGGGGCGGGGCAGCGAGCGCCTCGCCCCGCCCCGCGGGGGCGAGTCCCGGCACTGGCAGCAGCGGGGCTCTGTTCCCCATGGGCAGGCGAGGGGGGATGGCGGCGAAACCCCGAACATCCCCGTTCCTCACGGGCAGGTGAGGGGATGCGGCGGAGCCCTCCCGTTCCCCGCGGGCAGACGGTGCTGCAGCGAGGCCCAGCGAAGAGCAACGGCGGCAGCCGCCGCCGAAGGAGGGAGAGAGAAGCGCCGGCTGCTTCCAACACCAGCTGGAAGGACGCGACATCAGTCTTTGCAGGCGCCTCTTTGGCACCTGGCACAGGGTCGCTTCGCCCGTTTGCAGAAGTGCCTGTGGAAAGCACCCGAGGCCGAAGCAGGCAGAAGGGGCGGGTTGCGGATATTCTGGGTTTTACCTCGGAGGGCCGCAGTCTGCACGAGTGGGCAGGCACTGGGAACCCCTTTGCATCGAGCATCGTTTGCTTACACTAGCCACCCAAGAGAAGTATACCCCTCCAGGGGAGTGCTGTGGCCATATATCTCCCTGCCTCTCTGGTGAGCTCCCAAATGCCTCATCAGCAAGCAGTGACATATTTTTTCACACTTTCATCCTTCCCAGTAGCAGCACTGGGCTCATGTCCCTGCAGACAGCATGCACAGGTGCAGTGGGTTAAAAATGGTGCCCAGCCACCACTATCTGGCATGACAGCTCAGTGCCAGAGGCAGACAGGTAGCTCCTTCCCTCCAGCCAGGTGTGGTACACAGGGGACACATGGAACCACCTGTCCTCCAGGTCCTCTGGCTGCCTCGCTTCCCACTCCTTCCCTGCAACCTTCTGGGCTTTCTGCATCACAGCCCTTCACATCTCTCCCAGCCCGTGCACATGCAAGTGGCAAAGCAAGACTGGGAAAGGTCAGCAAGAGGACCGGTCACTGCTGATTCAGCACTGAGCCTCTGCCTTTAATTAACATCTGCCGGGCTAGCTACCCTGCCTGCACTTGATGGCAACTTCCAGTCTCCCCCCTGCCCTCCTCTATCATTATGCCCACGCTAGGAGAGACAGATAGGGGAGGAGATGGTGAAGCAGATTCCTTGGAGTTCCTGAAAGCCTTTCTCTGCCAAAGCCATGACCACCACGAAAGCAGGTCATCCCAGGAGCTGCCTGGTACACCTCAGCAAGCCTCAGCCAAGATGCCCAGACTTTGCTGTTACCTGTTCCTCCCTTGCATGGGGTTTTCCTGCCTTTGAACCACAAAACTTACACACAACATACAAAACAGAAGTCTCCCAAACTAGTTAAGGACCAAGAGGGAGCCATCTGTGACAGTGACTCCAGCCTTCCCTGGGAAGAATTGGGACTGACCACCTACAAGCTCCTGACACATTCTACCTTTGTGGGATGCAGAGAATATAGGGCAACAGGGTCAGAAGGATTGGCCTTGTCCTGTCGTGTTTTGCCAACAAGGACGTGTGGAGTAGATGGGAGCCCGTCCTAAGCTATGTCCAAGGCTCTGGGACTTGTTCATTCCCATTGACTCTCCAGAACACCAGCCCTAAGCTCAGACCTTCACAAGACCCCTGTGGGCAAGGCCCTCATTACATTTAGGAATATGATTAATTAGGTCCAATTAACTATACTGGAATTAATTATGTTACTCACATTTAGCTGGAGCTTCCTCTTTGCGAAGCATTTCCCCAGTGGATCACTCCAGCAGATCCCCAGTGGATCACTCCAGCAGATCCCCAGCAGAGACACCAGAGATAGAAGAGTCCAGACAAATTGTGCTGAAGGAAACGAGTCTGAGGCTGTGAAATGCCTTTTTTGGGAGCAGCTCTCTGTTTTGCTGATCCACGTACCTATGGAGCAGGGAGCTGGTGGCAGTCCAGCATTAAATCCACAGAACCTGGCACACAGACTCATCCTGTATTCTCCCACAGAAAGGCAATGGTCCAGCAAGAAGATGGAAGAGGCTATGTTGCTACCGCTGAGATAGACTCAGGCCTAAAAACATCTTTTCATCACTTCCCATGCTCCTCTCAGTCCTGCCCATCCCTATGCAGAGTCGTGGCCACAGTGTCCTCTTCTTCTGCTCAGACACTGGCACAGATTCTATCCCACAGTCTCATGAGTCCTTGATGTGCCTCATCTCCCTTGGACTGCGTTGCAAGGTCTCCATCCCACTTCTGTTTTGATGGTACCACAAAGCCATTGCTCAGAGAAAAGGGAAAAAAGCCAGCCTAGGAGAGGCCCCAGGTCTGTACCCAATCCTGCAGCCAGCTGGGAAAGAATGGGTTCCCCTCATTTCATGCTCACTGGAGTTTGAGCAGGGCAGGCCACTGCAAGGAGCCTGCACTACCTTTGCCACCTCTGCAGCTGCCTAGGCAGCCTGTGCCATTGTCTAGATGGACCTGGACAGAATCAGGAGTGCCCAGTTTGGCTTCTTCTTTTAAACAGGAACACCTTTCCTTATAAACCATCACATCTCCAGCAGAGCAAGACTGTTTACCCACTGCAGTCAAAAGAGACGTAGAAGATCAAAGACAACACACGAAGCAATGCAGCCAGCCAGCCAGCCAGAGTCTCCTGCTTAGCATCCTCATGCTAGAGCTGGGCACTGGCCCCCTCCATACGCTGGGATTTTCCTTTGCTGCAGTCCTAAAGGCAAAACACAGCCTGTGCTGAGGTACTTGAGGGAGAATTTAATCACACTGAGACATCCTCTTTCCAAATGAAAATATGCTGCTGCAGCTACAGCATGGCTGACAGACCATCATCTAGCAAAGACAAACTCCTGACATGGTTCCAGGATCACAAAGACACCAAGACTCAGCATCTGGGATGCCTTGCTATTGCTGCAATGCCTGATGCACTCCTGATGCCTGCACGGGTGCAGGCAGAATGCAGTTCTTCAAGTCTTCTTCCCGTCTTGTTACTCCTGTACACCCTGAATGCCAGCCTTATCCTCCCAACACCTCAGATGCTCACTACAGCCCTAGGGAAATCATTTCAGGTCCACATAGTCCTGATGTTGCTAGAATCCTGGCATGGGATATGAGCTTCACTCCTACCACAACTGCCTGGCCTCAGATGGCCTTTGCTACTAGCTCTCGATGTATTTGGGCTGCTCTGCGTGGGGCCCTGGCTGTCCCTGGTCTTGGGACACTGCTGCCGTCCAGGGCAGGCCCTGCCAATCAGCAAACCGAGAAAAGGCTGAGCTTTACCGGAGCCGGAGCTACGAGGGAACTTCTGCCCCTGCCAACCGGTAGGGCCAGGAGACCCAGAGCCCACCGGGCAGTCTGCGGGGCCGGGCACCGCCCGCAGAGGGGGCCTTAAGGGTTAAATCATTCGGCGAGGCCACCAGCGCGATAAATGCAGCCATCGGCGGAGCCAGCGCCTCCCACCGCCCCCGGGGTCGGACTGGCGGGAGCGGGCGGGTGGCGGCGGCGGGGACTCTTATCCTGATACGGCGCCTTCCGCCGAGCGCGGATCTGGGAACACTGAGCGGCGGGACTGGCTCCGCGGCCGCGGCGCTTGGCGACACAAAGCACGCAGAGCCCTCGCCCAAAAACCAGGCGGGAGGGAGCCGGGGGCGGGCGGGGGGGGGGGGGGGGGTCTCCGCAGGGATGCGGGGCTTGCCGCTGCCGGCGGGATCTCCCATCCTGGGGCATCCCGGCCGGCCACGCAGGCAGAAGCAGCCTCCACAAGGGCAGCGCGGGATTCCGCGCCTGCTGGAACAGGCCGGCGGCTCCCGGAGCTCCGTGTCCGCTCCGCCAGCCCGCCCGCGGCCGCTGACCGGGGCTGTGCGCCGCCCCGGCCCCTGCCTGGCACGGCGAGACCGCCGGGCAGCCTCGGCGTGCACAGCACACACCGTGCTCACGTGCGCAGGCAAACGCACATCGCACACGGGCAAATCATCACGCAGATGTGCCCGGAATGGGTGTTGGCAACTGTGCCGGGGCAGACACACGTTCTGCAGGCACGCACAAGCATGTGCAACCACAAACAGCAGGAACGGAGCACGGCACATGGGCGCCAGCCCCTAGAGCTACACTGTAGAGCAAGCAGCGTGTGGTGCATCGTACCAGGGGATAAGGAGATAGTCAAGGAAGGTGCAAGAACAGCTTTTGCTGTCACTGCTACTACAGTAAGGCTGAACTAGAAACAGAGCAATCCCTCCCTTTGATTTATTTACTCGGTGCTTTTATCTCCAGAGGATGCCTGGAAGCTTGGTCACTGCAAAATGTGCAAACCTGTGCCAACGAGTTGCAGAGCAGAGATCAGGAGAGTTTTCAGAAAGATCACAGGCCTGATACAAATTCAATTTTATAGAATGTCTCCATTAGTATTTGGGGTCACTTGAAATCACCATTCTGTAAATTGGATCATAACAGGAAAAGTTAGCAAGCTGCTGCCTTGTGCCATCTGCCAGCATGACAAGGACTTATTTTGGTGGTAGCTTGGACTACCACTTGAGAGCCCCATTATTCCCACATACAGTCTCTGTTCCTAAGACAGTCATATGCATCTTGGCATGTGCAATGCCTCAACCACACAAATCTCTAGCTTGGGGAAGAACCTCTCCCACAGCATCTCAGGGACAGACCTGTTTTGCAGGGAAGCAGGGCGTATGCCCTGGCACAAAGGGCTGACACAGCCAGATTCACGTGCATCAACACTCAGCTGCCTGGCTAGGCCCATGTGCCCTGCATGTTCCAGCAAGGGTGACCATCTGAGTGAAGCCACAGGCTCTACCTGTGTGTTCAGGCTCTGTTTCCCAGGTTCTCACCCAGCCCTGTTTAATCTGTACCTCTGTCTCCTGAAACGTGTGCATTTACACAGGTCTGATGGTACTCCCAGGCCAAAAGTGCTGAGCACTTCGTCCAAATGCTGCAAGGACTACAGAATTTGGGACAAGAAAAAGGTCCTTCTTGACCTTGACAAGGTCAAGACCACCCCACTCCTGAGCATCTACTTATTACTCGCAATTCTGTTCAGTGTCCTCCCATGCTCCAGATATCTCTACCTTCTCTGACAACCTGCCCTTTGCATGCAGCCCTATAGACCCAGAGGAACTCTCAAACCCCTCCCTGCCCTTGCCACAGTGCCCAGCACGGTGAACTCGGTCCTGAAGGGTGGCTGCCTCCCCAAGCTCCTCCTGGTCCACTGTCAGCGTTATTGAACATTCGTGCTAGTACCTGCCGCCCTTACACAGAGGGGCGGCTGCTCCAGCCTTGGGAGCACTCGTGCATCCCTCGCTGCGTGTGCAGAGGGATGGGGAGGGCACAGGGAGAAGACAGAATGGTCCTCCCCTCCCGTGAAGGAGGCTGCTCTGCGCGCACAGCCTGCCTCCCTCCACCACCGGTCCGGGAGACGCAAGGCCGTAGCCGGAAGGCAGCAGAACCCTCCCCAGGGGCACACGGAGGGGGCGGGGGGCGGCGGGCCCCTTCCGGGGGACACGCGACTGTGGCAGGAGGCGCGACCCTTCTCGGGGACACGAGGCCGGGGCGGCGGGACCGTCCCGCACAGTGCGGCGGGCGGCGCGGAGCTGGCGGCGGGGCCCGGTGGCGCCACCTGGCGGGCGCGGGCGGGACCGCCGCTGCCGGGAGCCGCGGGCAGCGCCCCGTGGGCTCCCCCGGCAGGCGAGGCAGGGTGGGCTCGTTCCGCCCCTTCCGCGGGCCTGTGCTGGGGTGGCGGGGCGGCTCTCACCGCAGCCAGACTGTCCCTCTATACTCCCGATGGCGAGAGGCAGCACTAGAGCTGGGACAAGAAACACCAGAAAACACGTTGCGCCTTATTGTATTTCCCCCACTTCCTCCCTCTGATGATGCAAAGGACATGCAGCCATCTCTGAGGCTGTGCACGACAGAAGAGCATCATGCGCACAGCAGAAGGGGATGTCTTAATTAACAGGAAAAGGAGAAACCACGGCTCCGGTCACAAATGCCGAATGGGGCTTTAACACCCAGGTACAGAAGCAAGGAAATGGATTTCCACAGCATGCAATATTATCCTTGTCTCTGCGCTAGAATACGAGGAGCTAAACAAACCCTCCATCCCCACTAGCAGCAACAGCAGTTGGCACTTCAATCACAGAATCAATTGGGTTGGAAGAGACCTCTGAGATCATTGAGTTTAACCTATGACCAAACACCACCACGTGGCACTAAGTGCCATGGCCAGTTTTTTCTTAAACACCTCCAAGGATGGTGACTCCACCACCTCCCTGGGCAGTCCATTCACCCTTTGAAGTCTAATCACCCTTTCTCTGAAGAAATTCTTCCTAATGTCCAACCTAAACCTCCCCTCGTGCAGCTTAAGACTATGTCCTTTAGACCATTAGATCATGCTTTCCTGCATAGATAACCCTTCTTGAATACCTGTGTAACAGGTACCTTAACACAGTTTACAGCTGCCCTCTATGAGTCACGGACACTACGAACCGAGTGATGTCCCTGGTGGGAGGCAATGCCAGAGCTGCAGGAGGGCTGTGTGTCTGGCCACAGGTAGCAAGATCAGCATCCACCTGTTTGCATCACTGCTGCATGGCTGGATTTTGGGGGAATTGAACCAGGATGGCTGATTGTTCCTTCCACCTGAGATGACAGGTAGAAACACACTTTGGTAGTAGACCCCGATCATATTGCTGCTAAATCATGCTCAAGAATTTGAGACGAGCTGAGCCCTTCCGTAGACAGTCCCGTGTTGTGCTGTTCAGTCTATTTTCTTTCTGCTCTTTTGCATGTACTCTAAAGTCATAAGTGCTCCTTTAGTGCCAGACTTTCAGAGACTCTCAGACAGGACACACTCTAAACATTGCAGAGTCCAAACAGAATTTCAAACCTCACTCTTCTTTTGAATGGAGGAAGCTGTATTGAGTGCCTACAGACCATCCACACAGTTTGTACCAAATTCAGTCCAGCCCTCCATGAGATGTCTTTTCTGGTTCCAGTCAGATATTGTGCCTCTTTAGAAACCTGGGCTCCAGTTAAGAATGACCATTTGGTTACTTCTTGTATTTTGGAGCTGGTGCAGCATTCTGACAGGGTCTTAGGTACTGGGAATGTCCTGGGGACCAATAGGGCTGCCCTGCTATCCCCCCTAGGTCAAGCCAACCTGCAGTTTTCTCTGCTGGGATGTTGCATCCAGGTAGAGGATGGCAGGTGTGTGCAGGAGCTGCTGGCACCCCCTGTGGCTTGTTGTACCATTGGCCTTGCAGAAAAAAGGTGGGTGGGCCCAGGAGGTCCCTTTACCTTTGGGAGCCTTCTCTTCTCAGTGGACCTCCTGGGAGCTGGAGATGCTGACCTGGGGTCTGTTCTCCTTTGTACCCTACAGCACAGTGCAAATCCACATCTTCATCATGCTGCTGAAGCATCCTCTCCCTGTAATGAAATATTCATGCCCACCTCTGAACAGGCTCCAGCACAGCAAATCTGTGTGTCCCTCTGCAGACAGGCAATCTATGCTGCAGAGCGTGGCCATGGGCTTTGCTGCGAGGTCAAGCCAGATCCAGACAGCTGATCTCCATCCTTGTGGAAATAAAACAGAGATGAAAAGAAGTAGCAAAACCCCAGGAGGTGCTTTTGAGATTTAACACTTTCCAGGCTGGAAAGCACTGGCAGATAGTCTGCAGCAAGCAGCCCAGGCAGTGCAGGAGAGACGGGTCTAGAGAGCACCCCAGATGCTGGAGTCCTTTCTCAGGTTGAGAAGATTGTTCACGAGCCTGGGAGCCCTGCTTTAAACAGGCTCTGCTGCTGTTGGATGTGCTGGTTTAAGTCAATCTGATGCTGGAATGGCTGTGCTTCTCCTGACGTTATTGAAAGCCACCTTGATTTCACTGTATTCTGTAAGTCCTTGCTAGAGTGTCACGAAGGAGTACTCATTCTCCCCTGTGGGTGGAAGAGCATAGATCTTGGGTCTTGCAAGTTACTTCTCTTGGGTTTTTTAAGTTTTTCTTTTATGTTCAGGGAATTTCTGAGCCTCCTCCTCATTTATGGTTAAGATGTCAGACAGTGAAAGTAAGATATTGCATCAATTATAGGGAGACTGCTCCACTCTAGGGGAAGTTTCTGGGCCATGAGTGTGGGGAGATAGGACTCCCTCAGTGACCTGCATGAGCTCTGTTGTGTTGTGGGGACCTTGTCTCCTCGGGTCATTCTGAAGCAGAGTGAAATGCAGCACAGGACAGGTGTTAAGGTGAGAATAGGATTCAGCACTCAGGAACACAGTGAAGGTGGTGTTTGAGCAGCCTGGCTGGGTTGGTGGATGCAACTGGTTCGTTCATCCCTCTGATAATCCGATTTACACTCCCTTTTCTTCCCCTGGATCCTGCAGTTACCATGGGAACTATGTTCATAATTGTTATTCATTGGCTTCTGGAAAAACTCCTTTTTCCTTTTTCCCCCTTGTCTCTTTCCCCTTTTCCATCTTAGACACATGGAGCTGTGGCTGCCAGAGCATGGGGAAGCTTGCAAGGCTTCTGATAACTGGGATAAAGGCAGTGGTTAGAGAGAGGAAATGGGGAAAGATGGCAAGACTGTTAGGTACTAGATGAAATAATTCTGCTCATGTGGTCTTTAGCTTGGTCTTTTCTTCATCCCATACCTATGAAAGGGAGTCCTCAACATGGTGAGTCCATGAGTTTGCCTGCGTGCCTCAAGGGTGCGTCTCGCTTTGTCTCTGGTGGCCTGGGTGGCTTTTCCTTGTAGCTGAGCAATTTCCTGCCTGTTTATGCAGGAAAGCTGGTGTGGTGACTGCTGTGTGGTTGAGAGGCAGGCAGGAGACGCTGCTCCAGGCTCTTGACTGTCACCCTCTTGCTGTCTTTTGTTTTGTTCAGAAAATTTATGCTTTGGCCTCACAGATTAAGAGCATGCGCAGAAAGTTGCAAACAATTACAATGACATATTTTAATGAATTGTCATTTGTGCACATCTTTACTCCTTAAGTAATTGTGCTCTGGTGTTTTCCAATACAGCATATTTACTTAAATTGGGCAAGAGGTTGCATTTGAAGGAGGAAAGGACAGTGGCAGAGGGGAGGAACAAGATTTCAGCAAGGACACCTGTGGAGGACTACAGCTCTGGAATATAATCAAGACAAAACTGCTACGCTTTTCTTGGACATGAACTGGAGTGGGAGGTGTTTGTTACTGCCAATGCAGTTTTCTTCATACCCAGTTCTTCCACACAAGGTTGAGTCGTTAAGCGTTGACAGTGCATCTGTTACAATTGGCTCTAGAAACCAAATGTTCTTGAAAATAAAAGAAGCATGTGCTTGCCCTTCATCTTCCCAGCCATTCAGCTCCCAGTACCATGGAGAAAAGCCACATGGAGCAGCCCACGTGCACACAGATGGCCTAAGATTGGCCACGTAAAGGGCTCCTCTGTGTGAAAGGTGCAGCAGGCTGAGGAGCAAGAAGTCCCGCAGTCTTTCTTCTACTGACAGTATAAGGCTTCAAGAAAAAGTCCCACAGAAGATCTCAAAGAAGAGCTCTTCCCAATATTTAATTTTCCTCTCCCACTTTGTGTTTTCTTTTTACAACTGCATTTCTGTCCTACCACCCATGGCAGCTACTTTGCACGTAGAACACACAGTCAGCCTGCTTCCTCAGAAAGGTCTTGCACCCCGCAGATAGCACTGGGATCGCCACAGATTACAAGCACTAGAAGAGCACTTCCCTGGAAAGACAGGAATATGATCTTCCTCCAAGGTCACAAACTCTGTTAATCAAAGGAAGGAAAAAGAAGTAGAAAGGCCAATGCAGCCTCCCCACTTGACTCCCTTTAATTAGTAACCATCTGGTTTTGAGAAAACCTGTCAGCCAGTGTAGAGCATTTGGCAGGCTTCCTCAGCGGCTGCTCTCCTAATGTCAATTCCTCTTGAAAATGCTTTAAGCCTCAAGATGCCAAAAGGAAATGAAAAGCAAAAGAGAGGGCAAAGAGTGAAAAGGAAGAACAAGGATGCAGTATAGCCCAGCCGACAGAGCAAGACATTACCCAATTTCACTTCTAGATCAGGGAGCAAACTACAAACACTGCTGGCCATCCGATAGCTGGGAAACATTCCACCCAGCCAGCCACCTGGAAGGAACTTCAATACTTCAAGCACCATATCTCAAACAAATGATTACAAATCCCTCAATGTTTTCCAGACGTCTGGCTGCTCAACTCAGTGTTCTGTCCAAGCTCCAACTTTAACAGTGACTTTCCATCTTCCGAATTTCCTTGCCTCACTTTAATTTTTTTGTCCCAACTACTGTGCAATGGCACTGTGTAGTTACATGTGCTACTCCAGCAGGGTGTTCCATCCACTAGGAGAGGCATGGGCAGTTTTACAAATCAAATTCATCGTGCTTGGCACTTTCTCAAATTTTGCCCTGATTCTGCCTAATGCCATGCTCTGCTCGAATAGAGGGGTGCTGCTGCTCTCCACCAAGAAACTCATGGGTGCAAAGGGAGTGTTCCGCCTAGCTTTGGATGGCATCAGAAGGCACACTAACTGTTCGGCACAAGTCCTCAGGCACAATCTGACAGCACAAGCCCTTTTGGCCTTTGCAGGGAAATAGCCACACTGGTAGCAAAGCTGGGCAGCAGGAGCTGGGCTGCAGCATTTTTGTGAGTGCTGCCTCCCTCATTAAGATGCAGCACATGGCTCAAGCAGCTTTTAGATTACTCCTTCCTGACTCTAGAACATCATGTATGAGTCAGAGGCTTGCATACTTGCTTCCCCTGATCCCTGTGAGTCCCCAGCACACGGCAAACTACATTTTGAACAGTTCCCTTAAGTTTTGCATGCAGAAAACCTTCTTCTTACTTTTGCAAAGAAGCAGAATTATCCTCTACTCCTTTAAATAGCGTCATACACACATGGATCACTACACTCTTTCCTCACAGATGCATTCAAATTCTGCAGTACCTTCTCATAAGCAGGTACATCACACTCCCCTACACTCACAGTCCCTCTACTCATTCCCACCCTGCTTCCCATACAGTGCTTGAGCTTCCCACAAGGCACGTGTAGAAGTCAGCCCCTTTCCCCAGACTGTGTTAATGGGGTTCTGGCACAGCTGAAGGAGCAGAGGATCCCCCTGTTAAATACATTAGTGCCAAGCTACGAAGAGGGAAGATATTTCCAAATGTGTTTCTACAGATCTCTCCCGTGTGGCAGAAGAGTCAAGACCCAAACCTGTGAGGTCCTCCCACTGTACCTGCCCTGTCAGAGAAGCTGTAATTTCATAGGTTTCTGACCAGTGTGAGAAAAGCAAGCGTAAAATTCCATATTAGAGCATCTGAAACCACCAGGGACCTGCACCTGATTAGCCATCTCACATGTTTCCAGAGGGACAGATGAGTAGGTTTCAACTGCCCTGATCTGCATGGAGCTTTGGGATATCCTCATTTGCTGTCCTAGCAGCTGCACTAGATTTGTGCTTGGCTGGAATGCCCACTGCTGATGGGGCAGCAGGAGGCTCAGGAACTCTCTCACATCCATTTCTTCTGTGAGGGAGGTGCCTAGGCAGGCCAGAGAGAAACACACATGGGTGATCAGGCCTGGACCACCTCTTCTTGATGTTGCCAATTTACACTAAGGAACCAAATGCAAAAGGTTGTGGATACTGTTCCTCTTTTCAGTTTCCCAGCTTTGACTGGGCAAAACAAAACTTTTCCTTGACACTGTGTGCTCCATTCAAAGCCATGGGAGCCTTTGTGCAAAACTTCTCTCTTTCATGCCTCTCCTCCAAAGCCTTTCTTCCCTGTTGATTAGCATTATGCAAAGTGCCCAATGTCAATGCCAGTGAGACTTCAGGAAGAAATCCTATCTCTCCCCTTCAGCTCTTAATTAACATGTGGACTTTAATTACATTTCCCATTTTCATGACAAAATATGTCTCCCTCCTCCACTTGCCCCTCCCTGAGATCATTATGAGAACTCTTAATAATAATCACCATCATTGTCTACTCTTAGAGGGAGGCAGGGGGGCACCTGCTCCATCTTCCCAAGTTACCCTATCCCACCTAGCCCCGGATCACTCAGTCCTTGGAGACCCACATGCTCTGGTCCTGTGCCAATGGGGAGGGGCAGAAGCAGTGCTAACATGTTGGCATGACATATTGCCAGGGCTAGATAGTGCCTGAAGGCTTTGGCTGCAGTGAAAGACATTACAATTCAAAGGTGGACACAGAAACAAAGTCAGTTTGGGGAGGTATTAGGGATTCTCTTGTTTTCAGAAGTAAGAATAGGCCACCCTCCTGCTGAAGCTATATCCTCCCCATCTATACAAAGCACAGCAAATGCTGCTAGGGAGCTTTGCAGTAACTGTCAGCTGGCTCACAGATCTAGGCAGTAAAAAAACCAGGAAAACTTTATAATAGACCTCCCCACTCTCACTGATTCAGCCACTAGAAAAGCAATCACCTTAGTAAATCACAAAGCATCCATTTTCTGGCAGAAAGTGAAAACTGAGGAGGAATCAGTCCCTATCCATCTTGATGGGAGCAGGCAAGAAGCGAATATAATGTACCCAAGCATGGACCTGGTGCAGTCAGGTTTTCACTAAACTCAGGCGTTTGTCTGAAGGTAACTCAAACCACTACCACTCTCCTCACAAATCTGGGAACCTCATTCAGATGCAATCTGTCACAGTGAGGAGACTGAGTCCTACACTACATCAAACTTGTGTTCACAAACTAAAAATCAGAATCAGCTCTCAGACTGACTATTTTATTTGAATGTACAAAATTCACCAGGCTGCTAGTGGCTTTGTCCACTTACAGAGATCTGGAAAATGATCCAACTATGGAAAATGAGGTTTTCCATAGTTGTTACTTGACCCCTCAGGCTTTCAGTGCTCCTTGATGACCATCTCTATTCCTCCCAGAAACAAACAGTAAGGTAATACAAAACTGAATATCAAGCTATGCAATGTTTGCAGGCAGACAGCAGACAGAGAGCTACCCACCTCTTCCATTGCCAAGTTCTGAAGAATTGGCAGTACTTCACAGAGCAGACACAACGTCAGGCTCTTGGGACAGAGACAGTAAGGGCAGCATCGAGGTGACCACAACACAATAAAAATACACGAATTACTATGAGTATGGCCCAAACACAGTCCACAAGGCAAAGACTGCATGATCCAAATGTACAGCTACATGCATCATGCATAACTTGAACAGAAATACGAGCTTTCTGCAGAGCTCTATGCAAGGGCATGGAAGCTCCAAGCACGCCATGAGCACAGTGTGTCTGCTGCTTGCAGAAAACCCTACTCCTCCTCGTAAGTGTGGCAGAAGGGAGACAATGTCCCTTTAAATGTGACTAAAGTGTTGTCAATGGATCTGCCATGGTAGAGGAGTTAATCCCCCCCCAGCCCCTCTCAGCCACTGTGATGGGATAATTAGATGCGAGGGCTCAGCACAGATGATGCTCCAGTTGCTTAGCAACTAATGGTTTCCATAGAAACAGCAAAGCACAGCCTTCGGAGCAGCAAGTGAGCAGTGCAGCAGGGCAGGGAAAGATGCCTTAAACTCCTGCACTGATCCTCTCCTCCAGAATCATTCAGAGGCCTAGAGGTATTAGGGGAATGAGAAGGGGGTGCCTTAAAGGTACAATATCCCTGTTTCAAGCAGCAGTGTTAAGAGAATGGTTTTTATCAGACAAAGCCTTTGCTGATATGGTCCTCCGAATCTCAGTGACTCTCAACTAGCAGGATGAGCAGGGATGAATCACAGAGAGTGGTCTTACACAGAGGTTTAAGCCTCAGCACGTGGGTCATCCTGTTGTAAGCAGCTGAGTATGATTCCAGCATCAATTCTTGCACCTGGGATCTGAGAGGGAAACACACGGAAACACGCAAAAACACACACACACAAATGTATTTGCATTTCCAACACTGTCACATAAGCAGCCTTTTACAGGCATCCAGCCTGGCCCTGAACCAGCAGGCAAAGGAGGTTTCCTCTTGATCTTGCAGCTTCACAATATATACAAAAGCAACTATAAAACATGGAGAGTTTCACCAGAATAATAGAGATCAGATTAATTAACCTTTACTTGAGACTGTCATCTGGTACATCCTTCAACATGACCAATTCCTATGGCTTTATTATCCTACTGCTCCCTGCACTGAGTCAGCATACCAATGTTTCTGAGAATCACAGCCACGACCTGCAGCACCTGCTCTAAATACCATGCATGTGCTGTGCAGTTGCACTGCTGCAAGGCATGATCCTGTCATCTTGTAAGCTGAGCAGAGACAAGCTCTGTACGTATTTTGCTAAGAGAGCTCTGGGACACTGAGATGGGGTTGTAGATTCAGTATTACATAGTCTGCACCAGGCCAGGGATGGGCTGTATTACTGCCTGCATGCAAATGACAGCCCTGTGTTTTAAAGCTTTGCAAACCCTCAGGTCCTGATGGCACAGAAGGAACTCAAGAAACTCACATTGCACAATCAAGCCCTGCTTTCCTCTCCTCTCCATCCAGCCTCACACTTGTGACATGATCCCTTTCAGAGAGGGCAAGCAGCCTGTGCCTTGGGCACTGGCTGAGGCACCCAAACTCACTGCTCTTCTCCTCCCTACCTGGCAGGAGTCTGGCAGCATGCGCTCCACTCTGCCATGTGCCCTCTCTTCTTGGTAGAAAGAAATGGAGAACAGGGCAGACCCCTCCATCCCTGGGGCAGTAGCTGTGCCAGAAGGTAGCATGTACTGCTGGTGGTAGGCAGCCAGGCTGGACTCTGGAACCCCTGCATGTGTTAGTCAAAGCCACCAAGTCCCAGACGCTGTGGCTCCTTCTCCCTGTCACTGCAGTGTTACTTCACCCTACCCACAAACCTGGGGGATGCCGGTTACAACACCCAGGAGGGATGGAGCATTCCATGTGCCAACCTGCTCAGATGGCAGATTGAGCCACAAGCCAGGTCTCCTTCCTGGAGTCCTGTCCTGATCTACCCAGCGCTTCAGGAACATACCAGACACGAGACACCAAAAAAGTTGTGGGCCATTTCAGACTCTGTCCCCTAAGGCTTTCAAAGCGGGAAATCAAAGGGAAATGCTGTGCTTTGTTCTGCGGGGGAGCGGCAGGAAAGGTGAGCAGCAACGAGCCTGGCGGAACCGGTCGCTTCAGTTGTCTGCTAGCTCACCTTTGAAGTGGTTTTAAAAATCAGGGAGGAGGGGCAGATATGAGTTCATCTCTTTTACTGCAACTTCACAGAATTTGAGGATGTGGCAGGTAAGAGGCCACCTTTCCCCCACCAGAAAAATAGTGTATCCATTCAGAGAGAAGAGAATACAGCTAATAAAACAGGCTGTGATGCTCATCAAATAAATCTGTGGTGTTCTCACATCCTGAGGAGGCTATGAACAGCTACAATGACAGCAGCATCTACCTATGGTACCATCAAAGACATGTTGGCATTGGCAGGAATAACTGGGCACCCTGACACAGCCCCAGGTCCTGTGCCAATGGCGCAAGCATCTCTCAGCAGTCACAGCCTTATCTCTGTCTTGTGTTCCCTATCATCGAGCCTGCCTGTACTTTCCCTGCTGCCTCTCTTTAACAGAAAGGATTGTTTCTAACCCCAGCCCATGCAAATCCTGGGAGCTCTGTCTGTATTATACAGCATCAGCTATTTACTGCAGCACAAGGAACTGAAGCAATGCCAACAGAGCAGGAGTGGCCTGTTGTGATAAGGGAGGCATCTACTGTACACCCTGTACTAGGAAGAGGGGAAAAAGGAAGAGGAGGAAAAAGGACCAATTACTTAATTGGAAATTAATATCTGTTCTACTACAGGGGGAAAAAAAATACATAAACCCCACAGTTGCTTGGCATGACCAGTATCCTCAAGGGTCCCCACCAAATCCACTGAGCTTGCTTCCAAACAAATGCCATTGGCTGGGCAAAGCCCAAACAAGAGATGATACCCTTGATGCTCTCGTGTTGCCACAGACAAGCAGATGTCACTCTGTACAAATTCAAAGCTTTCAGGGGCTGAGGAATGCCAGAGCCATCAAGCCAGACTCGAGTAACAACTCTGAATTGGAAGCCAAGTTATAGAGCTGCCCTATCTTCTGGGGAGCTTGCACCTAACATTTTTCAAAAACAGGAGCAAATACAGTGTCTCTGGCTTGCTGAGAAGACCCGAAAGAGCACATTCATATGAAGCCATAAGCCTGGCTGAAGGCATATACCTACACCTTAATGCAGGTTTGTCTGTTCCTTGACAAAGGGTCTCAGCCCGCAGGTTAGAGGCTGAGCAGAGGAACACATTAGCTGCTTGACTGAGAGGAGCCCTTACCATGCAAGTGCTATTCTAAGCCGTGAAATATGACTTTTACATGCCCAGCTGTAAAAACAGTGGGCAAGGATCCACGTGACTGGGCTGAGACAGCTACTCCTGCAAGCCCAGGAGAGCGTAGAAGAACAGAACGTTAAAGTGATGCGACCACGTCTAAGTGCACACACTAGGATGGTAGCTTTCCCGACAAACCACCGTGCAGGGCAGGTCTGTGTAGTTAATATCTCCTGAGTCACTGTTGCAGTCACAGAATCAATTAGGTTGGAAAAGACCTCTGAGATCATTGAGTCTAACCTAGGACCAAAGACTACCATGTCGACTAGACCATGGCACTAAGTGCCATGTCCAGTCTTTCCTTAAACACCTCCAGGGATGGACTCTACCACCTCCCTGGGCAGCTCATTCCAGTATCTAATCACCTTTTTACTGAAAAAATTCTTCCTAAGGTCCAACCTAAACCTCCCCTGGTGCACCTTAAGACTATGTCTTCTTGTCTCATCCCTGACTGCCTGGGAGAAGACCGACCCCCACCTGGCTACAACCTCCCTTCAGGTAGTTGTAGAGAGTGATAAGCTAACCCGAGCCTCCTCCAGGCTAAACAATCCCGGCTCCCTCAGCCGCTCCTCGTAGGACACACGCTCCAGACCCTTCACCAGCTTCGTTGCCCTTCTCTGGATATGCGACACGTGTCAGAGAGATACCGACGGCAGTCAGTCCCACACCTGACCGCGCAGGGAATCAGCCACCAGGAGCGCGCCGGTCTGCGGGGCTTGGCTGCACGGGATGGCAGCACTGAGGCGCCCGGGATGCTCAGCGCGGAGGGGCCGGGTCTCGCCGCCGCGCCTGCGCTCCGCCGCCCGGGCGCCATGGCCGTGCACTACTGCGGGCTGTGCCGCCGCAGCGCCTTCACCGGCCGCCGGCACCTGTACAGCGCGGGCCATCGCCGGCGGCTGCGGGAGACGCTGGCTCGGCTGCAGGAGGCGACGGCGGCGGCGCGGGCGGCTGCGGCCGTGGCCGATGTGGCCGCGGCCGTGCGGCCCTACGACCCAGCGGAGCACGATGGGCGCGTGTGGTGCCCGTGCTGCGGGCGCGGCGTGCGGAGGGACAGGCGGTGCGGCGGGCTGGCACTGCTGCAAGCCGGGCTGCTGCGGCACTTGGCCGGGTGCGTGGGCAGGAACGGAGGGAGGGCAGATGCTGCCCCAGGCCAGGCTGCTGCGGCTCTTGGCCGGGTGCGGGCGGTGCTGAAAGTGTCATGGTGGCCCGCAGGCCCGAGCACCGCCGGCAGACAGCGCGGTTCTGGCGGGAGAACCGGGCGGAGGCGGCGCTGCGGGAGCGGTGCCTGGTGCCGGCCGAGGAGTACGAGCGCTTCGCGCAGGCTCTAGAGCAGGCGCTGGGCGAGCACCAGCGGCGGGAGGAGGAACGCATCCTCCAGGTACCCTCGGTCTCCTGCCCGCATTGGCATAGGCCCGGCCGCCGCTGGCCCCGCCTCACCGCTCTCTCCCCATAGATGGCGGCCGACATCCGGGAGACCGAGCGCCGGCAGCGAGAGACGGTGCAGGCTGCGCTCCAGGTCGGTGAGCTGTATCCTGCCCTCGCTGTACCCTGCCCTCGCTGTACCCTGGCGGGGACCGGGCACTGCTCTGCGCATCCCCACCGGGACCTGGGTGCGCTCGGGAGGAGCTAGGGGCGGGTGGGTGGAGGCTGGGCTCAGTACCAGAAATATTGTTCCTTTTTCCTGAATCGCACTCAGCTTCAAACAGAACCAGAGCTTTGTGCAGGACCTTCTGTCTGCAGGCCCCCCGCGGGACCTGAACGGTAAGCGCCGCTTTCCTTAGCAGTGGCTGATGCATCCCTGCTCAAAGCACCCAACAAGGGGGGAGTTTGACACTGTCATTACCAGGATCTTGCAAATCTTTTGCAAACTTTTTGTCTGCACTATGGTAAGCGCCAGCCTCTTATTTCAGGGACAGCCCTTGTGCTGCAGAACAGCCTGGCCCGAGCAGTATGCAGACAGGACCTGATTTAGCCTGGATGGAATCAAGCCAGGTTCTGACCTTCATTGGCCACCAGGTAGGGGCGACTGGCTAGCGAGTGTGACTTCGATTCAACTGCAAGTCACCTACAGCACATATCACAGAGCAGAATAAGGGGTGGTCTCCAACACAAAAAAAACAGCTTTGTGGATTTGGGCGAGCAGCTAGCTCAGTTTCAGTTACCCAGGTTTAACTTTCATTAAGCAAACATTCTCTAATATGCTGTGAAGAAAGAACAACCTAACAGAGCTTTCCTCTGCCTTTTTGTAATAGAACTTGATTCTGGAAGGGAATGAAGACAATGTTCTTCTGTTCAGAGATACTCTTAAACATAAGATTCTCATAAGCATTTTATGTTCCTATTAACAGGAAACAGAAGGAAAAGGAAATGTCCACACAGGCAAGTGCACCTGCATCATGACTCACGGGGTTGCTGCCTCATGGCTTGCAAACATCACAGGGATAACTCAAAGCAGTTCTGAAGCAGTTGCAGCATAACCAGCAAGTGCTCATTCTTTCGGCAATATTTGACATACTAGAGGAGAAGAAAACACTTCAGCATTGTAAAAACTGTTGATGCTGCTGCTGTGGGGAGTGTATGATTTGGGGTGTGATCTGCCATGGCCTTAACTGAGGAAGCCAGCTCCTTTTTCTCAGAACACTCAAGAGTTCATGTTGTCACTTGCTTGGTAGGGCAAGCAGCAGACAGGGGGAAGAGGGGACACTTTTTTCCTGTCACAGTTTAGGATAATGTCAGTGGCTAAGTAAGTATTCCCTGTGACTTCTAGGAGCAAAACCTCCATGGCTAGCAGAGGAAGAAGATGGAAGTAAACAACAAATCGGACCTTCCTATGAGGAATTTCTCAAACACAGTGAGCAGCTCGCAAACCTTTTAGTTAACCTTACAGTCACTTTACCATGCTAGAGAACCAAAAACAATTTGAAAAACTTTTGCTGAAAAAAGTATTTGGGCTTTTGAGCAACCCGGTCTAGGCAAAGTGTCCCCATCCATAGTACTGGGCATTGCAGCAACGTGATCCTTAAGTTCCCTTCCAACCCAAACCACTCTACAACTGTATTTTATATTTTTCAGAGGAGAAGCAGAAGCTGAAAAAGCTCCCGGTGGAGCGAGTTGGTGCCAACTTTGACCATACCTCTCAGACAAGTGACAGCTGGCTCCCTTCCTTTGGGCGTGTATGGAATCACGGAAGGAGGTGGCAGTCCCGGTGAGCTTCAGGCAAACACAGACAGATGCCAGGGGGGAGAGTCCATGGCTTCTGTCCATGCAAGCTATTCATGCAGCAGGCTCTGAGGTAGCAGCAAGCATAAGGAGACATTCTGCCATACGAGTTATGCCACACAGTGCTTAATCCAGGCACAGTATCATTCTTGTCCTAGAGCAGCACACACATGGCTTATGAGGTGAAGCATGCTGCACACATGAAGGCATCTGCCTCATTTTGTGTGGTTCACCTTTCAGACCCACATACTGTCCCACTGGCACCTTTTAATGTGCCAGAACTCTGTCAGCTAGCTGGAGCTACCACTGAGGTAACAAAAACAGAGGGAGCTTCCTTGCTAAAACACTATGTACAGCACTTCCTTTTTCGAGGAAAGTGTTCCATTATCTCTGCCTAAAGGCTACTGCAGTCTGACTTCTATGCTTTCTTTCAGGCATCAGTTTAGAACTGAATCAGGGGAAAAGAAGAAAAAAAGGTGATCAGATGAGGAACACCAGACACCCAGCACTGCTGTTAAAAGGCTGACTGTAGATAGCTGCAGTTTTGTTGCTGACTGCCCTGTAAGGACACAGCGTCCATCTCAGCATCACATCTAAAGCCACACAAAGTCAGGTCCTGCCAGCAAGGACAGGCTCCTGTGGATGCCATATCTTCACTACCAGAAAGCCTGCTCTATACAGCAAGTGATGCCAGTGGCCTATGCTGACGTGGAACCTCCCATTAAAGAAAGAATTTTCAGAGAAATAAACTTTTTTTTTTAAAATGCTTCTGTGTTTGTAAACCAACTGAAACTCATTTCAAATGCAGGGCCCACCCTGCAGGCAACTAATGCCAGGTGCCTGATATTTTCATTCAAATTTATATTGCTTTCCTTCATTCTAACATTCATCCTTTACGTGGGCTAATATCACTGGCTGCTGTAGGTGATGCAGAAGTTTCTTCCCTTTTAGCAATGCCTTTGTAACACTAATAAAAGGCAAAAACCAGCTGGTAGAGGACAACAGCCATGACCTCTACTAGAATTCACTATCAATAATGCATCAGTAATGAAACATACGCATTCTTGAAAAAGCAAGAAATACTACAATCAGTAATTTTATTGTGTGCATTACGTATGACACATTGTTGACGAAGTCACTGGAGAACCTGCAAAGCAAGAAGTCCCCAATCAGCAAACCAGGTCAAAGCAGGCTAGCACAAAGTAAACAGTTTGACAGTTTTGTTCCCGCAGGAACACTTGGCCATGGTGCCCTGTGAGAGCAGGGAGGACAAGTGTCCATTTGCCCTGCAGCAAGGGGAACAAACGATGCTTTCCCCATGCAATGGGCACAGGGACAAAATCAGAAATCGCTCTTTAATTCTGGAGAAGCGATGTTTCCAGTAATGTTCCCCCAGGAAGTTGCTCAGGATGCGAGCAAAATACTTTTGGAGTCTCTGGAAGAACGGCCCACCACAGCCATGTGGAAGTTGCCCATTACACATTGCATAGCTGTCCATTAGCTCCTGACAGCACAACTCAGCTCCTCAGCACCCGGTCTCACCTCACTATGCGTCCTCCCCTGCAGCAGGCGCGTCTCCGCCTTTCGTGTTTCGGGTATAGATCACTTGGGCTCGGTGCTTGGACACCAGTTTGATCAACCCTATAAAAAACCAAAATTATGTCAGTGTGCATGTACTGACAGATGCCAGGGATGCTGAGGTCCCTCCTAGAGAGGCAGGGCAACATACAAGAGGAACTACTAGGGTGTAGCAGCTCATGCAAGTCTTTTATTCCCATCTGGCTACCGTTACATCGCAGCCCATCCCTTCTGGCAACATTTTTCTTAGTACAGCAATGCTCCTATGTAAGCAGAACTGCAGCTCCATACTTTAGAGCACTTCTGAAATGCAAGCTAAGGCAGTGGCTCCCCAAAAACAATTTACGCATGGAGCACTTCAGATGCTGCAGGAAAGCTGCTGGGCAAGCAAGAAAAACCAAACAGCCAATTCAAGCAGCTTTCTGGTTTTTTTCCAGTTTTAAGTGCTCACCTTTGCTGAGCAGCTCCTGGAGGGCAGCCCGAGCCAGGGAGCCTCGAATCTTCAGCCTTTCTGAGACAACTGCAGGTGTGATGAGTTTGTAGTTGGGCACTTCTTTGCACAGTTTGTCATAGGTGGCCTTGTCAAACAGGACAAGGTTGTTCAACTTGTCTCTCACTTTCCCCTTGGACCACTTCTACTTGAAAAGAGAGAAAGAACAATGCCCCCTAAGCCATCCTGTAAGCAAGAACAAAAGAAACTAAAGGATACCCCGAGAACTGCACCATCAAATGTGTCCGTATCACATCCAAAACTAAAGGACTAATGAGATGCACAAAAGCGCCTTTGTAAATGAACGTGCTGCAGATAATACCTGCAGTATCTAAAAATAAAAGGACTAAAGCCTTCTGTTACGCGGGCTTAACACTATTATGCACAACTTGCTGGCAAATGAAGAGTTGGCTCCTCTAACAAGATACCCGCCCCGCCTTCACAACGCTCCCGGGGCCCGGCCACGCTGCACACGCGCCAGGCCCGGGGATCCCGCTGCCCCCCGAGCCCTCAGCCCCGCCGATTCCCACCTTCTTCTTGGCTTTGCCGCCGGATTTGTTGACCGGGTCCTTGTCCTTCTTGGCGGACTTGCCCGCGTCCTTCTTCTTCTTGTCGTCTTTGGGCGGCTGCGAGAGGGTGAGAAGGAGGGGGGGTGAACGGCGAGGCTCGGGGCCGCCCCCTCGAGAACCCCCGCAGGGGTTCCCGCCCCGCTCAGGGAACCGCCAGTGTCTCCCGGGGGACCCGGCCCGGCTCGCCACCCGCCCCCCGGCCCGGCCCCACTCACCATGATGCGGCCGCGACTGCTCCGCAAGATGTCGGCGAGAAAGGAAGAGCCCGGCGTGGGGCGGGGGCGGGCCCCGGGCGGGAGGGACGTCACTGCCGGGGCGGGCGCGGTGGCGCTGCCGGGACGGAAGGGTGGTGCTTCTGCCGGGGCACTGCGCCATGGCGATCTTCAGCGTCTACGTGGTTAACAAGGCGGGCGGCCTCATCTACCAGCTGGACCACTACGCGCCCCGCGCCGACACCGAGAAGACGTTCAGCTTTCCGCTCGATCTCGTCCTGCGCCCGCACGACGAGCGCGTCGTCGTCGCCTTCGGGCAGCGGGACGGCATCCGCGGTGCGGCGGGTGGGAAGGGCCGGGCGGGCCAGGCCGGGCCGGGCGAGGCCGGGCCGGGCTTATTGACTGAGTGACTGACGCCGCCGCGCTGTCCCCGCAGTGGGTCACGCCGTGCTCGCCATCAACGGCGCCGAGGTCAACGGTCGCTTCACGGCGGACGGGAAGGACGTGCTGGAGTTCCTGGGTAACCCCGCCAACTACCCGGTGTCCATCCGCTTTGGCCGCCACCGGCTCTCCTCCAACGAGAAGCTTATGCTGGCCTCCATGTTCCACTCGTGAGTCAGGGTGGGCCGTGACGGGATGGGGGTGGCACGGGCACGGGCGGTGAGGGGTGCTGAGGGGCCTGTCCCCACAGGCTGTTTGCCATCGGGTCACAGCTGTCACCTGAAGTTGGGAGCTCCGGGATCGAGATGCTGGAGACCGACACCTTCAAGTTGCACTGCTTCCAGACACTGACAGGTACCATCGGGCCCTGGGCACCCGGCACCCCTCGGCTTTGCCAGGGCTGTCTCTGTGCTTGGCCTTCCTTATGCTCCTGGCATTATGGCTCCAGGGATCAAATTCATGGTTCTGGCTGACCCAAGGCAGACAGGGATAGATGCTCTTCTCCGCAAAATCTATGAGATTTACTCAGACTTCGCTCTGAAGAATCCTTTCTACTCCCTGGAGATGCCAATAAGGTAAGGAGAAGCCCACTTCTAGTAACCTGGCTGCAACCCCTCATTGCTTTCTACCTACACAGTAGCAAATGCAGACAGTCCTTAAGTAGCAAAACTGGCTGAGGGAAGAGGAAGCAAGCCACAGCACACTGCTGCAGAGAGAGGATGCAGACCAGTGCTGGCTCTGCTGGGGAATTGGGAGCTGCACTTCCTTGGCACAAACCCTGCTGTCCTACCGTCTGTCCAGATCCATACAAGAAACTTTAATCTTAATTAAGGACCAAGTCAGACCTCGACAGCAGTCATGTTGCTGTGTCATAACTTCATGAATCTCTCCTTGAAGGATGCAAAGCCAAAGGATGTGGAGATCCTTTGTTAGCTTTGTTAACTCACTTCTGAAGGTAAAAGTCATCCCTTTTGCTTTTCTGATTGTTTCAGGTGCGAGTTGTTTGATCAGAACTTGAAGCTTGCTCTGGAGGTGGCAGAGAAAGCTGGACCCTTCGGACCTGGATCATAGAGAAAGCCTTGCCTGTTGCACAGATTCATTCGTCTGAAGAGCGGGGCCTCTCTCTTCCCTGGCTGGCCTCTCACAAAGCTCCCCTCTCCACAGCAGAGACTGCACATCCCCAAAACATGCTTCAGTATCTCCCAAAATACCGGTTTATCCCCTTTGTTGGGAAACTTACCTTAAACAGATTCCTCAGCACTGTTTACATCGGGCCACAGGGCCTTCCTTATTCCAGTTGCAGCTCCGCTGCACTTGGGTGAAGGAAAAGGTGCAGGTCTGTGGCCTTACCACAGTCAGTGCTTTTCTTTCCTGTCATAAATGTACATATGTATTTTTCCTGTATAGCTCTAACTTATGGTCTTGCAGAGGGTTTCTGTATAGAAGTAATAAGTGTTTATTAATGAGGCAAATGGCTGCTTGCTTTCTGTTGGCAGGGACATTTGTGCCAGTGGCCCCTCAAGAGGGTAAGTGGGTTGGGGTGGTTTTGCTTGCACCACTCTCCATAAGACAACCAGGGCCCTTGTAACACTGCTCCATTTTTATTTCACATATAGAAGAGGATCATGTAATTAAGTACAAAATGTAATTCACTTCCATTTTTTAAATTAAGGCTAGCTAACTACTTTTGCAACCAAGGTATTCAGCAAAATACCTGCATGCAGGCTCTTTACGAGTTGAATTTGCCTCTTTCAGGACCCTAAAGCAGTAAATCCTTTTGGGAAAAAACAAGAGTATTCAACAAAATCCTGGTTAAAAACCTGAGTGTACTTACTGCAGGGTGCTGGGCCTGACTGCTAAGGCTGTCAGTGATGGCTCTGCTAAGTCTGACTCAGAGGCAGCCCAAACCCCTGCCTGCAGCTGTGAGAGACGCAACTCTTGACCAAAACCACCCCAGTCTTCACACCTTGTACTGAAAAAATACAAGCCAGTGCTCGAAATGTGGGTTATCATGAAACCCAGCTGCAGAAATTGTGGGTTGGTGGTGGCTGCTGTTGCAATTCTTTCTGCTGGGATAGTTTTCCTGGCAGATTTGCAGAGCACTGGCTACGAGCTGCCTCCTTTGTAAATCATTAACACTGCACACAGACATTGCACCACGCGGGATCAGTTCACTAGAAGGAGCTTCTCTAAACGCCATGAATTCCCAGGGAGCATGCCTATATCTAAATGCTGCAGAGAGCCCTGCTGCAGCATGTCGTGCTGTTCCACTTGTCCACAGCAACACACTCCATTGCTCCTAGCAACTAACCCCAGGTACAGCTAAAGCCTTGCTGCTGTCAAAGCAGGCCAGACGTCACCATTCCCTCCTCTCTTGCTGTTGTGTGGCTGAGCACACACAGAGCTCATGCTGAAGTGACCTGGGACAGCTGTGCTTACGACAGCTGGATGGGACGGATGCAGGTGGCAAAGGCTCAGTTCAGGGCCCCTGAGCAGTGAAGCTGAACTGATTAATGTCTCAGTTAATGGCTGAGACAAACAATAATGACAAAACTAGAGGTAAGTGCACCTGAAGCCAGTCATTTCAGACCACTTGTAGTGGGGAAGCTCAGACTGCAGAGCCTGCTTGCTTCACTAACAGTGCTGTGAGGAAGAGGTACAGTAAAATCATTGCAAATGTAAACTAGGTGAATTATCACATCTTGAGGGAAAAAGTGATCAGTAGCAGGAACCTTGTGCCCTCTGGAACCTGACACTGGATGAGAAATTGAGACATTTTTATCTAGGTTGCAGCAATAGGTAAACTCACTTCTAGGCCAGTTAAACAAAAACGAGCATCATTCACGTGTCAGCGTGGGAACATCCCTTCCACCAAGCAGCTTATCCTCAGTCAGCCTTCCTGGAAATCCGGCCCATCTTGGTGCGGATGTTTCGTAGAAAGAAGAAAGCCACCGTGCCAGCGATACAGGTGACTTCAGCTACCCAGAAGGCTGTAGCCCAGCTGTAGTGCTTGGCAATTGTACTGAAAGGCAGTCCAGCCAGGAAGCCTCCAACTGTAACATAACACAAACAGAAAGCTAACAACACTTGTGCACTCCCATATTATCTACCAGTACCTGGTTTAGCATATATAAACATTCCTCAGGCCTGGTTTGAACTTAAAGCACAACGCAAAACCTGTCAGGCACAGCACGAAGCATCCCTGAGGCTTCCAGCTCCATTATCTCGCTCCTTAGGTGGCTTCCCACAATCACTAACTTGGCACCCAGGGGACAGACCATGCTTCATCAAGAACGTGCATGGGTTTTGTTTGTTTTTTGGGGAAACGGGTATTACTTACCATTGGCCATGAGGGCCACTATGGCATGGGAGGTGCCGCACAGGTTGGCAGGGGCACTTTCGTTGGCTATGACCCCAAAGAGGGCAATCGGCCCATACGAGGAGAACCCAAACACAGCTCCCAGAGTCAGAATCCACAGCTGTCAAAGTAAGTTAAAATCAGAAACGGGATCTGTGAATCTCACCACTGTCAGTTAGCAACTGTTGACAATTCTCAGATTCCATACACAGGACCAGGGAGTTTTGACATTTTCAGGCTGACACCAGCTCCCCGGCCTGTAGCCTGAAGAGCTCAAGCCTGTAGAGACCCCACATCCATAAAGCCCAGCTGCATCTCCACCACCCCGTCTTGCTGGCCAGTGCAAGCTCTCCTCCTTCCCACAATTCTGCCCCCCACACCACGTAACACATCCCGTGCTGATTTGCAAGAAACAGAACATCAAAGAGAGAAGGGCAATGAGCCTGTGAAATCACAGGAAAGAACTGCGAATCAGGTTGCTTTCGTAAACAATCCTGGAGCTACCAACTGAAAGCTTTTCTCAGTTTAGATGCATGGGACTGATCAGAGCATGTTTATTTCTGAGATACCTCTCTCTGATAACCTCTATGTGACTAAACTGAGAAACCAAAAAAACCACCAAAAAAAACACCAAAAAACCCACAAAAAAACCCCAACAGTCTGAACTTCAGTGTTAGCTTATGCTCTAAGAAACCTATCTGGCCCAAAATTATCAGTCTCTTGTTTGCACAACGAAGGATAAGTAACACCTCCATGTTACAGCATGCTTTTAGACCTACAAACACCATTTCAAAAAGCCCAGGAAGAAGTAAGTGCCAACTATGGTGGCAGTGGCTGGGCGTACCCTACACCATCTTATTTTCCAGATGTGACACAGAAACAGGTTAGGAAAACACTTGCCAGAAACTAAGTAAGAATGCATCTGCCAGAGCAGAATAATTCTTTCTCACCCACAAGACCCCTTAGGTGGCTATATTTTACCTGATGAACAGAAGTCCTCAGACCCTTCTGTATAAAACTTAAAAGTTACATAGTTAGACGTTTTGAAGTCAGTTAGTGCACTCAAACTATTGTAAGAAAATGTTGCTTTTACCAAACTTACAGTAATCTCTTCTCAATGCCCTGGTTCTAAGTTCTGAGGTGCTAACCAACCTCTCAGGATAGGAGTAAGGCAGACCAGGGAGAGAAGAAACAGGAAGAGGGAGAAAAAATGCAAGCAGAAACCTCATGTTCTTTTAGGCCTGTAAGATCAGCTAGAGGTTGCAAGGCTACAGTCCAGAAGTGGTTTTCCTGAAGAAGAAGAAGAAAAAAATGAAAGGAGGAAAGAAGTTTTATTTATTTAGCAATCATGAGGACAGATGCAAGCCACATCTAGTGCAAAGCTGAGAAGGCAGGCTGCCTGCAACAACAGGACAGCAGGAGCACCCCAAGCCAGGCTAAAGTCAGTGCTTCTCCATAGTGCAAACAAAGAAACCCTTGGGAATGGTGAAAAAAACCATCATGGTCCCTGTCATCAAACCCACCCCATTCCAGAGCTATCCTTATAACTGATGGCCAGCTGCTGCATGTGAATTACCTTGGGAGAGTCACCTGTGACTGTGACCCGAAAGAGGAACATGGACACACACATCCCAGCCATCATGGAAAGCAGCAACGCATGCCGAGGATTCCCATAGCTTGACAGACCCACCTGTGACACAAGGAAGGAAAGCTGAGTGTCACAAACTGGAGGAACTTTCTTTTATACTTGTAGTGACTAATGCCATCCACAGCCCAGTCAGAAATATGGATGGCTCATCAACAGCACATCTGCTGGCACACCTTGTTAGTGTGGTTTAAGGGCTGCCCACAGTCAAACTGTGCTAAACAAAAGCTCTTAGTGATGAACGATACTTCAGTTATCAACCACTTCCACCCTGAATTTGGCTCTAGATCCCACTCCTGGATTTTAATGTGGGGGTTTTTTTTCCAGCCAGAAGAAAACTATCAGCAACCAGTTCTTCAAAACGAAAATCTGGAGACCACAGTAAAGCAAAAAAATTAAAAACAGATTAAATATCTCAAACATGACAGGCATATTGCAACCCCTAACATCAGTGCATCTATTCTCCAGCACCTTCTGGAGTGTTCGGCAGCTGTGCCCATGCACACGGCAGAACTGAGTATGGGCTGGTTTCTCTGCTGTGCTCACCCTGCCTGAGCACCTTCGTGAAGAAGCTCAGATTGCCGCCGTGTTACCTGCCCAGCATGCCCGAGGGTGCACGACTTACTTTTGCTACTGCTCTATCAGAAAGGTATCCAGCAGCAATGCTTCCCACCAGGCCCCCAATCTCCAAGGCACTCATGTAGGAACTGCCTAGAACACAGATGAAGCAAAGAATGGTCCATCAGATTTGGTCAAAACAGAAAAGCTGCTGTGGGCTCCAGACCAGCCCCACTGCTGTAAGCTCACAGAGCACTTGAGCAGCTCTGCTGGACATAACCCTCTGGCTCATCCCTGCTCAGGAATGCCTGTCTGGCAGTTCCAGGAAGGTCCTGGCACTGGGGTGCTTGGTGCATGCAGTAACTCCATTACTGATTTATTTCAAAACCTATGTGTATCTAAGCAGACAGCTAGGAGGTGGGCAAACAAGTCCCTCAGGTGGAAGGACCTCTACCCAGGCAAACTCTGGGCAACAAGATTGCAGCCCCAGAGCTTAACAATGCAGTTTTACATCTTACCCACAAGCATGGACTGTCCCCTCTCCTGGATCAGGAAGAGCTGTCCCCAGTCAGTACAGCATGTTTTCACTCCAAAAACGACCAGGTAGCCTGTTGAGAGCACCCAAAGGTATGGTGAGAGCAGAAGCTCTGTCAAGGTGCTGTTGTCGCTGGAGGAACCTGTAGGAAGGTTGGGAGGAGTGTTACCACAGCCCAAGGCACACCAACCAGCAGCCCAGCAGACAGATCTGCAGGCAGGATCCAAGCACAAGAACATCCCCACACAGGGAGGTATTCACAGCTGCTGAATGGTAGTGAATAGCTCTACCTCCCCCTTGTTCTGGTGATTTCAGAATAATTTCTGTCATTTTATCCCACATTCATTAAAGATTTGAAAAGAATAATCAAAACACTACTCCCAGTAATTTTCTGTATTGCAGTTGCCAATAAATCCTTCACACAGCTTGTTAGAAAAATTACCTCCAGATTCTTAGGGAGCATTTTTAAGCTGTGCCTGTGAAAGCCACTGCACAAACCCAAACAAAGATGCTGACTTTCAGATTCTAGCTTGACTTTTGCATCAGTCTTCCAGGAACACCAACAGACTTGCTCTCCCCAGATAATGCTCTGGGGAAACAATATTCTTTCCTTATGCAAAGAGGTCAAGTCTGGCAGCACAGGCAGCATGGGACAGCATGGAACATAGGCCGAGTTTCCACTGGCCCTTAAAATCCTACTGAAAACCTGTGTTGCAATTCTCATCTACATGTTCTGCTTTCAGAGAAGCACTACACTCAGTGGTCTGAACAAACATTTACTAACTAGATGTCATAGGTTAGGACAGAAACACTGAGCAGAGTCCATCGTGAGCCAGGGGTCAAGAGAGCCTAAGGTGGGGTGAGGGGAGAACTGCCCATCTGCTGCCAAAGTGGAGGAGCAGAAGGTCAGGCTTAAGGAAGCATTCCCTGCTGTTGTACTTCTTTTCTCTCCACCACCCCACCAAAACCGCATTCACAATCTAAACACACAAGGCTCCAAGAAAACAGGGATGCTGGTAGCAGGAAGATGTGACATATACGGGGAGAGCCAGCTGTGAGCACCTCAGCAACACACAGATAGGCTGCTGGCAGGCTAAGGAGCAAGGCTAACAGAGGGCTAACAGCAGGCTTTTCCCCTGCTCTGTCACATTCTCAGGAATCCCTACATCAGCCGCTTCCCACAAGATCACAGTGGACCTTGGTTTATACCATTTATGCCTTCAATTACCAGAATAAAGCTGCCAAAATCAACCCCTTAACCACATGTCTGCCAAGCTGTGATTTCAGAAACTGGGGAGGATGAGGGTGTCAGTATGCTGAGAGCGACACATCTGTACCAGAATACAGACAGAAGGCACCGCACCTTCTCCTGCGGCTGCCTGCTTGCATGGAAGTCACATGCTCACCTTTCTTCCCTTTCTTGGCTCCTTGTTCAATGTTGGGCAGCCCAACATCTGATGGCTCATTTTTAACCAGGACAAGGCAAACAAAAGAGACAACCACGCAGGTGAAGCCAGAGAAGGACAAAGTCTTGCGCCAATCGTAGTTCATAGACACGAGAGCAGCAACAATGGGACCTAAGCCTCCAGCCAAGTTCATGCTTGTAGACAGGATTGCCCACCAAGTCCCAAACTGAGAAGGCTCAAACCACTGTGCAACAACAAGACAAACAGCATGAAGTGTAAGAGAGTGACAGCACACCTGAAAACCCTCCCTTGAGGCCCATGATGTAGGGTTGGGGCAATTCAGACACAGAACTCCAAAAGCAGGTAGAGGGAACACCCCCACCTCGCTACTTTAGTCATGCAGGGAACTCCAAATGTTACTCAAGTGTCAGCTGTAAGAGCTTGACAGGTGCTCACACCGTGAGCCAGCTCAAAGTTATTTCCATTTACAGACCATGAAACTGAGACGTGGGGCAGGAGAGGCAAGCTTAAGAGCACATGGTTCTGCGTACTCACTTGCTAGGAACAGGGTCCTCCTGGAGAGGTCTGCTGGCTCAGGAACTTGGATGGATACGCAGAGAGTCACAGGGTAACTTTAGGACTTGCTTTTGCATTAAGTATCAGACATGATGGACTCCACATTGCAATGAGCACTCGGAGCCAGAACCACTTGGGTGGTTCTTATCAGCAGGAAAATGTCTGAGATCTACATTCATAAACATCTTCAGAAAACACCATGGCTGATATTACTGTTATTTGGGCCCTTCTTTTCTGTGTATTCAACTGTCCTGGACAGCCCTCTCCTTGTCAGTTAGGGGAGGCTAGGTGCCTCGCAGAAGGGCAACGAAGTTGTGTATCTCTTCCGCACCCCACCCCACAAGTACATGCAGTACATTCATTTCTGGATTTTACATCTTCCATGAGGGATCAGCATAAAGCTAACCAACCTCCTTTCCTTCTGCCCTAGGGAAAAATCAATCTGTTCCTTTTAGATTGTCACAAACCCCAAGTACACACATCTTAAAGAGTCATTTCACGCTGTTCCTCCATCTTACCCAGTTTTCTACCTGAACCACCTGTGACTTGGAATTCCTGAGTTGCCCAAGCGTGCAGATGGAACTGTGCTCACTGCCCCCGACCCACAGCAAACCCTGACTTGCAGCAGCAGACAAGCAGTCGTGTGTGTCCACACCTAAAATACTTAATTCCAACAAAGTCCGTCTCTACAAGGCAGAACTCTGCTACCAGGAGATGTTACTCACCGAATTGAGCTAGACTCAAGGCACACAGGGGCAAGGGCTACAGACTGAATCTTTGCTAGAATAAGCAGATCCCCGTGCACAGAAACTTGTTCCACAGGCAGCAGAATGTAGATAGTGCTCTAGACCTCCTTGGCTGGAAGGGAGTGGGAAAAGCTGCAAGTCCCTCTGGATTCTGAGCAAGCATGGTCTGCACAGCCCTGATGCCAGGTCAGGTCAAGAGAGCAGTGGCAAGTTCCCCCACCTTTCCCAGCACTCACCTTCCGCAGGATCTTCCCGCAGGGCGGCCAGCCCAGTCCCTGGGCCAGGCCGTTGAGGAACCAGAGCCCGGCGAAGGCCATGACGGTGGAGCTCCAGGAGAAGACCACGTTGACCAAGCCCACCATGAGGAGGCCGGAGGAGAAGAGCCAGCGGGCACTCATCTGGTCCGAAAGGACGCCGCTGATGAACTTGCTGATGGCGTAGGCTGCAGACTGGCTGCTGGTGATAAGACCTGCGGCGGGCAGAGCCCGGGGGTGCCTCAGCCCGCGGCACGGCCACCTCCGGGCCGGCGGGGCGGCGGGGCCCGGGACCGACACTCACCCAGGTCGTCCTTCCCCAGCGGCACCTCGGCCATGACGGCAGGCATGACAAACGAGAAGGTTTTACGGTTGAAGTAATACAGCGTGTACCCCACGAACATGGCCGCGAAGATCACAGCTCGGTACCGCCCGTAGCCGCCGGCCGCCATCGCGCCGCGCTGCCCGTGCGGCCGCACGGCCCCGGCCCCGCCCCCGCGGAAGTCCCGCCCCGGCACCGCCCGCAGCTCCCGGCGCACAAGGCACTGCTTTCACAGCCTGTCAGGAAGTGTAATTTTTATTTTTGGTTGAAGAGGCCAGAATGGAGAACAATGTCAGATGCACATTCGCAGCCGTCGGACCCCACTCATGTGTGTGGCAGCAGCAGAGACGGTCCGAGGAGGCAGGAGGTCACGGCCAGGGACGGGGAAGGTCACACGATTAAGTCGGTCCGAGTGCACAAAACACAGAGGAAGTAGGGCAGTTGCCATTAGACTTTCCAGGTTTGGTTGTTTGATCCATATCACTGTCCTTGTGACTGACTACAGGATGTGCCAACACGGCCCATCTTTCCCTCTCCTCTGCATTCAATGTTGCCTTTTCTGAACTTTTAAAACTATAAACAGAATCTTGACTTGTCAAGTCTCACTTCACGGTTTTTGGACTCTGCTACAGAGCACAGACAGATAGTTTTAACAAACAGCCTATGGAAAGCAGACACAGATCATCTGCCTTCCCAATTCTGTTCCGCCTTCCCATTAATCCAAGTATTAATACACCTCCCACCAGCTGAAATCACACATTTGCTCTAAGTCAGGGCCTCATATGCAAAGACAACAGCACTTCAGGTCTATATCCCTAAGCAATCATCTTCACAAGAGGTAGGGCTCAGGGTTTATGTTCCAAGTTACTTCCTAAACCTTAAGATGTTTCTTTACTGCTTTCTCCCCACAGGAAAGTCACTTTGGTGACTTCTGTACTGAAACAGAGACAATTCTTGGTGGGCACTCTGCCACACATAATAAAAGAAAAACAACAACCAATTCACTAAGTTAGTAGAGGCAAAATCCGCAGAAAGAACAAAAAAATAAATTTACATCTCTATCCCATTGTGTTGTCAGACTCTTGTTGTGTTCCATTTACATCATGACTAACCAGGTCCATAAGAAAAACAAGAAAGTAACTATGAAATAAATAGATGCTGACACTCGTGGGATTTCAGGGTGTTACAATTCATCGTTTTTCCTGCTTTCTCCTCCAGCTTCTGCCTTCTCTTTTTTGGACCCTGTGTAATGAAGCAAACTCAATTTCACACTGCAGTGGTTTTCACAGTGTGCAAAGCAGCACAGAGAGTCTCCCACATTCACAAAATTTGCCACGAAACTTGCAGTCCATGGTACAGAGGTTTTGGGGGTTGATACTCAGCCCCATGGAGCTGAAGACATGAACTCTCTGCCCCTGTTAACAAGTGCTGCCCTAGCAGCAGGAGGGGCACAGCAGCTCTCAAGCAGAGCCAGTCTCACAGCCATGGGACTGGCTGCAAACTGCAGGGACAAGGGCACAAAGCAGCAATGGTGCATAAGAACTGCACTCTGAACAACAAAAACATAGGAACAGCAAGGAACCAAAATTTGTATTCCTGTTTGCAGAATTAACTATGGATCAGCACAGTTAATTCTGCAAACCAGAATTATTTGGGGTTTGAAAAAATTCAGGGGTTCTAATCTGCAAAGGAGCCCCCAGACACCTTGCACATGCAGCTCCCAAGTTCCAGATTGTTAGCAAAACTTTTACCCACCAGAGTCTGATCCAGGCTTATCATCTATTGCTGCTTTCTCAGCTGTAGGAGGTTCCTTGGCTGGATCAATATCCTCTGGTTTGTCTATGTTTAAAGCAGAAAGAAACAAAAGTCAAGGGAGAACACACAGGAGACAAGGTGCAAAGAGATTAGGTGAGTAAAGGTGAGCCAGCTGTGGTGCCTCAGCAGGACTGTAATAGTTCACTCTCACAGCAGATCACTCTACAACACTCAGAGAAGCACCACAAAACTGCTCCGTATTCCCCTCTGAGTGCCAGGCTTTATGTCCCCAGAAGCCCTGGAGCCTGACTGGTTGCACAGGCAAGTGACCTTTGTAGCTGGCCATGACTATGAGCAGGATCCCTTGCTCAGACCAGAGGAACCGGCAGGAATGCTGACAAACAGCACTCCAGATTTAAAAGGACCGGGGCACTTGGGACCTGAGGATCTTAGAAAGTTAAAAAAACTGTACGTCCTAGTGCCCCAAGAAATTTTTTCTCCTGGGGTCCATCTAGGCCACAAACATTTCTAATCAACAATTCATTCTACTCATTGATCTAGGACAGGACCTTGAGTATTTGGCTCTGCACACTGAAGTGCAGTCAATGGCTTATCTTTCCTAGAAGTCAATCAGCCAGCAAGACAGCCACTGACTGTCCTGGGAAGTTTATACATAATTTCTGTTTCTTTAGAAAAAAACAAACAAATGGTGGTTTGGAAATACATAGATATTCCCAGCTGTCTTTGAAAATTAAGAGCAAACTCAATCTCGCAGCTAACTACTGGCCTCCCTTCTTTAGCTCCCTTTCAATCAAGAGAAACACCATTATATATAATTATATAATAGGGAGTTACCTACATGCTCCCAGCCTGCTACTTACCTTCTTGTTTCCCCTCCGTGGGAGGGATAGTATTCTCAGTCTCAGGGGCTGCTGTAGTATTCTTGCCTGAATCAGTTTTTGTGGCATTCTTCTCCCTTTTGGGTTTGGGTTTTGCAAACTTGGCTTTATTCAGGAGATACTGCACTTCCCTGTCCAGGGCTGCTATCTTGAACTCTATATCTTTAGAGAGCAGCACAGGTTTCTCAGTAGGAGTGAGCTTGTTCTGTTCAGCCAGCGTCTCATTTTTCCAAATCTGTGGAGCGCGAGGGAAGAGGTGCTTTTGGAATGCTTCTGGGTTCCAGGAACTGCTGTATATCACAGTATCTCAAAGTCACTGCCCCTGGCTATTCTGCTTTACTCAGGACAGCTCTCCTCCGTGCTACATTTCCACCAGCCTCTCAGTTACCCAGACAAAGGACAAAGAAAAACAAAACCCAGTGCCTGCCTTTAAAAACCAAGTGCAGTCAGATCACTGGGCTCCACCCCCACCCCAGAGACAATTCCACATGCAACACAGGAACCACTACTCCCCCCAGATACGATGGGGTTAGGCTGGGCATTAGGAAACACTGAGACACACAAAAGGTTTGCTGGTGGTACGAAAACAAAACATGCACAATCTACTCCATGACCTTGAGTGAAAGTATAGGGCAGGAAACATAACCCAAACTGCCACCCTACCCTCCCCCAGCATCACTCCATGCTTTAGTACCGTTGTTTCATTGATGGCTTTTTCCAGTGTACTCAGTTCCACTTCTGTGAATATCTGGTCAGACTCTGGAATCATTCGGGCTCCCCTTGTAGATAAGAAAGCTTATTTTTGTTAAGCCAAGCAGACTGCACCTTGGCAACTCTGTGGTTACAGCTCCAGTAATACAAAAACATCACAGCCACCATGCTGGACCCTTCCTGCCCCCCATTTTGGACAGAGCTCACGTGCACCTGTTCACAGGTACAGCAGAAAGGACACCAGGGAGCAGGGTTCTGCTCACCTTTTCTCAGGAAGTGCCACTGACTTTCAGAGCACATTCGCTCTGGTCTCATTGTGCTGGCAGCTCCTACATGACCAGTTGCATGACATTCCTTCCCAAAAGCCTGCCCTTACCTGAGGAAGATGGTGGAGTGATTGAGCAGACTTTCCAGAGCAGCCAGGCGTTCTGGCCACTTTCTCCTTTCCTCAACACGGAAGAAAAGGTTCCTACAAAGCTTTTTCAGCTCTGAAAGCTTGTCTTTCAGCTCCTGAAAATGGGGGAGAGGAGAAAGGACACAGTTAGTTTGACCACTGTCTAACATTGGCAACTTCAGAAGTTATAACCACATTTGTTGTTTGCTCTATCAAATACACCATTCCAGCACAGTAAAAAGAGCCACATGACTAAGCTTTCAGTGGAATCAACAGGTTCCTGCTGAAGCTTTTGTAGAAACATCCATGGCTGGAACAACTTCTTATTTTGTTCTGTGCATAATGCACTGAGGAAGCAAGAAGCTCTCAAGAACCAGGTTACAAAGGTTCTGTCAGCCTCTGTGGTCATTTCCATGTCAGTGACAGCTGACTGGTATCCTGACTGCATGCAGCAATACCTTTGTTGCAGCTGCATAGCCCTCTTCCTCCATCCAACTGGAAGCCTCATTAAGCTTTTTGGAAATTTCTTCTCTCTGCTCCTCTGTTGAGACAAACTGATACTCCTCTTGGTAAAGCTTGTCCTAAGAAAACAGAGCAAGCACTCTGGTCAAATACCACTGAGCCTAGAAGCATATAACAACCAGAGCACTCACTTGCAACTGGGCTGGGATGCTGCCTGCACCTACCCAAATCTGAGCTCTGCTCCTAGCATTGCTGGGAGCATAATGGTAATACAGCAGGTATAGATACACCCACATCCCATGATGGTAACGCTGCAACAGTCATTATTTAACACACACGTAACACTAGTTGCTTCTTCTGCACAACAGTTCCTGAGAAGCTGTAGCTTCTTTACAGTCTGGAGTCAATTGTTCCATGTGTTAGACATGCTCATTTTGTATTGAGGAAACATGGGCCTGGGAAGCCTAATGGCATTAGAAAAAGTGACTAAAAGACAAAACCTGGGGTCTTCAAATCAGCTTCCCCCAGCTCAAACAACTCCCCTGCACTCAGATCAGCCAAAAGCTGTGCAAAACACTTCTACTGCTGTCCTGGAATTCTCATTTCTTTATATCTCTCTCCTACCTGGGTCTCAAAGATGAATGACTCCAAGCTGTTGGCCGATTTTTCTCTTTCCTGTTTCTCTAGATCTCTGATTGTCAAGTCTTGGAGTCTAACATGCAAAGAGAACAGAAATCAAAGGTAGCAAGTGCCTTTGGTTGAGCAGCACATCACACACACCAGCTTCTGAGGTCAGCAGTGCTCTATGTGAGCCATCACTATTCCAAAGCAATCCACTTCCTTTATCTAGAGTTCTAACTTAGCAGAGCCAGTCCAAACCTACTTTTTCATCGAGCTCTTCAGTTCATCTTCCACCAGGTCAGGCACATCATTTACATCCAGCTCCATGGTGATCTCATGGACAAGCTTCTGCTTCTTGGGTACTTTGATCTTCTCTTCCTCTGTTTTGGTAGCTGTGCTGTCACTGGAACTTTTGGACGGTTCTTCCTCTTTTGCAGTTTCCCTATTTTCTTTGGGACCCTGTAACACAAAGTACGTTCTCAAGCAAGGGAACAGATCTTCAGATTCTACAACTTTCTTTAAAGGCAGGGCACTTCAGAGAAGGGAGAATTTCACTGAGGAAATGCCATTTCTTAGGTATTAAAACCAGTCCCATTCCTTCAAGCTGGTGCTCACCTGAGGCTCTAATTTCTCGCCTTCTTCCTTTCTCTGTGACTCTACTTTCGGAGAGGCAGTTTCTGCTTGATCTGAAGACTGCTGTTTCTCTTCTTCCTGCTCTTCACCAGCATCTGCAGTACTGCTTTTCTGGTCTTGCTTCTCCCCCCGCTCTTCTTTACCTGTTTCTGCTAGGCTCTCTTCCTCTTCCTGGTCATCACAAGCAGGTAAAGGGGAAAGCAAAACAGTGTTTTAAATTAAGAAATTCCATGCAATGTTTCCCAGAACAGGTATTTCTACATAATTGACACAGCAAGACAAAAGGGCTTCCTGTGTGGAGCAGTCACCCTGGGGCTCACCTGAACTGAGTCTGTCAGGTTCTCTCTGGTCTCTGGCGTAGGGCCACTACCCCCAAACAGGCTTGAGATGGTGTTTCCAAGTTCTGTTGATGGGAGACAAAAAATTCAGAATGTTACATATCCAGAGGAAGAAAGTCATCTTCAGCTCTCAGTCTTCCCCTCACAACCACAACGATCACCAAGGGGCTCCCTTGGTGGTGTAGGTGAGCTTTACACGCTCCAAACTCATCCTTCTCTGACCTCCCTCCATGTCCTTGTGTGCACAGACAGCCACCCATACAGTCAGACTGTGTAAGTTCCACACCCCAAACCCAAAGAAACACAACGCTTGTAGCTATCTCAGCCACTACAGGTAACAAAACAGTCAGTATGAATATCAGAGTTCAGCGTTTACTTGTCAGTGTTGACTCCTCCTCCAGCTTGTCTTCCACCAAAGTCTCAAACACAGATTCCACCTTGGAAATAGAAGCTCAGGATTAGTTTTAAGCAGGGACCAGAGAGAAGGACAGTACTAAAAATTACATCAGCTGACAACCATCCCAATAGGTGGTGCTTACCCGGTCAAGACTCAGTACACCACTGTCATCCATGTTGAAGTGTGCTTTGATGCCTTTGGATTCATAGTCCGAGTGCTTCTTGAAACTGTCCCCAACTCCCTTTAGCCTCACAGTAGTGAGATTGAGAGAACCAAAAACTCTGATGACACAGAGACAAAAAGCAGAGAGAGCAGTCAGGATAACAGTGCTACAGAACAGCCAATCCCTGCTCATGCTCATGCTGGCAGCAATGGGCAACTGCAAAAAGCAGGAACTGGCAGAGCTCGGTTTGCTAAAGGACATGCAGCTCAGAGAACAGTTGTGCTGACACACTGGCAATACATTTCCAGCCAGGCAAGTTGCATTGCCACAGAGCTGCCAGCTCAGGTGCTGGGCTCAACTCACCGCAAGTCATCCTGGTTCAGGAATGTCAGATCTCCATAGTTGACATAGAACTCAAAGTCATCTGTGTAGCGGTTGAAAGTGATTACTTTGCGCTGGGGATAGGGCGCCATGCGCTGGAACAAAATCCTCTTGTTATGCTTTAAACTCCTGGATTTATCATCCTCCTCAACTTCACGAGTAAACTCCACCTGTATCACAAACAGAAAATAAGACTCAGCAACTGCAAACTGTGGCATCTTACATCAGCAGCGTTCGGCTGCTCTACTTCATGCAAAAGTTGGGGGGCAGGAAAATATTCCTCAAGTGATATTTGCATATGCCTGGCTCCTTGGATACTGCATTTCTGTTATACAGAAGACTTCCTTCTGCTTTCTTTATTAGATTGGCAGAAAGGTCTCCAGAGCTTCTATACTCAAAGGAAGCCAACAGGTTCCAACCTGGATCGTTTCTCCCAGCACAGCCCTGTACCTTACACAAGAGAAGGAAAGCCAAAGGTTACCTGGATAGGAAACACAGCAGCATCCCGAACAATGAAGGGCTTCACCTTAAAGGCTTTGCTCAGAGCGGCTGCCTGGTAGACTGCACCCATAGCAGCAGCCTCATCAGCATTGATATTTTTGCCCAGCTCTTCTCTACGAAGGGAAAAGCAACAGACATGAAGTTTGCAGCCTTTCCATAGACAGCAGCTTGTCAATGGCAGACAGACTAGAAGGGGGGGGCCTCACATACTCACTTGCCCACAGCTTTCAGCAAAACCTCCTGCACTTTGGGGACCCGTGTGGCACCGCCAACTAGAATCACCTGGTCAATTCCATCCTAGGGATTGGAAACAGTCACCTTGTCTTAAGAAAGCAATTTTGGAAAGCTAAGTCCAGGGCTTCCTTATGCTCCTTCCCCGGTCACCGCGTGCTGACATGGTGCTCTGAGAACACCCACACTACACCCTGCTGTCCCTGTGCAGGCCAGCACCCAACAGATCTCAGATGGACATCAGCCGTGCCAACAACCAGGCACCTGGGGTCAGGTCTGTCAAACAGTGACTATATGACCGTGGCTTCAAGCCACCTGAAACATGGGGCTTGATTCAAAATTAAGACAAACTATAGTTCAATACCAGAGGAGACAGTGACCCCAAGAGCCAGTTGGACCAGAACAGACAGAAATCCAGACTCTAAGAGATAACTCAGTGTCTTGCATTGAGTATCAGAGCCCAAAGCTGCTCAAGAGAGTTGTGGCACCTTGGAAAGAGAGCATTTAACCCCGCAGTGACTCCCTCCAAGGGACTGCCTCAGGTTTGGTCCAACTGCAGCCCACTACTGGGCTTGCTTTAGGGAGTGTGCAAAGGAGAAGCCCAAACACCAATAATTCTGTTTTCGGACTCATTCAGTTAAAACTTCAGGAGTGAGACCAGAACCAGTATCCAAGACAAAAAGAGGAAAAATCATTATTTCAAATCTACAGCACAAGAGTAAAGTGTTTTAAGAGAAAGAAGCCCCTCCTCCAAGTCCTTAATTTCAGGTGGATAGTGCAGGGGAAGTGTGACACACTCCTGCTGGACACTGCACCAGGCAAACTCTCTGTAGCATCAACATCACTGTCACAATAGCAGGCATCTACCTCCCAACAGTCCTGATAACACAACCACTGATGCCTCAATCATGATGTGACAGCAGCTCCACACACAGAAGCTTCAGGCTTGGTAATGCATTTTCTTAAACACACCATGTTCATCTCTGCGCTACTCAGAGCCTGCTGCACGGGTCCTGGGACGCGCTTGAACAAGTCAGAGCACAGATCCTCAAACTCTTGTCTTGAGACCTTGGCTTTGAAGTCTATGTCATCCAGTAGTCCCTCGATCTGTCCAGAAAAAAAAAAACAAACCAGCCAGAATGAAATTAATTGTGGAGCATTCTCCAAGCAAAATCTTTGCCCAGTGTGCAAAAAGTTCTAGCTTTTGTAACACACAACAGACCTGACCACACTCATCTGAACCCTACCATTGCTAAGGTGATGAGAGGATGGAACATGGGTGTAACGGACAGCTTCTCTCAGTGAAAGTTTATTTAATATACTTGACACGAATAACTCTTCTTCAATCCACTCAATCACCGGTGCTACCAAGCGGCACAAGCTGAGAGGGACCACCGGGAGCGATGCTCCTCAGCAGACCTGCGCTGCAGAGGGACAATGTTCCCTTACACCAGTCCTCAACCCACCCCACACTTAGCCCAAAAAAAGCAGGAACCCCCAGCAGAAGGTCAGACCTGCGCCACGTGGTCGGCATTCGCACTCAGCACAGTTTTCAGGCGGTTGGCCTCCTTCAGCAGCTTGGCCATGGCCCGAGGATTCTTCCGGACATCTTTTGAAGGGTGCTGCTCATTAAAGAGTTTGGCCAAGTAGTCCCGGAGACGAAGCTCCATCTCTAAACCTCCAAGAGTACGGTCAAACCTGAGCAGACGAATGAACAGAGGTGTAATAACCGAAACCAAATTGAAATACAAACAAATTTCATGTAATATTTCACAAATATGCAGAGCAGCAAGTGGTCAAAAGTAGCTGCAGTATTATCAGCTGTGATGACTTTGAAAGAACAATGGTTGTCCCCAAAATAACACATTATAATGAAAGATAGAAAGAAGAGATTCACCACCACAACAGCCTTTCAACGGGAAATTTCATTACATTTGAGGTAAATGCCATATTGCCAAGCATGTCAAACAGCTGAGAAGCCAAAGGACAACAGTATCAGGTCCCAGGGATTTTCTTGAAAACAGCAATATAAACGCTTTGGAGTTAAAATTGCAGGGCTGGGTATGCACAGCACCCCTCTCTTTATTTGGCAATGCATTAAGTACACTGCATTTTCATTCCTCTCTAGAAGTGTATTCCTCTTTTTCAAACTGACACACTCTATATAGGTTACATGAAATGGAATAGGCTTACATGGCTTGAGGCTATCAAAAAGCAAGCCTAAAGCAAACTAAGGACACTGGTTCCCTCCTGGGCTCCTGGAAGTTCTCAGTTACCTTCTGCACAAGACAGCAATACCAAAATTATTCCCAACTGGAGCCTTCTCGCTCTGAATGTTTCCCCCTCAGCCATCCAAATTACTGTACTGACGCCTTACTGCAAAATTCTACATGATGAAGAGATTGTGAAACAAATGGTTTCTTTCCTGAGACCTGTGGGGTTTGTGCAACTCATGTGGAATTCTTACCCAATGCCCTGGATCTGCAATTGAGGTTGAGTTCCCGAGTCCTTAGTTTTCACTGTCTGATACGTAACAATAGTACAAACAGTGCTTCCTGCTCCCATGTCGTAAAACATGATACTCTGAAAAGAAAAGTTGGGACAGTGAAGCAGAAGCAGCTGGATATCCCCCACAAATAAGGAAAGAACCCTTTCAGTGTGATACAGGTCACAGCTATCCACTCCCAGACTGACATTATACCCTGAGGGCAGGACTCATACTTTGACCAAACACAGGAGATGTTCAGGGTTACCTCTGACCAAAGGAGACAAGAAAACTTCTCATCTATTTCATAGTTCAAAACCCAAAGTTCTGCTCTTTCTTCAGCCTCAGGAAAATCAAGTACTTCTGAGTTGGTGTTCCAATACTTCAAGTAATCACTGCAGTTATTTCCCCCAGTTGATGGGCAAGGAACAAATATAGGTTTACAAAAAGGGAACTCCCAGCACCTGCCCTCACTCCAGAAGCTTTCGGGCTTCAACACGTGCACACAGGGTTTACTTTCTTTGTCTTGTTGATGAACACATGACAACAGAGGGGACTGGCTGACCAGCAGAGTCCACTTTAAGTTCTTTGGATTTTTTCTGCAGCACTTTCTCCCCTGCATGCAGGCAACTTGGCAGGACTCTCCGCATCTCCCAAATGCACCTACCTGTGCTGTGGCATTGATGTCTTTCCTCCTAAAAACCCCATAGTTCAATGCTACAGCTGTGTTGTCGTTGATCAGCTGCAGCACCTTGAGGTCAGCCATGCGGGCAGCATGCAGAACTGCTCTCCTCTCCGCTTGGTTGAAGTAGGCGGGAACTGTGATCACTGCATCTTTGATGGGCTGCTCTGAAACAGTTGCAGGGAACCCTGCATCAGCACAGCCACATGCAAAGACTTGTTGAGATGGAGTGACAGCAGCAAACCCAGAGGACCCAAGGTGAAGACTTGTACAGAATGTAATCCTGCAGCAGCAGCCAGGATGCCTAGGGATGAATCTCTGTAGCCTGCTGAAACCAAGCAGACCTGGCATATTCACACAAAGCCACCAGTCTACTGATCTCTCTTTCATGTGTCAGGATACTCTCAGATGCTCGGGGTAGCCTTCCATTTCAACAAATACTATATTCATGGAGCCTTACACTGTCACTGGATCATATCCACTCTCCAGTAAAGTCTTTGGACTGGCTGTAGTGTCACTGACCACATGACAAAGCCTCCTCCAGTTTCCATTACTATGGTGTTTCATTAGCAGCACAGCACAAAATAGACATGACGGCCTCTTCTCTGTTAGCAAGCTTCACAGCAAAGGGCCATTTTTGCTCTTTTAGTTCAGCTCCAGCAACAAGTCTCCATCCAGAACAGCTATAGCATAGCCTTCACAGAGCCACTTCCACCCTCCCCTGCAGCCACTTCCCCCACGTGCCTCCACTCTGATCACACATGTGAGAAAGAAAACACTTTTCTCCAGAGACTGCCTGTAAGGCTTCTTCATTGCAAGGCTAGGTGGTAAATGGGGTATCTGCCCCCAAGAGCAGGATTAAGATCCCAAACTTGCATCATATTAGAAACAAATGGTAACTGGATAACTGCTAAGTCTTGCTGACAGTCTACAGCTGGAGAGAACCAACATCTTGCTTCTAAAAATCCTGGGTTTCTGAATGCTTGATCTCTACTCAAATCCTATAATGGACAAACACATATACGCACAGACAAGAAAAAGCTAAATCCTTCCAACCTGCAAATTCCTCAGCCAGACCACGTGAATAGTTCAGGACCATCCCCAGCATCTCCTCAGGAGAATACTGTATTGTTCTACAAGGGGAAAGAAAATTATGGCATCAACAGTGAGCTGCAGAAGCCTGGCAGCCAAAGCCCATCCCACAAAGAACCTAAAAGCAGCCACTTACGGGGACAACTTGAAGATAACAGTCTGTCTTGTCTCATCCTTCACCAGCTCATGCTCTGGGAATCGGGACTGGTACAGCGCCACGTGGGGATTATCAATCCGCTTACCCAGCAGATCCTGGAAGTATCGGAATGCCACCCTGGGGGTCCTTATGGACTGCAGAAAAAAAACCAACAAACCTACATCACCCACTTGCATTCCTTCAGCTATGCTGTTCTCAAACCAACCCCTCCCAGACTATGTGGGGAACTCTTGCTATGGGAGTAGAAGCACAAAGCCGCTACACAGAGCCAATAACACATCAAGGCGATGAGAAGCACAGGACAACAATAAAACACTGGCTTGGACATTTATCACAATGCGGGGTACATGTATTCTGAGAACAGGAACTCTTACCATCCCCAGCGCGCTATCACCGAAGAGACGCTCATTCTCTTTCAAAGAAACAGCCACGGGTGTTTTCCTTCGTGACTCCCTGAGGAGAGAGAGGGAGGAATAAACCAGTTGAAACAGGTGAACGTTCCAGTCTCCAGTGAAAAATGATGCTGATCCTATTCCAGAAGGACTAAGGGAAGGTGCTTGGATACCTGCTGTGGGGAGGGGGGGCAGCCCCTTCTCAGCTGAGGGGCTACCAGAGAAGCCCCCCCACCCTCTCCAGTGCTTTGATAAGACTATTTTTCTTTTCCTCCACCCATAAGCAAGGCAAGACAGTTCCCTCATTCTGTCTATGACTGCCAAATTTCAGGGAAGTGGGTGAGAAATCTCCTTGTTATCTCCAAACTCCCAGAAACCAAGGACGTTCCTGATCATATGTCCTCTCTCACCTACAGATTCTTCACTTAGTGGCTGGAGGATGGGCTGCAGCAGCAGCTGAATACAGGAAGAGATTTACCTGCGTTACGAGTGTCGGCCCTGAACAGCTGCAGCAAAACTAATCTGGCCCTGGGCTCCCTTGTGGGGAACTAAGGATCAGGGGACAGACGGGAACTGGGTGCCCTTTTGGATTTGCACCACAATGTGTCCTTAACCACGGGGGCTTTCGGCACTTGCTCGAAAGGCACCCAAAATGCACCCAAACACCTCAAAGGTGAGTTAACAAACTGCCCTGGACGATGCCCCGCAGCTGCCCACCTGGGGCAAGAGTGAGTCACAACCCTGCGTGGGAGGATGGGAGCCTTCCTCTGGCAACGGAGGAACAGGGGTGGCCGAGTCTCAGCCACCCTCATTTCCCGCGCGCTCCCGCCGCTGGTGGTGGGGCTGCAGCCGCGGCAGGACAGGCCGGATCCCCTCCGGTACACCTCCCGCGGCAGCACTCGGCAGGCTGGAATAGCCACTCACTTGTTCAGGACGATCTCCATGGGCACCCCAGGCTTCACGATGGCGATCTTCATCGACTCGCTGCCCACGTCCACCGACATCACCGCCACCGGCTCTGGAAACACACCCTCGGTGAGAACGTGCTCCCGGCGTGGGCGGCCAAGACAAGGACGTGCCGGGACAGGGCGCTGGGGGGGGCACTTAAGCACCGGCCGCTCCTCCCCGCCAGCCCCGCACCGTCGGCGTCCCGGCCCAGGCTGGGAGGGCCCGGGGAGCCGCCGCCTCCCCGCACGTACCTGCGGCGGGCAGGAGCCAGAAGAGAAGCAGCCAGGGCAGCGCCCAGCCGGGCAACCGCGCCATGCTCGGCACCGCTCGGCTGGACTCGGCTGAGCGCGGCTCAGCTGGACGCGGCTCAGCTTAGCTCGGCCCTGCTGGACTCGACGGGGTCCGGTTAGGCTCGGCTGGACTCGACTCGGCCCGACCCGGCGCGCGGAGCAGCCCCGCCGCGGCGGCCCCGCCGTCTGGCCCCGCCCCCGCCTGCACGCGGCACGCGCCCATTGGCGCGGCTGCCAGGGCCAGCCCCGCGCGCCAATCCCGCAGCGCGAGCGCACCCATTGGGCCACGTCGAGGGAAGCCGGAAGCAGTCACGACCGAGAGCCGCGGCCCCATTGGCCGAGAGTACCGGGGCGGGGCCGTCCCGAGCGGCGCGCGTGCTGCCATCACGCGTGCGCTTGTGCGCGCGCGGCACGGCAACCGAACCACGCGCGATCCGGCTGCACAGCGCGGCGCCTCGCGGCCAAGCGGCCACCAGGCCACGCCCCCGACAGACCGTGCCCCCTACAGACCGTGCCCCTACAGACCGTGCCCCTTGTAGACCGTGCCCCCTACAGACTGTGCCCCTTATAGACCGTGCCCCCTACAGACCGTGCCCCCAGACCCCGCCCTGGTCCCGCCTTCGCTCGGCTCAGCTCGGCCCCGATTTTGGCTTGACTCCGGTTCGGCACTGCTCGGATTCGGTTCGGGCTCGGCACGGCTCGCGTGGACTCAGCCCGGCCCGGCGCGTCCCCAGATCCCTCTCTTTTTCGGGCTCCACCCCTTCCATGGGCACATCTCCGTCCCGCTGTTCCGGTCGCTTCCTGCTGGTATCTCCTGCACCTTCCTGCGGTCCCCACAATCTCTTACGCACGATGCCGTGCCCACCAGCTCACTCCCAGTGAGCTCCAAGGGGCCACAGCCCCTGCCCCGTGCCCCCCCCGTCCGTCCCCCCAGCCCAGGGGCAGACTCTGGTCTGTCTGGAACGTGCTGCCAGTTCAGAGGCCACACAGAAGGGACAGCCCAGTTCACGAAATGCTTTGTGACTGGGCAGTCCACACTGCAATCCTCATCTGGCCCCGGCACGGGGGGGGGGGGGGGGGGGGGCAACGATCCAAAGTTACAAAAGGTTTACGAAGAGGGGTCTGAGTCTACCACAGTAGGGGGTCCTAGCCACATGGGGCCAGCTGGAAGCACAGCATGACCGCACTGTCTCCTTCCCTGGAACACTATGGCAGTAACTATCAGCATCAGCCTCAAAATTAGCACCTCCCCAAGGCAGAAAGCTCAGGCCCCAGCAGGTCTTTGGCAGCTTTTTACATTTCAGCGCTTTGATATTGTTCCAATAAAGTTTGTTTCAAAAAAGTCAACATAAAAAAACTTATTCCCTTGCCCGAACAGGCAACATTCAGTACCGCCCAGCTGGGCCCAATGCAGGTCCACAAACATGGTGTGCACAGCCTGTGGCATGAGGCGCAGCAGGGACCGTGGTCCCCTCAGGAGCTCCTTGCTGCTTGGGATGCTCAGAAGTCCATCCAGCTGGTGGATCTGGGGTGCGCAGCATCCCTCCTCAGTTCATGAACTGGGTATAGCCCTCTGCCCCAGTGACAATGACATCCATCCAGATGCGCATGGCCTCGGCTGAGGGTGCCACCATGTAGTAGAGTCGGTCGTGGGTCTTGACACAGAAAGTGAGCGCAGGGTTGGGGCTCTGGAAGGGAGGATGGAATCAGCACTCTGGCCCCCTCTGAGCAGCAGCAATCCCTTCCTTGTCCCCCCACAAAACCCAGCAGTGGGGTCCTGCCCTTGGCAGGAAGGAAAGCTGGCACCATTAGGGGCCATGGAGCATTGCAGGAGCATCCCTGGCATGCACTGCCGTACTACCTCCTACCTGCGTGACAGAGGACAATGCAGGAGAATGGGGATGCCCATGGGGGCTCCCGGCGGACACGGGAGCAGTGGCAGTGCCCGGCTCTCACCTTTGCAGCACTGCGGAGGTGGTCATAGTAAACCTCTTCAATGGCTTGAAAGTAGATAACACCCTTCAGCTTCGTCTCATGTTTATCTGCCCAAGAGAGGGAACCATTGTCGACTGTGGGCGATGGCATGGGGAGGGGACGTGAGGCAGCATAGGGACTCACCCACGTAGTATGAGAGGGTGCGCTTCATGCGGTCAAAGACAAACCAACGCTTCTTCCAAGATTTGATCTTCCCGCCCATCTTGACCAGGTAGCCCTTGCACATCTTCTCTGTCAGGATGACGTGGTAGCAGGTGTCAATGTTGTGGCCTGACGACTCGATGTGCAGCCGCAGGTTGAAATCCTCCTTGCGGATGGGGAGGTACCGTGTCAGGGGACGAGCCTGAAAAAGCAACACAGCCCTGCAAAGCCCACCAATGGTGACAAGACCCACGTCCCCCCACTGTGAGCTGGGACATCAGTAGCAAGCTGCGTGTGCCTCACTGTCCAGGCTGGGAGAGGAGGATGGCAGCCTGCCTCACACCTGTGAGAAGTGCTTCTCCCGCAGTTTGACCTCCTTCTCCACCAGCTTCTGCCGGCGCACAGTCTCGTCCTGCAGCCGGCGTTCGAGCTGCTCCCGGCGCCAGCGCTCATCCTCCAGCGCCTGTTGACGCAGCTCCATTTCCCTCTCCTGCCAGCACACACAGGCGTTCAGCCCCAAGGACTGGAGACCTGCTTGCTGTCCAGCCATGGTGCTGGTGCCCCCACTCACCCGGGACTCCATCAACCGGGACTTCTCCTCGTGTGCCTCCTTCAGCATCTTCTCCATCTCCTCAATCTTCCCTGTCTCCATCCCGCTGGCACTGCAAGACAGCCACAGCTGCTGCCCCAGCTGGAAGGACCTTGAGCCAGCAGCACACCAGCAGAGCAGGCTGTCCTCTGGCCAGATGAGCTGGCCCCAGGGTTACCTGGAGATGTTGTCAGGGGAGCACGCAGAGTTGTTGCCAAGGGAGATGCTAGTCTCCATGCTGTCTGAGCTCTCCAGGCTGAGTGTATCATATGCGTGGTCCAGCTCCTCAGCCCGGGGCCCGGCACCATGGGGACGGTGGTGGTGGAGGATGGAGTGGTGCACGAGCCGGGGGAAGGCAGTGGGGAAGGGGGGCTGCCCATGCAGGGCTTCCCACTGGGACTGTGCCTCAGCAGCTGCTTTCTGCTTCAGCTCTGCAAGCCTCCGTTTCTGCTCCTCAATCACCTGCTGACCTGTGCCATGGGAAGGTGACAACGTCAAGTTAAATGTGCCACATTCAGAGCTGCATCATGGTGGACGAGGCAGGGTGGCACAGGCAGAAGACACTATAGGCACTGCTGGAGCCACAAAGGCATGGTAGGGGCAGAGGTGGGAGCTGCTGTCACAACTCTCTGGCAGGCACAGCAATCTGTCTGGGCAGGAGCAGGGGGGCACATGTGCCAGGCAGGTAGGAACAAGCTGAGCAAAGCATTAGCAGGTTAGGGATGCACAGGGCTGTCCCTAAGCAGATGTCAATATGCACCTGGGGTCCTGGACCGGTCATGCCCCTCATATATGGCAAAAGGTGCCAGCAAACAGCCATGCTGCTGCCACTGGGCTGCCCTAGGCAGTCCAAGTCACCCCACATCTCTACCTGGTGGATCGCCTGGCTGCAAGGGCTCTGCTGGGAGCAGCTCAGCTGGAGACAGGCCGTCAGGGGGAGGGGTCAGGAGGAAAGAGAGGGGGGAAAAGCAAGAGACCATGAGAGAGGCACTGCATCCTGCCAGAGCACTGCTGCTGCTGCCACCCTCAGCCAGGCTCCCTTCTCCATTGCCCAAGTGGCAGCAGGGATAGCGTCTCCCAAAGTCCCACCACCCCATACAGCCAGGACGCAGAGCCAGAGCTCACCCTTCTGCTGCAGGGCCAGCTGGCGCTTGGTCTCGATGTCCTGCAGCGTGGCCACCAGGTTGCGGGACAGGCTGCCCGCCGGGCTTGGGGGGCCCTGGGCAGGACAGCAGTTGGTCAGCCGCAAGGATGGGGATGGGGGCTGGCACCAGGCATGTGTGAGCCATGGCCAGGGTGCCTGGGTCCCCCTGGCAGCCATACCTTGGGTGAGGGGCTACACTCCAGCATGGAGAGGTTGAGCTGTGAGGACGAGGGGGTCCCACTCTTCATCCGAGGGGTGAGGACACCAGCACCACCCTCTGTTTTTGCACGGTAGACCTGAGCACAGAGACGCAGACGTGAGAGATACATGGGGGAACTGCACCCTGGACAGATGGCTCGTCTGTCAGCAGGGCTGAGCCCTGCTCACCCTCCCCAGATCCTGCTCTGTGTTGGTGCCATCCTGGCAGGGATGCAGGCAAGAGAAAGCAGAGATTGCCTGCCCTAGGCCACAGGTCTGCTCTGCCTTTGCCTGCTGTGGCAGACAGGGCCCCAGCAGCACTCAGGGTACAGGGTCCACAGGAATATTCCCACACTGCCCCACTTTTGCCGCAACCAGCGGCCCCAAAGCCTGAACCTCGGCAGCAGGTAGTCAGGATTACCTGGAGAGTCTTGTGAGAGGAGTGAGCTTTAGCTGGAAGTGGAGGAGGGGAAGAAGAAGGAGAGACAGAGGAAGAGGAGGTCTCAAAGCCAGCCATAACCTCCTGGTACCACTTCTCTAAATCAAGAGCCGGGAGACACACAGGGCCTCCCAACAGCTGCTGCTCCATCTGGAGAGAGAGGCTGCATGAGAAAGGATGAAGGACAAATGCAGAAAGAGGGACAGATGCACAGAGAAGAGACTGGAGCATCCCTGGCTGTGCCTGCACCATTCCCCCAGAACTTAACATGCAGACCCCACTGGGTATCCTGTGCACTCCCTGGCTAAGTCCCAGCAGCTGTAGGAGCCATTTGCTGTTCATGAGGACATGAGAACTGATCAAGCACAGAGACCCCCTGCCCTGGAGGCAGTGGAGCACCAGGCAGAACAGCCAGGGGTGTGCGGACTGTCAAGAGCCCAAGCTGCTGCTCAGCTCCATCTGCAGCTCAGCCCTTCCCGTGCATCTCCATCACCTCCCAGGGAGAGTGCAAGGGGCCAAAGGGAGGGAAACAGGGCACCAACCTCTGCAGAGACGAAGGGAGAAGGGAGAGATGGAAGAGGAGGAGCACTGCCTGAGGATGAAGGAGCCGGAGGGGTACAGCCCAGCAGGGAAGCAGCAGGGGTGTGGAGGCTGCCCAGGACACCCGAGAGTTGCTCAATGGTCACATACTGGGCAGAGAGAAGCAGATTAAACCAGAAGAAGAGCAAGGGCAAGCAGGCACAGAGGAACGAGCAGGCAGCTCCAACCCCCAAAGGAGGGTTCATTGTCCTGGGAGGAAAAGCAGTTGGTGCTGCAGCCACCCTGGTGCTGGGCACTGGGTCAGGTCCCTGCCTGCTCTGCATCCTCCTTGCTTGGGACAAGCAGCCAGGACTGCATCCAACAGACAAAAAGGCTGCCCTCCCACTGCTGGGCATCCACTGTGCTCCCAAACTCTGCCACTACATACATCCAGAGCAGGCAAGAAGTGCACCCCAGCAAGGAGACTGGGCAGCTTGAGCCTTTGCTCCCCACTCAGCTGCAGCCAGACAAGTGTCCTGACCCCAGAGAGATGTGGGCTCCAAGCACCAAGGCACACAGGGAGGCCGTGCCTCCACAGCTTCCTCACTGCCTGGGATGCAGCGGGCAACCCGAGGGAGCAAACTTGAGCATGCTCTGGGGCAGGTACCTCATCGGCTGTGGGAGGTACAGCAAGCAAGAAAGAGCGCTGAGTGGCAGCGGGGGCAGCAGCAGAAGCTTTAGTGTCCAGGCTGGGGCCATGTGCATTACTGCAGAACCTGAAAACGTCAGACAGCCTCATGTACTCCTAGAAATCCATGGCAAGGGAGAAGGAGAAGAGTTAGACCCATGTGCTGGCATCATGGCACTGACTGCATAATGGGAACAAACCTCCCTGTGCCTTCATGCCCCAGCACTGCCTCCCCAACCCTGCCCTGCTGCCCATGGTGTTCCCAGTGTGCAGCACCGTGCGGGAAGCATGGTGCTCAAGCTGGGCTGGGTGTGCTGGCACCCACCTTGTCCTAGCCTTCAGCACAGCTTTGCTGAGTGCCTACAAGGGACAGGGATGCCTCAGGGTCTTGTATGGTCACTGGCCACAAGTCCTCCCTAGAGCAGCAGCACTGGATGAGGCACCTCTAGCTGTGCTACCAGCTTAAAATCCACTTCCTTGTCCTTTCTGAACCAAACATGCTAAAGCAGGGGACTTGCTCTTATTTTGGGAAAGCCAGGCTAGCAGGACCCTACAGGATGCTGTCAGGAGGTACCCAGCCAGATGGCAAGCAGTGGGCTAGGGGGAAGCACAGGGATGCCTGTGCCCCACAGTGCTGCACTGGGATTAAAACAGAGCAGCAGCAGGAACTGGAATCCCTGGTGGGCTCAGGAGAGCACCTGGAATCGAGGATTGAGTGTTAATAAGCACAGCCAGAGAGCTATATGGTAAGTGCCCCAGCCATGCTGCTGTGGGGCTGTCCTGGTGCCTGGGGGTGACATCAGTACACAAAAGGGGTCTCAGCTAAGGAGGGGTAAGCGAGCAAGCACATGCAGCTAGTCCCTCTAGTTAGTTACCTCTTGTGCCTTGGGGTAGGAGTAGGTGGCAGGAGAAGCTAAGGAGGCAGCTGCTGTTGGCAGGGGGCTCAGGGGCTTAGTTCCCTCCAACAGCTCATAAGTTTCTGAGGTGTGGAGGGTCTCCTGTTGAAGGAGAAAGATCACGTAGGCAAGGTGGGCACAGACAGCAAGGTGGCGGCAGCAGCAGGAGTCCCACTTCAGTCAGGCATGAGGGGAGTCTGCCATCCTGTGCCTCTTCCCAGCAGCAGGTCAGGCAGCACCACAGCCCCTGAGGGCATCATGGTTCTGGCTCCCCATTCAGAGCCACAAGCAGGGTAACGGGCAACTCACTTCCACCTAGAAGTCCCCTGTACCAGCACCAAGACACCCCCATGCTTGCTCTCCAGCAAGGATGGGACCCCAGGCAGTGCTGTCCTATGTGCTGCTCTGTTGCATTTCCTTCCCTCCCTCCCAACCTCTGGAGCCCACAGAGAGACTTTGAGCAGCTGGAAGCACCTGGCTCTGGTCAGAAGGTACTTGGGAACACAGAAACTGCTGCAGAGGAAAGCTAGTGGTGCACAAGGCTCGTCCTCACTTGCGACAGCAGCTTAGGAAAGCAGCTCTAAGCACCATAGCCCCCTCTACCCACTTACCTCTCGGAGAGCCGAGGACATTCTGGGGAAGCTCCTGCCACCTGTGACGAGCTGATATCGCCTCTCCAGAGACACAAGCTTCTCCTTCTCCTGTGCATGGGGTGACAGATCAGAGGCAGCTGATGGTTACTGGCGCTCCATGGCCAGTCACCCCCCAAGCTCACCCTGCCTACCAGAACCTGGAAAGAGCTGGAATGATCTTGTCCCCTGCATCGAGCACCCTCAGGAGCACACAATCATGGCATTACCTTCTGCAGGAGCTGCAGGATGCTGCTCCGCTCCCTGGCCAGGCGCTCGGCCTCCTGGGCACTCTGAAGCCGAATCTGGGCAGCCTGGGCATCCAGGGCAGCCACTCTCTCCTGAGGAGCAGGCAGTAGAGATGAGGTGGCTGTTGATGAGCCATGGGATGCCGTCTGGCCATGCCAGACCCGTGGGGCACAGCCCAGCCACACTGGACCTACTGCCCCTCCACCCTTACCTTCCTGCGGGCAATGCTACGGTGGCACTCAGCTCGGCTCTGCAGGAGCTGCTGGCCTCGTGCCTCGTGCTCCTCTTCGAGGTGGCTCTCCCGCTCCAGCTGCTGGAACTCCAGATCCTCAAACAGCTTGGCCTCCGTCTCCAGTGCCTCTGCCTCCTTTGAACACACAAGAGCACCATGAGTGGATCAGTCCCACTGGATGGGCACCTCTGCATCCTGCAGGCAGGTCTCCCCCAGCAAAACCTCCTGCCGTGTCTCCACATCCTACTGGTGCTGGCCAGGAACAAGAGCTGGTGGCCAAGCCTGTCCCCTGTGCCTGGTGTGGGCAGGCAGGCAGTTTTGCCTTCTCCTGGGCACCAGAAACATGAGAGACATGACAGGAGTGTCTGCTGTCAGAGGAAGGCAATGGAGGCACCCAGAATTGGCCAGAACAGAGCAGTCACCCCCATGAGATGAGCTTGCCACAGCCAGGGGCTTTGCCAGCCCTTGGAGACCAGCTGCCCCTGCTGAACCACATATGGGCTAAAGCTGTGCCCTGACAGATAGCAAAACACCATGTGCCAGCATAACCACCAACATGCAACACTGTGCCACCAAGCCTCCAGGTGGCAAAGCCCCCACAGACGAGCACCATGCTGGACAAACTCCTGTGTGCCCTTCCAGCCTTCAGGCACTGACAGCACGTGGCAGCACTCAGCTCCGGGCCTGTCGGTGCCACCCTGGCCGCCATTGCACCATGCACCCCACGGAGATGTGTTTCACCCTGCTCTGTGAGCCGGGCAGCCAGTGCTGTTGTGGCACAGTGCTGATGTGGTGGCTCCTGAGGGCTCCCACACACAGACACTGCTCCATCGCCCCCCTGCCCACTATACACCAGAGCCTCCTCCAGCATGTGGGTGCCTGGCTGGAGCAGGCTGTGGCAGTGTGGGTTTATTTGGGCAGGCACCAGCCATGGGCTGGGGAAAGTCAACCACTTCCAGAAAATACCAGATAATAGGAAAAAGCGCTGAGGAGTAGTAGTAACATAGATCAACATCACTGTGTAAATAAATGTTCTCAGGAAAGAGTTGGAGGCAGGCAGATGCGGATGCAGCAGCCCCCAAGACTCCCCAGCCTGCCCTCCTTTGCAGGGCAGGGTCCATGCTCGTGCCCTGCCCGGTCCCGAGGAGCTCTGCCGAGCCGGTCCCAAGGAGCTCTGCCGAGCCGGTCCCGCGCCCCGGGCCCAGGCGAGTGGCAAGCTTACCAGGACGATGGTGCCCGGTGCCAGCCGCCTCCAGCCCGGGTGCGACGCTCCCAGTGCGGCCCCGGCTGGCAGGGAAGAGCTGGCCTAAGCTGGAGCGGAGGGAGGTGGGCCATGGTCCAGGAGGGGTGGGGGGAGACACTGACCCTTCGCATCTGCTCCCGCAATTGCTCCCGCATTGACTCGGGGCACTTATCAAGGTGGCTCTTCGACTCATGGTAAAGCGCCCGGAGTTGCTCTAGCTCCTTCCTTTCAGCATCAACCTTTGCCCTTTCCTGAATCAGGGGAGAACAAGACAAAACAAAAAAAAAGAAAAAGGAAAAAAAAAAGAAAGAAGAGAGAAAACACACATCTCAAATGGGCGCCATGCAGAAGCTGTGAGTTAGAGAGGAGCTCAGCTGGAGACAGAGGGGGCTCAGGAGAAGGAGCATCATGGCAGCTACAGGGGGATCGAGAGATCAAGAGACACAGGAGCCGGGGCCAGGCAGTGTTAGAGCGGTTACAGCCAAACCTTGACCTCAGCTTTGTGCTTCCAAAAACAAACTTGCAGGCAGCAGAAAGATCAATGCTGACAGCATGGTTAATGTCATCCCAATCCTGCACACAGCTGCATCACATGCACCCTCTGAATAACCACTAGCTGGCTTTGTTAACTGCTACTCAGGATACTGCCAGTTAGGAACTGAATGAACTGGTCCCGAGTGCAGCCGGAGGGCATGGACCATCCTCATCCATCAGAAGGAGAGGGTTGCCCACGGGGCAGCAGTGAAAACAGGAGGCTGTGGTCCAGCAAGATCTACTCAGGCTATGATGAGTCAGCAGCAGAGCAGACACTTACTCCTGGGCCTGGGATGAGGGGCCTGGCCACAGGACCAGTAAAATGGGGCCAGCAACATTGGACAGGCATAGGGAAACCACCTCCTGCATGTCTGGCAGTACCATACAGGGGCTTGCCATTGAGAAATGCTTGCTGCAAGGAATCCTGTGCTCCACACAGAGATGGGACATCATGAAAAGGGCTATGAGGGGACATGCTGGCAGGGAGGCAAGGCTGGCACAGGCTGAGGAGAGGAGCTGTGGATTGCCTGGTGGCTCCTGGACATGCAGAGTTATCAGAGGTGATGGCAGAGTTCAGAGCAGGCACTGTTAGTGCGAGTAGTGCAGGTGGGTTAGGAAAGTGGGCGGTTAGGTCAGCAGAGAGGTTGGGAGAGGGCTTTCCCTGCGCTCCTCTCCTGGCTCTACATTAGGCTGTCCCTGGCTACAGAAGATGCCTACAAAGGGCTGGAAGACCAAAACCAGAACAAAACACCCAAATACTTCAGGAGCACCGCTGGCAGGCACCAATGGCTGCTCTGCCTGGCCACAGGCACCCTAACAGCCCTGGCACCCACAGCCATGGGGCTGCCCAGACCCCGAGGGACGCTGGTGCCACATCATGGTGGCACAGAGCTGCTGGTGGGACCCCAGCATAGGCTGCAGAGGGACAATGGCCTCAGGCAGCAGGCAACTGAATCCCAGCAGCTCTTCTGCCGCAGAGCAGCTTGCCCAAGGCCATGCCACATTGCCTGCAAGGCTGTGGGATAACCAGCAACCAGCAGCTGGGATAAATGTGCCACACACGCAGCATCATGGGTGCCTTCAGGCAGTAAATGCACCACAGACAACATCATGGGAAAGGGGACCAGGACCCCCTCCTAAAGCCACCAAGTTAAACAGTGGTTTCCCAGCCACCTCCATCAAGCTGAACACTACAGCAACAGCTGCCATCACACACAAAGGTGCAGCAGAGTGAGGTAACTTGCTGCAAGACACAGTTCCCTAGCAAGAGCAGGTAATGGCGAGTGCCAAGACCTCTCCTTTGGCACTGCCCACCACAGGCAGCAGCCATCTGGAAAGCCTCACACCAGTCTCCCTGCCAGAGCAACAGGCAGCAGCCAAAATGCTTCCTGAGCATTGGCCCTGCTCTCCTCCAGCAGGGCTGTTTGACCAACGCCAGGCAGACAGACAGATCCTCCCACAACGCACACCACAGGGGCTGCTCCCAAAAGCCTCTGTGGAGCCCAGGGTCTGGAGAACATGTCACTCACTGGCTGTGAGTGCCAGGGAGGGTATGGTACAGCTGGTGACAACGGGAACCTGTGACTGGGCTCACCTTGTCCCGCTCCTTGCGGATGCTGGCGTCCAGGCTGGAGAGCTTCTCCTGCAGCTGCTGCACTGCTTCCTGCTCCTGCCGCAGCCACACCACCTCTGATTCCCGCTCACCCTGCAGCAGTGCCCGCTCCATCTCTGCCTGGACAGGCAAAGCAATATCAGGATGGCTGCTCCAGCTGGACCTAGCTCATACCCTTAGGATTCAGTGCTGACTGGTGAGGGCAGCAAGCAACAAGGGACCCAGCAGTGTCCCCTGACCCCTCACCTCTCGTGACGTCTCCTGCAGCTGCTGCTCCAGCTCCTTGACACGGCCCTTCAGCTGGTCCAGGCGTCCGAGGACACTGGCGCGCTCCTCCTCCAGCCGCTGCGCCTCCTTGGCCCGGGGGCCTGTCAGCTTCTCGTGCTGTGGAGAGGGCCAGTTAGCATGGCACAGCGCAGCATGGCATGGTGCAGAATGGCACAGCTATCCCCTCACCTCGTGGTGGGTACTCTCAGTGCTGCTGCACTCCTCCTTCAGGTTCTCCTCATCCGACCTCTCCAGGATCTCCCTCTGCTGCAGCTCTTCAACAGCATGGCCCAGAGCCATGGCACCCCTGGGCACCCATTGGCCAGCATCTGTGTCACCAGCCAGGAGCCTGTGCACATCACCTGGCTCAGTGCCATCTGTCTTGGTGTACTCAGCACAGAGGTTCAGGATGGTCTCCAGGCGCTGCCGCTCCTGTGGGGAAGAATGGTCAGCAAGGTACCCATCCAGCACATGCTGTGGCAGGAGCAGATGGAACCCCGTGACAATGGTGGCCACCAGAATACGGGCCCGCATGCTGGGATGGGCAGCCAACATTACAAAGTGCAATACAGCCAGCTCAACCCCACACAAGAACCAGGCACTCGATGTGCTGGGATCTTGAGACAGACTTAATTACAGGCAGCAGTGGCTGCCGAGTGCCTCCGCTATTTCCAGGCGGTGACTCATGCTGCCTGCACCAGGCGTTGAGTCAGAGCTGAGCAAACAGGGCCCTGGCGGCTCGGCCTGCAGGACTGGCAGAGACACAGCAAACCTCACCCAGGCAGATGCCATCTCCATAAAAACTCCATCAGCCCTAAACCGATGTCCACAATGTCCACAGAGCCATGGCACCACCACCAGCAGATGGGCCCTGGCAGGGATGGACAAGATATGGAGAGTTTTGCAAAGGCAGGGCCACCACTGTTCTGGCCGGCAGCCCTGGGGCCATGCTGGTCCCAGGCAGCTTCCACAGGCTGCTGTAACTTGGGAGCTCTGTATTCCTGGAGAGCGGCTGAGCACCGATGGCTGCTCCTGGCCATAATACCCCTGGATAAGCCAGAAGCCTGGCAGCTGTGGCAAATCCCCAAGAGGAAAAGGCCAGGTTTTAAAGCAGCAAATGACAAAAGGTATTTGCAACGTGGGTGTCCCACACGCAAATGTGTCCCCTCCCAGCCCCAAGGCTCACCAGGCGCTCCATCTCCTGCTCCCGAACCCGCTCCTGCCGCTGCCGCCGATGGTACTCCAGCAGTTCGTCCTCATTGTCACTGATCTCAGTGATGCTATTCTTGCGCTCCCGTGATCCTGCTGGCAGCCGTGGGTTCCCCAAAGGCTTCCTGGGGGTGCGGGGGCTCTGCTGGGGCGAGGGCACAGCTGGGGAGCCCAGCCCGTATGTTGGGCTCAGGCAACTACTGAAACTGGAACGGCGTGCGGGGTTCTGTGCCAGCAGTGGGGGTGAGGGGCCCCCAGCACCTTTCGACTCCTCTGGGCCCTTGAGCCTGGCACGGGGACTGCCAGGCACTTCCCTGCCCAGCCGGGGCTGCGGGGAGGGGGTGTCAGGGGCCGCCCGGGGGCTGGCAGCCCGGCGTGACAAGGAGGGGCTCAGGGGAGGCAGCTCCCGCATGCTCTCAATGTTCCTCCGGGCCACCCGTGGGCTCTCGGGTGGCTGCAACCGGGCCTCTGGGACTGCCCTGCTGGTGGGCTGCCGGCTGGGTGTCAGAGAGTCCCGTGGCTCCCGGAAGGGACTGGGGGGCCGCTCCTGCAGGGCCACCCGTGGCCGCGGTGCCACCCTAGGTGTTAGCCAAGGGCTGCCCCCACGGTGGTCCCCGAGCCTCTCAGCTGGCCAAGGCTCACTGGAACCCCCACCAGGCAGAGTGGGTGGCTGCACAGTGTGGTTGTAACTGGAGGAGCGAAGTGGGACGAGGGGGGGCACAGCTGGGCCCTGCTCTTGGCTGCTGAGTGAGGGGCTGGTGTAGCTGCCGCTGCTGGCCGGTGAGGAGAGGGGAGAGAAATTCTCATAGCTGGAGCCCCCTGAGGCGGCCCCAGGGCTGGGTGGAGGGGACAGGAGGCAGCGCCCACCCCCATTCACCACAGGGGAGAGGGAGGATCGGCTGCAGGCAGGTGGCTTCTGGATGCCAGGGGATGCCGACTCCTCCAGCACCAGCGAGTCCATGATGTCCTGCAGATCCTTCTCGATGGAGCTGACAAGGGAGCTGTGGCTGTGACACCCACGTTCTGACAGCTGGTGGCCACCATTCACCTGGGCCTCGGATTCTGCAGGGAAACATAGGAGCAGGCATCAGTGTGGTGTGACTGCGCTGCAGCCCCTGCCTGGGCTGGGTCCTACAGGGCAGCCTGGCATCATTCTTCCACGCAGTCTTGTAGAATCAGAGCTGGATTGCAGCCTCTCTTCACTGCACCCCGAGCTGCCTGCACCCTGCTGCCACCCTTTCCCACTCGGGCTGCCGGGCCAGGGAGGAGGCCGGAATCCTGCTAGCCCCATCACCCAGGAGACAGAAACCTGAGAGTACGGCCCAGCCACCCTCCCTGCATCACAGACCCCAGCTCCACTCCCTGGAAAGCAGCTTCCCGCGCCACCCACTGGCACCCACCACTTGCCCCCTGCACACTCTGGCTTCCCAGCAAGGGGTCAGAGATGCAATAGCCAAAAGCTGCTGACCTGCAGCACGTCTGGACCCACCACGCTGCCTGCAGCCCCCCTGCACCCTGGCCAGGGTGCCCCTGCCTGGGCTGCCCCGTCCTCCCTGCGTAGCACCGATGTGCCTGTCACTCAGGGAATGAGCGAATCGCAGCAGGCGCGGAGCCCAGCCAGGACAGCGTGCCACCCAGGCTGCGTCACCCCCTGGCACCCAGCATCTCCCCCATGGCAGCTGGCACTGCCTTCATGCCTGGAAAGATGTGCCGCAGCCCTGTCCATGTGATCCCACCCAGTCCTGTGTGGCAGAGAGTGACCATGCAGGGCCCACACGGGATGCTGCATGGTCGCATGATGCTCCTTGGCCACAGCACCTCCCCACGTCCCTCCTCACGCCCCCCAGCTGCAGGCATGCTGCCTTCCCAACACACACGTGGCACGGGAAGGCTGCCAAGCTCCTCTCCCCGTGCCAGGGCGTGCTGGTTGGGGCAGGGAGAAGGGCTACCAGCCCAGGCATCAGTGCTGGAGATTTGGACATCCCCAGGAACTGGGCACAGTACTGGCACCTGGCCCATTGCTCCACAGACAGGCAGACACAGCAAGATAAGCTCATGAGATGAAGGACAGGAGCTCGGGAAATGGCCTCCACAGCCCCAGCACATAAACACCCGCTTTCAGGCAGCCGGGGGGGCTCCGACGGGCGACGGCTCTGCCATGGCCAGGCTGGCCAGAAGTGAAAGCCACACCTCAGTGCCCCCACAGTCACCCTCTTTGAGGTGATATCAATCATTAACAAATGCCAGTGCAGCTGCCATACCATGCTGAGCTGATGGATGGCACACCTGCAGCCAGGTGTGAGCCTCACTCCTGAATACAACAGGACAGGGCTGTGAGAGCATTGGGCACTGCGAAGGCTGATGGCACGGGTCAGGGAGCACCTCAGCATCTGCCCTGCCCCACCTGGGACAAGGCGGGACACCTACTTGCTGGTAGCCCATAGACAGCTGCTGGGCTTCTGCCCCCCGCTGGGATCATGCTCTTAATCCACTTGGCCTCAGCAGGGTGGTTGAAGCGGAGGAAGGTGGCCTGGCCCAGGCAGATGGTGCACCCTTGGGAGAGAGGAGAGAGAGTTCAGCTACTAGCCAGCAACATCAGAGTGGTGCCAGAGAGCGCAGGGAAGCAGTCGGGCATTGCTGGCCCTGAGATGCACCCTCGGGAGGGGAGCGGGCTCCTGCTGTCAGCGGAGGCTTAGGGGGAGGCTGAAATCCAGGTCACTCCCCGGCAGCTGCCGGCAGCGCATCTCAGGCGCAGGCACAGCTGGGGTCCCCGCCAGGGGCCGCGGGGAGTTGGCGGCGCTCCAGGGCTTGCGTGGCTGCCAGCTGCAGACAAGACAGCTCCTGTCCCTGCTTGAAAAGCGTCTCTTCTTGGCCCAAAGCAGCAGCCCACTTGGGGCAAGGCTGCCAAGCAGCCCTGAGGGGTAAGGCACCTCAGAAAGGGGAGCAGAGCCGTGGGCCGCCCGCTGTCCGTTCACCTGCTGCCCGTGGTGCTGGGGAGGCATGTGCTGGCAGTGTGGAGCATCAGGCAGCTAGAAGGCGGGGTGCTGCCGACACACCCCACGTTGAAGCGCCTGCCAGGGCCCTGGGGAGAGGCTCGCTCTGTACCAACAGCCGCTGCTGAAAATCCCTCGCCGGAGGGGACGTGTGTTTTGGAGCACTTGTCAGCCCAGCTCGCAGCAAGGTGAGCGAGAGGCAGTACAGATTAACTGCCATTGCCGTCACGGGGGCCTGGTTCCCCTGTGTGAGCGCCAGGGTGGAACGGAGTCCTGCTCACCCCGGCTGAACGAGGGCATCCTGCTTCCAGGGGGCAATGCTGCCGCCCAGCCTGGCTGCCCCGGAGAGATGCATCACTGCCCCGTGCCAGCACCAGTGGAGCCACAGGTCGCCCGGCAAAGCGAGTAACCAACCAACAAACTGCACCCAGAGTGTCGGCCTGACAGCCCCGCAGTTCATCCCGCTGTGGCCTTGCACAGATGCTGTCCCTGCTCTGTCGTGTCCCTGCCTGCCCCCTCGGGCAGGAGGATGAGCAGCTCGGCTGACCCCTGCCTGCACCCCGCAGCCTACCATGGCCCTCAGTGCCTACTGTGGTACCAGCGGGACCTGGCAGGACTCCGCGGACCGTCGCGCCCGGAGCCTTCTCCGGCGGCCACGTGGCTCCCATTGTCCCCCGCGGAGACGCCCGCAGCAGCGCCCACGCGGGTGGGTCCCCCTTCCCGGGAGGGACGGGGCCAGGCGCGGGGGGGCTGCAGCGCCACCGCCTGCGAGGGGCACCGTGGCTTTGTGACCCAAGGAGGAATGAGAGCGAACCTCCCCCCCGGCGCGGACACGCGTGGCCCGCAGCACCACACTCACCTCACCCTCACCGCCACCGCCGCCGCCGCTGCCGCCGCCCGGGCAGCGCCGCACCGCCCCCGGGGAGGGGCGGGAGGCCGGGTCTCACCCGCCCCGCCCGAGGGCCCTCCCCGCTAAGCGAGACCCGGGCTGTGGCGGGGCGGCGATCGCGTGGGAAGGGCCTGAGGCTTTGTCCACGCTCCCTAGAAGCGGCCATGGTGGGGCCGGCCGGGTCCAAGCCCTGTAGCCACGCAGGCAGACCGGCAGTGTCCCGGCAGCCATCCGTCGGGAGGACACCCGAGATGTTTTCCTCTGTCATCTCCCTTCCCAAAGTCGGCTCAGCATCTCTGCTGTTCTTCAAAGCCCGCCTGGGTCTTTCCATTCCCACCTCACTTGATACACGCAGCAAAGCCAGCTCTCAAAACTGTGCCAGGACCTGACAGGTTCCCACCACAAAGCACAGAGGCCAGGAGTATGCCAGCTGGGCTATGCAGTTACAGGATGGGTCCTTAAACACCCCAATACTCAACGGCACAACTCCACGGGCAAAGGCTCCGGTGAACCACAGCCTGTTCTTACCTTGGGTGAGGTGCATGGGCCGCTGGACTGGCACACCGTCGATGGCACAGGCGTTGCCACAGGGATGCAGGGTAAGTGTCCCTCGCACGTTCTCGATGTAGCAGTGCTGGGGCGCCAGCCCGGGGCCCTGCAGGACGATGTCTGTCGCAGCCGTGCCAATGGTGGTCCTCCCTGTCAGCAGAGAGGGCGTCTCAGTTTCTCTGTCACCAGCGTGCCCATGGAGATCGAGATCCCTTGGCACTCACCTTCCTCCAGGGGCAGGAGTGTGATGGCAGTGCTGAGCCGGCCGCTGCCCAGGCTCACCAAATGCGGCTTCTCTGTCTGCACTTTAAGCCCCTTGCCCGTGTCGATCAGGTCCAGGGGGCTGTTCTGTAGGAGGAGAGGGAGGGATGCTCACAGCTCCTGCAGCTGAAGCCCACTCCCCTGCACTGTCCACCTGGCTGGGCTGCTCCAAAATGGCCACATAGCTAGGGTCAATGCCCAGGCACAGCCACACACCAGCAGGACTGTCCAGCCGCAAGACGCAGGAGAGGAGGGCTCTCCTGCCTGTGCTGCCTATCCTGGCAAGCAGAGATGAGCTGCCACGGGAGCTGGAGATCCCTGGGGCTTGGGCTGCATCTAAGTGGATCCAAGCTACCAGCCACTTAGCTCAATGGGCTTTGCTGACGATCCCGTAATAGGATTTGCTGAGACTGAGGAGAGGCTGGAGTGCAGCGCCAGTGCTGGTGGTAGGGCTGGCTGCAGAGGACTCCCAGCCAGATTCCCCTGTTCCCACAGAGAAGAGGTCCTGTGATCCTGCATGCTCACCTGGATGACAGTCTGGACTCTGTGGATTGGGCTGGTGGGGGTCCTGCCAGATGCCTCCATGGTGCCTTCTTGGAGACGTTGGATGGTACCGGACATGGGCTGGCAGCAGAAACAGAGAATGGCAGTACAAGTGACCACACTGGGCATGGCCTTTATGCATTTTCCCTGCATATCCCGAACAGCAGCCTGAGCACAAACCCTACCCATTCCAAACTAGCATTTGCCACCAAGAGGATTACCATCCTGTGCTCCTGTCTTCATCACACCAGCAGCTGCCTGAAGCCAGTGAGCATCCCTGCCTGCCGAGGCAAGCATCCTACCTAGGCACACATCCCCATCCATCCGGGGAGACCCATGCATGTGCCAGGCATTGGGACAAGACACAGTCCCAGAAGGAAAACGACACATGGGCTCAGTTTTGGAGATGTGGTGTTGGAAATACATGCTTTAAACGCCAAGAGCTGTGGGCAGCCAGACCCCAATGTCTGCCAGTGGAAAAAGACACACAAGCACAGGTTCTGCCTGTCCCCAGCAACACCTGCCTGCCATGCATAGCACACCTGGGCACCCCTGTGCATGCCACCAGTGCCCAACTCTGGCACCCAGGCACACGCCTCTGCTTGCACGCAGCCTAGCAGCAGCTCATGGTGCACAAGTCCGGCTGAGTGCTCCTTATCCCTGCCCATGTGGCCCCCAGGCCTGCGGACGGCAGGCAGGGCCACCACCCATGGAGCAGCCATGCTGCCACACATTCTCTGCGTGAGTGGGAGGCAACTTGAGGAGGAACAATTTCCGTCACCCGGCGCTCACGCCGTGTCGAGATGCTCCGGGGATCTAAATTTGCCGTTTGCTGCTCCCCACGTCCCTCCCTTCCGCCCTGGACTAGCTGACTGGGGCTTAACCCTTCCCGGGCAGTGTAGATAGGAAGTACTCCATCCCCGTTAGGGGACGCCGGTCCCGGGGCCGCCAGGAGGAGCCCCCGGCTCGGCTCCCGCCAGCATCGCCCACTGTCCCGCCAGCCCCCGGAGGGACCCCCCCGCTCGGCCAGCACTGGGCTCAGCTGTGGGGGCGAGTGAACGGCTATTACACACTGTGGAAAAAATGAAACGCTGGAAAACACCAGGCGTGGGATCCAGGACTGGGATGAAGCCCAGGCGTCTCCTGCAACACCAGGACTGGCCGCCCCACAGCAAGGGCTCCGTGGGGACCACAGCCACACCACGTGGGATGGGGACAGCTCAGATGGAGCAGGGGGAGCGCAGAGATAAGGTACCCCGAGAGCAGTTCACGAGTGCTCACCGGCTGCCGAGGCAGGATCCCTGCTCTCCCTTACCTGCCACCTGGTCCTGGTGCCGAGCGGGACCCTCCGCGGCAGGGTACCCATGTTCCCCAGGCACTGGGGTGCTGCGCTTCCCAGCATCTGGAGACCCCGCAGCCCAGCCGAGCCCCTGCCCCTCACACCCACATACCGTCACACTGTTCAGGAAGGAGGAAAAGCCAGGAGGGGCCAGGCTGCTGCATAGGAAGGGAGCGGGGCCAGGGTGGGATCTTGCGCCGGTGTTAACCCCTTCCCAGCACGGCTGTACTGGTGAGACCTAGTGAGAACCATGGGGGACTGTCTCCCACTCTGCCCCTCTCCTGCTGCCCAAACTCTCTACCCAACACCCCCCACTCCACAGGCAGCCCTGTCTGCCCATGAGCTGGAGGGTAACCCTGGCATCCCACTGCTTCCCGATGCCCCCAGTCCCACCGCAGCATTGCCCTCCAACAGAGCCCCTCACCTGGCTCGTCAACACACAGGGAACGCCTGCCGCCACCCCAGCCCGTCCTGCCGGGGATGCAGCCCCTCTCCAGCCGGCTCTGCTGTAGGAATGCGGGGCGGGAGCGCGGCCGCCCCAGCCGGCGCCCCACTGCTCGGACGGACAAGGCGGCCTTTCTTCTCCCGCCGCCGCCTGCAGAACGCGCCGCTTGTTCCCGCCGTGGGAAGCGGTGAAGGCAGCAAATGCCAAGGGGTCGGGCTCAGTTACCACCAAACAGCCCACGGTCCTCGTGCACCCCACGCAGGGCTGCCTACTCAGCCCCGGCCTCCTGGAAGACAAAAGCCCCTTTCTTCACCTGGTACAGCCAAAAGCCTCACCTGGGAGGACACCCAGCCCCACCGATGCAGGGGCCCTGCTAATGCAGTGTAGGCTGCACAGAGACATGCTGCCCTACCGTGTTCCCGGGGAGCCCCTGCATCCCACTGCCCACAGGCTGCAATCTGCCTGCCTGCCCCAAGCCCACGTGGGCAGGGGTGCTCTGGGGGTCCACTCCTGCCTGGTCTGCTGTGGCTCACCAAGACCCAACCTCAGCACGGCACATCCTGACTCACCCCACATCAGGTACCAGCAGACCCCAGAGCTGCGCTGTGCGCCACTGGCCAGGACACGGCCAGGGCGTGGGCATTCAGCCCGTGCTTGTGAAGAAGCACAGCATGGCAGGCCCTGCCATGCAGCGTCAGCCATGCTGGGATGAAGCAACAGCATGGCAGAGGCAGACGCATGGCACCCCCTTGCATGGTCTCTCATCCCCACTTAGGGCTGGATGGATGAGTCATGGGAGGAAGCCTGAGTGGCCGAGCTAATGGGTGCACACTGTGGAGCATCGCAGCCTCCAGCCAACTTGGCTGCCTGTTTGCTCCCCATCTGCTAATGTACTTAGGGTGCGCTCACCCCTTCCCACACCCTCTGCCCTAGGAAACAACCGGCCCTTCCGCCGGCAGCTGGGAAGGGGGAGCCTGTCTCCTGCACAAAGCCAGAGGCGGGTGAGGAGCCTGCTCCTGGCCGCTTCCTCCCGGCCCGGGACTGACAACTGAGCGGGGGTGGGGGGAGACCCAGCCAGTCCCACCCCACCCAGTCGAGGGATGGTGGGGGCTGCATTGCTGTTTCTAGGACAACGCCACGATCCTGGCAATAACACCACCATAAATCAGCCACCGGACAGCCCCGGCGGGAGCCGAGGAATCCTGGCCACACCCGCTGATTTCATCGCTCCCCCGCAAAGTGCTCCTGCACCACCGCAGCACAGCTGTGCTCCGGCCGAGGGCCTGCCGGCATCACGCTTCAGGGTCTCCACAGACTGGGGGATGCTCACCATGTGCTCAGGTCGGGGAGGGCGTGCAGCCCCGCCTACAGCACCCAGCACTCCCAGAGGCGAGCCAGCTCCAAGGGCCGGTGAGCCATACAGAGACCCAAACACTGCTGCAGCTCAAGCACTGACCCCGGCATTAGCACATGCCTCCGGACACCACAGCACAGACACAAGCTCCAGACCCGTCACAAGACTGCACAATGGAGAGCTGCTCCTCAAAATGCTCTCATATCAAAAAGTCAATTTCTCACCTGCAGGCCAGAGGCTTGGCTCAGCAAGGAGCATCTACAACCTCCCGCTAATGACATCTTGGGGACCATGACGCAGGATGGGTTTGGTGGGTCTTGAATCGAATCCCTGGCATGAACCCATCACCCAGCCCTTTGTTTGCTGGGAGAGGGGTGGGATGAACTTCACCTCTCCAAATCAGGCATTGATCACTCTCCTCTTTCTGGCTGCCAGCAAGGACCCCTTGCCATGTAATCCTGTGGTTCCATCCCCCTGCACAGCACCCTGCCCCTGCTGCCCCACATGTATCAACATATGGCAGCACACAGCAAACCCAAATGTACGAGGAGTTACGAAAAAGTACCCGGCCGTGCTGCCTTGCTACTGCCTGTGGTGCTCAGCCAGAGGACCTGCCCCCTGCAGCCTCTGCCTAGTGCTCAGAGAGGGCTGGGGGCTTGCAGGGGAGCTGGAGGAGTGGGAGAGACAGTGGCCCTTCAGCACAGCAGCTGGACATTCTGGGACTGCCAGATTCCTCTGGCTTTCTGACAGCAGCTGAAGGGGCTGTGGCAGGAGCGTGGCAGGAAGCTGGAATAAACAAAGTCCAGCCATGGAGCAGGATCCAGCCAGGCCAGTACCGTTCCCAGGCTCCCCAAGAGGTGTTGGACACAGCAGGGGTGGCCTTGGGCCAAGCACCGTCTTCTCCTGTGACTGCCCACAAGCTGCAGCAGGATTTGGGGATGGGAGAACGTTCTCTGGCTGCCTTACCACACCAAGCTGCTCTCAGAGCTCCCACACCAGCAAACGCACCACTGACGTGGACAACCGGATCTGGTCCCACCCACACACCACCAAAACATTCTGCAATGATTGGTTTTATGGGTGACCATGTTTTTCCTACTTCCCTGTCTGCAGCTCCTTCCTTGCACCCCTCCTAGGGCGCCCCATACCTAGCCCCAACACGGGCCAAGTCAGCTGAGCTCCTTTCTCTTGCCCCCACCCTGTCCCAACGCTGCCCCTGAAGCACTGGGGGTGTCCTTGTGTTACAAGACACACTGACCTCAGCCTCACAGGCTCCCCAAGGGCCGTGGTCACCTGGGGCACAAATGGGGGGTGTCCCACCCCATGCCAGCAGCTGCTCACCTTCACTTCCCTGGTCCCTTCCTGCTCTCTGCCGCCGCTCCGCTGTCCAGCACTGCCTGCCTCGGTGTGTCCCCGCCCCAACCGGTGTCGACACGTCCCGCCCACGCGTGGCCAGGGCTGACCCGTCCCGGCTCCGGAAGGATCTCACGACCCCCAGCCAGCTCCTTTAACGGTACTTTATTTGATTAAAGACTCAGAATTCTCTGTGTACACTGGAATGTGCTCTATTCCCTAGGCCAGGATCATACAGGGTTACAAAAAGTGGGGATCTCGGCTCGGTTTAAATATCACCCTCCAATGAATGTAAGAAAAAAAAAAAAAAAACAGCTGCTTGGATGCTTGAACTAACCTTGACTCAAATTTTAAAAATCATACAGACAAGCAGATCTGGAAGAGGACTGGGTTAGTGGGATTCATTGCCTACTTTGCTAGGGGAGAGGGCTTGCCCTCTCAGGACAGGACCACGGTTGATTTCCTCTCAGGTGCTGCCAGCAGAGGAGAGACTACGAACTTCTTTGGCAGAGGACCCCAGGGGCCCATGACAGGCTGGCTGTCTCTCACAGAGCACAGTACACACACTTCTAGGGCCATTGCCTTCCGCCTGCACTCGGGCCCTCTGGCTGCAGAGGTGAGGTGTGCCCAGGGGCAGGTGATGCTCATGACAGGCCCCAGTCATGCAGGTGAGATGAGCTGTGAGGGAAGCACAGGTCTTTGAGATGAGGCAAATAACGCTAGTGAGGCAGCAGTAGGAGAAATGGCTCGGATCAGCCCCCACATTCCCTGGAAACCAGCATTTCCTTCTCCTCCACCTGCCAGTGCTGAACCAACACTGGTTTGAGACAGATCCTGACATGCAGGCCAAGTAAGTCAACCAGGCTCCACAGCTCCTTTCACCCAGGCAGGCAAAGCCTTCTGCCTCCCCAGACACCAAAAGGGCCTTGCAAAGGATATGCAACTGGTTCTAACCTAACTAAACTTCCTCCGAAGCCTGGCCTGAGAACAGCTGTGGAAGACAGTGAGGACACAGTCCCCTTTGGATGCTCTTCCTGCTGCAGCAGGAACCAGACCACCTGGAGCTGGGCCACTGCCACACAGCAGAGCTGGAGGAACAGCAATAACTTTGTGGGGCAAAAGGACTGAACCCCCAGATTCCTCTTCCCCACCGTGCGCTCCAGCCATGACCCCCCCACCTCTGAAGCCAAGGTCAACTCGCTCAGCTTCCACCAGATGAAAGGGTCAGGACCAGCAGGTGGCCCCACGCGTGAGAACCAGAGGCCAAGGAGAAATTAAAATGGCAGCACCAACAATGGAACGGCATGTGATGCTTCAGGAGAGAAGAGAATGATGTCTGGTCGGCTCTGGGCTGAGCTCCGAGCATCTCTGGGGGACGGGGACATGTCAAAGTCAGGCTCTCTGCGGAGATCTTGCTTTTTTGCCAGTTGGTAAAATCTGCCAAAGAAATTCGTGGCCTTTCCCCCCACGAGCATGTCGCTTCTCTGCAAAAAATGTCTGTGACCCAGGAACACTGCAGATGGCAGACAGAGCCACGTGTCTTAGCAGAGTGGGCTGTGGCGTTCCCAACATTCAGAATAAACGTCGGCCTTGTTTTTTTTTTTTAATTTAAAAATTTCTTCCTTTGCGCGTCACCACGTCTGGCATTACAGGATTTCGTACTTGTCCACCAGGAAGGTGGTTTCAGTGGAAAACCTTACAGGGCTGTTCCCGTCTACCTGGGTCACTTTGGTAACCTGTGGAGACAATAGGCAATGTTAGCTCAGCATTGAACATCACTCCCTACCACAGCGATACCACGCTTCCCAATGCCGTGATGGCCACAAGGGCACAACCAACCTGGCGCCTTCAAACCACAACTCAGCCCTGAAACAAAGATCTTTTTTCCCAGGAAACCTGAAAGAGGGGAGTGATTTTCTGTGGTAACTGTGTCTCCACTGAGGAGCAAAGTGGCAGCCACTTGTTACACTTCAGTGAAGATGGTTGTATGCCAAGCAGTGTTTTGGCTACAAGGCCGATGGATTCTCCAACAAAGTCTAAGAGGAATTAATGATTACTCAGAGACTTGAAGACACAACTGAAACATCAGGCAAACTCCATGAAGTGTCAGCTGCCAGTGCTGTTTGCTGGCACTCCTGAATCCAGCTATCTCAGAGGCAGGTTAATGCCAACCCTTTAGCCATGGCCAGTAGGACAGCATGGCCCCACTGCAGTGTGGCCAGTGTCAGCCAGCCAGGGACTGAGGCAAGGGTGACATGCCACCTGTGGAGCATCAGCAGCGACCATACCTGTATGTTGCAATAGTTCTTTTTGGAGATGAAGGAGACTTGCACAGGGAAGAAGTCGTTTGGCTGCCCTGCTATGCTGAACTCCAGGCTACCGCTCTTGTTTTTGGCATCGATCACTGGCAGGCACCACTCAAGGAGGTTTCTCCGGCTGTCATGGCGATACTCACCATCAATCTCCCCAATCACTGGGGCGCCAACACCAGACCTAGAGCAGGCAGTGAGAAGGGACAGTCACTTCCCTGCACAGAGCTAAGGAAACACCTCTTAACAGCCATTGGCTTGGCCAGAGCCACAAAACAGGGAAGGGAAAGAGGGGAAAAAGGTGATGGGACTCATTAATGCTGTGCAGATAAGGAGCATTACTTACGGCAAGGGGATGGTGATGATCACATCATTCAGCTCTAGGCTCTCCTCTTGCAACTCATATTCAATGTTAACATCACAACTGTTCCCACTCTCTGATGGCCAGCAGTTAACTGAGGAAAGAGATACAGTATGTGAACCACGCAGGCCCTTCACATGGAATAGGCTTTCACAAGATGATGCACTTCAAAACGCCTGGCAAAGTCACCCTCAAGAAATTCTGACTTTAAGAAAAGCTCTCTATTTTCTTTGAGGTGTTACAGAAAACACACACTGCCAAGGACAGGCACTATCCAATGGATACACATAGTATCTTCAAGGTCTCACAACATGCCAGGCTCCAGGCAGCCCAGCTGCTGCAAGGCGGCTACCAGCAGCTCATGGACAAACACTGGCTTCTTCTACCTGAGCCCTGGGACTCGCACTCACTTGTCAATGGAATGAAGGACTCCTCTGTGGTCTGCAACCTCCACTTCAGCACCCCCACGTCACTGTTAATAGGGAATGACTTCTCTGGGTTCTTCAAACCGATCTGTGACTCTGTAGTGAAGAGCTTCTTGTCCACGTTTGGGTGAGTCTGAAAGAGGAACAGACTGTAGGTCTAAGCCCGAGGACAGAACCATAGGTAATGCAGGTTCTACCAGGACAGGCATACACATTCCAGAGTGTTTGCTTTGACAAAACACATGTCAGGTTTCCTCCTGGCTCAGAAGTCCATCTGGAGCACAACTGCTTATCAACCTGGGATTCCTTCCAGGAAATGCTAATGTGAAAAGAAGGATCTGCACCACTGTCCTTACGTGCTACTGCACCAGAGACTCTAGCGATGCAGGCTCATATCTACAGAACAACTGTAAGTCAAAGACCATCCTGAACACTCACAGCAGACAGAAAAATCAATCGAATGCTGTTGGGAAAAAACAGCCTGACACTGTAACACTACCGTCTCCCCTCAACAACCTTAGTGCACATACGTGTCAGTGGCCAAACTCCATTTAAACACTCTCTTCACAACCTCAAGTGCAAGCAGCTTTTTAGAAGCAGAGGATTTTTGCAAGACACCATTCAAGTTACACTAGAAAGACAGGAGTCAGAACAGGGTTTGGTCTCATCTTCCACCTGAAGCACTGCTTGTGGGAGTGCTGTTAGCAACTCGCTCATGGGATGCACTGGAAGGAAGTGAACTAGGAGACAGTGATGATGTACAGACAAGTCCCTAGCGAGGAGCGAGCCAGAGTGTGTCAAAGCAGCACCACTTCCAGGGATCAGTAAGGTCACATAAAGAGGGAGAAAGGGAAGGACGAGTCTCCCAAGAACCTTCTGAGTTGCTACTGCTGACTGCAATCAAATGCTTCAGCAATCATCCCAGGTACAGCAGTGACAGAACAAACAACCCCAGAAATAAACAGCTTCTGAGAGAATAAATTCATTCCCCATTGGCACAGGAAGTTTGTTATCCCATTTCCACTCCACAGCTGCAGCTGACATCACACAAACAGGCACTGAGGAAAACACCAGGCTGCTGCAAAGTCCAAGTGAGGTCACCTGGCATGCCAAGGTGCACTACTGGGCAGATAAGGCTCTGAGGGCAGGATGGCAATTGAGATCATATTTCTCCAGTGAACTTCAATCCCTTGAGCACGACTGGCCCTGCACTTCTGCTAATACCTGCACACTCCCATTTCCAATGCATTTGCTGAGAAGGCTTGGACAAGAACATAGGACAGCAACATACTTGAGTATTTCCAATACTTTTTCCCTGGAAAGCAACAAAAGCATGTTAAACAGCATAGGACTCCAAACAGGCTTTACCTGTAGCTGCACTCCCCTCTTGTCTTCATTTTCTACATGCAGGCGAATCCGTGCAAACTTTTCATCAGAGATGTGCAGCATGATCATGCCGTGAAGCTCCATGTTCTGCAACCCTCCATCACGGCCACAGGTCAAGGAGATTTTCTCCTCTATTTTCATGTGCACGCTAGACAGACAGAGAAAAAGCTCAAGTCCTACATTCAGTATCTCCCAGACAGCAGAGAGATCAGTGCTCAGTAAGGACAGGCTGTGTGTACTGAGCAGGGGCTCACAAACAACAGCACGGCTGGGACAGTGGGGGCTAATACTGCTCTGACAAGGAACTCAGGGCCAGGAAGAGCCATGTGTATGGGTCTGCAAGGGATGGGAGCCCAGTTAAACAGCAGTGATGCAGCACCTTGACATGCTGGTCATTCAAATCCCCTCTGACAGGCTGCAGCATGGCTCAGGGCACTAAAAAGCTCTGAATTGCTGCGTGTAAAATGAACCGTGAACACCTCCATCCTGAGGAGCAACAAGGCTGGGAAACAGGGAGAATGGTGCAGGAAAAAAAGCACAGGAAAATTCCCAACCTCAGCTCAACAATGGATGGACGGCCCATTTTAGTTAAGAGGATGCCTAACCAAACTATCTATCTGCTTTTTTGCTGACATGCTTTCCCAGATTTTGCCCATCTTTTATAGTTACAAGGTAAGAAAACACAGAAAATCCAAAGAAGAGCAGGGAAGCTCTCTCCCAAGGCCACACGCAGGGAGAGCCATGAGGAGACTACTTCCAAAGCAAGGGCAGCACTCACCTCTCCATGTTAACAGGAGGAGCGAGAACTTTGGCTGCTTCTGCAGAGCGCTTGCCTACAGAAGTCATGATATTTTCTCCTTCTGATTTCAGCTTGTCCACAAAGTTGTCCACCTCCTTCCCTTTAGCGCCGAGTTTCAAGGCTTTACTGGGACCTGAAGGCCTAAATAAAAGGTATAATAATCACCAAGTCAGCTGACAGCAATGGGTTTCCCCTTCAGGTTATCTTCAAATGCTGTAACTTGACCATCCCATCAACACAGCATTCAACTCGGCAGCCTTTTTGGGGGAGAACATGAATGGAACTAATCATCTTATGTGTAGGGTGCCAAGTTATAATTTAGATTTGGATACAGTTCCATGTATTATCAGGAGCTGGGACCACTTCTTCTCACACAAAATGGAAGCCCATTGTTCCTCCAAGAATCCAGAGAGACTATGGGGTGCTACTGTGGCATGTGGCACAAATGCTCCTCAATATTTACACAGATGAGGAACTCGTGTTAGACCCTCTGTTTGGGCACATGGTTTGAGCCAACGCTGACTCCAACATCTGCCACCTGCTGTCCCCCCTACCTGGCTGGCGCTGGTGCCACTTTGGGCTTCTCGGTCTCAATAATGGTCTCTGTGATCATCGCCGTCGTTGTGCCCCCAGACACGGCCGAGCTGCCGAAGCCCCCGAACCCTGGTGCCTTCTTGCCGTGTCTCTCCGCATCCCTCCTGGCCTGCTGCAACTCCTTCGCTTTACGGCGCATCTCAGCTTTCGCTTCCCGTTCCTGGGTCTGAAGGAAAAGGTAAGAGGCTGATGGAGCTTTGCAGGTGCCCTGCCCTGCACAGGAATTAAGTGCAGTTGCCCACAAACCCCTTGCCAAGAAAAAAGAAACAAGCCATGGGCATTTAGCCGTCAGAAAAGCTAAATAACTGCATGGTTCCACCAAAGTGAAGGAACGCCTCTGTATAGCAAAGGTGGTGTTTCCCAGACAGGGCACCTCATGTCTGGGTCGCAGGTGTCCCCGCTCACCTCTCTGACTGCTCGAAACACCTTTTCCTCATGCGAGTCCATCTCAGTGAAGGTCCGAATTTGTGCCAGATTTACATTCTCACGGTAGCCCAGGGCGACAATTTCATCAAAGGCAAAGATCAGGTCAAAGCAGTGTTCAGAGATCTCATTCTCTTCCAGAGCTCGACAATATTCAGGGATCTAGAAGGGGAGAACATTTTAAAGGAGTACCCACAAACAGTACTGTGTAAACACTTTCTTTCTACCATCCCAGAGGTCACAACTGTGCCAGACCTTCCCAAGCCCAGCACACCTTTACGCTGCTCTTTGTACCATTACATCGTCAAGAAACAAGATTAAGTTTTGCCATTGTTAGTTTTTCTACACTAAAATCCTTATAGGACCTCTCAGCTTCCTCATAACACTAACTCAAAGGAACCCAACTGCATGCTGGGGACAGCGAATTTCCTGAAAATCCTTTGGTTGTGTGAAGACACAAACTCGCTGCTTCAGGATCCCTGCATAGCAGCGCTGCACTTTCAACAGCCTCACACTGTACAGAGGATATTTAATGCTAAATCACAGTCAGCCCTTTGGTCTCACCAGCTGAAGTATGACTGATGATTTTTTTACGTGGAGTTCAAAACTACCACCAGAAGTTCAGAGCTTTCTGTCCAGCCAGGGCGGGAAGCAGGTGGAGGCAGGCAGCGCTCCCGCACCAGCTCAAAAACAGATCCTTGACAACAGCACCATTCTGGGCTATAGGCACATCACCAAGTGATGAATCCTTACCACTCTAGAGAAGAGTCGGAGTGTTTCCAGATCTTCCAGGATGTTGCTGTTTTTTGTGGTAATCAGCACCATGTAGAGCTTCTCCATGGGCTGGTAGACGTACCGCACGCTCTCTGTCTCCACAAATGTGTGCTGCTTCCCTGTGTTCATCAGCTTTGGGAATGCCGCCAGCAGCCCCTCGATGCGGGTGCGAGTCATCTCCACGAACTGCCGGGACACGATGGCCTTCCCTGCCTTTGTGCACACAGCGGCTGCCAACAGCACCTGGAGGAGGGCAGCGTGTGAGCCGGGCCTCCCGGTCCGTGCTCACGGAAAGGATCTCTTCGCACCACACTTCACCTGCACGCCCTCCCTTAAACAAGATCTTAAATCTTTCTCTGTGACCAAGAAATGAACTATGTCAAGAGCAGAGACATCTCTGCTTTTCTCTCTCCGTTTCACATTCTGTCCTGACATGATCCTGAGAGCTCTCCCTGCTCCTGTCAGGCAAACGATCATTCCAGATTTCACACACACCGAGGTGTAACATCCCCTGGAAACGTTAGGGGAGGCGCCAGGTTATCGACATTTCCATCAGGCTGCCCAAGCTTACAGCTACACACAGGAACGCTGTGAAATGTAACATCTCTCTCCAGTGCCATATGCACAGCACAGCCAGGTTAACGAAGCCCTGGCTATCACTTACAGCCCTTGAATGACTCCCGGGCAGCTCGCAGGCGTTAGCACACCGACAGAGCAGCAAGGCACTCACCAGCTGCACTTTCTCCTTCTCTCAGTCTGCCCAGACTTCCTCCCTATATTTCTCTCTTACAGAAGTTAATTACCTTTGTCAAGATAACTCTGTTCTGCACTTCAGATCTTTTAAATCCGCAGCTGCTGTTATTGACAGAAAGTATCAGAAACCCTCAAACGTGGCAGTGCTGATCCCTGCCGCACCTCGGGTACAGTTTAGCTGTGACGGAGCCGTGTGCGGGTCTGTGCTGACCCAAACACCGCCGCGACGGACAAAATGAGCCGGACCAGCCCTGAGACACAGGGCTCTCAGAGTCACACCAGGGAGCAGGCAGGCACTACCCGCCCGGCTACACCTGAGACCCCGAATGCCCTTTAGAGCAGGCGTGAGGCCGTGCTGAGGAGGTATCGTGGCTCCGAGTCACCAGAGAAAAAGTGCCGCGTCCCCGCCGCCCCCAAGGGCCCTGCCCCGACTCGGGACGGCAACGCCGCGCTCCGTCCCGCCAGGCCGCGGGCTCCAGCTCCGGCCTGCGCGCAGGCCGGGCGGGTGGGGCGGGCCTAGGGGCTGTCCCGGGGGCTGCCCCAAGCCCCGCGCTGCCCTCGGAGGACAGGCCCTTCCCTTACCATAGCAGCGGCGGCGGCGGCGGGATCCGCGCTCAGTCCCTCCGCTCTCTCCGGTTCCCGGGCGGCCCCGCAAGATGGCGGCGCCGCGCCACGTCCGCACCAGGAAGTGCCGTCACGGCGGGGCGGGGCGGGGCGATGGCACCTCCCAGCCGCCAGGGGGCGCGCGAGGCCGGGCCGCTCTGGCCGGCCGAGCGGAGCGCGGCGGGGCGGGGTCGCCATGGCGACGGCGGCGGCGGCGCGGCGGGACGCGAGGCGGGCGGAGGTGGGGCACGGGGAATACGGCGGGACAGAGCGGGACATGGGGGCGCGGGCGGAGGTGAGGCACGGGGGATACGGCGGGACAGAGCGGGACATGGGGGCGCGGGCGGAGGGGGGGCACGGGACTCAGCGGGCCGTGGATGTGGGCGCCGGGCCGCCCCGCCCCTGACTTTGCCTCTCGGCGCAGCCCCGCCCGGTAGAGAACCAGCCGTACGACGAGAGCCTGGAGCTGCCTGAAGCCGAACCCGGAGCCCGCTCGCCGCGGGCGGGGGGCGCGGGCCGCCTGCGGGACTCCCGTCGGGCCGGGGTGTCTGTCGGAGCGGCCGAGCGCGGGAGCGGCGAGCGGGGCAGCGGAGGGAAGGTACGAGCGGAACGGGCGGGGGGACGGCTCGGTGAGACTTGGTGATATCCCGTGAGACCCGGTTCTCTCGTCCAGGAGGAGGCAGCGGCACACCTCCCCGGCCCCGCCACCCTCAGCGAGGATGACGACGAGGACGATGAGGACTCGGAGGAAGATTCCTCGGAGAGCGACTCGGAGGAGGACTCGGAGGAGCACGGGGCCGCGTTGGAGGGGTGAGCGGTGTTCCTGGCCAGAGGGGCAGGGGCTGAGGCTGGTGGGTGCCGTTCGGGCCCTGTCGGCTCTGCCGGTTTCCCCTGATCCCACGAGGCTGAGCGGAGTCGTGGGCATCGGGACAGGCAGCTCCTCCCTCCTCGTCCCCGATGCTCCAGGGTGGTGGTTCCTCCAGGTGGTGAACCGGTCCCGGGCTTGTTTGCTGTGCCCAGGAGAGGCCACACCCAAGGTGTCAGCCAGGCTGGGCTGGCAGGAGAGGTCCAGCAAAGGGAAGGACCATCTCCAACATGTCACTCAGGTCCTGATAATTCTTCTTTTCCATCGTTTTCAACTTCTAAGCTATTGCTGACCCCCTAATTGCTATCCTATTGCTGCCTTTGTGCAGAGCACTTAGCCCTCTTTTGACAGCCCTGTGTGGGACTGAATGATCACAGATGCCCATCATTCAGGTGCTTTTCTTGGCCAGCAGGTCCAAGGCAAAATGGGGCCCAATAGTGCTTTCCCTGTGCAAGAAGTGTTTTCCAGAGAGGACTTGCTGCTTGGTAGTTAGGCTTCCCACACTTGTCTGCCCCAACTCAGGCCTGGTTTCTGTTGTACAGAATTTGCCACATGTTAATCTTTCCCCACTACTCTCTTCCTTTTACTAGTGACTTCAATCCAGCAGATTTTGACTACCTGCAAGTGTCCTCTGAAATCAAAGATCTCTTTGAATATATCAAGAGGTGAGTGGAAGGGTTTAGCCTGCTTTTGGCTCTCCTTTGTGTCAATTATTGCAGCACAGTTCCTAGTCACGAATGCTGTGGTGGTGTTTTTTTTCCAGGTACACACCCAAAACAATAGAGATTGAGCACAAGCTGCAGCCTTTTATTCCAGACTTTATTCCTGCTGTTGGAGACATTGATGCATTCCTAAAGGTACGGTTTCTTCAGGTTCCTCTCTCTGTCCTGCCCCATGAACCGAAGTGGAACGCAGGGTCAGACCACGTAGGCGGCCAGGCCGTGCAGCCTGGGCCTGGGCTGTCCCTGCGCTGTCAGACATGATGGGCGGGGACACCTGGGAAACTACACTAGTGGCTTGGTCACCTCTCAAACAGCAGTTGGGTAATGTGGGGCAAAGGCTGGGTTTTTCCTTCTCCCAACACCATGTGCTTTTCAGGCAGCACCGTACTCAGAATGCACATCTGAGAGAGCCCACAGGGAGGCTCTGTACAAACCTGCCCTGGACTCCACAGAGAACAGGGCTCTGTTTTCCTGCAGGTTCCTCGTCCCGATGGCAAGCCTGACAACCTTGGCCTGCTGGTCCTGGATGAGCCCTCAATGAAGCAGTCGGATCCCACTGTGCTCTCCCTCTGGCTGACAGAGAACTCCAAGCAGCACAACATCACAGTGAGTCAGGGAGAGGGAGGTCACACTTGCTGCACACTTCCTGGAGTAAAACCATGGCATTTTACTCTTAGAACTGAGAACTTGACTTTAAAAGCAGCAAAACTAGACCTTTTGCTTTAATCCGTAGTTTTAAACTGCAGTGGATCTGAGCCTTGCTTCAGGCAAGTCTTGATACAAACTCTGGGTCTGTTCACTTCAGGTGATGCTTTATTTCCTTTTGGTTGTTCATGCCCAGTTTTAGTTGGCATTTTGCCTGCAGAAATCCATTGGTAAAGTGCAGCTGGGAAAGAGAGAAGGCCTGGTTCACCAGGAATGAATGCAGGTTTTCCAAAAAGCCCCAAAACACCATGAAACACTTCCAGGTTTATATTTGTGTTTTTAGCAGCAGATAAAAGTGAAGAGTTTGGAGAATGCAGAAAAAAACCCCAAAGCCATTGAGAGCTGGATTGAAAGTATTAGTGAACTGCATCGCTGCAAACCTCCTGCCACAGTCCATTACTCCAGGTGAGCCCTGATGTTGGCAGTGGAAGGTTGTGTGTGATCCTGAAGTTGATGTTCTTCTCTTCCCTGGCAGGCCAATGCCTGACATCGAGACCCTGATGCAGGAATGGTCACCAGAGTTTGAGGAGCTCCTGGGAAAGGTATAGTGTCTGCCTGACCAGTAGTTAGCTCAGCACATGGTCTTAGAAACCATCTGCCATGAAAGCTGGGTGCCTGCTCCATCCCACAGCCCAGTCCTCTTGGGCTTGTTCCTCCTCACGACTCTGCCCTTGCCAGAAGTTGGGGAGCAGCCCAACACTGGAATTCCCAGCTGCTGCCCCAGTGGCCTCTGTATGCTCCCAGGCTCCTGTGGTCTGGGAGCAGATCTGACAGCCCCCTCTGTTCCAGGTGGGCCTTCCGCCTGCGGAGATGAGCTGTGACCTTGCCGAATACATCGACATGATCTGTGGTGAGCTGGGGAGGCTGTGCTGCTGTCACAATGTGACACTGGCCTGGCACGCTCACTGAAAGTGAGAGCTTTAGCTGCAGGCTCAGCCCCGAGCAGTCGGGATCATTCCCCACTGCTTCAGTGGGAGGTGGGCTCTTGTACTACAGGGGTCTTTGGTGCATGGAGGCCCAGGGGGTGGTGGGCAGTGGGGAGCTCAGCCCTTCCTGACAATTCTCTGTGTGGGGCAGTACAGACCAGGTGCCCTCACGCACTTCTGATCTCACCTGCAGCCATTCTGGACATCCCCGTGTACAAGAGCCGGATCCACCCTCTGCATGTCCTCTTCTCTCTGTTCTTGGAGTTCAAGAACTCGCAGGTATGCAGCTCCACCCAGGTGCTGCTCACTCAGCTAGCAGCACTGCACAGCTGCTCCCTTCACGTTTGGCTTTGTGGTGCAATGGGTGTACAAAGGGCTGTTGGGCCTCAGAGAATGTGTTCTCAGCCGCTCCTGTCCCTGGTGCCTCTGCCTGACACAGGGAGCTGGGCCGTGCTCCGGGCTGAGGTGCCATGTTGATCAACAGGCCAACACAAGCCAGAATGCGTTTCCTTGGAATGACTGCTCACGCAGAGCCAATGTAGCCAGCGGGTTTAGACGCATGTGTGTGCTCTGAGCAACGGGAGTCAAATCTTTGTGTGAGCATGTTCTTTTCCCTGCAGCACTTCAAGCCCCTGGCTGATGGGCAGAAGAGCAGGAGCCCACCATCCAACCCACCCTCACAAGAAGTGGAGGCAGAGGTGCTGAGCTTTAATTGATGCTTCACATTAAAGCCTTATCTCCTGGATCACCGTCTGCCGCTGGACACTTAGATGTACCCAGAGCAGATTGTGAGATGTCACACAGCAAATCAGAAGCCTCTCTGGTCTTAGAGACATCGCCGGGCTGTTCTGTGTTAGGGAGTAGGGCTCGACTCACTGTATTTGTTGCAGAAGCTGCCTAATGGCTCCATTTTTGACTTGTTCCCAAGGAGTTCAGCATTAAACCAGCCTTTCCCAGTGTCAGGCTCTCTGTGCCGCAGGTGCTGCAGAGCAGAGGCTCCTTGAGCACATGCTACGAGGGCTGGAGCAAACAGGAATAAATTCCACACTCAGACACAACACTCAGATCTGCTCAGGGTGTTGCAAGCTCTGACCTGGAGATCTTGAATCTCCTCTGCTCCTTATTATTGAACCCCCTTTCCTGTTGAGAACAGTCCCTTAGCTCCTGCCAAGCAGAAATAACCTGTGTGGCACCACAGAGATGCTTGAATTTAGTTTATTGCTGTTGGGACGGCTCTGCTCCGCTGAGCTCCCACCTGTCTGCCACAGCAGCAGGGACAGGGACAGAAAGGATCATGCAGCAAGTGAGTCGCAAACCTGCTAAAGCAAAGCTGGTCCTTGGCTTTACCCCGGGAGGAATTGCAGTACTAGTGCCTGGCTATAAACAGCTTTGATGCATTTTGATTATAACAGAATATTGGTAAAGTTTGTGGACTACATAAAACCATGCCTTGGCTGACAGCACAGCTCCCAAACCCTGCATTGCATAGCATAGCACAGAGCTGGGGCTGGCCAACTCCCACTTCGGATCACAGCCTTCCTGGCACCCTTGGCTGCGTGGCTCTGGGGGCTGGTACGTACCTGGTGCCGGGCAGCCCTGGCTCACAGGCACCACGCTGCAGCTCACAGCCAGATCTCATCACTGCTCGTGCTGGGCACTTTGTAGATGCGCCCGGACATTGGGAGCTGGACAAAACCTGCAGGACAAAGAATTCACTGCCTGTTGGAGCAGCCACGGAGCTCCATGTCCCACAACACATCTTTTGGGGCTGCTGGCCCACCTGCTCCCCTTACCAAGCTTGCTGAGGACCAGGGAGTTCTCCAGACTCAGCAGAGCACTCTCTTCTCCCCTAGCACCAGCTCCTGCATCCTTGGGGGAAGCTGCAGGGAAGGAAGGGGATGAGAGCCAGGACATCTATCCCTCACCCAGGCAGGAACTGGGGCCCCACCTGTCTCGCTGCACTGGCACACCAGGGTTTTACCTCCATCTTCCTGTGCAAGGTCACCGAGGCGCAGGTTGGGTGGCAAGGACCGGGTCTGGCGGGGCAGACGTGTGCCCTGGGGCTGCGGGGACTCAGAGCTGTTGCAATGGGAGCATTGGCTGGGTGGGCTGTTCCCCTCTGCTTGCCCTGGTCCTCGCACCACCTTGGGCAAGTGGCATGCCAGGCAGGCAGCACAGGATCCCAGGCTGAGCAGGGCGGCTAGGGCCAGGGCTGCTCCAATGGCAACACCCAGGACAGGCAGCTCCACACGGGCATCCAGCAGACCTACATGGGCAGCGCAGACCCCCTCAGCACCCTTCCACCCAGCCATTGCACCATGCCCACCCCTCAGCAGCTACCTGTGGGCAGGAGGGAGGCGGTAGTGATGCCCACACTCTTAGCTGCACTGACGGAGAGGTTTCCAGCTGTGCAGCTGAGATGGATGTGAAGCGAGCGGTTTGCCAGCCCTGGGTAGCTTGTGGCACCCAGGAGGAAAAACTTGGAGGCGTTGGCCATCACATGCCCATCCTGGTCCATCCAGGTGATGCTGGCAGGTGGGTTGGCTTGCACCAGCACAAAGAGCACCAGGAGAAGGCCAGAGCCCTTGACCTCCTGGTAGCGGGCACCTTTCTGCAGGATCTCTGGCTTATCTGGATAAAAAACAGAGGTAGAGAGATGGGTAGGTGGGATGGGGGCAACACAGCTGGGAGCAGGATTTGTCTCACCAGGGTCCAGGAGTGCTTATCCACCCTGTTTGCACCGGACTGACAAGATGCTGCCCTGCTGTGGCTGTGACAGATGCGGGTTATGGTCCTGCTCAAGTTGGATGGGAGCCCCACACACCCTCCCCACATCCTGGTCTGGAGCAGGCTGACACCGCGGACCTTACACTGTACATTGAGGAGGATGGAGGTGTTGTAGGTCTCAGTGGAGGTCAGGTTGGTCAGGGAACAGTTGAGCTGGTGGTCGGAGTGCTGGCCGGTGAGGCTGAGGATTCTGGCAGCGTCCGCAGTCGAGAGGTTGACTTCCTGTTTCTGATCGTTGAGGTACCAGGCCAGTGTGGCACCGCGGACTGGCCGGGGAACCCAGCAGGTGAAGACATGACTCTCCCCGTGCTGCAGTGTGCACACTGCTCGCGGCTGCCCGTCAGTGGTGGGCTCCAGTTCCCCCAGTGCTGCCAGAGAGCCCGCGGCACATCAGAGCTGCAGCAGCGGTCCTGCTCCCGGAGTCATGCACCGGACCCTACCACAGCCTCACCTGCCAAGCAGAGCAGCAGGCGACTGAGCAGCAGTAGCAGCAGAAGGGCAAGGGCAGCCCCCGGCCAGCCCCTGGGACACCCCATGGCATATCAGCCGTGCTCAGCGCTAGGAGAGAGGCAGCTAGAGCAGGAACACGGGGGCGTCCACCACGCTGGGCCCCGGTGTTCCAGCACAGAACAGGGTCGGAGGATGTGGCCCAGCTGCACCTTACCTGCAGCATTGCTGCTACTGTGTCCAGCCCAGTCTGCAGTGCGGCTCTGCGCCTGGGCCCCGGCACGCAGGGCAGTGCATGCGGCGCAGGGGCGGGCCCCAGCACGGCTGCGAGCAGTCATCCCGCTCGCCGGGCGCCCGCCTTCCCCGAGCGCGATTGCTGCGCGCAGCCGCGGGGTCAGTCCTGCCGCTTGCGAGAGCGGCCGGAGACCGCCCAGACAGGACAGGGTATGCGCGTCCCCGTGCCTCCAGTCTGCCCTCGTCAAGGAAGGCGGCCCAGACTTGCACCCACCAGGCCACCCATCTCACCGCGGCTGTGCACGCTTGGGAATCACACCACAATGCCTGCAATACCACAAGCAGAGCCCAGGTGCTGGAAACAGAGGGAGGTTTATTGGGGGTGGAGCAGAGCGAGACAAACACAGCAAGGTGCTTTGGTACTTTCCAGTCCCTGGCTGTTAGCCAGGAGGAGGAACAGGAGCTCTGGCACCTGAGGTGGACCTTCTCCGGCTGCCAGGACATGTCTGCCTGGGCCACCTCAGGAGCACGGCTCTACCCAGCCCACTCGCTGCCTGGCCCATGTCCTGCCCGTCTCAGTCGCTTCCAGTGCCATCGGGGTTGCGCAGCCGAGCGAGCATCTCGCAGAGCATCTGGTTGCAGAGCGCAGAGTAGGGGTTGAGAAGCACGAGCTGCTGTCGGGCGAAGGCACTGCCCAAGCGCGCTGCGCGCTCGAAGTCCCGCCGGGCATCCTCGTCCCGCGCTTGCAGTCGGTGGATGAGGCCGCGCTGCACGAAGCTCTGGCAGGCGGCACGTCCGCAGCCGCGGCTCAGGCGTATGGCGGCGTCCAGGTCCTGCAGGGCACCTGGCAACGAGGGGAGGCATTGGTGGGGGCTGGGGGTACCAGGGGACCACCCGCACCTGCGCTGCTCACCTGCCACGTCCCCGCGCAGGCGTAGGGCTTGGGCCCGGTTATTGTAGCCCGAGGCGCGCTCAGGAAGCAGGCGAATGGCCTCACTGAACCGCTCCAGGGCCGTGCTTATGTCTCCTGACTCAGCCGCAGAAACCCCCTGCAGCTCCAGCTCCCGGACTTGATCCAGCAGCTCCAACGGAAAAGCTTCCACTATTGCAGTGTAAAGGGGAGACCTTGACTGGGAAGTGGTGGCACCAGGACACCCCACGAGGCTCAGTCCCACTGCCACCCTACAGTCCCTGTCCAGGAAGGGAACAGACACAGGCAGGGTGCTGATGCCCAGCCTCAAGCAGGCACTGCTCCGAGCCTGCAGCCTCCTTCCCTGCCTGCCTGCTTGCCCCATGAGGACCCTGCTGCCAGTTCCAACGAGAACCTGGTGCAGCATCACTGACCTTCATCCTGGACATCCTCCTCCTCCTCATCCAACCCTGGGATATCCCCAAAAGGGGTGCTGGGGTTAAAGATGGTCTGCAGGACAGCCCTGTCATTCGCCGTGGCCATGGTGCTCTCTGTGAGGGGGCTGCAGGCACAAGCAGGCTGCCACGGCCCAGTTAATGTTCACCCTGCCTCATCCTATCGCAGCCTGGGTGTGAGGCCCCACCACCTGGCCAGTGCCCCCAGACAGTGGCCCAAGGTGACCCACACACACTCGAGCCGAGGGCTCCTCACTCTGCACACCCTGTGCAGTCCTTGGTGCTGGCCAGGGGATCCCATGCCTTGTGAGTGTCCTGGAGAAACAGCAGCTCTTCAGTTCTCAAGAAGAAATGGAGAGAGCCCTCTGCAGCAATAAACTTGACATGTTTATTAATTAAACTATCACTTAAATAAAAAAAAGTGCATAGAAAATAAACATGTTTAAAAACTCCTTTTTTTGTTTTTTTTTTTGTTTTTTTTTTTTTTACAACTATGTACACTTTTTATTTTTACATTCAGTCTTTTGCAGAGCTTTCAGCATTTTTTTTAACTATTAAAGTATTTCCTTCTTCCCTGTGGCAGGGAGTTAACACTGATGTACTTTAGACACATTTCCTCTTTAAAAAAAAAAAACAAACAAACAAACCAAACAAAACAACAAAAAAACCCAAACAGCCAGAAGATTGGAAGAACACAAGAAAAAAAAGGTTTTGTTATACATGATAAGTTGTCAAGAAATGTATTTCTAGAACATAACCTTGCCTTTGCAGAGCTTTTTTTTTTTTTCCTTTTTTTTTTTTTGAAACAATTATTCACCTACCTGTAGTTACTAAAGAGACTGTAAGTTCAATAAAAGAAACACCACAAGTATAGTTCTCGGCTGATAGACAAAGCTACTGTACCTTGTTAAAAAGATACCAGGAAAGCACAGAGCACATTTTTCCCTATATGTAGGTGGTACCCCAACATTCATAACCAAAATGAGAGGAAGGAAAGGAAGAAACCAAGTTGTACAAGTACTGACTGTAACAAGAAGGGCCAGGAAAGGCCGAGCTGCCCGCTCCCAGCTCCCGGCCCTGGCTGCCGGTGGGAATGTGCAGCAAGGCCTTCCCGGAGCCGTGAGCAACTGTAACACAATCCTTATCTATAGTGTTAAGAGAATTAAAAGCCATGAACCGATACTGAACTAGGCTTCATTACACGGTGCATTACTATATTAGTTCCTATATATATTGTATTTATAGTTATAAAAAAATTTGCAGGTGTCGGGAGTGGACCAGTGTATGGGTGAATGGCATGATTCTGCACAGACCGTCCTGCTGAAGAACCCGGTATTGCTTTTGAAATGAAAGAAAACCAGAAAGAAAAGATACCCAGCCCTTTGCAATGACCCGCTTCTCCTTTAAAAAAAACATGTCGGTTTGTACAAAAAAAAACCAAAAACGCCCTAAGGTTCCTTTTTTAGTATTTTCAGATACCATGATCTGCATCAGTCCTTAGAAAATATACATTCATACACGGGGAGCTGGGTGCTCCTGGCCAGCCCAGGCTGAGGATAGGCAGGCTCAGCTGCCCTGGTTGCCCCAGCCCTGCTGCCACTTGCCCCACGGGCCCAGGCTGGCCATGGCGGGCGCAGCTCCCTGGGGGTACACAGACAGTTTCACTGGCCACAGTGGCTCCTGCCAAGGCAGCCGCAACGGGAATAGCAGCAAAGCAGGCAGCCCGCCGGCTCGGCTGGTCCCGGCGGGAGGAGGTTGCCTGGCACTTGGATCCTGGGGGACTCCTGAGACACAGCGCTCCCCCCGACCCTCCTTCCCACTTCTCCCCATGTGGGGTGGCTCTGGGCAGCGCTTCCCAGTGGAGCCTCCTCCCGCAGCCAGGAAATCGGGAGGCGGCAGCAGCGCAGGGGTGAGAAAGCACGGCGTAGCGGAGCTCTGGGATAAATTCAGGGGCTTTGCCATGGCGAGGGCTGTGCCCCCACCCTGCATCAGAAATGGAAGGAAAAGGGCCAAGAGCAGCCGTGCCCGGGGCCGAGATCCCTCAGGCGGGCACTCTCTGGGCTCCCCAAGGTATGTGCGTTCCCAAACTGTCAGTGCATCAAATCATCTCAGTAACAAATGCAGCGTCAATGTGACTTTGTTTTCAACAGTTACCAACAAATAATCCTCACACAGTGCAATAACAAAAGGAAATCGGCAGGTTCCGAACCTCCGAGCGCTGCTTTTCCTTCTCAGGGCAGAGGAAGAAGTCTCAAGACCAGAGAGGTGTGGATTGGGGATGCCCCTCTGAGAGACCTGGGGAGTCAGCAGGCACTCCCAGTCCCTTCCCCACCAACTGCTGGTGCCGGTTCAGAGCAGCCCTCGGATATGTCGGCTCCAGGAAGAGAGGCTCCCGTAACAACTGCAACCTAACCAAAAGGAAAGCTCAGAAAAGCGAGGGTGCTTTCTGCTTTCCTTTCTACACAGAAAAACCCATCTGCCTTTGAGAGATAGACTGTGGGAGGAGGTGCGTGTCTCAGACTGGCCTCGCAGCAAAGAGGTATCGAGGATCAGGTCTCATCCTATCTTGTTTTTCCTTTTTAAATTCTTGCAGGATGCCAGTGCAGGCAAGGCAGAATCAAACTTTCTGCCCGAGTCACACATTCTCCTCCCACAGAGCCAAACTCATACCATGCTGGGCGGCTCTCCCTCCTGCCCCCGTCCTTACAGGCAAATACAGTTTAAGGTCCAGCCAACCCTCCTGGAGACAGTTACTGAAGTCAAAAAGGCAGAACAAGAGTAGAAAACAAAACTAAAGCAACCCCCCCACTGGAGAAAGGCTCAGACTGTGTCCAGCCAGGTATTTCCTAGAACCGTCCTATGAAAATAAAAAAAAATCATTAAAAAGAGATTCTCTTAAATTAGGATAATACCACTGTAAAAAGCCTCGTCATAAGTGCTTTCCCCTATGAAGTGCTTCTCATAGAAAAATATACAAAATATATTTACATTTATAAAACCTTAAATACTAAACTGTAAACAGAACAGAGCAGAATCCAATGTTGTCACTGTCAGGCTTGGGTCTCTCACCTCTCTCTCTGGTTTTGCTCTGAGGCACAGGGCAGACCCCATGGGAAGGAGGACTCACACTGCTCCAACCAGGACGGCGGTGTCCCTCAACTTGCTCAGACCTGGCCTGGTTCCTCGTCCACTGCGCCAATGCCTCACGCATTTCCTGTAAGTTAGGGGATGCTGGGCAGACGAGGCCGGCTGGTGCTTGGCCTTGCCTTTGCAGAGAACTTTGGCTCTGTTTTGGTGCCCTTGCTGTGTCTTCTGGGGAATGCAACATGACTACACCCAGACGACTGACCATGACAGGCACCAGCCTGCAGGGTCACTCTCCTGCCTGCCTCCCACAGCCTTCGGACACTGCGGCATGGCGGAGCAGAGTGGGTGCCTCCACACCAGTCCTCCCTAGCTCCTGCTCTGCAACAGTGTGCAGCCAAGGCTGAGGCTGGCTCGCACTCCCCTCTCTCCCTAGAGACTTCTGTCCGGTTCCTTGGGACACCGCTGGCTGGCTGCGCCAGCAGCTCACTGGGCAGAGGAGGAAGCCAGCTACTGGAGACAGGACCCAGAGGACCACTTCCCTCCCACATGGCTACAGAGGGAGGGCGTTGGTAAACGAGAGCCTTTGCTGGCAAAGACTTACAGTGCCCCAACTGTTGGCACAAGCCCTCTCTTGCCAAAGAATGCCAGGAGTTCCCCTACTCTCAGGCAGGGATTTCAGAGCAAGATGCCAGCAGAACTCTTCTTGTGTCTAGTTGTGGGCTGCTCTGTTCCACTCTCCTCATGAGCAGCCAAGCCAGCCCCCTGCACCACAGAGCCCTGTGCAGGCAGCACACCTACTCCCACTCACACATAGTGTTTTGCAGACATGCAGTTCCAGGGGGTCATTGGTGAGGCACAGCTCTTCTCCCCAGGAGGCAAGCTCAAATATTGCGCTACCCAACCACCGACTCAGCCCTCAGAAGGAGAACTTTGAGCCAGGAGACAGAGAGGGACACGACCCATGACTGCTGCCCCGCGCCTGGGGTGACCTCCCCCACCCTCCCACTCATTAGCCCCACGCTGAGAAACAAATATGGGGGCGGGGGGAAATGAGAATAGCAAAAACATAACCACGCTGAGGATCTTCTCCAGCCGCCCATGTCTCTCACAAGGGTGAGTGTGCACATGCGAGACATGAAGATGTGGACTCGGACAAACATAGCCGCCAGTCTCAGGTCCCTGAGCCCAGCCCATCTTCACTCCTGCTTCTGGCCTCTCTGTCCCGTCCGAGAGGCCAGGGAGGGGCTCACTTGAAGCTTTGGTTCATCCCAGGCCCTGCAGGGCTCACTTGCAGCTGATGGAAGTTCTAGTTTAAAAACTTCCTACACTTCTTGGCACCGCAGTTACAGGGCAGTTTGTTGCTGGCGTCTTCAATGGGGAACTTGTAGTCATAGGTGAGCTCTTCCCCTCTGTAGATTTTGCGCATGGCAAAGATGACAATGTGTTTCTGGCCATCGATGTTGATGACCCGGGAGTAGCAGTTGGGCTCGCAGGAGTGGTTGATGAAGCGGGCCGCATTCCCGTGCATGGTGGCATCCACCACTTCAGAGTCATCAATGCGGAACATGTAGCACCCGATGCCCTATGCAGGGAGGACAGAGGAGGGTTAGCGCAGGCAGGGCAGCACAGCCACCCCAGCAGACAGCCCAGCTCTGAGGGAGCTCTGCAGCCTCTCTCCACCAGGCCTCACACACTCCTGCCTGAATCCTTTCATGCCCGCATTCACTGAGACTAATTTGAGACCCTGCCCAGACCACAGAAGGGAATGAGAAGTGCCTCTTAAAGCTCCAGCAAAAATGAAAATAGCCCAAATCTGTCATCCCAATTTGTGATGTTCCCAACAGAATTTTCATACAGGCCTGTCCTACCTTCACAGCCACTTTCTAGCTCTCCCAAACTCTTTAAGAACATCTACAAAAGCCCAAAACTCACCTTACTGTCGTAGTATTTCTCTCGTTTGTCAGTGAGGATGGAGCGAATGACATTGCCTGAATATTCTATCACCATCTCACCTGCATCGATGTTCCTTTTGCAGAACAGACCCCGGCCATGGATAGGAGACCTAAAATGCAACAAGAAAAGTGAATTATTTCAAACGAGACAAGCAAAATTCAAGAGCATCAGATTGCAAAGGCTGCAGAAAGCAGGCTATTTGTGACAAGGACCACCGTGGTACTGTTAACCCTTCTCTAAGGGAACACTAACAAGAACACCACCAGGTCACTCTGCCCACATCTGAGCTATTGCCAAGGTAAATCCAGGGAGAAGGAAGAAGGAAAAAGCCCCAAGCCTGCTTTTCCCCCTCAATTTTGCAGTCTGGCTTCACAGAAGGTTTCCAGTTTCCACCTTCCCCTATCCTATAGGCAATGGTACCAGAGCAAAACCTTACCTGTAGACACCAACTGCCTCCTTCGAGGTCTTCTTCAAGTGCCGGAAGCGCATGGGCATTGGCAGATCCATACTGGTTGCTCTCCTAGAACAAAGAGGCACTGCTAAGTGACGACCTGCATTTGAGACTCTGTGCCATCTATTAACTGGGGCACTTTCCAAGATGGAGTAATTTATACACTGTGACACTGCAGCCTACAGAGAACACAATCAAAATTAACGCAGTGTTTTCATACATATATATGTAAAAGGATCATTTCCTCCCTTTCCTCCTCAAATTCTCATCAGATTGTTTTGCATTAGCAAGGAAAAGAAGCATTTGAAGGCAAACTGGTCTGGCGGTCACCTTCAGCTGTCACCTCTCTTGTTATTGCAGGAGTCACCTCTATGTCTGGCAGTGCTTGGCAGCTTTCAAGGTTTAAACACCCCTCAAAGCACGCAACCCTTACCTGAGCCAAATCTGCTCGTTTTAACACCCCAACACTATTTTCCCCTTTGAACCTTTATGCCCTGCTGCGTACCGGGCTGATTTCAGCTGCACTTCTTCCTCTTCCTCGTCATGCGGGTTGTATTCTGGTGGCTGTCGGTGTTTAGAAGCCAAGAAATTAAACATATCAAATGCAGATTTCCTGCAATTTAGAGAGACCAAAGGGAGTTTGTTTTACTGTCTGAAAATAAACATGTGGTTGCCACAACAGTCTGATGTGTTTACTGCCTCACACCTTGCCTACTCTGTCCTCTCTTACAGCCCCTGCACATGAGGGTAGGCACAGCAGGTTCTGACAACCTCCTGTAATAGCCCCAGCCAGGAAAGCTTTGTTAAGCCAAGGGCCACAAAGTGGCACAGGAAAATGCACAGACTTCGAAGATGCCAAATGGTTGATTTTCATGTGCCAGCTGTTAACATTTAACTGAGAGCTTTAGTGCTGCTGAGATTTGTTGCTCCTGTCCTGCCACAGCATTAGTTACAGAGCCAAAGGGCTGTTAACCCCAATACCAACAAGCCTCACACTTGCCTCAGGTGGACTTCGGCCCGAGCAGAGCCATGTGGGTTCAAAGGAGGTTCATTGGCCTCCTCTGGCTTGTGAAATCTGAACTTGTAGTTGTGGCAGTGCTTCGCTCCATACAGTTGCTCAATCAGGAACACAACAGTATCATGGATAATCCCCAACATCCTCAAACCATTCACACCTGGAACAAGAAATAGAGCACAACAAACACTAACTATCAGTGCAGACTTAGAGCAGGAAGATATAGCAGCTTGTCACAAAGAGCTGGGACACCACACTGCTGTCACAGCAGCACTGTATTAGCTATTGCATTCTATGTGGGAGTTTCTAATCTTTGCATTGCGAATAAATTACCCTCCATAAAGCATGCAGCAGGTTAACTGGAACTATTAAGACTCTAAGACCCTCACAGAAAGATCTGTTTGCTCTCCTGCATTCAGCAGAGGGTGTTACCTGCAAAGGACAGCTGCTTCAGGCGGGCGTTTGAACGGGCCTCTTGCACCTTGTCAGTCAGCGACTTCCAGGCATCTGCAGCACACACACAGGTGACAAACGGTGACAGGGTATCCAAGTGCTGGGATACTCATATTTAAATAAACTAATTGGAGAATATGAAGTTTGCAACTTTCCACAGGCCATAAATTAAGATCCTTGGATCCAGTTGCTTTAATTCTCTTGAAAAGTCACATTGACTTAAGGGAAGGCAGGATATTCAGCAATTAAAAAGTCTGGACACCCACTACTCCACTGTGTGATCCACATTGCCTATTTCTTGACAAACTATGGTTCAACATCATTGGTCAATTGATAAAACAAAATGGGTCAGTGATATACATTCCACTGAATATATTATGTTGCAAAAAAAGAAGAAAAAGAATAGAATCCAGACATTATCAGGAACTAGGATTGTTCTAGGGCTGCAAAACAAGAGATTTCTCTTTCTCTCTTTTTAAAAATCTATAAATAAAGCAAATAAGAGGTCCTCAGAAGTAATAATTTTATTTCTAGTAAGGACAGGTAAAACCAGTACAACCAATACTGCACGGTTCTCACCTTCAATGCTTTCTGCGCAGATCTGAAAACCATCATCACTAGAGATCTCAAAAACCAAACCTTTTTTTGGTTTCTTCTCACCAAGACACTCTTTCCTCTTTTGTTCTTGCTGAAGCCAAAACATAAGAGGGGAGCTGAAAGTGCTCTCTTCCTCCTCGAGAGCTTTTGAGCCTAGAAAAGACAGAAGCCAGCATGAAGATGGGAATTGGAAAGAACAATGCTTTTTACACCTGGTGTTCCACGACTGAAAATAACTTACTGACTTGCCTTTTCACCAGCAAATCCAGCCAAGAAAAAAAATGCTACAGAGCGTTGCAGTAAGAATGTGAAATCTCAAGTGCTGAAATTCTCACAAACTAAAAACAGAGACAAAACTATTTGTCCAAGATCTACAAATAGCAAACAAATCTTTCCTCCCCTTATAGCAAGGGAACACAAACTAATAGCTCTGAGCCTTTTCCTGACAGAATGACTAACATAAAAATCAAATCTTCAAACATCACCTTCCCAGTCCTGGGAAATTCCAAGACTAGATTGTTTTTGAAGAAGTGACATACCTGCATTTTCTTGCTCATTTGTTGAGTTCTGTGTTGATTGAGGTTCTGGGACCACAGCTGGTTGCCTTGGGAGGGAAGGAGGAGAACATGGGGAAAAATAGCTAACAACCTGCCTCATTTCCTCACCGACCCTGAGCAGTAGTCCATGAAAACTTGAGAACTAGACAGATAAAAGAACCTTTTCCAGATCAAATGTTCTGACATCAGTTCAGTTGGAAATGAGCAAACAAAAGATTCTACTCAACAGCATTTCTGTTTGCAGCCTCTATCAGTCTGTGGGCAGCAGCCTAATTTCACACAGCCAGTGACCCACTCTCTGTGTCACCCCCACTCAGGAATAAGGTGTAGGCCAACACGCAGTCAGACACTGCTGAACGAGCATCTCCTCAGGGGGCACTGAGCTTCCCAGAACTACACACAGCTTAATGCAAAATGCTTCCATATTTCACCTAAATGTGACTGTACATTCCCCACTGAAATCTCCCCAGGCATTTTAACTAGGAATGCCAGACTTCCCGCATTCTCGATACAAATGCCCTTCAGCTCAAGCGAGCAGAATCACAGATAAAGGTCTGTTCATCTCTTACCCTGCAGACTGCCCACGTGGCTTCTGCAACAGCTGATCTACGCTGGCTGCATCCTGCGCATCTGCCTTCACAGCAGGAGTCCTGGAAGAAAAAGATTTGGGAACATTCAAAATATCTGCCAACCCGTGTGTGCCATGAATGAGACTGGAAAGCAGGAATGGATCCACTGCGGATTGCCATGACGGACTCGGCAGTTCTGCAGAATTGCACAAGTAGCAACAACAGTTCCTAAGATACAGAGAACCAGATCACACTTCCAGCACCGCATCAGAATCAAAAGTTGCACTTCACAATTTGCCTTGACTTGCACAACTTGCTGGAGAAACTAGTGCAAGATTCTCTCATACTGTTACAAAACACCTCAGGAATGAGCAAAACCAAACTCTCCTCTTACCCTGTAGCTGAGACTTGGGATACAGCAACAGCCCCTTTGTCAGGAACATGAGCTTCAGAAGAACCAGCCCACATGTGAGAAGTTTTGTGCTTCTTTCCATTCCCTTTGTCTAACAATGGCTGGATGCGTTTGATTTTTGGCTTCATTTTTGTGGCACCCAGCACAGAGCTACTCGCAGACTGCTGACCAGGTGATGGGGAGCCTCCTGGAGATGCCGAGCTGGCATGCATCACTGACGAGGAAGCCTTGCTTTGTTCGAGTCCGGTACTGTTTGGAACATCAACCAGCTGTGGAAAGCTTGACAACTGCGTCGTTGCCGGAACTGTGCTAAGGTCCAGCTGGGAGGATGAAACCCCGGTTTTGTTGGCTAAGAGCTGCGTCATGTGCTGAAGCTGGTATGAGCCTTCTGAGTCAGCAGAGGATGGAGCAACTGTCATGCCCATTGTCTGTGCTGAGGGTAGAACACATATGCTTGATGCAGCTGTCATGGCTGCCGTAGATGGAGTTTGAGATGCTCCCAGTTGTGAAAACATCCCGGAACTTGGCGGTAAAGTCATGTGCTGCTCCTGAAGACCAAGGCTTTGCTGACTAGCTTTGATCAGGAGGTTGCTTATCGAACCAAGGTCCCCCAATAATCCAGGGCTTGTTAACGTTACTGAACTTTGTCCCAAAACATGACCAGGAACTGACCCACCAGTACTAGGGGCTGCCGTGGCCTGCATGGACACAACATTCAGCACTGAGGAACTCGACGTTAGGCCTGATACAGGCCCTGCTGGAAGGTGACTGGCATCTGGACCAATAATGCTGGGAGATGTGCTGACTGCAGTAGTGGTCCCACCTTGCGGAAGCAAAGATGTTTGCTCAAAATACATGACCCCAGACTTTGACCTTTTGATAATATTGGGGACAGTTCTATGGGATGTTGAATTTGCAATGGTTCCCAAATCCAACGGGTGATTAGAAATCTGGGAAGGAGCAAAATTAATTAAGGTCATGTTGGAGACCATATCAGAAGGAGCTATAGCAGAAGGGGTTCCAGAAGGAGCCAGCTTCTTGTTCTTCCGTGACTGCAGACGAGATATGGGCCGTTTCTTGCCCAGGGCAGCAGCTGGTGTAGAAGCAGCAGTACCAAGGTCTGTCCTCTGACTAGCTTCAGACACTAAGAGCTGAGGATCAGGGGGTGGCTGCACCCCAATTAGAAGACCTGGTGAGGGACTGCTGATGTTTGGTGGGAAGCCTGTCTGAGTGGGTGTGGAGAAGGGATGTATATGCTGGTGATGGGACATGGGCAGGAGACCCTTGCTTGTGGGAGGGAATAATGACTGAGATGGGGGCAAGCTCGGATTTAATCCTGTGGTCAGTGTGAGCCCGCTCCCCATGGGCCCCAGAACTGAAGTGCTGGTTTCCATCACACTCTGCGCAGAACTAACAGAGGGTGTTAACTGTATCTTTTGGGTGACACCATTGGGAAGAGTTTGGAGGACATACAGGGGCTGCATGTTTTGATTGACAACCAGAAGTTTTTCTGCGGCTGGCTTGAGGTGGGGTGGTGTCGTTTGCACCGCAGCATTGGAGATCTGCGAGGGGCCAGGACTCTCTGTGGAGTTCGGCACATACTTCTGGCTCTGGAGGGGAACAGTGGGTGATACCGGCACCTGGATACCCGGAGTCCCGCTGTTTCTTGTTAAATCTTGGTTGCTGCCATGCCCTTGCTCGACAGGGCCACAGGCCGGGCTGGCTATATGCTCTGCATCTATGTGACCCTGGATGAAGTGATCGGGAGTCATGTGTCCTTCAGGGCTGGGGTCTACCCCTGGACTCAAGAGAGCTGCATCACCTTCCCCTGAGGCAGATTTTTCTGTGACTGTCACTCTCTTCTCTCCAGACTCTGTGGAAGGCAAAGCAAGCATTGACCTCTCTCCCGAGGAGGAAAGTGAAGACTCTGAGATGACGGCAAGCCTATTGTGATTTTGGCTGGGCACCGTAGGGCTGCGAGTGGTCAGAACAGAGAGATCAGAAGGAAGCTCCAGTGGCAATTCAAATTGCTCCTCTGCTGATATGGAGGAAGAGACACTGCTGTCCACTGGTTCGGTGGTGGGCAGCTGCTGGGAGAACACCTCAAACAAACCCATATCCTTGCCACGGTTGCTGTCAAGACCTAAACCTTCTCCAAGCGTCAGGAGTTCAGATGATGAGGACTCTGGGCTTTCTCCCAAAGCCTGCATAGATGGTGTGTTCTTCAGCACAAAGTCCATGATGTCAGAAGGGAGTATGTTCCCACAGTCATCACTGTTGTTATTGTCAGAGTCAGATTTCAGAAGTTCTGTGTTGAATGTGTCCAGTAAGTTCTTGTCAGCAGGTGTGCTTGCGTGAGCCCTGCGGCCCGTTTCCAGTGAGCTCAGCTGTGCTTCCAGAGAGTCCTGACTCTGCGCTTTAACCCTGCTCACAGGGTGGCAGTTATCCATCTTGGGGTCAGTTTTGTGGACAGTGGAGCTCTTGGTGACTTGCACTTTCTCACCAGCTTCTTCAGTTCTATCCAGCTTTAAGGTCTCTGTCCCATTCTCTTTGCCACTCCTTTTAGTTACCTGGCTGACTTTTCTGGTTGTTGCTGTGACACTTGTATCACTTTCAGTTCCATCATCCACACCATCTAGCTGTGAGATTTTTGGAAGATCACACTGCTCCTCCTCCCTGAATAAGCTATGGGATGTGAGCCTCTCCTCTGTGTTTGAGGAAACCACCGTCCTTGTAAAATTGTAGTAGTATAAGTCATCTTCATCTGATGTGCTCAAGTCATCTGCTCCATCCACTTGTCCTTCCGCAGACCGCTTCCCTCGCTTCTTGCCAGTTGAGTTACTGTAGAAGGGAATGTCTTCCTCTCCATAGGACCTCACACCATACAGAGGAGTCAATCCAAAGAACATATTGGATCTGGCCCGAGCACTTCTCCTTGGATACCTCCGCTTGTATGACCCTTCTTCTTGAGCTTTAGCGCCATCCTGGAGCATCAAGCTGTTATCTTGCATGGGCAAATTTTCGTATGTGTTATTCTGAGATTCCTGTGTTGGTGCTTCATTTGGACTTCCCTGAATTACAGGGTTCTCTTCCGGGCTTTCTGAAGCTGAGGAGGGCTCTGCCAGAGCAGCCAGGTCTGCCCCTGCAGACTGAGTTTCGGCATCACTTTCCAGCTGTGCATTTTTAGACTGGTTTTCACTTTCCATCTTGAGAGGAGTCAGAGTGACTTTAACAGTGCGTTTCCTGGGTGCCTGCGATTCCTTAGGGGCTGCTTCAACCTGCACTGCAGACCCTTTAGATGGCCCTTGTGAAGGTGGAGACTTCTCACCAGCCTTTTCAGCAGGAATATTATTACATAACCTCGGGCTAATTTGTTCAGTTGTCAAACCCTGATTGCCAAATTCTGGTTTCAGTTCATCACTGCCCACTGCTTGACCTGTCTCTGTAAGAGATTTCAGGGAATGCTTCTCTTTAAAACTGTCTTTCGTTAACTTTTTGCCTTTCTGACGCCTGTCCCTGGGGGCAGTAACTACCTGCTCACTTGCTGCAGGAGATCTATTGTTTACTCCAGCAGCCTTCAAGGCCTTTGCATCCATCTCATCAACCACAGTTGTTTTCTCTGGCTGTACAGGTTCCATGTGCTGATCTCTGTCTTTCCTTGGGCCTCTCTGATGTAAAGGTGGAAAGGGTATTGCTTCTTTGGAAGAAAATGATCCTGAACACTCTTGAAAGGTTCCTATTTTAACATTCATTTCTGCACCCAATGAACTTGTTGGCTGAGTGGACACTTTAGAGCTTCCTCCAGAAAGAAAAGTATGAGACGAATAATCTGTGTCCTTTGAGGTTTTCATCTTCTCTCCCTTAGAAGCCACACCTTTGGCTATTAAATCTGAACTGCTGGAATGTTTCCCTTCTGTAGATTGAGATGCATCCAGCTGGTAAGTTTTATTTCCAGTTGTAGCCACTGTTTTCTGAGAGCCTGAACTGGTAGAGCAACTTTGAACTGGAGCGCTTGGAGGACCTGTGCACACTGACCCCACAAAGCGGTCAGTACTTTTGGCAGTCGGTTCATATTCTGAAGAGGCCCCCATGCTGGAAACTGAAGACACACTGTGCCTGGAGTAAGTGTTCCCAGCTCGTGTAGGGGAAATCATCCGGAGTTTTGATTGTTGCTGTGACAAAGAAGAGGTGCTGTGTCTCCGAGAACCAATGCTCTTAAGTCCTGAGGACAGCAAAGGATCTCCTACTGTCACTATTTCATGGGTCACCGGGGTAGGACTTCCTGAGAAACAAAGGCAAGACAGACTGTTAGGTGATTTTAAACCTTCACAATCAATGCACATCCAATTCCTCCATACAAAACACAAGAAATTAAAACCCAGCAAAAGTTTTCGGCCAAACAACGCCAACACGGTGTTGATACTTTTGGGTAGGTGTTAAAAACCTGATACCATCAACCAGGATCCAGCAAGTTTGTATCTCAGGGTTTGCTATCTCAACTTCAGATGTGTATGTTCAACATCAGTTTGAAAGAAAACATTAGTCAGAAACAGCTGCTGAATTACAATACCAGATTTCCAATTCTCTCTGGAAAAATACTGACTGAAATATTAAGTCCCTAACTGGTATCACAGGGCTTTTGGCTCACTACTACTATATGGCCCAAATGCTGCCTCTTTTTCATCCCAAGGGAATGTTTGTTTCAGTTGTGCATTTCTCGGCAGGCCATCTCTACTGTGTAATGTTAGAACTTTCCCCTCCTCAAACTATTACCATTTCACTGCTTTCTCTAGAAACAGTAAACTAAACACCCCATTCTGAAAGAAGCCAAGAAAGACAGGAACTAAACCAAAAATATTTCCAAAACAAACTTCAATCAAAATCAGCAGGACTAGAAATACCTGCAGAGGGTAACGGCCTAGAGCCAGGAGACCTCTGTGCGGATGGGTAACTTGGCGCCCTGATCCTGGGACCCTTTGAGACCACTGGATAGTAACAGGAACTCGAAGTCTGAGAATGCAAGGGACGATCTGGTGATACTGGGTTTACAATTTCAGGTGCATTTCGGATGTCTTTTGGTAGAATTTCTGTTGTTGAAAAAAAGAGAAACAACAGTATAAGCCATCACTGAACGCTAAAAAGCTATGATCTGATAAAGTATATACTATTACCATGTTCCACTTGGAGAATCAGGGTATTTGTCAAATAAACACGAAGTCAAAGATCTGACATCAGATAATGTCTGGTTTCTTCTTGTAAGAACATTTTCAAATACTTGTAGTAATTGCTCAGCTTACACATGAAATTCCACCATGTATTTATAGAGTTTAAGATTCTGTGTTAACAATGACGACGACTATAAACATTTAAAAAATCTTTCACAGCTTTACCCTTGGATACAAGGAAGCAATTTGGAAATACAGAAGCACAATATAACTATTCAACATTGTATTGAACAACTCCCGTATTACAGACCAACACCAACACTCCAAATACAGTTTGAAATTTTAGATCACTAGAAAATTCTCTGAGTTGTAGACTAGAAATCATCCCTGTAGCAGTGTTCGTTTGGCTCAAGTTTTCAAAGTTAGCAGTAAATCCAGGAACTTAAAGTCTTAAGATGCTGTAACATGGAAGCCTGAATTGGATTCTAGACCAAATTGAAGAGATTTGGTTTAGGAGATGCACTATGGCAATACCATACAGAGAATATACTTCTATGAAGTCCTTAAAAGATTACCTGAAAGGGGAACTGGGCTATGGGCAATTGTTCTATTATCATCATGTTCTACAGTGCTGTTGATGTCAGGTTCTACGACTGGAGGTCGGCACTCCATGATTTTGCAGGTATACACACAGCGCTTCCTGGCATCCGTTGTGCTCCAGTACACCCTGGAGCACCTGGAAGATAATTCAAACAAACCAATTTACTCAACAGCTGAGTAAACCTCATTTCTGTTTTAAATTTTCCATTTCTCAAAACTACACTGGCCAAAGCCCTCCTGGCAGAATGCACTGCACACCCAGCTTAATCAGAGATTCCTCAGAAGTGTAGGAAAAGCTACAGTCAATTTTCCTATATGTTACTTCAGTACTTGTTTGACATGAAATATAATGAAAGACATCAACTCTTGAAACAGCTTATACTCACTGATAGCCAATGGGAAACAACTTATCTTCACAGTCTGAGAGGTCATTCAGAATTCCTAAGCAGTCTATCGTCATTGAACCTGAGCAGAGAGAGGAACAGTTCTGTGAACCAGATTCCAGCACCAAAGGTGGATCAAGTATCCAGAGACTAGATCATACCAATCATCATGTGGATGTTCTCTGGTTCCAAGCCACTAAGAAATTTTCTTCTCAAACTGATCCCTTCAAAGTCCACAAAAACTCTCCTAAGAACTTCAAACCCATTCTCAGGAACCACCTGGAACAAGAACCAACAAAACCACTTGTTAATTAAAGGAACCACCACATGTATGGTACGCAGTTTGTCCTAACTGATCCTCAGTTTGGTCTTTTGGTTTTTGAACTACCACACAGCACCACTTGCCAAACTTCTCTGGGCCAGTTGTATTAGTGACTTCTTTTTAAGAGCACTGTGGTCCAGCCCTTGTTAGCAAGAAACACATTCAACACTAACTTCTAAAAAGTGTTCATAGTTACAGGCTAACCCCACCTTCAGAGTGTGAGGCAGAGAGTGAAGAAAAATCTTACCTCTCCTTTGATCAAGTCACGATGCCTCTGGCAGTAAACTTTCTTATCGTCCAGAAAGACACAGTTCTTGGCTCGTGAGCACATGAAATGATAGTTACTGGTACAGGAAGTGAGGCAGCAGCCTACTGTGGCACCTGACTTCTGGCAGAACTCACACCGCTGCAAAAACAAAAACCAAAAAATTAATCCCTTCTAAAACCAGACCACCATTGCTATTGTCAGTTGGGTTTTTTTTGGCACAGACAGTTGTTAAGAGTAATGCCTGATCTCCCGCTTCATTGCCACTCCGTTTCACTACAGTGACTCACACACACAAGCGAGACATGGAGGAGGAGGTGGTGAGAGGAAGAAGGATCCCTCACATGGAACAACTTTTTCATTTGTGGACTGGTTCTTCCAGGCCTTTCCCAAACTTTCCTGCTTGTGCTTCATATCCAATCCTCACACTTGCAAGCTTCACTTGGTCTCCACAATATTTCTGAACCGAGCAAGGATAAAATAACTTTCCAAATACCTTCAGTCAGTTCTATTATATATAGTGTTAAACAAAAACTGCAAGGAAAGGACAAGAGAAGAACAAATGCACACAAGGCATCTTTTAGCTGGGCTCCCATCTTGTGATTCTAAATCAGCGTGAAGTTTAACAAAGTGTTCTTTGCTTCTACCCACCAGCTGCTTTCCCCGGATCACAGCCATGTGCACGTTTTTCAGAGAACCATCATCATCTTCAAACACTTCTGCTGACCACAAAGCACAGTTCACATGTGTCCATTCGTTTTGGCCAATATAGAGAAGACGTCCAGCATCCTGAAGAATAGAAGGAAACGTTCTTTTCAGATGCTCTAGAAGACACAACTATTCACAAAACCCATCCAGTCTAACCCACAGCACCAAATCTACAGCACTGCTTAAATGGGCTCCTAGAGAGACGGGCATGGGGCAGATACTCACGTTAGCACTGTCATCACCATATTTCAGGCACAACGCACACTGCCTGTTGTCTTCCACATCCGGAGGTGGGTTCAGTTCAGGACTATCCTCTCTACTTCCGTCAGAGCCTTAGAGTTAAAAGAAAGAACAGTATTTTTTCTTGAAATTCAGGGAGGCAAAAATTCATTTGGAGGGATTGTCAGTAAGTGAACATGGTAGGAGAGTTTTCAATAGCCAGCTTGGAAAGCAAAGCAGATGTCAGCCTCTGCAGAACCTTCATTCCGGGGGAAAAGAGGTGGGTGCAAAAGCATTCCTGGGTCCAAGTTTGGCTCAGAAACATCTCATATGTTACTGCCTCTGAATGATTTCAGGTCACAGAGGTCTCCAAGACAGCTGCATTTCTGGGTTTGTGACTGGCAATCTTGACATTGGTTCTCTTACCAGAGATGGGAGGTGTAGGAGGATGTAGAGGAGTTGGTGAATCTGGCTCTCCAGGCCCTTTGAGTTTTGGAGCTGGAATGATTTTCTTCATCAGAGGGGGCTGTTCAGTGCGGTTGTTCTCTTCACGCTCCTGCCACTGAGCATAATTATGGTCGAGCGACGGGGGCAGCACCGCATTCGGTAACATACCACTGCTGAGATGCAGCAAGGAGTCAGTGTCACACCTGGCTGCACCAGAGGACCTTATGCCCTGCCTACCAGGGCCTGCCTACCTGACGTCCGCCCCCCAGCATCAACTCCATTAATTACCCACATGCCCCCCCCACCAGTCACATCTTAAGGTTAGTGATGTGGCTGTCGGCTTCTTTGAAGGGTAACAGATGCAGGAGGGCTACCCCAAACGGAGGAGAGAGAAGGAGAGGGAAGGAAGGTCAGGACTGACAAGCCAACGCACAGTATACATAGTTCTAAATAAGAATTTCAGTTACTCTGCTTAAAACAAGGAAGTGTGTACAAAACACGGGAATGGGATTACTGTGTAACTTCTTAGGAAAATCTAAAAAGGAAAAGAAAAAGGGAAAAACAGAAATTCCAACCCCACAAACAGGCGCTTTCAATACGTTTTGCTTGGCCAGCTGGCAAACAGCAGGGTGTTGCAGTCAGATAGAGAACAATTACTTACTTGCTTGTTACTTTATTTGGCTCCCAAAATCTGGACTTTTTTACACTGAACCATGGAAAAACACGCTCCATTTGCTAAAGGAAAACAACATCCCATGAGAAAAGTTGGACAACATACCAAAAAATTCAAAGACGTTCAGCCAAGATATACACATGTAAATGCACAACTAGTAACATTTCATTAACATTAACAATTCTGACAATGTATTATTTTATTCCTGGAAAGACCCAAGCAAGGCTAAATGTGGTGGCCCTTTGGACTCCAACATCAACAAGTAGTGGTAGGATACCAAGCAGATTTCAAAGTAACTGAAGGCCAGCTCACCCGAATAAAGAAGGACTTGACCATGCTGTTGGCCTTCTTAATCTCTGGCTGCCCCCCATCAGAATTAATGGCTGCTTGAATTATCTTCACAATGTCATCACTAAAATCCAACTGTAAGAAATCCACAAAACTTCACATTAACAGGATTGTCTTTTGCACAGCTATACCAACCACTAATTTTTTAAGGCATCAATGACATCAAAGACTAACAAGACATCAGATGACTGTAAGATTGAACCAGAGCATCAACTTAAAAGCAGAAAGGGAATTTGGCTGAGAAGAAACAAGCAGCCCTCTGCATTTGTAAACTGGCTGGCAGAGCTGCTACACCCACAACTGTGGTTGACTGCTGACTGGTTTTAAATCCACTAAACTAGCTGTCTCACAAGGATTTGATCAAAATCTGGTGCCAGGACATTTGCCAACCACTTTGCAATATACAATGTTCCTCAAGATTAAAAATTTTGTAGGAAAAAAAGAGGAAAAGGCTGCTCTCTGCAAAGAGAACTGAACCATGAAGCCTTAGTTTCCAGCTAACCAACTAGCAGCAGGGCTATTTGGCCAGGCCTTCAGTCAGAATTTGCATGTTCAGAATGACCTGTCCTGCTTTTATCTACATACATGTCTGACTAAGAGCAAATGGGGTATAACCAAGTACCACTGCTGGCTACAGAGAACCCCACAAAAGCATCAATTACTTGTGTCTGGACCAATATTAACCAGCATCAGCCAGAACTATTTTTAGCAGCATGATAACCCACTTCCTTGTTCCTAAAGAAAAGGCTTAAACTGCTCCGTTATGAACACCATAGGTAATAAAGCAATTCACAGTGTCTAGTGACAGAGTGGAACATGACAACTTTGACATACCACAGAAGTATAACCTCCTTGATCCATTTTCCTTTTCACTCCTTCCAGATCCAGGGGTTGCTGCTCCTCCTGTTTACTGACTTCTGTTAGAACAGGAGGATCGGGACCCTCAGGAGAGCTTCTGGATGGGATACTCTCTTCTGTCTCAGGATTTAAATCAGGCGGTTTTGCTGCCTGTGAACACCAGCAACGAGACAGAGAGATTGACTACTGAAATGCAGCTACTCCTGAAGATACACTCTCAAGCACATTTATTGGCCCAAAGATTCTCGCTAATGTGAAGAAAAGGAGACCAGAGTTCTGAATTTCTGTCCGAAATGTAGGGGCAACAATGAAAAGCTCTTGACCAGCTTTCTGCTGAGACCTGTAAGGTGCACAGCAGGACAGAGCCATCAGGCGGTAAGGATCAAACTCATTGCTCAGAAGTCTTATTTCTGAATGCGTTATTTCAAGACAAAGATCCTGTTCTTCTGTCAGAAAAGCACCTTCACCATCACAGAGCTAAATCCTCCCATTCCTTGAAGAACTTTACCCTATTTTTCTTTCAGCTTCACAAGTTGTATCACAGATACCCACTTCTCTGCTTCCAAAGGAATCAACAAAAGAAAGAAAAAATATAGATAAATCACAGCACGTTGTTCCAAGTACGATGCAGACACTTCTGCAGTATGAGGCACAGCAACAACTCAACAACTCAGCTGAGTTCTACGTACACTTCAAGTCAGAGTAACACCAACAGGGCACAGGCCCCAGCTTACCTGTCGATACCGCAGTAAGTGGCTGGTAGTTCTGGAATTCAACAGGGCTGTTAAAACCTGCTTCAAGGAAATCTGCAGCTCCTTTTCCAGTGCCAGACGCCATTCTGCAGGATGCTGGTCTGTACAGTTAATGCAGGTGTACGCAACACTCTCGGGCAAGTTGGAGAGTATCTCATACATTTCATCTGGAGACAAAAGAAGACAAGATAACCATCTGAACTGCTTTACTGAAGGATACAGGGAAAATCCCTGCCCTGCACTTGCTGCCTAGCTGAAACACTTTTCATGTAACAAAAGCCCCTTGTACAGCTAATTGAGGGACAATGCCTTTGAGGAAAGTCCTGTGCTTTCAGGATGTCATTGATATTAGCACTGGTTTACCTGTTGTCACTCTACAGGTATTTTTCAGGTAGGTCACAACAGGTGAGCATGTTAAAGTAACACTCTAGTACAAAGGTCCAAGACTTGATTGCTTTGGTCTAATCACTGCCCCATGTTTTTCAGTACTGAGAGGATGAGGTTTTCCTTACCAGAAAGGTTTTCACATTTGGAGTGGACCCAGCGGTCGCATTTCCCACACTGCATCATCTTGCTCTCGTAGTCATCATCATCGTAGCATTTGTCACAGAGAGGACAAAAATTTCCTGCAAACAAAATGGGATCTTATCAGAAGTTTGGGTGCCAAGCACACCTTAAAGGCTCTGTGGTTACTTACTGGTTGCTTAAAAAGAAAGCAGCTCCGAACACCCCTCCCAATAAACTGCCAGCACAGTCCCTTCTACTATTATGAGGCTACAAAAAAAACTTTGGAAGGCCACCAACTACTTTAGAATTCCATGGCTGGGCAGCCATTTTTTGGGCATGGCGAGACTAACAAAATACTATATTCAAGAGCAAAATGAAAGGACAAAGATGACACATAGGCAAGAAATTAGGTGGAACATTCAAAACTTTCTATTTCAAGATTTTTCCCCAGAACGCCCTCTGAGGTACAAAGGCATCGTGTACAGCAACTAACACAAGGAACAACCACTTTACAATAGAAATTTTGCTTTAAAATTGCTTTTAAGTCAAAAGTATTTTAAAATGTCTTTTCCTCACCTCAACTGCTACTTGAAACTCTGGGGCAACAAGTGTGCAATAATTCCTTTATATGGCAGAGTGTTTACATGCTGAAAGCCCCAAACTTAAAGCAGTGGTGACTTCGGTGAGCCACTGCACAACCTAAGATCCTGGCTTTGAACTATTACGTGTGCTTTCAGGCTCGACCATAACCAGCCTGCATTGCTGGCTGGACTGTGCCAAGCTCAGGTGCCACGCTGGCCCTCTGCCCACTCACACTGGCTGATTCAAAACCAAGCAGCTGAGGAAGCTCCTGCTGTAAAGAATCACAACTTTATGTACCTTTAGCAAAGAGTTTGGCACAATCATGACACAGGGAGAAGTCATGAGACCACTGTGCATCCCACCCTTTGCCTGGTGTTGTTGATCCACAGCTCTTGCAGCGAACACACTTGGTACATATCTGGAAAATGAATTCATTTGGCATGAATTACTTGCTTTTATCCAGCAGTTTCTGTGCTTTCAACACATTTCATAATTTTTATTATTTCATAAGTGCTGAGATGTTACCCAACAGAACAAGGAGTTTTAAATGCTGAAACTTTCACTGAAAAGAACCGAGCTCATTTCCTTTATGGTAAGATGGTGATAATGCAACAAGAGAAAACATGACACCAAATCACAGTATAGTTCTTTTGTCCTTCATATTTGCACTGAAGAAAATATCACCTTTCCCTCACATAAAACACACGTAGTTGTGGCAGTTCTTCTGATCTAAAACACAAAGTCCTATTTTAACAGTTTTTAAACTCTGTATGTTGTAGAAGGAAACACGTATGAAGTCTTAGAAGCAAATACACTACAGGCGCTTGTTTAGAACAAAAGCCTGAAAGACACAAATTAGCACATTAATCTGAATTGTCTCTCAATACCAGAATCAATGGGTTTGTTAACAAGGTAAATGCTTCCATTTTAAAGACCTTCTTCCATGTTATGAAACTATGATCAAAAAACTCACTATGATCTTATGACTTACTACAACTGAAAAAAGGGGTAATCTCTTTAAAAATTCTGCTTTCTTCAAACATATCAACCAGCCACCTCACTATCTATTTCCAAATGTACTTTCTGATGCAATAGGCACCTTGCCTTGAAGAGATGAGGAACTGCATCAGAGGAAATCACCTGCAGAGCTCTGCTCCATGGCATTACCATCAGTCAACAAATGAATTACCCAAAAAAGAAATTAAAATCCCTCACCCAAACTTTCTTTTTCTTGGTGGGTTTTGTTGGGTAGTTTGGGCCCAGGCACTCAGGGTGATAGCTGTTTCGGCACTTGTTACACTCCAGCAACTGCTACAAGAATAAGGGAAAAAAGCATTAGTACAGACACCCTGCAAAGGGATGCAAAATTCTGGACTTTGCCATTTTTGATTGGATTCCCCCACTCAGGTCATGAGAAAGAAGCTGCAATGGAGCAACTCAAGAGGCCTCCTCCCCGGCGCACAGAGACTCTGCTCCTGGCACATGCTTGCTGGCCGCCCTCCGGAGCGAGAGGAGCCCTGGGAGCAGTGGGGGTGCTGCTCAGTCTCCCAGTGGTTTTGGGGTACCTTGGTGGCCTGGTGCTGTCTCCCACAGACGTGGCAGAACTTGCAGCGACGGCAGCACCAGTTCTCCAGCTGGTCTTCCTGGGGCCGCTCGCTCTCCTCCAGGCAGAATTTGTGGAAGGGCTCACAGCAGACCTGGCAATATACAAACTGCAAGGGGGGAGAGGCAGGTTTTAGCAAAGCAGAAGCTGCTCCATGTTCCCAAACCAGCCCCCTTGTGCTCCGAACTATTTTGAATTCTGCTTTACAACTGACAGGACAAGATTTTAGGAGGGAAACTGTGTATTTCAGGTAACCTAAACACCGACTGGACACCTCACGCCCACTGGGAGTCTGGTACCTGTTAACTAAGTGCTTTGAGCATTAACAAAGGCCTATAGGGTTCTTCAGGATCTCCCTCCCTCACTTCCTCCTTGTATTACAAGCCAACTGCACCAGAAGACACACTTGGTGCATGAAGTAGGGACATGCAGAGCAAAGAAAAGTCTCTCCCTCCATTCAGTCCACTTTGCCATTACAAAGCTCTTCTAATTTCTCTGTATTCTGTCCAAGGCTGGTTGTATCAGAAAAACAATCATCCTCAGGGCACAGACACTGCAGGCTCACAGGGAACGTGGGAATCATTTGTCCTCTGGGGGCCCCTGACTAAGAAGGGGATGGCTCCATGCCCCACAGGGCCTTCATGGACCTCAAGTGCACTGATGTCCACATCCAGAACTTAACCCCCTTTTCCCCTGCCCAATCATCAGAACCCAGGCCCTCCTAGAGCACTAGCACCATTTTCCCAGGTCAGCTGGTCTGGATGCTGAGAAGGCACCTATCTACACCTGGAAATGCATTTAACACATCTCAATCCAGCTCTTTAGGCAGCGCCAGAACCTTTCCAGTCATGTTTCTGTAACAGTTTGCAGCTCTTGGCAGATACAGATGCACCTGGAAAAGTCAATGCTGCCTAAAACCCTTTAGCACCATTGGGCAGTCCTTCTTATTTCAGGTTAAAAGAGAGCAAAGCTCCTGCTTTACACCAGATGTGAGTTCCCAAATTTAGAGACATGGGTGCTCTCAAATATGCTGTTCTTCACAACTCATACGCCTCTAAAAAAAGCACCCTTGAAGTTTCCAAACTGATTTTAAATACCTTGCCCGTTAGTATCTTGGGACAAATTCTAGCAAGGACAGATTTACAGGTATTATTTTAATTTCTTCTGGATTAAGGTAATTATAATTTTTATTTATTTATTTTTGTAACAATACAGTGCTGTAATTAAGTCATCAACAGCAGAACACAATGCTTTACCTCCACATGTCCACTGCTGGCACAGAGAAAACACACCACCCTGGGAGTAATAGGTACCGAGGTGACGATGCCTAACCCACCCATCTCCCAAACATTCTCCACTTCACAGTCCTCCTGAAAGTACAAAAGGACACATCACCATGCAGAACAAGGCAATACAACATCAGTACAAATTGCTCATGTGACTGCTTGGTTCTGGGCCTGTGATTAAGATGTCTCAAACTGAAATAATTTGAACGTCTACCTCAGTCTACTTTACAGTGTATTCTGGGAGAGTCACACCTCGGCGCTGTTCCTGCCGAGAGCGCTCAGTGGCATGCTAGAGCCTTCCTTCTAGGGAAAGCAAACCTAAGGAACAGGACAATGCTTTTCACAATTGCACAAGTATTACTAAAAGTGAAATTTCAAAAGAATTATACTTTATTAAAGCTCCATATTTGTATAAACACTTATGAGATCTCACTATGATCTCCAGTATCAACACTTATAGATGGACTGAAAAATTATTAGGAAAATATTAATTTTTATTATTATTTCAACACTGTTGTTCAAAAATGTACATGATTTATCATTTTAAAACCCCAGATATACCCCAAACGTTGTGAATTACAAGTTACTAACATTTTCCCCAAATCTTGTTGGCTCAAGTTGTGGTAAGGTTTTAAAGTTCCATCTTAATGGAATAATTCTTCATAAACCTCAAATTCTTGCTCATCCTCACACATTGACAGTTAAGGTTTTAAAGCTTTAAGTGTCTCTTCATCCAGTACTCTAATTATAAGAAAAAAAAGGCATAACAAGCTTTTAAGAATCAACCAAGTGACTTGTCATGAGGCTCCTATTTTGCGGTTCCCTCTGAAAGGTACCAGACACACAAACTCAGCAATTACTGCCAGCACTTTCAGAGGACTCTAGTTCCAGTGTCTAGAGCCAAGGGACATTCAAATACTTAAAACATTTTGTCCTCTACCTTGAAATCCACTCGGATTCTGTGGACTCCATCTGTAGGTGGCTTTTGCTTGGAACTGCTGCCATTAGTCAGAGTGCTGAGCAAGTTCAGTGTGCTGCTCTCTGGCTTGCTTAGAGGAGGGGGCTTTTCCTGGTCAAGCAAAGGAGCCTGCATTAATCCCGACTCTGGACGTTACAACTTAACCAGCATTTATATCCAGTAATAATTCACAAATCCCCAAAGCAGCACAAAATTAACAACTGTTACAAAGCTTTTTCTCCTGGCCAGATTTCCTTCAGCAGGTAGGGAGGGTTACAAAGCTGCAGGGAAGTGACCATTCTACAAACCATTCCCTAAGAGCATTCCATATGCAATTACAGTCCTAATTCCATGTGCTCTACCATCACACTGTTCTCTCATCAGAGCATGGGCTGGTGTTTTGCTGCAGTGGGGCAACTCTGGGTTTAAACAGGCTCTACTCACTTCTCCCTCAGGTTTACACAAGACAATACTTTTTTTCCATGATTGAGCTATTTCTGAGACAAAGGTAGTTGCATATTTTATGGAAAAGCTAGCCTCCACCCTCCAACACACAAATCTACAAAATAACATCTGAACTGAATCTTAGGCATAGGCCACGTTTTTTGCTGTCCACATACTGCCATATACAAGGGAAAATCTAACATCTTTAAGAACCAAATAAAAAAACCTGCAAAGAGTTAAGCAATACAGTTCTACTTTCTAGACAGAAGTTCCAGGTGCTTGAAATTTTACTGACTGTATAAAAAACAGTATTCACCTTTTCTTTTGGTTTCTGTTTCACAGGGAAAGTTGGACGGGGAGCAATTTTTTTCTGTTTGCTTTGTTCTGTGCCTAGGAAGGGGGGGAAAAATTATGAGTATTTCAAGTAACTAACAGCCACCTGTAGAGAAGAAAAGGGAAGGAAATCAGCTGGGTAATGTGCGATGAGTTTTAGACTAGAATTTTTCCACCCTCTTCTGTGGCTGCACCTCCCCAGCTATGAGCAGTCTCTTTGAGGCAAGACTACAAGAAGAGTTTGCTCTGCTCACAATGGAGCACTGTGGGTACAAAGCCACAGAAATCCCAGAGCGACCTGGCTGGTGACTGTTCACACTGCTCTGCACTACATACAATAGTGGACTATACTTTTGCAGTAAAAGATTACATCCTCCTGGTTTCACATTCAGAATGGGAAGTTGACAGACTTAACAATACTGAAAATACTCTTCAAGAGTGGCACAACTATAAGACTCAGAGTCCCAACCAGGATAGCCATCTTTCTCCTTGCCCTAACATACACTGTGGCTCAATAAAAAGGAAGACAGTTCTAAGCAAAATTTTCAAAATAATCTGCTGAAATTTTAACACACCATAAAGCATTCATCAGATTTAAAATGCACCAGCTTTTAGCAGTATTGTTACTTAACAGGACTCAAACATATCGAGGATAAATAGTCCCATTTACCTATTTCTGGTTGGGGAGTCTGCTTTTTCTTGGGCTCAGAAGTGCTAAGTTTAGGTGCTTCTTTTTTCAAAGGTCCTGAGCTTGGTGGCTGAGAAGGAGAGAGCTGGACTGGCTGGCACATCTGCTTGCCAGTCTTTCTGGTACCAGATGCAGGGACCTGTTTGGGCTCTGACACAGAAACGGAGGAATTCCCATCCTCATGCTTTTCCTCAACAGGCTTACGGGCAGGCTCACTGCTCTTCTTCCCAGAATTGTCTTCTCTTGGTACAACAGCCTGAGGAGTTTGTTTCTGTCCAGAGTCCAACTGGTTTTTTCCAGAATGGCTTTCTTTCTTCTCATTTGTCTTGGATTTCTTCTCTTTCTTTTTTGCAGCTAAGAAAAAGAAGCACAGATAAAGCAACACAGACAAAATGGTGTGACTTCAAATGATTTGCTGCTCTTTTAAAACAAGGATACAGACACTTTGATTCAGAACTTTGTCATTTTGTCATACAAAAGAAAAAACTGTACTCAAAAAATAAACTTGGCTTATACTTCAATCCATGTTCTCTCACACCTTGGGCCCCTATTTTGCAACAGCAATAAGCAACACCCTCCTGCAGTAACACAGATTCAGAGCTGAGAGCAGACTTTGCGAGGAAGGAAAAGGAAGCAAAAGGAAGGAAGCAAACCAGTCCAGTCAGCATCAGTCCAGTGCTGAGAGACACTGGGGTGTACAATGTCTGTCAGTACTCACATCTTCCTGCCCCTTGCACCTGCCACCAACAGTGCAGGCAGGTTGGCACCCTGCAGAATAACCTTTGTAAGCTCAGTGTACCCACAACGACAGCACAGAGAGCAAAACCTACAAAATGAAAACTTCTGTCTTGTGCTATATGCAAGGCAAATCTTTCAGCCTACCTTTAGCTTGCTTCTGGAGATAAGCTTTTGAAGGCATCCACTGTAGATTCTGACATTTCCTCATTCTAAAAAGAAAGAACATGTCATGAAATCAGAACAAAGATGCAGACATTAAGAGGGCAGTCCGTAAATACTGAACATCAAAAACTGAAAATAACATTACCAATACACACACTACTTCTGTTCAGACAAAACCGAATACTCTTGGAGTGAGACTGGATTAGGGGACCAAGTCTTTTGCTAACCTGATTCAACTTTATTCCCTGTTTGTCTTACGCTTGGCATATATTGTCTTCTGTAGATTGGGCCAGGATTTGTTTCCTCCTCCATTCCTGCAGCAGGGCTCGTGACTCTGAAATCCAGCCCAAAGCCTGGGCAAAGCTGCTGAGAGCAAGACTCCTTCTAGTCTGCAGAGTGTTCTCACACAGCAATTCTCACAGCAAGTCTTTATAAATAGCTCTTATACCACAACAATCTACTGGTGCCACTTTAGCTGCTGCCTTTTCAGATAGATTATCTAGTCTGGTAAAATCAATTTAATACAGCAATATAAAAAAAAAAAAAGGTTCAGTCTAAGTGACCTGTATAAAAAATGACAGAAGAAATCAAGGAAGAATGGTATTTCTTAATGATATCAAGAGACACCTTTGATATACAAAGTGTCTATAAGCTAAATAAACACCAGCTTGAAAACACAAGCTCCTCATGAATGCAGTTTGGGAAAATAAGAGATAAATATTTACGTGCACATTGCCTTCCTTGCAAAATCCTGTACTGCCTAACAAAAGCCACAGATCCCACACCGAACAATTCTCAATACTCTGCCACTTTCATCAAACTGAGAATAAACCAGAACTGAACTCCAGAGAAAGAGCTCTGAATTGTGGTTTAGAGTCTCAAACTGTTTACAGTCCCTTGCTTTGATCCAGCCTCAGCCCAGGTCAAGCTCAGTCCAAGCCCTGACACAGGGTAAATCTGCTGTTCCTGACCCAGTGCGTGAGTACACTTATCCCACTCCGAGCATGGATTAGCTCAACAGTCTCTCAGACACACTTACTTGCAGCACTGCTTCTTTATATTGCGCCCACCAAACTTGGGTTTGTCTAGACAGTTAGTGCAGACACCACAGTCCTCTGGAACCTGACAGCCCGAACACTGCCCGCAGCGCCTGGAGCGCCGGCCCTTCTTCACCGGAGGTTCTTGCTGTGCCTTGTTTCTGGTAACCGGCTTAATGGGCTTGATAGGTGGAGCAAGAGGTTCAGCCTCTTCTGAGCCAGCTATCGATGACTTATCTACCAAAAGAATATTTCTAATGTGAATTTGCTGATGTCAAAGAATGTTTCAGGAGTGTCTAATTTAGCCCATGAAGCCTAAGTTCATCTGCAGAGCCACACGGATGCATGTGATTCTGCGTATACACGTGTGCACACATGTACATGTGCACACACCCCTCAGCAGGACACAGGTTTGGTGCAGAACACACGTATTTAACACAGTTCCTAATAGCTTAAAGGATTAACCCTGTTTGAGGGGCACTGTAACAGAGAGCCCAGAGATCTTTAACATACTTTCCCTTGTTAATCACTTGAAGTCCTCATTTTAAGCAGTCAATAGAAGCTGACTCTGTATGGACCCACAGATGAAAACCAGAAATCCTAACTCACCATCATTCCCCATGGAAGACAGTATCTTCTCCCGCTCTTCCCACGGTAAGGCACTCAGAGTGGGCATGTCATCAGGAAACACTGCTCGCTTGCGGCCCAGTGCAACAGCTGCTCTCCTGCACACATGTTTTATTCGTGGTCCTCGGACTGACGTTTCTGATGAATCACTCTCTTGCCCCTAGATTTCAGAACATGAGAGCAGACAGTATTCCTAAGAAAGTTACCAAAATGAGGCTGAGAAACATGTAATGGAAACGTCTAAGCAAATTATATCTTAGCTTGCATTTTGTAAGAATCAGGATAAAAACAAAGACTCTGCCTTCTGAGCCTCAGTTATCCAAGAAAGGATAAATGCAAGAGAACAAAAGGTTTGACTCAATTAGAATTACAAGGTAAGTCTCTATCCACTACAGGAAAGCCAACTTGCTCATGAAGCCATGTTATCAAGACAGTGACATAAAAAAAATCAAGAGTCCACTGGAACTGAAGCAGCACCTGGTGCTGACTGATCCAGCAGAAGCCAGTAGTAGATGAGGCTGTCTGAGAGCTTTGCACCTGCTGACGTTTCAGATGAGGAGGTTGGGTTTACTGAGGTGCTAAACAAATGGAGCACTTTAGTGCAATTTTCCATGTTTTCCTAAGATTCTGGAATCTCTCCCACTGAAAGAACTGTCCCAAACAAGCGACTGTGAGAATCTGGGATTCTGCTATACCAGGCCAGTCATACAGATGCATGGGCGTCTTCATTTCAGAGACAAACAGCTGAAGGCTTCTCTATTTGAAGTATGTACTAGTGATTTTCAACACTAGTGCCGCTACAAAAAGCAAAAATTTAAATAAAAAGTGTTCCCTGAAAACGTATCTCACCTTCCCTTCTGGCAGGCAAAGAGGACTGCAGAATAGGGTGGTTTTGGGGCGGGGAAGAGGGAAAAGAGGAAAGTGGTAGGAAGCAGTTCCCCAAATCACATGCAAAATTCCAATGGATTTTCCTCCCTCCCATAAGTCAGAGATCACTGCATAAAGCTAAAAAACAGAGAGAAAGATAAAGGAACAACTTTCTCTTCAGAAGCCAGCTTTACACTCGAGGAGGGTCCCCGAGAAACATCGAGGCCAAGACAGACACTGCATTTTGCTGGAACCACACTTTTCAGAGCAAGTACTGCTCTAGATAATTGCTTTGCTTAGATTTATTCAGAGAAACCCAATAAGCAGCTATGCTGTACTGGTCTCCAAAGTGCATGCAGCTCCCCTCTGAGCTGACTACACAGCAGCTCCCTCTTCCCCTCAGCTTCTGCCCAGGACTCCTTATTTTTGTGTCGTTTGCCATCTGTTGCACTAACAGCTGCTTAGCTTGGCACATTAATTCTTCACGCTCAGTATACAAAAGCTACTTGTGACTTTCAGGACAAGTTCAAAGTAAGATGCACTCTAGCAAAAAACTCAACTTGGAAAAAGGAATACCTGTGCTTTTGGCTGATCTGCTTGTTTGAGGGACTTGCTCTTCTCAATCTTGTACAGCTGGGCTTTTGCCTTTTTCAGAAGACTGGCTACCCTCTTGTCAGTCATTGGCAGTTTGTCTGCTTGAGCCAACATAGAACTGATGGAAGAAGCAGAATGCTTAACAGTGCTTGATGAAGGAGCAGAAAGACGCAGAGCTTTTTCCTTCTCCAAAGATGGCACGGTGGGGCTGAGGTCCAGGTCTGATTTGTCCAGCCCCCCTCTACCTTTCTTGGATGTTTTGGTTTTGACAGCTGCCATATCTACCAGAGCAGCAGTGGAAATGTCTGTCACGGGATCTACTGCTGTAGACTTCTTCCGCCCGGCAGTTTTTTTGGCAGATGATGATGCTGCAGCATCTTCACTGGCTTTTTCTTTGGGCATTTTACCTACAGGAAACAAAGCAGCGCTACTCTGTATTTCTGACCCTTTTCTCCTTTTCTCTTTCCTTGACTCCCGTTTGTTCTCCTTTTCTCTCTCTCTGTCTTTCTCTCTGTTCTTGTCCTTCTCCAGGCCTTTGTCAGCATCTTTATCTTTGGAGAGTTCTTCTGCTGCCCTGTCCTTGTTTTTGCCTCTCTCTGTCTGGGGACTTGATGTGAACCAGGGGAAGAGAGGAGTAGGGCTACCAGATGAGAAAGGCTCTGCTGGAGTGCTTGTCTGCTTCCTTGGTCTCTGGCTTCTTTCTGCTGATTCCCCAGACTGCGATAGGGAATGGGAAGGAAAAGTAAAAGTTGAATTTAAGGCACTAGTGGCAAGAGAACTAACTGAAATACTAGTTAATGAGGAAGAGACAGAAGACTGTGGGGTGAGAGTTGTCAGGTCAGAGGTACTAAGCCTTCCGCTCCTCGTCCTCATGGAGTGCGAAGGAGATCTGGGTTCTGATCGGATGGGGCTGAACGCTTTCCTCTTCCGTCTCCGAGAGGACGTGCCTGTGGCAGAGGTGCCTGTAGTGGCGCGACCGACTGATGAGGGCAAAGTTACAGACTCGAAGATCCGGGAGTGGGCCTCGCTTGGCGTGAATCGTGGTGCTCGCAGCAGAGGACTCCTCTTGTGCATATCAAACCTGGCTCCAGAGTGCAGTGAAAAGAGACGTGTGGGAGCTGTCGCACCTGGTGTTGAGAAGCCAGAGGCAAAGCCAACGTCCTCCGGTGTCAGCGGCGGGGGTCTGAAGTTATCAAATATCGGTTTGCGAATAAGACCCTCTTTGGCATACTTTGCTGATGAGAAGTACTGTGGCTCTGACCTGGAATGTTTCAGGGAGGTCCACCTAAATGTTGGCTCTCGCAGAATCGACTTTCGCTTCTCTTGCATTGGCGCAGCAGAAGCAGGGAGAAAGGGTGAGGCTAACGGTATGGTTGGAGGCATAAGCCAAGGGGTATGGTCTGAGATGCTTGAAGCAGGCTGCAGCGGTGGCGGGGGAGTGAGCAAAGGGGGAGGAGGAGAGGAGGAGGACTGCTGCTGCGGCACGCTTGGTAAGGCTGACAGCTTTTTTGCAGTCCTCTGGCCAAAACTTCTTTCTGTTATCGAAAACCTTCTGTTTCTCCTATCACTGTTATCATTTTCAGGGGACTGAGAAACAGGCAGGGGAGTGTGAACTTCTGGAGTATTGCTTCGCTCCTCAGAAAGCATCTGCATCTCCTCAGAAGCCTGGGAGTCTGTAGATGTATCCACGCTGGGGCTGCTGGACCGCGAGGAATCTGAAGACATCTGAGACGAATGCTGAGAAGCAGCGCTGGACTTTTCACTGGAGCCACAAGATGTAGCGCTAAACCTGCTGTTTGGTGTGGATTCTAGTCTGGATATTTTAATAGGAGGATCGTAGTCTTCATCCTCAATAAACCTTTTGGGTGTTTTGATAATCCGTGAAGAGATCGCACTCACAACTGGCATGATGAACTGTCGAATATTTTTGAGCTGGGTTCTCCCCTTCCTGCCCTGCAGTTTGGCTGCTTCTTTCTCAATCTTTTTTTGTGCTCCCTTTTTAGCCCTCTGCAAGAGTTGCTTAGCAATCGCAGCATCTGTCCTCTTGGTGGAAGGTATAATCCTAACAGGTTTAATCCTGCGTGGACTCTGTCTGATAGCAGCCTTCTCTTCCTTTGTGAGAGGTGGTGCGCCATCCTTTTCTTTGCGAATCCTCTGGGGCTTCTCCAGCTGTGAGTTTATGACTAAAGTTGAGGAAGTCTTTAAACGTTCAGAGGACGGTGGCCTGCCTCTCCTTCGCACAATCTGAACACTCTTCCTCCCAATCTGAAGTTTTGCCCCAGGTTTAAATTTAGATTTCAGTGGGGAAAGCTTACTAGTTCTTAATTTCTTGATTTTAGTTGCTTGCTGAAATGTAGTGGATGGTGATCTCTTGATTTTTTTCAGACTCTCTTTTTCTTCTTTGCTGCCCTTCTGAGTGTCCGACGTGTCCTTCTCCTGTGACAATTTGAACTTCACACTTGTAAGTGTTGGAGGTCTTCCTCGTCTTTTTTCCCCACTCTTTGACTCCTTCTTCTTTACTTTCTCCATGGATGTGGTTTCAGATTTGCTTGAAGGGGAACACACTGATGAAGAGTCTGACAGTACAGCTGAACTTCGGTCAGAACTGCTCCGGGGCCTCCCACGAGGTTTCCGTGGACTAGATTTAACTGAGAGGGAAGTAGAGAATGCACGGAACATATTAAATTTCTCCAAGTGTGGGATAAGCATTACCCAGGTCACACAAGTATATACTCAGTATCAGTCATGCTGCCCATATGTTGTCAAAATGCTTCAGATAATCAACAAATAAAAACAGTTTTATCACTACATGTATAGAGTACATGTAGTATACTTCCCAACAAACCTCTTTTCCCACATAAAATACCACACAGATAACTTGTTTAAAAATGCAAGCTTGTCTTCTCCCAACAACTACATACACAATGGCACCAGCCCAGTACCAACCTCATGCTGGGAAAGAGCAATAATTCTCAATGCCACCTTTTAAACACATTAATTTTTTTTTTAAACAGAGCACAGCTGGTTGAAAGGAAAAAAAACCCTTCTTTTCAAGTGCCATCCATCTGCACTGCTAAGGGAGAGGTCAAGAGAGCAAGACCAACAGGAGGCTGATACAAGACAATTTGCAAAACATTGGTTTTAGTTTTGAAGCACAGTTAATACTTGGCATTGACTTGGAGCCATCAAGCACAAGACTTGATTACTCACCTTGATCAATGCATTTCACTGCACCCTCACCAAGCCCAGCTATTTCAGTTCTGGATCTGCCCTTGCGCTAGCAAGGCGCTCCACCACAGTTTGCTGTTGAGGCCAAGCTGAGCAGATGATTATGGTGGCAGAGCAGAGTGCTCTGGTGAGAGCATTTATTGACAATAAGGCAACGAGGAGTCTACTGAAAGATACTGAAATAGCCAAACCAGTTTCAGACTGTTACTGTTAAATAGCTGCCTCTCCAGAACACTGACATGAGGTTTCAAATACTGGTTTCATCGTATAACTCTTTTACTCAAAGTTTCCTTGTTCCTTTACAGATCAGAATCCGAAACTAACTGCACTGAATCTAAAGACTGGTGTGGCTTTTATGGCAGATGAGATTTGGTGGAATAAACAGAAGAGGCACAGCAAAACTATCACAAAAGAAAACAGAAAGTCAACACCCAATCCTGCAACTTGAACTTACCTGTGGGGGACCTGGTGGGACTTCGTACTTTGACTTCTTCATCTGAACCAAAACCTAAAAACTGTTCATCCTGCAATGAGAAAGAGGATGGAAGTTTGAGGACATGGATATTAATGCTGAAATGAACTCCACTGTGACTGAAGCACAAAAGGATTCTAGAGGATTTTCCTTCCCCCAAAAAGATACTGGCATTTTTTCTTCTAACAAACAGTTGCTAAAAAGGAAATAAAACTTTCATATACACATATACAGCAACTACAGTTTACAGCTATGGAACAACCAAAAAGAGTTACAGGAAAACAAAGGACAAATATATACAGAAACAAACCCTTAATGCATAAAATCTGCTGCTCATATCAAACAACAAAGCTTTCCTCCTGTAAGCTATTATTCAAACCACCCTAAAGACACACTCCAGCAAAAGAAATGTTTCTGTGTGTATTATTCTAGTACAAATGCAGCCCAACTTCCTGCAAACTTATGCAAATCCTCTCTTTTTAATTCACTGATGAAAACCTGACCTGCTGGGAAGCTCTTCCCTCTGAAAGAGGCATGAGGTTAAAGGCTTGCTGTCCCACTGAGGCAGGTGTGTCAGGGAGTCTGTAAGCATCAGTCCAATTCATATGCCACCCAAATGTGTGGTGACATCTTTTTGTTTATATGTCATTCCACCTTTTCTAATCCATTTTCACCTCAAGTATTTATGTTGGCCAGTCTTAACTTTCCTATGAACTTTGGAAACAGAGATGCCACTTGTTGCTCTTTTTTTCAAAGCACTGTGTAATGTGGCCACTAAGCTTTGAGAAGGGCAGGCACAGTATCCTGCAAGTGAAAAGGGACAAGACTGTGAAAGGACAAGGTGAGCTGCACAAAGAAATAACACCCTTTCTTTGTGTTCTGCCTCATCTTTTTTACATGGAATTCCTACTTCATCTACTTACAGGGAAGATCAGGAAGAGCATCTCGGCTACTGACACTGCAGTCTGGCAGACCCGCACCTGCGTCTACAGGAGAGTCACGATGTGATGAAAAGCAGCAAGGCTTTAGACCAAAGCATTTCTCAAAATTTTCTGCCTGGCTTGTGTCTGATGAGTCCCAGCGTAAACAATTCAAACACGGTATGCTCTGACCAGGTGGACATCCAGGTTCTCAATGCAGATAATGCTCTGGCCAGTTAAATACATCATGTACCCCCTTGGGCTGCAGTTAATCGCTGTAAGCCATCACCAGCACATACACCTGCTGGAGCGTGGGGTGGCCCTGCCCCTCCTCCCATCCCTGCTGCCTATCTGCTCTTTGCACTTGCAGCAGAGATGACATGAAAACCAGAAGCAATGATAAAGCAGCATAAAAGAAATAAAATGATGCCACAAGACATTGCTTCTGCCTGAGGCACCTTGCATCACACAGAACCCTGAAAGCCATTCCCAGAAAGGGAGAAGCTACTGCTTCCGAAGTTCAGTCCTGCAGCACTGCAACCGGAGCAAGAGCAGCTGTGGGAGTGCCCAGCTGCCCGCTCCCAGCACTGCGGATACACGGCCTCGTCACGCCTGCCTGCTGCTCCAGAGCACGTGGGCTACAGCAGGATGTAAACACTGCTGTGCGGAGCAGCACTGCCTCTGTGGGCGTGGGCAGGGAAGGGGTCCCCAGCCCTGACAGGGGGGGAGGCTGTCAGCAGAGACAGGTGTGGGCTGAAACCCAGAGAAGGCACAGAGAAACAACAAGTACCTAAGAACAGTCAGGTTTAGAAACACTACAGGATCAGCTGCTCACCCTGTGCAATTTCCTGACTCGCACTGGCCTCCAAGTTCCTGTGGCTGCTACAGATCTCTTCTTCATTTTGTTATTCTGGGTCCTACAGTCATTATTATTTTATCTCTGACTACTAAACCAGTACTCGCCATATTCTTGACAATCACCTGACATAATCCACTATTAGAACTTGCATTATTTTCAAACTGAGCTCTGTTACCTTACTTTTCCAGTGGGATACATTAATTCTGGTTTTGGCCCAATAGCCTGGGAATGATAATTTTTTCCATTTCTTACCAAGCAGTCACCAGAAGCGTCTACAGCAAAAAGGCTCCTTCCACAAAACGGTCACTTTTGCTTCATTTACAACCACAAGTAGTATGACCAATATGTCACTTGTGTTTGCTTGTTCGGTGACATTCCTGAGTGTATTGGTGACCTCAAAACGGTTGCTGTCACTACCTGAGAAGGCAACCCTGTGACCTGTCAGAGAAGATCAAGAAAGCCACTAAGTACCACTAAGCATGTGCCAGGCTAAACCATCCAGTTGGCCATCACATGGCAAAATGCAGCTTTGAGGCAAACCAGGCAGAACAGCCTCCTTCCAGTTTGTCAGAAATGACTATAAACATGACAGATGGAGAGTGATTAAAAACCGTAAAGATTTTGAACGTGGCCTCATTTACCTGGAAAAGAATAATGCAATGCAAAAAAGGCCACTCAGGATTATAAATTAAAGGATGAGGGAAGTCTTGCCTCGTGCCAGACATGAAGACTAACCAAGTAAGCATGGGATGATCTCTCTGTGGGCTACAGAGCTTCCATGTACATCTCCCACGCAAACATTACACTATCCCAGCTGGGTTCAACCTCAGAGTTGTGCACAGATGAAGGAGGACTTTTCCTGAAGTAACCCAGCTAACAAAGAACAGAGAAGTTGCAAGTAAATATTTATCACAATGCTCTTGAGCAGTATTACTTTTCAAACACTTTCCAATTAAAGATCTCAGAGGAAAATCCACCTTCAAAGGAGAAACTATCCTGCAGACACTAACTGATGATCTGATCTCTGTCCGAGGAGTAACAGTATAAACCATACCACTATGGATCTGTACAGTTGCATGGGACTGTCACCAGCACTAAACCAGCAATGCAGCTGCTCCAATCAGCACCTGAAAAATTTTATTTTACAATAGAGTCACCTGACCAGTGCTGTACTTCCCACTCCCCATCTTGGGCTTGGTCCCAGTTAGACACCACCTCATTTTCTTGGAAAGGGATAAGCTATTTTTAGAAGCTCATTCAGATGCCTGCTTAGTGACTGCAGCACAATATCTACCAGACTCCTCTGCTTTCAGCAGAGTAAACACCCTTGGAGGTTGGCAGTTAGTAACCCCAAGACAAACATCGGGTGTTGGGAGACGAGCGGAGCCCACTGGGAGTTCAGGGAGATGCTTCCCAAGCCATTACTTGTGATGCAACTTCAATAATAAACAGCTGAGCACTTGGGGTGACCGTTATGCGCCAACTCAGATGAAGGGACGTTCGTCCCTTCATTGTTTAATTCAACGAAAGCTCTGACCAGGAGCGACGCACAGACTTTGCTGGGGCTTCACCTCGGAGCAGCACCAACCTACAGAGAACATCCTGAAAGCATAGAACAGCTCCTGACCTGGTCACCTCCACATGACAACCCCCAAACTACACCACTGCAGCCATACCCTCAGGCATCACCCATGGCAATACAATGGTGATTAGGGCTGCAGCTTCCAGAGTCCAGTTTTTTTAGAATTAGAAATAATATGTTGCTCTTTATGGGGCTGAGGCTCAGGGTGGGTCTGTTACAACTGTGTTACTGAGCACACAGATCTGTTTTGCCAGAGTCCCGGTTCCAATCTGGATGAGAAATTCTGATTTATGCTTTCCAATCTGAATACAGAGGAATGCTTATGAGAACACCCAAGACACTCTCATTCTGGCCACAATGAGCTTTCAATAATACCACTTCCAGGGAAGACAGTCAGTCAAACCACTACCTAGAAAGATCCAGCTTGCAGATGGTGAGAAAAAAGCTCTAGAGCTGCTGTATGGACACATAAAAAAAGTCTTTTGTGGTGGTCAACTCATCTTTCACTCCTAAATATATATATTTCCTAAAGAAACAGTACTAAAGTCAAACTATGCTCTGTAGCTCAGCTTGGGGGGAACAGCTAACCCCACTCTAGGGATTTTGTGGTATTCTTGAGAAGTGATGAACCACTGACTTAAGGAGTTACCCATTCTCTTCCCTTGTCTCCTCCAACATGGTGCTGTGAAACCTGCAGTTCAGCACTGATGCTAATACAGAAGTGATTGGTCAAGCACTGTTGCAAGTCTGTCCCAGGAGCTTTCCAGATGAAGGAAGAGCAATGTCCAAAAGCCCCTGGAACAAACTCATCAGTGCACTGCTGCTGCTCTGAAGTTGCCTTACCTGCCCACTGCTGGTGCCAGTGAGACGAGCCACACCACCTTTCATTTGAAAACAGCTTCCCAAACTCCTAACAAACTTCCCAGAACCACTCCTCTGAGGGTTTGGAGCACTGCAGAAAGCTGACCAAACAACAGAAACGGAAACATCACCAAGATGGTTAAAACATACTTTTGTTTTCACACATCTGACAAAGCAGCACCCAATTCTTCAGCAAGGGAAAGTGCATGAAGGAGCCTCCATCTCTTGGGCCATGACCTGCATCATCCTCACCACGTGCCTCTTGTTAGATATCAATATCTAACAGTCCCCTCCCTGTTCACGTGCAGTGACCACCTTACCCATGACAGGAAAGGCTCTACACCTCCAACTCACACATTAAACACTCAAGCATTTTGACAGCAACCATTCAACCTAACACTAGGAGAGGAAATTTTGAGACAAACAGAAGAAATTATCTGTACTTCCAGCTCAGGCATGACCCTGGTGGCAGCATGGAAGCTACTCCTTATCCCCAGGACATGTCTAGTGCCATTTCCAACATGCCAGCCACTGGTGAACATCCACAGCTCCAACATTCATGTCATAAAACATTACACCCCACATATAATGACAGCAGTGCTACCAGGGACACCACCATCACCACCACATCCTACTGCCAAACTCGAGCTTCTGCAACTTTCAGCCAATACAGACTTATAGAGGTAACTGTCAGCATGCATCCAGCACACTCTCAGCTTTTATGTCCCAAAGCTTCAATCCCACTTCAGAGATGGACATGGAGCTCTAAACTGACAGGCAGAGCAGATATTTAACAAGTACGTCTAGGCTTCTTTTATACTAAATATTGACATAATGAATCAAGAAAATTCAACCAAATTTTTCTTATTCCTACAGTGCCACTCACACCAAGCTGAAAGGTCAGCACACAGTACAAACACTACTGTTCAACCAGTTACAGCTTCACTGTGCGAAAAGTCCCCCCAGCAACTCTTGCGGTGTTAAAATCAAGTATCAGAACATGCCTCCTTTAATGTGAGCTGGTTTCGAGATAACTCAGCGCAACACTGAGCTGCAGCAGAAGACAAGGGCTTGTACAAAGTGACCTGAATCTGAGGAGGATGCCCTGACACCCCAGAATTCAGGTACCTTTTAAATGAGAAATGCATCCTGCTATGTACTACGAAACTGCCAAGAAGACACAGGAAAGACTGAGTCTAATACTTGTTATAGACAACATTTCTCCTGCATCTAACTTGGGTGATAATACCCAATTTCAACAGGTACCTACACACACAAGTGCACAAAAGAACGAAGTAGAAAAAAAATAAGCATGCAGAGAAGAAGTTGTACATAAAAAGGTAACACAGCTTCTTCCTCTGATTCCCACTGGCTCCTGACCTCAAAGCAACTGCTCAGAGCTTATTCCTGATGAGGAATGCCAACTCGGTTGAAGACTGTAACTGGCTTGGTTCAGGAAGGACCCTCAACCTTGTGGAAAAGGACAGCAAGAGCACTAGGCAGTTACTGAGAGGACATGGTGAGCCCTAATATGAAGGGGTCTCCTGGAAGCCCCCTTCTAGAAGAACACCTCCCCCAGAGCAGCTGCCACATGGGCAGCAGAAACTGCACCATTGCTGCACTGCACACAGCCACCCTCTCCTCTGGAGAGACCACAGGCAGCACCCACGTGCTGACCTCCTACATCTGCCAGAGCTCTTTTCACAGCCTCACCCCCAACTCACAGAGAACTTGTACTGCAGGACAGAAAAGCAGCCTCTGGTGAGTGTAATCTTCACTAGGACTACGACGAGAGCACAAGTCACCAGCTAGGAGAACTATGTCCTTTGATGCAAAAGTGTTTTGTTTCTTACGCATCACCAAAGGAAAGGAACCAACTGGGTGAGTTAACTCAATCTGAATGTTCGTGGGGATCCTCTCTGAGTATGCTAAAGAGCACCAGCATGCTGCAAATGCAGAGTGAGGGAAAACACCTGGGGTCTGCCCCTGCCTGGCTCATGAGGGGTCAGGTAAAACTTAACCTGCAAACACCAAGCCACAAATCAACATTTTTCATTACTTTCTACTGTATGCAATGTTATTGGAGAGAAGTGTTTAGCAGCTAAACAGAAAAGTGATGTAATAAGTAGAATTCTTAAAATCCAGGAGACCCCATGTTAATCAAGCTGCCACACCTGGAATGCATTCCAGCTATTTTATTTTAAAGCAAAAATACCCTAAAGACCAAACTCAAAAAGATATCTCAAAGATGTTTTAGGCCTTTTTTGAGATGCAAAAATATATTTTAAGACAACTAGAATTAAACAACAAACCACAGCCCAATGTCATCTTAGAAAAAAAAAAAAAGAAATAAAAAGAAACAAAGCAACTTGCCTCCCCCCACATGAAAAACCTCCTGGATTGTTAACTCTGTGGTCAGCTTGGTTAGCCAGATCTCAGTCATTTCTGTCCCTGAACTAGCACTGGTGAGGTATTAACTGCTTCCCAGAGGACTCCATGAATTCCATCAAGCCATGTCTACTGCAAACAGCAAAAAAGAGAAGTACCCCAAAGTGCAGCCCCTGAGATGATGGCATTAATGAGAGCAGCGTGACTCACGCCCCAAAGTCTGCACAGGTGAGGGTAGGAGTGTCCCCATGCTCAGCTCTGTGTGTGCAAACACAGCCCCATTCCTTCAGCACCGTGGCCCACAGGAGCTGCCACTCTGCAGGCAAGGAATTCCTCCAGCTCAGCCATGAGTGAAGAGCTCCACTTCAAGGCACCCAATAGAAAATGCCAAAACCAGGTCAGAAAAACACAGGAAAACTGTATTTTCATGTGCATTTTAATAAACTTTGCTACAGCCAGCGATGGGAAAAGAAAACAACTGCTCTTCATATAGGCAAAATACAAAGATACGTCCACTACCCTACAGCTGACAACCTGCCCGGAGAAGACGAGACAGAACTGGCCTTCAAAAATCAATAAAGCCCTCCTGGTACAAAGGACCTGGGGAATTCTCTTGCTGGCGCAAGGATGCTGCTAACGAGCGATGCAAAACAACTGGGGGAAAGGAACGCTGCAGCTCGTAGTAACACACCCCCATCATGTCTTCCCTGTTCTGTCAATAGGTGGGTTGTCGCACTCCCACTCCGGCTGCCTTAGAAAGGCTTAAAAAAAAAAAAATGAAGGCAGGAAGAAGAGCAACTGAAAAAACAACAACAACAACAAAAAAAACCAAAACCAACCAACCAAACAAAAAAACCAACAAAAAAACCCACAAAACCCCCCAAAAAACCAAAAGAAAAGAAAAAGGAGAGCCAGCGCTCCGAGTACCGGCGAACGGCCTCGCACCGGGCCCGCCGCCCCAAGCTCCGCCTGGGCATCCACAGCGGCGAAAGGGAGGAAGAGGAGGAGGAAGAGGAGGAGGAGAAGGAGGAGGGTCGGTGCGCGGCACCCACCGCCGGGCCCGCAGCCCAGCCCCCTCGAGCCCCCGCGCCCGGGGAAGGACGCGTCACCCCACCGAGCATCCTCGGCACCGGGGCGCACCGGGAGCCCCTCGGCCCCATCCATCCTACCTCGCTCCCGGCGGCGGGTTGTGCGCACCGCATCCCGCCCCGCCGCGGGCGCGGCGGGAGGCGGATAATGGAGGCGGCGGCAGGGAGGACGCACCGGCGGCAAGTCGCGTGCGCGGGGAGGGACCGCGAGGGCGGCCGGACCAGGACCGGCACCGGGTCCCGCCCGCCGACTCCCACCACCCCCCACACCCCCCCCCCCCCCCCCCCCCCCGCTGGGCGCGCCCTTTGTGCGGGGCGCGGGAGGTGTGCCCGGCGACGGGCGGACTGTGCGGCCAGGGGTGGGTGGGTGCGCCCGGGTGTGCTCGGGCCGCCGCCGCCGGGGCGTCGGGGATGCTGCGCCCGGGACCCGCCCGTCCGCCGCGCCCCCCCGCCCCCGCCCCGCTGCCCCTCTCACCTCTCCGCTGCCCGCCTCGGTGCCGCAGGCCGCGCGGAACCGCCGCAAGTTGATGCCGATAGTGGCCGAGACCTGGAGCGCCGCGTCGAAGCCGGGACCGGCCGCGGCCGCGGGGCCGCCGGGGCCCGGCGCTGCCCCGCCTCCGCCGCTTCCCGCCGCCCCGCCGGAGCACGGGCCGCCGCGCTCGCCCTCGCCCGCCGTCGCCGGCGCCGCCGCAGGTTCGGCGGGCCGCAGGCTGTGCACGGCCGGCACCCGTAGGCGGGACCCCCCCGGGCCCCGGCGGCCCCAGCCGCCGCTGCCGGGCCGGGCGGGGAAGCGCCACCGACCGCTGTGCGCCATCTTTACTGAGAGGCGACGAGCCAGAGAGCGGGGCCGGGCCGCGCCCCGCGCCCTGCATAGCGCTTTGCCGGCCCGCGGAGGCGCTGCATAACAGCGGGTATCATGCAGGTTGTGGGGTTCCGCCATCCCCCTGCCCGGACACATGAATAAGCCATGCTCGATCAGTGCTAGCCCGGCATAACGCTGAGCGATATGCAGGGCCCCAGGCCCGAGCCCTAGTGGAGCCTCCCGTCCTGGATAGCGCAGCTTCGGGCCGCCGCGGCCCCTCATAGCTCGCAGTGCTATACAGGCGCGGGGCTCCTGGCGAGCCAGCCCCGGAACCTGCCTGACGTATAATCGAGCCGCAAGCAACCCGCATAACCCTGACGGCGATGCCGAGCGGGAGAACGAGCCGCCGGCGCCCAGGACCGCGCATACTGCATAGGCGGCGCTGCCGACCCCCTGCATAGTGCTGGGTCGTATGCGGGGCGCGGGGCGCGGCCCCGGGTCCGGCATGGCAGAGCCCGCAGCCCCCGCGCGGACCTCGCGCCGCCGAGACCCTCCGATGCCCGGCCCGGGATGAGCCGCTCCCTGCGGGGCGACCGCGGCCCCGAGCTGTGGTACCGAGGGCGGGCGGCTCCGCCCTACCCTCCCGGCCCCGGCCTTGTCCTACCTGCGGCCCGCCCCGTCGGTGCCGCGTCCCGCTGGGTGCCACCCCGGGGAGGGAGGTGACGGCGAAAGCACCGGGCTGGCAAGCCCGTCGTGCACAGCACAGCAAGAACAGGGTTAACATCCAACAAGTGCCCGCCGTATTCTCTGAGAACAGCACTGCAAACACACGGATAAGATGTAAATCCATCTGCTTGGGGACATAAAATACCCATTTTCCTCCGAAGCTCATCAGCTGAGGGCAGGGAAGGAGCGAGGGGCGGGGAGGGGAGGCTGTTTGTCTCCGAGAGAGGCAGCCACACACTGTTGTGGGCAAGCTGCTGGAGTCCTTTGGGGTCCACAGATGATGCTTCTGCCTGGGGCTCTGCTGCGGGAGCGGGGCTGGGGGGGACTTCTCCCGAGGACTTCCAAGGAGAAGAACTAAAATTAGATGGTTTCTTCCTCTCTAGGGACTGTGAAAGGGACAGGAGCATTTCTGAACTCTCCCATGCTTTACTAGTGAGGCTTAATCCCATCCTCCCACTGAAGCATTTGCCAGGCCAGTGCTGGTGTGAGCTGCTGCCTCGAGAGGGGCACGCACAGGCAAGAACAAGTCAGAGAGGAGAGGCAGGTCTTGGAGCCAGATCAGACAGCCTTGCTCTCAGTGAGGTTCTCTTGGGTTCAGAATCCTCCTTCCACTCAAGGTCACACACTAAATCCCATGTGTGATCTCTCTCTCTTTAAGGAACATATGCTGCAGACTCCCACAGCAGGGCCCAGCCCATTCCCCTCCTTGGTCTCTGTACCTGCTGGGTGAAGGGTTTGTGATGACAGGAGCAAAAAGCTCAGGTTTGTTGGGGCTCTTTGGGCCCCACCTCCTCCATGGAATGAGCAATCACAATACCCTCCCCAGCACTGGGAGGAGGGCCATGCCAGGCAGTCATGGTGTCCTGGCCAGGCTGGCGGGAGAAGCAAGCACAGGATGCAGGCTGGGCAGGGAGCTAGTCAGTCGCTGCTCCTGTTGCAGACTCTCCCACAGAAGCTGGGGAGTTCACTGAGCCTCAGTTTTCCCATCTGTGGCACAGAAGTGACCTGTGACCAGTTGTGACCCAGAGCTGCTTTTCAACAAGAAAAAAGAAAAGCTTTTCATCCACACAACCTACTGGTTACCACATCTGGAGTGTGTGAGCTCACCTGCACTCCCTGTCAGAAGCGCACAAGGCCTCCTACTGGGATGACGTGCTGAGGCCAGTTCTGCTGCAGGGAGAGGAGCAAGTGATGTGCCACTGGCACAGTCACTCCAGAGACATCAGGGTCGCTGGTGTGCACAACACAAGGCCCAGAGGAGCAAAGGAGCAGCTGAGACAGCAACAGTATCAACAAGGAGCAATACTGACTAAAACCATCTTCTAAGACAGTAAAAAGCTAGCTTCAGAGAACTCCTACAAATTATTTTCTGAACACATCAGAGTACAGGTGACTCGCCAGGTTTTGTAGAGAACCCTACAAGAGCTGGCTGACAACGAGCAAGGTGGTAGAACCCTGGACAGCTCAACCTTTGACCAGTGGGAGCTGAGGTGACACATGCAGCAAAGCTCTGCTTACTTACACAGGCTGCCACTGCACCAGTCAGACACCAAACCAGCAGAGCTGCCTGTAACTACACTACATTCCCTATGGCATAAGCCATGGAAATTGTTTTTGATAATGTAAAAAGTACTGGAATTTGCTTTTGGTTCCCACTAGCTGATGGGAAGTACATTCAGGAACAAATGGAATGTTTCCCCTTTGCAGCCTCAGACTTCCCCTGGAGCCACAGTTGAAGCACAGTGAGTGTCTCAGAGCGAACAGAACTCTGGTGACCAAAAGTGGCGTCACCAAAGCAGCTCTGGCACCCTCGGGACTGGCCCACAGACCTCTCTTGAGGAGCCATCCCCACCAGCACTGCCCCCAGGACAGGCTGGCACCTGTCAGAGTGCCAGACAAGGACCACAACAGCTCGATATGGGCTCCTGGCTTTATTGTCGCAGACCCCATTACAGACCCTGCACCGTGGCGCTGCTGGCATTGCTGAGGTGAGTGTTCACACATTGTACCCGATGATGCCGCCCTTGCCGATTATCTCCCCGATGTAAAACCACATCAGCACCTCCGTGGCCACCAGGCCGTTTCTCAATGCGTCCTGAAAGGAAAAAGCCACTGGTTAGATCCCAGGCTCCCTTAACAGTTCCTCCCTCACTCCCACTGCCACTTCCATGCCCTCCAGCAGTTCTCAAGGCAAAAACCCAGAAGTGGAGCAGAGTGTTTGCTGTGTTCAGCCACCCCTCAACATGTTCCATCACAGAAATGTTCTACAACATTAAGTACACTGTCAGCTGTTCGTGGCTTTTTACAGCCCTTTCAAGGATCATTTCCTAGCCCACACACGGGAAACACATTAATTTCAAGGCCAACCAACGACACAGCTGATCAGAGGGCTGGGCTCACTCAGCCACCTACGGATACTCCCTTCCCTGGGACAGAAGACGATGGGACCAGAGGGGAACAATCACAGCTTGGGCCAGGCAGGGAAGAGTTAAAGCAAAGCCGATAAAATAAAACCCTTTAAACTCTCGACCCCCGAACTCCATGAGCTTTGTATGTCGTTGCCAACAGTTCCCCCTGCTTCCCAAGGCAGGAGCAGAGCATTTCCTGGGTGGCCAGGAGGCTCCCGTTGGAGCTGTCCCTCGGCACCGTCCCATCCCGCCCCGGCCGGTACCTTGACAGTGAGCTGCGCCAGGCGGCCGCTCTGGAAAGCCCTGACCAGGCCCTTCATGCTGTCGATGGCTCGGGGAATCTCGGCGGGGGTCGGCGGGGCGAGCTCCACCTTGGCGTAGTACCAGAACGTGGCCAAGCGCGGCTTCGAGTACGTCACGGCGGCTGCGGGGAGGGGGACCGGAGCGGACGGTGTTTTCCTAACGGCGGGAGCCCGCGAGGCCTCCCCGGGCCCAGGCCCCGCTGCCCCTAGCCCTGCTCCCCATCCCCTCCCCTCTGCTCCCCCCGGCCCGTTCTCACTCCCCTCAGCTCAGCCCATCCCATTCCAAGCCCGTTCCCCCGCTCCCTCCAGCCGTTCCCTCCCCGCTCCCCCGTTCCCCTTCCCGTCCCTCACCCCCGATCAGCTCCGGCCCGCGCTGCACGAGCCGCTGCACGAGCCCCTGTGCGGCCTTGGCCATCGCTGCGCGGACTCAATGTCACCGCCGGTCGCTGCACCCGGCGTTCGCCGCGGGCAGCCCGCAGCGAGGACCCCGGGCCACGTGCACGGGGCGGGGCGGGGCGGGGCGGGGCCGGGCCGGGCCGGGCCGGGCCGGATCCGCGGGTTCGAGACCCGCGCAGTGCCGAGACCGCTCCCGCCCCGGGACCACCCCGGTCTCTGCACCAAGCCCGAAGAAGCTTTTCTACAGCTCCCGGCACTGCCAGATCTCCACCACCAGCTTTAAGATGATCTCTATGTTTAATTTCCAATGCCCGCCATTCCCAACACTCATTGGGGAAGTAAACCCTGCTACACCCCTGGCATGTACAAGTTGGCAAAACATCCCCCTCCTGTTCATCCCCCCATCCCACTCTGGGAGCGGCTGGAGGCATTGCTTTCACCAAGTGAATGATGGTTACAGTTTAAACACAGAACAGAGGGAGGCGTTTGGTGTTGCTGGAAAAGAACGTGGCCAACACAAAGAGCAGGTAATAGAGGGCCAGGGCACCACATCATGAAGAGGCTGTGCTCTTCCCCCGAGGCTGAGGCTCAAAGCTGTAGTGCAGTGGAAAGTCTTAGTATTAAAGAGTGAGTCTTGAAAGGAAAAGAGAGAACAAGGGCTAGCAGGGAAGATCCGAGAAGAGACTCCAAAGGTGGTGGCAATGCACTAATTGTGGTCATCATTAGGGTGGCAGCTCCAGCCATTACACCTGCATGGCTGTAATCCCGTCTATGACAGGAGGTTTGGAGATGAGATCCTGTTTTTCAATTCAGCGTGTCCTGCAGCTCCTCCTCCTTCTGCTTTTTCCTCTCTGCAAGCCATCGCTGGATCTTCTCTTTTAGCTCTGTGTTTGGTCTGATCTGGTCCATAGTGAGGGGACTCCGATTGAAAGGATCTGTCTGATCGCTGAAAAATAAAACATCAAGGAGATTATTTGGACAATTCTGGTACTAGAGATAAAAAAAAAAAAAGAGAGAGGTCAGGAAGAGTCACTGGATATATGAAAAAAAGTATCAAGGTATGAAGGCTGTGCTGCACACCTGAGGAGGTGTCGGGCTATAGTCGATCTGTCCACGGTGACGCGGGAGGAGGGCAGGATCACAGGGTCTGACATCAGAGTGCTCATGATTGGATCCAGGAATTCATCACAGGCATCTGCGTATGTCTCCTCTTCCTGCTGCTGCCGGTCTGCAAGAGACTAGGGAGCACACGTGGCTTTGAGGGATTCAGCCTTCCTGTTCTTTAAAAACCAGGGAGCACTCACAGGTCTGTGCAGGCAGGGAACCCTCCCAGCTGCCCCACCTGGACCTTGGACAAAGCTCCACTCCCAGGAATCCAGCTCCATAGCAAAGATGCAGCAATACACAGAGGGAAAAGGACACAGGGAACCAGCTCCATCTTTTTTGTATGTTAAATTCTCTTCCGTGCTCACCTTGATCCTCTCAGCCAGGTTACTAAAAGACACTATCATGTTTCCAGGCTTGTTGATCTTCTTCAGAACTCTCACGGTCTGGGCAAAGAGCGTCGGTGAGTAGGAGCGGCCGTCCTTGGGGACTGTGGCACAGAAGTTTTCTTCATCCCTGCACCACAGGTTACGTGAGAGAAAAGGTTTAAGATTCCCCATTTATCAGGGCTGCAGAACAGTCCCCACAGCAGCCACATTCCCATAGCAAGGAACTAAAAGCTAAAGAAAAGCTTGAGTGTAACTAAGCATTTCTCCCCCAGTATCACCAAGACGGCTCCTGGATGGCTCCTGCCACCGACAGGCTCACTCCCCTTGTCACCTACCCAAGGTTTAGGTAGATGGTGCAGATGTCAGACACGAGCTGCTGTGGCTTGAAGTCAAACTCACTGAAATCCTTCACTTTCAAAGCTCCCATTTTAGGCCCAACCAGGTGTTGCAGGAAGTAGTTGAGCATGGAGATGATGCGTTCAGCAAGGAAAGGATGCACAAACAGGGACTTGATTTCTGGAAAGGAAAACAACAGTGCAGAGATTCACAGCAATTCCATCCTGATTTGACCACACTGAAACCAAGTTCCTGCCTGCTCACTCCCTGGCAGGGCTCTTCTCTAGGTCCTGGCAGGCAGGAAGGGCTCTTTTACCTACCTGAAGTCAGGAAAGCCAGAGTGCCAATGGTTTCATTGGACATGATGTTGTGGAAACGCGCCAGCTGACCAAACATCTGCAGGCTGGACTCCTTCTCACGGCGAGCCTCCGGGGACAGGCTGTCCCACTCACCTCGGTCCTTCTCGATCTGCTGAACTTTGATCTTGCTGAGGTACTGCAAGACAGAATACATGGACTGTTTGGTTGGATGGTGATGCCAAGGAGGTCCAGAAATGGTCAAAACCAGTCAGGCAACATCCATATCACCCATCTTATCTGCCAGCCTTCCGGCAATCAGTTCTCTGGCAGGTAACAGCTCCCCAAAAAAAGCCCTTTCTAGCAGCAACAGCAGCTCTGAAACGAGTGGAGAGACATTCAACACACACCAGGGACATGAGGGCACCTGGAATTCCCTTGTGATCCCAAAGGAGAACTGCCTGGAGACAAAAGGCCTTTATTAGGATAAAACACTTGCAGACAGGCCAAGGGGGTTTGAGAATCAAAATCCACAATGATTGTTTAAAGCCTGAGTGTATCCAGATCAGCAACAGGCAGATTTCCCAGCATGCTTCCTGTTGGATCTGAAAAAGCCCTTTTGCTCCTCTTAGTTCTGAGCTGCCTCCCGAGCCCAAAGTAAGGAAGGGTAACCTGCAGACAGGGCCCCAGACTCCTCCCTTCCTCCTGCCTTTGCCCCTTCTGCCATGGCATTGGCCACACCATCTCGGGATTGCTTCCTGCATAGTACCTACTGCAGAGATTCACCACGCAGGGCCAGGCAAATTCTGGAGGTCAGTATCACACCGGGGAAGTGCGAACTTGTTTATGTGGTGCTGATGGAACGTGAGCTCAGCCCTACCTGTATGGCTTCATCCAAAAGGAAAATGGCATCGTTCATGAGCAGGTTAAGGAAGCGCAAGAAGAGAGGGGGATTCATTGCCTCCAGGTTCTCTGAGGCATAATCAGCCAGAGCCTGCAAGGAAAGGGAGAACAGCGAATTCTGCAGCACAGTTCCCCAATGGCAGGACATGGACCCATGTGCTCCATGCAGAGCTGCACACTCACATGGGCACACTCAAACTTGCACCTCTTGCCTCACCTTTATGCTGTCCCGGTAGGAATCAGTGTCCCACATGTACCTCAGGATGGGATACATGGGACGGCGGTAGTTGAACTTCTGTTCAAACTGGTGCGGGTCACCTGGGCACAAGCCAAAGAGCCTTTCAAGTGGACAGTCCCGCACAAGTGCTACACAGGGAACACAACTCTTCCATTCTGCGATTACCTGTAAACTCGATATCCACAAAGACTTTGATGAGTGCCTCAGCCAGGTGGGCAGCATGTTGGTAAGAGCAGAACACTCGCTTGCGATGAAACACACTCGAGACGAGTGGGTTCTGAGCCTGATCCAAGTGAGGCATCACAGCTTCCAACACTTCAGCCAGCTTGGCTCGCAGGTGAGGATTTTTCATCCTGCAAAAAAAAATAGAAAGCAAATCCAGGATGGCATGAGGGCCATGGTGCAGAATGGAGCTGTTCAGGAATCACTCCAGGAGCTGTGCCCATCCATGCTCGAGTGCAGACCACCTGTAAAGCCAGCCCCAGGTCAGCACTCCCTCGCACACACTCAATGCCGCAGTGAAATCTCAGGCAGAGGCCAGAGAGTGTGGGAGCAGCCAAGCTGCTGCTCTCACCCTTCCCACAGCAGCTCTCCCACTCACAGCCCAATGCCTGCTTGTCAGCTGGAGCTCCTGAGCAAACCCCACCAGCTATCCCAGCTGTTTTCTTACTGCCCATAGACCTTCTTCCTTTTTACCCTGCTAATCTCCAAGTGCTTTGCCTGCTGCATCTGCTGTCTAGCACCAAGCACTGAGGTCAGAGTATACCTCTGCTGCACCTGTGGGGCAGAAGCCAAACCACCTGCCTCAGGTGACACTGTAGGGAACCGCCAGGAAGAACTAAAGCCTCCATCTCCCGGGGACAGGGGGAACAATGAGAGCTGCCTACCACGGGAAATCTCCATCTGCTGCTGCTGCTGCTGCCAGGAGCTCACTGCATTTACACACAAAAGTGTAAATGATCGAACAGCAGAAATGCAGAAAGCAGGGCGATGTCTTACCAGGAAGATCGATAGAACTACTCTCTTCTGTTCAGTGGACATTATAGAGACACTCCCCACAGATCAGCCCCAGAAGCTCCCTTTAACAAGTACAAAATGGCTGTAGCTGATGAGATTTCTGCATCATACAACCAAACACATATTTAAACACCAAATCCCATCTAAACCTTGCATGAAGCCTGTGGCCTCCAGGCATGCCTTTGTTCCCTTTGTGCCTCCTGCAGGCAGATTTCAGCTGTTCCAAAAAGATCAACCTGCTCGCAGCTGCACAAACCAAGCCTCAAGACAGCTCTGCAATTTCTACTTGCTTGGTCACCCCGGGTGTTCTGCAACAAACACCCAGGGCTGCACCTACCTCTCCACATCACCCATGAAAACAGTAACAAACTGAAGGATGTGCTCCAGGGAATCAGCAGAAGTCTCCAAGATGTCATCCGCAAAACGCCGCAGGAAAATGAAGAAGTCGCCCAAATTATCAGCAAAGAACTCTGCAAACAGAGATTGTAGCTGAGCTCCTCCCCAGGCAGCTCACCTTGCCCTTTTCCAGCCTCCCATCCACTCTCCTCTCACCACCCTGATGTTGATTAAGTATTGGCAATTAACAAGCTGTATTAGAACCTGCCATGGAGAAGGATGCCCAGCCTGATGGCCTAATACCAGGGATTCACTTCCCATCTCCCCTCCCAGAGGTCAGGTCACTTATGGGGTGAATCCAGCATCTGTCTGCTGATCACAGTTACACAACCCCCAAGAGAAGAATCCTGAAGCAGACCCCAGAAGAAAGAGTTTACACATAGAGAAAACAGTAAATCAATGCAGAATTTGCCACTTGCCAATGAGTAATGACCTTTTAAAAGGTCAGCAGCTTCACTACCCTAAGTATGGCCCCTCAAACAGCCCCAAATTTTCTAAGAGTGATCCTCTTCAGAGAGACTATTCTGCACCATGTCAGCAGTAGCACCGTGTCCTGCCTTGGACAGGGAAGCACTTGCTCAGGCAGCTCTGCCAGTGCTCATGTATGACAGGTGTTGGCACAGACCCCCAGCAGGACCCGGGGCTTCACCTGGCACGTAGGCCAGTGCACTGTGCTCCACCTCTGGCAGTGGGAAGGTCAGCTCCAGCGGCTCTGTCCCGTGGTTCCCCACAGCCAGCTGCACCAGCAGCACTGCCATGGACACCTGCAGGTTCAGGCAGTTTTGCAGCATCTGTGGTTCCGTCATTGCTGTCTTGGTGGAGAGATAGATGGTCATCAGGCGCTCAAACTGCTCCCTGAGGCTGTCAGCAGCGGGGCTGGAGCTCTGCTGAGCTTCTCGCCATGCCACTTGCAGGCGGTGAAGGCTTTGGTTTATCTTTACCATCTGGTCATGCAACCTGCCCAGGAAAGGAAGCAAGGAGGGGCTGAGGAGACAGACAGACAGACACACATCCTGCCTCACCAATGCAAAAGCTGGTAAGAGACTGTTTGTGATGGAGGATTCAGGTAATTTCTTGTAGGTACCCTGTCTGGGGCTCTGGCAATGGGAAGCCTTGGGGAAAGGCTTGCCAGGACCTGGGAGGATACGAGACCCTGTGAGGGACCATGGCACCTGCGGAGTGGCCTGGGCACATGGCAGAGCCCTCTTGCAGCACCAAGCTCCCTTGGATCACTGAGGTCAGGGATCCAGCACAGCCCAGAGAGGCCTGCAAGGTGACACTTCAGTTTCCCAGCAACAAGCCACTTGCATAATAACTTTTTTGTCAATGTCTATATTTAGAGAATAAACCAGAAGGGGACTCTGCTTGGATCAGCCATGACCTCACAGTATCCAGGCAACGATTTGCAGAGGGAAGCTGTGCAAAACAGAGTGGTTTGGTGTCCAGAAAATCCTCTCCTAGAAGCTGACAGCTACCTCACATTCCTGCTTCACATATAGCCCAGCTATCAGGGCATTTAGGTTACTCCCAGTGGGTAGGCGCTCCGCCACCTGGATGCTCTCTAGTTGTGAAGGGAGGTGCCAGCGGCCCCTGCTCCAAAGAAAGGGGGAATGGAGCAACCCACAAATACCCAGCATTTGGCTACTGGTGTCTACAAATAACGTGGAGCCTGTAGGACTCCTTTATTAGGATAAAACACTTGCAGAAAGACCAAGGGGATTTGAGAATCAAAACCCACAATGATTGTTTAAAGCCTGAGTGTATCCATATTAGCAAAAATGTGAGCAAAATTTCTTCCTGCAGTCAGTCAGGCTGAAGTTCAGGCAGCAGCTCAGCTGGCCACTCTGTGTTCAGAGTATTTACTGAAATTCCCATAGCTGCACATGGGTAGAAAACAGCCACAGGGGAACTGAGAGCAGGTACCTGTGAAACCCCAAGTGCAGGGTATACTGTGTGAGCACCAGGTTTTCCGTCACCAAATTGTAGCTGTTTGCAGACTGCGGCTCTTGCTCACTCAGAGCAGGGATCAAACATGTTTCTTTTTCCAAACCTGTAAGGAAAAGCATCTCTGCATCAGGTCCTACCCAGCAGTGCTGGTGAGGAGAGGGCTTGAGAGGGTTCTCCTGAGGACACAAGAGGGCTCCTGGTGATGCTGGCAGCATTTTATTTGTATTCAGCTCTCTTTCTCCTTCTCTCTAGTCACACCTCTAATTCTCCCCTAAGCCTAATGGCACCCACTGAGAGGGCACTACTGGTAAAGTGGGGACCTGAGGAGACCCCCTTTCCCATTCTCTTACGCCCCAATGTTTAGGTGTACCTTTCATGTGTACGTTCTTGCTCCTCCTTTCTTCTTCGTTCAGCTCCTTCAGGGCACAGTAGGTAGGGTTGAAGGTTAGCAGCTTTGGAGATCTGGGTTTGCAGAAGGGCTGGCACAGCTTCAGGAGGGCAGCCCCCAGATTGAGGAAGAAGGCATCTGAGGCATACATCTGGAAGAAAATCTCCGGCATCTGGTTAGCCCAAATTTTGGTGCGGCCTGCATTCGCATGGAGGCAGTTTCCGAGCCAGGAGAGAATCCTGTGCTTCGTCTCTGGTGACAGCTGCAACAGGTTCTTCAGCATCTGGTAGATCTTCTCATGGAACTGAGCCATGAACTGTTACAGGAAACATAACACAGTTGAATGAGTCCTTAGGGTTTGTTCTTTTGCCTCTCTGGTATTACTGCTATCGACTCTTTCTGTATCCAGACCATGTCCTGCTCCTCATGATACCCCTGTGAATCACCCATCTCACACACAGTGTTACAAGCAGGTCAGATCCTGGGGCTGTCAGCAAAGAACAGTTAGGGATGTCCTCAAAAGCATAGTTGAGAGCAATTTGTTCCCCTACGGAGTAAATCCAGAAATCTTTGCCTAATCTGGCAGCCTGAAAGAACACCTCAGTGAAAGAGACCCTCTCAAGAATCACCTCTGCACCCCAGTTCACTCCTGTATTTATATCCTGCATCCTTATGTTTCACTCCTGACCTACTGGAATGTTCCTAGTGCTGTTCCTCTGAAGAAGATATTTACTTGCATAATGAGAGAGAATGTTGTCTGTCACTTTCTCAACGGGGGAATCAATTAGTGTTTTAATTACCGGACAGGTACTGAAAGCTATTCCCTAGTGATTGCAACACCTGAGGTAGATGATCTCCACTTAGCACCTCAAGTTACTGATGTCTGTTCCACCAGTACCACCCAACCTTTTTCCCCAAAGCTCAAGCAACTTGGACAAGACACAAAAACTTTGGTTACAACCACCCAAAGCAGCTGGTGAAACTGTTCCCATGCTCCAGCTGGAGAATTCAAAGTGGTTTTGGGATGTGCCTAGTTGCAAGCCAGGCTACTCCTGAACCAGTGGTGGAACTCAAGCCCCGATACCACGTCTTGAACCCTCAGGCAATGAGAGGCCACTAAACACTGCAGGAAGCAGAACAGCCCCGCTTCTCCCACCTGATGGATGTTGGACTCCTGCACTTTAATCTCCTGTGGGCTGGATCGGGATGGATTCAGAAAGTAGCCGTGGTTCTCCACCACGCCAGGTGTCTTCAACAAACAGGAGATATTTAAAATGGCACCAAGCAAAGTCTTCTGGTACATCTGCCCATTGCTGGGATCCTTGGGCTGGATGTAGCCTGCAAAAACCTGGGGAACACATCAGGACATGCTGACAGTTGCCCAAAATCCCAGTAAAAAAACTGATGGGTTTGTGACAGGCTATGAGAAAGGAGGGGAGGGGTACGACTACACACATCAGGTGATGTTACACTACACTGCTGGTCTGGCCTCTGCAGATCAGGTCTTGTAAATGTGCCCCTGCAAAAAGCTCCTGCCTAAGCCGAGGTACCCACCTTTGCTATGTCCTTCTGCTTTGTGAAGTAGAGGAGCACATCGAGGTATGTGTATAGCAGGATCTGGCAGAGGTCCAGCTCCTTGATTCTCCCCAACAGAATGTCAAACACAGGAACCATGACCTCCCCGAATGTCCGCACCTCCTCGTCCATCATTAAGGCTTCTATGACCTCCTCAAGGAACTCGGTCATGTCTTCAAACTCTGGCAGGCGACACAAGGCTGTTACTCACAGTGATCCAACAGCCAAACTGACCCAAACACAACCCCCTCTTTTGGCAGCGAGGGGAGCCAAAGCTTCACCCAGCTCCACAATGACCCAGGGCAGCCTCGCAGCGCTGAGGCAGTGGCATAACCTGGCCGCACTTACGTGCCCCTCTAAGCGTCTCCAGCATCAGGTCCACCAGCTGCTCATACACATTCTGGTTGACGTAGATCTCTGGGGTGAGAAGGACAGTACGAGTGTTTGACACTGTCAGGTTGCGGCAGCGCACTGCGAAGGGCAGAAGATTCTCCGGGACCTTGGTTATCTGTGCAAGGAGAACAAGGCAGTGTAGGGGCTCCAGTCATTACAACTTTAGCTCGGTCACTCCAGAGCACAGAGCTGGGTGACAGAGCTGCCTTCCCGCTTGGCAACCTGTGCCCACCTCTTCCTGTGCCCTGCGGAAGCAGGCGTAGAGGTAGCGCAGGATCTGCCTCTCCCCAGCGTCACGGTCAGCCGAGAGGTTCTGGGTGCTGGCAGAGGTCATGTGGATCAAGTGGCTCCCGGGCTCCGGCAGCAGCAAGCGGGTGAACAGGGCCTGGGCACCGGCAGAGACAGAGTACAGTGACACAGTCCCAGCACAGACCTCATCTCTCCAGAGTAGGAAGCTCCACACCACACAGGCTAATTGATTCCTGCTGGGAAGAGCTCTCTCTATCCCTCATTAAGTAACAGAGTGCTGGAGTAAGAACCCTCAGCTGCTTCTGGCCTAAGCAAATCCTCCAGTCCCTCACGGAGTAACAATACCCCCAACAGAAACCATTTCCACTGAAATTCTCAGCAAGAATGACTGATACAGCCATAAATGAAGACGAGTGAGTGCATGGACCATGCTGACTGAGCTCTCTTTGGTTTTTGTTCCCTTCCCCACCCACACAGACCTGCAGGGCAGCAAACTCCTGAAGCCTCCAGGAGAAAGGGCTGGATTCCCCAAATTCGACACTTTTCTCAATCTCATATCCCAAAAACCTCATGGACTTTTCCAGCAAAACCACGAGTAGCAGCTTCACGCCAAGTTTTGGAAAAGGATTTGGGATACATCATATGTACATTCTAAGGAAACAAAATTCAATCCTGTGGCCAAAGTCTGCAGATAGCCCCAGGCAGGCATCCTCACCTGCTCCACATTGTCCATGTCCAACCAGTCCTGGTCATCCAGGTCTGCAGCCATTTCCTCCAGGTAGACACAGCGTGCTGGGATCCCATTCCCACTCTTCATGCTGGGGTCACCTGGGAAGGGCAGAGGGACCATGTAGGGACCTACCTACATGGACGGGGAACCTGCAGGCAGGGCCTGCCCCTAGCACAGCCCCTGCTGCTGCATCTGGCACTGCCCCCTCCCAGCTGTTCCCTCTGATGTCAGACAAACCCGACATGCAGAGCTGCCCCAGCCTGTACGGCACCCCCGCCAACCCGGGCGGTTCCCGGGCTCACTGTTGTCCAGGGTGATGAGGAAGATCCTCTGGATCATGTGGTTGATGTTAAGCTGCTCGCAGAGCTCCCGCTGCGAGCGGAAGGAGCGGCTGATCTCGGCCACCGAATAGTCACAGTCGTCCAGGCTCTCGGAGACACTGTTGTCCGAGTCATCCTGGCTGATGGACGTCTCCTCGCCTGCATGACAGAGCCCTCAGCGCCTCGGGGGACGGCCCTCGCCCAAGGGGACCGCCTCGCCCCCTCCCCAAGGGCCGGCCCCTGCCCCAGGGCCAGCCTCGCTCCCCCACCTGTCAGATGCCGCAGCTGCTGCTGCTTCTGGACGGCGGCGAAGTGCTTGGCGGCAGCAACGGAGCCGAAGAGGGCAGCGAAGGGGTTGCTGGAAATGCTGTTGTTGTTCTCCTGGTCGGTCATCTCCCCTCAGAGCCGCGCCATACGGGGGGGCCGGGGCAAGGCTGCAGGGAGGGCCGCCTTCAGGGCCCGGGCCCGCTCCCCCGGGCGCGGCGGGCTCGTCCCGCCCGGTGCGGGGGCTCCGGTCCCAAACTGCTCCCTCCGGTCCCAAACTGCTCCCTCCGATCCCCCCTCGGCCGTCGCCGGACAGCGCTGCGCGTCACCGCGTCGCCTAGAGATGACGTCACCGCAACGCGCCGGAAGCGAAGCTGCGGGAGGCGGAACTTAGCGAGTGAGGGGGCGGCAGCGCCTCCTGGCGGCGCGGAGAGGGAAGGACACGTGCGGCACCGCGGGGCCACGGACGGGAAACGGGACAGGGACAGGGGAACGGGAACGGGACAGAGAATGGGACAGGCACGGGCACATGGACACGAATCCGGCCCGGCTCGGCGGGACCCGAGTGTGTCCCGTACTGTGAAACGCGATCGTCTGTGCGATAACCGAGTTTGTGTTTGTTATTCGCCCACTGACCTGCATTTGAATATTAACGATATGTAAATGACATGCTTAGTATGCAAATCACGATTTTATATCGAATCAATGCGCATATTGACCCTTATTAACTTTACACCTACAAACACTTGTTTGCAGCTGCATAAACACAGCAAAAACTGCAGCTTTTTTTTTTTTTTTTTTTAATCCTTTTTCTTGTGTGGGGAGTTTTATGTTTGTAGGGGATTTGGGCTGGGGCTGCAGGGGGGGTGTGGTGTAGGGACACTGATGTATATGTTTATATTACACCCCTGCTCCCATCCATCCCTCTGTGCTGGGCTGACATCGGCCCCAGGGCCCCTCCAGCTGCTCCAGCCCTCCTTCTCACCCCTCTCAGTAGGACAGATTTCAGGTGGGGTCAGAAAAGACCCTGCCCAAGACTCCATGGGAAGATACAAAGGTAGGTTGATAGAGGGAAAGCAAAGGCGGACAAAGAGGGTTAAATCCAAAGGGTTATTCTGCAACCCATGAAACATTCCCTGAGGCAAAGCTGGCTGGGCACTGCAGGAGGGTCCCCAGCACAGCCAGACCCTGCATACACAGATCTTACTGATTTTTTTTCAATCCAGGCCCCTGGCTCAGGCCTGGGCACTGCCCTGCCAAATGCTGCAGGTGACTCCAGTGATGTCACTCCTGTAATATTAATTTAATTCTACTACACCGTGTCCAACCTCTCCCAGCACCAGCCTGGTGCCACATTTCCATGCCAGAGGAGTCCTGGGGCACCATGTCAGGCAGGGAGGGGGAGCAGCTTGGGGTGTTGGTGCAGGACTGAGCCCATGGCACTGGGGGGCTCTGGGCTTTGCCTCCTCTTCAGCTGGCCCCCCCGAGGGTTCCCCCAGAACAAACAGGGCTGATGGTTGGGTGGTTTTGTCATGAACAGCCTTTACTTGCCCACTAGTCACACTTCTTGTTCCTTGTTACAAAAGAACAACATAACAAAAATAATGCCCTGTGGCTGCAGCTGGGGGAATGTGGGGGGCGAGGGCACAAGGTCTCAGCCCCGCAGAGGAGGGTGGGCTATGGCACTGTTGGCGTGGGGCACCCACGGGCACCAACTGGGCCGGGGCATGGCCAGGCGGCCCATCCCACGGTCCCCGGAGCGGCTCAGGCAGGTAATTCCTGCTCCAGTGGCTCATCCCGGATGCCCTCAGCCACGCTGCCAGGGACACTCATCCCCACCAGCACGTCCTCGCTGGGTCCCGGCAGCACGCAGGGCTGCAGGAGGTGGTCCCAGTAGAGGCTGAGCGTGGAGTGTTCCTGCTGCTCCAGCTCCTTCAGCTCGTGCAGCTCCTTGGCGCTGGCCGCTGGTGTCTGCACCTCAAAGGTCATCTCGAAGCGGCTGTAGTCCACCTGGAAGGCGCCTTTCTCCAGGGACATGCAGGGCTCAAAGCGGTATCCCCAGAGGATCTCGTCCTCTGTGTAGGAGGTGCGGGCTTGGCACGTCATTCCTGCGGCAAGACAACGGCTGAGCTGTTCCGGGGCACCGCAGCGAGCCCCCTGCTGCCTAATGAGGGGCTTCCAGCCCTGCATCACCCATGGCCCACTGGAGCCAGTTTTGACCCTGAGCATCTCTTGACCTGATGTCACTCCTAGGCCCAGGTTTCCCCAGCATCTCCAGGACCCCAGGGGAGCCACCCCTCTCCACCCTGACCCCCCCAGATCACTTGCCTGTGGCTTCCACGATGCCCTCGAGGATGATAATGATTTCGAACTGCTCCCGGCGCAGTGACTCGGCTGACATGTCCCAGAAAGGGCTGTGACGGTTGATGACATGGCAGATGATCTGGGGCTCCACCAGGAACAGACGGTCCTCCCCTGTGTCATAGCCCAGGTTCAGTTCCGACTGCTCCAGGGGGATGAACTCCCCCTCAGCCGTCTGACGGGACTTGATCAGCTTTGCCCGGATCTTGGCATCCACCATGTGGCTTTCCCGCAGGTCCCCCACACGAAACATCAGGCAGAGCTTCTCGTCCCGGCGGGAGATGACGCAGTTCTTGCTGAAGATGAGGGTCTGGGCACGCTTCTTGGGCCGGGAGATCTTAACGAACATGCAGCCAACCATCATGGCATCAATCATGGAACCGACGATGGACTGTGCCATCAACAGGATGACGCCCTCGGCACAGTTGGCTGTCACCATCCGGGTGCCATAGCCAATGGTCCGCTGGCTTTCCACTGAGAGGAGCAAGGCGGAGACAAAGCCATCCACATTCTCGATGCACGCCCGCCACTCAGGATCGCCCTGGTGCCCAACATCACCCCGCACCCAGGCGTCAAAGAAGTAGATAAAGCCAAAGACCACCCAGGTGATGATGTAGCACATCATGAAGACGAAGAGGAACCAGCGGTACTTGAGGTCTACAATGGTGGTGAAGATGTCCGAGAGGAACCTCTTCTTGTCCTGGATGTTGCCCAGATTCACCTGGCACTTGCCCACTTTTGTCACATAGCGCTGCCGCTGCCGCTTGCTAGCCTGGACCATCGGGCTGTCCTCCTCCAGCAGCTTGCAGCGCCGGCTCTGCAGCCCCTCCGGGGTGGGAATGGTGGAGCTGCGGGCGGAGGTCTTGCCGTGTGACGAGTTGGGGATGTTGGCCACGCTCAGTGCATGCAGGGGATACAAGCGGGCACCTGCCTCTTGTGGGGCAGGTGGTGGGCACCAGGACGGACGGCCACGGTGGTGCTGGGTGGTCAGGCTCCCGCGGCTTGGCAGCAGGGATGGCTCACCGGGGACAAAGCCGCTGTGACGGGGTGCAGATGGATGGTTTGGCATCGGGGCGCTTCTCTTGGCAGTGGTGGCGGCGGCTTGCTGCCCGCTGTCCTCCCCCAGAGCCCCAGGGGCGGGCGGGAGATCTGGCTGCGGGGGGGGAAAGGAGTCCATCGGTGAGAAATCGCCTCCGACAACAACCGCGAGCACCCGGCGGCATCATGTGCCGAGGATGCCCAGAGCCTCGGTGCGAGCCATACCTTCTGGGGGAAGGTGCCGTACCGGCTGGTGTCGGTGGGTGGCCGGGGCAGGTAAGCCAGCATGTGCTTGGCCGTGGGGGTCTGCGCCGGGGGGATGGAGTTGCTGCGGCCGCGGGGCTCCTCGGGGGCCAGCCAGCCACCGGCGCCGCCGCTGCTGTGGCGGGCGTAGGGGAGCACCATGGCGGCGCCGGGGTGGGGGCTCAGCCCCGGGCTGGGTGCGAGGTCCTGCCATGGGGGAGACAAAGCAGGGAGTTATTTTGGACACGGAAAGCAGCTTGCGGCTCCGGTCCCTTCTCCGCATCCCCAGGGGCCAGGGTCTGCGGGGGGCCCCCTTGCCCAGCAATGCATGTGCCAGCCCCGGAACTATGCCGGGGTGGCTGTGGGCTGGCTCCAGATGGCTAAGCCCATTAGGGGCCATAATTGCATCGCAAGGCCGGGGAAGGACGCATTCGTCTCCGGTGGAAAGCAGCCCTGACAGCCGGCAAGCTCTGGGTGAGTGCCTAAGGCACTGTTCCACACTTGTTCCAGGCCGTGGCGGTAGCTGCCGGTTCTCTAAGAAGCTCTGAGCAGAAATGGATGGCCCCTAGGCGCGGAGGAAGGACAGCCTGTGAGAGAGATGCAGACCCCATAGCCGGGCTCCTCGGGACAGGCTGAGTCCAGCCGGTGCCCACAGGGAGACGTGATGGGAGTCATGGTCCTGGAAACGCAACCCGGAGTGCGGCGACCTGCGGGGTTGGGGGTGGTGATAGGGTGGGAGTGTTGGTGCTCTGCCTCCTCCGAGCATCCCCTGCCACTGCAGAGCAGCGGGACCAGAGGTCCTCAGTGCGACGATGGAGGATGTCACTCTACGGACCAACCTCCCAGCTCCCCAGACCCCTTGGCGCGCGGGACACCCACCTCATGTCCAGGCAGAGCGGCTGGCAGCCCGGCAGACGTCGTTCTCGGCTTGTGGCTCCCGCCGTGCCCTGGCCACTGCCGAGCATCTTCCCACCGGTTGTGGATGGGAATCCTCTGCCGGGCTGTGCCACCGTGGCCGGTGGGAGGGAAAGGAAGACTGGGAGCTTGGCGGCGGCCGCCAATCCTGCTCCAGCAGCAGAAGGTCACCCGTTAATCTGTCTCAATGACAGGCACAATTACCTTGAGACGATTTAATCGGAAGGAGCAGGTGCCCCAATGCCTGGGGGAAGGAGCAGGAGGGGTTTCCCAGCGGATTTCCCTGCTCTTGCCCTTGGGATGATGCTCCCTGTCTGCTCTTAGGGACGGGATGGTCAGCAAGGGCTGGAGAACATCCCCCTTCTCCTGCCTGGTCTGTGCTTCCACGTTGAATGTGGTCTGTGCTCCCTCGCCCCCTCCTTGTGGGAGCCCCCTGCAAAGATCCTCCTGACACTCACCAGGGCTGGACCCCGGGACCAGCAGGACTCAGTAATTTCCAGTCTGGCTCCCGATACAGATAAGAAAGACGGCGGATGAAGGAGAGATTAGTCGCTAATCTCCCAGGGAAGATGAATCTGCAAGCTGGACCCCGCAGAGGGAACGTGGGGGAGGATGGGAGCTGAATGCCAGCACAAAGTTGGGATTTTCCTGACGTTTCTTTTCGTCCTTTTCATAGAATCCCAGAATGGTTTGGGTTGGAAGGGGCCTTAAAGATCAGTCCAGCTCCAATCCTCTGCCACGGGCAGGAACACCTTCCACCAGACCAGGCTGATGTACATGGGTTTTCCCCATCTTTGTGTTTGCATCAGGGTGTCTCCTGTCAGGACAAGTTTCCTCACATACAAGCACCATGAGCTGTGTCTGGTGGTGAAGTGCTGGGTGCATGACAGGGTGATCAATGCCCACCTGCGAGAAGCAGGGCCACCTGCAACCTGCTTCCTCCCTTGGACATCCCCATTCTCAACGCAGCTCTCAAAGGCTCCTTTGGATATTTAATTAATGACCGAATGAGGATCAGGACCTCCAACCGAGGCAGTGACTCCTGAGAAAAGCCTGATGCCAGCTCTCTGCTTCCTGCATCTTGTGCTGGGGTGCCAGCCGTGTCCCACAGAGGCCGGAGCTGCTGCTGCCGAGAAGCGTTTTCCCTGCCAAGGCTCTCGCTTCGGGGTGGCCAAGGCTCGGAGGATTTGCATGCTTTGGCTTAACCCTCCCGGGCACGGCGAGGCACCGGCGGGACCCGGCCCGGAGTTACCGCGGGGATGCACCCGGCTTTTCCTGCTGAGCCGGGCGCGCTCTCCTTTTAGCGTGGAAAAACCAACAAGAGCTGAAAAACGACCGTGGCCACACCCCGGCGTTAGAGGAACAGGCTTGAATTCGCCCCCCCGGGCGGCAGACGCGGCCGGCGGCCGGGCGGACACTGCTCCACAAGCGTTAATGCCCGCGGCCGCCGCGCAGGGCGGCTAATCTGGGCCCAGAGGTTAGCGGGGCGGCGACAGCATGGCCGGGGGCTGGTGGGCGAAGGCGCAGGTGGGGGGGATGCTGCTGGCTCTCCTCGGATGGGTCAGCTCCTGCGTCACCACCTTCTTGCCACTCTGGAAGAACCTCAATCTGGACCTGAACGAGCTGGAGGTCTGGAACATGGGGCTCTGGCAGGTCTGCATCACCCAGGAGGAGGGCGTGGTTGAATGCCAAGCCCACGGCTCCTTCCTGGCGCTGCCCCCCGAGCTGCGCATCTCTCGCCTCCTGATGTGCCTCTCCAACGGGCTGGGGCTGCTGGGCTGTCTCCTTGCCGCCCTGGGGCTGGAGGGCTGGAGAACCTGCGAGGACAAACCTGGGCGAAAGCGGCGGCTCCTGCTTGCCGGGGGAGTGACACTTGGCATGGCAGGGATCACCACCCTCGTGCCAATCTCCTGGGTCGCCTACAACACTGTCCTCGACTTCTGGGACGAGACTGTCCCCGACATCGTCCCCAGGTGGGAGTTTGGGGAGGCCACCTTCCTGGGGTGGTTTGCTGGAGCCTTCCTTGCCGCTGGCGGGCTGCTCCTTGCCTGCAGTGCCCGCTCCACGAGGACCGCAACGCCGCTGGCCCCCGCCTGCCACCAGGCCCCCACTGCGCGAGGTCTGGGTGGGGGCCATCACCTGCACCCCAAAAATGCAGACTTGGTCATCTAGGGCCTCAGGGTGCCGTGCCCTGTGCACCTCATGGCTCTTCCCCTGGCAGGGAGGGCTCCTGCTTGTTTCACAGGATGATTTGCTAATTGCTATGCCAGCTCTGCAGGTTTCTCTCCTTCCTCTGCGTGTCTGCTTCAATTTTTCTCTGTTAAGGAGCCGCAGATTTCCCCGCAGCAGTCACCAAGCGAGCAAGGGAAGGCAACAAGCAGCAGGCAGCACTGTGTACTGCTGGTGACATCGTGGTACCATCACTGATGGGCGACACTGCGTTGGCATCCCTGGCAAGTCCCTTGTAGCCAAGTCTGTCATGGCTAATGCTGTGCCCCAGTGCAGCAGCTCCTTCCTTGCATGTCTGTGTCGCTCTGATGTATTTGCAATAAATTATCATGTCTGTTGGCAGCGTGTCTGTGCTCTGAACATGCAGCTGTATCTTGCAAAAATGGGATGCAGGGTGGGAGTTGCAAGGGGCAGCACTGCTGCTGCAGCTATGGTTTGGTCCATCCAGAAAAGATTGGAGGAAAAGAGAGATAAAAATGGAAAACAAGGGGGAAGGAAAATGTGAAACAAGGCGGCACCAAGTTCTACTCCTGCTGCAAAGGTGGGATGGCAGTGACCGCGTGCCCTGCAGGAGCCTCATCTTATGGCTAAGATGATAAAGCCGATAAGTGCCACAGACCTTTGTGTCAAAGTTCCTCGACTGCATCATTTACCTGTGCACAAGAGGCAAGAAAGGGTTCTTCCACATTTTCCTGATTCAGCTGTAAAAATAAAGGCTGCTTACACACCTCTGCGAGCAAGAGCATGGACCATCAGGCTGGATTAGCACCTGGAGTCCTGACAGGGGCCTGCCCGCTGCTACGGCACTGGTTGAAAACTGAGTTCACCGCTGGTTTAATCCCTGCAGGCTCAAAGCTGTGGGCGCGTGACCCATCTCGAGGAAGGCCCAGCTGACAGCGGCATTCCTCGGGGAAGCAAAGTCCGCTCCCCTCTAAGTCCCATTTTGAAACCTGCACTTTGCTCACTTGGAGGAGAGGGAGCGGGTGGGCAAGGAAAGGGAACAGTGATGATCCCTGAGAATTCTGATGCTGCAGGACTGGGGACAGAGTTAGTGGTGCTGAGAGTGAAGCGGGAGAGGCAGATGCTCAGTCCTTCCAAAGAAGAATCAAAGGAGGTAGAACTGAGGGGGCAGTGCTCCTGGCCATCAGCTTCCAAGAAGCTGCACCCCCTGCCAGCTGCTCTTGGAGGGCTGACCAACCCAGGGAGCATAGAGAGGCTGTTCTGGCTGTGACTCCCTTGGGAAATGGGAGGACAGGACAGTGAGCAAAGGCTTCCAGCCTGGGAACACACCTCCTGTCCAGCCCAATCCAAATACCATGACCTCCCTGGCACCACTGTATTCCTGACACTCTTCGTTGGTTTCTTAAAGCAGGCTTTGGGCATGGGCTGGGCATTTCAGCTTCTGGCAGCAACACAAAGAACAGGGCAAAGCCACTGCTTCGTGAGTCAGAACAAATGGACTCTCCCCAAGAGGAGAGCAAGTGGAGCCTGCAAGTGCACAAAAGCTGCCTGGCAATGCCAAGTGTTGACTGGGAGGAGGGAGCGTGCCTCCGGGTGGGTGATGGCCTGGGGGCTCTGTTCGAGAGCTCCATGTTTTCATTCACTGAAGGTCAAGGGCCCTGAGCAGTGAGTTGAAGGCCTCATCCCACTGCTCTGTCACAACAATGGGGGAAAAAAGCTGAAAAAGCAGCACCCTGGCACTGCAGCAGCCTGGTCCCTGAGGAGGCATGGGTTGCTGCTGGGACACTGGCAGCCAGAGTGCCTGTGGATAATGACAGTTCTACTTCACCATAAAGTCACTGGGAGAGTGCAAGATTCTCCCACATGAGCAGTTTATTCCTAAATACTGGGGAAACACCCCCCGACAGGATGGTGGAACCATCCTAAGGCAGCTCTGCTGACAACACATTTTGTACAGGAGGAACCTTTGGGCAGAACCCTAGAGTGAAATAAAGACATGGAGGGAGCTTTTTCATTCTAACATAGAACAAATGCTTTTATTGCACTGTTAGAAAACTCTGCATAGTCCCAAAAAACAGGATCTCCCTCCACTGACTCAGAACTTTTGGCTTACAACTGCTGCAGCTCAAACGCAAGCTCAGGGCAACAACAAAAAGAAATGCCAACAGGGCACTTCGTTAACAGAGTCAACACAAATACCCACCACCAACACAATGGGCTGATCCAAGCCCTCACAGTTGTCATTGACACTAATACAGCCCTGACACACCACCCAAGGGGAGAAGGAAGTTTGCCTTCTGGCCAGGAGGGGAATATCCTTTGAGGTGATGTGATTGCCCCGAGCCAGTCAGCTTGTGCCAGGCACAAACCCACAGCCCCGTTCTGGCTCCTCACTGCCAGGATTTGCCTGTGCCTCTCTGAGGAAGGCTCCTGTGCGTTTTCTGGTGCCAGCTGGAATACAAAAGGCAAAAGCCTGCTTGACTTGAGCAGAACACGCAGCTGCGTGCATGACTGCCCATGCGACAGAGCGGGAGCCACTGCTCCTCACTGCCTCCTCCTCACTCAGCCCAGGCTCCTGCAAGCAGGAGTCTGGCTGCATTGGAACATGCAACCTCTGGCAGTGACCATTCAGGGAGCTGTGAAAGCGCCTGACAGCCCAGCCACAGTGTGCAGTGCTGAGCAGGGTTGGGCTCCTGTGCCATCGTGGGCCTAGGGGCTGCATCTAGAAGGTTGCCAGGACAGAAGAACCTCTGGAGCCTGGTTGGGCCCCGTGGTGCCGCTGGGGCCTGCGCCTTGCACTACAACAGTGGTTCAGGTCCTTCGTGTTACTGCCTCAGAAGTGCAATACTGCTTTTTATCTGCTCATATTTACAAAGAACACAGCTTGGAATCCAAACCGCTCCCTCTCTTCCCCCCCTCCAGCACTACCCGAGGGAGGCCCCGGGCAGGCTGGCAGCGTGGCGCTGCAGCACGATGAGCAGCCCGTGGGCTATTTCACGGTCACGGTTGAGGCCCCGTGAATGGACTCCATCACGGCCGCGAAGCGGCTGCATAGGTCGTAAGGGGAATTGGGTCGGATCTTCGGGGGCTCCTTCAGCACAATGACCTCAGTGGAGCCGTCGAGGAGCCGGGGCAGCAGCTCGCCCAGCTTCATCTGCAGCTTTGCTGTCAAGGGGGAGAGGAGGAAACAGTCAGTGGCAGCAGATGGCAGAGGGCTCCAGGCCCCAAGTTAAGGAGAAGTGATGCCTTTTGCAGACGCCTCTCCCTGTGCTGAGAGCTGCCCAGCCCATCACCAGGGACGAGCAGTGGCTGCTGACGCAGAGGAGGCCTCGCACCAGCTGCCGCCTGGCTTGTGTCCTGCCCGCCTACCCAGGGCTCTGTGAGGGAAGCTCCACTGCCACCTGGCTGCCTGAGGACAGGGCCACGTCTCACTGAGACATGGTGCTTTCCCAGGAAAGGTGCTGCTGTATGAGCTGCCAGGTCGAGAATAACTGCGTGCTTCAGGGTGACACTCAAATATTGACTGTGCAATTGAGGGGAACGGAGCCTTCACAGCCTACACCCCCTCAGACAGGGCAGTTCAGCCCGTGCTGAGCTGGTACCGTCCACTCCTGGTGAAGGTCTGTGCCTGGATGCCACTGGAGTGCACGATACAGCACAGCCACTTCGGGGTGAAGAAGAGCAGGCAACACCTGAGCCTCACATGACCTGGGAGGGGTGAGCACTCAACTTCTGGTTCTTTAAAACCTTCTGTGTAAACAAAGCCTGTCACATCCAGCCCAGGAACTGGGATAAATTTATCCAATATTAATTTTTACAACAGTATTTTGGGAATAAACCTCTATGTTTTTGCATAATATTCTTTCATCAAGTTTACTCTCTGTCAGTGATAAAAACTCTGCAGGGACTCCCCAGACATTCACGCACAGAACAAGGCAAGTCAGGACCAATTTGTCTGAAGAGAAATGACCTGAGGGGAGTCACAGCAGCCCAACTCCAGAAGGAAATACACAGCAAGAACAGCTGCCCAGAACCAACATTCAGCTCTACAATGACAAACTCCTCCTCAGAAGGCAGAGATGCCCCCAATCTGCACCCCCGTTCCATCTTCCATAACCTTGGCCTCTGATAACACCACTCCTCTCTCCTGAAGAGGAGCATACCATGCCACCAAGCATGTCTGCATTCACCTGCCATCCCTGGGTACCTCCAGTAAGGGAGAAACCCTAACAGAAGACCCAAGCCTCCCAAGGGAACTCTAAGCCATTCTTGGGACATCAGCTGTCCCATTTCAGGGATGAGGGACCCTTCTGCAGCTTGTTTTAATGCAAAACAATGATTTCTTCTGTAACAGAATTTAATGGGTGATTCAAATGCATTTCTCCTTCCACATTAGAAGGGCCCTGATGTGCTGAAGTGCAGACACCAGGAATTTAATTTTAAATGGTCCTTTAATTCTTTCCCAGTTCAGATCCAGACACTACCCTGCCCATGAACATCAGCCATTTCCTACCGTCCATGTCTTCTCGTCCCAAATAGGAGCACCAGTGGTTTCTCATGACCTCAATGGCATCCAGGTCCTCTTTGGAGATCTCAAAGTTATTCATGAGATGCATGCAGGGGATGATCAGCTCATTCAGGATGTTCACACCCTCTGACACATGAGCTTCTTCACAGCTGACAAAAAGAGAAGCTGCCACCTCGTTCAGCTTCTGGGGGTGGAAGGAGAATTGGGGACAGACTTGTAAAGAGCAAACATGGACCATGGATAACCATCCAGGAAAGGCCCAGCTTGGGCCCTGCACCAGCAGCCGTGCAGAGAACGAGGACTAACAGCACCAGGTTCTGGTGGGACAGCCACTTTCAGTCATGGGAAACACACCACAGAAAACAAACTTGTAAATATATACATTCATACACATACATGCAATTTGCTGTATCTGTATACAGAGAGCATACAGCTTATTTACAATTCTGGTTTTAAGATGGCAAGATCCAGATCTGCCTTCACCTGGATTCCCTGAAACTTATGTGGCATGTTCTTTAATTGAATTATGATTGTTATTAGCTTTCCATGTTGCTGCTGGTACTCAGCAAGGGGCAGAATCACGGCAATAGACACAAGAAAAACAGTTACACTTGGCTACCAAGGCACCCTGGCTGCTCCCTCCCCTCCTCTCCAAAAGTGAGTGCTGAGCTCCTCAATACAAACCAGGAGACACTTCCTTCTGTACAAGGCGATCAGTGACTCGCTCACGCCTCGGTTGGTTCCCTTCAGCAGCAGTTTGGTGTTGCTTTGGTAGGCGTAGACCAGGTAGGTGAGTGACTCCTGATACCTGGAAGAAGAGGGTCAGCTCTGCAGGCCTCGGGCTCTGCCAGGGCCATGACTACAACCATTCCCTTGGCTCAGCTCAGGAAACCTTTCCTGCTGGGCCGGGCTGGAATAGCATCAGGCCGGATGGGAAAAGCTGTATTTCCTTGCCAAAGCACAAATGAACAGATGCCCCATGTCAAGCCATTCCTGCTCCTTTTTGCCCAGAATGCCAAACAACTGTCTGGGCAGAAACCCTTAAAACCAAGTTCATGTGCAACATGTTTGTTTGTGTTCATTTTCTGTACTGCTTCAGGAACTGCACTATGAGAGGACACCCCAAGAAGGGCAGAAGGTTGTGTTTTTGAGTCCCTCACACATTGCAAGCTTCAGGTGAGAAAACAGAAACGCTGACAGGGATTAGGTCAATTCGGGGGAGCTCTAAGCTGCTCTTGTCATGCCTCATGTCAATTTGTCCACCTGAATTTGGTGGCTCGTTACTGTGAACCACCTCAGAATTCAATTCTGTTTCCATCCAGGAATAATTTCTGAAAGCCTGCACCATTTATGGAAAATACAGGTTCTAGAATGGGTAAGGAGGAAACCAAGGCCCTTTGAGTCTAGAGGACTCCCAAGTGTGTGTTTATACAAAACAAAACATCCATTTTGAGACAGTTTCATTTTAATACAGGAGTCCAAGGCAAAATATCCCAAATCGATGGCAATCATTCCTGCAAACCCATCTTTGGAAAACAGAATACTAAGCTCTACTTCCCAAAGGGAAGTCTTCCTTAGGGGAAACTCTCAGAAACTGTCAGGCAGCAAGCCAGCAGCTCAGCCTCATATTTTTTGAGCCGCTAACCAAGCTCGATTGTGGATTTAAGAACAGCTACTAGCAGGTCAAAAAAGCACCCACTGACCTCAAACACAGGCCATTGTGGTTCAGAAAGAAGAATTTTTGTGAAAGTGGCTTTTACTTTTAGCTACAGCTTATCTTGTCCAAATACAGTTAGAGGAACTTACTTTCTATTCTGGTAGAGTTCCAACCCCGTCAGCAGGTAAATGGACACCTTGCGAAAAAGGCTGTAGTCTTCGTGCCATCTCTGTGAGGAACAGGAGAGAAGTAGAGCATCAGCTTCATCTGGAACACTCACATGCATAGTTTGGGGTCCCTGATTTTACCCTTTGAAGCGTTTAAATGTTTCTCGTAAGTGACACATAAATGAATTTAGCCAGCTGAGGACACTCCTCCAAGCTCAGATTTCCAATGTATTCCTTCTCCCTCAACACCCTCCTGCAGACACCTGCTGCTAACAGGCATGCAATGACCACTGTGTTGGCCACACAGCTCTACGCCATGCTCCCCATTTCCCAGTTTGGACAGAGCCAGCTAGGACAGTGTGAAGGATCAGAAGCAGCTCTCTGGTCCCTTACCTTGTACTCCTCCATGTCAACATCGTCAGGACCGATTTCACTCAGCTTTGCCCGTGCCACCTTCATGATGCTGATGGACCTGTTCCACATGATCCAAAAAGACAAAAAATCAGAACAGTGGCCCCGGCCACATCCAAGTGGGAAAAGCCTACCCTGGAATCCCAGGCACTCACCGTTCATCATAGCTGAGGTTTTTGTCTGCAAACTGCTCAAGGAGGGTCCGTTCCACCACCTGCTGTGGAGCATTGTTCTGCAGGAAGTAGATGAGCACATGCTGCAACCGGGCGTCGTTCTGGGGGGTTGGGGTCTCTTTGGAAAGCAGGTACAGGCGGGAGTACTCCTCATGGAATGCCTGCCAATGGAACATATGTACTGACAGATCCACCTATCTGCCCGTGGGAATGCCACAGCAGCCAACAGAAGCTCAAACCTGTCCTGTTCGATGGGACTCCTGTGGTGACATGGAGCCTCCTCTGCTGGTGATATTCCAGTGGTGAATGGAAGCCCACCAACACCTCAACTCTAAACCAATGGCCCCCACAGCCAGGAAAACCCCACGTGTGAAGTGTGAGCTTCCAAATGTGCCAGAGTGTCTAAATGCCTTTGAGGGAGGGGGTACAGCTGCCTTAGACGGATTTGGCAACCCTCCTACAAGTGCTCAGGCTGCAAAAATCGACTGGAACACACTTGTACCTGCAGGAGGTGCAAGAGTATCTAGTGATTTATATTCCCATGGATTAGCAGCACAGATGATTCTTTCCATGTGGTATTTTTAGTTAAATCTACCTGCCTGTAAAATCTTAACACCAGCTTCAGCATTCAGCACTGGTTATGTTTTCAAACCCCTGTTCAAACAGATATTTCTTGAGGACATCTTTGACAACAGAGGTCACAGTAAGCAAGTATGTTCAGGACCAAAAAACCCAAATTTTACAGTACTAAAAGAATAAGCAGAATGAAAAGTTGCTGTCTGTCTTGGGAGAAGGGTGTTCTCTTACAAGCTCTAGAAATTGTTTTGAGTTCATGGTTATGTCATCACAGTAAGAGAGAAGGAACTGAAATGCAGGGCAAAGGCCATCAGCTGAAGAAAAACTGCACAAATCGCTCCCTTTACATTCCTGATCTGTCAATATGGCACATATTCTCTATTCTGGGAAAACAGATATCCATGCTATTGGATTTAGCAAACAAATCAATACCTTAACAAGCCCTGCTTCAGACCCATCACGATCAAAGGTCTGGCGGGCTTTTGCAATAGCCAGGATGACACCTTGCATGGCTGGACTCAGCATCACCTACCACAAAAGCAGGAGAACAGACACAAACAGGAGCAAGGAAAACAGTAACAGACAGGGAAAGAAGAGATGGCATAGTGAAGAATGGAAGAAACTTTCACAAGGTAAGGTTTAAAGGAAATTGCATGAGTACAGGTGTGATAACTGTGTGAACTGTGGCTATGAAGTTACTTGCATGCTACTGACTCTATCCATCACATGCACTTTACATGCAGGGCTTTTTTTAGGGATTTAAGATCTCAAGGCTTGTCACTCCAAACCCTTCAATTTTTAAATTCAACAAGTGAGAAAGTAAAGCATGCTGGCCATGTCCCAGCCATGTCCCACTTAATCTTCCTAAGACACGTAAAATGAATGCAGAACCTGTGGTGCAGCAGTTCCTTGAGTCAACCTCACACAAGTGCATCTCAAACCTACTAAAGGAGTGACAGCCCCAGTGTTTATGGGAAACCCATCTTGTGAAAGTGAGAGAACTTCCAAAACACTGCTTGAGCATGTATGAGCGTGGTTAAAGTCAGACCCCAAAAAATCAGCGGGCAGGGTACATAAATTATGCTGTTGGGATTAAGGTCTTTGACTAGGGACAAAACAGTAACTGAAGCCAGCAAAGAGAGTTGTAAAGAAATTAACATAGGTAGGATCAATTTTGATACAATCATGCCAGAAAGAGGACTTACAACCAACATGCAGATCGATAAATCGAGTGCTCTTACAGAGCTGCTTTTCTGATGGCATTTAAAAATGGAGTTATGGAATGATGTGGTCTGTCCCCCTTCCCTTCCACACTAGGAAAACTAACTTAGTACAGGGCATTGTTCCTATGACAGACACTTATCACACCCATCCTTAGCCCAGCTCAAAGCCAGCTAACTACAAAGCTACAGGCTAAGAAGCAGCAGTAATTAACCCTTGCACTGGGATCTGTACCTCCTCATTATATCCATCTGCATCGGATCTAACGGGAATCTTCCCCACACTGGGGATTTCCACTTCAGAGACCTGTGAGCTAGTTTGGGCAGCAGCCTCTGCTTCCTGAGTGTCCTGGGGCTGCTCTGCCTGAACTGTGGGGGATGCTTCTCCCGGATGAGCCTTCAGTGGCTCTACCTCCTTGCGCTGTGGCCAAGAAGAAAAAGAAGAGAGTAAGAAAATCCAAAGCAAAGTACAGGGAAGCCAAAGGGGACTGAGCTAAACATGGCACAGCTACAGAACTTCACAGAAATGGGAAAAGCAAGGGTCTATCAAGAAGAATAACGTGGAGACAAGAAGGGGTAGGTTCTAGGGCCAAGGCTCAGCTCCTACCTCGCACAGAGCTGCCTCGACACCGTTCTTCTCGTAGGCATCGGCAGTGTTGGCAATGGCCTTGGCAGTCTGCTCCTTGGCAATCCTGGCATGCTCTGAGGACAGGGAGCGCACACTCTGCTCACAGACTGACGATTGCTCTGTCAGGACAGATGTGTGGTACTAGTCAGCAAGAGCTGCAAGATTTTTTCTCTCTTGTTCGTAAACATTTTGCAGCTTGTCCATGCAGTTTTACACAGCTGCTGCCTTGTACTGGTTTTGCACAGCCTGGTTTTTGGTAGCAGGGGGCCACAGTAGTGGTTTCTGTGAAAAGATGCTAGAAGCTATCACCATGTTCAGCAGAGCCAATCCCTGAAGATGGACATGCTGCTGGCCAAAACTGGGCCAATGAGAGAGGTTGGTAATGCCTCTGTGATGACATATTTAAGAAGAAAATCAAAACAAAGTCTAACAGTTTTTTCTAGCCAGAGAAGAGGAGGAGGTGGGAACATGTGAGGGAAAACAACATGGAGACACCAACGTCATTGGAGAAGGAGGGGGAGGAGGTGCTCCAGGCGCTGGAGCCAAGATTCCTCTGCAGGCCACGGTGATGCAGCTGTGCCCCTGCAGCCCCTGGGGATCCATGGGGATGCAGAGATCCACCCGCAGCCCCTGGGGAAGGTGCCCGTGCTGGAGCGGGTGGATGCCCTGGAGGAGGCTGTGATCCAGTGGGAGTCCCGGTGGAGAGAGGGGCCCTGCTCCCAGGCTGGAGCAGCCCATCCTTGGAACGCTGCACCCCATGGAAAGAGAGACCCACAGTGCAGCAGTTTTGGGGGGCTGTGTGCCCGTGGGAGGGGCTCACGCTGCAGCAGGTTTGGCAGGACTGCTGCTCGTGAGAGTGGACCCACGTCGGAGAGGTTCACGGAGAACTGTCTCCCGTGGGAGGGATCCCATGGCCTCACAGGGGAAGGACTCCTCTCCTGGAGCACCAGAAGGAAATCTTGATGATGACCTGACCAAAACTCCCATGCCCTGTCCCCCTGTGCTGTTGGGGGGAAGGAGGGAGGGGGTGGGGGTAAAAAAGTGTTTTTAAGGGCTTATTTTACTTCTCCTTATCTTCCTCTGATTCTGTTAGTGATAAATTCACTCTGCAACCTTAAGTCGAACCTCTTTTGCCCTTGAAGTGTTTTCCCTTCAATAATTTTTTCTCTCTCCTCTGCCCAGCTGTGGCAGGGGAGGGTGAGCAAGCAACTCTCGTGGGTGCCTGGCGTTGGGCCAGTGTCAAACCACAAGACGCTTTCATCCCAGAGGTGAAGGCACTTCACACGAGCGTGTGTGTACCCCTTTCCAGCAGGAATGGTGTACATCATTAGGGATGGCCAAGTAACTGTTTCCCACTCTGGAGAACAGCACTTGTCCACTCAATATATATGACAAAAAGCTGGAAATGAACTGATATTAGCCCATGATTATTAAGTGAATGGGAAACAGCATTTCTGGGGACAAGCCTGGAAGGATGCACGTGCAAAACCAGAAGTCTTTTGTACTGTCAGGGCAGAGCCTCCAGCAGCTGCCTTTGCTGCTTCATTCACGCCTGCTCCTGCATTCATTCAGACACATTTGTGCAAGGCTTCAACACAGTGGTAACGGTGACCAGCTGGCTGTTCCTGGTTCAAACATGGTTTACAAATTCAGTGTGGTATTACCTGGTCCTGATTCAGAGGAGAGGTCCTGCAATTCAGAAGTAGGCGAAGGCTCCATCTGAGGAATCTTACAAGATTGCTCCTCCTCCCACTCCTCTGCCTCCTGCTCCAGGCGCCAGTTGTCCTCCTGGATGTAGTGTCTCAGTTCTGGGGACAAAGCTTCCACTTCCTTCTGGAACTGTCTAGCCTCTGGGCCCTCATCCTCGTCTGGAGGAAATGCAAGACTGGCATAAGGAAACACATTGTGGCAGGGCACCACCCTTAGGGACTAAGCACACACACAGCGTCATGGGCAGCCACAAGCAAATTGGCTGAGGGATAAATGGGGAAAGAAGGCCAACTTTCTACTAGCTTTGTAATTTAAGGTAATCCCGAAGCAAAGGTGCAAAAATAAAAACAAATCTACAGAGTTTTCTAAAGCAAACCCCAGTTTTGTTCTACCACTGGACAGCATTTACACAGAACAATTCCAGAACCAGCGCCTGCTGATGCAGGTCAGACACATCCTGATCCAAGGCCTCCAGTTGTACAGGGAACAGCACTGAACTGCAAAAAGCTGGAAAGTTCACAGCTCAGCCAAAGATGTCACACCTTCGTCACTGTACACCAGGTAAGGGTAAGGTCAGCATGGGTTCCATAGCATGAGTGTCATTGCTGACATTTGTTAGTGCTTTTTAGATCTACTTCAGTATTCACTTTTAAAATAGCACAAAAACCCAAGCAGCATCAGCTTTAAACAAGTCCTAAAAGTTATCAAAAGCAAATGGCAACTTTCTACAGCAGATATTTTCATGCACCCATTGCAAAATGCTTTAAAAAACAACAAAAATTGCATTAAACAGGAGAAAAAACCCCATCCCATGGGTTCATTTCAGAACTGTCATAAGAAAACAAAGAACAACCTCCACATCCTCATCAGCTACATTTAGCAATGAACAGAAGACAGCTCTCCATTGTTTCTTTCTATTTATTACATCAAAATGAGCCACGTGTGAAATTACTGGGTTCTTGTACAGCTGCTTGCCATGTCTAGAGCCATGTGCACAGCAATTTCTCCACAAAACTATTTATACACTGGCACTGCAAACACACTTGTATGTCTGAGCCACTCAGATACGGATACCTCTCAGGAAAAGGCTGCACAAAAAATCCCATTTAGATTCAGTGTAACAGAATCACCAAAGACCAAGCAAATGAGTCAGGACGTGTGATAAAAATGGGAGACATAAAGTAGGAGGCATTTCACAGGCCCTTAGGAAACAAATGCTGCCATATGTCTTGGTTTGAAAGACAGGTGTCTGCTAAGGAAGGCAGGAGCCTCCCTAGGAATGGAAAATGTAAACCCTTTCCCTCTGAATTATTATAACTGAGGCTTTCAGGCAAAGATACAAGAAATAGGAATAACAGTTCCTTATATATATATATATATACACCAAGGCTAACAACCAACAATAACTCTGGCAGTAACAGCAATCACAAACCCAGTCCCAGCCTTCTCGGCTGTCGGGCCCTTTCCCCTCGGGTGCAGTTCCGCTCGCAGCCGGCAGGGGCGCTGGCGGCTCCCGGTGAGCAGGGCAGGTGCGATGGTTCCCCCGCGGCTGCAGGGGGCGCTCCGGAGCGAGCTCGGGGAGCACGCGGCACGGGTGCCCTGGGATCCCGGGAAGGGATGGAACAAGGACTTCCCAAAGCCCTGGGCAGCCGATCCCGGTGTCTGGCTCTGCCCTCGGGAACAGCAAAGGCTTCACAAAGCCCTGGGCAGCCGATCCCAGTGTCCGGCCGGACCCTCGGGAACAGCAAAGGCTTCACAAAGCCCTGGGCAGCCGATCCCGGTGTCCGGCCGGACCCTCGGGAACGGCAGGCTGGAACGGCAGGGACGAGCACAAATCCTGGGTGGCAGATGAGATGTATCAAACTCCGGAGCTGCAGCGGGAACCCCGGGAGGTCTTGGCAGGCAGGACATGTGGAGCTACAGAGCAGCGAAAGCTCGGAGCAACTGCAAAGGAACGGCGGGGCAGGGCAGCGGCGGCCCAGCTCCGAGCATGGTGGGGAAAGGTGGGCTCAGGAGCCCGGGGTTTTCCCCTGAGGCACCCAAGCAGATGGTGAAAAGTCCCTCTTTTAGTGAGGTAGGGTTTTAATAAGCTCCCAGTGCAACAACCGCTCCCCCCAGCAGGGCTCCACGCACAGCAGAAGAAAGGCAGCAGAAGACAGAACCCCACAGTGGTGATGAATTCTCCCCACAGCAACCACGGCCTCTCTCCCCAGCTCCACCCGTGCATGCTGAGAGAACAAGAGAGCCAGGGGCTGCATCCAACCCCTTTTTCCAAGTCCAAATCTCTAGGCATCTCTGCCCTACACGAGAAAAACCCAGGTAAAAGAGAGTAGCCAGCTGCACCCCTCCCCTGAGCTGTGGCCATGTCTTTTGTCTCTCTTACATATCCAGTTGTTATTGTCTCCTAGCAACATATATGGGGGAAAATTCCTTAAGCGAAAAAAAAAAAAAAAAGGAGAACTCCTAAAACCCCAACACCATATAAACACTACAAAGAGTCAAAATTAAGAACTCCAGCACTAGATGCATGTTAAATGTGGCAAAAGGGCAGTGTGAGTCTGTACACACATAAGGTGCTGCTTCCAATCTCACCCGGATGGCAGTTTTCAGCCCTATCAGGGATTTAGAAACGAATTGAGCATGAAGCAGATTATTTCAAATCCTATCTGGGGTGAAGTTTTGTGCTTTGTCAAAAGACAGCTGTGCTGGGGAAGCTGAGAAACATAATGATCATGCAGGCCAGAGAGACACACCAGCACACAAACATCTCATTAACCAGCAGTTGTGGCTCTGTACCTGCACCAGCATGGGACACCTGTTCACTGATGTACATCAGGCAGTAGGCACTGGCACTCCTCAAGCCTCCAAATGACTCTCGCTCCAGCTCTTCCCACGATGACTCTGTCACCCAGATGTCATTGTATTTGAGCCATCTTTTCCGAGGCTGGTCATATATGAAGGCCCAGTAGTGCCCAGCATTTGCTTGCCCTTCATGGACCAGGACTGCATGCAAACGATAGGAAACCTGAAAAGTGACACGGACATCATTCAGATGTGCAGTTAGGGACTGATTCTGCCTGACCTCTGTACACAAACAGCAGGAGTGTTTGTAGGTGTAGCATGGCACAAGAGTTGATTAATTTGATAAATTTCTTACTATGTGAAAACTGACTTTTAGGGAAAGAAAAAACAAGATTTTTGTAAGTAAATCTCTGCTTCATCACTGGAAATTTAAAGATACAGTGAAGAGGGCAATTCAAACCAACATCTACTAACGAAAATGAGGATCAGCAGTATTAGTTTAATATTCATGTACTGAAGCTTCATTTCCTACCTGTTGGAGGAGAGGGTCACAGTACATTTGTTCGATGGACAGGTTGATTCTGGCAATAGACTCCTTCAGATCTGCCAAAAACATCATCAGTGAGAGAAATACATAAAAATTAATGACTACTCATCAGGCTATGCTAGCCCCTTTCACTTCAAAGAGTTTGAAGCCATGCAGAGACTATCAGATAGACTCAACATCAGAGCTCAAACAGGGACAAAATTATTTGTAGTTCAGGCTGTATCCTGCAAAGCTACAGAGGGGAAACCAGGCTGGCATTCAGGAGGAAAATCACTACAAATGCATCTGGGGCCAACCTTGCACGTCTTGTTCGATCTCGTTTCTCCATCGCTGCAGACATGTCTGAACCAGCTTCATCTCTTCCTCGGAGACCACGTGAGGAGCTGGACGTTCAGACAGTTCTGCTGGTGAAACAGGAGGCTGAAGCTCCATACTGGAATTCTGCTGCAGCAAAGAATTTGCCACAAGGAAAGCTTCATCTTCAGTCCTAATATCGGTCCTCTCTTGTACGCTGTGGAGAAAAATCCCAGAGTAGCGGGCAGGTTTTTTAATATTTCTCTAGTTTTTCTTTTTTTGGAAAAGAATACGAAATAAACCAAACAAAAATTACTCCAGAGCTGGAGCAGGATTTCTTTCCAGAGTGGTATAAAATGTAGAGAGAACAAGTACACTGAAAGGTGCTTCTGCCTTCACAGAACAAACTAAAATACAGGAAAAATACTAGGGAAAATTCTTATAGAACTCTCCAAGCACAGATCCACAATGAGCAATTCTAAAAATTCCTTCCATTACTACTAAGAAATGTGTGTATTTACTCAGCTTAATTTAGAGTGTTAAACCAACCATGCTGGCCAGGGTTATAATAATCCAATATTGCTGTAATTTACTGGTCAATGAAGCAAAAGAATGAGCAGCCTAACCAAAAAGAGCACGTCATTTAGTTCTTAACTGCTGCTTAGGCAAGGAATATAGGTATGCTTTTGGACAAGGAGAAAGAACAGACCAAGATGCAGTGTTCTATTTACATCAACAGAACCAAATGACCAGCAAAGCAGTGACCCACTACTTGCACAAGCATTTGCACCTTACAGCATCGTGTTCACCAGTGCCCAGATAAATAACCTGCTTTTGGAATGCCACCCAGGACCATTTAGTTGGGAGTGCTCTCCTGTGAATCCTTTTTATTTCTGTTTACTGACCCATTTGGCTGTGAAAGCACGTCCAAAACGTGAGGCTTGGCTGGGGAGTGCGGTAGTGTTGTCTGAGAGCTCTGAGCAGAGGAAACAGCCACAGCTGGCTTCGTAACAATGAACTCGAGCACGTACTGCAGCATGTCAGGTAGTGGAAAACGGGCTGGGCCAGAGCCATATTCCATGTACCTACGGAAAATGCAAGGTGTTGTACGAATGAGATGGGTTAAACCTCATGGGACAAGAGAAGAACAACTTTTTCTGTAATGTACTACTAGGCTTCCTCACCTCCATTGCCAGTGCAGCTGACAGTGTCAACTGTGCTCTTTAAAGAATTTATTTCTGTAGCAGTATCAGTAAAATTTAGAAACCATCAAAGAGACAGGTTTTGTTTTTGAAAATACACTTCCTCCCTCCACATGTTTCAGAACAAACATGTTGTTGTTTGTCCTTCCCTTACAAGTTTCTCTGCTATTGGAAAGCACATTTCAAAGGAAACACTTGCAATACTCCAGAGGGCATAAAAATAAAGCGAGCTGACTACTCACCTTTCCAGTTTCTGCTGCAGAGTCACCATTTTCTCCTTCAATCTCTTAATTTCCTCTCTTTTCATCTGAATAAGATCTTTATTGCAGTAGAGGTACCTGAACAAAAATACAGAGTCCTGTTTGCCAGGTGAGATTTGTTTACTTCTAACATCCACAACCTTCTGTAAATATTTTAGAATCTTTCCTTGCTCACCCAAACAACCTTTTTAATTTATTTATAACAAAGCAATAGCTTTAAACATACCGTACAACAGGATAACTCACCTGTCCATATATATAGTCTGGGGAAACTCTAGCTTGGTGTGAATTTTCTCTGGCTGTCCTAGTGACTGATTGAACTTAAATCGGGAGAGTTCAAAGGTCAGAACTGGTGGCAGTTTTGTAAACCAGCGCTGTAACAAAAGCAGAAATGCCCCCAAAGGGACTTGTTTTAAGATGACTGCTAATGGCACATTTTAGACTGATCCTACATGATTTCAGACTGATTTAAAAGTCTCTGTCTTTAAGCACTGAATCAGGTTTTGTTTGCAGAATGAGTAGTCAGAAAGCCAAATTTTACAAGTTAAAAATGTGTGCTTCCATTTTACATTTTTGCTGTGAAAAAGCCTCATGATTGCTCTCAAAGTTACTTGTCATTGCCTGATGCATCCAGCTTGATGGATTATTAACAAGTCCAGCACTGAATTTCACAAATTAGCAGAGGCTACACACAATCTGCACATCATCTAAGAGCCCCCAAGAGAGTTCTTTTCTGAGGCAGATCACATGCAGTGATGAACAAACCAGGAGTCCTCTTGCAGCACCAGATTCCTTATCCTCTCTCAGTCTATTTACAAACTATTTGATTTAGGGAATTCAGAGAAGACCTCCACTTTCTGTAGCTTCATACACTGTTTCAAAGAACCATGCTGAAAGAAAAATTCTCAGTTGGATTTACACTTCCTCTCACTCTTCCTGGATTCACAAAGACTTCCAGCATCCACTGCCAGAAACTTCCTTCACCTATCTTAGATTGGCACTACCCACTTCATGCTCCCCTCTGGATTCAGGATGAGCACACTAAGCTAATTTTTCTTTGTGGGATTCATGTCAGATGTGCTGCGACAACAAACCTCCCCCACACCAGAGCTTTCTAAGAAGCAGCCCATAACCACAAAGACGGAATGATTTATGCTCCTGTAGTCTGGGAGAAGCTCCCGTTAATCCCACTGTTGCTTTGTCTTTCAGCACACTTGCCTAGGTGTTCAAAAGATAAAATCACCTTATACCCTATGTCCCCTATCATGCCACCCTTTACCCACCACATCCTAGGAAGTGAAACTAAGATGCACAATTTTCCCAGTAAGGCTTCTCAGAAATTAAGCCAGAGCCTTTTCCTCCTATCTGTGCACAGAAAAGAATTAAACCAGCTCCATGATTGGTCAAATTTCCCTTAATTTTGGGAGAAGAATTTTGAGGAGCTAAAAAGCTTGGATTGAAATGAACCTGCCTGATGAACTCCAATGTGCCTTTGTCTCCAGTGCCAGCCAACACCAGCTTCACCCACATCCCCTGTAAATGCACCTAAACTGCTTCAGGCAGAAACCAGGAAAACCCAGAACAAACATTTGAGTCCAGAGTCAGAACAGGGCTCCCCTGCCCAATACCTCGTTTCTCCTTTGCTAGTTTAAACCACAGCAAGACAATTTTCAGACATTCTCATAGAACTGAAATACTCTTCCCTGCCCCACCTACACCAGATACTTTTGCCAATGTTGCTTCCCAGCCTTTGTCCAAGCTAACTTTTGCTGCACTTACACACAGAGGATGCTGAATGCAATGGTGCTTCTTCACCTTGCTGCAACTAAGTTTTTTATGACTGGTTTGTGATTAGTGAGATAAAAAAAAACCCAAAACAAAACAAAAAAAAAAATCACAGTCAGAAAATAAGAGTGAAAGCAAGAAGAAAAACTCCAAACCATACACAATATAATAGGGAGAAAGAGACAAATTCCAAATGGCATACCATGGAGTTAAGCACTGTACTTTTACCCTCCGAAAATATGGAGGCAGTAGGTCTCCCCCTACTCAGGTACAGGTAGGCTTCAACAGAAAGAGAGAGACTTGATCACACTTGACTCAGAGGCAGACGTTGACCTTTGCAATTTAAAATTTAAAGTCTTTGAACTGGTTACATAGGACAACACATCTTTATAAATCAGCAAAGACTTAGTGTCTCAGCACCTAGCACTAACAGACATTTACATGAGATTCCAGGTATCCAGAAAATGTTTTGTGTTGAATTCTTAGAGAACACTCACAGTTGACATTTAAAGTTATCAGAATACATGACACACCCCTGCACTCTGTGTGCTGCACTTTTCTGCAGCAGGCAACCAAAGGCTCAACAAAAAAGGTCAAACTAACCTCCTGTCCATACTTCACTGACTGAGATGTTGTTGCCTCATCCATCTCTCCCTCCACCATGGCTCCTTCCAAGCACTCATTCAAGTTCCGGTAACCATTTACCTGAAGGGGATACTGACCAAAGGTCTCAATCTTGGAAAAAGCGTTGCCTGGATGATGGAAACCATACAGAAACCATGAGCTAACTCAAGAGAACAAAAAATTCTGGTTAACTCTGAAACACTCAAAGGAGTTAAAAAGTTGAATCTACCAAAGCCTTAACTCACCCTCATGGACACCCTCAGTCAGGAAAGTCCCGTAGAAGAGCTGCACCATTGGGTTTTCGGATTTGTCCCCAGGGCTTCTGTTTCAGAGAGCAAAAGCACACTTTCATTTGCAGTTAGAGGCTGCAAAAAAGCCCCAAGTTGTAATCTAAGCCTCTGCTTGGGAGCCTACAGGCAAAAGTACAGTTTTCTACTCAAGCACTAAATAAAGAGGAAGCTTCTCATTAATTTTCATGTTCCAAAGCACATTATAACACACCGACAACAGCAGAAAAAAAAAGTTAAGGTGCCAGCTTCTGAGAGGAAGTTTCAAACACCCAGAGCTTTTCTGTTCACCAGGGCTGCTGAGCTGCCCTCAAAAACCAATTTACTCTGCAGGCTATATTGGCACTGAGTGAAGTCCCACACTCACCAACAGGAGACGCAGACACAACACTTCAAGCTTATGGAGCCTCATCCACAGGAAACAAAGAACACTCATTTGCTCAAAATTTTCATATAAAGTCCTCTCATTTATTAAAACTCTCCTTAGGTCAAACTCCCGAGATCACCCAGAACTCACGTGGCATTCACAGTGAGCTGGAACGCATCCTCCAGCCAGTCCAGTAGTTTATGTGTAAATTCACTCACGTCTTGCTAGAAGAGAGATGAAAGTGGAGAGTCAATCGTGACATCCACCAGAAAGTGTTCCCCTGGTCTGCTGGTGTCACAGACCCACTGAACACAACCTGACTGGTACTGCTGTACCCACTCAGCCGAACTACGTGTGAGACTGAAGTGCTGTGCTGATTTAGACTGATAATGAACACCGCTCATCTGAACACTAGATCAGAGGAAATTATCATGATTGCTACCCAACTATGCAGATGGCACTGGGTAGTGCCATGCTATGCTGGCTGGTTAATTAGCACGCACGTACATTCTGCTCTAATGACACAGGGACAGCTGCTTGTCGGCTGACAAACATGGGAAAAGGCCTCTGAAAGTACCAGCAGGATGAGGCAAAATGGGGTCGCTGTGGCTGTGACTGCTGGTTTGAAGAGAGCAAAAGGCTTTTAAACGTGGTTTTACCTGCGGTTGTTCAGCGGATCTAAACACATCCCTCAAGAGTTCCAGTGCTGCAGAAGGGTCTACAAACTTACGCCACGTCCCCAGCATTAATGCAAACAGGCACTGAAGTTCTTGCATGAAGGCAATATTTCTTTTTCCCTGCATTGCAAAAAGAAGAAAAGTCAAAGCCTTCCTGCAGTTCTAAAAAGCAGCATCTTAAAACTTAGTGCTACTGAACACCATGTGCACATATCATAAAACGTACCCAACGAGCTGCGCACTGGCTCAAATACCAGTTCTACTGTGCGTGCAAACCAACAAGTAATCTGGAGCTGCCAAAGAAGTTTTATGGGAAAAACATCTCCATGCACAGCAGTTAAAGTCTCTAGAGGGCAGGGGTACAAGAAGCAGCTCTTTTTTTTCTCCTATCCTGATTCTGTCTTTGAGAATTTCCCAAAATTGTCTTTAATGCAGCCAGATGATTTTTAAGCCACAGGTCTCAGATGGCCCCAAATTAAATCTGGTTAGAGAAAGAGCAGAATGCTACACCACAAAAGAAGGAAACTTGACAGTGTTACTGAATCAAAACTTACAGTGTGACGACAACTTTCAAGCACATTCTGTGGCAGGGAGTACCCAAGGACCAGCCTCCGGAATTCTGGCAACTGAAACAGAGACTGAAAGGAGAGGAGAGGTAAAGCTTGGTCAGCACCTGCAAGGATTGGACTCACTACAATTTGATGCCCTGTTGTCATTCTCTGACTTGACAGGTTTATTTTGCGAACTTTACATTCCCAGTGGTCCTGTGTTACTGAACGCATGTTTACAATGTGAGCAGCCCCTGTGCTGGACCAGCACAGAATCAGACTCATAGAATTAACTAGTCTGGAAAAGACCTTTAAGATCATCAGCATGTTTGTACCCACCCAAGGACAAAATCTCATCCTGCCATTTCTAGGATAGATATAAACCTTTTAGGAAAGACCATTCTATTCTGCACAGGCAGGCTCAGAAAAGCATCCAGGAACAAGCCATGGTGAGAAAAACCCATTTGCAGCTTTCTTACTTCCTCTCAGAACTGAAGACAAATGATTAACATCTCTCTGCTGATGTGAAATGGTTAGGAGAGACAAATCTGCTCAGTTCCACTTACTGTTGTCTCTTCTTTAGGTCATTACTAATAATATATGCTGCCTAGTTGTTTATTTGTCCAAGCATCTATGCCAGTGTATTCCATTAACTGAAATACGATACACCGTGTGTTATCGAGCCAACAATAACTGCTGTAAAATTAAATTATCAGTTCACTTTGCCAGGCAAGCTTCTATCATTTCAGTAGGCACTTGGCTATTGCTGCACAACTCCCTGTGTACAGACACACAGATTCTTTGTATCTGTAGCTATTTTTAAGCAAAGCCTATTGAACTGCTCTTTGGCTCTTTCTGTACAGGCCCAGAACACATCACAGTCACATCACATAAACCCGGAAGTTTTTGTTTGAGCAGGGTCATATTCACTCATCTGCATACAATGACTCCCTCACAGAACTGCTGCATGTCTGCTTCTGACTGAGAAACACTCTGACTCCAAGACCACAGCAAGTTTGATATCAGAAAAAGAGAACTTTCTTACAGGTTACCTGTATAACAGCACTAAACCAACACGTGTTTCCAATATTTTTCATTCCAACAGGCCAGTCACCCGCTCTTCTCCAGTCATTCTGCTTGGGGCTCTCTACCCACAGAGAGAGCGTTTCACAGCGTTTCCTTTTGGAGCGGTATTTGTTTTCAGCGCAATGGGTGTCCTGTGGTCTGTCATGAGAGAGAAACACTGTGCTGTAAAACACCTCCCAAAGATTCCCTAAAGCTGCAGGAATCAAACTCCCCTCCAGCCAGTAGGTATCCACCAGGCAGGCGATCCATGTTAGTTCTGCAGTTACCAGCTTCAGAACCCGCTTATGATACCTGGGAAAACCAAAGTGGGGGGCCATTTACGGCCTCACTGACCTTTCAGCTGCATCCCTTTCTGCAGCTGGAGCTTTTGGTGATTCCAGTGGTCTGACAGTGTTGGCTGTGCGGAGGTTGTCTTGGTTGTGAGGGGCAGGTGCAGCACTAACATCTGGAAGTGGAGGCAGCATTCTGATCAGTTTTCCACCAGCAGCAGCAAACATTCTCTTTAAAAGGAATTCCTAGGAAACATCCCACTTCACAAATACAGCTTTTCAATCAATACAAGCAACATTTTCTAGCTCAGGTTTTAAACAGAAATCCCTGTTCAGATCATGCCAGGCAACCTAGGAGCCACTGAGTGAGCTGGATGAGGAGAACACAGCAGAGCATGCAGCTGGGCACTACCCAGATTTCCTTACAGCCAAATTCAGAGCTTAAGGAAACAATTCAAAGCTCTTGAAAGAACAAGAGAGGACCATCAGCTTTTTAACTGTGATGTGTCACCTCCAAACATTATTAAAACACTACTAGGTGATCAGTACTGGCAACATCTGCACCAGAACAGAAGCTGGAGGGATGTACTGCTAGCAGAAGCAGGGAGGATGGATACTTCCCCTTTGAGCTCACACAAACACATGAAGCTTAGGGGTGAGCAGAAGTAAAGGACTTACCCTGGGGGAGTTGTTTGCCCACTGCGCTCCCTTCCCAGGCGGATGGCTCTGCAGCAGCTGGGTCCTGCACTGGCTCCGGAGCAGGGTCCTCTGTCAGGAAGGTGACTGCTTCCATGAAGTCTCCATCAGCAGCCTGGCAGAATGACAGGGGAAAAGCGAAGCACCAGTGAGGAGCAGAACAGCAAAGGATTTACCCTTTGCCTCTCATGCATCCAGGCTGATCCTGGATCGCTCTCACAGGCCACACATGGACCATTCTAACAAGGACCAGCTCATCACCAGCTGACAAACACACCAGCGAACACCTCTGTGCTATGTTGGGCAGGGGCCTGAACTTGCCTGACTTTTTGGACAAAATCAGAGCTCTCTTTCCCCAGAACAACGGCAATATACACAAACCTTTAGAGCAGCAAGCAGGAATGCTGAATCCTGAATTCCTGTGATCTCTTTCATTTGGTTTAAGAGCACCTGGCAATCCTATGTGCAATAAATAAAGAAAGCTCACGTGAAAAGGTGACCAGGATGGACATTAAGCTGTTTCTGCAAGGCTTGCTGAGGGCTCAGTGGAGCACTGCTTCTTTCCTTCCTTTCTGCTGACAGACTGACACACAAGCCCAGTCACACTTGCTTGATGCAAATACCAACATCAGCTTGCACACCGCACTCAGGTTTTTCCCTGCTAAATTCACAGACTAACATTCAATCCCTTGTATCCTCAGGGGAATGCAGGCGGGCCCGGGAGGACAGGCTACCCCCGCTGTTGGCTGTGCAGCACCTGTGGTGGGAAGGGGCTTCCCCACCCCCCGAGGCAGCGGCATGTGCAGCTGGACATATAAGGTGGCCGCCTGCTCCCAGGGCACTGGCAGGAGCTATTTTCAGCGTTGTGGCACATGCCATTTGTGCATGTCACTTCTCACTGACAATGAGGTGTCAGAGCAAGGGCCCAGGAGCCTGTTGTTACTCCTCCTTCCCACTCCACACAAACCACTTGAGGTCTGGCGATACACTCACTGCTCAAGGCCCCAAGCTACGGTTCACAACCTTTGGCCAGTTCTGCCACTTAAAACAAACGATTACAAAAATTCTCCTTACCAGACTTGTAAAATCTTTGCAGCCTAGGCTTACCACAGGTTAGTCACTGCACTTGGCAAGCACAAATAACCTCAGTCAATGACTACCAGGAGAGGCAGCTCTCCACAAGGAGCCTCCTGGCGCTGGAGGTCCCACCACCCCTGTTCATGGTTGCAGTTCAGCTGATGCTGCTGCCAACGGCCCAGTCTAGGTGACAACTGAGATGCAGCTCCATAATGCCAGCATTGAATGTGGTATGGGAAGGACGTTACAACAGGAACAACGGCTGGGTCTGTGTCGTGTATCCTGATTTACAGAGGCTGTCTAGGATCCTGCTGTCAGCACAGCCTGACCAATCCCAGTTCCTTAAGATCACACTTTTAATTAATCTTGAACCAGCAAAGCTGCAGGCAAATAAACTCAAGTTTCTACTTACTCTCACCATTAAGAAAAAATGTAAGATGCTTCCAGGCCCCGGAGCACAAGTTTCACTCAGTTAGTAATGAGTCAACTACTTTTTTGAGCCCCCCACATATACTGGTGATGGATGCTACTCCACACACAAAGACAGCACGAATCCATGTCAGCTGCTAAAACAAAAAACCTCCTAGATTATTTTCGGTGGGAATTCTCTCATCAAGTTATTCATGGTGGTTCCATTTGAAATACTACTTTTACTTAACTTTTACAAGAAAGAGTACATATGTGTGTGCAAACCCCCCTCAACTCATCCCACACACTCTTTTTATCCTGAGAAAAGCCAAGACGGTCTGGAACACTTCAGCAGCCCCAGGAGGAGCTGCCCAGTGAGGAGCCAAGGCTGAGAGGCTCAGGGTGGGCATACTCTCACAAAGGCAAACCGCTTAAATCATGTTGCTAATTTTGCTGCCTTAGCGCGTGCCGTGCGTGTCGGCTGACCCCACCTTACGCCGCAGGGCGGATTTTTCCCGTGGAGAAAAAAACCCCAAACACCCTTGCTAATACATTGCACTATAATAATGAAATCCGAGGCAGGACAGGGCATGATTTTCTGGGGTTTTTCTGTTACAGCAGAGAACTCACAAAGGCTGCTGTAAGCATAAAAGCCAATTACGGATCCTCTGCCCTAAGTTACCATTTAATCTTTCAATGATTTCTGTATGCTTTTATTCAGCCTTTGAGAAAAGGTTTGTGCTAACAGCAGAGAGCTTATCCTGTACCACTTTTGAGAGGCTCATGGCTGCCTGGCAGCCCACAAAAGCCACCAGGAACCACACTCTCTGCAACCAATTTGTTAAGATTTTGGGGGGTGCATGTGGTTTTGTTGCCATAACTAGTCTGGTTATTGCTTTCTGAGGTTACGCACCATGGGGCTATAAAACAAGCTCTGTAGCTGGTAATTAACACCAGTGTACTGCTGCTGCTAACACACCCTGCACTTGCAAACCCAAACTGAACCAAGGCCCTACCTGCTGGAAAAATAACAACTCAAACCCAAATCCTATTAGTATTAAATTACAGCAACAGGAGATGAGTACAAAACCAAAAGGCTGAGAGGAAGTAGGGTACTAGAGATAAAATTACAAGGTCAGCCAGGAATGATGGAACAGAAAGGTTTTGCTGCTTTCCCTGCTCCGAGGTGACTCACTGCCCTCAAAAGTTTGTTTTGATGAGAAACTGTGAACAGGGAAGGGACCAAATGCAGCGCAGGAGTTCAAGGGTGTTCCAGAAATAACTGGACACAAGGAGAAGGAAGGTGGTGACACAGAAGAGGCACACAGAGCCTTGGCCTTCAGCCTCTGCACCTCAGCCATGCTTTTTATCATGGGGGAAACTGGATATGGAGAGGGCTGGAAACCCACAGGCTGCAGCAGGAACAAAGCCCATGTTCCTGGCCAAGGCTTTCACAAACCAATATCCATCACGAGAAGAAGAGCAGGCAGCAACTTCATCCTGCATTAACGTGAGCAAGATGCACACGGTAGGCACTGTCTGGTCACCACCCCCACACGACCAGGGCACGGTTGCTGCACTAATGCCACTTCTAACGCACAACCAAAGGGCTGATACCCTCATCCCATCCCACCCTGTAACTCTGACCTCTCTGAAACGCATCTCTTGGGTCCTAAGAGCACAGAGACGCTACAGAACAGTGTAGACCCCTGTGTCAGTTCGGGATGGTCTGGGCTGCAGTCCCCTGTGCACTGACACAGGCTCGCGTCCGGGTCCCTTCAGAGACAATGTACGCAGAGCCCTGAAGTTTGGGAGCAACAGTTTTCGTTAACTTGCCCCAGGAGATGCTGCTCAGCGGCAGGGAGGGAACACGCGTTTCTGCCCCCTGCAGAGGAGGAGGAGGGTGTCCGAGCGCCCGCCCGAGCCCTTTTCCGTGGTACCGGCGCATCGCGCGCGTTACCGCGCGGAGCCCGTTATTCCCAACGAAACACGCGCGGACGGCACCGCGGCCCGACGGGACGGGGCACCCAGAGCGGGGAAGCGCTGCGGACCGGCCCCGAGCGGCCGCGGGCCGCAGACTCGGGGAGCAGCGGGGCCGCCGCGGCGGGAGGCTCGGTCCGGCGGCAGCCCCGGCCCCGCGCGGGGGTCGCCGCCCGCCACCCTCCTCCCCGCTCCGCGATCTCGCCCTGCCGCTCCTCCCCCCCCCCCCCCCCCCCCAACATACCCCGCCGGCCCCGCGGTCTCATCCCGCCGCCCCCGCCCCGCCCGCGGTCTCACCTCGCCACCGCCGCCCCGGGCCCACAGCTCGGCCGTCATAAGGCCGCCGGCAGCGGCAGCGGCGCCGTCGCCGCACAGCGCGCACGCGCGGCCGCTCCGGTTCCGGGCGCGCCGCCCCCGCCGGGGTCGTGTCCAGCCGCGCCTGGCCGTGGGTCCGGCCCTGGTCATCTCTGTGTCCGTCTGTCCGGCCATGGGTCCGGCAGTGTTCCCCCCGAGAAGCCCGCGAGCATCGCCCTGGCCGCCGAGCCCGTTCTCCCCCGTCCACACCCCAGCAGCCGGGAACACCGGCCCCAGCCGGCGCTCTGCCCCGGCCGCGCCCCTCTAGACTGATAAAAGTGAATTATTTTCTTTTAATTACAACCGTAACAACCCCATCCGCCCTTTTTTTTTTTTAAACCCTGTTTTGGTCCAAGCTGCGTCTGACACGTGTCCGCCTGTGCTGGTCCGAGGCTACCAGGGCGGGAAGCTGCGAGCAGGGCGGCGAATGGAGGATGCCCGAGGGGACTGGGATGCTCCAGGGGTGGATGCGCCCCAGGGGAAAATCGCGAGGAAAAGGTTCAAAACAACCGAGAGCCTGGCACCTGCTTCCTGTTCCATCCAAACCCACACTTTGCCGGGCCTTGATAAATAAGCAGGAGATAGGCATTTCTCAGACTTGCTGAGCCAAAGGGCTCTGTGTTCTCCTCACAGCCCGGATTCTGCCTTTCTCTTAATAAAACGATGCTGAAATGGAGATGTTCCAGCAAGGGGGCCCCGGGGGCTGCGCAGGATCCGGGTATATCTGTGCAGACCCGACGCTGTTCGCAGCTCAGCCATTGGACCCGCGGATGAGATTGGCTCAGGCACCTGGGCAACTTGGCTCGACCTGACGAGCCAGCAGGGCTGAGCTCTCTTGGGGGGATCTGGTGAAAAACTGTCCTCCTGCATCATCAGGGACGTGTCGGTTGCAATTGACAGCCTAGGTTTGTCCCCCACTGGGCACTGAAGCTCTTGCAATACTGATGGCATTGGCATTTCCAGCAGAGCTGTGGCACTGCAGGAGAAAGGAGATAGTAGGGTCAGACGGTGCCTCTGCCGTACCCTGGTTGCCAATTCTCCCGCGAAAATGCCCTTTCCCAGCTGGGTGGGCATCTCCCACACTTGTTTTCCTGGGCACTCACAGACCATCCCTCGCCTTTTGTTTTGGAAGAGCTGTGGGAATCTCAGTGTAGGCTGTTCTGGGATTGCCCCAGCTCCCTGGTTCTCACAGGTACTCCAGATGAAGAATTCGGGAGGCAAAAGGGAGGAGGTAGCAGTGTAGATAAGGTAAAACTGAGGAAGCCACTGTTAGCCAATTTCCCTGATGTGCAAAGGAAAAACAAGACAACCAGTAATGTTTAAATGCAACAAAGCAAGAAATTCCACTCATTTTGGGATCCTGCCAGGCTATTAATAGTGAGAGATAGGGACGTAGTGCCGGGCACTGTGATTTACACTCTGGAACCCCCATGTACTGCTGAGGGAGTGGTGCTTTACCTGAACTTCGTTGCTCGGGGAAGGGTCCCCAGGATTTTCCTACCTTAAAAAAAACCTATTAACCATAAAAATTCTGAATGTCCCAGTTACAAAGATAAACTCAGACCCATATTTTTAGCTCCAGGTTTGTCCAGGCTGTGTTTAATGTTTAGCAGCCTGATTAATGCTGTGATAACTAACTAGGGTGTAGAACAATTTGTTTGCAGCATTAAGTGCAGTCACAGCACTGTTACGTCCCAGATAATTTACCATTGTACACCTTCAGACAGAGCAAGCTGCAGACATGTTCTGAGAGCCTTCCATACAGCCTTGACTTAGCAAAAGGAAGCAATAAGTGCTTTAAAAATAAAACCCTCAGAGTGGACTTTCTTCTGTCACTGTGCCCTCTAGGGCTGTCCCCACACACTGCAGCATGTCCAACCTCTCAAGCACTGCCACAGTCCTCCATGGATTGAATTCCAAGAGAAACAAGAGGCAGAAGACTTTTCTGCAAGACTTTTTCAGACACGAGGCTTTTACATCAAGGCAGTCATCGTGTGCACAATCCTTGCTGCAAACCTGCCTTGGGGATGGGGACTTTTCCAAGGTGGCAGCATGCAGCCACAACAGCACTGGAGCCCCCTGTCCATCTCCTGCCCAGTGAGCCTCCAGCACAGGTCTCCTTCAAAAGTAAAAGGTAAAAGGAAAAGACAGCCATACAAGAAAAAACAGCCAAGTCTCAGCTCTCAGCAAGGCAATTCTTGCCTGACCTTGGATGGTGCTCAGCCTGTGTTGCATAGTTGCTGCCCCACTCAGTATCAGCCATATCTCCTTCATTAAAAGCAATGGGCTCCAAATACCTTCATGTACTTATTATTACCTGGCTTTAATGGTAATGAAATGGTAGAAGAATATTGCAAACACCTGAAGGGTGTCTAATGGAAGAGAGGACTTGAAAGGAAAGTGCTCCCATCCCTTCTCTGGGGGATTTAAAAGCATTGGGCTCCTTCACTGGGGTGAGGATGGGCTTGGTACCTGCAACGGGCAATTTTTGGCTTCTCCAAGGGCCATGCAGTTTGCACCCACGGGACAAAGCTACCAGCATCCCCAAATTAAATTAAATTAGCCAAGGGCACCACACTGAGCAGCTGTTCATGGCATTTGGTCTGTGCTTCGGTCTTGGAGCTGCACAAGGCGAGTGCCAGAGGAGAGATCCTGTATATCCCCCAGGCCCTTTGCAGTGATCCAGGGATCCCTGAGGACCACTGCCCCTGGGTACAGGGCCCCATGGGAGTGGGGGCTGCTGTGAGCCTGGTCATGCCCATGCCGGCAGCCCTGCCTGCCTGCAGTGTTTATTTCATGTCTCGCAGCGTTAAATCATAGCAGACATGCAATTCGGGGAGCATGAGGCTCCGTAATGGGCGGCCTCAGGCGTGTGATGGGGCCGGGGCCATCAGGCAGCTGTGCTGCCAGGGCTCCTTGCTGATGCTTTATTGCTTCTGACGCTCCAAACGCGCTCTGAAAGGCGAACCCTGGCAGCCTGGAGGAGAGCTGCTTCCGTCTCCTGCCCGCTCCAAACCGGCAAGCAACACAATTGAGGCCTCCCTTCCTGTTCCCGCTGTGGTCCCCAGCCTGGCTACAACACCCCATCCTGCACAGAGCCCAGCCATGCTCCTGCCACAGCCTGACAGCCCCCAGCATATTCCATGGCACGGGGTGGGAGCTGCCAAAGGAATACAGTGCATAATCCTACACACCCAGGACTTGGGATGAGGTCAGGTTGGGGTGAGGAGGGAATGCAGGGCATCACTTGTGCCATCACATGCTGGGGATCTTGTGCTTGTGCCCCTGTGCTCCCCCCAGCCTCTGAGATCGCTGCACCTCTGGGCTAAATACCTGCTTGCCCAGCCAGGGAACCTGCTTGCAGCGTGGCTGCTCCAGGAGAGAGGCCTGAGTGCCCATCCTGGTGCAGAGATGCTGCCATGCCTGGCTGCAGCGGAGCCTGGACAGGACGCGGGTCTGAGCTGTGGGAAGCCCCAGGCACTGAGCACTTCGATTCCCAGAAAAGCAATTACCGTGCAGCAGATTACAGGGCTAATAAAATCCCATTATGCTATTTCGGAAAGTAAATCTGATCTGGGCGCTGCCGATTGATATCAGCCATCCCACAAAATGTCCTGCAAGAGCCCCCTGTGTGTGTGTGTAACATGAGGCTACAGTAGATCACGCTAATTAGATATCCAATAACAGGAGGGCTGATAGGAACTACATTAAAATCTCTTTAAGTTGAAGATGTAAAACCCAAGGGAGAAAATTCAGTTAATGATGCTGCAGCAGAGGCTCCACTGGAGCAGTCCATGTCCCCTTGGCCTCATCCTGCTGGCTGCAGACGCAGGAGGCTGGAGGAGAGGGGGCAGAGCGGGGCACAGTCCCCAGCACCATGGCGGCGCTGCCCGTGATTTTCATTACCCAGATTCAATAAGGGGAGAGTGCTATGAGCTGCTGGCGCTCCTTGGGAGGTGACTTGCCAGCCACTAACGGAGCTGAGAAATCAAATTAGCCCCAGCTCTGCTCTTGCTCTCTCCCTGACACCGCTGTTGGCAGCCAAGGGGGAGTTCATCAGGGCCCCGCACTAATTCTTATCTCGTTTAAGTGACTCCATGCCGGCATCTGATGCAATTTGCTCTACGCCACTGCTGCAGGCTTTGGTCCCTGCCCGCTGCTTCCCCAGGATTTCCAGCAGCTGGCAGCTTTGTGGGAGCATGGGCACCTGCAACACACACAAGGACAGTGTAGACATAGAGGAATACAGAAGATTATAGAGGCTGAGGGTCGAGGGAAGGCTCCCCTGCCGGGTAGAGGGACATTGCCCAGCCCAAGGCTATGACGCTGTGACATGGAGGGATGAATGGGCAGCCTGAGCAGGGAACCCATGCATTGGTGGACACCGAGGGCCTTTTGACTCTCAGTAATACCTGACCAGGCTTTGCTTCTAGTCTTGTTTGCCCCAAGGTGTTAAATGTTTTGGGAAACTGATACCAGTAGGAAGCACTTTGCTGAAATTTACAGCAAGTGCAAATTGCTGCGGTGAAAATGGACCCCGGTGTAGGTGCAGGTCTGAGGGTTTGGGGGAAAGCTGCTGCCCCAAGCTGCACGTGCTGCCCCCACCTGCGACTGTCAGAGTCACTGTCAGTGGGACAGACCCGCCTGCTGCAGGGTGTGAAGGGGAGCCCGGTACCTCCAGAGCTCCCCTCTCCCCTGCTGATGGAAACCCACCCTGTGTCAGTACCACATCCCTGGACAGGCTCCCCTCCCCTGCCTCTCAGAGGATTTACCCCGTCTTTCCAACTGCTGAGGATCTCCTGGCGCAGCCCTGGCACCTGCAGCACCCTCTCCCCGCATCGTGCCCCCCACTGCACATGGGCGTGATGTACAACCCCAAAATCTGCTTCGCCACAACCAGGCGCCTGGGCAGAGGACGGGGAAGCTCTCTGAAAGCTGGGCGGGGTGGGGGGATAGCGGGGTGGGCCCCTCTCGCATCCTCCCAGCCTGAAACTTGATTCAGCGGGAGAGGCTGATCGCGAGATTAATTGGGCGTTCTCAAAAACCCGACGGCGGGGGGAAAGCCATACGAGTGCCGCCTTCCTCCCTGCTCCGCTCAGTCCTCCGCCGAGCCGGCGGCGGCTGGAGCCAGCGGATCCATGGTGCCCACGGCTCTCGGGGCGCTCCTGGCCCTGCTGCCGCTGGCCTCGACGCTGCAGAGCCCAGGTAAGGTGAGGGACCCGTGGGCAGAGCTGGGGAGCTGAGGCAGAGCGGGTTGCTCCTGGCACGGAGCAGCAGCTTCCCAGAACCTGAGCCGTGCTGAGTGGCAGGCAAAGGCTGCTTTTAAGGGAGCCTTCATGCTACTGGGAAGCGACATACCTGGGAGAAGCTGGAGCATGGGAGAGCTCCGGTGCGGAGCCTGAAGGTGCATCCTGCCTGGGTAACACTGGCAGCAACGCAACGGGGCATTAGAACCCAGCTCTACGTTGTGGGTTTGTCACTGCGGGGTCTTGAGGTACTCTAGAGCTGTGCCAAGAGACAGCCCTGAGGACAGAGAGAGACATGGGGGTCTCCTGCCTGCACCCCACTGCCTGAGAGGTGCTGCCCGAGCCCCCTGCCTGATGAAGGGCTTTCTCCAATATAATGCTTAGTCCGTCATAACCTAGAGCTGGGTTTTGGGCATGATGCTGTGCCTATAGTTTGTAATTGCAGCTCTGCGCAGTGCAAAATTGACGGCCAACATATTCCCTTGTTATTCCATTGTTATTTTCTCACCTAATATTCCTGGGAAATAGCACAAAAATCCTTGCGCTGTTTTGCACCAGCACAGCTGAAAGTGTTCAGCAGGCTGGTGACTCAAATCTCTGGATAGGTCATGTAGCTCCTGTCACCCAACTCCCAAACCTTCTCCCACCGTTAGCACACCAAAGGTGGCAGAAAAGGAGTGGGAACAGTGATACTCTCACCCTGGCAGTGCCGGCCAGGAGGCAGGAAGGGCTGTGCAGACAGATCCTCATGTGTCAGGGCTGTGCCAGGGTTGTGCCGAGTTGCACCAGGTGAGTTGCCAGCACAATCCTGGCACAGCTTTGGGCTGGGCAGACCAGCGCGGTGTCTGGAGAAGAGGCAAAGAGCATCTGAGGTAAACCCAGCCCAGTCCTCCCTCTGCAAAGCCATTTCCCTGCTGCCAAAGCATCCTGACGTAGACCTGGGTGGCATGGATGCGAGGAGGAGAAGGTGTGAGGAGGACTGCAAGCGTGAGCCAGCTGCCATCAGCTGCAGCAGGAAAGGCCCCTTGGCCGCCCAAGCTGTGGGGATGGCAGCACCTGTTATTTCCTCGCCTCACCCTAATTGCTGCCTCTCCCCCCATCTCGCTGCCTCTGTCGGTTCATACCTGCCTGGGCGAGCATCATGCACCTGGCTGGCTACCCAGTATTACCGCTCGTGAGCAATGTCAGAGGGGCTGAGGCTGCTGCTTTTTCTTTTTTTTAGCTTAAAATACAGAATAAAATTCCCTTCCAGCAGCTTTTCCCAAGTTCCTGTAGATCTATTCCAATTAGTCTCTTCCATTATGCTGGAATTGGACTCTGGGGCTGGGTGTGCTGCAGAGCACAGCCACAAGTGTAGCACTGCTGCCCTGGTCCAGCCGTGGTGTTCCAGCTGCCTTGCGTTCCAGCTGCCTGGCAGTGAGGACATGGTGCTGAAAGCAATTTGGCCTTGATTGATGCTGCTGTCACCAGTCAAGGGACTGTTTTCACAGGAAGCAAACACCAAGATACCTAATAAATGAATTTAGCATCCTGCTTCATCTCTAACCTTCACCGCCTCCACCTGCTGAACAAAAACCGGGCCCTCGAGGGAGTGAATGGTATGAAACTTACCCAGGGGCAGTGTGTCCCTCGTGGTTCTTGCTGCCGCTGTCCTGGCACCTGTCCAGAAAGGCGGAGGCTGGCAGCTGTGCCCTCTGAGGCTAGGGAAGGTCACAGCGCTGACCAGCTGCACAGCACAGGATATCAGTAACATATTAGGTGATGGTTCTGGTTGGCCAGGCTTGTTTCCCATCAGGATGCTCCTATTTAACTTGAATAGGAAACCCCAACTGGTAAGTGAGGGCTGGCAGCTGGCAGCATCCCGCAGCCCACGGCACACTGCAGGGTGATGGCAGCCGCTGCCCCAGTGCGAGCAGCCTCCCTCACTCCCTCCCTTCCTCCCTCTGCTAAGCAGGTACCCAGCATGGGGGCCGGATGCCGGAGCCGTCCGAACCCACCCTGCGCCGCCTGTCCCACTACCTCCTGGCCCACTACCAGAAGGGCAGCCGGCCTGTGCGGGACTGGCGAACGACCACTAACGTGGCCATCGACCTCATGGTCTATGCCATCCTCAGTGTGGTGAGTCTTCTGCTCCCGTTCTGCATGTGTCCACAGGGAGGGGAATGGTACCTGGCATGCAACATCCTCCCAGCATGCTTTGCCCATCTTCCGAAGTGTAAATGTCCCCGTTCTGACACTGTGCTCATCTTCCCACAGGATGAGAAGAACCAGGTGCTGACCACCTACGTCTGGTACAGGCAGGTGAGTAGCCGTGAAACCTCACCCCTTCCTTGCTGGGCCCCCCTCCCTCCCCTCAGGGTCAAGCACCCCCAAAACCCCATGTTTTCCTGTGGGAGAAGCGTGCAGTCCTGCAGGAGAGCAGTGAGGGGAAACCTATCCTGGGGGCTGGTGAGACCTCTGTAGCACATGAACCTCAAGGCTCAGCTTTCATGCTCCATCTTTTGCACTGCTTGGTGTTGTGTGAGCTGAAGGATAAGTCTTCCCTCCCTCCCATGGGTGGGAAGATTGCTTGGTGCTAGTCTGGGGTCTGTGTGCTGGCAGAGTGGAAGGACCTCACCCACCAAGTCCCCTCTCCCTTGTCCCCAGCACTGGACAGATGAGTTCCTCAGATGGGACCCAGCTCGCTTCGACAACCTGACGCAGATCTCCCTCCCCGTAGAGAGCATCTGGGTGCCCGACATCCTCATCAATGAGTTGTGAGTGCAGCCAAAGTCTGGAGTGAGATAGCCTGGGACTGGAACTCCCTCGCCCACCATGGGCACGTACCGTCCCATGCTTTGTATTCCTGGCACAGAGCTGGCAGCCTCCCCACATCAGGGAGCTGCAGATGGGGATCGGCTCGGCAGTTGGGCCATTTCCAATGCTGGCTAACCACAACCATTGTTAATTACCCTCACTGTGCTGGGGGTGAGATCCAGATATCAGGAGAAAGGCTTTGTGAAGACAGTACAATGCAAGGGCAGCTGCAGAGCTTCTGGCTCTTCCCATGAAGCTATCTGGTGTCCTTCCCACTCCGTGGGGATTTAAGTTGTTCCCACTGCCTCCTGAGGGTTCTGGGACAATGACACAGACACTTCTTGGGCTGTGAGAAAGCAGCAGTCTGGGCAATGCAGAGGTGATGCCAGGTAGAAATGCCTGCAAGGATATTACCAAAAAAGCAGAACAGGGGGCAAATCCCTATCTCTTGGGCAGTTCCCCCCTGAAATGCTATTTGACAGAAGGAACCCCTGCCCAGAGTGCTCTCCAGCCCACATTTCTGTCCCTCATGTCCCCCAGTGTGGATGTTGGAAAGTCCCCGCACGTCCCCTATGTTTATGTCAGCCATCACGGGGAGGTGCAGAACCTCAAACCCATCCAGGTGATGACCGCCTGCAGCCTGGACATCTACAGCTTCCCCTTCGACGTCCAGAACTGCTCGCTCACTTTCACCAGCTGGCTGCACCACAGTGAGTGCCGGGACGCCCACGGCTGGGGGACTCGAGGGGAGCGGGCAGGACCTCTGCTGGGCCGGAGCTCCGTGCAGGAGGCAACTCGTCCCTCTAGATGGCCCCAGCGGATCGGGGAAGCGTGCAGGGGCGGGCAGGCACGCAGCCGGTGTGGAGGTGCCGGCAGTTGCCGGCGCTTTGGGCAGGGCCCCCCCAGTTCTCACCTCTCCTCTGCCCCCCCAGTTCGTGATATCAACCTCTCGCTGTGGCGTCAGCCGGAGCTCGTCAAGTTCGACCGAAGTGTCTTCATGAACCAGGGCGAATGGGAGCTGCTCTACGTCCTCAGCCGCTTCCAGGAGTTCAGTGTCAAGAGCAGTGACAGCTATGCTGAGATGAAGTTCTACGTAAGAGCCTTTGGCCACCGTGTTTCTCAGGGATACGGCACGAGGGAAGGGTCTTGCCCCATCCCTGTCGCTGCTCTGTGCTGCAGCTCCTGCCTGCAGGTGGGAGGCTCTCGGTAGTGGGCCCTTCCTCTGGCTCACCTTAGTGCCTCCCACCATCCTCACCTGCCTTGGCAAAGAGCCACACCAGCTGCAAGCCTCATTTCAACCCTTCACAGCCTTTTCTGTCTCTCTGTCCTGCAGGTAGTCATCCGGAGACGCCCCCTCTTCTACACCGTCAGCCTGCTGCTCCCCAGCATCTTCCTGATGGTTATGGACATTGTGGGCTTCTACCTACCTCCCCACAGTGGTGAGAGGGTCTCTTTCAAGATCACTCTCCTGCTGGGCTACTCGGTTTTCCTCATTATTGTGTCCGACACATTGCCAGCTACTGCCGTCGGCACCCCGTTGATAGGTACGGTGGTTCTACACGCCTATCCAACTGCCACGGCAGTCGTGAGCAGAGACCACAGGGCTCTGAGAGTTGAGCGGGGAGGATTTGCTTGGGCCTGTGCTCTGTGCATGAGCCTTTGCAGGTCACTCACCTCACTGATGCCTCTGCAGGCATCTACTTTGTGGTGTGCATGGCACTGCTCGTCATCAGCCTGACGGAAACCATCCTGATTGTGCGCCTGGTGCACAAGCAAGACCTGCAACCCCATGTCCCTGAGTGGGTGAAACACCTGCTGCTGGAACGAGCCACCATCCTGCTCTGTGTCTGGGACAGGAAGAAATTCAGCCAAAGCAGGACGCAAAGCTTGGACATCTCCAGGCAGGTGGAGAACAATGACAGCACAGGTAAGGGTTGCACAGAGAGGGCCTGTGGGATCTGAAGGAGTCTAAGTGCTCTGTAGGCATTGACACCAACACAGCCACTGTTTGAATGGTGAACTGGGTGCCTAGTTCATCCTCAGAAACCCCAGTTCCCCATCTTAATAGGTTTTTCACATTTGCTTCTTTTGATCCCTCAGCCAAGCTGACCCCCTACGGCTGTGAGGACCCCCGGGAGTGCGGGCCAGTGGGGGGCACGAGGTCCACACTGGCCTTTGCTGACCGGACAGAGGGCTTAGCAGCACTGCAGGAGGTCCTGCGCGAGACCACGGCTATCCGCCAGCTTCTGGAGAAACGTGAGGAATTCCGCGATGTCGCCCGCGAGTGGCTGCAAGTGGGCTACGTGTTGGATGTCCTGCTGTTCCGGGTGTACTTGGCAGCTGTCCTGGCTTACAGCATCACACTGGGCACCCTCTGGTCGGTGTGGCGGGATGCCTGAGCAATGCCCGTTGTTCAGGGCGGGAGACGGGGGACCTCACTCTGACACGTTGTCCCTGGCTCTGGGATTCGCCAGTGTCTGTCCACCCAGGCGGGCACATCCCTCACGTCCCTCAGCTCCGCAGCGGGAAGGCAGAGCCGAGCAGGAGCCCCCAGGACTCCATGACCCTGCCCAAACCTCTCTGCATGCTTCCCCTGCCAACCCCCGGGAGCGCTCCCGGCCCGGCCCGGCCCGGCCCGGCCAGGGCCGCAGCTTCAGCACCGCGGACAGCGGCCCCGCCGCCCGGCCCAGCCGCCTCCCGACCGGGGGTCCCCCGGCCTCGGGTGGGGTCCTCCCTGCCCCGGGGGATCCCCACCGCCCCAGGGGTCCCGCTGTCCTCGGCTCCCCCTACCCCTCACCCCGGCTGCTGCCTTTATTCCCTATCCCGGGCCCCCGGGCACGCTTGCCCAGCAGATCCCAACCATGCTCGCGCTCAACAGCTTCAGCAAACTGGGAGAGACCCAGTGTCAGGCCGCGGACAAACCGGGATGGCAACGGGACGGATTCCGCGAGCACGCGGTACTGGGAGAGATGCCATCACAGCTGCGGTAGGTCCCCAGCTCCTGCTGTCGATCTGCCCCTGCGAGGGCACAGGCACAAGGCGAAGAGCAGAGGAAAGTGCTGTAGATGCCGCAAGGGCCCATCCCATGCTCTAGGAGCATCTCTGCATATAGTGGGCCTGCAGGTGATGGGGGACAGGTGGGTCGACACCACCTGGCTCTCACACATCCACCCTCAAACGCACCAGCCCCAGAACAAGACTCCCGCTCACCATCCCAGAGCCATCACCTGCAGGAAAACTTACCTCTGAGTGACGGGGGCTGAGGACGGGTGGAGTGGGCTCCTGCCAGCGCCGGCCCGCACTAATGCACTGATGGTCTGTAAGTGGCTGCCTATTGATGAGGTGTCCAGTTAAAGAGTTCGTGAGACACTAAATCAGCCCATTGATCCTGCCGAGATCGATGGTGCTACAGACCTGATCAGTGCAGCAGGCAATTAACACCCTCTGGAATGAGCTGCCTTCGTGTAACATCAAACGCTCCAACAGACAAATCCAATGGGGCCATTGACCCGGGTGTGCGATGCCGCCCAGCCCATGTGTTTGATGAGGGGACTGGGCAGCAAGACTCCCGAGCCAGCCTTGCCATCTCTCTCCTGCCTACCGTGACCCTGATGTCCCCCAGGGCTGCACTGCAAGATTCTCACCTGTGCTGCTGTATCCCACGGAACGTTTTGGTCCTTGTCCTCCCCGTGCTAGGAAGCCATCATGCACCCAACCTAACCTCCTCAAGCAGCTCAGTGGTCCTTTCCCCTGGAAGGACAGGTTGCCCATGCTGGAGGAAAGATTGATTCTCCCTTTGCCCTCTTGCTACTTTGGGAAGTGCTGCATGCGGGAAAAAGTTCCAGGCATCTCTCTGAGAGGAGCTTGGATTTTCCTCTTTAAAAAAAAAAAAAAAATCAATAAATCTGAATCTAATCTCCTAATAAAGGTTTAATGAGGACATAATGTTGATGGAACAGAACATTGTTGCAGCATAATCGCTCCCAGCTGCTGTGTGAGTGTGCACACAAAGGCCCGGTCCTACCACGATTTCCCCGTTATTGTAACAACGCCTTTGTGCCAGGCTGAACGCCGGCAAGGGGCTTTGCCCCCCTTCTCCTGGGGCGCTGCAGCCCGCAGGTTGCTCACAGCAGGACCACCTCTGCTTGCCCCAAACTGGACCAAAGTTCCTCACCACTTGCCCAAGGCCTTCCTGGAAGAGCTGTGTTGGGGTGGACTGGGGGACGCAGGACCACCATCAGGACCTTGGAATGGACATACAGCCCCTCAAACCTTCTGGGAAATGCAGGGGCAGGGGATGAGCCTGGCCTTGACACTGGCACATGCCATCCATCCCTGGGAAAAACTAAATTATGCTCTGGACTTGGTGACTCCAACTGTGCTGTAACAAATGTCTAACAGCATCACAAGGCCAAGGCTGGCGGTGGGCAGGACCCGTTGGGCACAGGCACGGCTGGGTGGTGATGGCAGCACCCACTTGGCCCAGCTGCGGTGTGCGGTGTTGTGCGGTTTGCCACAGCACAAAAGGAGAGCAGGCGCTGCCGTTAATGTAGTCAGTAAATAAATAAAGGAGGGCTTAAGCTTAGTGTACAGCAATCAGTCGGGAACTACAGGATAATTAACGCAGCAGGGGGCCGGACGGCTCTGCAGGCAGGTTTAAATGAACGAGTTCACTTTCATTGAGGCAAACTTGCTCTGCTCCCTGGTGAGCCACATGGGCAGGCAGCAGCACAAGGCAGCATGCTGTGGATGCTCCCTGTCCGGGACACTGACAGTCCAGGGAGACCCCCTGCCCACTGGGGTTGGTTTAGGACTAGGACCTCCGCGATTCCGCCTCACAGCAGGCACCCCCAAACTCACCACCGTAGGTACCCCCACGGCTCACCCCAAGATTGTGGAATGCATCCTTCCTCCTCCTCCTCCTCTTCTTCCTCTCGGCAGGCACAGGAACAGGAGACAGCAGGCCGAGACAACGGAATTAACTTTATTGGTAGTTTTTTTGTTTTCTAACTGCAGATTCAAGGTATACAACTGAACATTGCTATTTTCCTTATGAGACTTATAAATAAAAATACAAAAAATGTTTACTACAAAAAAATCTACCGTTAGTAGGATGTAAAAAATATTCTCTTTGCTATAGAAGGCACGAACTTCACTTAGTGACACATGGAGAGAAAAAAACCTGCAGCAGTATATTCTCTTTTTTTTGTCTTTTTTTTTTCCTCTGTCAGAAACACTGAAGTCTTACAAAGAAATGCATCTGAATCTACACAGGACGAAGGCAGATGAGGAGAGCTGCAACTAGGAGACACCACAACTGGTTTTTTTTTTTTTCTTTTTCTTTATTTTTCAGGAAACTTTTAGCTAACGGCATCTGTGGCTAGAGGACAGAGAGAGGACTTGCAAGCAGAACCGCAGGGGAGCGAACGGCGAGGGGAGACAGGAAAAGTCATACAAAAAATAGGAGCTGATAGATACTCTGAGAAAACCAAAGGGGAACTTGGGCACCTTCTGCGCCCGGGCTCAGAGAGGTGCTGAGGTAGACGGAACGAGGACAGCGACGGACCCGAACCACGAGCGGCAACACAGAGCAACGGGACGGGCAGGCGGGCGCTCACGACACTGACAACAAGCCAGGGGAGAGGGAGCCCGGGACCACGGGGCCCCGTGCGGCGCTTGGTCCTCACTGCTATGATACACATATATATACTTATATATATATATGGAGGGGTGGCGGGGGCTGCGCCACAGCAAACAGTGCAGGGACGTGCGCCCAGGATACGGCAGCATCATTCCAATGCTGACCCCAACACTGTTGCAATGGGGGCTGTGTCTCTGAGGGAGAGGGATGGTGGGATGGGAGGGGAGGTTAAAGCAAAAAAAAAAAGAGCCACATGAGCTCGGCCATGTGCTCCATGGCACCGTGGCACCCGCGTCTGGCAGTGCCAGGACACCACAGGGGCCTGCCGTGCACATGCCAGAAATTGCAGCAACTTTCTGTGTGAAAGAACTGTTTACTCTTTTTAATATTTTTTCTGTTTTTTTCTTAGGCACAACAATTAAACGAGCCGTTCTCCACAGTCACATCCCGGATTGTACAGCAGCGGTGTCCACCCTGCGCAGAGCAGCAACGGTCCCACGCGCAGAGGCACACGCACGTGCAAAGCCGGACTGGGGCGCGAGGGAGGATGCTGCTCCCACAGCCGTATCCCTGCTTGGCACCAGGAGAGGTGGGATGGGCACCCCAAACCCACAGGGGACATCAGTGTCCCTCCAAACTGTATCCAGACACTGTCCCACTCTCCCCAACCCCTCCTCCCCCTTTTCACCCAAACGCAGCAAAACGACAAAAAAAGAGCCACGGGATGGAACCACCAAGCCCGTGGCTGCGCAGGAGAAACACAACAAAAACGAACACAAGAGGTAGCTTCAGAACCAACACCCCCAGCCCCATGGGGCCAGGCAAAAAATACCAGTTTTGGTAAGGATAATGCACAACAGGAGGCTGGCAGGGACACCACTGCCCCACCACCTCTCCACCATCAATGCTGGGCACATGGCTGGTGCACCCCAGCCATGCTGTCCCCTGTCCCTCCCAAATCAATAAAAGCTCATGAGGTCACAAAAAAACGAGGTAATTTCAAGTAAAATGTGCTAAATGTGGAAATATTCCAAAAGAAAGTTCAAAAAAAAACCAAAAAAAAGCAAAGAAAGTGGCGAGCAAAGCTGCCTGCCACCGGACACCCCTTGCTTGTGGGCTCCTGCGGCTGAGGGCTGGGCAAAAACCCCCACATGTGGCACCTTCCAGGTGCCCCAAATCAGCAGAAGAAAAGAGGATCCCTGCATTCGGAGTGATGCCACATACTAACAGCCCCAACACTGGCACTGACTGCACATCACCAAACCAACTGCATCTCCCCATGGGGGGCTTCACCCTTGCCCTGGGAAGGCAGGGAAGGAGGGAGAAATGCATAGAGAGGTCTTTGGTCATGGGGAGAGCAGCAGCCTCCTGTGCTCCTTGAGCCTACCTGGACACCAGGCAACACCTCAAGGCAGCCTGGCTCACAGCCAGCTCCCTGCCCCAAACACCCTCCTCTGGCCAGGATCCCCCCAGGACGCTCTTGCCAAAGCACTTGTGGCTCACAGGGCACTGTGCTCTCCTGCCTGCGATGCCACAGCCTGGGATCATGAGAACCTGCCAGAATGGGGCCCAAGCCCCACATGGGAGCTCAGGTCTTCTGCAGGGCATATACGGCAGGGTCTATGCAGTGACAGAGGACACCAGGAATTAAAGCTTTCCCAGAGCACTGGCTGTACTCACACTTTCAGGGAAGCGCCTCTTTACTATATGGTCTTCCCAGCAGCACCAGTGGCCAATGCCAAGGGTGATGGAGGGCTGGCCGGGGGTTGCAAAGGGTGAAATCTGCCCTGCAGCAAGGGTGCGAGGGCAGCAGGCGCATGAGCAGCTGGGACAGCAGTGTGGATGGGGCTGGGGAAGGGGCTGGTGCATCCCTTGCTCCAGCATGAGCTGCAGGATCCTTCCGGTGAGAAGAAATGAATGAGAACTGAAAACAAACAAGGCCATGGATGCTGCGGGTTTGGTGGGATTTTTTTGCCCAGTCATCTGCCACTTGGCCCTGCTGCCCCTGTGCCTCCTCCCTTAGACATAGCAGAGGTAGAGATAGGTCTTCTCTATCCGCCAGTCGGTGGGGATCTCCTCTGGTTTGTGGCCCTTCATGTGCTTCTGCATGGCGGAGAGGCTGGGGCAGTACTCCAGGCAGATGGTGCACTGGTAGGGGGAAGCGCCATTGTGGGTCCGAAGGTGTTTGATCATGGCCGAGTAGTCCCGGGAGCGCTGGTGGCACAGCTTGCACTCAAATGGCTTCTCGCCTGTGGGAGATGGGGATACAGGGGTGTCAGTGGGGGCTCGGGGTCTCCAGGTGCTAATCAACTGCCCAGCATCGATGCTGCTGCAGCGGGCACAGCCGATAACCAAGTAATGAACAGCAGAACCAATGTGACTATTGATCCCCTATTTATGATAGTAACGTGCCGGTGCATCCGGGGGTCCAATATCCCTGGCTGCTGCCCTGGTCCACGTGCCAGCATTTCCGCTGGGGGACCGGTCTGGCATTGCCAGCCTCACCACAGACAACCCAGCATGTACCTGTGTGGACCCGGTAGTGGGTCTCCAGCTGGTGCTTGAGGCTGAACTTCTTGCCGCAGCCGTTGCACTCATAGGGCTTCTCACCGGTGTGGATGCGCTTGTGGCCCTTCAGTGTGCTCTCGTCCCGGAAGCAGCTGCCGCAGAACTCGCACTCGTAGGGGTGGTCGCCTGCAAGCACACGTGGGGGTCAGGGCTGCCGTGACCGCTGTGCCACACCAAAACCAGCTCCCATGCCTTTTTATCACTGGCACCCAGTGCCATCCTGAGGAGAGAGCACCCCCGTCTCCCCAGTGCAGTGTGCTGGTCCCTTCATGCCCGTACAGAGGGGATGCTCAGGTCCATGGCATGGCAGAGAGACTGGAGCGTGCTGCAACCCTCCCGCCACCAATTCCCAGGTTTTTCACCCAGCAGCACTGGCACAGACCCAGCCCTGGGCATCTCCCACACTCCAGATCAGGCGGCTGATAAATGAACTCTGGTTCGGCACCAAAGGCAGAATGATTTGAAGGAAAGGTGAGGGCTCCAGCTACTTATTTATTACAGCCGCGAAGGCAAGGACAATAAAGATAGATTGATCGTCCGAGACTTTGTTCATGAATATTTAAATATTACTGATTTGTCTTGTCACTGTAATTACAATTTCTCTGTGCCGCATATCCTACAAGCACAGTTTATGGTAAAGAATGGTGAACTGTATTTCACTTGTCCTGCTGCAGATGTGCGGAGCTGCCAAGCGTGTAATGTTCCCCGCATTTCATACATTTTCTTCAGCTGTGAAGGCTTAAGTCATCCACAATGACCTACGTTTTTTCATTATCCCCGTGTCAAACTGCACTCGTGCCTGGGCATAAATTGTCCTTCTCGTTATATACTCACATGCCTGTGCTTTCGCTTCCTCTTTAAAATGGTATTTTACTCTCTCCCCATTTGCCGCAGCCCAGCCCTGCGGCCCCTCGCCCCCTCCCACAGCTGCTGCCTGGGCACCTGGGGGGAGGAGGATGCTTGGGATGCAGTTCGGAGCTCCCCTCCAAAGGCAATGCAGGTGGTGCCTGTGGGCTGCTGTTGACGTTCCCCTCCCCGTGCCCAGTTCCAAACTGCCACTTTGGCTTTTGATCCTACAGTCAAAGACAGCAATTTTGCAGCCAGAGGCAGCTAGCATTTCCACCTGCCCACTTTTCAGGGGAGCCTGAGCCCACAGAGCACCCTGGCCCTGGGAGAAGAGGGAGCATCCTGCAGCTGTGCAGGATGGCACCACATGGCACGATTAAATGCTCCTAAAGCACCGATGATCCCAGTGTTTTTTCACAGCCGGGAGCTACTAAAGCAGCAGAGGTTGGGCTGGGACACGCGCAGCCCGACCCGCAGCCCAGGTCACCGGATTACTGGCTATAAATAGCTCCAGCACTCAGCATTAACATGCTTATCATCAACACAGGATTCCCGTTTCCCACATTGGGACCCCTAGCCCATGTGTGGGTCTGGCAGCTGCCAGCCACAGGCTGGACAGAGTAACCCTCTGTGACACCACCCGCACAACCCCCAGCAGCCACCTTTACATCCCTTTTGGAGATTGTGTGCGTGCCCCCTGCCTGACAAGAGAAAGAAGGGGCATCCTGGCTCAGCACACGTTTTGTTCCCTGTCAGCAACAGCAGTGCTGTCAAGGAGGGTGCATGAGCCTCCCACTTGTGTGGGCAAAGGATGGGTGAGGAATGCTTCACCCAGGCAGCTGTGAGGAGCCATGGCACTGGCTGTGATCCTGCACAACCCTGCTCATCCCCCAAGAATCAGCTTGGAGTGTTTTGTGACTGGCCCCGAATGATGGTGCGGCTGGGACCACACAGCTGCCCAGGGACGCCACAGAGGAGCTGAGGACACGGTGCGGGCGCTTTGAGGACACAGCGTGAGGCAGCCAAGCCGTGCTCTCCCGCCTGGCAGTCCTGCAGCCAAGCCCTGCCCCAGTGGGGCCACGGCAGCACCAGCTACACGTAGCGCAGGTCGCCCTAATCCCATTAGGGCCGAGCACCAGCTGATTATGTGCATCTACCGCCGTAAGCTGATGAGGCAGATATGATCGCACACCCCCTACGAAGGTCACGTGCCACCTCAGGCCGGATCAACTTATTACATGCACCTTTTTTTGTTCTGTTTTTCAAATCCAAGCCACTTCAGTCACCTCCACACTTTTAATACAAATCACCTTTCTTCCCCCTATTTCTTTTTTACGGGGAAAGAGCATGTCCCGGCTGCCCCAGCCCCGAGTCCCCATGGTGGTGCTGCCGTACCTGTGTGGGAGCGCAGGTGCCTCTTGAGCGCGGTGTGGCTGGGGAAGGTGCGGTTGCACTCGCTGCAGATGTAGCTGCGCACCCCAGCGTGCACCTCCATGTGCTGCTGCAGGGCGCTCTGCGTCTGGAACCGCTTGCCGCACAGCAGGCAGAAAACAGCCATGTCTGTACCTGTGGGAGAGGGAGAGACCCTGCTTAGGCACTGCCTGGCACCCAGGACCCCCAGCCCGCTGTCCCATCACCCCACTGTGTGGGGGGTACCTACTCCCACATGGCAGCAGGGATGCTCTGGCAGCAGAAGGGACCCCAACAGCTGCAGGGCTCTGGGTGTCATTGGAAATCCTAACATCCCTGGCCACCCTGAGCCTGCTGACACTGGCCCTCCGAGGGGAACAGCTGAAGAGGACAAGTGGCTCTTATTGCACTGAAGGCAGCTGGGAGCCCTGGCAATGCCGAGGGATGCCCAAACACGAGGCAGCTGTTGAGTGATCACTGCATCCCCACACACCTCTGACAGCTGCTGAGCTAAGATCTTGTGATGCCCAGGGGAAAGGAGATCCCAAGAAGTGCCCCACGAAGCTGCCCTGGGGAGCAGGAGGCAGGATGTGAGAGGGCGATGTGCCCACCCCTTGCTCTGTGTGCGACCCCAAGCCCCAACTCAGATCCAGGCTCCATCCCATTGCTCATGGGTACAAACCTGCCTGCAGCAACAGAACAGAGACAAAACCCCAACCCAGGTGCTCCTACCCTGTCCATAAACATCTCAGACCTCTGTGCCGTTAAACAGTTTGTTTTTGCTTATGCATAGCTGATTGTTCAGAACTGTGAGTCACTGCAAATTGTATTACACAGGGAGATTAAGCAAATAAATGCTCGCTTTTTGGAGACATTAAAATGTGAGGACTATGGAAATAAAATTAGCTAGAAAATTGTATTAGCAATTCATTAGCAGCACAAGATGTTCAAGGTAACCAACAGATCCATGCAGCCTTCAGGAATAGCAGGGGTGGAGGGCCACGCTGCCAAAACCAACCCTGGGGAGACCACCAGGACCACAGCACCACAGGGCAGGGACATGGTGGGCAGTGGCACTGTCGGCGTCATGGTCCTGCCCAGCATGCAGGCAGGTGACAGTGAAGGATGCTCCTGGGCAGACCCACCCCTCCAGCTTGGGAACCATGGACAATAGGCATCCCAGAGAGCATCTCGGTTCACACCGGCACCTGCTCTGGCATTGTGCCATCACCCACTCAGGTGTGGTGGCATGCCGCAGCCAGCTCTGTCCTGCTGGGGATGCAGGAGCTGCCTGGGGGGATGCTCAATCCCAGCCTTGCGCTGGGCTACCCAAAAATGCTCTGAAATCTGAAGAAAAACCCCAGTGAAATGGGAATAAAAGCAGCAAGAGAGGTGGCCCCGCACGGGAGCTGCCTTTCTCCCTCTGCAGGGATTTACCCAGGGGGGTTGCAGGCTCTTGTGCCCCCCACGCAGCTGCGGACAAAACGCTCCTGAGACAAAAAAAAAAAAAATTAAAAAAAAAAAGCAAAAAAAAAGCAGGCAGCCCCGAACGGGCAGTGCGAAGCAAATCCCAAGAGGTATGTGGCCCCGCGGCCCTCAGCGGCCCCGGCAGTGACAGCAGGACGGGTCAAAGGTCCCTGGGGCTGAGCCCCCAGCGCCGCGGCCAGCTGCGGAGCGGAGGCCCTGGCCGGCGGGACGCCGGCCCCGATAAATCTGCCGCCAGTAGCCCCCGCTGGGGCCGGGGACAATGGGCTCCCGTGGGGGCGGAGGGCAGGACAATGCCGCCGGGCCGGCGCGCGGGGCCGTAACAAATCCTCCCTGGCACCGTAGGGCCCTCATTTGTGAAACTAATTGGCCCCCGCTTGAAAAAAAATGGGCTGACTCCAGCAGCCACAGTGATGGAGACGAGCTGCCTTGTGCATGCATGGGGGGACGGAGCTGGTTGCTGGACCTGGGCATCCCCCAGGTACTGCTTCTTGGGACCTGCAAAAGGCAGTTTTTAATTTCCCCCCCCCCCCCCCCCCCCAAGTAATGCATCAGTAAATAAATACCCAACACCAGGAGGTCAGCGTGTACCAGCATGGCCTGTGAAGGCACCGGGCTCCGGTTGTGCTCCGAGAGCAGAACATCTGCATGACACAAAGCCTGATATTGGCCGGGTGCAGAGGTGGAGGGTGTGAGAGACGGCCCTGCATCCCAGCATTGAGCCCAGCAGAGGCACACGGAGCACGGAGCTCAGGCACCGCTTGTTCCCAGCCCTGAGGCTCCGCAGATTACATTGTCCAGCAGCCAAGGGGCACGGCAGGCACCATGCCGGGGGGTCTGCTGGGTACCATCCCACTGCCAGCCTTCAAGTTGATTTTTTTTTAAGCTAAGTCAACTATGTCACACCTTTGGAGAGAGGATGGGAGGCGGGAAAAAATGGCAAAACTCTTGACAGGGTGTGACACAGGACTCAGCCCTGTGTCCTGTCGTGAAAGCATCCCTGGGCTCCAGCCACAGAAGCCCTGAGCCAGCCCTCAGCCATCGGAAGAAAAATCACCCCTGATAAAGAAATGCTGCCACCCCAAATCAGTGAGAGACGGATTTATTCATTTCCCTGACATTTTAATGGTTTCTCCCCTTTTTGCAGGAAGATGATTACAAATTAAGCAGCATTTAAATGCTTTTTACTGTCAACAATTAAAAGGGGTGAAGGCGGGTGAGCAATTCATTCCCCGGGAAACGCGCTGGCTCTCGGCGGGCGCCGGCGGCCCTTCCCTCTACTGTACACCGCACAATGGCCCCGAGCGCACCATTAATTTTGCAGGACGTTCAAAAGCAAATTAAAATATAAAAGCCCCCGGGCTCAAAGATAGATACTGAGGGAGGGGGCGGCATAGGTCATGCTCGTCGAATTGGATTCTTAGCAGCTGGGGAGGTTTAAGCGCAGCCCCGCACGCTGCGTTCAGCTGCCACCTTTGCCCACTGTCCCTGGTTTCTGTGTCCCTGCCAGACCCAATGCTGGGCCAGCAGCTGAAAGCCACTAGTGGAGCAGCTGTTAGCACTGCCACAGGGTTCTGAGGTGGAAGCCGGAGTGATTTGGGTGTTAGATGCTCTTTTGGTAAGTATGTTGGCCACAGCTTGCAGGGCCTTTTTACCTAGGAGGTGGTCCCAAAACTGATTTTTAGGGGAGGGATGCTTGATGGAGGGAGGGAAAACCCAATGGCTGCAAGCCTGGAGATACACATCCCTGTTCTCCAGCAGCTTGATCCCAAAGCAGTGCAATCGCCAGAGACGTGATGACGAGCAAGATGCGACGTGTGACAGCGTGCCCCGTCCGAGTCACAGCGAGGGATGCTGCAGCACCGCGGAGTCGAGCGCGGCACCGCCCCCCACCCGCTGCCTCTGCCAGAGCAGGAATTAAACTAAACACCGGCGTGGCGGCGGGTGAGAGAGGCAGGGTGGGGTGGGACTCCCTCGGCACTGGGCTCTGGTGGAGTTACGGATGCGGGAGGTGCACCACAGGAGAAAGGCGACACGTCCCCTTTAAAAGGAAATATAATTTACAGTGTGCAGCCAGGCGGGCCATAGTTTCAATCTCGTTTACTATAGAGAAAACTCTGCTAGCTGTTCTCTATCCCACAAATCCGATTTAATCAGACAAGCCAGCCAGCGTGGCTTGAAGTAAAAACGGATAATTAGTAAACAGAGAGCTACTTCAGTGCTTCATTGGCATTCGAGCCGGGCTAGTGTGTCGCATTTAAAATGCAGTCTGATGAAGTTTACAAAATCAAACCATTTGTTACTCCTATTGAAGAGGCTTCAGGCCACTTGCAATTAAATTGGAATTAGTGCTTAGAATGAGATACAGCAAATTCATACTAAAAAGGGATCTGACTTTCAGACATTTGACTTCAAGTTTTTCCCCCCATGCTAGAGCACGCGTGCGTGTGCCAGCCTGCTGGCCCCCCAGAGCCCCCAGCAGCACTGCCAAGTCCAGACCTGCTGTGTGGCTGGGAATGGGGTGACTCGGGGATGCTGTGGCAGCAGGGGAGGGGGGAGAAAGGGAGTGGAGCCACCATGCTGGTGAAGCAATCCCCGCTGAGCCCCAGCATGGAGGCAGCACAGGGCTGCTAGTCCCCAGGCACGCAGCACCAACGTCGCAATGTGCAAACCAAACTGCCCCTCCCTGAGTCCACTTCATAACGCTGCCATCTTTCCCTGCCTGTCCTCAGAGCCATGTTATCAGACTTGAAAAATGAGGCAGATCCATCCACTGTTGCAATAATCAGGAACACAGAATGAGAGGCTGTAGAGGGGCACACTAGGAAGGCTCCAGCATTACCATGGGCACGAGCATGCTCACATCAAAGGATGCTGACAGAGCCTGATGCTGCCTTATGCACACACCCTAAAACCCCCAAACCCTTGGCTCATGTCCTGCTAATTCAGGGTCTCCCACAAGGCTCCCCCCTCCTTCACTCTTCATGTTTAACATCATCTCTTACATGATGCATGTGCCTGAGTAGACCTGACACTGCTGCTGTCCTTACAACAAAGGTGAATGGCTCCAAAACATCCTGGCCATGCAAAGCAGGAGCCCAAGGGCTGTTGACTCTCCTGAGATGAGATTTCAGGGACATTTGATGATTTTTGTCAGCATGTCAAAGGCCCTCTACCAGCCTCCACCTCCCAGCCAACACCACTGGCTGCTGCTGCAGGGGAAGCTGCAGGCCCTAGTGTGCAGGAACAGCAGCACTGGGGAGGAAGGTGCCATTGGCAATGGTGGCCAAAGAGTGGCAGAGAACCCTCCCTTTCAGCCCTGCCCACAGGAAGGCTGGGAGAGGCAACAGTGCTGGCAAGGGGCACACTGCCTGGAGCATTCCTGTCACAGCTCCAGCACCCAAGCCCAGGCACAGCTGGCCTGAAGAACAGCCTGAAGATGCCCAGCTCAGCTTGACACAAGGGACCCTGGGGACACTGGTGGTGGCACATCCTGCTGTCATTGAGTTGAGAGGGAAGATGGGTGATGAAGGACAGGCAGAAGAGCAAGCACCAGCACAGGCCTGGGGACACTGGTGGTGGCACCAGCATGAAGGCTGTGTTTTTCCCCAGGATGATGGTGGATGCATGTGCAGGGTAAGAAAATTAACACAGTTTTGGTGTCTGTTTTCAGGATTATTATGAAACCCAAAGTTTTTGGTGGCAGCACTGAAGTGCACCCACGGGCAGGTGCAAAGGAGCTTTCCCTGAATGCTGCTGTTGGGACACAACACCTGCAGATGCCTGCCTGGATGTAGGAGTCTTGTGCAGAGCTGTGTCATGTGGAGCCACCTGCTCCAGTGCTATTGAGGGGTGATGGTGGCATTCATTACTGTGCTGAGCCAAACAGCCCCTACAACCTTCATGGTTCAGTGGAGAAAGGGGGGAAACCCCCATAAGATAAATAGAGGAAATGCATGCATTTTGTGCCAGAGTCACCAAATCATCCCAGTTTCAAAGGCTGCCTCTGGACTCCACAGCTCAGCTTCTGTGCTAATTAACATCTTTATGGAAGGCAACTTCTCCCAAGGGGGCATTTGTTTGATTATTATTATTTACTTAGAGATAGCCTAGCTTTCTTCCCAACTTTAACTGACTATGGAAAATTAATTCTTAAAAAGGAGCCGATGCTGCTTGCTCTCCTGCCCCTGCTGGTTTTCCTCCTGGGCTGGATGGCTGCAACAGGAGGGCAGGGCAAGCTTCTGGCACTGCCTGCTGCCTCCGTGCCAGCTCACCCTTTTACAAATGCTGAGGAAAATGCCGGCATTTCAGAGCAGTTGTACAACATTGACCTTGTAAGCACAGTGGATTAACAACCCCCCCAAATTAGATGCCTCATTTTTTGCTCCTGCAGTGATGCACAGGGCTGCTTCCCACCCAGACATGCTCCTGCTCTCACCCTTGCCTGGGGCAGAATGCACATGGAGGATGTATGGGATGCTGGTGCCCGCAGCAGCCTGGGCAATGGGTGTCAGGCCTTGAGCTGCAGCTCTGGCATGGGCAGCTCATGACTGCTGAGGGTGATTTATTCCAGGGGCCATCTGGACCTGGGGGACAATGTGGTCCCATATCCTGGTGACCTGGCTCATTAGTCACACCCTCGCAGCTTGACCTCTTCGTCTTCCCTTGAGTATGGTGGGACAAGAGCATCCTCTTCTCACCTCCCTTTTGGTGGCCCATTGCTCCCCCATGCCCAGCTGATGGCACCTTGTGCCTACCCCACCACCCTCCACCTCCATCACTGTCACCGTTGCCATCATCATCACCTTCCCTCACCATGTTTCCTGCGATTGCTCAGGCAGAGCGATTACAAGGGCATGTGCAGGGAGGGAAGGAGCCTGGCGACGATTAGCGGCGGTGGCTTTATGGCAACAGGCACACAACTCATTCGTTTCATGTTTTGCAGAATATAAAAGCGCTGAAACATTTTAATTTTAAATTCTTATCATTGAATTTACTGCTTTTCTCTCGCAATGATTTGTGTTGCTTTTTAATTTTTACAGTCTCTACAGAAGCCAGATGCTACTGCCTAGGGCCAAAATAATAAAAACCCGCTGCAGTCGTGAGTTACAGAACAAAAAGGAAACGCGTGGCTGACAGAAGTTAATATCTCAATTTAACAGTGCTGCTCCGCTAATGATCCTTTGATATGTGTTTATTTAGAAAGGTCTGATCTTGACCTTGAAAGCAAACTAAACTGCAAAGTCTTTATGAGAGGAGAGAAAGACTTTATTTATAGACTGGCTTTGCGTCAATCACGGCGGCAGCTGGACCCGTGCTGGGTGAGGCTCCACGGCTGCCTGTGGGCCCAAACGGGGAATTCAACGGGAAATATGTTTTTGGGTGGGTGTGGGATCAGCTGTTGTGGGGGACTGCAACGTGTCCCCTATCTCTAGGGCAGGATGCTGAGCCCACCATGGAGATGCAGTCCAAGGTATATGGGCAGCTCCGGGCCTGTGAGGAATGCTCCTGATCCAGACACACCCCTGTCCCCAGAACAAGCCACCCTGGAGCACTGCATGCCTGACCCCTTCTTCCAGCACTGGAACAAGCCACCTCTGCTCCCTGGTCTGCTCCCTGAATGTGGTCCCCAGGCTTTGGAAGGAAGGGATGTGCTCAGCATCATCCCAGCCCACAGTGACACAGCCTGAGCAGGCTTTCCTCCTCTCCCTGAAGAAACTGATTGCTACGCAAACCTGGCAGACAGAGTTTTTAAGGGCATATCCTTTTTATTGCATTTCCACCTCCTGGCTGGGGAAGGTGGGAGGTTCCTGAGCTTTTAATACCTCTAGCCTGGGATTGCACTGCAAACACTTCACACCTATGGTGCACTGTGCTCTCCAGCCCAATTTCCATTTTTTCAGGCCAAACAGTTGTTTGAAGCCGTCTGCAGTCCCTAAAGCCTTCTGGCTGAAGCTGGAGGCACATCCTCCTTGCAAAGCTGTAACCCTCAAAGCCTTTTTATTGTACTGAATATCTGTCAAAATATATCAATACATATTAAACCCATTCAGGCAGCCTCACTCACGATCATCCTTGGCAAAAACTGTCACTCAGCTGTTTTAGCCCTAAAGGTACTGATGGAAAACTGCCCCCTTTCCTGGCAAAACACATCACCTGGCCAAAATCCAGTAATCTGGTATCTGAACACCTATGTGCAACACTTCCCTTTTGTGCTGCTTTCCCCTAAGCTGACACCATTCTGGAGAATGCTGGATACACCCCTGCCATTCCCAAGGAAGCTGTGCATTGTGGGACCACCTCTGCCCTTCCTGAGGACCAGTTTCTCTGGAGCAACCAGTGGCAAATCATGGTGGCATTTCTGGCCATTGCATCAGATGGGAAGCTGCCATCTACACACTTACTTGTCATCAGTGCACCAGCTTCCCAGATTTCCTCTTCCCAGTTGGAATTTGGACTGAAACCAGCTGAAAAAACAATTTGACTTTCTGCTGAAAACCCAGCGTATTTCCCCCAGTGCTTCTGAACCGTGGTTCAACTGATGTGCTAGAAACTGCTCCATCTCCCAACAAAGAGCTTTGGTGAGGAGACCGAGGGGTCTTCCCATGGGAGACCACTATGACCATCACCACTGCCATCACCCCAGCCAGCACAGAGCTCCACCTGCCCACTGCCAATCCATTCACTCATGCATCTCTCCTGTTCAGGGTGGCACCATTCTGGCATCCCCCAGTCTCACAGAGCTGTCGCGAAGCCCTGGTTCACACCTCATGCAACACAATGACCTTTTTGGCGCTGAGGCGGCTGCCTGGCAGAGCCTGGCCAGTGGAGTGACCGGCTGCCGTGAGGCACAAAGCCGGGACTCGCAGCATCTGCTTATTATTCCTGCACCCCCATCATTAAAAAAAGAGAAAAGATGAAAAGGCCCCCTCGGGAAAGCCGGGGAGACGTGGAGCGGCACCGAGCTCAGCCTGGCCCCCAGTTGTTGGGGGTTTTTGTACAGCGGGGAGACGCGAATCCTGGGGGACAAAAGTAACTGCTAAGGTAAGTTAAACCTTGTCGAGATGAACTTTCCTGCTACTTTTAATTAAAAGTTCTTTGGAATTAAAAAGGACACTATTCAGGAAAGGCTGAAAAAAAAAATTCATTGACACCAGCCCGCCCCCCTCCCCTTTTTCCCAAGGAAAAGAAAAAGCTGTTTTTGTGTGTCTGCTCACCCAGCCCGCACTGTACAAAAGGAAGCGGATTTGCAGCAAGACACATGAGATGACCCCCTGACCCCGAGCTGCTGAAAAGTCCTCAATGGCATAAATACCAGATAATCAATCACATACCAGGAGGGCCGGTCCCCCTGCCCTCGCCCCCGCCGCCGGGTTTATGAGAGATGCACTGTAAACGGACACCGGCTCCTGACGGGAGGCCCCTCTCGGCATTCCTCTGCTGGACCAGGAGACCCTGGCCGCCTCTGAGACCGTGTTTCATCCCTCTTTTATGAAGCCCAGCATGGAAATGCTGAGCATCCTCAAGCTTGCCATAGCTGATCCCTTGTGCTCCAGAGCAAAGGGGGACAGAGACATCTCTTTGTGCTCTGGAGAGATGGCCAAGCATCCTCCATGCCACCACAGGCCAGCACGTGGCCAGCACTGAGTTGGGCCTGCAGAAACCAGGGAGAAGCCAGCCCCATTTACAGAAGGCTTTGCTTTCTGGGGGGCTGGCTTTGTGAAGCCTTTGTGGGTTCTAGCAGTGACTACTGTGTCATGCTGTGCTCCCTTATGGGGCTCTGACCAGCACCCTAACTGCCAGCAGAGGAAGGCTGCTGAGTTCCTCTGGTGCTCCAGGGCAACAATGGATGCTAAAACTTTCAAGAGAGGGAAGGGAAAAAACTTGCTGTGATACCACACTGGTTCAGTTAAATGGGGAGCCACTTGGCAACTAAATTTGATAATGCTTTTGTCCACGGGTCAGAGGTTAAATATGTTCACACTAATCCCCTTCATCTAGAATTAAGGGACAAGAAAGATTTCTCCGTAGCTTAGCGAGAGGGCTTTTCTCATCGCAGTTTAAATAGTATTTGCACAGGAAAATTAAAGGCGGACCATTGGCCCTGATGCCATCGTGGCTGCATGGCTCTGCCACACTCCCATCTCCTTGCTTGTTTTGGTGAATCCACCAGCTTGCATGACGACTGGCCTCATCACATTTCCCCACGTGTGCACCAAGGAGCACAGGGAATTCTTACTGCCATTTGCTGTCAAGGTGGCAGAAGCAACCGTGGTTTGGGAGGCAGGGAGATTCCCGGCTGCAGGAATGCACGCCAGGACTCAGATTTCAAGCGCTGTCACAGGACATTACTGTCAGACAATGGGGCTCTGTGCTGTGCCCCTAGGACCCACTTCCCCCAGACCCTCTGTGAGCTGGGGCCGGCACCTGAGCATCCAAAATCCACTCTCGCACCCAACAGAAAATCTGCGAAGCATCAACTGTCCATCACAGCACAGCATTGCCGGCACTCCCTCCCGCCGCGGGACTGTGGAGCCGAGGCGAGCACGGGAGGGATAATTACCTCTAAGCGTACTTAATACTACAGTGCATTATCTCTAGCTATGGAGAAAAGCATGATCTGGAGGTATTTCCCCCCAAAGCCTCGTTGGGCTGCTCTCGGAAAACCCTCCCGAGTCCTGGGAAACGGTAATAGAAAGTCACAGGCAGCCCAGAAAGATGTCAGGTTGGTTTTGGTAAGGAAGTGTGCCAACTGCTTGTGCTGGCTGCTTGTGCCAGGCATTGCTCTGATCAAGCTGTGGAAGAGAATGCAGCAGGACAAGCCACAAACAGCATCTCTCAAATCTGCTGTTGGAGCAGGGACATTGCAGATGGCTGATGGTGGCCAGCGGCATCACTGAGACAAGCCCCAGCCACCAGCAGAGTCATACCAGCATCCTAGTGGAGTGCTGGCCTGACCATTAATTGCAGTGCCACACTGAGTGTGAGGCAAACAGAATTTGTGTACCAGTGTGATTTATAGCTCACATCGCCAAACTCACGTGTTACGTTCCACTTGCTCAAAATCTGTCATTTCCATACTAGAAGAAGCAGTGTGCCATACATCTGCAGCATCACTGTCAGGTTTTGGGCTGCAACCATTTTGAGACAGAGAAAGCAAAGCAAATGTGAGGAGACTAAGACAACTATGTAATAAATTGGACTCAATGTACATTTGCCAAGAACAGGGGCGGTGTGTGCCTGTGTGACAGCGCAGCTCCGGCGCAATGCCCCCTCCACCTCCTCCAGGCTCCCACGCATCCCTTGGCAAGCCCAAGCCAGTAACGGGGTTGCTGGGATGCTCGTCCATGGAAAAACACCGAGAGCTCTGGCATATAACACAAAAATAATTTAAAAATTTTAAAAATCCCTGTGTGGTTGTTGAGCAACACTTGCCACGGGACCCAGCGCGGGGGCATCCTGCCACCTCTGCTCCTAGGTTCCTGCTCTCACACGCCAGATCTTTCTCCCTTTGTACCTCCGTTTATACTGCACAACTGTTTTGAATCTCTAAAATAATGTGACAAGTTAATGATGGCACAATTATCTAAATGTTTAACAGACATGTTATCTAAGTGAATCGGATTGAGATTCCATCCCGCTGACAATAAACATCAATGGGAGAGCAGAAAGTGATAGGCAAATTATCGCCAACCCTGCAATTTCAATGCTATTAAATTTGGAGGAATAACAGCCCTGAGGCCTGTAAACTCTGAATAAAATAGACCCTTGTGTTTGGCCAACTATTAAATCAAAACGCTACCAACATCCCAGCAAAAGAAAAAAATGGGGGGGAAGAAAAGGGGGGAAGATATAGAGCTTTTCAATTTTCAGTTACATGTTGGTTTCATTAACTCTTTTCTGCTACTGGTGTCTCAGGGCAGAGGATAAGAGGGGTATGAGGGATGCGAGGATGGTAGGTAGGAAGTGAATGCTCCCAGGGGATGCGGGCAAGGGAGAGTGAAGGGTTCTGCGCATCCTTGGCAGCACGGCCAGGGGCACGCCAACCCCACAAATCAAAAAGCCAACTACTTGCCGAAGCAAACTTGCTCTATATTAGGTGTCGATCATGCCCACGTGAAATTGGGTCAGGAGTAAATCTGTGCTGTCCCGCTGACTGACACCGGCTGCCGTGCGCTAACTGCCTTGGCACACGGGAGGAAACTCGAGACGAGTCACCTCTGATATTTATAAACGTTGGCACGAGCCCAAAACCTGTTAGCACGAACACCGCCTGTGTGCACATCCCGACTCCCAGCGGTGCTGCCTGGGGGTACTCAGGCTGCCATCTCAATGCATTCTGGTTTTCCCTCTACATTTGAGGAGACGGGTAAGGAATTTTCCATGCTCTCCCCCCCAGCACCAAGCTTGTGCTGCTGGCAGAGGAGCCAAAACAGTTGCTGCTTTTCCTATTGCGGCGGGACGGGGGCCAAGGACAGCACACACCCGGAGAGGGCATCTCGGCCCCATGTCGATGGGGCTGCAAGCAGTACTGCCAGCACTGTGCTTACAAGCAGGAACTATTTTTTTGCATTTATTCTTGTTTTTTGCCTTGCCTCAGGAAGTGGGGTGTTAGTTTTCTGCTGTAGAGATGAGAAGTGCTTGATGCAGCACGGGTACAACAGCCTGGCCCTGTGTTACTATCATTTGAAGCAGCAGGGAGGGCAGTGGGAAAAGAAATAACATAAAGGGGGTCCTGGGTGCTGACAGTCCACTTGAGAAATAGTGCCATATGCTGAAAGGAAACCCCAAGAACCGTTCATCTCCTGCACAAAGCTCTTGTGGAGAGGTCCCACATCTCCCCTGAACACTGTTTTTGAGTAACGTGGGTGGATTTGGTCAGCCTGTACCAGACACCCTATTCAGCTTTTGATGCCATCCCTGAAGGCCTCTACCTGCCTCTCTACCAAAAGGGGTTATGCATTTCTTTTACCTGGAAAGCTGGAAGGACTTTTGCCAGCCAAACTGCAGCTAAGGCCAAAGGGAGGATGCCCAAAACAAACACATTCTGGGAGATGCTGTTATTTGGGAAGGGGTTTAATCATAGCAAGGCAGGGGAGGGATGCTTTCCATGTCAGCAGAGGAGAGGAAGCAATTCATTTTGGTTGCCCTGGCCACCCAGCCCCTCTCTGCTATGCTTACAGCTGGAGGTGGTGATGACAAGCTCCCCTTGGGTCACCATATACCGCCGCTCTGGTTGCCCGTTGCCCTTTGAGCTTTGGCACAGTCCAGCCCCAAGGATTCACCAGCCAAAGGGGGTTTAATCCCTACAGGAGTGTCAGGGTTGTGAGCCAAACTGCTCTGTATCTGCAGGATGGTTTTGGGTGCAGGCATCATTGAGCTCCACGGCTGGGCTCCCACTGGTCACCCCAGGATGCTCAAGGGGTCTGGGAAACAGAAGGAAAGGGGGAACTAGCTGCTATTTGCTTGGTCACTTTGAAACCCCTGCCTGGGTTTGGGTCGTTTAGCCCTGTGCAGCCAGTCCCTCATTGTGCTGGCTGCCCCTTCACAGCCATTCTCCTCAGCCTACAGCATACAGCATTTCCAAACAGACCTGGAATGGCAAAACCCAGCTTCCAGCTGTATGGCTATGGACAGGGAGGGCAAGTACTTTAGGATTTATGGACTGGTGCTTGGCCAGCAGAGCTCCATGACCGTGTGATAGCCAGAGCCATTCCTGCCCGGTGACACAGCACTTTGCATCGATCCTCGCATCCCCAGCGTGAAGCTGGTTGGGTTCTCTGTGCCAGCCCTGAGCACAAACTCACTGCCAGTGGCATTTATCAGGGCTTTCAGCACTGAAAGACGAACCTGTGCTTCGTTAAACTGCTCCTGATATAGCACAGGAGGAGCAGGCACTCTGTCCTGCTCCAGTCTAGATTTGGAAGGTGAAGGGCTCCACCTGGGACTGCCCAGCTGTGAATTCCCTCAAGCAAACCTTTCCCAGGCATGGCAGCCTTTGCAAGAGGCTTAAAGAGATCCTCATGCTTCTGATGGTGGCACCACTGAAGGGCTGGGAAGTGCCAGAGAAGAAACATGGCAGAAACTAGCTTCTGGGAGGTGTTTGGACAGGGACAAGCTTTGCTTGCAAAGGGGACAAAGGACCTCATGTTTATTCTGCCGTTGTTTCCCATGTTAATGCTGAGCAATGGTGTAACAGGACTGCACCAACTGGTGCCTAAACCTGTGCTTTAGTCTAAGAGGAGCTGGGGCTGCCTGGGCAGCGCAGACGCAGGAACCGCAGAGGGTCCAGCTCTCTGTTGGGCAAAGGGTGACAAAGGCAGTCCAAAAGTTAAATCCTGTGCCTAAGCAAAGGGTGGAAGGGGAGTGCCACGTACCAGTGTGTGTCTGCCGGTGCGTCTCCAGGGCATCTTCCTTCGAGAACTGGGCACCACACTGATCGCAGACCAGGGCTTTGGCACCCGCTGGGGAGAGAAAAGGGAGAGGAGGGTTATTCAAGGGACAGAAAGATCCACACCTGAACATGCACATGGACACTGCTGCTGCCATTAGCACTGCAGGACCAGAGCCATGGAGGGGTTTCATGTTTAATGTCCCCTGTGCAGCCAGCAAAAGCAGTGCCTCATTCAGCCCTGTGCTCCCGTTCCTTGCACATCACAGCAAAATACAGAGCTGCTTGCCAGGAAAAGATTATTATTATTTTTAAAATCATTAAATATCAATGCATTTCATTAGCACTGTAACTTATCCAATTGCAAGTGGTTTCCTGTCCCTTCCCATCGTGGCTGCTGCTGCCAGTACCCAAAGATGCACCTGATCAGGGATGTGGCTGGAATGGGGCAACTGAGTGAGAAGCTCAGAGGCATCTTTGACTATTGGAAAGAGACGTGGGATTGGGGGCAATTCTTAGAAAATTACTATCAGCACGTGCTGCTAGTCTGGGTGAGGAAAAACCTAGGATACCCAGCAGCAGACACGTAACTTCCAGATGAAACCAGATTAATGACACACCATATCCAACAGCATTGCGGGACAAAGTCATGGCCCCATTTCAAGGTTTGATTCATCCGTTGTGAGGAGTTGAATGTGACAGAGCAGCATTCAGGGTGGGGGCACTGCCCCACAGAATGCTGTGCTGCCCATTTTCGGGGTCCACACTGCCTCTCCCCCCTCCTTCCTACCCCACTGAGCCCTCTGTCCCATAGTCAAGGTGGGATTTGAGGAAAGGTGGGCAGAGAAGGCGATAGGGAGAGAGGTATCACGAGATGCATTGAAAAGAGAATTCCTTTGCCTTTAAATTGTCTCGGTAACGGCTGGCTCGCAGGCAGAAATATTTGGCAGCGGCGAAATTAAAAGTGATAAATTTTCTCGCCAAGAGCTGATCGATAATAGAGGTCTCATCTGTTAATCAATATGACAGTCTGCCTGTTTACTGTGCATATGCTGTTCGTCGCCGCCCTCGCTGCGATGTCAAGTTTGCATTCAAAACAACCCGAGTGCACCTGGGCTGTTGGCTGCTCCAAAGGGGTGAACACACCCAGACTCTGGGGTGCTCCAGGGTGGCTCCCTCACACCTGCCACCGGCCAGGAGACCACGCGCCCAGGACGCCATCAGGGATGTGGGGCATCCCTGAGATGCGGGTACTGCCAGAGGTCCCCCCTCCAGGCACAGCAGGGAGAAGAGTGTGTCCACGAAGGTGCCAGAATGGGGAGAAGCTGCCAGGGCGGCGAGGGGCCGGATCAATAGGGCAGCAGCGCGGGCTGCCCTCCGCTCGGCACACGGTGCGGGCAACGCGCAGCCAGCAGTTGCCAAGGCAATGGCTCTCCATCGCCACTCAAAGCTCCGCTGGCCCCACCGCAGCAAAGTGTGATCCATGAGGATATGGCAACCCATGATCTGTGAGGATGCAACAACTGTGGCAGCAACAGGTTCTCCCCAGGCAGGGCGGCTGCTGGTGTGTTGCCCCCTCCCTGAGGCTGTGCACTGGCAATAGTGGGCATTCTGTGCTTGGAGGGGCTTGCTGCATCCGCAGGCTGAGACATAGCAGGGTCCTGCTAAACACGGGGTTTGCTTTTACTTCCCCCATTTCCACATGGGATTAGTGGGGAGGAGAGATGTGCCAGTGCCCTCCGCAAGCTGTGGCCAGAGGGGCCGCAGAGACGCAGGGAGGCACAGCCAAGCGAGGCAAAGGCAGCCAGCATCTGGCTGGGGGGCAGGCAGGGGGGGGGGGGGGGAGGAAAAATTCCTGGCGAGGCGAAAATAAACAGGGTGAACGCAGGGAGGAGCTGGGCGCACTGGCTTACATAAGGAAGCACAGTGTGTACCAAAACAGCGGACCCAAAAAAAGCCGGAGCTGTCAGAACAATGAGTACAGACGCGGGGCATTTACAGCAGGCGCTGCCGTACAGTTTTATTTACAGTACCTCTTATCAGCGCGGGAACAGCACGCCGCCTGCCAATTTCCAAAGGCCAGGACTGCGTGTTCTTTCCCTCAAGTAGATGTGTACTCCAGGCAGGGGGAATTTTTTTCTTTTTTTTTTTTTTTCTTTTTTTTTCCTTTTCTCATCAGCAAAACAAAAACTGAAACAGAGCCAGAATTCCTGTAATGTACACACGCCGGCGGGGAGGGGGAGGAGGAGGAGGGCGGCGATTGAATATGTAAATAGTTCAAGGTTAATTTTACTATGTGAGTCACCGGGAAAATGTCATCCAACATCTGAGCTTATTATAACAGGGCTCTGAAAAAAAACCACCATGGCTTGCTGTTTGTTATGAAAGGGAGCAGGACACGTTGGAAAGTGGAGCTCGTGGCAGGGCTCTCTTCTCCCCCCCTGCTTTTCTCCCTGGTTTGAAGAGAAACCATCAGCCTCTCTGAACACACACGCAGGTTTGGGCAGGGTATATTTAGCCAGTGCCTCGTATCGCCTACAATATATAGATATCTCCAGATGATCTTATCGATGGGATGGGACAGGACGCCGCGTGCTGCCAAGTATCAGCCGTGTTTCAGCGCGAACCTTGCTGTTGGCACCAACCCCCCTGCCGTTCATTTATATCTGCACAAGCAAATTTATAACCCCCGCCTAATAAAGGTCCCTGGTGCAAATGGGTGAGGAGCTGCTGCTTGTTCCATCCTGCACGATCTGCATAGTCATTGCTGCCCCATCTGCCTCCCAAGTAAGGTTGCAACTGCCCAGGTCTGCAGTGTCCCCAGCAAAGCCACAAGGAGGGGCAGAACTCAGGTTGGACTTCATGATCTTGGAGGTCTTTTCAAACCTTAATGGTTCTATGATTCTAATTTCCCCTCCAATAAATGTGAGGGAACAGGCTGCTGGCGTGTTGGAAGCAGGATGCCCCACAGATCATGACAGAGGCAGGGGCTGCAGCTCCCTCCCAACCAGCCAGGCTTAGCTCGGTGGGTTGGATGACAGAGATCATCTTGTTTCAGCCCCCTTTATCCCAACAGACCCTCCCAATGTCCATCACTTAATTACTTTATTGGGGAGGAGAATCTTCTGTGGGGCTATGGAAGAGGCACTCTGAACTCCAGCTCAGGAAAAAAGAAGGAATAAAGGAAAAAGAGGGGCTGCCAGCATCCTCTGGAGGAGGAGGAAGATGGCTAAGGGAGGAGGAAGATGGGAAATTGGTGAGGAGAGTGGCGGGGGAGGATCCAGCCTTCCCTGCTGCTGTTTCGGCACAATGGCCCCATCAGTAGAATGTGACATCCCCTCCCTCAGTAGAAGGGATTAATAAAAATTTGGGATTATATATTATTAACAGGCTGTAATTGGTGAGAAGATAGAGATGGGGGGGGGAAATATGGATTAAAAAAAATTGGCAAGAAAATTTATGCGCTGCCGTTGCTTTACTACCTAATTAATTCAGTAATTTCAAAAACAATTTTATTTATGTTCCGTTTACCACATCAGAAGTGCAAAGAAAAAAATCACCAAACCACAGTGATGCTAAAATAATACCTCAAGGCATCTATTTTTAATCAGTCAAAAAAAAAAAGGGAAAAAAAGAGAAGAGCCAGCCAGGCTTCTATACAATCTCTGCCGGGCAGACCACCAACTCGGGGAGCGCAGCAGCCGAGCCCTCTGCGAGTGCCTTCCTGGCTGCCGAAAACAGAGCTTGTCAAAAAAAAAAAACAAATCCATAATGGCCTGAGGCTCCTCTCCAATCTATTTTCTGCTCAGCTGGTTTTAAATGAAGTTATTATGAGTCATTAAAACACCCGCAAGCCTGTGGAAGTCAGCCAATTACAATTTTAAATTTAGCCTGTTCTCTACCCCATTCTCTTGTTTTCTTCTTTTGCCCATATCAAGCCCTTTGGGGTTTTTATTATTGCTATTATTATTATTATTATTACTACTATTATTATTACTATTATTATTTCCCTTCTCCCCTGTTTCACCCAAGTGGAAGAGACGAGTCTAGCAATCCTGTGCTAAAAAAATACTGTGGAGAAACCTGAGAAGGGTCAAAAAAAGACGGAGCTGCAGAGCAGGCCTGGAGAGTCAGCTTCAGCTCCTGCTTCCCAAAGTGCCATGGGAAGGCAATAATGAATATAAGAAAGAGTGAGGTGTGGGCATTACAGAGTGAGGAGGGACCTTGAGTTGGAGTGCCTGAGACTTATCTGAGAAGGATGCTGTGGTAACACTGGAGAGCGTTGGGAAAGCACCTGGAGTGACGGAGCAGGGGCTTGGGGATGGGTGAGGTGGTGGTCAGTGGCAACACCATCACCCAAACTTGGACAGGCAGTGCCACCAACTCCTGCACCACACAGGGACTGGTGGAGCAGGGGGTATTTTAATTAAAAAAATAATAATTGAAATGCAGATTTTTAACTTGCGATCCCAAACTGGCAGGTTTTTACATAACCCCCCTTTCCTGCTGCCCCTGCCAGTGCCACTCATTCCAGCAGCATCCTCTCCACAGGGAAAAAATGACAGACCCCATCCCTGGCAGCCCCGCGCGGCGAGCGAGCACGGCGCGTACTGCACAGCCCATAAAACTCCAAACAGCCTCCAGACACTCCTGCAATCGTCCTCCATCAAAACACTTTGTCTTGCATACAGAAATGCGGCGGGGCGCCGCGCGGAATACCAAATCAGCCCGTGACGGTGCGGGGAGGCGGCTCCTTGGCAACCGGGGGGGCTTCGCCACCGCCGCCGCTCGACAGGAAACAAAATCTGTCAAGCCTGTTGGGCAAATGATAAACATTAGCAGTATTAAAAACAACACAAAAGCTGCGTAAATGGCTGGCGAGCGCACGGGCAGGGGTGGGCAGGGATGGGGGGGTCCTGCCCCATTTGCCCCCCAGCCCAAGTGAGGGGGGTCTTCAGCACCACAACCTTGGGGGAAGTTAGGGAAGTTTCGCCCCTCCAGCAGAAATCGAGTGGGTGGTGATAGCCATGGACATTGTGAGGGAACAAGACGGATGGATGGATGTCGGATGCTTTGTGCATGTGCGAGGGGTCCTGGCACGCTGCCTTCAATGATGTCTATAATGTCAATAATGTCAATAACAAGGGGTGGCCAAACCAAGGGAGCGGTGAGAGACAGTGAGTGAAAAATAAACATATTTCATCAGGTGAGGGTGGGGAGAAGCAAGAAGCTGGCTTCAACCCAGTGGACAGGTCCAGGAACCCGGCCAAAACAGGAGCTAAAAAGCAAACCATATTTTTCTGGTCTCAGCTCAGGCTCTTGAGGCAGAGAGGGTGGGGTGGGGGGGGGGATAGGAGAAATGTATTTTTCATCAGCCAGTGTATAATTTATAAACAGCACTAAACAGTTTTTGTTTTCTTTCTTCCTCTCCCCCGTGTACACGGCTTGGCCGGCAGTCAAGCCTGCATTAATTTCTGCTGTGGGTACAGTGTGTTCTTGGATGCACATCTGCGGATGATCATAAACGCGGGAACGCTGGCAGAACATCCAGACCTGCCGGCAGGCCGCTGACATCACCCGGGACGGAGCGCGGGACGCCGGCCAGCCGGGGCGGGGGGGCGGAGGCCTCCCCAGGGAGCCGCCGCGGGTACCGGCCGGGGCAAGGGGGCCAGAGCCGCGGTCACCTCACCTCCGCCCCGCACATCCCACCCGCGCGGGGCACCGCCGGTACCGGGGCAGAGGGGGCAGTGCTCGGTGCAGGTGAATGGCCTGGGATGAGCCCCCTCTCCTTCCACTGGGCAGAGAGAGGCAAGGGTGGGATGTGCCCGTCCCTTCTGAGGTACCATCCCTACCAGCCCGTTGGACCCCACTCCCTCAGTAATCCCTGCTCCCTGGACAGGTGTCCATAACCCAACAGGACCTTGGGGCTTTCTTCTGCCTCTCCTGATGATGAAGGAGCATATTTGGGTGGGGAGGGAGGGTGTGAAGCAACAGGGCAGGGGTCTGCAGGGCTGCTGCCTGTACATTGCCCATGCTGCCCATGAGCATCCCTGCACACTATCGGCTATTCCCACTGTTCCCAGGCCAGAGTGGCAAGGGGTGCACAGCCATCTCCACAGCAGCCATTTCTGCTGGACGGAGAGGCAAAGCAAGTGGGGACAGGCAGAAACCCCCCTTCCTCCTTATCCTGGGGAACAAACCCAGCTCACAGCAGGTGCTGAGTAACCAACATCCCAGGCTGAGAATGAGCACCCACTGAGCATCAGCTCTGGAAAGGATACAACTGAGGGAGCAGCAGTGCTGGGATCAGCCTCCCTGATCAAACCAATAGTGCTCTGAACCACAGAACCAACAAGTTGGGTCTCCCACCTTGCCTTCCCTGGCAATTTGCTTTTCTGAGAGAGGAGCAACTCTCTTCATCAGCCTTAGAGGTCTCTGAGAGCTTGCCTGCCAGCAGAGCAGGCAGCAGGTAGGGAAAGACTTTGCATGGCATTAAGGGCTTTACATTTACACTTTATATACTGAGAGTCAACATGGGGACGAGTTTTTACCCTGCACCTGCAAGGCTGTGGCACAACAGCACTGTGCACCCAGCCCACCCTGCCACAGAGCACCACAGACCCCCAGGGCTGGTCCTCAACCAGGTCCTCAATAGGAACCTTTACCATAACCCATCAACACTCGGATGGGGAAGCTGCAGATGTTAACCCCCTTAAACCCTTTGGCACTGGGGCTGGAGAAGGGTGCCAGGGGGCACAAGCCATCCCACTGCAACTCCCAGTTAAACACACAGTCCATTGGTGTGGAGGCAAAGCTGCCTTCAGAGCTGAAAACAAGCCCCACATCACTGCTCCAATACAACCTTGCTGCGTCCAGGGCTGGTGGCGGGAGGGAGGCGAGGGAAGAGGTGCAAAGGTCTCCTGCTTTAATAAATAACAGCGCTGGAATTCACAGCGGCTGTTTGTGAGCTCGAGGCGCGCTCTCCCCGCCCCACCCCCCCCCATCCTCGCCGGATTTACCAAAAAAAAAAAAAAAAAATTAATCCTGTGCGATGACGAGCTTGGCTCAGCGTTCACTGTACATACTGTACCCACAAAGCTGGCTGCCTGCCAGGGACAGGCTCTGAGCCAGCACGACCATAACAAACACAAGCCGTGTGCACCAGTGCTGGGGGGAACCAGCATCCTTAACCCCAGTCCTGGAGGGGACCAGCATCCCAGGGACCTCCTCCAGCAACCTGCTGCTGCCTGCGGGCACCCTGAGGAGCTGGTACCTGGCCCACATAATGGTGGGATGGGGGTGGGGTCAGGGCTGGGTCTATTGACCCAAAAACCAGAAAACAGCACCTGGACAGATGGAGCACCCCCCTACCTCAGTAACAAGAGACAGTGGGGAAAAAAAAGTGAAAACAGGTGAAAAATAGATAAAAGTGTACAAAAGCATTTAAAATATAATACAGCTTCCCTGCCAAGCTATATGCAAGCAGATCTGTGGCTACAGTACCTGCCAACCCCCAGAGACTGGTCCTTGGAGCAGGAGGAACAAGGGCTCCCGACTGCGTCTGAGTCCAGGGGTCCCCTGGCTGTCTCCAGTTCTCCACATCAGACCCCCAGCTGTGCCGGGACTGCACCCCCAAGGGAAACATCAGCTGACAAGGACTTGCAGAGCACAAATCTTCCCTCCAGTGCAGCACTTCAGCCCTCCCCTATTTATTTAATTAAAGGCCCTGCAGCCCGTGAACCTGCTACTTGGATTCATTAGTCAGAGAATGCCTAATTCTGCAGTTTTGCTAACGAACCTGTGGTGGGGGCCCGAGGTAGAAGCAATGCTCACGCTACGAGCAGGGCTGACCATGAGCAGCTGCGTGGCATGTAGAGTTTGTTATTCTGAGCTCCTTAGTCTGGTAAATATTTCCAGAATTAAGGAATTGAAAACAAACTCCAAAAAAGAAAATTTAAATAAATCAAATTACTGGGCACTGGAGAACAAGTTTGCAATGTGCTGCCCGGGGAAGGGTGCAGCCGGCTCCGCACGTGTCTGCTGTAGAGGAGACGTGTGAGCTGGGCGGCCACAGCATCCCTGGGTGGACACACAGAACAGCCCCCCACCCCCAGCCCAGCACCCCCTCCCAACCCACCTGAGTGAGCCAGTAAGTGCATTCGCAGCCGCAAGCTGTCCAGGAACCGCTTCCCGCACAGCTCGCATCCGTATGTCTTCATCCCACTGTGCAGCTTCCTAGGGGAGAACAAAGAAGGGTTAGTCCTGAAATGGGGGGAAAGTGACCCAAAACAACACTAAAAATCCACCTGGTGCTTCCCGCAACCCACACATTGCCCAAAGTAAGTGCCGGCTTGAGAAGCACTGCAGGGAGGGCACGGACGGGGGGTCCCATGTGACTCCCCAGGACTGAGACAACCCTCTTCCCATCAGTATTTGTCATTGTTGCTATTGTTGGAGTCTTTTGATAAACTCGATACATGTGAAATCTGGAGTTAAGGCAAGGTCTGTGTTGGCAAACTCCTTCCCCATGTTCTGAGTGCTTTTGAAAAAGGCACTGTACTCCGAAAAAAAACCCTGACCACTTTAAGAGGTTGTTTGTGTGCATTTCTAACCAAATCCCAATTTCCATCCAAATTCAGCACGACACAAATCACAAGCAACAAACACAACCACCAGCTTGCAAACAGGAAACATGCCACTCACCGTTTCCTGGCAGCCCCAGGTACACACCAAGCTACGCCCAGGTGGCATTGCACAACCTCCGATTGCGTCTCCCACCCCACAGCGTGCCGGAGGGCTGAGCATCCCCTACATCCTGGTGACCAGGAAGGGCCTTTCTGCCCAGGGCACTGGCCACAGGCACTGATCATGGCAAGGGGTGCCAGGCTTGGCCACAGTGGCCAAACTCTGCGTTATTGCCCGTTCTTTGCTGTGAAGATGTTGATGCTCCATCTTTGGGTGATCAAGCTCTGGACCAAGTGGAATGACCATTAACAGGCAGCATTAAAGGAGCACTGTCCAAGTCCACAACTATCAATGAACCCAACCCAATCCCATCTCTTTCCAAAGACATCACTGCTGTTCCTGGCAGCCCCTCCAGACCCATTTCCCCTCCCCTTTGGGACCAGCCATTGCTCAGCCCCCATGACCCTGCAGGGGAGCACCCTGAGGCTTGGTCCCCATGACAGCCTCTGCTGCTAAGGGCGCATGGAGGGACACAATGCCCAGAACTAGCAGTTGCACAGCCCCAGAATGGGGGCTTGGTGCTTTATTTCACAACCTCCACTGATGACAAACAGACTCTTTACAAAGCCACCTGGCTCTGTGCTGGACAACCATGCTGATCAATGCCCCTGAGCCCCAAATGCATAGGCTGCTGCCCGCCAGCCCTCGGTCACCATGAACCACTCAGACCTATGGCTGGGGAGGACTCTGGACAGCAGCATGTGCAAAGTTTCAACATCGGATGCTGTAAACAGAGAAGTATTTGTGTGTGTTGAGGAGTAACACAGCCCATAGCTGCCTGCTGACCTCTGATCACAGCCACCATTTATCATCGGGCCGCAGCAGGATGAGAGTATTTCTATTGCCTTGTTGCCAAAGACAAAACAGGGATGGTCCTGTCCAGGGCTGGATGTGGATCCTCTTGTGGGAGGGCTCAGCCCCAGCTGTGCAGGCTTGCGAGGACCATGTGCCTGTGAGCTCCTGCCGTACTTCCCCCGAGGTGTAAGTTTTATTGGCACAAAGCTGCTGCTGCTCTGACTCTAAGCAGGATCACCCCTCACTGCTTCAGAGAGCCCAGAGCCCCAAACCACCCCTGCCCCATGGGGCTCAGGGGCTTGTTCCCTGGCTGCCAGCCCTGCATCCCACCTTGCAGGATACTGAATAGCAGCACAGGAAGAGTCAGCAGGAGAAGACCCTGTGATGTTCAGCAGTGAGTAAATGTTGCAGAGCAGAAGGGAAAGGAGCAGGAGTTGGTTTCAACTCTCAACTTTGCTGTATAATGTAATTATTAATCAGGCTTGTCCTGAATTCACTGTGTCATAGCAGAGGATTAGGAGTCATGCACGAATTCAGGCCAAGAAGGTTTACAATCCAAAGGATTTATCCGCCTGGCAAAAATAAATAAAACACCAGCCTCCTGACAGGGCTCCTCTGCCAACGAGCAGCTCAATAAGTGACAACCTTCTCATTTTGCATTTTTAATTCGGGACATGCCTGTCACACTCCCTGGCTCGGGCTGTGTTCACTCCTGCACTTAACACCAGGTTAGAACCATTTTGTTAGGAAGAGCACTGCAAACTCCGGGTCCACACTGCCCCTTCTGAGGCCAGAATGCCTTTTTCCCAAATTACAGTCTAATTGAGAAGTAAAACATGGAGGTTTGGGGGTTTTTAAAGTGAGTCTCAAGAAACAGAGAAACAGAATGACAAATTTCCTTCCTCTCCATCTCCCAAACCTATGGCAAGCACAACCTCTTCTCCCATCTTCCCAGCGCAGAGCGGGGCAACAATGAAATGAGGAGACCCCCAACCCCACTGGTGCCAGGGTGCCCTGGAAATCCGCACCTGCTACTGCCCAGGGTGCTACGATGTCCCCAAGTCACATCCTCTCTGTATTGTTTCAATGGGGCACAGGGGTGCTCAATGAGCAATTTAGTTGCAATATCTCTATCAACAAATTTCAGCGGCAACAAAAGTTTTCCGCTCAGCGCCTGCTTCTAGGACGTTCTTATCACTCGCCATCTTGCACAGTCCCTTTCAACAAGGTCTTAAAGCGCTTTATCTGCTCCATTTCCCGGTAGCGAAATATGATTGAAATGTTCTATTTCTGCTTGCCGGATTAAGGAGATGTTGCAAAACTGCACAAAAACCTGGCAGATGTAAGCAAGGTATTACGGCTGCTTGGGCTGTTAAGATCTGAGGAGAAAGATCAATATGTGCTTCTGAAGTTGTGCCTCCAGAAAGAGGGGGCGGGGGAGTGAAGGGCGTTATAATACATGCCAGTGCTGCCCAAACTCTGTGCCAAAAGATAAATCATGCTTTATTATTCCGATCTGAGGCTGAAATCTTGCTCCTTTCTGTTGCAAGGTCCCTACAAGCACATGAGCCGAGAAGGCGCCCACGGGATGGAGAGCAGAGGCAAGAGGAAAAAGCACCCTTTTTGTAAAAGGAGGGTTTTCCTCTAATTCCCACTCAGTGTCCCACTTGAACTGCATGGAAACAAAGTCAGCCAAAGCTCCCAGGCTGTGAGATATCACTCAAGGATGCTCCTGCACAGAGGGTGGCCCAGGGTGATGAGGATGCCCAGGGCAATGAGGATGCCCATGGCACAGTGGCCCAGGGCTGGATCCAGCCTTCCCAAGTGAGCCCCAGCACAGGGCTTTGGCTAGGGGCTCTTCAGGCAGAATGCAAACCGAGCTATACTCCCTCCCCGCCCAGCACCGGCGAACAAAAGCTGGGCGAGAGGCTGGCCCCTCGCAAGCTGCCAGTAATTAAAAAGGCCTGTAAATGCCCCACAAAAAGCACTTCAAAGGGACGGCGACTCCAGCGAGACTGCGTGGTGTAAAAATTATGAGTTTTCCCCACGGGGTGCTTTGTGTGAAAAGGCTGGGGTTGGTGGCAAATGTGGATGACCACTCCTCGGGGATGCAGGGGTTTGGCAGAGCATCTCAGGGTGCAGGAGTTTGGTGGAGCATACCAGGGTGTGGGTATGGGTGCAGCCCTGGTACCTAAAGACCGCTGCAAGTGTCCCACTACCACCACAAGTAAATCTCTGCTCTGGCTGCTTAAAACCCTGCCTAAAATGGCCTTCTGCTGTCTTTACTTGAGGAACTCTTGTATGCCACCCCCTCCCCGCCACCCCTTTCGGGAAGCAGGAGGAGACCCCCTCCCCTCCCTCCACCCTGAACAAGACGCATGGCTCTTGGCCGTTTGATTACTTTTAAGTGTGTATTTTCCCCCACAAACAGAGTGAATACAATGGTTAGGAAATTTGACAGAAAACTATTCCAAGCCATTTATTGCCTTAATGCGCACCTTTGTCCAACAGGCAGTTTTGACAGGAGCGATAAATTCCAAATTTATGTCAACAGAGCATATGTTGAACACCTCATTTCTGAGCTAAAGTGGCATGCTGCCCCATAAATCACCCTTCTGTTTGAAATGAAAGTAGATTACGGGCCCATGTTATTGAGCAGTTAGAGCCATAGTCATATAAATCAGAACTTTTAACTCCAGGCGATCCGTTCTGCAATTAACTAAAGGGCACTTTGTCATCTCCAGGCCAGGGCACAGCTTGGCAGGGTGGCCGGCTACTGAGGGGAGGCAAGAACTGCTCGCTGCCGAGGAAAGGCACCAGCGCAACTGAGGTTCACTCGGTACCTGTTGGAGCAGCGAGCCCCGAGACAAAGCCTGGAGCAGTGTGTGGCTGGAACACAGCCTGGCATGGGAGAGCCACGGCTGCAGGGGCTTGCACATCCCTGCCCACATCCTGCCCAATCCATATTTTGGACACAAAACACAGTGGGGGAATTGAGAGGCTGCATGATACAAGCAAAACAGCTGAGTCCTGACCAGCCCAAAGCCAGGCAAAAACACACAGAAGTGCAGTGCTCAGAGTCCTGCACCGATAGAAATCTGTACTTGGGACTTCCACGGCAGTTTTGCTGCATCTCCCAATGCCCATGCATCAGGTTGAGATCCCCATTCCACTGATCTTCCCCATCCATCCTGCTGTATTTCCCTGGTTTGCTCCCCTGCATCTCCCAGGAACGCCATGCCATGGTTTGGACAGGGGGTCCTGTGGGGATGTGGGGCTGGCAGATGCTGTGGGCAGTCGGACCAGAGGATGCTGTGGGACCAGGGGATGCTGCGGGGGCTCAGCCCCATGAGTGCTGGCGAAGGGTGAGGGTGTGAGGGGCAGCTCACACCCATGGGAATGTCAGAGCTATAAAAAGATTCAGACGTTAAGTATTTCCTTTCCTATAAAATATTCATTGCTGTGCACAAGTGCCAGGGAGCACAAACCTCCAGTGGTGCTAACTTTGTGCCACAGCAATAATGGAGTTTTATGGGAGCCTTCTGATTTTATTTATACTGGGCCACCGTGGCAGTGCCCTGCCAGAGGGACAGCCGCCAGCCAGCACAGCCCCACCACGGCACATGTGGTGCACTGAACACTGGACAGACAAAACGGGACCAGAGCCACTTTGCATTCCCCAAAAAACCTCCTGGACACCCCATTTCCACCAGTGTCTCCCTTGCCTGCGTAAATTGATATGAAACTGATTCCTCCCCAATCTATTTTATCAAGATCAAGGCAGTGAAGCCACATCTTGTTTGCAGCAGGGACAGAGCAGGAAGCCAAGGTCAGCGGGCACCAAGCGGCTGCAAACCCCACATTCTCCATCATCCGACACCAGCATCACACCTGAGCTGCCAAGAGGGTGATCTTTCCCCTGACATGGCTATTTACAACACTCGGTGACTGATACCGGAGCGTGCGGGCCATGGTCCTGGTGGCTCAGCTCCTGCAGTCACTGCTCTGGCCTCAGCTTCCAGCCCGGTGGATTAAAATAGCAGGGAGAGCTATTAAGGACACGGGGAAGGGGGAAGGGAGCTGAGACCTTCCTTTTGCTTTAATAAATTAAGAAGAAAAAAAAAAACTAACAACAAAAAACCTGCCCTCAAACCACCACTGCTGCTAAAAATAAGCAAATAAATAAATAAATCTTACAGGAGCTGGAAATAAAGATTTTACTATTTCTGAATGGTTTAATATAAAAAATCCCAAACAAACAACCAGGGGGAGGGGACAACTATCAATAGAGAGCACTGAAATTCCCTGCCCGTACAATATTTATACTTACCATGAGCTAATTTATGAGTTCAAACCAGATGCTGCAGAGTGACATCATTCCACATGATGCCAACACTTCCCCTTTGAAAAAAGCCAAGGAAAGGATCCTGCTCTCCTGCCTTACCTGAAAAGAACCAGGCCACAAACACCAAACAGACAATTCCCTTTTTTTAGAGCCTGCCCACAACAAATGTGAACAAATGCTGCCAAAGGGCAGCGACTCTCAAAATTCACCACTGGCCAGGGCCAAGCACGAGTGGCAGCATCTCCCATCCGCTGCTCCCAGCATCCCACCGGAACGATGCCTCGAGCTCCACAGGTTGGGAAAAGACAAACTGGCCACAGAAAAAAGGGCAGCATACAGATTTATTTTTTTAAACTTATTCCGAGGTCCTGGTTTCAGATCTGTGTTCAATATTCATTATTGAATGGAATTCCCCAGGAGAAAGCTTTATCCACGTGAACATTCCCTTTGCGTGTACCAGACCCCCGAGCAAGAGGGTCCATGGGCTCGCACCAGGTGGGACAAGCACAGATGGGAAGCCATCAGCTGTATCCAAAGGGTGCAGCTGGCAGAGGGAAGTTTCCCCTGTCCGTCACAGCAGGACGATAGGGGCACAGATGCTGCCCAGGCCCAGAGTTGGGTGGATCTGCAGCTTTCAAAAGGGGATTCGGAATGCAGCCACTGCACAATTTACTGAAGGTCCACTGAGTGATGGTACCGGGTGTCAGCAGCTTCTGCCAGGCCAGGGATTGGCCCTGCATCTCTGCTGCACTGCCTGGATACCGGAGACCGATGCAAACAGCTCCATGATTCCACACTATCACAGTGGGGCTGGAGCGCCGAGCACCGAGGGGTTAACGCGTGGCAATGCACGCGGCCCTGCTCGGAATAGCCGGCGCTAATGCGCCGTCCAAAATCATCATCCCCATTCTTCAGGCATCTGGTGACAGTGACGTGCTGAGCACTGGGAGAGGAGCGCTTGCTGCTGTGCCGGGCAACCTCGGCTCCGGGCTGCGCCGGGCATCGTGCTGAGCCGACGTGACACGGGTGTCAGAGGCATCAGGAGAGCACGGGGGGAGCTGCTTCTTTAAAATCATACAAGATCTCGACAAAACAGCAAAGTGACCTTCGTGCTGAGTACATCTGCCGCAGCAGCGGCATGATTATGCAGATGTTTTGATTCCTAATTCAGAAATAATAAGCGGTTCACAGATTCCAAGTTTAAAAATATATTCGTCATCTGGTTTCCGTAGCAGCACGTGGGCCATTGGAGCACCAGCGAAGTGCTGGCCTCGGCCACTCCTTCCTCCTGACCTTCAGGATGGTTGGGACACCTGGCTCTGAGCAGCCTGGGCTAGTGGAAGATGTGCCTGTCTATGGCAGGGGATTGGAGCTGGATGAGCTTTAAGGGCCCTTGCAAGCCAAACCATTCTGGGATTCTGTGACACAGGGAAAGCATTCAGCATGATGCATTGGATGCTTTCCAGAGACAACAGTCCTGGGATGGTCCAGGCAGCATCATGCTGCTGCTCCCCAGAGAAGGGGGAGCCTGTAGCTCCTGAAGCCCCAAAGAAATGGCAGAAGTCCCCATGGAACCAAAAGCAGGGAGACAGGGGAAAGTGGATATGCTATTGGGGTGTTGGAGCACAGAGCAACTTAAATGAGGGGGAGAATTTTAGGGTAGGGGGAATTCTGTCTTAATTTCCACTTTCATCGATGACCCGACCACAGGGGTAAGGCTGGACATGCATCAGGAATAGGGTGGTACCCACAGAGCTGCCGCAGGGATGGGCTCGGATGAGCCCTCGGATGAGCTTCCCTGCACTGAGCACTGCACCTTCGGGGAGTAGGAACAGCCCCCAGGTGCCAGATGGAATCAATCCACAGCTTGGCTGCTCTGTTCCATGAGGGAGACATGTGCTTCCCACCCCTCACTTCCCTATGGAGATGCTGACAATGCCAATGCCCCTCCCTGGTGCATCCCTGGTTTCTGCCCTGGCTCACCTGCCTGGGAACTGCAGCCAGGAATCAGCACGAACCACAGACAAACGCTGCCGCTCCCATGAGCGGCCTAGATCCCGAGGAGTTTTATAAGGTAATCAAATATGCAAGAGATTCAACAAACTAATTTCAAGCACACACCTGGGGTCCTCTGATAATGTCAGCTGTGCCTATACAGTGCAAGGATTAAAATTTCATAGAGTCATGATTTCATCAGTCGCTAAACTACAAAGGATTAATTAACAGCCAGGGAAGAGCTCATGGCTTGGAAATACAGTCGTAAGGAAAATATCTATCTTGGCTCTCCAGATGTCAGCACACAGACGAATAAAGCTTTGATGAAAACACTTTCTTATTATTAGCAACTCCAAAATACTGTGTTTTTGTAGCTAGAATTAAGGATGCCCAATTCCAATCTGCCACCGCCTGGATCTGTGCATTGTCCTCCTTTCTGGAGGGCCGGTTTGGGCTCCTGGGATGTGACTGTCTGGCACCCACTGGGGTTTTATGCCTGTATTTTGGGGATGGGCAGAGACATCTCCCTTGGAGAGGGGATGGGAGAACCTCAAGCATGCAGGAGTCCAGCTGGGGGTCTTGCCTTTGCTCTGCGCACACTGCCTGCCCTGTGCTCACGGGCTTCCAGATAGTCTCCTGAAGTATTCCTCATGCTGGCTGGTCTTCAGAAGTTTGGGAAGGAGAACAGCACAGTGTGATGGCCTCAGCACTGGCAGCAGGACTGGGGAGCAGCAGTGCATCCCCCCTTTCCCTGAGAAGATAAATTAGGGAGCCATCAGGGAGGGACAGGTGCAGCAGCCATATTGCTGTACAGGGGCAGTGGAAGTGTCTTTGATTAATGAAACTGTAACGCTGGGCTCTTACACAGTCCTTCTCCGCCAGGAGAGATGCCCTCGGACAGGCTGGAAACGCCTCCCTCCACAAGGATTCCCCAGAGGTTTCTCCCAGCCATGGACTGGTCTCCTCCTGTCCTCCCCCAGTGCCGCTGCCTTTGCCCAGGTCTGCGCCGCCTCCTCAGGAGTTCCCAGGGAGGACAAAGAACTAATTATTTCCAATTACAAGTTGGGAAGTGAACATTATGCACCTTGTCAAGGCAGCAAATTAATGAATCTGCACTGCACTGGGCTTTGGGGAGAGCCCCAAGTGCCCAGGGTGAGGAGGTGGCAGCAAGGGAAGCACCTCAGCAGCTCAGGGACTGGGGCCACTGCTGCCCATCTGACTGCAAAATCTCCCTTGGAAAACATGTATTTTTGGGAAAGACCATGGAAATGGGAGGTGTCAAAGGAGCTCGCACAGGCTGAGCGGAGCCGTCAGCACTGCACGGTGCAGCACACAGGACCGCACTGCATGCACCGTGTCCGAGCTGGCTTTGCTCCCAAAACCACACAAACATCTGCGCAGAGGGAGCGAGCGGCCGCTGGCTGGAGTCACGCTGGAACCTGTCATCTCATGGCAGAGCTATGCAGGCAGATGCTGCTGGCTGCTGCAGGGCCCCACACCGGGGGACGGCGACAGGGGCACGGCACTGGCAACTCTCCCCTGCAGTTTTACCCTCCTGCACTGGTTCCAGTACCGGTGCACCAACAGGAAGACGCTGCCTCAGCTCTCCATAATTAGTTTTGCTCAGTGTACAACATGTTTTGCTGAAAAATAAATAAATACCTTCCGGGCGAGCCAAGCTCCAAGTGGGACGCCAGCACTGACAACACACTCCACTCCCCCTGGCCCCGGCCAAAAGTACGCGGCGTCCCAAACCCAGGCGTTGCTGAGCCATCCTGGCACCGTGGGACCTCCCCAAGGAGGCTCGCTCACAATTAATTCATTTATGAGCAGCCTCATCCCCTCCCCAACATGCACAACAGGTTCCATGCAAATTCGGGAGCTTTTAAATTATACCGTTAATGAAAGCAAATAAAGGCAGTTAAAAGGCAATTTGCTCAATTGGTGTTAATATTTAAGCACAGCATGTGCAAAAACGAGATTGCAGAATTTGGTTTTTCCATGAGAAAACTTTTGGTCCCGACTTTCCTGCAGAAAGGATGGAGCACGCCAATGAATGCTGTGCCCAGGATCAGGTCTGGAGCCCCCTTGGCAGCAGCCAGCCAGTCTGTTAAGGAAATGTCCCCTGTGTGCCCCAGCAGCTCCACAGTCTCCACGACATTGGCAATTCCTCCTCTGCCAAGGAGTGTGACTGCTACCCCCTCACACATCCCCGCAGCCCTAGTGCCTCCCTGAAAACCTTTCCTGAGGGCAAAAGCACAGGAACAGTGGAGCCCTGAGCTCCCCCTGTGCCTGTGGGAACTGGTGCATGGGCAGGCAGAGGTGTCATGGGTGTCACTCCCAGCACCGCAGCCCCAGTGCATCCCTGGCTCAGCACGTCATTGCCACCACATGTAAAACGACATGCTGGGAACGCGGTGGCTGCTGTGCCAGCAAACAGCAAGGACAAACCACCACGCAGCATGAGCTGCCCTGGGATACCTGAGGTACAGCATCCCTGCCAGGCACACTCTGGTCACTGCTTCCCGCACCAGAGTGTGATGTCGGTGTCATAACGGTAACAAATTCTCAAAGAAAACTAGAAACAGTGACCTGGCACCAAACTATCGCAGGCAAAAGTGGCTGATGCTGCCCCTCAGTGCAGCCACACTCCTGGCCATGCTCTGGCTCAGGGGTTACGATGCTCTCGCATAAATTCGCTTTCAAAACAGGAGCTGCCGGTGAATGAGACCTCGATTTCTAATGGTTGGAAATATTTTGTACACTCTGCTGCTCCCTCTGTACCCCTTTGTCGGGGCTGAGGGCTGATGGCTAAAGCGGGTACCAAAAGACCATCTGTAGCTCCCGTCTTTACAGAGAAGTTTAAATAGGGGGATGAATGAGCACAGGAATTAATGAATGATAAAGCCGTATGGTCCCAGTCAGCCTCCTACGCCGGGATGTGGCATTCAAACCCTCCCAGCCTTCTGCCACAAAGAGAGGTTTCTAAGCTACAAAAAAAAAAAGGGGGGAAAAAAAACGGGGGGGGGGCGGTGGCAGCGCATGCAAGTTTTTAACCACAAATCCAGTACTCGCCTCCAGGTTCCCACCCGGTTTCCCTGCGCCAAGCTGGGGGAAAGGCATGTGGGAGGGAAAATCGGGGGTTTCCCCAGAGCCACCTGCAACTCCCCTTGATAGGGAGGGAAGTGAGAGGAGTCGGCTCTGGGGCTCATCCATGTGCTGGGTGGGGGTCGCAGTGAGGGCACCCTGGGGTCCCACACCAGCAAGGGTGGGCAGGTGTTGGATAAGCTGCCTGGGCTGACCATGCTGCATCCACTTGGCCAGCCTTTGCAGCATCCCCCCACCTCATCCATTCAGGACAACTTAAAGATGCCTAGTAAAAACTAATGAACCTGGAAAGGCTGAAGGGTGTTTCAGGTGAGGGGTCAAAGTGAGGGTGTGCACAGAAGCACGTCCATTAGAAACCAGCTCTACCAAAAAAAAGGTAACAAAGAGAAACCCAAGGCTTAAGGAACAGAAATTAGGCCTGCTCGCCAGTGCCAGAGAGAAGATGCTCCAGCTCACAGTACTGGGTGGCTGGAGATTAACAGGTGACATCCAGGAAAAGACAAAGACATGGAGGGAACTGCTGCCATTGCTTATGGAGGGCTCCTGCCAGCCCAGGCACACTGACAAGTCAAACCCAGGATCAAACACCCCAAATTGGTTCAAATCCTGTTCAAGAATCAGGGTCTGCTGGGAGGGAATGTTTGTCTCCAAAACAACCCAGAAGAGGCAGAGGGAGTGCGGAGCAGTACTGGAACACTACTTGTATTTTAAAAGCTGTCATGTGTAAAGCATTAGTGGTTTTGAAATTGCATTCTCAAGTTAATTAAATAGACAATCTTTTGTACATAAAAAGTGAAAGCACACAATCAAAAGCTAGGGAAGATGAAGTATCTTTTTGGAGCAGGGTGCTGCCTCTCCTCGTCCACTCCCCCGATCCAAGCATCCCAAGGGAGCCACTGTCCTGGTGTGCCAGCACAGTGCCAGGGAGGCTGTTTGCTCTGTACTGAAGCTCAGCTGCAGCATTCAGCATCCCCAAACCCCATGCCTGGGCACTGCACTGAGCCGTCCCGTGAGTCCATTTTCCCACAGGAACCACACCTGCTCCATTCAGGGATTTCCTCTGTACAGGGACGTTTACTGGCTGACGGCAGTCAGAACACCCATGGCAGTTATCTCCGCTGCAGTAGATGGCCGACCTTCAGTTTTAGGCAGGAGGTAAAGTTCACCATCGATTGGACTCACCATAAGCTGTTGATAATTACTATTATCTCTGAGTTAATCTTGTGAGAGGTCAACAGTTATATAAAAATCTTGCAAGCTGTATCTTTTACCTCCCAACTTCATATCTGGGTCAAAAGGTCAATTAATGCAGCTTGCTGAGTTGGGATTTCAGAAAAAAATGTCTGCTCCCACCCCAAAGCCCCACTGGTGCATGGGGGACATGAGCAGGCACCCATCCTTGCACAGCCAAAGCACCCAAACTCTTGGGCTGGGAAGCTGAGAAGAGTTTTCTCAAGTCAGGGCTATCCCAGTTCATGAGCTGAGCTGGGGCTGGCTGCTTGCAGACTGAGGGGTTGGGGCACATCCCAAGCACCGGGATGCAGCCAACAGGTCCTCTGCATCACACTGCTGGATGCACGGTCCCTGCCTCGCGGCTCGTGGCACAGTGCCCCGAAGATGCCCAAGGCTCCCCGCAAAGTGCTGTGTGTGGGCAGCTGCCTCCCTGCCCACGGTGCACAAAATGAGTGCTTAAACTCCTGGGCTCCACTCCCACACCTACCCATGGAGGTGGCAAATGGAAGCAGAGCAGAAACCTTTGGAGGGGCTGGGAGAAGCCCCAAAAATGAACAAAGCTGTGAACCACACTCTGATCGTACCCGCTCGAGGTATATTTGGTGTGCTCGGCATCACCAAATATTCACTGCTGTTATTTTAGCCCCGACAGGATGCTGCCAGGCAGCTCGGGGCAACATCTCGCTTGGGAAACAAAAAAATCCTTTAGTGCTGCTGCAGCCCTCCCGTGAGCGCAGCCCAGGCCCGTGGAGCATTGCTCGAGTGCTCGGCAGGCAGGTGTCATAAACAAGCAGGCACATGGCAAACATATCGATTTCCCGGAGCTTATCGCGCAGCAACCAGTGCTCAGTTACCAGGCTACTTTAATATGTAATTTACGGTGAGAAGGGAGAGTGGGGCTGAGGGTGGCTGGAATATTTACTGTGGGATGGACAGGGAGGTGGAAGGTGTGAGCAGGAGGGAAGTATGGTGTCTCCTGCCTCCAGCCATCCTTAGTATTTTCTAACTATTAAAAAACCCCAACCCCTCGCTGCTGTGACGAACTGTTTACACAGATGCCATTAATCTTCTCCTGCAACTGTTTATGCTATGAAAATACAGTCTTAGCTGCCCGGGCTCTCCATCTCCTTCATTTAAATGCAGATGCTTAATTTCTGTCAAAACAGAGCCCACCAAAATTACCTCCATCCACTTCTGGCGCTCAACTCACCTCATCATCTGAGAACTGCCTGTCAGAGCCTGGAAAAGTAGGAGAGAGGTGGCATTTCAAAGGCTCCTTCTCTCCAGCCTACATGGGACCAGACATGAAAGCCAAGACCAAAGCCCAGCCTGAGATAATGCTCCCTACCTGCATCCAGTCACCCACTGGGAGTGGGGATGCTTGCCCTGACACAGCACCTTCACTTACCTGGGAAGATATTTTGCCAGCAAGCTGTTCCCCCAGCCCACCAGCAGGGTTTTGGTGGGGAAGGAACCATCCAGTCTCCCTTCCGACCCTGTCCTGCATCCCAAGGTATTTTGCAGATGTGACCCTCAGGGGAGGTTGGTGTTTTTAGAGCACGATATTTTAAAAATCCTTCTTGTACAGTGCCTCTCAGTAGATCTTTTGGAATTTACAAGATAAATACTGGTAATTTGATTCTTATCTTCTTCAAATCCAATTCTAAGGCAATTCTGTGTAAAGGACACTAATTATAGCCCAAGGGGAAAGAAAAGGTAACCCATCAGCGAGAACACACTGGAAACGTTTAAAGGGGTAACGTTTAAAGGGGTACAGGGCACTGAAAAGTTAAATAGATTTCAAATCTGCTCTTGCAAGAACAATAATTTGTTGGGAGAAAATGATGCTCAGCACCATTCCTGCTCCCCAGCTGGTCCTTCCCCTGGACAGCTCAGTGCTGCGCTGGAAGTGTCGGCAGCTGGGGCTGCAGCCAGCTTGCTCTGCACATCCTTTTGGGACTGCCTGGCCACTCCAGAGCTGGGCTGGGACAGGCAGCAGTACAGGACAGCCCCACCTCTGTGCCCAGACAGTCATGATGCTTTTCACCCTCATTTCCCTGGCATTATTTACTAAGGAAAAGGCAAAGTTTATACACAAAGTATATACAGTCACCAGACACTGAAAATGACAAAACCATCACTCGTAAGTACAAATATTATGTATTTTCCAACAAACACCCCTAAACACGGGATATTCTGGCTCCAAAACACATCTGGAGGCCAGGAGCCCCCACATGCTCCAGCGACCCAACACTTCTCTGAAAAGGAGGAGGATGGTGGGGAGAGCGCATCAACCACTGCCACACGGCACAGCCTGAACGCTACAGCACCTATAAAATAATAAAATCCCAATGCTGGGATGCAGAGCCAGGATGGGGCAGAAGATGATTCAAGAAGACTCAAAGGGATATGGCAATCCAAATGGAGCCTTGTTTAATGAGCACTGCCACAGGCTGTCATTCCACAGGCATCCGTCGTTACCATCCTTCCGAAGACAGCACGGTTATTCCCTTTAACACAGTGACACTTGCAGCTAACTCATGTCTGACCCAGCCAGCCAGGGCAGACGCTGTGTGAGAGGTGACCAGAGGTAATTGAAAATACACGTGCCGCAGACCGGAGCAGAAGGGCTGCCTCAGCAGCAACCCTCGGCACAAGAGGTGACAGTGGTGGCACCGGGAGGATGACCGCCACGGGCACACGGTAAATCAGTACTTTGCTGAGGCAGGGCTGGGCTGCCCGGGGCACGCGGAGCAGCAGAGCCACAGTCCCTGGAGCACACGGTCCCCAGAGCAGGAGGGCTGTGAGCAGCTCGGCTCTGGCACCTCGGTCCCCATGGCTGCACGCCGCAGCACCGCATGTGGTGATGATGGAAGGCCCCTTCCTCGACACACGGATTGCTGGCGGGAAGCTCGCCATGCACGCCGCTTCATTCACTTAGCAACAAAGGTGCTAATTAGGGAGCGAGCTGTTCTCCACCTCCAGCCAGAGGAGGATGCAGCACAGCTGCCGGTGCCGGCTGAGCCTTTGGTGCCCCACCATGCGGTGACGGCACTATGGGATAAGGCAAAAAGCATCCTGAGTGCCATCCTCAGGAGATGCCACCTCTGTGACGTCTCACTCAGTCCCCCAGCACCACGGTCCACTCTTCTGCTATCCTCTTCCCATCTTCTGGCCAGGCAGAGCTGGACGGGTCTCTCTCCTAGAGCAAGGTCCAATGTAAGCTCTCCTCCCAGCGATGCCTGCATCCTTAACACACAACCCACCAGAGGCCCCTTCTCCCACCACCCATATGCTGGCTGGTCATGGCCCCTGCTCCAGGGCAGCCTGCCACAGATCCCACCCTGCTAAATAATGCATTGGCCAGTGCTCATTGCTGCAAGGGAAGGGTGAGAAACATTTCTGCACCACTTTAAGTTACGTTTGGTTCAACGCTGAGGGAAGAGCTGCCTCCAGCTAAAGGGTCAGAGAAGCCAGAAATCAATACAAGTACTTGCCTCTGCATCCTGAGATCCCAGTGTCCCTCCCCAGATCTGTGGGCAGGGCTGGGCTGGGGGAATCCCACATGCAGGTCTGGGGCATCCCCTGGCAGCTCCAGTGCTGCCCCACTCTCGGGTACTGCTGACTCAGCACCCTGCAGGCTGGGAGCTGCCAGTGGCCCGGTTCCCACCACAGCACCCATTTCCTACAACCCTGCCCTACGTGCAATCTTCCCCACAGCCCCAGAAATGCAAATCCCAAATTCCCCCCAAAAACCCCAACCAAATGCTGCCCTTCCGCTAGGGTGATGACGAACTGAAAGGCTGGGGGAGGCACAGCAAAGTCAGGATGGCATTTCCCCATCCCTCACCCAAGGAGAGGACAGGAACCTGGGAAGCAAAACCAATTGCTTTTCACTTTTCTTCCACTGGAAAGGTTTTCATCCAAGTTAAAATGTTCTTAAGATGATTCCTGCCAGAGGGAAGCAGGTTTTCTGCCAGTTTCACTGCACACTGCTGGTTCCCACCAAGGCAACATGTGCAAGAGAAGGCAAGGGCAGTGTGGGCAGAGCTGACCAAAGAGGCTTCTCTGTGACAAGTGCCTCTGGTCACTGCTCTTATTCGCAGGAGTGCCCTGCCCTGTGCTCGGCACTTGGGATCTTTTCTACGAACAGGAGGAAGGAAGAAAGAGAAGAGGAAATCACCTCGTTCCTGGTAAAAATAGCAGAGCGCCCTGGAGGGGAGGCGGGCGGGCGGGACATACAGAGGGTTTCGTTTCTGAGCGCTGCTCCATTTCGCAGAAAGGGGCCCCGGTTTGTGGGCTGGTAGTGCTCTGCTGTGCCCCGACCACCCCACGGCAGAGAGGACCCAGCCCGGTGGCACGGCCCGGGCGCGGCAGCGGCGAGGGGCCAGCGAGGTGCGGCTGCTGCACAGCGCCGGGGCCTTATCTCTCCCACGCAAAGGCCGTCTGAGTGTGCTGTGCAGCCGGCTGTGACCGCAGCCCGTGCCCAGCTGAGATAAGATCTGTCACCGGCACTGCCTGTGCCGCGCTGCTGGCAGCTCGGATTCACACGGTCTGAGAGCCGTTGGCAGGGTCTCTCTGCACCGAGCATCCCCTCTGTGCATCCTCTCTGTCCATCCCCTCATCAGAGAACCCTTTTCTGCTACAATTTGCACATCCTATTCCAGACCTGTGACAACAGAATGGCTTAGAATGGCTTAAATTGGGAGGGACCTTAAAGCTCATCTCCTTTCAACCCCCTGCCATGGACAGGGACACCTTCCACTATCCCAGGTTGCTCCAAGCCCTGTCCAATATGGCCTTGAACACTTCCAGGGACCCAGGGGCAGCCACAGCTTCTCTGGGCAACCAGTGCCAGGGCCTCACCACCCTCACAGGTAAAGATGATACCTGAGCTCACAGCCATCTCTGCTCCTGCGTGACAGCAAAGCCCTGAGAAACCAATGGAACAGCCAAAGACATGCAGTGAAATCTGGAAGGCAACGAGCTGTCCCAAAAGCCTTGTGCTGCCATGCACATGCACTTTCAAGAAGGCCGGCTGGGTTTTGGTTGGGTTTTTTAAAAACACAGCCTGAGCTGTGGTGAAACTGGACTTCTTGGAGTCGTAGCCTTCCTGGGTTTACTCTGGGCACCCCAAAATTAGTACAACCTGTCCCTAAGTACCATAATAAAAAACGCGTAGTAAGCGCTTTGCCTTTATTTATGTCAGTGCTGGTTTCAAGGAGGATGAATCATGCTTCCTCCTTAGCACTCCTTTCTAATATGATTTACTATAAATACTGTGTGGAGACAAGAATGAGGGAAGGTGACCAAGGGCAAAGCATGTGGAGTCCAGCACCATCCCCAGACTCAGCGGCAAAAGCATAAAAGCGATGCCTTTTCCTCTGGTCCTAAGAACATGTGTCAAACACAGTTATGGTGATAAAGAAGGGTACCTTTATACGAGGATCCTCAGACGCACAGATTCGTCAGGTAGAAAAGGCCAAAGATACACATCCCGTACAATTTTTACAGATTCTGCAAATTAGCATATCTGAAAAGAACCCCCCAATGAGGAACCTGCCTGGTGAAGTAATTCCCCCAGTTCTAGTACCTTCTAGAATCTCCCACCTCAGGATGAGACCCAGGCCCTGTTTACAAAAGTATATTTTGGAAAGCTGGTTTCAGCCTTGGTTTCTAAGGAGAACCAAGATAGCACAGGGATTCTGGAATGTGTTTTGTCTTTCTGCCGAGGAAATTGTTGAAACTAAGCTACAATATGAAGCTACAAAGCTACAAGTATATGTGTACAGGATACAGAGAATATATAAAAGAAAAAAGGGTAAAAACCAAAACGGCATCAAAAGCACATCCAGTAGTTATGAGGGAGCAGCAAACCACACGTGGATTGTAACTGGTGCAGTACCTGGTGTGGAAATCATAAAATCACAGAATACCGTGAACCCAAAAGGATCCTCAACATCCAGCTACTGGCACTGCACAGGACAGCCCCAAAAATCCCACCATGTGCCTGAGAGCATTGTCCAAATGCTCCTTGGACTCTGTGGCAGAGTTGGTGTTTGGGATTCACAATGGCTGGGAAAGATGTCTGAGAGCATTGAGTCCAACTGTTCCCCCAGCACTGCCAAACCCACCACTAAACCATGTCCCCGGGTACCACTACCACACGTCTTTTGAAGCCCTCCACTGGCGATGGAAATGGCCTGGTGCATGGGGCTGTGGGTTTTTTGAGTTTCTCTTTGTTTTTACGCTCAGCCGATGCTCCCCTTCCTTATAGGTCACCAAGGTGAGAGCAGGCATCTTCCTCCCCACCACAAGCTGCAGATGGATGAAAGTGCATTGTTTCAAGAAGGGGGTGCACAGGTCCCCTTGGCGGTGTGTATGGCAAACACCACAGCATCACCCATGCCGGCATCCAGTGCACTCCCCTGCTGCAGCGAGCCTGCCGCTCCTCGCACAGCACTGAACAGAGCACGGGGTTATCAGCCCGGCTGATACACGCAGATAACCAGCCCATCTCCCGCGCTGACACTGGTAACAAAGCAGGGTGTTTAACGCTGATTTATGGTGGGCGGGCAGCGCTAGCCAGGCTTTGCGCGCCTTGCAGCGCTCGTGCCTACGTGGAGAAGCCTTTCCTCAATCGCACATTGCCGGCTTGTTTGCTAAACAACATGCCAATAAAACAGCAATGAGACAACGAAGGCCGATGGAAACCTGAACCAGCACAGCAGGGCGCGTATCCAACCATAATCTACTTAAAATCAGTTAAGAACACTACAGCGAAAATGATCTGGGCGGCCCTGGCCCCTGGCCAGCGCATAAGCCTGGGCCACAAAGGCTCGCTCCCGCAACCCCAGTTTTAGGCAATGTTCCCTCCTTCAGATGCAGAGTGACCTCTTGCCAAAAAGAGGAATCCACCTTTCTTGTGAATGACGTGGTCCAACAGCACTTGTACTCTACCAGAGGTACCTGCTGCTCTGCTGTGAGCACAGATGTTACCCAAAGCGCTGCCAAGGCAAACCAGCGTGTTCCAAACCGAAACCAAGTGGTTCAGGCATGCCTCAGCCTGGATAAAGATTATCCAGAACGGACACACAGGTGATGCTCCTTAACAACCCACAGCAGGTCTGAGCAACTGGGCTTGAGCCTGGGAACAAAAGCAGATGTCACTACTACAGTGGAAACTCATCAGCCCACATGAAAAGGCCTCTGGGCACACACAGACTCCCTTGCCATGTCTGCATGTATTCCAGAGGATGCATGAACCTTTTCCTGTTACTCATATTATATGAATCTATCCTGTCTGAAATTCCCTATGTACCACCCTCCCTGTTTCAGCTGTTACCTGTCACACCACCAATCTCTACCAGGGTCAGTGTGCACACCAAGCTCTGTCCAGGTCACCGGCTGCAGAGTGGGATGCAGATCCCTTCCAGCAAAGGAGGGAGCGATGCCCCGCAAAGGACTGATCCCACCATAAAGCGCTGAGCCAGGCCGGGGGGAAGAACCCCTCACCGGCAGAGTGACACAAGCCAGGACTGCCGGGTGAGGAGGAATGAATGGAATAGGCTAATTTACACAGGAAGTGAGCACTTACCAGACCCTTCATCCCAACACACAAAACCCTCTGCCATATCTGGAAGCAATTACACCCAGTTAACATGATCTGCCTGCCACTAAAATTAACTGCAAACAGAAATATTTTTCACTTTTGCAACAGGAGATGCCATGGCCCCGTGTTTGGCTGCCGGGAAATATTTAGTAATTACTCATTTAAAGCCTCTCTTGAAGCTGTCAAGGGGGGTAGAGGGGAAATAAAAGAAAAATCTTGCTAATTGCAGGCAAAAAGGAAAATGCAGATCATTTTACTCTATCCAAGGAAAACAGATTTACAGACTGGTGTAACTAAAGAGCCAACATCCACAGAAGCGGGGAAGGCTGCAGGAATGCTCAGTCACCAACAGCCCAGGCTGCTCTGCACCACTCCTGTGCTCCACAAGGAAAGGAAGAAACATTGGAGAGTCACCCCTGAACTAGCACAGGCTCTTGGAGGGGCCCTCTGTACAGCTGAAAAGGCTTTTTAACCAATATCACTCTGCAAGGTGTCACGAGGACTGAGGATGCTCTGCAAATCTCATCGAGCTGCTGCAGCCACAGCCAGCTTTGGGGGAGAGCCACCCAAATGTCCTCAGCGCGGCAGGTTTCATGCATTGGGGTCCCAGCCCTGCAGCCAACGGGGTCCTGGTCCCTGGGAATTGAGCGGTGCTGGGGAAGGGGCTGAACACCAGGCAGAGAGCAGGCAACGACCCTATCATGCCCCTGGATGTCCCTCTGCAAAGTATCAGAAGCACCAGGCATCATGGCCAGGAGAAACTGGGAGTTTCACTGGGCAGGGGGAAACAAACAAATAAATACATAGAAAATAGGTGTTTTCTGATGGGAACCTCAGAGCTTCACTTTCAAATGCAGTGCATGCATAACTAAACTGATGCAGAATAATGGATGGAATAACGTAGAAGCCAAAGGGGGCTTTTCTCCCTCCACACTTTGAGCTGAGTATGGAAATGGTTAAGTCACCCACTGAATAAATCAAAAGTTCAAGGCTGCAACATACCATGCTGTATTCCCCCTCTGCCCATGACAAGAACCAGAGAGCCCCCGAAATCCCAAGCATCCTGCGCGGGGTCTCGGCCGGCGCTCACAGGTTACATGCTCAGGGTCAGCGCTGTGGACCTTAGCTGCAACATTCATTTCCTGAGCGGGGCACGTCCCCCTGACCATAAAGCTAATAAGAGCTTCCTCGCCCGGCTGCCCCGCACCGCAGCCCGGCAGCCGGGAACGCTGGTTTCCATTAGCCCCTTATGATGCCAGGTGCTGCTAATAAGGCCCATCAGCAAGAAACAAGAGCTGCCAGGTCATCCTCGAACTCTGGAAGTAATCATGGGCAGAGTTTGGGGGGCTGCTGCCCTGGCTTTTTCCTTCCCTCTCCCCCTTGCTTTCTATTTTTCCTCCTTTTTTCAAAAGTTTAAATTGCAGTGGAACATAAATTGATAAATGCTTAAAATAAAATAACTACTGTATTCGGCTACTGAAATTAACACTAATAACATCTCACAAAGCACTTGGGATCCGATTTATCACGTTTATTGCTTTAATGGTACACTGCATCTGTTTCTCACTGTGACATGCCGAGCAGTGCCAACGTGCCTAATGGCATTAGCAGCACAACGCTCAGCTAATCCAGGTGGAGACAGGGGAGGTGAGGCTGCCAGAGGAAGAGCCAAAGGCTGGATCCCCATGGGAACCTGCAGTTTTCCCAAGCAGGAGCCTTTCAGACTGGTGGGAGCATCGATGCCTGGCCCTCAACACTGGTGCTGCTGGTAGCAGACAGGCAGATCCACTGCTTTTCTGTCTTTCAATGGGGAAAGAGGGCACAAATCTGGAGTTTGAGGTACAGTGGCTGGCCAGCAGTCACTGGAGCAGAGCAAGCCTCCTTACCCCTGTCCTTAAGTCCTCCACTGGCGCACACACATCTTTAGCTGACAGCTCAGCCATGGAACCTCAAAACACAGAACAGACCTGACAGTTGGCATGGAAGCTTTCCCCAAGGTACATCCCCCCATATGACAGTGAGAACAAGCACCTTCCACCCAAAATTGCCCCACAAGGAGCATACGCACACCACTGGCCTCCACTGGCCTCATGACACCACCACCACAAGGCACTTTTACTTTCCAGACCAGCATCTCCATCTCGCACTGACACACGTGGTGAGCACTGCCAGCAGCTGCATCGCCATGGAGGGGGAATTCCCAGGCAGCATTGGCTTGGGATCCTCAACTGTGCCATAAATGAAGCGTATGGGATCACATCCCACTGACAGCCTTCCCAGTCGCTATCACTTTATAAAAGACATGGTTTAATTTTTTTAAAGTTTTAAGGTATTTAACTTCCCAATGACAAATTATGCCAGGCTCAGTTGGCAGCTCGGCACAGCTCTCGCCTTGCAGCTTGGAGGTTTTCCTTCACAAAACAACCCCAAAAAGGGCCACTGAACTGTGGCTTTTTTGTCTGCAATTAGAAGCGATGATCGATACTAACATTAGATTAAGTTTGAACTTTGCTGAACCCAGAAGGAAATCTTTTATAAAAAAAATTAAAGACTCGACGACTCAATCTACACTCAATTAGTCAAAATCATAAGCTCAGTAAGGGAGAAAAAAATGGATCATGCAGCAGCCGGTGCGTTCAGGGACCTGAAAACCCCAATCAGAGGCAGAGCCAAGGCTTGTGGCCACTTGGCCCCCCAAAGGTCACAACTCAGCACTCTTGGGTATGACACGGCACAGACGATGCTGCCACGAGGCCAAGGAGCCATGTTACCATGCTGGGCTAGGGCAGATGACCGTCCCTCGGGCACTGTCTGTCACCTAGGGCCAGTGGCCCCCTGTGCTTGCCGAGGCCAGGCCAACCCTCTGCTCTCCTTTTTCCTGCACGTGCTTCCCATACTAATGAAGGCAGGAATAACACTCAGAAGGCTCTAAGACTATAAACATATATGTTTACACTTCTATAGGCATGTGTGTGTGTAAACAACAGCCCCGCCATATGCATGGGCTGCCTGTGCTCTGTAAACAGGCTCGGCGCACACTGGCTCACCGAGATCCTTGTGCAAAGAGCAGCATTGGGGCTGGGTGGCTTCGGGCTCTGTCACCTGCTAGGGAAGCAGCACGTGGAAGCTGTCACACTGGCAGCCAAACACCCCACGGAACAGCGAGGTACCCCCAGCCCTGGCCCCCTGGCCCTGGCCCCCAGCTCACCACAGCTGGGAGCGGCTCTGATCGGGCACCTCCGCGCTCGCATCAGGGTCGGAAAGCAAAACCACAGCAGCGAGTGCACGGCAGAAAGAGGTCAGTGAAAGCTGACGAGTGACACCGTGGCGCCCCTGGCACTTCCTGCCCGCATCTCCAGCCGGTGCACAGACGCCAGTGCAGGGTGCACATCCCCAGGCCCCCTTACCACCAGGCAGTGGAGCGAAGAGGAGCCCGCAGCCAGCATGGTGCAGCTGCCACCAGAGCTGCTCCGGCAGAGAGCTGCAGATCCCAATCCAGCGCAGATGCTGTTTAACAGCTCCATGAATACAATAGGATCGCACAAATCCTCCCCAAATGGTAATTCTCACAACGTATTAGAAAGCAAACACTATAAAAAAGCCACATGAGACCCTGTCTACACACAAATCGCCTGGGATTTAGACTTTGGGGGCCAAGGAGTGAGTTCATTGGACTGTGACCCAATGCCTTTCAACATGGACAGTCTTACAGATCAGTTTAAACACGGCTCAAAGGATTTGGCTAACCCTGCAAAGTTTGCCAGCGCCAGGTAATCGGTCTGAAAGCAAGAACAGGCAAGTGGAGTTTGGCGTTGGCTTCAGCAACTGCCTCTAAGACTCCGCTGGCAGGGGCCAGTGCTGAGCTCCATGCTCCAGGTAGACCCTGAGCCCTGTCGAGCATGGTGTGTGCCCAGCCTCCCGATAAGGATCATGAATAAGTGAGAAATAAGCTACGGCTGCAGCCGCGGCTGTCAAAACAAGCTGAACCCGGGAAGGCGCTGTGAAATAGGGGCTGCTGTGCTGGACAGCTGGGCCGTGCTCCCTCATCTCACAGGGAAGGATCTGACCGTGCAGCTCTCCCTCCCTCTGGACAGATCCACGGCTGGCGATAGGAGCCTTCGGACAGCCCCAGCATTGCCCTCCACTGCGGCCACAGCAATTGCTGCTCTGGGCTTGGAGGGGGAAAGGGAGAGCCTTGAGACCGTGGCGGAAAGGCACGTTAAAATTCTCTCTGAGCCCTCACTGCAGCTCTCCCGGTGACGTTCGGTCTGCATCACCGCACGGCCGAGGCGGCTTCGGGCACGTAACCAACGCCAGCCCCAGCTCTCCCACTTGTGAGAAGGGGAAACAAAGCCGAAAGCGGCTGTGCACCCACACGGAGCCGAGGACCCTCAAGGGGTGAAGGCTGCTCCCCGCAGGGTCCACGCAGCTGAGTGAGGGGCGATGCTGCCAGAACTCGCGCAGGGCTGAGGATCCCGGCTCGGCAGCTGCCGCCCTACACCCGGAGTGTTCACGGGCTGAGCGTATGGGGAGCCACTGCTCCGGCACCCGACAGCAGATATCCCGCACGGCTCACGGGCAGCAAACGTGCCGGCAGCCCCGACTTCCCCGCCGGAGGCGCGTGCTGGCACGGACTCTGGCCCTGGAGCGCCTTATGCGCATCAGGACTAATTAACCTGTTGATTCATTAAAAATCTGATGGGGTGCGCAGCCAGGGGAGGCAGGGAGAAGCTACGGCACCATGCCGGTGATGCCTTCTCTAGGCAGGACGCTGCTGTCCTGTCGCGGGGCTGCAGCCACACCGGGGGCCAGAGCAGTGCTCGCCAAAGCACGTTCAGAGCCGTGGGATTTGACTGGCGATGTCAATTCTGGTGTGGTAATTATCGTGGCTTCCTTCCCCAGCCAAATCAGGGAACAAGCCCTGGTCCCTGAACCACGACCAGGAGGCAGCAAACAGCGGAGCACTGAGCTCACGTGTCAGTAACCACCACCACGCTCGCACCCCGCAGCAAGTCCCCAGGGTGCAGGGCTTGGAGTGAGCACACAGATGCCCCCACACTGAGCAGGGGAGCCCCAAAACCGCATCTGCAGCGATTGGATGTTCAGCCCTTCACTGTCCCCGCAGGGACAGACCCGCGGCTCTGCGGCAGCCCGAGCCCTCTGCACTCGCCCCGCTGTTACCCAGCCTGACCCCCGCGCCACTTTGTGCAAAGTGTAAATGTTTCATAAACCGGGAAGCTGAGCAACACAAATTCCCCCCAAGCTGGCAAGTCACCGCTTAGTGCCACCACTGCCCGTGCTGGTGTGCCCCGGCACTGGCACAGGAGGGACCAGCTCTCAGCAGAGGGTGGTGGGCAAGTGCTGCCTGTCCCCACTGCATCTCTCCACACACAGACCCCTGAAATCAAAGCGTAGCAACTGTGGGTTGCTTGGCTGAAGCCGGCCAGAGAAACTGGTGGGATTTATGGTCGCAGGAAACACGGACGGCCCCAGCTCATCCGAGCTGTTCTCCCCAGCCAGCACTCACTGGAAGGAACCTTCTGGCACGGTTGCCAGATCTGGGGGAGCTGCAACAGCCATCCCTCCGCAAATGCTACTCCACAAGCTGGTTTTGGGGTACATGATGGAAACTTTGCACCAGCACATACGATGCTCAGCCAGAAACGAAACCCTCTGACGAGATCCTGGCTGCCCGGTGCAGCATGCCACAGCATGGCCTCGGCACTCACCTGTGCTGCTCGAGGGTCTCGTTGTCCGGCAGCTCTGCCCCACACACGCTGCACTGCTCACCCAAGGCTCTGCTCTCCGTCTTCATGCCGGCTGCCAGCTCCCCCAGCTTACTGAATAGCTCCCGCTGGATGAAGCCCTGGGGCAGCAGCCCGCCATAGGCACTGAAGTCCATGGAGACAGCCAGGGCCGGCTGCACGTGCAGGGCGGACGCCACAGTGGGCGGCACGCTGAGCACTGGCTCAGTCTTGTGGTTCGGCAGCAGAGAGTAGATGCCCAAGGGCTTCTCGCCAGGGGCAGTGCCGGACGGCTCTGGCCCCAGTGGCAGCCCCTGGCCAGGCTCAGGGGCCGGCTCGGCACCCTCCTCACGGGTATAGTGCAGTTCACGGGCACTAGTGATGACACTGCTGCGGGTTGGGGTGCCAGGTCCCTCCTTGCCCTTCTCATCAGGCTTCTCCCCACTGGAGGCACCAGGCTCGGCTGTCCGGGGACTGTCGTGGCTGGAGGCCTCATCCACCTGCATCGCTTCTGTTTTGACTTCAGCGAGGCCAGGGGGGCGGCAGGTGGTGGCGGGGCGTGAGTCCTCGGGGGCACTGGGTGGCAGGGCACCCTGCAGCAGTGACTGCCCAATGGTCATTAAGCTGTCCACCGCCGCCTTGGTGGGGCTCATGGAAGAGAGGGAGCAGTAGGATGCGGAGGCAGAGGGGCTCTGCTCCGCTGTGGCTGTTGGCAGACTCTGGCTGGCCATGCCAGCGTAGCCACTCTCCTCACCAGCGGGCCTGGAGATAAAGAGGCCCTTGATGTACCTCGACTTCCTCTCCTCCTCTTCCTCAGTGGTGGCAGAGGCACCTCCATCAGCCATGGTGACCTCGGTGTCATTTTCCTCGGAGGCCTGTATAGTCTCCAGGATCTTCAGGCACTGCTCCTCCAGGTACTCAATTTCCAGGATCTCGGCGGCATAGAGCAGATCGTCCAGGTCCTCGACCTTGGCTTGTAGGGTGGCAGTGTACGCATACTCCAGGATCTGCTGGAACGTCTTTGGTGAGAGGAAGTCCAGGGTGTAGTGCTGGCTGTTGCGGTGGAAGAGGATCTCGAACATCTTGCTGGTGCAGGCCAGCACGGTTCGGTGCGCATGGAACTCCTGGCTGTCCACCATGATGACCACGTCGCACAGCGTCCCCGCCAGGCGCATCTGGTTGGCTTTGTGCAGCAGCCCGGTGGGGTGGCAGGGGTTCTGCAGCTGGATCAGCCCCATCTTAGTAAGATCCATGGCACGCCCCAGGCTCACACATCAGGGTGTCTCGCCGTTGCTCAAATCTGGGACCAGCTTTGTGTGCCGACTATCTGCGAAAACAAAAGGCGGAGGGGGAGAGGAGCAGAGTGGAGCGGGAAGGGGGAGCGGTGAGGGAAGAGACGAAAGAGAGCGAAAAGGGGAAAAAAGAGAAAAAAGGAGAGGGAGAGAGAAAAGCCGGGGGGAGAAAGGAGAGGAGAAGGGAGCGGGGAGGAGAGAGAAGTTAGCCCGCAGCCCAGCAGCGACTCGCCCAAAAGTTTCCGCGCTGCTCGGCGGATCCGCAGCTGCCGGAGCCGCGTCCCCGCTGCCGCCGCCTGGGGAAGGCAAGGGAGGGAAGGGAGAGGAAGGTGCGCATCCCCCGCCGCCGCCCGGCCGCAGCTCCGGCCGCCCCGTCCCGCGGGCAGCGCGGCCCCATCAGGTGCGCGGCGAAGCGGCGGAGCCCCAGCCCCGCGGCGGTCCCGGGGCGCGGGACGCGGGGGGGTCCCGGTGCCGCCCCCCCTCGCCCGCACTCACGGCGGCCGGCGGCTGCTCCGGCAGTTCGCACTGCCCGCTCTCATCGCCGCCGCCGCCGCTCGCCGCGCCGCGCAGCAAATCACGGCGGCGCCGGCCCACGGGCCGCCCCGCGCCCGCGTCAGGCCGCCCCCCCGCCCCCACCGCTCCGCCCGCGCCCCCCCGCGCCGCGCCGGGCTGAGTGCGGGCGCCCCCGCCCGGCCCCGCCCCGCCCCGCGCAGCCCCGCACCTTGCGGGAGCGGAGCGGGAGCGGCTGGACAGCGCTGCCGACAACAAACATGGAGGAGCCGGAGGCGGCGGCGGGGAGCCCGGCACCCGGAAGCCCGGCGGCACCGGGGAGCGGCACCGGGCAGCGGCGCGGCTGCCCCCGGCCCCGTGCGAGCGGGGCTGCGCGCCCCGACGGGCTGCGCCCACCGCCCCGACGGGCTGCGCCACCGCCGCGCCCGCGCCAGACAAAGCCGCTCCCCGCGCCGCGCCTGGGCGGACCCCCGGCCCCGGGGGTGGAGACGGTAAAAACCAACCCCAGAGCCCAGTTTAGGGTCCGGTGGCGGATTCCGACCGCGAGCCGGTGGTCGTGACATGGTGTGACGCCGAGCACGTTGTCGCCCCGACGAAGCTGCTTTCCCTTCCCCCCCCGCGATGAAGTACTGGCGCCGTGACGGCACCACTTGTATGTAGGGATGTGGCGGGTGCTCGCACCCCAGGACGGGCCATAGGGCTCTGCCGCAAGGGTCGGCTTCGGGAAGGGAGCGAAACACACGGGGAGACACCGGCCACACCGTGACACCGACAACAGCGCTAGGCAGCGGCAAGAGCAGCGGGCCACGAGCCCTGGCAGCTCTGCGTGCCCTGAGCGTCCTCGACCGAGGACGTGCGCGTCCCTCAGCGCCTTGGCGGTGCCCAGAGACCTGTGCAATCCTCAGGGAGGGGCAGGGTGGCAGCCACGCAGCTCTCCTTTCTTCGCTCCCTCCCTGCTGCACCCGTGGCACAGCACAGCCAGCGCAGGGCCCGGCGTCGTCAGCTAAAACAACAAACGCGGACGGCATTAGTACAAAGATACCCTTGGGGTAAAGCAGCGCAAATGTAATCTAAGGAGAACGTTATGGGGAAGTGTGTTTATAATTATAATGGGATTTAATGTACTTTGGGACCAGATGATAGCAGTCATTTAACGAGAACAGCCTAATAACGGAGGCCTCATGATGCACGGCAGCGCTGCGTGGGTTATTAGATGCGTATGACAACGCCGCGCTCGCCATACTATAGTTAAGGGTAAGGCATCAGCTTACTCCTGTTTCTTCGGGGGTTATAACTCTGCTGCTGTAATTGGCAGAGAGCAGGGACGCGCTGCATAGGCAGCCAGCGTGCCTGCAGGATGGGGTTTTTAATTGTGTCAAACTGCTTGAGTTCCTCCCTCTTCCTGACTTGAAAATCCAAACAGCTGAGAGGGGGAAATAGCGAGATACTGTGGTTTCAGGTGTTTGTTTACCCTTCTCTAACTTTTAAAAGGCTTGATTTCAGGACTGAAATTTTGCAGGCGGTTAGGGGTATGTTTTTAGTGTAGCTCACATGAAATTAAGCTGCGTGAGTCCCATTAGCAATAATGGAAATCCCACGGCTAAATTCCCAGGCAGCATCCTGAAAATTAACCCCCCAGTCCTTCCTGTCAACTGGTGCGTTGCACTTTTTGTTGCTCCTCTAATACATATAGTAAAAGCTACTGAATTGTTTAAGACACCAACTTCCCATGGCCACCATTTGCCAAAGACAGCGACCAGCTTGGTGACCCTGAGCAGGGACACCCCGTGTGCCCCAGCAGTGGGCTGCCCAGCACCTGCAGCCCACAGCTGAGGCCCATGGAGATGCTTGGGAAGCTATAACCATGGTCTTCAGGGTCATTTCCCCACATCCTGGCATGGGAGTCAATCTCTCATCACTCCTCCCTCCCCGGTACCTTCCGTTTTCCTCCCATCTGTCCCCATCAGTTTCCAATTTATTTACTTTTCTGATCTTAATCCCCACCTTGTAGTGTAACGTGTTTATTAGAAAGGCACCAGCAGCTAAATGAAGCCAAGCTGGGCTCCGTGTTAAGTAGCAGTCATGCCCAAGTGCCTCTCCATGTGCCATTACTCCAAGTGATTGAGGCAATTTCTTCCTCTGCCACGAGTTTCACTTGTAAATCTCTCAACCAGATACGGGGCAATGATGTGCTGCCTGGTGTGATTATTATTAACCTCCAGCATTAAACCCCTGAGTCGGTGGTTCCTCAGGAAGGGCTTTCTGTGTGAGGACCAGGTGAAACATGGTCATCCTTCCCAGGAAAATGACGCATCCATTCAGATCCACTTCTAGCCCCCAGCCCAATCAGTTACTTGGACAGGGAGACACAAACATTTATTTTCCCAGTGGAAATAACCTGACCAGCAGCACCAGGTCTGCAGGAAGACAAGGACTGGGCAATGCAGCAGCCTGTAAGCATTTCAAGGGATGATGGCAAGGGCAGCCTTGGGATGCTTCTCCAAGAGGCAGCTACTGTGTGGAGAGGAGAGTAAAACTGAGCAGTCTCTGCAATTGCAGTAAGAAAGGAAATTCCTTGTTCAGGATGCTTAGTCCACAAAAAACATCCTGGAAGATAACTTCAGCCAGAAGCTGTCCCAGCATCACCCGCCCTGTATGAATGGAAAGGGAAGAGGAGCAGTTCCTCTCCATCAAGCCCAAAACAATGTCTTCTTCACCTCTCTGCAGATGAATGCTCTTTTCCATCACACACACTCCTCCAGCGCTGTTAGACACATAACCTCCACCTTCCACCCCATAGAGGGATGCGAGGACACAGCTCCAACTTCTCCAGCTTGCTAGGCCCTGACTTCAGCTGTGCCCACCCCAGCTCTGCCCCCTGGACCTGTTCTCCCTGCTCCTGCAGAGAACCAGCTCCTTACAGGGTGGGGAACATGCACATTCCCATGTTTTCCTAGGATTAGTTGTGTTTTGCTTTTGATGTATTTGGAGTTTTCCAGTATTCTGAGTTTTCCAGCCCTGCTGGTGCAGAGCTGAGTTATGAAACACTGGAGCAAGGATGCTGTGCAAAATAAGATCTGTTTCGACTTCAGTGAAAAATCCATGACTTCCAAAAACTGATTTTTGGTCTCACCCCAGACTCCTGGGGGGTTCACAGCTCCTGATCCCCTGCATGCACGCTCCCAGGACCAGGATTTCTCCAGGCATCATTGCTTTGCTGGGAGCCGGGGCAGAGCGTGCTGCTCTGCTTTGGCACGCGGCAAGCTGACAGCTTATGAAAAGATGATTAAATGTGTTAGACTTTATTTAAAAAAAAAAAAAAAAATTCTAAATGCACAAAGCTGTTTGCAAGGGGGAGGGCAGAAGCCCCAGGAAAGCTGCTCAGTGTGCAGCTACGGTGCATTAAGCTTCCTCTGAACCCCACTGATTAGCACCAGGCTCCATCTGAGCACGGCCACTGGACCCGCACGCGTTGTGGCAGCCCGGGGGAGTGGAGGGGCCAGGAACAGGCCCCTCATTGTGCCCCTGCGTGCTGCACAAAGGGAACCTGAGAGTCGCGCCGAGGATGCAACTGGATCGGGGGCTGTGGCATGGGGTGGTGGGACACGGGTTATCCACGTTGCAGTTGATCCTAAAATAAGTTATTGCTGAAGCTTGGCTGTAGCCAGCCCAGTGGAGCTGCACAGGAGCTGCCCACTGTTGTGGAAAAGGAGAACACGCCCAGCCTGATAATTCGGACAGAGCCGACTGGACATGTGTGCTGTCACACTGCAGAAACCCTCATCTGCCCTTCCCCACATGCCTGTCTTTTCCCGTCAACCTCCTGGCCCTGGCTGGATGTGGGATGCCACCTAGCCATGCTCGAGCATGTGACAGAGGCACAGGCAGCAGAGATGAGGATCATCGTGTCACCGCCACGTGAGCGAGCAGCCAGCGTACCTGCACGCATCCGCACGGCTCCAAACGAGGCTGCTGCACGCCGGGGCCTGTGCACTAAAATCCTTCCTGCTTGTGAGCACCGCTCCAAGTTACAACTTCGCTCGCATACAGGGTTGATGGAATCAATGCCATCCCACGGAAGGAGTGGATCAGTATCCCTCTGAGACTGTTGAGAAGTGGGTTGTGACACACAGAACACAAGTGCCAGGAGATACAAGCAGCTCATGGGTTTCCAGGAGCTTGTCCCTCCATGCTCCCCCCTCCCTGTGCCAGGTTATGGATGCTGCAGCCCTAAGACAATGAGGCTAATTAGTGGCTTAGGGCCCTGAGCCTGCCAGGGCTGGAGGATGAGCTGAGTGGTAACTCAGAAGGGCGGCAGCCTGGGCCAGCCTTCCCACATTCCTCCCCTAAATCCCCCACACAAAGGGGAATTTAGCCACAGTGACTCAGCGAAGAAGCACAAACTTTACAGCTGGGTTTTGAGCATCGTGTTTATGTATTCCCCCCCAGCAACGTGCTGCTGGGCTTGTAATTAAATAAAAATGTCTCCCTCTAGCAGGCTGTGACCCAACCATCAGTACAGGACCTATTTATAGTGTTACCCTTGGTATGTATTTGAGAGAGCTCAAGCCAGAGGTAGCAACTTTTGAAGCCCTAATAAATGGGAGGGGGTTGGCCTTGTTTAATTTACTGTGTAATTATTTTTCCTCTTTTTCTCTTCTCTTAACCTGACATATTTGATATCTTGCATGGGACAAGGAAAGAGATGTGCCGAGGCATTAAATGTCAGTCCCGACTTTACGGTGGTGTGGAGGCTGCATGTGTGTTCAGTAAAGTTCATCCCAGAAAAAAGTCCTTTAAATAGAGCAGAATCTACACCAGAACCTCAGCAAAGCACTTCTGGGGGCTTGTTCTGCCTCCCAAAACAGGGGATACTCTAGTGAGGGATTGTGTTCCAGTTTCATCCTGCTTTTCCTCTGTCTCCCTTTGGTTTTGACTCTCCTCAGGATGGATACAGCACTGGAAAAGGAGATGTTCTTAGTCTGTCCAGACACGATTCATGCTGGTTGGTCCTCTCAGGAGTGGGGGACAGGGCTGCACCTCCACCCAGTTCCTTCTCCAGGAGGATCATGCCCAATTTCATTCTAATAAGAATTCCAGGTGAATTAAAGACTCATTGCATGCTTATCTGAGCACAAGATCAACAATTAAAACTCTCCCTTCCTTTAACAGGATGGTTTCCAAGAGCCCCTGAATGGCTTTAGAGCTTAAAACCAAAAAGGCATCCAGGACCACAAGCAGCATCCTCAGTCCCACTGGAAGCAGCCAGTTTCTGTACCCTTATAATGCTCAAGTTCATTTACTGGGGGAAGCAAGCCACATCCTGAATCCCAGTCACTCAGTAAACACCTTCAGCCCTAATTCAATCTTTCCTCTCTAGCAGCGCTCCATGTCCCATTTCCAACTGCACAGTCCTCTGCTTTCCCTTTCCACGGGAGAGGATATTTATATGTATTTATGTGCTCCATGTGCGCACAGAGAACGCATTACTGTTTCTGACAGGGCAAACAAAAGCCCACACTCATGGAAGACTTTCCCCCCCGCTCCTTTCCCTGCTCTTAACATATCTCTGCATTAAATATTCACACAAAATGCCTTCACAGCTGGGGAAACTTCTGCCAAAGGGGCTCCTCCTCCTCCTTCCCTTTCTTGCACCAGGACAAAAAGATCGAGTGGCTGCATCACACATGGCACAGACCTCATTTCTGAGATGCTCAAGCTGCATAATGATGGTATTTTAGGCTCAGATTAAATTCCTGTTCATCTCTTCCATCATTCCTAACAGCCCTCTAAACTGTACAACTCTTGAATTTACAAGAGAGGCAGAACGAAATCTGAAGCTAAATGTTTTGGTCTAGGTTCAAGGTTAGATATTAACTGATTTTATTTTCTTAATAATTACCAGAAAATACAATAAACCCCCAGTATCTTATCTGGTCACAGATTCCTCAGTGACCAAATCAGATAACATTGGTGCAGCAAGGCAGCTCACAATCTGCCCTTTCAGGGCAGATATTTATGAATCCTTCCCAAAGGTCGTGAGGAATTGGTGTGTTCCAGCTTGGTCACAGCACACGCATCCATTGCCACCAGTCCCATGGACATAGGCTTTTACATTCCGGTCGTGCAGTGGGGTCAGCCCTGGGAGCAGGGGGCGAGTCCAGCCAGGGCTCCAATGCCCTTGGACCATGCAATGTTCATGCTGGAGGGAGCTTGGCAGGGTCCCCCTTCGGCCAGGGCACATTCCTAGCTGGAACAGCTCGATCAGCCTCCCAGGAATGAAAGTAAACACTCCTGCAAAGTCATTCCTGGATAAGACCTATCTGCCCAGGGCCAGAGGCTCCACGTGTCCCTGCCAGCAGCCAGGGATGCAAACCGGGGGGAGGCAGCAGGGTGTGTGACATGGCTGTCACTGGAGTGCAGCTGCTTCCACCACCCCGCAGCTCCTCTCCAGGTATTAATTCCCTTTGGAACACAGTCCATCCTTTCTCACTGTTGTGCCTCTCCTTCCACTGCTTCTGCTGCCTCAGGTGCTACATCCTTTGGTTGGGAAATGCCAATTCCATCACCAATGGACCAGAATCCCATTTCTCTCTGCCATTTGGAAAACAGTTCTCCATTCACAAAGAATTCTCCATGAAAAGGTTCAGTTCCAGGAGCACTGGAATCACCGTGCTACCTACAAAACTGGGTTAAGCATCACCAGATGGCCGAGGGTCCTTGCAGCTCTGCAAAGGACACACCGACAGGGTAGGTGGGGAGCAAAATTGCTTGGAGAGGTGGGGTGAGCTATTTCAGCCCAGAGGCTTTTTGAAGGGGCACATTTTGGAATGTCTCTTCAAGGGACCTGAAGGGGGAAAAAACCAAATCACAACTCTCATGAAGAAGGCAATTAGCTGAAAGGAGGACATGGAATAGTAAAAACCCAGACGTACTAGATGGTAGAGGAACTGGCAGACTCTGGAGAGAGGCACTGAGGCCAGCAGAAAGGGGACGTTACAGCAACTGCCTGGGGGGACAGAGCTTCATATTTGGCCACACTCATCCTCCCATGGAGCACAGCTATTCTCAGGACCAGGCTCTGCCTATGTTACAGTACTGTGTGCCATCCACTGCAATAAAAAACAAAACAGAGGGGCTCCCAAAGAAATGGCTGTAATCCCAATGGGAAGCAGTGCTGTGCGAACTGGCAGGTAGAATACTTCACCCACATTGCTTGAGAGTTCAGATGAGGTGATGAGAAATAATCCTAGCTGGCTTAAAGCCTGTGAGTTTTGCAGCAATACAGCTCTTTGTCACATCCCTCCCTGGAAAGAGCAGTTCCAGCAGGACACAGGCGGCTCTGGAGTGGGCACCGACAGACCAGGGCACAGTGAAGTTGCTGCACACAGGCTGAGCCTGGTGCCAGCCAAACACCTAACTGCTGCCACTACCCACGGGAAGAGCAGCTGTTCTGTACACCAAAGCATTCTTGAAGTGGCCATCACCATGGCAGTTATCCAAGAGCTGCTCCAGCCTCACCACCTCCTCTTGGCAGGAGGGCACCAAGCCCTGGGCATGCCCTGACCCACCCGATCTTCAGCAGGAAATCAGGGAGCTGGCACTGTGCTACTGCAGCTACCTGTGCACAGACCACCGGGGCCCACCTGCAGGAGCCCAGAGCCATTCCTCAGCTCACGCTGGAAGAATTGTCTTCCTGCAAATCAGAAAGCTGACCCAGGAATCAACGAAGAGCAGGATCCAGGAAACAACCTCACCTAGGCAGCAAGTGAGCATCGCCTAGGAAACTTGGCAGCAGCGCTGCTTGTGCCTCCAACTCGGCTTTCTGACCCTTTTCTGGAAATTCAGAGGTTGTCAAGGGGTACTGTAACAGGATCACAAAGTCTGGTTTAATCTGTGCTTTCAGTACTACTTTAAGTTGCACTTCGCCAAAATCACCCTTTGGACACGTTTATTCTAGGAGAATCCACTCACAGAACAGGAATGGAGAAGTACCTTTTCCTTGTTGGCCACACAGTACCCAAGAGGAGACAGTCCGAGTCCCTGTGACCTGAAATGATGTCCCTGGCTCTCATAATCCTAATCCTGCTGAAAATAGGAACTGAGTGTGGTATACCCTGTGTGACGCTCACAGCCTGGGCTGCAACAGGTCCTGATCTCCTCCCAAGAGCACTAAACTAACTACAATTAGGATTTCCCCCTTTTCAGGGTCAGAACGCCTAACTTCATGTTCTGTCATGGGGGTCCCAAAGAGCTGTTTCTACTGGTGCAGCTTCACCCCTTACACACACAGATATACACACACACTGTCTCTCTTCTGCTGTGTAGGAATTGATGCCATGTACACTCTGACACACTGGGTGCCTCGGTGCAGTGCCCAGTGCTGAAGCTTGGACAGTAATAAAGGATGGTGCTGGATAATTAATCCTCTCCCCAAGAGCTGCATACACAAAAGAGCCAGTGGCATCAGAAGAAATAAAAATCAAGAGGCATAAATGCAGCATGATTAGATGGAGGTGGGTCCTTCCTGTTGGTGCTCCAACACTGTCCGTGCTCAGAGGGAGCGAGGGGAAGGAAAGGAGATGAGTGAGCACGCTGCCTGCTGCAAATATTGACAGAACCATTATGGGCATGTATAAAACTCCCATTTGCGTGATGCAAGCGGGATAGTCTTTGAATACTTCTGTCTCGAGGAATTCTTTATTTTGCCATAGAAGAAAAATGTTTTCATATTCTCTCCTGCCGTGCAGACCTGCAGCCCGGCGAGCCCTTTTGCCCTTGAGAGCCATAACATTATTTGTTAACATTTTTATGATGCCAAATGGTCTGTGCTAGAACGGGTGCCATTCTTTAGCTGGGAAACCATATGGCATGCCGAGTAATAAATAAGGTATTGTGATAGTTAATGAACCTAATTGCCAGCAAAGGCTTTAATACAGGGAATGTGCTGCTGAGAATTTAGCACCACATTAGAGATGCAGCAGAGCTCCTCTGACTTCTGAGGCTTAATTTAAGTTCTATATTGCAAACTCCAGAAAATAATTCCAAACCCTCCTGCTGGAAAAGCAACCTGCTGGTAGACTGTGATTATACTGAATTACTAAAATCGCAATCAATTTTATACACTCTGTTAACCCTTGCTGGGGAACTTGGCTCTCCAGGAGTTGAAGGGATGCCACTCCAAAGAGGTACCAGAGCCAAGTGAGTTGGAGCATCATGGTTATCATCCTCATCCTCCTCACCATGACTGGCCCTCTACCCTGGCATCTCCTCTTCTGGGAAACACCCCTTTCCCTGGCCCACCTGCCTACCAGCCAAACTGACTGTGGGCAAAGCCAGGAAGAAGAGCCACAATTGTGAACGGTCACTGCTATTTCTCTCTGTGACCAACCTAATAACTGCTGTTCCCACATCACAGTGACACAGCATAGCAGAAAGTGCTGCTGCTGCCCCATGGCTCCCCGGAAATGCTCCTGTGGGCAGAGCAGCAGAAGCAAAGCTAAAAACACAGTTAAACATGCTTTTACTCCCTCAGCCCTGGAGTGGGGAGAGCTCTTCTGGCCTAACAGAATCTCTGGCACTGCTACAGGGTCTGAATGTGACCACAAGAGCCCCTTCAGTCCAGAACGTTCTTGGATAACTCATGCCTGCAGAGATGTCAAGATGCCTTCTGTGCATCCCGGGGTGGAGAGGCCACTGCTCCTGCATGGGGTCTTTTAAAGGAGCAAGGAGGGATGCACAACACCAAGTATGCCCTGTTAGGCTGCTGTGCAGCACACAGAAATCCACAGAAAGACAAGGAGGAAATACTGGTGTTGGAAGGACTGTTTTCAAAACCTGCAGCAATCCCAGGTGCAAACATGGACCGGCTATCCCATGGAGAAAGGGTATCCCTTGCCACAGGTCAGAGCTGTGCTGCAGCATGCCTGCACCTTCTCTGAGGGCCGCTCCAAGCACTCCAAGTGCTCATCAGCATTGGAAACCTTCGCTCAGACTCTGCACATCATCCCCTGAAATAGCCTCTTTTTGTATGAAAAGCTGCAGCCCCTTTTTAGGGATTCATCCTTCCCCAGAGGCCACCAGCTCCACAGGGAGACCCGCGGAGTCCTTGGAGAAGAGTAGCGCTGCTCCTCCAGCACCTCTGGAGGGGGGGACGGGAGGTTATTGGTTTCTTCCCTGTTCTGATTGCGCTCGGCTGCCCTGCAGTCACGTCTCCCGCTGACGGTGGGCAGCCCAGCTCTGCCAGGCAGCAACATCCCGGCTGGAAGCACCGGCGAGGGAGGACAGGAAGGTTCCCTGGTGGGACTGCCCCTCTCCATCCCTTAGCACCAGCTGCAGCCGGCTCTTGGCCGCCTGCAGACCTCTCCTGCCCTGGGCTTCGGGCACGTGGCACAGGCTCCACCCGTGCCACAGGGAGTCAGGGCAGGAGGTGGCCAGGGCCAGTGCACGACGGCAGCATCGAACGGGCAGAGCGGCGAGATAAAGAGCGGCACAGGGCGGATTTAATACTGTACATAAATACACTTTACAATCTGGGGAAGGCTCAGTGCTAAGAGGAAGCCATTGGAATATTTTATCGTGATGCAGATCGAGTGAAAAGACTGTGAATAAATAAAAGGGAAGATAATTATTTGATGGAGTTCTCTTAGGATATGCCACAGCAGGGAATACTTACAGAGAATACATATTACTAGAGAGACTCAGCTATTCAAGCATCAAACTAACCTATAAATTGTCAGAGGAGAAAATTGGAGGAGAGGAATGGATGGGGGTTTGGGCACCGGTCTCATCAGTAACGCCGGGTTGCGCTTTCCACCTTCCCCGTCGCAATTCCCCCTGCCCGAGGAGTCACAGCCCTGAAAAAGGGAAGGCTGCCTCCAAATAAATGTCTTTCAGGAATTACGGCCGAGCCACTACAGTACGGAGATGGTGTCGTTTATCTCTCCGCCATCTGCACGGGCTCGTTGGGCCGGGGCGCAGCCGCCTGCTCCGGGAAGCCTCGTCTCTCCCGCACTTCTGCAGGGCGAGGAGGCTCGTCAGCAGAGCCCAGAGTGGCTCCTGAACGATCCAACCTCTCCAGGCACCAGGCTCCCGTATCTAACCACATCCTCCAAGGCTGGCATTCACCTCACCCCCACTTCGGAGGGAATCCCTGCAGGGGAAGGGGTTCCCGGCTCTGGGACCAGGCTGGTGCATCCCCATGGGGCGTTTCCCAGAGCCCTCTCCCTTGAGCTGACAGACAACTGCCGAGTCCCAAGCTCTGCCATGCTGGGATCCCTCGACCTCACTTCTCGCCCACTCCCAAGCCAAGGTTCTCCAAAAAAAGCACTTTGCCAAGCCTAAGGACCCTGCGCACACTCGCCGCACTGCTCGGAGCGATCCTCCCCATCTCGGGGAGTGCAGCAGCATTTCCCTGAGGTCAGAGTGCTTCCTAGAGGCGAGAGAGAGAGCCCAGCGCTCCCTGCCTCCCGCCGGCACAGCTCGCACCAGCCCTGCTGCCCTCCCACCCGGTGCCGGATCACTGCTCCCAGCTCACAATCCCTCGGGAATTCTATAAAGATGGAACAGACAAAACCGAAACCGCGCTAATACTGGGTCTGTGTAAGACAGCTTGTTGTACAGCTTGTTTAATATGGTATCACTCCTGCACTTTTCTTTTTCTCCCCACTATTTTGGCCCTGTTCGCTACAAAAGCACACCCTCACCCATACCTTCCCTCCTGCACAGCGCCAGCTCTCCTTCCTGGAGGCAGGTGGGATAAAAGTGGATACCGGGAGAGGTCTTTCTCAGCATCACCTCCTGCCCCATGCCTGGCACCAGGACCGGGTCTGTATGGGTGCAGTTTACACCCTCTCCTGACAGGGCTGATGTCATTAGCTCTGAACATCTCCTGTCTCTCTGGGATTGACGGAAACCTCCGGTTCCTTTATGGGGATGATGTAAGCGACAGCCTGCGGTTCAAAGAGGCAGCCTCAGGTAATTAGCAGAGGTGCTCATTATTTTAAGCGAGACTTGCCATTGCTTCCAAAGCCCTGAGCAGGAGCAAAGCTGGTTTCGAGTGCAGGCTACCTTTAAGGCTGGCTCAGACAACACAATCAAAGGCAGCCTGACAGTGGCAGGTCTCCCTCCCTCCGCCTGCCAGAAGGGAATTGCTCAGTCACCGGCACCCAGAATAGGACTTTGTCCCTGTTCCTGTCATTAATTTACTGCCTGTGAATAAGTGGGGCCCCAGAGATGCACAGAGCCCACCTGTTCCCTCGCCCAGGTCTGACATTTGGAGCCTCATCGGCAGGTACCGGCACTGGCAAATGGTCCCATAAACCATCCGCTAACGCGGTGCTGCCAACGTGTGCCCTCCCTGCTCTCCTCCCTCCTGCAGCTGCGGGGCTGAGGGGAGCACCTGGCCTGCCTGTGGGGATGGACACAGGCAACCAAGGCTTTTTAAAATAGATCTTATTTTTCCCTGGTAAAGCAGCTTTAATGCTGTGGTGGGATGCTCAAAGGGATGAGACAAAGCACCCTGCTTTTGGTAATGGGGCAGGGCACATGCAGGGGGATAAACAGCAGCCCCTACCCTGTGTCACCCTTTCAACAGAGGTCATTCTTACACCAGTATCACTCTATTTACCCCAAATGCACCACGCTGCTGTAATCGCTGCCATTCTGGACTCCAAACAAATCGGCCCTAAATGCTTTTCTGTTTTGTTAAAAGGGGATGGGAGGAGGGCGGTTTTAAAGCTGCCATCGCTGTAATGCAAGGAAATTACCATGTAGGATGCAGGGGTCTGAAAGCTGCACTTAATATCCCACACCTTTCCAAATCCTTTGTGTCATGACAGTCCCAGAATAATGGCAGCTGGTTGGGATCTGCAGCAGGGACCCCCACTCCTCCCCTTAAGCCCACCACCAGTGCAGGGGTGCCAAGTGCTCTGTCCCCTTCCCAGAGCCCCGGCAGGACCAGCAGTACACAGAACCCTGCTCTGCCTCCACCTCCACCTTCAGCTTTTGGCTTGGCTGACGAAGAACAAAGGCACTGGCGCTTGGTGTCCACAAACCTGGCTGGCTCCATTCATGGACACCTGAGCCTGTGTCAAGCACAGCACATCTCCAAAGTGTTCCAAAAATGGGCAGTAGGGTAAAAGAGCTCCTCAATGTTCCCATGGAAATAAAAACTACAGGGGGGTCAGAAACAACACACCCATGTCAGACCTAAACCCACAGGAACCTCAAGATTCGACCTCTTTATTTGTCCTTCTTAGTACAGGGAGAACAGAGAGACTCCATGCTAATCCTAGGAAAAGAAATGTTTTTTACAAATAACCTGTAAAAAATCCATAGGAGAGAGAGAAAACTCTCCACCTAAGACAACCTTTGCTCCAAGGCTCCACAGTGGCAGCGCCCAAAGCCACCCCAGCACAGAGCCCCAGCTCACATTGAGCTTTCCACAGCCACCTTCGACACCTCCCAGAGCCATAGGGAAGTGCTGCTGGCGCTGGAATGCCCTGGTTGAGTGACCTGCTGCTGCCACAGCTCTTCTACAGAGCTCTGCACCTTTGAGCAGAGGAGAGACAGAGGTTTTGGGATGAATCACACCATGATATGGAGGCAAAGTCCCACTAATGGAACCACTCTGAGGCACTGCGGCTCCTAGACAAGTACTGGGAGCTGGAAGCCATATTTATGAGTGAGATATATCCGCAGAGGGAGCAATAAACTGCAAAGCAAAGTATGAAGGTTTGCAGCAAATGCTGTAAAGTTTTACACTCCTGAAAACTGGGAATAAAAGATGTACCCATTTAAAGCAGAGTGGATGGAAAGGGTTTGCACAGGACTATAAAACAGCCTTATAACAGTTAATTGCTACTTTCTTGTTGCAGCCCAGAGAAATTCAAACCAGGAAAAGAATGGCTTAAATCCCCATCGAAGAGCACAGAGAGGAGAGAGAAGCAGAGAGAGGAGTGCAGGGAACGGGAACCTTTTGTTTGGGATCCTCTGCACCACGTGGAGAAGAGACGCCTTTTGTTCCTGGAGCTTGGCTGCTCCCACTCCCCTCTGTGGGCAGAGCCTCTGGGGAGCAAGACCCGGGGCAGGGGCCCAGCAGCATGGCCAGTTGTTAATTACACATCATTTGTAAGATCCCATTGCTGCCCATGCGACAGAGACTCAGCCAAACATCTGTCCCTGGGAGGAAGGGGGCAGAGGGAAGGGCACAGCAGTGGGTGGATTCCTCTGACCCTGATGGGAACCTTGAAGCACAATATTTCTGACCACTGAAATACAGGGGAAAACTCAAAATGTTTTCTGCAACAACCAAAACAACCAGCCACCTTGAACCAACCCCCGCAAAAGCAGCGGCACCCAGTGGTGCCCTTAAAGGACGCTTGTCCTCACCACAGCACCTCCCTAGGCCAGTGTTCTGCCACACAAGCTGGCTGCTTCCAAACCTCCTCTGGGACACCAACAGGAGCTGTGCTCATGGCAGAGGCCATGTAGAGCCTAACCCAGAAACACCTCGATGTGCTGCAAGTACTAAAACATCCCCCCCGCCCCGCTCCCTCTGCCCTTTATAATCTCTCAGCTGCTGCCCAGGTGAGGGGATGAGGCCAAGGTGCTCCTCTATAGGCTGGAAGAGCTCCCCTCCTCCCTCCCCAGCCTCCTTTTTCGTGTGATTTTCCCTCCCTGCAGTGGCAGATTTTGTGCGTTATCCAGGAAAGCAGAGCGATGCATTCCTCGCTGTAAACATCAAGATGCTGTTTCCACCCATCAGAGCAGCACTTAGGTGGAGATGACAATGGAGCTTGTGCAGCCCTAATCACACACTTTGATTGAAATAAGAGTACAGGGGAAAATGGAAATCAGATGCCTGGAGCCAAGCTCTCGTGGAGCTGGGAAGCTGGAGCGTCAGAACCATCCTGGGGGCTGCCACAAGCTCGGGGGCTGGCTCTTTGGGCTGACCTAATCGTGGCCTTCTAGTGCTTGAAGGGAGCCTACAGGAAAGATGGAAAGAGACTGTTTAGAGCATTTATTATTTACAGCCTGGAGTGACAGGACAAGGGAGAAAGGCTTCACACTGACAGAGAGTAGGTTTAGATCAGGTATTAGGAAGAAATTCTTCCCTGTGAGCGTGGGGAGGCCCTGGCACAGGTTGCCCAGAGAAGCTGTGGCTGCCCCGTTCCTGGAAGTGTCCAAGGCCAGGTTGGACAGGGCCTGGACCACCCTGGTCTGGTGGAAGGTGTCCCTGCCCATGGCAGGCCAATCCTAGAACATTCTATGATTCTATGATTCCCAGGACCAGGCAGTGCCAGGCTGACAGTGAGGGCAATAAGTCTTGCCAGCTCCAAGATGCTCTGCCACTCCTGCTGAGAGGCTTCTGGGTGCTGACAGTTTGTACTTTTATCCCCAGATTATGTCATTCAGTGAACAAAACCAGGCTCTAAGGATTGAAACCCAAGTACTGCACTGGCAAATGCCCTTGGGTCAGCTTGCCTGGCCAGCAGGGCTCTTGCCGGGCCCGTGTCCCAGCACTGCAGTTGCAGAGAGCACTGATTGTTGGCTTTGCTGTCAGAAGAAAACCTCTTTACCATGTTCGTCTTTCAAGCTGACGTCCTCTATACGCCTCACATGCTCAGCAGAAGGGTTTGGCAGGGGCAGGTCTGGCTCAGTGAGGGGGTTTTGAAGCAAATGCACCTTGGATCTACAATCGCACTTATTAGTTTGACGATGATGCGGCAGCTCCTCTGCTGTCACTTCTAACGATGGATCCTCAAAAAAGCAAAGACCAATTATATAGATTTGGAGTCCGTAATGAGCCTAAAACTGTTTGATCATTTCGGCTCCAGCTGGGCGAGTGGGTGGAGGACGAGCTGCTGTGGGGACCCGCCAGCGCGAGAAGTGCGGGGCTCTGCTGCCTCTTTGTGGCGGTGACGGCGAAGGAGTTGTCACCACCGCGTCCCCTCCGTGCTGCTCAGGACGGCGGGCGAGAGGCTGCCGGGGGCTGCAGAAGTGAGTTATTATCGAAAATGCAAGGCTCAGCAGAAAACTGGAGGGCGAGCGTAAGTCCTGCTGACGAACGTGTCCAGCTGGGGCTGGAGCGAAGCAGGCAGAGGGGACGTACAAACTGAAAGTACAACAGGAGCACGGGAGGAGCGAGGAGCGGAGCTGGCTCTCGGCAGGATGGAAGCGCCAGCGATCTTCACGGAGGCAGAGTTTTACCAGCGGAATTTTGACCCTCGCGAGTATTTGAAAGAATTTTACAGCATGAGCACCAGCCGGGAAGGGGCAAGTGAGTTCATGATGCTGAACTTGGGGAGCCTGCGTAAAATCTTCTCCTTAGGTGAGCACTCCCGAGGCGTTCGGAGGCGTGGGACGGCACCATTTCCCGGGCTGCCGAACATGGAGCGAGCTGTGAGAGACGTAGACGCACACCTGCTTTGTCAAGAACTGCCCTCTGCCTGAACGTGTGTCCGTGCAGACAGGGAATTGCAGCTGGAGCTGTGCCACAGTTTCTGGGATCACCATCAAGCCCAGCTGGGGCCGGGGGACGTGAGGACAGTGCCTCTGCCCCAGGAGCTGGCACTGCCCCTGCCACAGGCTGTGGACCCACTGCAGCAGTTGCCTCTGGGCGGGCTGTGGCCAGAGAGCCCTGGCATTGGGGTATGGGGCTGTGCCATGGGTCTGTGGCATTTGGGGTCACATTTCTGGGTTAGGGGGAACACAGCCTGAGGGGCTCTGAGATGTTTCTGCCCTGGGGCAGTTTCCATCCTCACCGGGATGGTTTGCCCCCCAATCTGCACCAGATGGGCTGAGAGGTGACATCCTGATAGATGTCGGCTGTGGCCCCACCACCTACCAGCTCCTGTCTGCTGATCATCGCCTTGGACTACACTGACCAGAACCACTGGGAGATGAATAAGTGGCTGAAGAATGAAGCAGGAACCTTTCACTGGGAGCCAGCAGTGAAATAAATTTGTGAACTGGAAGGGGACAGGTGAGGCTGGTGTCCTACTGCCTGTCACCAACCATGGCAGTGGCACAGGCTCTGTGCAGTGACAGGAAGCCACAGGCACAGATGCTAAATATACACAGAATGAGCCTTCATCTACTTATTCTTCATTTTCTTGCCAGCGAGAAGTGGGCTGAGAAGCAGGAGAAATTGAGGAAGATGGTGAAGTAGGTTCTGAAGTGTGATGTGACCAAAGCTAACCCCAGGGGCCCCGTGTCCCTGCCGCCAGCTGACTGCATCGTCTCCACCCTGTGCTTGGAGGGTGCCTGCAAGGACCTGGCCACCTTCCGCAGTGCCCTGAGGAACATCGGCACCCTCCTGAAGCCAGGGGAGCACCTGGTCATGGTGACTGCCCTCGGGGACACCTACTACACCTTCAACAAGCAGGCTTTCTCATGCCTCTGTCTGCAGAAACACAAGGTGGTGGCTGCTGTGGTGGCTGCTGGCTGTGAGGTGAAGTTCAGTGACGCGCAGCCGTACACGGTGAACGACGACCTGGACCTCAGGGCTGTGCTCGGCCGGGTGGCACAGAAGTGTCCCTCTGCCACCGTGGGGGGGACAACAGTGCTGAGTCTGGGTTCAGAAAGCCTTGTTGGTGTAGCCCAGTGGCTCCCAGCCCTTTATCTGGCACTAAATAAACTCCTCAGTGCTCCAACTGTGTCTGTGAGCTGGGATTTGTGCAGAACACACAGCACCCAGGCTTGGAGTAACCCCAGCAGCTCCCCCCAGCCCAGGGACAGGGATAGTGCCTGGAAGGAAGAAGGGTATAATTATATAAATACATAAAAAAGCAAACAAAAACCCCCAAACAAACTCTCCAAACAAATAAACCACCAAGCCTCTTCTAAAGTTGAAACTAGCAAGTGGAATTGGTTGAAATCTCAGCAATATTTCCAAGTGCCTGCACATTAAGAGTGAAAACATGCAGCCAAAGAATGAGGGTTTCCACTTTGCTACTTTGAAGAGCAAAAAGGGCACCAAAAAGTGACACAAACAAGCACAACAGAATTCCAATAGCATCTCTGAAGCACCTGAAGTGGTTCCTTTTCTCTCACTGTGTATTTTTCAAGCCTGGGCTGGGTGAGGCTGCACCAGGCAATGCCTGAGCCCACCAGCTCCTACCATGGTCTCTGGCCAGGGCCGTGGCACCTGCACGTGGAACAAGCCACAGTGGCACGAGCGCCACACACTCCCAGCCAAGCCCGAGGAGACCCAGAGAGGGAAAACAGGCAGAGCGAAAGTAAATGAGGCTCCAGGGAAATTAAGGCAAAGTGGAAGTCCTGGCAAAGCGAGGTAATAATTCCCTTTCTGAACGAGTGACTGTTTGGAATTTAACCAGGCGAACGCGATTAAACCAAATGGATATAAATTCTAGGTGCGGCGGCAAGTAATGAAGTGGAGAAAATGAACAGCACCCAATTAACAAGGAAATCGGATCTGCCGCAACGCGGGGGGATCTAATGAAAAATGAAGGCTCAACTGCCCCTTTCAAAATTTTTCCAGATGGAGAACACCCGTTTTACATCCGGCATCTTCTGGGATACCCAGGGGATTGCAGTGGCTGGGGAGAGCCGACCGGATGCTTTCCAACTTTTCCACTTTTTTTCCCCCCACTTTTTGGAGAAGTGAAATCCCTGGGAAGGCTGATGTGGGTCCCACTCCGACGGGATCCAGCCATAGGAGCGGCTGGGCTTGGAGGCCCCAGGGAGAACCCCCGGTGTCCCACCGCAGCCCCTCCAGAATGCAGAGCCCTCGTGGCTTCCCTGCTCCCAAAGAACCCATCTGGAGGTTTTTCACCTGCATCCCGGTTTTTAACTGGCTGCCTCAGACCCTTTCAGTTTCCCATCAGTTTCACAACAGCAGTGGGAATAATGGGGAAATGGAGAAAACGCGGCCCTGGCTGCCAAGCAGCAGGACCTGGGCACAAGCTCGTGACAGGGATGCGCTGTCGCGATAGCGGGGCCGGTGCACGTGACACATCAACGACTTCCTTACGGCAAACGGGGCCTATTGCCAGGTATTGGTTAATTACAGGTCATCAGTGACTCCCCGGGGCCCGCGGGGCCGCAGGCGGGGGCTTTGCACGTCCTGTGCACCCCGGCACACGCAGGCCCGTCCCGCCCGCGTTCTGTGCCCGCAGCTGCCGCTGAGCCCGTGCTCACGAGGCCCGGTCCTGTCCACATTCCCTTTCCCATGCCTGGCTCCATTCCTATTCCCATTCTTGTCCCTGGCCCGGTTCCCATTCCCGCGTTCCCTGTTTCCATGCCCATTCCCGTTCCCCATTGCCCCGTTCCCGTTCCCCATTGCCCCGTTCCCCATTGCCCTATTCCCCCGTTCCCCACTGCCCCGTTCCCCGTTCCCCCGTTCCCCATTGCCCCGTTCCCCCGTTCCCCATTGCCCCGTTCCCCGTTCCTGTTCCCCCGTTCCCCATTGCCCCGTTCCCGTTCCCCATTGCCCCGTTCCCGTTCCCCATTGCCCCGTTCCCCGTTCCCCATTGCCCCGTTCCCGTTCCCCATTGCCCCGTTCCCCCGTTTCCCATTGCCCCGTTCCCCGTTCCCCCGTTCCCCATTGCCCCGTTCCCCGTTCCCGTTCCCCATTGCCCCGTTCCCTGTTCCCCCGTTCCCCATTGCCCCATTCCCATTCCCCATTGCCCCGTTCCCCGTTCCCCCGTTCCCCATTGCCCCGTTCCCGTTCCCCGTTCCCGTTCCCCATTGCCCCGTTCCCCCGTTTCCCATTGCCCCGTTCCCGTTCCCCATTGCCCCGTTTCCCATTGCCCCGTTCCCATTCCCCATTGCCCCGTTCCCGTTCCCCATTGCCCCGTTCCCCATTGCCCCGTTCCCCGTTCCCGTTCCCCATTGCCCCGTTCCCGTTCCCCATTGCCCCATTCCCCCGTTCCCCGTTCCCCATTGCCCCGTTCCCCGTTCCCCATTGCTCCATTGCCCCGTTCCCCACTGCCCCGTTCCCCGTTCCCCATTGCCCCATTCCCTGTTTCCCCGTTTCCCATTGCCCCGTTCCCGTTCCCCATTGCCCCGTTCCCCATTGCCCCATTCCCCCGTTCCCCATTGCCCCGTTCCCGTTCCCCACTGCCCCGTTCCCCGTTCCCCATTGCCCCGTTCCCCCGTTCCCTATTGCCCCGTTCCCCGTTCCCCATTGCCCCGTTCCCGTTCCCCATTGCCTCGTTCCCCGTTCCCCATTGCCCCGTTCCCCATTGCCCCGTTCCCCCGTTCCCCATTGCCCCGTTCCCCGTTCCCCATTGCCCCGTTCCCCCGTTCCCCAGTGCCCCGTTCCCCATTGCCCCGTTCCCCATTGCCCCGTTCCCGTTCCCCATTGCCCCGTTTCCCATTGCCCCGTTCCCCATTGCCCCGTTCCCCCGTTCCCCGTTCCCCGTTCCCATTGCCCCGTTCCCCGTTCCCCCGTTCCCCATTGCCCCGTTCCCCATTGCCCCGTTCCCCCGTTCCCCGTTCCCATTGCCCCGTTCCCCGTTCCCCCGTTCCCCATTGCCCCGTTCCCCATTGCCCCGTTCCCCGTTCCCATTGCCCCGTTCCCCATTGCCCCGTTCCCCCGTTTCCCATTGCCCCGTTCCCGTTCCCCCGTTCCCCATTGCCCCGTTCCCCATTGCCCCGTTCCCCGTTCCCCGTTCCCATTGCCCCGTTCCCCCGTTCCCCATTGCCCCGTTCCCCGTTCCCCGTTCCCATTGCCCCGTTCCCGTTCCGCCCCCGCCGGAAGGGGCGGGCCCTGCACGCACGCGCCGCCGGCGGTGACGTCACGCCAAGCGCGGGGTGGGGGGCGCAGCCGCTGGGCAGCGCGCGCGCTCAGATCTCGGCGCGGCGATGGGGGCGGCGGCTGCCGAGGCGAACCGGACGCTGTTCGTGGGGAACCTGGACCCCAAGGTCACCGAGGAGCTCATCTTCGAGCTCTTCCACCAGGTATCGCCCGGCGCCCGTGCTGTGTGTACCGGGGGAGGACGCGGCGGGGGGGCCGCGGCCGCCATGGCCGGCGGGGCTACGGCGGCCGCCGCGGGACAGGGTTCGGCGGGGCGCACGTGCTCGGCGGCGGTCGCTCCCTCCCGGTGTTAACGCCTTCGCCCCCGATGCCAGGCGGGTCCCGTGATCACCGTGAAGATCCCGAAGGACCGGGATGGACGGCCCAAGCAGTTCGCCTTCGTCAATTTCAAGCACGAGGAGTCGGTGCCGTACGGACTGCGGCTGCTCAACGGGATCAAGCTGTACGGGCGGCCCATGCGCATCCAGTTCCGATCAGGTACCGGAGGAACCTTAAATAACCCGTTTTCTAGAGGGAAATTGAACTGCTGTCAACTGTCCCGAGCCTGCAACAGAATCACAGTTAATCGGGTACATTGCAGGAGCCTCTCACCCAGGCTCACCCTCATCTGCCAGCTCTGCTCCCCTCACACACTCCTGTCCCAGTGCTTCCACCAGGGACTTTTTGTCCCTCGTGGCCGGTGTAACCCCCTTGGCTGAGCCTTCTCTTTGTGTTTTTATTGGTTATTCCTGCAGCACCTCTGAGATCTGTTATAAATTATCACGCACTAAAAATTGCATCTGGTCGTGATTTAATGAGGCACACTGGCTACAATACCTCTGCCCTTTCCTGGTGGGAATTAAGACAGTTGCAGTGCCATATTTTGGTAACTCGACCATGTGCTTTTGCAGGTCACTGATGAAATGTGAGAGCCAATTAAACACGTGGAAACTTGAGAGCCAATTCAAAACGTGTTGATGTCGTGCAAGTTCACACCCAAGTTCCTTAACTGGTATTTGTGGGTCTCCTGAAATATTTGTCTCTCCCCAGGGAGCAGTCATGCAGCCCAGGATATCAATCCATCCTGTTCCCCACTCACAGCTGCTGGCACCAGCCCTCCTGGGATGCCTCATCCAGCATCCAACTGCAGCAGGTATGAGTCTTGTTGGCACAGGAGCGTGGAGTGGAGATAGACATTGCATGATTCAGTGTTCCTGGCTACTTCCAAGGTTCCAAGGGCAATTTGGTGTTTCTTCCCTGTGGAAGGAACACCAGTGGGATACCGACACCCCTTGGACTGCAGCTGTTGTGTGTTTAAGGCTGAAACTCCTGATCTGTTTTCCGTGCAGGTATGAGAGGGTTCCAGATGGCATGGCTGCACCAGGGTTCCCGTCGAGCCTGCAGAGACAAGCAGTGGTACGTGCGCACCCTCACAGGCACAGGTTGTGGGAATGTACTTCTGGAGTGCTGAAATGACAATTCCAGAAGATTTGAAGCTCCTGGAACAGTTGGGGATCTGTTGGGAGGGCTTTGGGCTGTGGGAGTCCAGCTGTGGGTGAAGTAGTGGGTAGTGGTTATTAAGCTTGCATTCCGTCTCACTTCCAAACCAACCTGTTCCGTTCTCCTGGTATTTACAGTGTGAGTTAGAGTCCAGCCCAGGGTTTAGTTCAAGCACTGCACTGGGCAGCGAGTGTACCAAACCGAGCATGCCTTTCCCTCTTTCCCTTCCAGATGAACAGTGCGGCTCGGCAGCAACCGCAGTTCGGGGGGAAATATGAGCAGCCCGGCTTTGCCCCTCCTGGCTACCCGCACTCCTTCCACGCCCCTCCGGGCTCCCCGGGGCCGCGGCGCTCTGAGGGGCCGGCCCTGCGCAAGGGCCGGCTGGGTGCCCACCCCTACCCCCCAGACACCCGCCACTTCGGCCGCGAGCGCTTTGGGGAACGCGGCCCCGACTACGGCCGGGGCAAACGGGATGAGTACGGCTTTGAGGAGAGGAGCCACGACGCCGAGCACCACTACCGGGGCGGCCGGGAGGAGCACTACGACGACAGGCACCGGGATGGCTGGAGCTACGACTACCGCAGGGAGAGCTACAGAGAAGCCAAGTGGCACTCATCGCGGCATTGATGGACTCGAGGGCCAAGCAAATGTGACCTGTTTCTCACTGAATACATGTATAGACCCCCCCCAAAACCCCCAGTGAAGTCACCTTTTAGTGTTTGTAAAAATACCAGCAGTGCAGTCCTGCCAAACTCTGGTCTCAGTATTAAATGTCTTAACTCACACTTCAGGGCTTTTCACGGGGTAACAAAGCTGTGGTGAAGATTGGGAGAAACCACTACTGTGTCCTTGTGTCACAGAGAAGTGCTGTCAGTATTTTTTCGGAGAAAGGAACATTGTGTCAGATGGAAGGGTCTAGCCTTTTAAGCAGGGTTGAGGTGGGACAGATGCTGCCTGGCATCTGCAACATTTCTCATGTCGTTTTTTATACAGTCACAGAATCACAGAATGGTCTGGGTTGGTAGGTACTTTAAAAACCACCTCATTCCAGCCCCCTGCCATAGGCAGGAACACCTTCCACTAGACCAGGTTGCTCAGAGCCCCATCCAACCTGGCCTTGAACGCCTCCAGCGATGGGGCGTTCACAATTTCCCTGGCTAAGCTGTTACAGTGCTTAAGCACCCCCACAGTAAAGAATTTTTTCCTAATACGTAATCCAAACCTACTCTCTTTCAATTTGAACCCGTTCCCCGTTGTCCATTTAAAATATGACAATATCGTCTTGGAGAACATTAAAAGTCTCCCTGGGGAAAGCCCCTGGGTGAGCCCTCTCTTTTGAAGCGGGGGGAGCGGAGCTCCTCCGTGGGATCGGTGACGGGAGGAGGGTCCCGGGCTACGCCGGACTATATCTCCCAGCAGCCCTTGCGGCGCGTCCACCCCCACGAAGCGCGGGCGGCGGCGCGGGGGCCACCGGGAGCTGTAGTGCGGCGGCTATGCTGGGCGGCGGCCGCGCCGGCCTGGGCCGCCTGCGGATCTGCGCCGGGCGGCTGTGGCGGGGCCGGCGGAGGGCAGCGGCCATGGCCGGCGGCGACATGGGGCAGCGCATGGTCTGGGTGGACCTGGAGGTGCGGGGCAGCGGCGCGGGGCGGCGGGGGGCGCGGGGAAGGACCGGACGGGACGGGGGGCGCGGGCCCCCGGGCGCGCTGACGCTGCCGCTCGCCCCTGGCAGATGACGGGCCTGGACGTGGAGAAGGACCAGATCTTGGAGATGGCGTGTCTGATCACCGACTGCGACCTCAACGTGCTGGCCGAGGTGAGGGAGCCGGGCGGGACCCAGCGGGCACCCCCGGCCCCGGCGGGACCGCGCCGCTTCAGGGGATGCTGGAACAAAGTAACCCCGGGCGATGCCCGGCTCCGGCCGCGTTGGGATCCGCTGCTCCGCACCGGGAGCGTGGGAGTGGCACCGGAGCGCGGGGACCTGCGTCACACTGGACTTCGTGTCTCCCGGCTGAAACTGCTCCGTGCTCTGCTTGTGTTTGGGACTAAACTTTTACATGCTTGTAAACTTTTATTCCATTACCTTTATGTTTTCCTCTCCCCGACAGGGCCCGAACCTGATTATCAACCAGCCCGACGAGCTGCTGGAGAGCATGTCCGAGTGGTGCAAGGAGCATCACGGGAAGGTAAAGCCCTTCTCCGTCTTGGCCGCGATGAGAATGACGTGTAATTCTGAGTGATGAGCTGCAGTACGGCCGCCTTAGCAGGGACAACTCCTGTGCTGAGCAGTTTGCAGTCAGACAGAGGGGTTGAAAGACAGGAGACAGTATCTGTCTTATTGTGTATTGAGGAGCCTCTGTGGAATGTTTTGCCCAAGGTGTCACAAGTCATCTGCGGCACAGTTCAAACTGCACTTGGGGATCTTTAGCCTTCAGCTTCCAGCTTGCCTGAAGGAGCCTGTGCTTTGCAGCCTGGTTTCTGATAAGTTGGAATAGTGCTGGAAGCTACTTCCTGGTTTGAGAGAGGGGAGCATCAGCACAGCCCAGCAGCAGTGAGGCTCCCCTGAGAGGGCTGGAGCAGGCAGGAGGGGCCAGAATGGGGTCTGTTGCTCAGGGATGTGCCACTGGCTCGCATCTCCTAAGGCAATGGCTCAGTCTCCCTCTCTCAGTGTGAGGTTGGGAATTGGGGTTTGGTTCCTTGGTCCTCTGAAAGAGCTGCTGGCCACCTCCTGCCTGTGTGGGAGCCCTGGTGTAGGTGGGGTGGGTGGGCTCCTCTTGACACCTCCTCCTGCTGAAGTCTTGCATAAAATAATTCAGAATAATTCCAGTGGAGAAGGGGAAGGTGAAGCTTGAATGCCTGAGTAAGAACAGGTGCAGGATCAGTGCAGAAGAGTCCAGAGCCAGTGAAATGCAATTTCTTCCTGTGGATTCTGATGCATGTGGGATTAAACAGGCCTGTAAGCACTGGGCTTTTGCCTGTCCCCTCGGTGCTGTTAGCCTTGCAGATTTTTTCACTGAAGGCTTCACTTTTGCAGTAAGAGATTATTTTTTGGTCTTTGGGCCACCAGAGAAAGGTTCCTCCTTGCCAGCGGCAAGAGAGCAAATGGATTTTCCAGTCCCTGATGATGAATTGAAATTCAAGTTAGTTTTAAGATACCCATAACCCCCCTTCCTCCCCCTTCGGCGTCTTGCTCTCCCTAGGAAGAATTAGCAAGAGTTTGGGAAATGAATATTAATTTACTGTGATGGGTGCTTTTCCCTGCTCCAGTTGAGGATTCCAGCTCGGCTTCAGCTCGGGAGTGAATTGGAGATGGTAGCATGCGTCCTTGCTGCTCCTGAGGAGCTACTTATTTTTAATTGACTAAGAGAAGAGAAGCAATTAGAATATAGATGAAAATGCTGCCACATAATGAATTTTTTAACCACCACTTGGATCTGTCAAGTAGATTTTTGCGGCACAGTCGTGGAAATATATAGCGTAGCCAGATGGAAATAAATCACTGAGAACACTTGGAGAGGATTTGACATTTAACTATTGAAAAAAAAGAAGGGAGGAACTTCTCTGATTTATAGGAATCTTGATAAACCCTGAAGGCAGGATCCTGTTTATTTGTGTTCACTGGTACCTGCTGCTCCCTGCTGGGGAGGCGAGTGCCTCTCCTGAAACAGGGATATAAGGGGATGTAACGCTCTCCTGGCTCAAGGATGTGCAGGTGGATAAACAACGCCTCACGTCTTGGTAACTGAGAACAAGTCTGAGCAAAGAAATCAAAAAAAAGGGAAGGAAAAAGCCCCAAACCCTACAGCAAGGTCAGTGCTGCCAGGACTATTCACCTGCCTTGGTCTTACTTCCCAAGCAGGAGGTCCCTGGGGAGAGTAAAGGCTGGGGGTGCCCCAGAGAACTGAGATGCAGAGTTCAGGAGGTACCTGGGGAACAAACAGCGCTCAAAGGGTTGACCTTTCACTGCAGAGTTAAACATTTACTTGAGAACTGGAGTATTCCTGGCAGTGTCTGTGACAGAGTGTTTCTGATTTATGACTTGGCTCTTTTTTGCAGTCTGGCCTTACTAAGGCTGTGAAGGAGAGTAAAATCTCACTGCAGCAGGCAGAGTATGAGTTCCTGTCCTTCGTGCGGCAGCAGACACCCCCGGGGCTCTGTCCTCTTGCAGGTGAAGCATCTTCTTTCTTAACTACATCATCATCCATCCTGCACTCCCAGTGGGATGCAAACACACACTGGCACCTGTGGCAGGGATGTGTTCCTGTTCTATGCTGTGTCTTTTCCTCCCTGGGTATCCAACCAAAGGCCAAATAAGGATCTTCCAGGTGTCCTCTTACCCAGAACTGCTTTCAAAATGTTCAGATATGATCTTGGGACAGGTGCTGAGTGAAATTAATACCAATGGCCATTTTCACTTAGCAAGAAACCCAATGTTGGCATAATTCTTTGATATTTATCTGTGTGACACAAACTGTGGGAGTAGTAACTGAGGAATTACGAGAGGTGTTAGTATTAAACCCTGTGTGATCTGATCCTGCAATGAAAATCTGACAAACCTTTACAATCATGTTTGCTAGAAAATGGGATAAATGAGCTGCTTGTGAATGGCTTTTCGTCCCTTGTGATCTCTCCCAGCTCGCTCCGCCTGCTTCTCGTTTCTGTCGCTCTGTAGCGTCTTTGAAGAAACATCTTGTTTTGTGTCTTTGTAGGTAACTCTGTTCATGCAGATAAGAAATTCCTTGACAAATACATGCCGCAGTTCATGAGGCACCTTCATTACAGGATCATTGATGTGAGCACTGTCAAGGAACTTTGCAGGTAAATGTTCCCCCAATTAAGTGGTTTGAAAGATACCCCTGGGACGCCCATTCGTGATGCTGGGGCTCTGCAGATCACAGCAGGGGGACAGACTCCCAGGGCTGCGGCACCTCTGGGTGTCAGTGAAACCAAAATTCCTTCACCAAGTGTAACAAACCTGCAGCAGTCACCAGGCATGGTTTTGAATGCCAGTTTTCTTTTTAAGTGGCAATTTTTTTGCTCGCAGGCGCTGGTATCCAGAGGAATATGAGTTTGCACCAAAGAAGGCGGCTTCTCACAGGTGAGCTTTGTGCTTCTGTCTCTGACAGAGCAGGGCTTGTCCTGCAGGGAACTCTGCTCTTCCTGAGCAGGATATGGGGCTCCCTGTGAATTCCAGCATCCTGTGTCTGATGCAGGTGGAGACTGTGTGCTTCTGCACCCTGTCAGATGTTTGTATTCTCCTGTCCAAAGCCTAGATAGTGTAGGGAAATGGAGTATTAAAATACAGAGAACCAGAAGTTTCCTCAGTCCTTCTGATTCACTCAGCTCTTCGAGGTGCATGTTTGTTGGCCATGCAAACAATCAGTTAATGGGGGTTATCTGCCCTTTTTTTGGGTAGAGTTGGTTACAGAAACACAAAAATTGGAGGACTGTGAATGGGGGGTGAGTCCTGCTCCTGCCTATTTCCTGAGCTTGGAATGTGCCAGAGAGGGAGTGGGAAGGGGCCGGGGAACCTCTGTGGCTCCGCTCTGATGTGACCGTGCTGGGCCAGGAGGGAGGCTCTGGTACAAACAGAGAAGGAGGAGGGCTGGCTGTCGCTGAGGTTCTGGCAAAGTCATGGTTGATGTGCTTCTGCATGGGGCTGAGCCCTGAGCAGGCCCTGGCTGGAGCAGAGGGCAGGTCTCTGGAGCACTCGTCTCTTCCCTTGGATCGAATTGTTTTCAACAGCCAACGCTGTAGACCCCGCTGGCTTCCAGCAGCTCTGTGTCCCATGGTGACATAAACTAATAAGCTGTTGGCACCACTGGACTTTTGTTGCTTCCCTGAGACAATGAGGGTTATTTTCATTTCTGACAGATGCACCTTCCATGTGCATCAGTTTGGTTTCCTGCAGCCTGGAAGTTTTCAGTGGCATTAGGATCTGGGCATAGCTGGAGATGGACCCAGACGCTTTGAAACCCTCCTTAATTCTCTTTCAGAGCACTTGATGACATCAGGGAAAGCATCAAAGAACTCCAGTTCTACAGAGACCACATCTTCAAGAGGAAAACGGATGAGAAGAAAAGGAAACTGATTGAGAACGGGGAAAGCGATAAAGCTGCCAGCTGATTTCTCCTCCCACCACGCCAGCTCGTAGCACACACTAGATGCGTCTCCTGGTTCTTTTATGTTTGCCAGTCTCTTGGGAAGCTGCACCCTGGGTTACCTTGTTTCATACCAGCTGTTCAATGCAGACAGGAGGCTGAGTTGCTGCTGCTTTTCACTTTGAGTGGGGAATCAGCACACTGGGCCTCAGCAGCGCCCAGGTTCGGATGGTGTAGGTAAAACATGCTGTTTGATACTCCTTACACCTGGTTTTAGGTGCAGTCTTTCATGACACAATAAAACAGTTCAGTTGAAAGATGCTGGTTTTGGACAGCCTTTCTTTGGTGCTCACCACACTGCCAGGTGAACTGCTGTTCCTGGTCTCCCCTGGGCTGTCCTGGAGCGGGAGCTGCCAGCCCATAAAGCAGAGGGTGTATTGGAGCACGGGGTGTGCAGCTCCCAGGCATGTTTTTATTATGGGCATTAATAATAATGGCCATCCAGGGCTTCTCAGTCCCGCTGATTGTTGGAACACCTGCTCTGCCAACCCTGGGAATGATTGTTACTGCAGAGAGGCCATTAAAATGGTTAATGGGGCAAATAAATGAGTCTCTGAAATGTCTCTCTCCTCTGTCACCAACTCCCAGGTAAGTCGGCAATTCCAACGAGGTTTGTTTTCTGTGTGGGCAGGCTTGGAGCAAGGCAGAGCTGAGGGACATCCCTGCACAGGGTTATCCTCCACTGCCAGCAGCTGCAGAGATGCCTGGATGCATCCCTATAGAGCTGCTGGCCCCACCCGCTGGGGCCCTGGGATGGCGCCGTGTGTGAGCCAAGGACCCTTGGTTCACCCTTGTCCCAGCAGCTCCCCAGACCCACGTCACGGCCGCATGCCAGCAGAATCCACTTTGGCTTTCATTTCCATGTTGTTGGTTTTCTCCCCTTCCTTTGACTTCTTCTTTCTGACCTACTTCTCCTGCTTTTCATATTTTATTCCTTGTTAAGATGCTTTTGTTTTTCTCAAAATGTTTTTTAAGGAACGTATGCCACCTGTGTTTATACATTTTTAAATATTGTTTATTCTTGCTTCTGAAGTAACGGTGCCGTATGGAGGATTTTTATCTCATTTCCTTGTGTTATGCAATAGCATTCCTGGTTTTCTGTGCTGGCATCATTTGAGGTTCCAGTTTAGTACAAATTTGTCACGCACTTGGCAGAGCACAGATAAACCCTACCAAAGTGGGTATTATTTTGGTCTGGAAACAAAGCTGCCTTCTGCAGCAGGGGCTGGGTAGAGGGAATGGGCAAGGACCCCCTGGCTTCACACCATTCCCTTCTGTAGGAGCACTTACACCAGTTGTTCGCAGGCTCTGAAAGCTCCATCACCATCACACAATCATGGAGGTTCCGGATACAGGGATGCAAATTACTGTGGTTTTGGATATGGTAGCTAAAAAAATTCTTCAAAGGCAAGTACAGAGTATGCCTGGGAGCCCTTGGCTCCACCCCTGAATGCTTGTGGAAATCTCTTGGATCGAGGTGGTTAACAGCACATTGAACCTCTAACTGCACAAGGAGTTTGTGTTCCCGTTCTCACTGTTTGGAACAGGAGTCCCCACAGCTCCAGCTGCTGCCAGGATGGAGAGTTTCCCATGTGGAAGCTCCTTCCAGACAGGAGCCATTTGAGCCTCCATTTGGCAAAAAGCAACCAGTTATCCCTCCCTCCCTCTCTCCTTCATCTTTTCTCTGCCCTTCCCTGCATCTCTCATTCTCTCCATCCATCCATCCATCCATCCATCCATCCATCCATCCATCCATCCATCCATCCATCCATCCATCCATCCATCCATCCACACTGCACTCTTTGGGTGCAAACCACAGAAATCAGGAAAAATATCAGCTCATGCTACACTTTTGCCCAGCTTCCTGCAATTTTCTCCCATTCCCATTTTTTAGAGAAATCCTTCTGCTCCCAGGCACAGCTGCTGGCTGCACTGCAATGGTCCAGAAGAACTTCTGCCCTCGGCAGCTGCGGCATGGACATAACATCAACCTTATAAAGGCAGGGGATGAAACAGTGACCCTCAAGAAACATTCCCCCCTAATTTGTTTGGGCCGAGCTGGATGCTCGGAGGCGGCAGGGATGTGCTGGGGACACTGCACAGCCCATGCTGGCACCGCTGCCAGTGCTGCCCACTGGCCTTGGGAGCCGCTGGGTGCAGCTGCATCGGCTCAAGGTCGGCTGCAGAGAGCCTGGAATAGAAAACCTTCAGACATGATTTTTGTCTTTTTTTTTTCCTCCCACTGCTGCTGATGATACCCTTTTACTGGAATAACTCTCTCCTGCTGACAGATAAGCTTTTAGGGTAGTGAAATCTCTGTGACACTTTAAGTGCCCTAAATGACAAAACAAGGACGTGCAAGATTACCCCGCGACTACTCCGTAAAACACAACTTGTCAGGAAGTTGCCACAGCCGCTCAGGCCCCATGAGGATGGGGCACCCCCATCCCTCCCAGGACTGTCCTTCCAGCAGCAGAGCAAGTGGAATAGCATGGGGAGCCAGGGAAGAGAGGGAAAGGGGCAAAACAGCAGTTAGTGTGACGAAGAGCCTCCCAAGCCATGGGGATGGAGGGTCCCTCTGGAATCAGGGACCTGTCTCTCTGCCACCTCCCCACTGATGGATGGGATCCAAATGGCCATAAATTGCCGGGTGCCGCAGCAATGTTTTATCCCCGTGCCGGAGGAGCCGCCAGCAGCAGCACAGTGCCACGTGCGGGGCACGGGCTGTCAGTCAAATGCCAAGCGGCGCAGGGAGGGAGAGGTGACAGTCAGTGAGATCCATTCCCCGGCACTAACACCAGCGGCGAGAAGAGCATAAATGGGTGTGATAATGGTGTGACAGGGCCTAGCAGACACCATATTTTGGAAAAGAAAACAATTATCTGGTGAGTGAAATGGCACCTACTGACCCCTCAGCTCTGGGCACTGAGGGCGGGTTACAGGGTGCAAATCCCTCTGCTTGCCTAAGACCAGGCTTTGTTGTTTACCCTCAAAATCCCCTTTCCTGGGAAGTCTGGGGGAAACTCTGTTCTGAAAAACCATGCAGCCTATGTGAAGGCACAGCCGGGGAAGCTGCCCCGCACCTTCCCCAGACAGAGTCCTCTCCTGCACTGCACTTGCAAGGGAATAAAATGAGTGTCTGCTCCTGACCCAACAGACAAGACCAGAGGGAGGATCACGCTCTCCAAACTTTGCAGAAGGGAAATGAAGCGCAGAGAGATGAAGTGACCTCCATAAGGTCGCATGGGGAATTTGTAGCAGAGCCAAGAACTGAGCTGAGATCTCCAGGGTCCTCATCTACTTCTTCCACTGTAAGATATTCCTTCCGCTTTCCCTCCAGCCAAGTTAAAAATAAAACTGAGTTTCGCGTCCCTTTGGCAGCAACGTGACTCCAGTGCAGCAGTCTGGTCCATGAGCTGCCAGGGCCACGGCACAGAAAGGATCTGCCTGGTTCTCTGCATTGCTCAGTCTTTTGGGGGATTGCTGCATGCATGGGTACATATTAACGTGCATGTACTAGTTATGTGTCACTTTCTGCCTCATAATTAAATGGAACCTCTTCATAGGCCCCTTTGAAGCAAATCTCTGTTGGTTCAGAGAAACTTTCATTGCCAGCCAGCACTCTGCGGTGTTTGTTCTCGTTGCTCCCGCCAGTCAGAATTAAACTCCTGATAACGACAGAGAAGGTGGCTCTGGATTCCCAGTGCCATCACACACTCAAAGCCCAGCCCTTACTTGGAGGGGAAGTGCCTGTAGTGGTATCTGCAGCAAGCCCTCAGCCATGCCCCGAGGGCTGGGGAGCAGCGTGGAAGGCTCCCCTGCTGTCCTTACTGTCGACTCTGGACGTCTGTATCCCCTCAATGTCCCCACGAGTCCTCCAACCTGTTGCATGCTTCCATTTTCTGTGCTCTGCTCACCAACACCCCTGCCAGGAGCTGCTTCTTTTAGCAGGGAGGCCCAGGGGCTGTGGGACGTTCCCTGCCAGGTGTATCTGCGATGCTCTTGCCTTTCCCTGCGCAAGTTTTGACACTCAAACTGCCACTTGTGAAAGGCCCGAGAAACACCCCCCAACCCATTCCTCGGAGCTGCCATTTGCTGATGGCATCGCTGCTGTTGCTGCAGTTGGTCTTGTGGTGTCTCCCAAACACAGGGAGCTGCGGAGATGAGAGCAGAGGTAGCGGGCGGAGAAGCGGCTCCAGAAGGGAGCGGGCAATGGAGCCAGGGCCAGGGTGGGAATGCTGCACAGAGCCCATGGGTTTCCCATGGGTGGCTGTTTTTTGACTGCTCCTGCAGTCAAAGGGAGGTCTGAAGGGTACACGCTGCCCTTCTAGACATAATGCCTTGTTCTCAAGGGGAAGAAGAGTTTCCTGCAGGAATTAGATTGTTTTGTTCTTTGTTTCCAGGGGAGACAAGGCGGGAGAAGCCCTGGCTGAATCCCCCTGTAGGTATCAGCATGTGTCAGCACAGAAGGCAAGAGTTCCACCTCTCCGATTCCCCTGGGATCCGTGTCACATGCTTGATGTTGTCACTCCTGCCTTCTCCCCGACCTGAGGTCCGTGTCCAAGGCAGCAGTACAGTTTGGGATGATGTTTTTGGTCTGTGAGCCTCTGCAGAGGACAGGCTGACCGGGCCCAGGTGGAAGGTACCAGCTGAGGAGCAAGCCTACAGCTCCACAGCCCCTGGAGAAACGCGCTCCACAGATAATCCTCTTCCCACCTCAGGCTCACAAACACCCACCCAGTCAAATGCCACAGGCAGCTTGTACAAGATCTGAGTCAGTCTGTGATCATCAGAGTAGGTAAATTAGGGCTAATCAAATCCCCCCCTCCAGAACAAACAGTGATAAGTAAAGGAAACGAGGGGAATGTATTCCTGGCTTGAGCGGCTGCATGGCTCCAACCAGGAGTGCTGCACGCACTGGATGCACTGGGGCACGGTCAGCACCATGGAGAAAGGATCCTGCTGTGCCTGGTTCTGACCACACCATGTCCTGGCTCACTGTAATGAATCCGTTTTCATGTCAGGCAGCAAAAATGCGAACAATATGTTCTGGGACAATTATTTCCCTTTCCAGAGGGACAAAGTGACTTGTCTTGGGGTCTTTTCCGTGTCCTCTGCTGCATGCTCTAATTGCCCTGAGATGCTCTACCTGCAGAGAGCCTTAATACATAATTATATACCATTAGCAATGAGAATAACATGACAACTGCTTTGGATAATCATGGAGAGCACTGTTCCTGCCAGTCTCCTAGCTACCACAGCACACACATATTGGGCTCAATTTGTACAAGAGGGCATTTTGGAAGAATTATCTGAAGCTGGAAATAAGAACAGCAGACACAGTCCTGGTTTCATGGGACTCAGATGGAAACCAATGGGGAAATTCACTGCAAAGGCAAATCAACTAGTAGGATTTTTAATTTTTTAAACCCACCCTAATCAAGAGAAGAGGTAGCATAGCCCAAAGGAAGCCTTCAGAAGATTGCAGATGCTCTCTGCCTGGAGATCGTGTGATATCTGATGTTGATTTAAAGACTCTGGGAAGCTGCACTGCCGTCCCTAGGTAAACTGTTCCCATGTTTTATGACCATGCTGCTAAGAATTTGTCCCATATTTCTTGCCAGAATTTGTCTTACTTTCATTCCTAACCACTAAGGATCATTTTGCCTTTCCCTATCCCTCTGCCCAGCCACACGCCATCAGGATTCCCCTCTCCCTGGGCAGGCATGGCACTGTCAGCACTCCCTCAGCCAATCCAGTCAGCACACCTCATCCCTTTGCTTCTCTTCTTCCTGATTTCCAGAGCTGTGTATCCCCATTTTCTAGAAATCATCCTTACAAGTCCAGCATGTAAACCCCCCTTAGTCACTGTGGGGAAGTGCCCAAGTCTTTCTTCTAAAGCTGAAATCGTCTTTCTTGCCTGAAGCAGCTCCTGGCTCCCATCTCATCCTCCCCCAGGACCCCTTGCTTTGTCCTCCACACAGTAGGATGTTTTTAATCCATCACGACAGCAAGAACCATGCCATTACACTGCCCTGGGACATTTGGAGGCTGCTGGAAGGATGGTCCCTGTTCACCACGATGCTGCTGTGTGCTGCAGGACTGGGTCCTCCCTGCTGGGGGATGTGCCTCAGTGCTGGCCCTGCCCTCCAAGAACACAGGGCCCCCATCTCCTCCCTGCCCAGCGCGTGGTCCAGCCTGGCCCTCATGCACTGCAGGGTGTCACCCGCTCCCTCATGCTCTCCCAGCTTTTCCCTTTGACACGTTTTTCAGCCTGAAGGACAGCACTGTCAACCCATCCCTGGAGAATGAAAAAAAGCAAACAGGAATCTTTGGTGGTGCTCCGAGTGCCAAGGACAAGGCTGGCTGCTGCCAAGGTCACAGGCATGAGGATATTCATCTTCATTCCTCACCATCACCATACAGCCTTAGCTGGAGAGAATCGAGCTGCTTCCGGCTGCGCGTGTTTAAAGGATGAGGGAGCACAGGATGGTTCAAGAAGAGATTGCTTCATAAGACAATGGTTGAGCTGATAATGCCAGCTAAAGTCGGGCCACTGGGGACCTCTTACAATTTTAAGATCCAATCAACTTTAAAATATTACTGTCTCAGGCAGGCGACAAGTCTTGGAGCAGAAAACAAGTGATCCTGTTTTATTTACGCAGGAAAGGATGTTCTCCCTGTCCTCACCCACGTATTGAAATATTAATGGTGTTTGTCTGCGTAGCTGTGTTAACATCACATTTCCAGAGCTCAAGCCATAAAAACTCTGGTTAAAACACTTAATGCCATGATGCTGGCTGCCCGGGAGAAGCAGACAGCAGGGATGCAGAGGGCAGGGGCAGCAAGGACATGAAGAAATGCCTCTGGGAGAGGCTGCAGTCACAAGGGTCTGTATCTTAATCCCCCCCTACTCCCAGTGAAACCTCTGACTCCATCACCTTCCTTGTGGCCACATGTCACTGCTCTGGTCCAGCACCAGCTGAAAATTTTGAGGTGCATCTGGCCTCCTTCATCCCTCATAGCTGTCATCCTGCAATTACACGAATTCCTGCAAGGTTCAAGCCTGGCTTGCAGAAATTGAGCTTGGGAGCAGCCCAACAGCAGCAGCCATGCTCTGGTGTCTGGGCTGGTCATGCTGCAATCCTGCACATGCTCCCTACCTGTTGGGATCCCGACAGAGAGCCTGGGAGCTCTTCGCAGCCGGTCCGTGCGCTGGGTACTGCTGCTCCTGTCTGGGAAGTGCTTGCATGACACATCATCACTCTGCCTTCGCCTGTGGCCACAGTGGGACGGCAGCAGTGAGGACTGCATTATATATTTTATCATAAACACAAAAGCAACATCTACCACAGATTCTTAATAAAAATGTGTCTCTGGCGCCCATGCAGAGCGCGAGTTAAACACTGTGTAGCATCAAGCAATTTGCAGCGCCTGCACATGCGATCGTGCAAACGTCCCCAAAGTGCCCCACAGAAAAGTCAATAACATCAATAAAATCAACACCAAATAAAAGCAGCCTGGCTCAGCAGCAAGCTCTATTCACAGAGAACATCTCAGCGACCTTTTGAACAGGCTTAGTGTGAGAAGCATCCCCACGTGCAGGGAGGACGGGCGCTCTCCTCCCTGAGAGCAGCTGCTGTGACAAGTACTGTCCAAGGACAGGAGCCATGTGCCCACTCTCTGGACCACACCCACCCTCAGATGGCCAGCAGTGCACTGCCTCCTGCATAACACTGAGCATCCCTGCATAACACTGGCAGCTCTAACAGCACCTAGTCATCCCAGGTGCCTCCAGGAACTACCATGATAGAAGCAACAGGTAGGAGCCATCCTTGCAACCTCCTGCCCTTTGTTGGGGTATAAAGGACCTCTCCCAAAACTCTTATTCTCTCCTGTGTTGCCTGATGCTGCCCTCTTTCCACCTGCCAGGACCTGTGCTCTAAGTCATGCACCTTATTTTATTATGTGCCCATTCATCCATCCCCAAGATTCACATTCCCCCTCCTTTATGAAAAATTAACTTGTTGGAGCTGATTTATGAAGACTGGCAGGCACCTGTGCTGGAGCAGGGCCCTAATACGTTCATCATGAAGTCCTGTAGTTATTCCTAAAAGAGCTCATGTTAATGCCTCACATTAAAATTCATATTTTATTTTTACATAACTAGATGTCTCTCTGCAATCTTTAAGATATGCCCTTCAGAACCTGGATTTCTTTTTCCTTTTTTTTTTTTTTTTTTTTTTTGTTTTTTTTTTGTGAGGAATTGAAGCTGTGTGGTGACAGCTTCTCATAAGCACTGGGCGGCATCGGTGCAGGGTGGCAGGTCGTGTGCTCTCTGCGTGTTGCGTGCCTCGGGTCTGACTGACAGCGAGGACTCACCAAGGTACATCCTCTGTCAAACGTAACTTGCTTTTGTTAGTGCAGCAATAGAAACATTTTCCTTAAGAACATAACCTTTCCCAAATCTCCTTTTGCTAACAGGAGCCAGCTTGCACTGGAAAAGAAGCGGGTCGAGCTCTACACTCTTCTGGAAAACCCTTCAACGTGTGAGGGGCGAGTGGAGCTGGAGCGGGGGAGCAGCTCCCAGGGAGTCTTTCGTGTGAACCAGCTTGTGAAGGAAGTGACGGGCATGAAAGAAGAGCTGCAGGGGGCAAAGGCCTGCATTGTTTGGTGGGAACAGTTTTCCCCTTTCAATCCAGTGTGTTTCATTCCCCGGTAGAAATAAATCTACTGGAACCCCCTGCATTTGGCACAAGTTCAGCTCAAAACATAATTGCCCTCAAAACTCAGACTGGCCAAACTCAAGTCCAGCCTCATGTCCCTCATTTTCCTGACATGTTTCCCTTTGAATGCCAAACACACCTGGGGGGGGTGGCCAGGGACCCTCAGCATCGTGGGGACAGGGACTGCTGGCACCTCCACAGGGCTCTCCCCCTGCCCACGCAGCTCAGAGCCAGCCCTGCGGGAAGGCGTTGGCGGGAACAAAGCACCGCAAGCTCCAGCATTCCGCTGCGGATCATAATTGACCACTGAAAGCCTGAGCTACAGTACTAATTTGATAGGACTGCAATCAATTGTGTTTCTTGCTCTCAGATATAGAGAGAGAAAGAAAAGGAGTGGGAAAAGTTAATCTGGATTTTTTTTGCACACCACAGCAGCAGAAAAACCTTGTCCCTTGTTATTATTTATGTGCAGAGCAGTCTGCTGTGTTGGAAACACTCACACATGGATGATCCCTGCCCCAAAGAAGGTCTGTTCTCAGCCAGGCAGACACAGAGGCCATCTGTGGCATAGTTGTGGCATAACTTTTGGCTTTCTCTGAGGGATGTGGGACTTGGAGGAGCCGAGCAGCCAGGATGGCTCTGAGCAGGAGGGGCCACGCTAAGCGTGCCACTGGCAGTGGCCATCATCCAGGCCATCAGGGAGTGAGTGGATATCTTAATCCTGCTCCCACCCTGGATCTGATCCAAGACAGATTGAAGTCAGTGGAAATCTTCCTGTTGCTGCCCTGGGCTTTCAGCCAGACGGGCAGTGGCGTATGGAGTTCCTGGGACACGAGACAGAAAGACGGAAAGCCGGAGCAGAGCTGCTGCGTGACTCCAGTGTGAATGCGCAAGTAGATTTTGCTGCAAAGAGGACATGAAGCCCTTAATAGGACTGCCACTGCCTAGTGGGGAGCACTGGAAAACTTTCCCTTGGGTTCTGGGCATTGCTCAGGACAGCAAGTTCCTCTGAGCATCCTCGGCAGTGTGCTCCTGCCCCTGCCCACATCCCATCTGTCCAGAGGTGTCCCAGTTCAGCACTGTGGAACAGGACAAGCCACAATCTCACGGTGCCCACAGCCAGCAGCACTGCGAGGACAGATCTGCTCTCACTTATTTATTTGTTTTTGCAGGGCGGTACAGAAAGTGACAGCTCATAAACTGCCTGCCAGCGCCCTCCCTTCCCCGCGTCCTTTGAAGCGCTGCTAACCGCTGGCTTTGAACCCCTCTGTTTATTGTGTGCTGCAAAGCTCACGCCTTCGCGACTGACATAAATAATAGAGCAGGAGTAGAGAGAAAAGGAGGAAGATAATACAAAATGCCCTCCCAACTAACTTTGCTAATTAAACCAGCTCTGAAGCCTTCCCAAACACCCCCATGTCATGACAACATGAACAGCCCATTCCAGTGAAATGATTAAATTTATATTGTGCAGATAAAGTTAAAATGAGACCATTGTTGGTTAATAGCTGAACATGAGCCAGCATGTGCCCAGAGGGGCAAGAAACCCAATGGCATCCTAGCTTGTACCAGCAAAATTGTGGCCATCAGGACCAGGATAGTGACTGTAACCCTGTGCTCAGCCCTGCTGAGGTCATGCCTTGAATCCTGGGGTCAGTTTTGGACCTCTCACAACAAGAAAGACACTGCGGTGCTGGAGTGTGTCCAGAGAAGGGCAACGGAGCTGGCAACATGGTTAGTGAGGACATGGCCGTGCTGGGTTAATGGTTAGACTCAATCTTAAAGGCCATTTGCAACCCAAACGATTCTCTGGGTCTATTATTTACTTCCCATTACCCTTATGCCAATGGGAGCAATCCTTTGAGACATCCTCAAGGAAGAGGATGAGCCTGAGTCGTGTCTCCTCCTGCCATGCTCTCTCCAAGACACCCACAGCACAGAGCAAATGCATCCCTGCTGGGTTTCTCCCTGGATTAGAGCAACAACACCAAGGCTTCAGGCATGAGAAATGGGAACTCACTATCCTAACAAGAATAATATTCCTTGCAGAGGTTCCTTGCATTGCTGCAATTGAGTTATGAAACACCACGAGGATCAGGTGGACTTTGCAGGAGCTGCTCTTCTCCTGGAGCATTTTTTCTTTGTCTTTAGCTAAAATAACCTTTCAGAAAGCAGGAGCAGCATCCTCCTCCCCCTCAGCCCTCCAGTCACTGTCCTCCACTGAACATTGATTTTTGCAATGCTCCTCATTTTTCCTGCTCTGGAAATGAACCTGACTGTGTATTTCTGCAGAGATGGTAGAAAAGAGACAGCAAAGGCAGAGATGTCTGCATGACCATGAGGTCAAACTGGTCCAGCTTTTGGGAATCCTTAGAAGAGGCTTCAAGCTGTCCTATCTCAAGCACTTTAAATTCAATATGTTGATAGCTGAAAAAAAACAGGCTCCTCAATGCTGAAGGAGAATGAGTCTGACCCTGTGCCAAGGAGCACTGTCTGAGGAGCCCCATGGTGGGGTGACAGTGACTTGCCCCAGTCAACTCATCATTTGTGAGTGATTATATTGCATTGATGGGTGGCCATCATTTGCCACTGTATGACTAATTAGCTACCAGGCCCCTGGAGCTTTCTGGCTGCTATTTTAATTCACTATTCCCTCTATGCAAACAGCAGATAGAAGCAACCTCCATTCCCTAAATAAGTCATGGCAAGAGCTTTCACTCAAAGGAGAAAGCAAAGTGCGAGCTGGAGACGCTGTTGGACGAGGCTCAGAGATGTTTGGATACGGGGTGTTGGTGTTGGCGTGGGACTGCTCGTACCCGCGCTGCTGCCGGCGGCGACTGTGCTGCAGCGTGATAAGCAACGCTGGGAAGAAGAAACTTCAGAGAAAAAAAGGCAACTTTTGCCTCCAGGTCTGCATCTTGCAGTCCCTGAGCACACAGTAAATTCTGCTGGGGGAAGCGTTGCCATCCAGCTGCTGCATTGACAGGCACAGGAGGGCTGGAAAGGCACTGGGTGGAGCTCTGCATGTTTACCACTATTTATCCTTTGTATTTTCCTGGTGGCAAGAGGCTCTGGGTGTTGAACAGCCCTTGTGCAAGGGGGAGCGCACACATGAGAAGGCAGATTTCTCCCAAAAACATAAAAGTGAAAAATAATAGAGATTACAGATATATATTGCTGGACAAGGGCTCACCCTAAACAGCTATCTATAATTATACAGTGATTTAATTCCAGACCCAAATGATGAACTGACAAATTTCACAGCCCAGTTTCTATCCTGGAGCCACCTCCCTGCTCACTGAAGCTCATTTTTTGGGGGAGATTTTGGAGGAAAATGAGCTCTTCCCCCTCAGATCTCCCTGGGGAGTGCTCCCACGATGCAATCGCTCACTCGCAGCATCCCTGACACAGAAGTACAAACAGCGACATTTCCCAATATCAAACGGGGAGCGGAGGGGAGTTGCTAAGATCAGGCTCTGCTCTGATCTAACTTGCATCTTGCCAGTTTAAAATCTTAATTGAAATGCTACTTGAAAGCCTCCTGAGCACAGGGAGGGAAGATAAACCCAGGCAGTCGGCCCGAATGCCAGAGCAAGGGGAAGGAAAGCCAAAGTGCCGTGTTTTTCTGAAAATATCATTTTGAGCTGCCTGTTGCTGGCAGAGGAATGACACGTTCCTTCTCCAGAGAGGGACAGGAGGGAGAGGAAAATCATCTTGCAATCTCAGTGTGAGTAGCGAGTATCAGCTGGGCAGCAGTGCTTCCCTCGCCTGCTGCCTCCCTCAGAAATTTGGGAAGAGGGAGGGTAAAAAGAGAAGGCAGCAGACCACCACGTTTGAGCAAAGCTGGGCCTGAAGGTCTCTCTCCGCCCACACCAGCTCCCTGAAAGGCCTGTTATTCAGCCAGGCAGCTCCTGGGAGCATGTGGGAGAGGGATGGGGGGAAACCCCGAAACTGGTCAGAAACCGACTAGCTGTTAATTACACTTTGCAACATCTGCTACTTGTGACTATTTGTTTTAGCATTTCTATTTTATACATTGAAACACTGATTTTTTGTTGTCTGGAGCTACTGAGCCGCCTTGAAAAAGAGCTATTGCTCAGCAGCAGTAGCGGAGTAAGTGTGACCGGAGCACTGCAGCACACCGACACCACGGCAAGGACCACTCCAAGGCTACGGCAGCCCGGCTGCTGCTTTTTTAGTGATTTGGTTATTTGGGCACCGCAGACAAACCGCTTGTTCATTTGGGAACAACAGAGCTTAAAAAACAAACGAGGTGTTAAAAGGAGGGAGCTCAAAGCCGGGCTTTCATCTGCAGGCTTCGGTGCGGCTTTGATGGGGCTGGGAGAACAGCTCTGTTCTCAGGGGGATAATAATTATGGTTTTGGCTTTGAGAAGTCCGGTGGGTTGGATCTTCACAGGCTCTCGGTGCTCCCCTCCCCGCCTCCTCGCATTTCGACTTCAAAGCAGAAGGGAAGAAGCCCCGAACAGCATCATTTTGTTGATCAAAACCCTGCACTAAACACTGGCCCCGATGAAGAAACCAGAGAGGAGCTTTTCGTTAGCGGCAGATGAAAAGGACACCTCGCCCGGGCTCGGCCGCAGCCGCTCCATCCCGGACAGCGATATTTCCCCGGCTAAGGAGCCGCGCACACCCCCGGCCGCGGCCGCGGGCAGAGGCGGGCAGAGTACCTTGCTCAGGGCACTGGCATTTAGAAGAAAATGGTTTTCTTTCATCTGTCCAAGTAAATCTCTTTAGAACACTTGTGAGCCTGATTGCTGCCAATTTCCGCTGCTGAATGCAGCCATTCGGAGGGAAGGCATTAGGACGAAGAGATGCTCATAACATTTCAAATGAAGCAGTTTCTTTCCTTTTTTTTCCCCCATCCCACCTCGGGCTGTGTCTCTTTCACCGTTTGGGTATTCGTTCTTTGAGAACAAGAGATATTTCTCTGCTTGAGCTCTCTGCTCTGCAGTCCCTGCCCAGACACGAAGGCACTTCTGCTTGGAGGGATGAGTCCCCTTTGCAGCTGGGCACCATATAAATATATAAATATAGAATCATAGAACCATAGGGTGGTTTGGGTCAGACGGACCTTAAAGCCCATCTCATTCCACCCCTGCCACGGGCAGGGACACCTTCCACTATCCCAGGTTGCTCCACGCCCCATCCAACCTGGCCTTGGACACAGCCAGGGATGGGGCAGCCACAGCTTCTCTGGGCAATCACCTGCTGCCCACGCTGTGGGATGAACCCAGGACACGGGGAGTTTCTGGGCTGTGCACATGTCCAGCTCCTGTCCAGCCTCTCATCCAGCAGCTCACCCAAATTTTTCTTGGCAGGACTGCTCTCCATCCCTTCATTCCTAGGCTGTATCGGTACCAGGGGGTTGCCCTAGCCCAGGTGCAGCATCAGCCTTGTTAAACCTCAGGAGATTCCCGTGGGTTACTGCTTGACTGTACTCTGTGCCATACACACTGTAATATATCTATATAGAGAGAGAGAGTGTAGAGGACTTGGAGCATCTCCTGGTGGTGCTGTGCAGAGCCGGAGTCGCTCGGGGTGTGTACCAGCGCCAGGCTACAACCATTTTCCGCTCATCATTCTGTGCCTGAATATTGCCACACATATGTTATGAAAAATTACCCGCTGCTCAGAGAGCTCCAAGATACAATAAGATTCACATCAACATTAATGAACCCCTGTCTCTCTTGCGAGAGAAAGCTAATGTAATAACAGCGTTATATTCGGCAAACAAATGCTTGAGACAATTTTTTTTAAGCACCAGACAGTAAACAGGACCGAAAATATCCTCATGAATTACAAGAGTCTGAAATCCTCTACTGAGAAATTAATTTAATGGCAGTAAATACTAGAACAATTTCCCCCATGTGAAAAGCCACCGCCACATTCAGTTAAAAAGCTTCATTTAAGCAGCACGTGGGCACCCACGAGGGCAGGGAAACGTATTTCATCACCTAATGGTCCTTTGGAAAAGGCTTTGTCCCTCCTGTGCTGGCACTTGGTGATGGATGTGCCTTCCCCCGTGGAAAGATCAGAGAAAGGAAGAGGAAGAACAAGCTGGAGGGACTCAGAAGGAGAAAAACATCCAAACAACCTAACAATTTGGGAACAAACTCAGGTTCAGGGAAATTCTTAAAATTTAGCCTCTCTGACCAAACCCCAGACATTTCCAGGCGCCCCCTTTTTCATCTGCTGCAGAAGAAAGGGTTGGTAATTCCCACTGATTTTTGGATGCGGCTTCATACCCTGGAGGGGCCTCGTCTCTGAGAAGCAGCATCTGCCCAGATCGCCGATCAGCGCCTGCCTCCTCCGGCCGTAATGAGATCTGGGAGCGGCTGGAGGAGCCGGCGCGCCGGCCTTTGGGGAGCAAACGGGCTTTGAAAAGAATTATGTTAATCAGAGTAGCCTTCTCCCCGCATCTGTTCAGCTGTTATTCCGGGCAAAATTAATAGGTCTAAGGAAAGATCCAATCATAGTGACAATCTGGTCTGCGCAGCGGGAGGTTTTATAAAGGAGCCGAACTGCGGCTCATTGAAAACACTTAAAGTAATTAGTTACAGGGCTACTCACTTTCTTTCCTTTTAATAGTAATAATGGTTATTAATGTTTACAAATTACAGCGCCTTGCTGCAAATGAAAGAATGGCTGGAGCGGTTGCCCAGGGAAAACGGGCGCTCCGAAATTCAGCCTGTGCTCTCCCTTGGAGACGGATTCTCTTCCCCCAGTCCATGATGCCACTGGGGACGGGCTCCCTCTGCCAGGCTGTGGGCATGCCATGACCAAGCACTCACAAATACAAGTTGGTTCCATGCCCAAACAGGGGTTTGGCACCAAGGGATGACGGTGTGGCCACCCCTTGCGAGCGGGCACTGTGCTCTCACGTGCCAAGCACCAGGGAAGGCAGGGAGAGAATCACTCTGATGATAAATATGTAGGAGAAGCTCAAATCAACCTGAACTTTAGAAAAGAAGAAAGATAATTAAAATATAAATAGACATGTTTGTTTCAAAGATTGATGGCAAGCACTCGATTCAGCCTGAAGATTAATCAGGGAAGTATAATTATGCCTTTGCACAAAAAACCCTGTTAAGCCCCCTCCCTGCCCCAAACAGCAGAGGAAGGAGGTGGGTGATGCTGCCAAACCACACATGAAGCTGAAGCTTGAAGGACAGTCCCTCAGCATAGGGACAATGCCCTGCCGGGGCTGACACCTTTGCTCCACTCCATGGGTTTGACAGCAGCTTCCCTCATTTGCCCAGACATGCTTCATTTTCACAAACTGTGAAACTCTAATGTGGGATTTCCTTGTATCCTTGTCCCCCGCCACACTGCCAAAGCCATTTGTGGGGATGCAAGGCATTGTCCCAGCAAGAAGACATTTTCTCTGTTCTTCTCCTTGCCTTGTAGCCTCTGCAGATTCCCCAAGGACATTTCAAGTTGTAATTATGATGCTATATGTTATTCCCAAGCTCATGTGACCGGCTCATCACGTGGGGGGTGCTGCTCAGTGAAGCTTCTCCGTAACCCCGTTACACCCGGGGGCTCTGGGGACGGAGGCGGGAGGTGGCTGTAGCACCCTCAGCCTCGCACTCCTCCCCAGCAAGGGATCACACGGCCAGGCCAAGGCGAGAGATTGATTTGTGGGAAGCTGTGCTCACGTGTCTCAAGCCATGTGTGACGAGTACAAAGATTTGTTTGACATCTTTTCCACGCAAGGTCAAGTTGTACTCTGCCACTGCTGACTCAGGCAGTGGGGATGCTGCGGAGCTCCTGTGAGGGTGGGATGCTGTCTCAGCATGCCCAGCCACCAAAGACACAATGTTTCCCTCTGTGCCTTTTCCAGCTGTGCAACTTCAGCCCAGCTGATCTCACCAGGTGGGTGCCTTGGCAGTAATGCATGGGGTGTACCTGCTTCCACCAGTGCCCTCTCTGCCAGACTCTTCAGTGCTTCCCCCACTGTATTTAAGTTACCCTGTTGTGTTTGCTCAGAACTGGGAGAGATTTCCACCTGGTGTCCCTTGGAATAAGACATCAGAGCACTGTGTGCCAAATGGAAACACAGGAAGAAGAAATTCTATGCAAGACGCAAATGTCTTCACAGCCTTCAAGTTGCTCCCTGTTACTGGTTCTTGCTCTGAGGCTGTTTTGCTGCCCCAGGCTGTGCATCAGACACTCACCCCACGGGTCTCTCATTTACTGGCAGGTCCAAGGTCCCAAGGGAGCTCCCCATCATAAGGCAAAGCACGTCCTCAGCTCCTTGCATGTGCCAGCTGGGAGATGGGTCTCTGCTCTTCACATTATTTACTTTTTATAGACAAAGCTGTGACCCTGGACTCCTTTTTAAAGCTTATCTATCATGTACGTCTCTCCTCTCCCTCTCAGCATCATGCTGAGAGGAGGATGTTGTGTGTGGAGAGATGCAGGACTTATCCTGCAGCATCAGTGCTGAGGATGGACTGGCACCCAGGAATCGCCCCCGCCCTTCCCAGTGCAGGCAGCAGTGGGACCAAGGTTCCCACACCCCTCCCTACAGAACGCAGGAGATGAGCAAACACAAAGCAAGGGATGGTGGGAATTTTTGCATGGGAATCAAAAAGAACAAGCTGTCATTGACTACTGAGCGAAGTCAGGGTGCCTTGAGTGCAGTACATTGAGTGCTTTATTTAGAGTATCTGGAGAGAGAACAGGTAAAATAACTGAGTTCAGGGATGAGGCCACGATTCCCCTGGTTTCGGAGAGCTGAGACTCTCCATATGAGAGGTCAAAGTGATTTTCATGAATCAGAATAGTGGTGACAGATGGTCTCCTCTCAGCTGGAAAAAGAGGACTGAAAAAGCTCTTTCCCCCCCTTTTAAATGGCTCTCCATCTCCAGGAGAGCCCACGTCATTCCTGGGCCTTCAGCACTCACACCACACCTGGGCAGCCTGATGGGACCCTGTGGTCCTCGAAGGGTGGCTGTTGCAAAGAGGGAGCTGCTGTGCTCCCCCTCCTCTCCTGCTGCCTCTGTGGTGCCGGGGTCTGGACATGATGGGGCATCATTATTCGTATACACACATATATATTATATATGTATATATACACAGACACGTATTATATATGTATATATACACACAGGCAACGTGACAGGCAGCTCCTACACCAAATAGAGGGAAGGCAGTTCCTCCTCCACCCCCACTGAGACACCAGCTCATGTGGTAATCTGTCATTATCTTCTCTTCTTTCCTCTCTGACCAAACCTCAGAGCCACTCTGTCTCTGCAAAGAATGGGACATAAACGCTGCAGGGTCCTGAGGCAGATCCCTGCTTTGTTTGGTTTTTTCTTCTCCATGCACAAGGATGTTGGAAAACAAAGTTAGACATAAAATCCCCTAAATTATTTGATGAAGAAAAAGGCCTGAGTGTGTGTGCCAGGCAGCTTTTAGGGGAGAGGAGAGAGAGGCAGCCCAAAAGCTACTGCTGAGCATATTAAAGAATGGCATTATCAAGTGGAAAAGACAAGACATGTATATAATGCATAAGTAGTGTTTGCTGCTTCTCCAAACAACTCATAGATCACCAGGACACCAGCTCCTAGGAAGAGCAGAAAGGAAAAGAGAGAGGAATGCACGATAGCATCAGAAGAGACGTGTCTGCTGCTGAGGAATGGAAAAAGCCCCAGCCAAAGCCTGGGATCTAGACAGGACTTGGCAATGCCCGCAGGTCTGGGGAGATCTGGAGGAAACTGGCACTCAGGAACCCATGAGCCCCGTGCCTGACTGAGCTGTCCCCCGCCTGCCAGCATGGGTGTCCCCAGTACCACCCGCGGTGCCAGCCCTGAGTGACGAATGGGGCCTGACAGGGCGGCGTCAATCTGCGGATGGAGTGACCTTCAGTCGTACAGGGATGTTTTCAACAACTCATAAGCGTAAGGAAGGTTCATTTGCGTTCTCATTTAGCATATTAAAAGGGTATTATTGTTACAAACCAGAAACCTAAATGAGCCCCTGGTTGCAGCTTTGGATGAGGCTTTAGACTAAAGGTGCAGGGCAGTGATTAACACGTGGCACAAAATATTTATGCTTCACAAACGAGGCCAGACATGCTATCCCTCATGATTAGCGATGGAAGGGCCATAATGCAGCTGTGCAGAGCAGAGGCAGAAGGCACTGGGGAACACACATGGCTGTGGTGGCCCTGGACTGGGTCCCCCCGTTTCCATGATCCAGCTGTTCGGAGAAGCTGCTGTTCACAAATGCAATGGCTCAGCGTGTACCCCAGACCCTGAAGGGCCATCCTGCTCCTTCTGCCTTTACCAGGGCCTTCTTATTACTGGCAGATTTGTAAGACCCTCCTTTGTCAATGAAAGAGTTGTGCAATTTCCTCTCTTGCCTCCTGCTCCGAGCTGTGAACCATTCCCTTGTGCTACTTCTAGACAGAGAAGGGGAGAAAGGAGATGGGAAAGGTCCTGCTGGTGCAGCCTAGTGGGGAAATGAGATTGTTATTATTTGTGGGCTGAGATGCTACTTGCAGACCTCCAGGCTGTCTGAGTGCCTCTGACGGGAGGTGACCGGAGGTGGCTGTCCCCAGCTTGTGCCACTTCAAAACATGCTGGCACCTCTGGCTCCTCTCCCTCCTCAAACACAAGGGCACCACAGCAGCGAAGCCTTGGGAAGCTCCTGTCATGGAGAAATCAGTCACTTTAATTACCCCTTGCACTGCATTTATCTCCATGAAAGGTCCCTGGCTCCTTCAGCGCTGACTGGCAGGGGGAGCAGAAAGGAGCAGCAATGATCTATATGTTTGTTTATTTATTTCAGTGGCACCAGCACAGAACAGGGGCCTCCTGCACCCCAGGCTTTTCCTATGGCTCACAAGCTTCCAAACTCTGCTCCCCCAACAGACAGAGGGGCTGCTCCAGGAGCCTGGTCAGAAGGTGGGGTGGGGTAAGCAGATCTAGCAACTGGCACCGGGGCAAACACTCCCCTGCTTTGAGGGAAGAGAGAACAAAGAGGAGCTACGTGCCCAGAAAGCAGGAGGAGAGGCAGGGAGAGGGTAGGGAGGGCAGCATGGCTGTGTCCCTGTCCCCAGAGTGCCGCTGTCTGTGTCAGCCCCAGCAGCTGAAGCACTTTCTGCTGTGACAGGGTTTTTTCTGTGATTGACCCCAATTACAGGAGTCAGCCCGCACGGACTGAGCGCGTCACCGGTGTCAGCCCAGCAGCTGCTCGGAGCCTGGAAATGCGGCTGCCCGAATCCATACAAAATGAAGGGCAGGAGCTGGGGTTAAGGGCAGCTGGCATGGTGGTGGATGCTGACAGTGGCGCAGCATCCCTGGGAGAGCCTGGCTCATACAGAGACCCCACGTCACCTCCCAGGGACCCCAGGCACCCCCCAGTACTGCCCTGTCCACTCACACTTGCTAGGAGCTGCCCACAGTTTGTTTACAGCTTTTCCATTCTTTCCATGCAGTTTTATTACTGGCACAGCAACATCACAAAAGCAGAAAACCAGAGCTTGAGTCTTTGGGAGCATTGCAGACCCCACACCCCACAGCGTGGTCAGGTCCAGCTCCAATGCCCACCTGCTGTGCTCTGTGCATGGTGAGGGATGCTGGGAATAGCCATGGCACAGGTGGGAAGCCTGGCTTTGCTTCCCAGTTTGACCACTGCCAGCAGCGCCCAGGCCAGGCTGGGGCTGGGGCTGGGGCAGGAGTGTGCTGCCAGCTCCAGCATGGAGCACAGTGTATCCGCCTGCTCCTCACCTGGTGTAAGGAACAGGAGGAGGAAGTGCTTTTTTATTCATTTCAAGTTTTCTGTGGAGCATTTAGGAGCACAGGTTGCAGGAGATCAGCAAGCTGCTCCCTGGACAACTGCTCACAAACAGGTGTTTGTGTTTAGACTCGCTGTTTACGTGCAAGAAGTTTCAAGACCCCCAAACCACTGTCTCCAGGAGGCTCTGCCTGGACAGGGATTATGAGTAACGGGAACCAGCTGTTCTGACTCAAAACATCTCACTCTGGAGCCCCAAACCCAGCACCTTTGTCTGTTTTCCCCAACAGCAAAGGACAATAACAAAGGGGTTTATAAATGTTCAAGGGTAAATACACTTTCCCAGATTGTGTTTCATGTCAATGACCTTGGAGAGAGGCAAAGAACTTGTTATAGAGCACAGAGACACAAAACCTGAAATAACACCCATGCAACCAACTTTCACCATGCCGAGGATCTGCCTGCATTTCTGGCTGGAGCAAGAGCTCCTTGACATAGGCAAAACCACCTCACTCGGCAGCTGACACATTCTCTGCCTTGTTTTTACTACAGTCACTCCTTGGGCTTCTAAGCACTTCAAGAGCACGTGATGTGTGCTCATGGACTAAAGACTTGCACCAGGTAACTAAACCACTGACCAAACAACCAAACCAATGACATTTCTGCTGCATTAACAGGGAAATAAACCCAGGTCCCAGCTGAAGGCTTTGGAGGAACATCACATCGCATTCAGCTCTGGGGAAGCCCCTCCAGGACATAAATAACTTCACTTTCCCCCAGGAAGGCAGCCTCACCACTCCCCTAGTTAGCCACCTGCCCACACCTGGGCCCAGCTGTTCTTTCACCATGCTGGAAGCTCACACAACTTCTGCTTCCCCATCCCCCTTGTCCTGCTGTTCCTCCTGGCTGGGAATGCCCACACCACTCCACCTGTGTTCACTGGAATTGTGCTGTGCTCAAAGACCCACTTCTGTTATTATTTCATTCCACCGTTATTAATACCCGATTTAATTCCATTTGTTCCATTTTACAGCTTGTCTCCTGCAATTGCCTGGCTTTAGAAATAGTTTTATCTGAGCAGGTGAGGCAGATTATAAATAAATGTTGTACCACACTTTGTATCTTAAGCAAATTTGAAACTTCCCTGATTAGGTACTTTCACTGGAGAACCTCGTTCTGTCAGATAATTGCAACCTCGGTTCTTTATCCTCCCCTTTTGTTCTCTTCCCCCCTTGGCAAAGCTGCAATCTTGCACGAGAACATCAGCAGACAAAACCCTTGAAAATAACTCTTCAGAAGAAATCTCATTTACTTTTTAATCTGGTTCGGAAATTTGCCAGCAAAATTTCCCTGCGACAAGCAGAGCCATTTATTCCCAGTTATCATACTGGCCAGATCCTCACTCCCAACCCAGGGAATGCAGTGGGACAGCAGAGTGTGCAGAGAGATGGAAACAGAAATCTTGATATATTATTTATTTGATATAATCTTCCTCCCAGTAAGATCAGTGAGCACAGGACAAAGGGATGACCTTATCCATTCCAGCTGCCAATGCTGAAAGGCCACACAGATACTGAGTCTCATTCCACTCACATTGGTAGGTTTTCCTTTATTTCTTTATCTACAGGAACACATGCCTGTATAATACACTTGTATTTAACATTCCTGGGGGGAAAGAGCTGATTCCTCTTGTTTCCTCCTGGACAAGGAGAATTTCACTGCATTAGTGACTTGAGAATCCTTTTGCCAGTGACAGCCATGGGACAGTTCTGCTCCATGAAGCCGTTATGGATTTGTTTAATAATGTGGCTAATGAGTGTCCCCCACAAGGCCCATGAATTTGTTCTGTGTGGCATCTTCAGGGGCAAAGCAGAGGGAGGGCCCACATGTTCCAGCACACGGAATGCCCTGGTTCCCAGTGAAATCTTTAGACTGAAGCTGGTGAGGTCTAGAGTGACGTGGGATCTGCTGTCACTCTACCACAAAATAATCCTTGTTCCCCCCTTTTTCCTTACAGTCTGGTGTAATCTAACTGCAGGGATCAGGGGGCTCCTGCTTGGTGTCTGTCCTCTCCTGGCCACCCCTCTGTGCACTGCTGGCCACTGCCCTGGCAGCCTGGGGATCTCCCAGCCTGCAGCTTCTCTCCGTCAGGCAGATTCCCCGGCTGAGCCCAGCGCAGGCGCCGAAGTTTCTGCATAAAAGTTTCCGTCTCTCACTTTTCCTTCTTGGAACGATGCCTCCTGTGGGAAGTGTAAATACAGAAAGATGACAACGTGTGCATTAGCGCTCGTTAGAATGTCATCATTATATCCTGCAAAGTGTCTGCTGAAGGGATCCCTGAAGGACACTTAGAGATGGAGCAGCTGCTCCGGATTTGTTCCAGCTCACATCTCAAAGAAAATGACATTGAGATGAATACGGCATCGCGAGTGTCTTCGGAGCAGAGTGGGGGAAGAGAGGGGTGATCGCCAGCAGCCTTAGGGCCAGGATGGACCTCAGCAGGTTCCCCCCTCCTGCCTTCTGCCTTTTTAACATGAGTGGTGTGCTGAGGGTCCCCACAGATGAGGGCTGAGATGGAGGGATGTGTGCCCCATCCGCCTTCCAGTTCCAGTGCAGGCAGTGGATTCACTGCGGCGGGGGAAGTTTGGATTCTTTGGAGGGAAAACCCAAAACACCATCCAGATGTCTAGAAGATAACATACACCTTACCAAACTCTCAGGTGTATTTTAAGCAGGATTGTCATCTGCTGGAATCAAAACAACCTCACTTATTTCTTCAGTGGAGTGAGGAGGTTTGTACAACAAAAGCTTCGCTGGCACCGGACCCAGGATGGTACCAGGCTCCAGCCTGCCTTTGATGGCCTGATGCCAGGGGAGAGGGGGACACAGGACTGACATTTCTGTGTGACAGCCTCCCCCTGTTTGTCTTCGGAGAGGCAGTCTTGAAGTCGAAATGCAAACAGTCCCGAGGGGGCTTGCTGAAGGAATGAGAAAGGTTAAGACCTGTGGTTGACCACAAGAATATCCAGATTATTACATTGCTGGGAGCTCTCACACTCTTTCCCTGTATATCTGCCCAAAAAATAAAGAAAAAAAGCATTGTTTTCAATTCCCCTGTCTCCCAGGAGCTCCCACCATGTCAAGTAACAAAGCCACAGAGTTTCTTCACTTGACAGCAGCAAACAGCTCCTTCCCCAGGAGCAGTGTTAGGGCTGGAGGGGGACCCCTCCTGTGCAGGGGGCACAAGGGCCTCTCCATGCCAGACAATACTTGGGGAGCTTGCAGAGACCAGGTCATATTGGCATTCAGGTGTGTAGGTCCCAGCCCAATTAATATTTTTTAATCTCATCTGCCAAAAGTTCAGCCTGCCTTGAGCATGTCCTTCTGCTTCCTTGTGTCATCAGCTGTCCAGCTGCTCAGGAACTGCACATCAGCAAGCTGGGTGTGCTTTGGGACAGAGGCACATCTCCTGAAGGCATCTCCCTGTGGCCTGGCTGGGCTGATGTGGGGTCCTTTGTGCCCACAGCCCTGATATCCTTGCCTGGTGTCCGCAGTGAGTGGCAGGTCAGGGGACAGTGTGGCTGGGGCAGATAAAACACCATGGAACCACCAGGACATGGAAGAGTTTGTTTCACCTTCTGCTGGAAGAGTCTCCCTGAAATGGAAAGGAATGGGCTGGGAGTGAAATACCACTGCCACAGGTGGCACTTGCGGAGGCAGAGGGAGGGACAACAAGGGCTGCCAGGAGATGGAACAGAGATGGTGCCAAGCAGCTGCTGCAGTGATGAATTTACTGCAAAATTGTGTCACTCTGGGAGGAGGAAAATAGCCAGAGCCAGCTAATAATTTTTTGGGAAACCAGAAAATTTCTATTTTATCAGTTCAGAATCTGCTTTGGAGAACTGAAGGAGTGTGGAGTGACTCATGTCAGTGCTGGCACAGGTGCTCCAGGGTTGTGTACTTGGGCCAGGACCCTCAGGTGCCACCACAATGCAGATGCCTGTGACAGCTGCAGCTGCCCTGTGCTGCATGTGGCACACCAGAGGAGTGTTGGCCATCCGGGAAGGAGGGCTCAGTGTCAGCATTTCACCCCTCTCTGAGACCTGCTGGAAGCTCTACAGAGCTCCATTTCTCTGGGTGACAGACTGCTCCCTTCAAACCTGAGCTGTGGGTAACCCTTTTCATTGCTAAATCAGCCATGTTCACTGGACAAATATTTCAAATATACAGAAGTAGGTGTACTACATATTACATACGGTATTTTATATCATAGAATGTATATTTATGTGCTCTGAGCTGGGAATCAGGTGCTTCACAATCACTGTGGAAGAAGTTCCCCTTCCAACAGGCGCTTCCAGCCATCAAAACATTGGGTTTCCCAGCTGACATCCACCATTTAACAAATTTCAAGTGAAAAATCTATTTCAGAATGAAATGTTGCCATGCTGCAGCCCAGCAGGGCTGAAACGTTTCAATCCTGCTGCTGCATCTCTTCCTCCTGTCCCATTTTCTGCCTGAACGTGAGATGACTGAGGCAATGGAGGGATGCAGTGGGTGCCAGCCCGGCTCTGACCTGACCTGCTCTGACCTGCTGAGGCCACCATGCTGTCCCCAAGGGGGGCATGTCCCCACTGCTGCAGAGAGAGATGGGGAGTGTGCGAGAGGAACGGCTGGGGCACGGGCCAGTGCCAAGGTACCAATACAAGGGATGCAACTCCCAGCACAACTCAGTGAAGATGCAAGAAAACTGCCCAGATGGCTGTTTTGTTGGAAACAAGCCTCGTTTGGGGTTTTTGTAATGATTAGGAACTAGTTTAAGCTAAAAGAGCTGGAATAAGAACAGATGAAAGGCACAATCTGCCGAGCTTTATGGCATCCCCGAGCTGGGTGCCGAGCACGCCCACAGTGACTTACAGCACAGCTGACAAACAGCAACTTGTTAAGCTGCGGTGGCTGGATGATACATCTGAGACTTAAAAGCACAAACAGAGATTCATACCAGCCCGCCTGAACCCAACGCAATTCCCCATATAGGCAAGGCCTCCTCTTCCATCCTCCCTGCCTGTATATAATGCTGACAGAGCGGCTCCCTCTCCACCAAAAATCTCTCTGGCATCAAACCCAGTGATTTTTATCCTGATTTTTTAAAGCATATGCCTGACTCGGCACCTGCAGCCTCCTCTCTATGCAGCAGAGTTGCCACCTCCCCAAATAGCTGTAATTTCTTTTTAGTTCAATTATTTCTGCCCCATATTGTTTGCAACAGCTGAAGCCAATGATGCTGTTCACATACAACATACTCTGTGTCTTTGCTTTGTGAAATACTAACACTACAATGGTCTGAAGTCACAGAATCATAACCCATTAATAGCTTTCTTCATTTTGGCTGCAGAAGATGGCAGAATAATTCTTTTTTTAAACAAATGTGTGGATTGCAATGAAGCTGGGTCTCTGGCAACTTTTGCATTAAATCTGCATTTACCTGTGCAGATACACTTGGCTTTATTGCTTTGTTTCTGGTTTATTTGCAAAAATATGTTTTCTTCTGCATTTTTCCAAAGCACTGCCATGGCCAGGTTGAGGACTAAGAACAAGGAGACACATCTCAAACTCCAGGTCTAACTTCCTATTCCCAGAGTGTTTGAGAGGAGCTAGAATGGGGTAGTTCCCAGGGGGAGTCCTGCTCCCCACATCCCCATTACACTATTTTTTGGGACTTCTTCTGAGGCTCCATAGAGTCATGCTTGCACCTTCTTTTCTTAGTAAGGAGGAGGCCTTTTTTTAAGGCTTTCTGGCAAATTTACATATCCCTCCTCCTCTCCTTCCATGCTTAAGCTCCAGAAATACAATAAATATTTCACTTTCAAATCTAGATTCATTAAAGGATGCCCAGGAGGGAGAAATAATAAGATATCACTTTACAGCCCAAATAAAGCACAGAAAGACACAGCCTATAATGTATATTTCAGGCTTTAGGTTGAGATAACTCAGACATTGCTCCTGGTTAAGAAACACGGATGGTGCTGTGTCAGCACCTTGGCTGAAAAAGCAGCTTCTTGTAACATTTTATGCCTTTTGGGAATGCCTCCCCGTGATCCTCTGGGGTTGCAAGAAGCAGCCCAGAGCAGCAGTCCCTGCACTGGGGGAGAGCTGGGATGCTCCCCTGCCTCATCCCTCCATCCTGCACCATGCCAAGGAAACTAGACCTCCGAATTAGACCCAAAGGGTCTTCTTGGGTGCAAGCGGCAGAGACCCCGCCTTCCCCAAGACTTGCCATGGGCATCATCATGCCTCAGCTTCAGCCACCAAACCCCAGTGGAGCAGGACACGCTGCAGATCCCGAGTGAGCAGCGCGATGCTCTCAGCCAGTGCCTCCCCTCCTGGCACAGCTACAGGACTCACCACTGCTGCTTCCCCACACCATCCATCCACCCAGCGCTGCAACGCTCACATCAGCCCCGCAGTTTTGCAAGAGAGCAAAAAAGCAACGTGGGGTGGGAAGGGACAGGGGAGATCCACAGGGATGCGCTGCAAGGGAAACACTGGTAGCGGGGGTTTCTTGCCGTGATTGTTACTCTCCCACGTATACTCCTGGCTAATCCAGTAATCTCTTATTTATGTGCAGCCTAATTAAGGCTGTGAGTAGCTTGATCTTTGTTTACTTAAGTGCATAGCAGAAGATTGCCAAGACGAAATGAAATCAGCTCCAGGCAGGCAGGGCTGTGCGCTCGGGATGGCGCGGAACAGCACCGCCTCTCCGGATGGGATCACAGAGGCTGTTGCATCACACGCCCTGGTGCTAATTCAAGCTTATCTAATAAAGATTCAGATAAACCAGACCAAACCAAACCCAGCGAAGGCTGAAAGAAGCTAATGGGATGTGATTAGTGCTTGTCTGCCTCCGCTGCTGCTGCTACCAGCAGGACCTCACATCCCCAGCCTTGCTTAGGAGTGGGGCTGTGCAGGGAACAAACACCATGCGCAGGGGGCGGGGAGAGACTAACGTGGTTTTAAATCTCATCCCTATAAAATAAACCCGTTAATGGGCCGATACCCTGCTGGAATCACGACACAGACACCTGCGATCTGCTGTTTGAGATCAGCCTCTGCTCTCCCTCCCACCACTCCCCATCCGTGCTGGCTCCAGGGGAGCTTTGCTGGGCTTGCACCAGGGTTCCAGGAGGGCTGGATCCGGCTTCTCCTCCCTCACCCCACGGGCTAATCTGTTCTGGCCAGCACAGGAAACCTGAATTCCATGAATTACTGCAGGGGACTCGATGGGACGATGCACGTGAGTAGCTGTGCACCAACAGGAACAAGGGGGTTGCAAGTTGCCTCTTGTGATTTACACCGACACCAGGGAAATGGGTGAAGTAACCACTCATGTGGGTTCCCATTTACTCAGCTACTCTGTCTTAAAGGGGAACATGGATAATGTCACCTTTTCAGAGCGTCGCAGATGAAATGTGCTCACAGCATTGCATACATTATGATTTTTACACTTACCACACTGGGAGCTTCTTCTCCTCCCATCAACTCACAGAGCAGATCCCACAAGCTGAGCCAGCTAACGAGACTATTACATTCGCAATGTGCACTGCCACCCTACATCTTCCAAACCCTCTCCAAATGGATCTGTTTGGACCCATTTTAAATATAAATATTGCTGGGTTCTGTGCTAAATGTGTACGCAATGCGTTTTACGAAACCTTTAACAAATTCTGTGCAGAAGAATATGTTTTCCCATATGGGCTGCTTAAAGAAAGGCAGATGTGAGGCAATCCAAATCCCTCATATGCTTCTCCTCCTTCTCCCTTTCCTTTTGGCAAACTAAGTCAGGCAAAGACAAATATTGTATCAAAGAGTTATGGAAATAAACATGAATGTAGCTCAAGGGCACAAGTAAGTTTCTGGAATATTTTCTCTGTGCAATTAATAGGTAGCATTGCGGGGGGAGCACGAGTACCCAAAATATGCCCGAGGAAGCTAATTTTATTGTGCAGACGGTACTCTGGGATCCGCAGAGTGAGCTGCGTTAAGCAACATTAGTCAGGATACTCTTAATAGGCTGCAGAGAAAGATGAGGAAACGTGTCAGAAGTTGAGGGCGAGCAGGTAACACCGAGCTGCAGGGAGGTTGAGCTGGGACACGGGGACAGGCCTGCTGCAAGCTAGGGGACAAGATGTGGGAGCCACATTAGGGACTCAGGTGTGAGGGGCTGGTCAGCCCTCTGGAGCAGGCTTCAGAAGCCTCTGGAGGTGGCACTGCCTGTCCTGGAACCCGCTCCTGGGAAGGATGCTCTGGGACAACTGCCAGCCTTGCCATGCATTCTGCAGACGCAGGAACTCTGTGGCCGGTGAAGCGTGCGCTGTGTGGGAACTGCTCATCCTGTGCCCAGGGCCATGTAAAAACAGATGGCAGAGAATACCCCCACAGATAAATCAGTGGTGTTCTGCACTCTGTCCGTGGTCATGCCCTGGCGCCCTGTTCCCATGGGATGGGCACACGGGGTCCCACAGCTGAACCCACTGCTGAGGAGAAACAGGAGGCCAAACACCAGCATCAAGCTGTATCTCACTACAAACCCCATTTCTTACAAGAAGAAAAAGAAATAAATATCTAGTTCTTCTGCCAGGTTCCTCAGTTCATTAAATAACCTGCAAACATTAAACCAGATGTTGTGTTTTATCGCTTGACTCAGATCATTATGACTTTATTTCTGATGGGCCTGGAATAAATGAAATGCAGTTATAAAGGTTATTTAACTATTAAAACAACTATTAATTAAAGTTTGCCAAGTCCTGGGGGCCCTGAGGACAAGAGGCAGCTAGGTAAATGTCAGTTATTATTTAATAAGTCCTTGTTGTTGAAATACGTGGCACGTGAGCTGCATCCCCAGCAGGAGCTGGGAGCTTGCAGATCCCTGTTATAAATATTTTGCCCGGTGTTTGCACGGCAGAGGAAAGGTGGGAGGTGATTTAGTGCCAGGGTCGATACTGCCAGGGACTGAGGGCTCAGTGAGCAGAGGAAAAAGAGCTGCAGGGCAGATGCCCAGCAGAACTCAGCTCCCCGAGGGGCTCAGGTGAGTGGGAGAGAGGGAGAGGCTCACAGGGGCCTCATTCCCTGTCCTGGGATGAGCGGTGACATGGATGGCACCGACCATTTGCACATCGGTGCTCGTGCTTTGGGCTGCGCTCACCTCGCCGCTCGCTCCTGCCCTCTCCAGCCTGGGAACGCTGTGGGTCGGGGCTCTCTTGTGTTTTCTGCCTATGAAGCAATGGCCCTGGGCTGGGGCCCTGGGAGGAAGAAAGGTGGCAATAAATTGTACAACAGCAACAGCTCTGAGCTCATCCAGGATTTCCTGAAACTGCTCTAATGCCACTAATTAACAGAAATAACGCTGAATAAGCTTCCAACGCATCAGAGCTTGAGGACTAAAGGACTCCACTGAGCTGGAACCTAGGGGAAAGAAATATGGAGCTGCTTTTGCACATTATCCTGTAATTAGGGCTTGCTGCAGCTCTGCCCCTGTTCCCTCCGTGACGAAGTACAGCCTGTGTCCCACTGGGGACATGTACCAAGAGGAACAGCCACCTCACAAGTCCCTGCTTTGTACACGTGAACAAAAATAAAACAATAATTTGATTCTTTTAAGTATGAAGGAGGAGAAGAAGGGAGAGAGAAATGAATATGGAACAGACAGCCCGAGCATTAAATGGGGATGAAATGCTGCCAATGTTCTTTTAAAGACAAACCAAGAAAATGAAGGGGCTGCACTCAGCTGCCACCGCAACAGCGATCGCTTATCAAGTCAAAGTTTCACTCTAATCACTTCAGTTGTTAAGGGGAAAAAAGTAGAGCAGTGCTGGGCTTGGAGAATTACCACTCCTTGCCATCCCCTGTCCCGGGATGCCATCAGCAGGGCTGAGCCCTTGGCTTGTGAGGAGCCTGTCTGGGGGCTAGACCACCCCAGATTTCTCGTGTGATCTCTGCTAAGTACTTTGGAATCCTCAATAATTTATTGCAAGGAGTTTCATCTTATTCAGGAAAGCATTGCTATAATTTTTATTTCTATATCTTCTCTGAGGTGTCTCAGAACTAAACACTAATGCTCAGGTGAGCATTAAAACCTCCTATTTCCAGGGCTGGATTTTCCCTGCTGTACACTTTGGAGGGAACTGTGTTTCTTGGCTATCAGGCTGTGTGTGCAGGGTTTCCTCTGGCACAACTGTGTATCAGCTTTCTGAGCTGACAGGGTTAATCAGGGCACAGACATTCCTGCCAACAGCTCAGGTAATTGCTGTCTCTGTTCATCATTTTGTACTGGGCAAAGCAAACACCATCTCCAAGCCAGGCACTCTCTCACCAGCTACTGGTGGATGTCCTTAAAATTTCTCCAACTTCTTTAAACTTGCCTACTTGACACAGCTGTGTGTCATCGCAAATTCTGTTCCTCCACAGCTTATTGCTTCTCTAGATTATTAATGACTGCATGGTGCAGTCCTGGAGCGAGAGCAAATCCCAGAGGCTTGCTCCGCTTCATCGTCTCCAGCCACAATTTATCTGCTATTCTCTTTGATGCCACGGCCAGTGAAGCAGTGATGAGAGCTGTGTCCCCAAAGAGCCCTTCCTCCAGAAACAATGTGAAGAGCCATGGTCTCACACAGCCCTGCAGCGAGGTGGATGAGCAGCGGCTCTTGGAGAGCTTGGCAGGGAGGTAGAGTTTGGAGCGCAAGAAATGGCATAAGCTGGAGCCCTGCTTGCCAGGGCAGCAGGAGCAGGACTCCTCGGGAAGCCACAGGCTGGAACCTAGTGGGGAAGGAGCCCTCTTGTCCCTTCAGCAAAAGGACTTTCAAGGTTTTCCTCATAAATCCTTTCTTAGAAATTCCCTATAAATGCAACTTTTCCAATTTAGTCTTTAGCCCAAGGGAGAATCTTTTTGGTGAAAACGGAATTGACAGGTGAGCAGGAGAAGGAAATAAAAGTCCTTTCACACCTCTGTTTCTGTCTTCGGCCAAAACAGCAGCCAGCAACATGGCACAGTGACTTATTTTATTTAAGCCTTATTTTCTGTCAGGAGTAACCTCCCGAGTCTCTTGCTGTAGTTCAGATTACTGACCTGCCGTGCGTGTGGTGATGCGACAGCGCTGGAGGATTTGCTGCCTCGGTGTGAAACACTGAATGTCCCCTCTCCCAGGGAGCTGCCCCTCTGTTGCTGACAGGCGATACGAGGTCGGTGTCAGGACTGTGTGTGCTGCAGGTACCTTCGCCAGAGATTCAATCTGGGGCTGAAAGTCACTGGAGGAAGAAGTAATTAATGCAAATCCCCAGGGCTGGATCAATGCAGATACGGAGGCTTTATAGCCTCCCTGGAAGGTAAAAGCTCTTACTGGGTTCTTATTTCAAGAGTTCACATGGCACAAAAGATCTCAAAATGCTATAAATACCTCCCGAGGCACTGCAGAGACCCACGATGCCATCAGCGCCATGCGGAACTGTCCACAACAGGAATTTGGACACACATGGCCTCTGCACGGGGCCTGGGACGGCGTTCACTGCATTCAGCTTGGTCTAGATAAACAGTAACAACCCAATTGTGTTTGTTCAGGGCCTCCTGCTCTGTCGCTGTCTGTTAGAGCCTGGCTATAGGTGCTGGGCAGCCAGGACCACTGAGATGGTTGGGGTAATGACAAGCTTTCAAGTACAAGATGGTTTTTGTTTCCCAAGAGTCTGTCTGCTTTTCCCCATAATTTCATCCAATGGACAATTTTAGCTTTTCCCAGATGTTCCTAAATTTGCCCATACTTCCTTTCCAAGCCCATCACAGTTACAGCAACACAGCTGCTGCTGCCCCAGAAAGAACATGGACAGTTTGAACTTGGCCACCCTGTGGGTCAGGATCCCTCCTGGCTCTCCAGCCTTCTTTCTGCAGGGATGCAGGAGGAGATTAAGCCAGGAGCCAGGATGTGCACACCAGCTGCTGGGCAATGGGGTTGTCAGAAGAAGCAGCTCCCCATGGCCCACCTCAAGGATCCCCTTGTGGGATGGGGTGGGAGGTTGTGGGGCTCTCTGTGGGATCAGCACTTCACCATCTGCTCCAGAGCAGGCTGTGCGCCCTGAAATCCTGCCAGCTGCCCCCTCTGTCAGAGTCAAGTGCAGTTAATGCAGGCAATCCCATCCAGCTGGGGCTGGTCAAGTTCTCCCCAGAGGTGCACAACGGCGTTACTGATGTTTTCACAGGATTTAAACTTCCAGTGCAATAGCCAGGAATAAAGTGAGCTTTGTCCGTGCATTGCTGCTACCTTTTTTGCATACAATTGAATAAATTACCCTTTGTTATGAAACATTAATCCTCTTTGCTAAATGGAATAATTCCCACCTCGGATGCGGCGGAAGGTCAGAGTGCCCTCAGAGAAGACCTGGGGGCATCCTCTCATGCAGCGTAATGACAGATGGGGCAGGGCAGCTCCTGTGCCCCGTGGGGAGAGCCAGCCCATCACTGGAGGGTGAGATGTTCCCTGGGGCATCCTCAGCTAGAGCAACCTATATGAATTTTATGTATATATATATATATATATATATATATATCTATGATGAATATATGTTCCAGTCCAGCAAGAAGGGTGCCCATGTCTCCCTTTCTGTGGCATTGGCAGGTTTCCTCTGCCCTCACACACACACACCAGGTTCCGATGCTGGCACCAGGAGGGATCTATTAGGAGGAAACTCCACAAATCTCAGTGTGATGCTACAGCTCCTGACAAAATGAAGGCAAGTATCTGGTTCAGATCTGCACTTAAAACAATCCAGAGGGCTATTAGTATTCACCCTGCGTGATCCAGATGGAGTAATAGCAGCTGTATGAATAAAATTAAAATTGGAAAGCTGAGGCTGCCTCATGCTTAGGAAGAGGCTGAAGATTGGAGCTGGCAATGGCAATGCTTCAGCAAGAGTTGGGCCCTCTCTCCAGCTTGTGTGACCAGCCCTTTGCTGTGGGAATGTCCCTCTGCTCACCACTGCAAGGTGGGCAGCGCTTGGCTGTGCTCTGAGCCTGCCATGCCAGCGTGGTCAGAGGGCTCCAGGACATGGGGCAAGGAGCGCATTCAGAGGAGGACACTTTCCTTGGCCTGCACCTCTTGGCAAAGCTCGGGAACTTTCCTGAACCTCCCCTCAGAGCAGCAGCATGCAGGGAGCCTGGATCTGCCAGGCAGAGGGAGGGATGCAGAGGGGAGCAGGGCTGCAGTGAACCCATCAGCCTGGGGGGAGCACATGGGGAAGCAGGAATCCTCTTCGAGCAGCAAGCAGGTGAAATCCATACTGCTTTTAACCAGGCTGCAAATTTCAGGCTGTAGTTCATTAATTCAAAGAGATAGAATTGACGTCCCTCCCCTTCCCATCGATGCAGTCAAAGGGTCTCTCCATGTCTCCTAGTGCCGCCATCGTATTCCGATAGCCCCGACTGCCTCTGCAGAACTGGATCGTTGCTTCCTCCAGGGACTCTTCGGAGATGCCCGTAACAAAACCACCCACACCCCACTGGCACCAGGCGCCGCTCCCTCTGCCTGCCTGTCTGCCCAGGAAACGGACTGGGGAGGAAACTGCTGTGTGAGGATCCTCCACTTGGATTTCAAAGAGACGGTGGCTGTCTGATTCAAAACACCGATTTTTGCCAAGAGTCCCTAAGCACTATTATTCATGGCTGCTTATGAAACCCCTCATTAGCTGAAGAAGCTAATTGTTGTTGTTGAAAAAATGAGCAGTGAATCTCCAGGTCTGGCGTTCTGCCACCCCAGGAACCTGGGCTTGTTTGCTGTGGGGCTCAGCCTCCTTTGCTGTTGCAGACAGGAAAATATTCCCCAACAAACCCCACCTTTCCCCCCCCCATACTACCAACTGTCTTTCCTTTTTCCCTGCCCAAATTTGATGCACAGAAACATTCAGGGGTTCTAGGGGATGCCAGCCAGTACTTTGTGACTCATTTCAGAAAAATTCTGGACAGCAGCAAAGTGACCTCTACAGTGCCCATAGTGGGGAAAACGTTATCCTGCATGAGAACATCTATGTGAGGACTCGGGATGGAGCTCCTCCACCTCCCTCTGCCCACCTGCAGGAAGAGGCATCGCTCTGGGGTCAGGAGCAGCATCAATGTGACCACCAGCTCACAAACCACGCCTCCCATCCAGCTGCTGGGAGCAACAAGGCTCCAGTCAGGAGGAAATTGTTTTGCAGGTATTGTTTTGCTAACAATAGCGGTTTCTGCTTCTGAGAATGCTGTTTTGCTTAATACCTGCTTTCTGCAGAGTGGCAATGTGATGGAGTAATAACCCTGGCACGGGTATGAGGGGTCTGGCTGGTGACAAGAGAACAGACAGCTGTATCCATCAGGAAAGAAAGAAAACAAGTGTAAAGGAAATAAGTGCTCCACGTAGGAATCCCCCGACAACATAAGGTTTTAATCTTCAGGATTAAATGGTGTTGTGATCCCTTACTGCACAATAAATGTATTTGCAGGGGGAAATGTGCCAATTTTCTTCTCTGCAAAGAGAAAAGAGAGCTGGACCTGAGCAGTGTTTTGCTTATAGGGAATAAAATGCAGGTTTGTTTTGAAAAGTTATCTGATAGAGGCAAAATGAGACCTAAATCCCATGGCGTGGCACAGAGCCCAACCGGCTGGAGCACCTGTCCCAGTTACCTGTTCTGCACTTGCTTTCTGGGGACACTGGAGATCACTCAGTGGCTGCACAAACACCAAAAAATTAACTGCTGATAGGAAAGTGGCAAACCAAGTCCTAGATGGTAGAGGGGCTGATCCTGCCCATGGGACAGAGGGGCAGAGCCTGCACTGCAGCCCCCAGCCACTGCTGCCAGCCCCGTCATATCAACAGCCCTCGGCCCTCTGAACTGAACCCTAAAACCACCCAGTGACCCAAGACATGTAATTATTCCTTTATATTTTCCTGGGATTGTTTCCATTGCACAGAGAGGGCTGTCACACACCGGGCACTGAGTGTTTATGCCTATGAATTATTCACGTTCTGTGGAGCCAGACATCATTATCCCCATGTGAGATAAAGGAGCGGGTGCACATCTACATGGATGCAGATATAACACTGGCTTTAAAAAGAATTACAGTTCTTGGTATTCTCCTCCCAAACAAAACCCCCAAGATGCAATGCTCCGTTTTTTCTTCCTTTGAAAGAAAAGCAGTAAACGCCAAGCCCTGCCAAGCTCCTAATGAGAGGCTGCTCTGCCCCACATCCCTGCCCAACAGCCACTAACCCCTGGCCCACCCTGGTTGCAACCCTAAGTATCCCTAGTGTGACCCACTGCACAGAAATGCAGGCCTGCAGAAGTTGGGGAGGAGCTGCTGAGGCTTCCCAGCTGCTTCTGGCTCTTTCTCTGAGCTCTACATTGATGTGCCACCTCTGTCCACATTCAGGAGCAGCCCACAAGCAGCAGCTCCTGTGTGGGTGTGCAGCAGCCCCCACAACCCGACCATGAGCCGTGGGCATCTGTGGCACCACGAGGAACCCCAGGGCTGACAGAGCTCTGAGCATCCCTGCAGCCCGCTGCAAGCCTACACAAAGCATCCAAAACACCCTGATGTGGTGCCACTGGCAGTGTGGGTCCAGCAAAGCAGAGCGACAGCCCTGCTGCCCAGAGCCCCCCAAAGCAGAGCTGCACGGCGGGGGGACCACAGCACCCACTGTCACCCCCAGTACAGCCGCCCTCTCCAGGATCTCCACAAGCCCGGCTGCGTGTCAGGGGAGCAAAGCTTCTCTGCAAAAGGAAAAAATACCAAAACCCCTCTGAAGTGTGTGATAAACACAAGTGTAAAGGAAAGTGCTTGTTTTAAAAACTGGTAAGAAATCCTTCAGCTGCTGTCCTTCTTCACTCTCCACAGGGGTGATGGAGGGGGCCAGTGCTCCTATTGATCTGACCCACAACACCCCGAGCGCAGCTCGTTACCGAAACAGAAAAACAATGTTCAGCAACACAACATCTTGTTAACTCGGGAAGTCGGGGGAGCCCTCCCGCCTCCCAGCAATCATTCCAGCATTGCCTGCCTAAACAGAGCCGAATGGCACCGCTCTTAATGGGGTTATTAATAACTGTCACGTTCCACGAAGGTGAAATAATGTTCCTGCTTTCATCCATAGATTAGACTAAACCTGTGGGGAATTGTCCGAGCCCCCCTACCCCGCTTTGTGCCCCAACGCTGGTGCAGAGGAGCAGCACTGCTGACACCGTGGTCATCGGGACGGCCGAGGGCAGCTCCCCAACACCAAACCCTTGGCAAAAACATCTCCATTTTTGCTCTAAAACAAATGCACTCAGTGCTTTCTCGTAGTAACACTTTTAGACCTAAGTATAACTAAAAGCCAGAGAGAGGAGAGTGTGTTAAGAGACTGTTCAACTGCAGGCAAGAAAAATCTCAGTCCCCACGTATTAATTTAAAGTTTGAGGTTTTTACGGGGATGCTGCTGAGGCAGACACAGCTATGAGTAAATATGTCAAAATAATCTATCAAGTAGAAAGCTGGTCCCTGAGCTGTTCAATGCAAGAGGTAAATTACACAAAGATTATCATTAGATTTCCAAAACACCTTCCAAAAAAAAAAGGGAAAGAAAGGGAAAGGACGAGATTTGGGTATCTCTCTTAAGGCTTAGACTGTTCCCAGCCCTTTCTTGCTTTCAGAAGCAGTCATTAAATTTTGAGGTTCCCTGCTCGGCTGGAGCTCCTGACCAGACCAGGGGCTGCTCCCCTTCCCCTCCCTGAATACCCTCAAGCATCTTGGCTGGGCCAGCCCTGGCTCTGGTGGGAAGGATGCTTCCAAGCCCCAGTGTCACATGGAGCTGGAAAGACTGGATAAAATCTGCCCACCCCACCAGAGGGCTCTGAGTCTCTTGCTGGCAGAAGGGCTAAATTAATCCATTTAATAAAGAAAAACCCTGCCTTCAGAATAAAACAAGATCCAAGATCTCTCTGAGCAGTGTTTCCCTTGAGGCTTACCAGCACTGTGTTTTCCATCACAAAAATAATGTCCTGTAAAAGACTGATTAGTCAGCTGATAATTGAGTTCTTAAATGTCAAAAACAATATGGTATGAATATTCAGCAGATCATGCCATGAAACTTACCTGTTCCATCAATAATGACTAACAGTTTCTATCCCCATTGTTCTTTTCCAGATATTATGTTAATTTGACTTTTCTGAGGTGATGAACAAGGCTCCCTTAAAACACAATCTTGCAGGTTAATGTGTAACGGGCTGCTTAAAAGAAAACAGTTTGGAAGTCGTGCTTGACTTCCATCCTTGTGCATTAGCTCCAGCTTGCAGTTCAGGGAGAGGGCCAATTGAATCAAAACTGCTCAAAGCAGACAGAGTTAATCTTTTGTCTTCTGAGTAGAAGAAAGCCTGGTATGTAGATTGAAAAAAAGAAGTCATATTTTTGTGCTGCTTGAGGTTAAATGCAGCCCAAGGGTCAAGGTCACAACACTTTTCAGACCTCATTTAATTTAAGAGGGGAAAACACGGGCTGTGTTTCCTTCAGGGCTGTATCTCTGGTTTTTAAAGGGTGGTACCAGTTATAACTCCATTCCCCACCACCCTGGGGCGCAGCCACCCTGCCAGGTGAACAGTACACCCATCCAAGCCATGAGCAGCCAATTTCTCCAGGAGAATCCTGTGGGAAACAGTATCAGAGGCTTTACCACACTCTCGGCCATCACTGATGGAAGCCAGCATCCAGAACAGCAAATGGCAGCAAGTTTAAGGACTGAAGGATTGCATCTCTGCATCTTTCTAAGCGTGTGTTTAATTAACGCCTCATCCAAACTGTGAGCTTGGGAGCTTGGCTCTCAGTTACCCAAACCCAGATTGATGGGCTCAGTGTGGAGTGGTTAGCAAAGATATTTAAAACCAATCAGGCCCTTGGAGAGGCAGATCCAAGCAGTCCAGGCTGTGCTTATTATGCTGGAGAATATGAAAATAAAGCCATCAAGCTCACCAGACAAAAGGGTTATTTGTACTATTTTTTTTAGTGATTAGTCTCTTTAATAATGCCTTTTGCCTGCAGTGGGAGAAACTCTCCATCGCGCTCTCGCACACCGTGCTGCTGATGGATGACACTCCCATATGACCAACCAAACTCAATTTTAATGTTTCCTGATGCCACTGAGAAGAATGAAAAGGCAATTATCATTTCCTCTAGCCTCAGTTGTTGCCAAGTGCTAAGGAGTGCAGGCTCCTTGGCTGAGGAACTTTGTGCTCAACTTCGCTGAAGATTTTAAAACACATGAGGCATCTTCAAAAATGTCAACCTTTTAGGTGAAAAAGCAAAATGGAACTTTTGGGTTTTTTTCCCCTCAGTCTCCCTTATATCAGTCACTGGCTGAACCTCCCATGCATCATGCACTCAGAACCTTTAGGAGAGAAGAATGTCCCACCGCTGAAGCATCTGGTTTGGGTGCTCTCCATCCCTCCCAAATTCCAGATGGACCTTGGCTTTGGTCTGTGAGGCATCTGCCAGAGCTTAAGAGGACAGATCTGTCCACTGAGTTTTCCATGGTACAGACTGACTGCAGGAGCCATTACTGCAAATGATATATCAAGGACCTTTTCAGAAGCTTGCTCTGGTGGGACCCAGAACCAGAGAGGGCACAAGGGAGGAATCTGCTTTTTAAATGTTACTATTTTGTAAAAAATCCATCTGTAGAAATGGCACAAAAAGGACCCTGTTAAAACAGCATCAGTATTCCACCTGATAGAAGCCAGAGATTTGGGGGAATTTCTTTCAGTCTTTGAAGGTTTCCATCTCATACAAAACTCTGCGTATTGTTATGGACAATACCCTGTCACTCACATAGTTCCAGCATGTCTGGTGGGGGGCTAGAAAAAGAAGGATTTTTTTCCTCCATGGCAGGGTGAGAGAAGGTGACCTCTCCTGCACGCACCGAGTTAATCACCATCATGCCTCTCCTTTGCTGCCCAGGCTGGTATCCCTAATTACACTAACCTATTTTTCATGAGTACAATGGGAGAGAGTTTCGAAGGATCAGAGCTCCTATGGGGAGAAATTAACCTCCTTCCCTGAGCCGGGATATAATGGTTGTTTATTCCTCCCGGTGGCACCATAAGTCTCAGCAGAACAGCCGACAGAACAAGAGTAATACACGGGGCAAGCACAGGGCAGGGATCCAGCCCGCACACAACAGGTACTCAGCCAATTCCTCACCAGCCAGGCAGCGTCACCTGTTAGGAAAAAGTTCCAGCCCTCTTCCCTGAAACATGTTGCAATTACCAAAGCAATTGGAATTTTAATCAGCAATGCCACGGAAGTGTTTCTGACTCAGTCGCCTGTGTAAAAATCATGCAAATAACCCCAAAATGAAACCCTTGGGAGGGCTGCGAATGGCCATCCCCGTTTAGAACGGGAGACGAGGGGATTTCTTGGCAGCATCACTCCTCCCGCGGTGTGAGCTGGCCCTGGGGCTCCCAGAGCCATCAGCCCTGCCAGAGCCCGGCAGGTGGGTGCAAGGGAAGCTGCCGGAGACAGCCCCGGCACAGAGAGGGAGGAGAAGGGGCCCGGAGTGCCGCGACCCCCTCGCTGCATCCCCGCAGCCAGCGCTGGCACCTCACCGCAGTGTGAGCCAGGCCCCTCGCGGCACCGGGCAGCATCCCGGCTCACCGATGTTTCTGCCTGCTTGGGTTTCAGCTGGTGTGTTCCTTTGGTCTGAGCGTGCCCATTGTAGCCCCTGCCCCCGTCCTTTTCCCCGCTCCTCAGTGACCAGCCGGGGGTCGGGTTCTTGTTTTTGCCTTCCCCGGGTCTGCACGCCGCCCTGCTCCTACTGCAGAAAGCAGAAAACTAGTTTAACATCTCATTTATTTCATAGAGGAGAAAGTAATTCCCTGCTGAATGATTGTCCTGAACCAACAATTCAGAAAGCAGGAATTTACAGTGCCTGCCGGAGCCGGGAGTGCATTACTGTAGTGCTGCTCCATGATGGAGCTGAAATATGTTTTTTCCCTCCTGTTAGCCTGAAGAGAAAAGCCATTAAATATGATTAAGGTTAAGAGATTGCTAAAATTACAAACAGCCGCCATTCAATTATTTTGGTCTATAAAATGCAACACAGATTGGAGTTATTTCTCCGAAATGTGTTTTTAGAAAATAACATAACACAACTAATGTGGTTTGATGTAGCAAATCAGGTTTCAGATACTCCTCGTAATGCAAAACTAAAAGGTTCATAATTTAACTCAAAGTTCGTAACTTGAAGTCATCAGGTGGCTGCTCTGTTAAAAAAGTGGGGGGCCAAAAAAAAAAATCAATCCTGCCCCAACGAATACGCCGTGGAGTTGTCTAAAGCCAGAGAGTCAATCAGTTTTAGCACCCATTAAAGCAAAGACAGAAAAATGCAACAACTTGGCATAACAGTCACACATTTTTTATGGAGAATAAATCTCCCCAACAGTTTCTGCAATTTCTAACACGGCCTGAGGTGGGTGTGAGGGACGTGCAGGGACTGGGAGACTCTGCTGGAGTGTGAGAGGATCATGGGGAGGGCTGCTGGGGTGTCACAGAGGTTGTGGGCAATGAGGAGCACCCCTTCCTCTCCACACCACTGGTTCATGCAGTGCCAGGCTCACTGTGCCCCAAAGAAACTGCACTACAATGTATTTTCTGTCAGCAAGATGCAAGGAGCTGAAATAATTGGAAAGTTGGAAAAAAATGCGGATGGGGATATAGCAATGGTTAGAGACTGGTATTATTATGGTTAATAAAAGATGAGGAACTGCATTATTCTGCTGGAAGCAACACAAACCTCATGGAGTCCCTGGAGGCTGGCTCCAGAGTTGTTTCCATCAGCAAACTCGGAGCGAGCTCGGCATGGAGCCACGTGTCTGTGGTCGTGGACGGGGAGGGCAGGGTGGGAGGTGTTTCTTGTGCTGGGCACTCGCTCCGTGTTGGTGGCATTGCCAGCCCCATCCCGCAGCCAAGGGAACCATCCAGCTGACCCAGCAGCACTAAGGCCTGGCAAATTCATGTCTTATGAGGATTTCTCACCCCTAGATGCTGCTTACTACCCTGCCAGTGCCTGCAGGATTTGAGTATTCCCACTGTGGTTATCCCAATGGCCCAAAGTGACACCCAGGAAAAACATTTACTTCCACTTTTCAGAGTTTATACACAAGATCCTTCTGTAGTGGGTTGAAAAGGGTTAATGTGTGAGAGATAGATCATTTGATGAGTAACTGCATGATTAGGACCCAACGGATCGATAATTTCTTATAAATGTATAAATAATTTATTCTGCTAATGTGCTTGTAATAACCTTGCACGTACCCACTTGTGTCTCACAACAGCTACTCACTCCTTTGTCAGCCCCACATAAAGCAATACAGGCCAGAGAAAACACAGCAGACACTCCTGATGTAGCCAGGATTCAGCTGAGCAGGTTTTTCCAGCAGAAACCTTGTGAAAAACACTGGACCTCAACACCTCGCCCTTGTGAAGATGTTGGCAAAGAGCAGCTGATGGACTCCTCAGCTGGTCAGCAGCTTCTTGCCACAAATCCAAACCTTCTCCACCTTTCTGGCAAGCACACGGGTGGTCAGAACACTCTTTCCTCACCTTTTCCACCTCTAGTCCCTCAAAAGAAGCCTTGTGGAAACACAGATGGAGAATTTCCAGTATGCTAGCCCAGCATTCCCCTTCCTGCCCACATTGCCTGGGCGCCAAGCAGCCACTCAGCACATGGACCAGCAGAGAACTCTCTGACAGGTAATTAGCTGCAGAAAAAAAGCGAATGAAAAACAGAGCCTGAATTAATAACAACGCGCACACACATATTTGTCTGGAGATGCACAATGAATTACTTTAATTTACCAAAAGCGCCTGGTTTATCTGTGGATGGGAACAGATATGTCTTCATTTCTGCTCATCTTTGGGAATTGCAGCAGCAGCTGGGGAGCAAGGCAAGGCTCCAGCCATTCCCATTCCCTTGTTGTGCCAGAAAGTGCAGACCCTGACACTGTCTGGCTGTACCCACAGTCACGCTGAAGGTGACAGTCAGAAAGGACAGGGGCAGATGGATCCAGATAATTATTGCTATTTTGAAGAGAAAAAGGAAAAGTAAGTGCCACTACTTCAAACTAACCCTATGAACTTCCAGGGGAACACTATGTGATGAAAAAGGGCAAAAAGAGATTAAAATAAAAGCATCAATCAGCCCTGGCACAGGAGCACTGGAGGCAAAGCCATGGGCTGGGCTGTTCCTGGGGCACGTGGCTCCTCCTCTCTTGGGAGGCAGGAGCAAGGTGGGAGCGAAGGTGAGCTTTGCGTTTTCCTTCAAGGCTCATTGCTTTGGAGTTTCAGCCTTAAAGCTGAATTTCAATTACATGACCAGTAATATTCACTTAATGAAAAGTACCATCCTCGCCTGGTGGGCTGCAGCAGGAAGGAAGGAGAGGAAAAAGAAGGATTAAGCATCACTCCTGTGGACAGGCACCTTGCCTGCCTGTGTCCCAGTGCCTCCCTCACTCCCAAGATGATGATGCAGTGCAGGGGACATTTATCCCAGGCAGATCTTCCAGAATCTCAGTGGGGTGATATAATTTGAGAAGCTGGGCATTCAGAGTGTGTCAGTAAAATCCACCACCAGCATTGCTCTTCTGGTGGGAGGGATGGAGGGATGGATGGATGCCTCCCATCGCCGGCTGGGTACCACTCCACTGGCAGGAGGGATGGAAATGGAGCAGCACACGGCCCATCAGGGTTTGCAGAGAGGGCTGCCAGACACCCATCCCAAGCAGGGCAGGCAGCAGCACAGCATTGTTCCCAGCTCTCCTCCTTCTGCATACCCTGGGCCCCCCTGGCATACAGGGAAAAGACATTACTTTAGGATTAGGCTTCCATCTGATTCTCATCAAAGGCTCTGGTCACCACCTATTTGCTTAACACCAGACCTTTCAGGCACCATCAAAGTTAACAGGGCTTGACAGATTTGGGATTAAACACAAAAGCCAGACAAATCCATACTTTCACAGGAGGTCCCAGTGGATGCACCAGGACAGGCAGGATTAGGGGAAGAAAAAAGGGAAAAGGAAAGAGGAGAGAGAGACTCACATAGGATCTGGCTGGTGCTGCTCATGCCAGGAGCATTGCCCCTGTGCCAGCATCCTGCTCTCATCCCCAGCCAGGATGCTGTTTGCTTGTTTTGTCCACTTTCCCCAGCTTATTCCCTGGTGAAATGTACACCCGGAAAACCAAAGCCATTAGCAGCTCTGCTGAGAGCTGATGAACCTGCAGCAGCAGCTCAGGCATTCCAGGGTACAAGGTCTTGTTTATAAACCACTCTTCTCCCTTAGCCAAACAGAAGCTCAAAAGCAGCAGGTCTGATTGAATTATGTGTTTAATATTTAACAAGGGGTCAGGTTAGATAATCAAATAGTCCTTTTTGGCTGAAAATTAGTCCTGAGGTCAGTACAGAAGCTGCATAGCTTCTCCTCTGCGGCAAGGGGGGCTACTTCTTCCCATTGCAGTAGTGATCATGGAAGACTTGGGCAGGGAGCTCAGGAGAATCCCAGGAAAGACCAAGATGTTTTTAAAATACCATTAGGAAAGAAACATAAAATGCACTTTATCACCAAATGAGACTCCTTGATATTATGGAAACAAAATTTTGGAATTAACAGGTCTGCTTCTGTCACAGCCTGTTGTGCCCACCCTAGACCCCTGAGCTGGCAGATGAGCAGCCACCACCGGTTTTTCTGGGAATGGGAGCCCTCCTGACATTCCAATTCCAGCAGGGACAGCTCTGCAGAGGCGCAGCCCTGGCCTCGCCAGACCACAGCCCTCCCTGACATCATTTATCTGCAGCTGTAAACAAGCATGTCCATTCTGTGAGCAAATTGGAGCGATGGCCAGTCACCGATAGCAATTCCCAGTAATTAAATGAGAATTAATTGATTTACCAAGCAATGCACTTGCTTTATATATGGTGTTTTTATTAGCAAACCCTAGTTACTGAAGTAATTTCCAAGGCATATTTATTAGCGCTGCATAAATCTGAGTAAACAAGTAATTTTTATTTGTGAGAATAATTAAAAATGGCCATGTATGTTTATTGAAGAGCACACCCTGCCAGAGCTGTGTTTGAGGAGGCTTTTTCCCCCCAGTCTGGCACCCTGGGCTGTGCCACCTCCTGGTGTAGCCATCCCAGGTACCAGTAGCCCACTGCCCTGGGAAATCATCCCCTTCTCCATAACAAAATATCATTTGTCAGATTTATTTCCCACCAGGAGACGGCCCAGTTGGTGCAAGGACTGCTCCCACGGTGTATCCCACCCCAGCAGGAACATGGCTGGCAGAGGAACATTCTCCTCCATCCCCCCAGTGTCCCCCACACTCCTCCTCACCTCCCCACCTTTCACAGAAAGATCCCAAAGGCTTTTTTTGGGGGGGTCTCATGATTAAAAAATCGGCTCTACAATGCTTTATGCATGCATCTGTTATGCTAAAATAACCCTCCTTCCTAACCATGCCCACCTGCTGTCTTTTTCAATTTTAAGTATTTCTAAGTAGCAATCAAATCAGTATAATTTGTTCTTTATCTCAGAAAAACCATTGTGAAAGAAAAATGTGACCATTATGTTACATCAGGGAAAAATACCAGCCCTTTCTTTCCAGCCTTCTCTCTGTTCTATCAGATCTCAGTCGTCATTATGCCCGTCAGATTTAATATTGCTCGAATGCTCCGAGCTTTCTTTAATCACCGCAACCTTTCTGCCGTCCCCGAGCTCCCCCCTCCCCAAGGTTAAGGCTTTTTTCCTTTCTTTTTTAATTCAGATACATAAATACGCATATTATGAATGCGTTAAGGGTTTCCAGGAGACGGCTTGCGGGGTTGTTTCAGGAGCTGGCTGCTCGCAGAGCGTTACCATCAGCTGCTATTGTGCGGGACGGAGGGGCCGGAGCTGGGAAAGGCGGGATGCGCCAGACAGGGCCACCACCCACCGGCTGCTCCGGAGGGATCGGAGCAACAACCCGAGCAAATATTGATGCTATAATCAATGCTGAGATTAGGATTGACTGTCGGAACACACCCAGGTCGCTGTAAAAACATTCAGTGCTGCAGATTTCAATAAAGCCTACGGATCAGAGGGCAACGGTAAATGATTATTTATAGACTCGTGGCAGAGGCAGGGCAGAGAGGGAGCCCATTACAGTTTGGATCAATCCCTTCACATGCCAAGGGCTGGCTGCGATGCATTGGGGCAGGCTTTGGGAAGATCTCTTTGATTCAAAGGATGGGGCAGCAGAACCTTTCATCCATTTTCAGTCACCTGATTCCTTGCAGACTTAGGCCCCTTTCAGTTCACTAATTATTCAAACATCCTCCCAGATTCCCCAAATGGTCTCTGGACACCCTGACCCCCCAAAACACCTCTCTTGAGCCCAAGACTGTCATCGCTGTGCTGGAACCGAGCCCTGATCATCCTTTTTGTCCTTTGGATGAGACTTTAGAGGAGTGTCTCCATGCACTGCAGCAGCTGGGGAACCTGCAAACACAACAGTGGCCTCTGGCACCACCTCAGCCTGTGTTATCTCCATGGACTCCTCCTGAGACACGGCCACAGGGACCGTGTTGCCGCCAGCACGGATGTGATGCTCACTGCATCCTGGCACAGGAGGCCACTGAGGAATTGGGCCTCAGAGAAGCATGCCCTGCAGCCTGCAGACCTCAGATCAGCTTTGGCAAGAATGGATGCTAAAAATAAATTCGTTCCTTTCCTTCCCTTTTGACTTCCCAAAAGCCAGGCTAAAAATAAGAGCTATTTGCAGGAAAATCCCCCACCGCTGAGCCTCCTTTTCCCCGTTTCTTTCCCAGGACACAACACTGTTGCTGCTAAGGGACCTGTGAGCATATCTCCAAGAGATGAGGAAAATGGCACACAAGGTTCAGAGCATTAAACAGGCACCCAGGGCTGGGGTCAAGCATTTCTAGTGATGAGTGAGTTCCCCTTGCCTGCTTTTTAGTGCACTGAGAGATCAGCACTGACCTGCTGACCACATGCTCCAGACAGAGGGGCTGCAGGACCAGCCCTCCTGGCCAGCATCCCCCAGCCTCCACCTCCTTCCTGCTTTCCCACCCCAGCACACTCTGCACACATGCTCTCCAGCCAGCTCAGCTACACTTCACAGAGTCTAGTTTCCATAAATAAAAATTAAGCAAACACTTAACAAGCGTCATGCATATTAATACTCTCCAGGTGAAGGTTAGCATGAGCTGTGATTGTGGCAAATCCGCATTTGATTAGATTGACTTGAAAACAGGGGAGATAAACAACCCACAAAACCCTAAAAATCACTATAATTTATTCTTTTGACCTCTACGAGTTTCTCAGTTTTATACAGCTTCAGCCTCCTTCCCTACTCAGGGCACTTCAAAGGAGCAGGTGGTGGCACATGAAAAGCAACTCCCCTCCCCTGGCCTCTCGAATGGCTCCCCACCTGTACACACAGCCTCTGCACAGAGACTCAGACTGTTTGACTCAGCCAGCCTGTAAAAACCTCCTTGTGGAAATGAGAGACCTGTTACAGGTCCCTCTGCCGAGCCTGGAGTGGGACATGGAGGCTGTTGGGTAAGCAGGACGTGTTGGGGATGGCACACCTGGCGCTCGAGTCGCCTTCTCTCACAAACTGCGGTGGGTTAGTTCTGAGCTGTGGTGCTGCTGGGAAGCCAGTGGGATGAGGCTGCCTTGGGAAGCAGTGCTTCCCCCCTGCCAGCCCCCAGATAAAAACTCTGTAACAGATCTATACCTCTGCAGTAACCTTCCTACAGCTCAGGCAGCTCCGCCTGGGCCCAAGCACACATCTGGGGGAGCGCAGATGTTTTACGAGCCCCCTCACTGGATGAACGAAGACGCTCCCAGTTCCTGAGTTTTTCCCAGCACAGCAGTCACTGCTTTCCCCACCCTCTAACCCAAGCCGTAAAGAACATTCCAGCTGCAGACAGAGCAACAACAGCTGCTTAACAAACCCCAGTAAAGACAACGTGGCAGGATCCAAACTGCGGCTGGAAGTTCTCCATGGGATCCCTGCTCCACTGCTGAGCAAAAGGCGCAGTTGCTGTGGAAGACGGGCCATTATTATTCATTCCTGTCCCGTCTGTGGTGACAGTGTTAATCACAGCAGTCTCTGGGAGAAGGATGCTAATGAAGATGTGATGCGGGCAGCGCCGTCCGCAGCCATTTCTCAATTCATTAGCATCCTGTCACTCCGAGGGGCGACCGCAGAGACCTGTGTTCCCACCTTTCACCAAAACATGACAGGATAATAAAGCAACACTATTTTTACTGGGGAAAAGCCAAGTACATTCCTTAAGCTCAGTGTTTGTTACGGTGAGTCCCTTAAACTGGGAACAAAAAAAGGGAGCAAAACCCCAGCACCCAACTGAGCAACAACAAACTGTCTTGCACCCCTGGCAGGGCACCCACAGGCAGGTCCAGCAGCCCCATTCCTCAGTACAAGGTGCTGCTACACCCACGGCAAGGAGCAGGGAATTGCATGGAGTGAGCCTGAAAATCTGTGCAGGTGTCCCAAGGCAGGACAGACCCTGGCAGCTGAGGGCAGGGACAGGCAGCTCCTGCAGTGCCAATGCCCTCACACCTGCACAAACTCTTTATTTGGTGGCAGGGATATGGAGAAGGGAACAGGCAGCAATGCACAACAGGTGAAACTCAAATCTCTGGATCTGAGGTCCAGACCGTGCTCCACCAACCAGACAATTGTCAATGTCCCCTACAATTTGTGCTCCACATCACGCCAGGTGAATGGGACCCCTTTGGTAGGGCAGATTTATTCCAGCAGCTCCACATAACAAACAAGCCCATTTCACTACTGAAATCAGAGTGTGAAATCGCACCACATCCTCAGAAAGATGCAGTGTGCCATAACCAGCTTTAGGTTAGAAAACACAGTCCTTCGAGCCATCTGATGGGTGCCTGAGGTAACGTGGTAATAGATAAGGCAGATTTCTATTGTAGCTGTGAGCATCCCGCTCTGCTCTGGGCAGGCTTTCATGCTGTTTCCATCACTGTGACATCCAAACTCAACGTCTCTGCTCTGACCGTGTGTCATCTGTTACCAGCAAACATTCAGAGGAGCTGTGAAGCTCATGCAAATACTCACTAAATCTGGGAGACGCAGTTTTTGCTGATATCTGTTCTCTTGACAGTGGCTTCATCATCCGATTGGGAATAACAGCAGCACAGTGTGAGCCAAGGATAGCAGACAGCTGGCACAAAGCCTTGTAAAATATACCTTGTGCTCACCCCCAAAGCTACCTGTCTGGCTGATTTGGGATAGAGCCATAAACCAAGCCAGAGGATGCATTTGCGGACACTGGGAAGAAGTCAGCCACTTTTCAGTCTGGGGCTTGTTCTCACCCTCGGCAGACAGGGAGGGGAATGAGCCACATCTCCCTCACTGCACCAGAGACAAGGCACTCACCCTCCTCTGACAGGATCTCTTGGAGACACCGAGGGGCTGCTGCAGTTGGGAGCATGACCCAATCCCTCTCGGCATGATGGACGGGATCCTGTGGAGAGCAGACCAAGCCTCCTGGAGTAGTAACATGGGCTGGTGGGGACCTGTAGCTAGAGCATTCCAGCTAGGAAATTTAAATTACACTTTGGAAGGTAGAACGATGTGCCTGTGTTTGAAAGGCAGCATCTGCTTTTAGTGAGATGCTCATGAGCAGCAAGTTTGGCAGATGCCAGTACAACAAAGCAGCCAGGAGGTCCCTGGCTGTGTCAGCTTCCTGAATCCAAAAGAAATCCCATTGCCTCCCTTCCTGTAACAGCTGAACAGTGATCAATGCCAAGGGCCCCGGCTCTGAGGCAGGGTGAGACGAACACGTGTTGGCAGTGCCTGGACAGCACGAGAGACCTCGCACTTCTCTGATTGAATTTCACTCCTCTCCCCTGGATACCTCCTGGCTTCCCTGCCAGCCTCAGCTGCAGCACAGCATCGTCTGAGCTGTGAACACGCAGCCAGCACATCCAGCCATTTCTGCCCGAGCCCTCCCCAGGGCTGTCAGCTCTCCACAGCCGTCACTGCTTCCTGATGGCAAAGTGGTTTTGTGGATGACTGGGGAAAAGTGACCAGGGCGAGGGATCACCACTGGGAGAGGAGACAGAGATGCAGAGAAGGCAAGCAGGCAACAGGAACACATCCAGAGCCAGCCCATTTGAGGGCATGGCCATGCCAAGATCCATGTGGGGGTCCCATCCCTGCATGGAGCCACCCAACAAAGACTGCAGGAAGCAACCTTCTGAAGCAGCTGACAAGGAAAACACATTTGCCACCCTCCCAGATGAAAGAAAATGTTCAGTGCACACTCTGACAGTACGAACCTCTCCTGATCTGATGCTCATTCCTCTTGAAAACACTCAAAAAAGAATAAGCTTGCTCCCCATCCTCCTCTTGCAGGCTCGCACAAAGGCACCAGCTCCTCTCCATATGTCTTTTTTTTAAAAAAAGAAAGACCACGCACTTCCATTTAATTAAAAGTATCTACGTAGGAATGAGATTAATTAATTCTCCTTCTACCCAAGAGCCCTCTCATTGTGTTCGCTTAAATGAGGTTTTAAATGTTGTCTCTGTGCTGTATCTGGGCCAGCTGTCTCCAGACAACACTTGGAATGTTCTTCCAGCTCGTGCTATACCACCCTGCATCTCTTACAAGGAAATGAAGAGCACAGGGCCAGCCACTCCTTGCTTTGGAAGATGTTCCAAGTAGAGCTCAGGACACAGGTGGGCATCTCCAAGGATCTGCTCATCCTCCCAGTAGCCTGTATAGTCTGGGACACAGGCAGCCTCCACACAACACTCGAAATGCCAGGAGAGAGCTGCCAAAGCTGCACAGCCCAGCTGGAGCACAGTGGAGGGGAAGCAGCAGCTGGGACAGGACCTTGTGCCCCATACCACTGGCACTGATGATGAGTGAGAAGCACGGAGGAAGCACCTCCACCCCCTCCCAGCACCACCAGCCCTGGCTCCAGCTCCTCTGATGCAAATCAGCAGCCTGGGAGATGCCACTTCCCAACCTGACACTTTCCGTAGCCACCCGCCCATTTCTCTGCACAGGTCAAGTACAAATACACTGAAGGATGACAGCTGACAGGAGAACTTGGCTTGAACCACCCCAAATAAAAGGAAGAGAACAAAGCAAAGGAACAAGCTCCTCAGCTTCGGAGGGGTGACCTCAAGCAATGCTGCAAGAAAGGCCTTGTCTATTCTGCCTGAGGAGCAACACACGTACTCTTGGCACCCAAATTCCACCTGTTGCAGGGAAAACATCTTTCTGCTACTTGGAGCTGCCCATGATCATGGCAGGGAGCCATGCTCTTCCCTTCCCAAATGGTTCCCCCAAGTAGACCCCTGGCAAAGCACCACGTTTGCATCCCACTTTCCTGGGGCAATTTACGTTTCACCCAAATTCCCTATGATGAATCGTTATCTGAGTGCCCATGGCAAGCCTGCGGTGACTTTGCTCACTCAGATTAGCTCCTTGCAGTGCTCAGCCAGTTCATATGGATTTCTGATAAATGTTTTGACAGATTTTCCTTACTTGGGGGGAAAAACCCAAAAACCCAGGAGGGGTGGAGGGGAAGAAGAAAGAGACCCTTTGTCTGCCCATACTCCAGATAGCACTGGAGATGTGAAATATTCATTGCCTTTCAACCGAGCAGGGTCAACAAGCTGGCAAACACCTCTCTACCCCCAGATAACAGATCACCTCTTTTTCCCTGGCCCTGCTCCGCCAGCAGCTCCTGGGTCTTGCTTCTTTCCTGCACCATCCCACGCTGCCTGCCCTGGAGGAGCCAGGACTCCATGGAAGGATGCTGCTCCACCTGCTCCTTCCTCTGCACCTTGAGGAAGACTGGAGGCTGCAGGTGGATCTGTAAGCCGATTTGGGATGCCCAGGCAGCACTTATCTCCTCCCAATTTATGTCTCTGCAGCAGACACTGTAAATTCAGTGGATTGCCTTAACCTTTGGTGTTGTCTCTCCCCTGCAACTCTAACCTTTTATTCATCTCAAATACGAGCAAAGATTTTCTAGATAGTAAAGTGACAATGGGACTGGTGGGTATGTCACCCTTTGGTCAGACATGGGGACTGTGGATGCTCTTGGTGCCACCTGCAGCTCCCCACCTGTGCAGGACCCTGACGCTGGATTTGGATTGGCATCAGTAAGGATGCAGGTGCCTGAGTTCCAGCTCCTGTGATATTCAAGTCTCCCCCTGGGAGATCCAGGGCTTGCAGAGAGGAGCACATAGCCTGCAGTCTGCCTGGGGATGGAAATTTCCACCATCCCCTTTCATGCACCCGTTTACTCTCCGCTGGATTTTTCTGCTTGCCATTAGCCTTCAGAGCTCTGATTTGTCGGCCTGTCATTTGGACAAATGTTGACGGGCAGAAACAAGCAGGGTTTTCTTTTCCCCCCTCCCCTTTTCTCTCTTTTTCCACCTTCCACGCTCTCCACTGCCAGTGAGAACATCAAGGGAAAAGGATGAACAACTGACCCATAAAATAAATACAGGGCTTACAGTTTCTGATAGAGATTAAATATTGTAGGAGTCATGACTAGATAAAAGCCAGTGGAAGGAAAAGCCTCAGACCTCAATAGAGCATTAAATAAAAAGAAAGCAGCACATATACACACACCCAGACACAAGAAGATGTGCTGCAAGATTTATGGGGAGTTTGATAATCTGAACTGGTTTTGCTCCAAGCAGACTCACCTCAGGAATGTAGCTCAAACATGGCCCTGAGGTGGCCGAGGAGATGAGTAGAGGCAGAACGTGGCTCTGCTTCACCCTATGCATGGGCTGGCAGCCTCTGTCCCAGCCCCAGAGAGGCCCCCAGCAGCACTCCCAGTGCCAGACACAGTGACCAGTCCACATGGACCAAACAGGCTGGGGCAGACTGTGGGAGCACATTGGTGGTGGTAGGTGATGGCAGCTCCTCCAGAGCTCGAGGGCTTCGATGGGCACATTTGGCACGATCTGCTTCTGACCCTGCCAGTCTCTGCAGGGGAAGCTGCTGGTCCAAGGGTTTCCATTGAACACACAGAGGGTCCAACAGCCTCAGCACACCCTGCTCCCTGCTCCTCATTTCCCTTTGCCCTAAGCTCTCCTGTGACCCAGCTCCTCAACCTGGAGCTGGCCAAGCCACCGCAGATTTAATTTCCCCTCCCTCAACTTGCAAACCTGTGAAGTTTTGGGTTTGCTCCAAAGCATCCCATTAACTGTGGCACGAGCACTGTGGGCCAGGGCACAGCTCGAGGCAGGGCCGCTGCCCCTGTGCCCTGCAGTGGGTCCCCTCCCCAGGACCAGGAGCACCCTGAGGCTCCAGCCGAGCAGCCAAGCAATCAGGCAAACACCAGGCAGTTAAAGGGAGAATTGGAGCCGCTCTCGGCAGCAAATTAGACATTTAAAAACTGAGGAGAGTGAGTGGTGAAGATTAAATGTGTTATAGATTTGCTGGAGGAGAGGCGAGTGAAGCAAAGGTGGATCATTGACACCCCTCAGGCAACTGGGTGAAGATTTGTTTACGTACTGGTGTGTAATCAAGTAGGAATGAATGCGAGACACGGGGCCTTAATTTTTCATTTGCAATCAAGGCCACGCACACACCTTTTCTTAGTCACAGAAAAACACTGCCACGCTCCCTGTCCCTGCTCAGCAGCATTACCCGGAGAAGGGACAATTACCAGGGATAATCGGGCTGATTGCGGACAGGAGCAGTGGGGGAAGGAAGGCTCTGGGGCTGCAGGGAAGAGCTGCCAGGCCAGTGGATGTGGGAAGAAGCCTGGTTCCCGGCAGATCCCAGTCACCACTGGAGGATGCTCTGGGCAACGTGTTCCCCTGGCTTGGAGCACGTTAGATGGAAGAAACATGAATGCCCAGAGCACAGCGTGGACAAGGGGCGTGTCTGAGGAAGGACAATGTCTGAGCAAGCTGTACCCCAGCACAGGGCACGGGGCAGCACCTCCTTGTCCTGGGAATGGACACAGGGACCAGGTACAGAGGATGGAAAGCTGACCATGGGCACAGAAAACAGTGGAGAGGAGCTGGAACAGAGAAGGGAACAAAGGTGCAGGGGAAGAAAAGAACATGGAGAGTCACAGGCTGAAGATTACCTTCTCCATCTCATTGAGATTCCCATGCAGGTCCCATTTTGAGGAGATGCTGCCAACCTGTCGCAGCTGTGGTGCTTGGAGGCAGTGAGGTGCCGTCCCGAGGGAGGCTGAGAGCCAAGAACAGAGGAGAGAGGAGGGCGTCTGATCAAATATTCCCTTTACTCCTGGCAGCCTTCACATCTCCCGCTTGCTCGTTCCGTGCGTGCCTGCTCCGAGAGTGCTCCAGCAGGCGAGGGGATGCCAGCACCACTCACCCCACTTGTTGCAGCCAGGAGGGAGCCGCAGGAATCCCGGGAGGAATGGTGCTGCTGTGACAGATGCTTAACCTGGGGCACTGAAGCCCAGGGCTCAAAATCCCAGGTATGACATGATACCGAGCACCCCCTGCTGCACAGGTACCACTGCAGTGAGGGATTCCCACTTTTGGGCAGTTTGTTGAGGAAGAGAAGGGGATCCCACTCGCCCCAAAGGATGCTGAGAGCCAGCACCTGAGGACTCGGGCTAGCACTGGTATTGTTGGGACACAAAGCAGGAAAACAGGATTTCTCTGGGGACAGGGCATAGAACAGCTTAGAGCAACTCTGCCAGCCACCACAGGGAGTGAAGTCTGGAGGCAGACGTGGGTCTGGCTCACAGCAGAATCTTAAGACAGAGATGAAACTTCCCAGGGCTGCTGAATCCCTTCAATCTTCCAAAGGGGCTCAGTTTCCCCAGCCTCTGGGGTGCAGGGTACCCCCCAAACCACACTCAAATTGCCCAGTGCCTGAACCCTGCTCGCTTTGGATTGCAGAGCCGAGGGACTGCTGAATGGCATCTCTCTGTACCCTTCCTATCTACATCCTGCATCCCCGTTCCATCTGTACACATTTTTCCCATGCTGCCCACATCACTCCAGGTCTGTGACTTACAGGGCTGCTGCTATCCTGCAGAACAGGATAAGGAACTGGAGCGGGAGAACACGGTTGTGGGCAGATAGGCAGAGGCACACGGGTTAGAGCTGATATTGATGTAGCTCAGCCTGGGCTGGCAGGGAAAACAGATGGAGAGCTCTGCCGCCAGCGTCGGCACCGCGGAGCGAGGCACCGACGAGTCCTGAGCAGAGCAGGACCCGTCAGTCCACCCACCTCTGGAGACTGGGCGAGGGGACAGGATGAGCCTGGAGGGGTGAGCGAGGAGCTGACCTGACACGGGACAGGGAGACATCCTGTGAGGCACCCCTCTGGCAGCAGCAGGGCTGCAGGAGCTGGTGATGTCCCCAGTCACTGGGGTTCTCTCTCCAGGAGAGCCTGTGCTGGGATGGATCCCTGAGCTCTCATCCTTCTCCTCGCAGGCTCCAGTGGCACAGCTGGCCCTGAGCAGAGCTTGCTTGTTTAACTCAAGCTCTTTATTGCACTAAAGTTTGCTTATTCAAGTAAAGTTTACTTTTTCACATAATGTTTGTTAATTCATCTAAAGTTTATTTTTCCTCCTTAAACCTGTTTGTTTACACAAAGTCTGTTTATTTTACTGAAACTGACCAAGCAGCTCCTCAGTTTGCAGCCCAGCTGCAGGGTGTGCAGAGCTCTGCAGAATCCCCTCCTGCCTTTCCCCACAGGACCCTGCTAAGCCCCTGCCCTGCTCACCGTGAACACAGGCTTCCAGGAGAGACCTCGTGCTGCAGGGATCACATCTCCACAATGACTCTGGCCGGTTAAAACAGGACAAGGCCAGTTCAAACTCTTAATGGTCAGTAGACTGAAATTCTTTTCCTGGTTACACTAATGCAGATGTAAATTTTTAAGCCAGGTGTTGGGGTTTAGATGGAATTTGGGTTTTCCCTTCACTGAAACTACACATCCAGATGAAGCTGCTGGGACACAGCACTGGGGTGTCACATGTGGCCCCACCCGATCGATGCCACCTGGAGCAGGTGTTATCCCAGGTGGCACAGCACCAGACGCTGCCTGGAAAATGGGATTGGATCTTCAGAAAAAGCTATTAGCCCCTTGTCAGGACCCTCTGATGAGAACTGACTGGCTGGCGCGGATCGATGCTGCCAGCTCACGCCTCGTCCCTGCTCCCGTGTATTTCAATCACCCAGCCCAGGATCCAGGTACACCTTACCTGACGTGAGTTTAAGTGTCATTTATTGCTAATTACTTTACGTGGCATAAGCTCTTTGACAACTTCAGCCTGGCAGAAAAGGCTGTAATTACACAAGTCAGACTCAGATACCCAGTTAAAATAATTCCTCCCTGTATTTGGTTAAAAAGGGAAGAAAACTAAGAACTGTATTACTGACCTAATAAAATAATTCTGCAATTAGGACCAAATGACTTCTGCAAATCATGAAAATGTGAAGTTCAGGGCAAAAACTAATGATAATTTTCTTCATTTTCATAAAGTCCTGGCAGTGTCCTCAGCTCTATGTAATGGAACAGGCTCAGCAGCTGGGGGGTCATGCCTTGGGAGTGTGTTTCTGCAGCTGGACACTTAGGATATGGGAATCACTCAGTCTTGTTGCTCAATTGTTACTCTTTCCAGCTTTCCCCATCCAAGTTCTTTGTATCTCAGTATCTGAAAAGTTAATGCACAAGGATTTATCAGGTACCTGATCCTGCATGCTACAGGTACAGTTTCCTGCCACCCACTTGTAATGCCTGTGTAGGGCCAGAAAAGCAAAGGACAAGTATTTAGATCCACTGGGAAGAAAAGCACCAGTAAATAACCTTAAAACCCTGAAAGACGTGGACCCCTGAGAGGATAAATTACAGACACCTCAAGTGTGGGACACAATTAGTGCTGGCTTGAGGAGAAAACCATCGTGAGCCGGCATCGGGGACCTGTGAGCTGCAAATCTCTTCTGCATTGAAATAATTGCAATAGCCATGGAAACCATCATGAGCTCTGCTCATTTCAGGTAAGAAAAGAGCGAGCCGCTTTTTTGGCTCTGCCCTACGGTTTTTTCCTCAGTGTCACGATTTCTCTCAGAAAAACATTATTTGTGATGTAACCACATGAGATGCACCGAGTGCTCAAGAGCTGCACAGTGGCCTTGGAGCAGTGGCAGCCACCGCCTCCGGCACACAACACCCCGGTCCGCACGGCTCCTCCAGCGCCGGGCACGCTGCTTCTGCATGGTTGCTCCCGGTGTGATCTTCTCGAAAAGCAATTGTCTTTCTCCTCATCCTTTGTGCAAAACATAAAAGATTAATGATTGTAATTTCAGCGCCGCAGCTGCCTTGCAGCCTGATTTGGGGGGCTGTGGTGGGGGGAAAGGCGGGAGGAGAAGCGTGTGCTGCTGCCATCGACGGCTGCCCGAGGCCGAGCGGAGCCAAACGGATCCTCCCCAGCAGCACTGGTTGTTGGAGTTGGGTGTCTTGAGGCAAACTGACTTTGTGTGTCACAACCTGGAAATGCCAAGTGTTTTAAGGGCAAGAAATCTGGCAGCACCAAGATGGAACGGGAGACAAGAACAGGGTGAAGGAGGTCACATATTTTAACACTCACCTTTCAAGGGAGGATTTAAATATTTGTCTGCTATTAAGACCTTGTGTACTGACCTACTCCAGCTTGGGAAGGTCGGAGTATCAGTGACAGATCAATTTTCTCCAAGGCATTACTCCTCAAAGAAAATAATTTAGCAATTATAAACAAGAAACTTATGAAATCTGCTCTGTATTTTATGCAGCTTCAATACATCAGGTTTAACTCTTTTTGTTCCAGGCAGTGCTGGGTGTTACCTGCTTGGCCCCAGCTCCTCCTGCCCATGTCACCGGTGGAGCTCCAAGGGTGGGCTCTGTAACAGCTGGGATAAAGAGTGCAAAACAAGATCTAGTTTTGTAACATTAATTTTTTTTTATTAAGAAGACAGATATTTCATAGTACTTCTTTTCCTTTGTAAAAATGGGATACATGAACCAATACAAAATGTGAATGGGAACAGATGGATATGTATTTTCTTACACTGTAACATCTTCCATGGACACCTTAAACAGAACTGGCCTAAGGGGAAAAAATAAAAAGGCCGGGTAAATAAAGAACAAGGTTGTTTATCATCAGTTCCGCGTCCTTCATTTGTGATCCTCCTTTAAACAAGGTTGTTCTTTCTTCACGCTTCAAAGTCCTAATGATCTAAAGCTGTACAAAGTAATACTCAACAATACATTTCAACAGTGCACTGTATACTGAAGAAAAAATACATAAACCGATATACAACTAAAATTAATAATTTCCTGTTTTTTCTCCTGTTTTTTATGTGGGTTTTTTATTTTTCCAATGCGTGGGGCCGAAATTTTGCAATCTACCTGAGACGGAAAACACCAATCAAACACATGAACCTGAGACATGTCAACATTGTAAGTCAAAGTTACATCGGTAACACTGCACTACGGTACACTTCCAAACAAGTATGGGCTGCTCAAGGCCAGGATGCCCGTCCCGTGCCGCCGCCGCCGGGCCACGGAGCCCCCGGCTCCAACCTGGCTGCTTCTCATCGCGATGGGGATTGGCAATGGTGCTGAGGGCTCAGAAAAGAGCTGCGCTCGACAAAATCTGCTCAGAAAAAAGGGTGCTTCGTGAGGTTCTGCTTGTGAAGAGAGGAAAGACGGAATACTGCTGGGGAATGGGCCTGCTTGCTGCACCAGGCCACCCTGTTCCCAAAGGAATCCCACATTGTAATGGTTCTGCCAAAAACAACTGAAAAACAAACACACGAAAATGCCCCCCCGTAAAACCCCTAAAAAATCCTCAAACCTGACACTAAGATTAATGCTTTCCTTAAATAAATCAGATACATTTGCCACATAAACACAATAAAAAATTATCGCTCGAAATCCATGATTACTCACCAAAAAAAAGCATATATAACTTTATACCGTCTTCCCGCTGCGGTTTGCTACCTGTCGCTTACAATTCCGATTGAGCCAGAGTCTCCTGTGCACCTATGGCTTTAGTGGTCATTAGCACGCTCGTTTCAACATGAATTCCCGCGTTTTACTCAGCAGGTAGAAAAAAAAAGGCAGTTTTGTTCATCCAGCTGCTCTCCAGGTCTGGCCCCACGCGTCAGAGGGGCTTTACCTGCTGCTCCCATGGCTGCCAAGCAGGGAGAGGATGAGGAGAAGCCCCCGCGCCCAGAAGCGCTCTGCCTGCCCAGCAAGGACCCTGCTCCTGCATCCCCACGGCCGAGCAGCGCCTCTGCCGAGCTTCAGCCCATTTCCCAGCCGCCACCATCGAAAGCACCTGAAACAGCCACAAAAGGGGGCTCGGGGGGTGTTATGCAAGCCCTGACGGCAAATGGGGAACGGGACATGGGCACACTGAACTGCAAACTACGCATCTAAGATGTGCTGGTTCTCCTCCGATGAGCTTGAGTTCTGAACGGAAACCGGTGAAGAGAAAAAAGGGGAAACACCTTCAGAGAAACGCACCTACTCCACGGGGTCCCAGCTGGCAACTCCAGAAACAGGAAAGGGGAAACGAAGAGCCACAGAAACCCGAAGGGAACTAACGCACATAAGCCCCTCTTCTTCCCAGCCTCCCCCCGACCCGAACAAACAGAAATTAAACAAGGCACAGAATCTTCTGCAAATGACTTCACTAAACTAAATCCAAGCTGGACTTGGCCAAAAAAAGAAAACCCAAACGAACTGAGGTGTCGAACAGCAGAGTGTACTTTACGAGGAATATTTTTACACAGCAAATCCCGGACCTTCCCGGCCTCACCGCTCTCCACATTTGCTTTTTTTTCCTTAAAAAAAAAAGACACAAGCTGGTTGCAACTTCCAAGATCACTGTCTCTGTAGCGTTTAAATAGGGCCAGTAGTAACTGTCCACGGTTGGACACCTCATGGGAACCAAGGCTGCTCTAGATGAAGTACTCTTTCTTTTCCTCGGAGTTGTTTTGTCCCCCCTCTGCGTTGATGATGGCTGTGTCTGCATCGGCCGCATCATCTGCTCCTTTGGCTTCGTGAGTGAAGTATGTACCTGCAAGGAAAGTGGAGGCTGTGTGACTCTTTAGGGGTCTTGGTGCGGGCGCCAAGGGAGCGACTGACAAAGGAAACAAAACACAACTGGGAGAGAAACTGGGGGGTCTGTTGCATCAGACATGCCAACACTGTGACTGAGGGGACACACGTGTCTGGCCTTTCATCCTCCAGCTTTGGTCTCTGTCTTACCTTTATGTCTGGCAAAATATCGCCCTAAAATGATGAGCAGGCAAAGCATCGCAAAGACGACGACGGCCACGACGCCACCAACCACGGCATGGTCCACGCTCCGTATGGCCCCTTCCTCACCTGCACGGGAATCTGTTGAGATCAGAAGAGGAATAAGCATTGGGGACTTACTCTGATGCTCTTGGCAGGGTCTGGCTGCAGCTGCTCTCAGGATGGAAAGAGCTGCCCTCAGGCTCTCCAGAGGAGCAGGGGTGAAGCACAGAGCTAACTAGACAGATGAGTTCGGTCAGAGGAGCTTTGTCCAGAGCCGAACTGATCTGGCGGCTTGACTCGCAAGGTGTTTTCCGCTAAAAGCAGCAGCACTATGACTATGCACGTGGGAGACAGCTGGGAGAGGGGAGGAAGGGCACATGGAGTCATTGGTGGGGATCTATTTTGGGAAATTTCCCTATAGTGCTGCCCAGATCTCAGCCTTTCTGGTGGATGGGGCACGAAGAAGAGCAAGAACAATATGGGAATACTAATCGATAGCTCTGAGAAACGTCATTAACGAATGCCCTGTGGAAAACATTTCAAACCTCCCAAGACACTCCTTACCCAAAACCCAACCCGCCCAGCACGGAAAATGTGTTTACAACCATCCTCTGCCCCAACTGAACTGGGTTCCACCATGAAGCCCCACCTTTGCTGTTCATTGCAACCCTAGAGGACACAACACTCCTGACCCAAACGCTAACACCTACTCCGAGGCCGACAGTGCCTGTAACTGTACAGTGCCTCTGACTGCTTTACTGCGTTTGTTTAACTCCTCACCACACAATTAGTTTCCTTTCAGCAGCGCCTCTCCCTCGGGACGCCGTCACCTGGGAGAGGGATGACTGATGTGGTGGAGGAACAGCTCTGGAATGAACCCCGGATGAGCTATGGCCATGTAAAATGAATGTATAGCAGTGTAAACAATTTTAATTTAAGAACGCAGCTACATCAACCCTCGCTGCAATCCTAATGGCAACTGAGATTTATAACGCAGTAAAAAACAATTATTCTCCCGCTGATTAATACATTAACATTTTGGAATAGAAGCTAAACCATTGTCTCTTTTTTTTAGTGAGTCAAGCACGACACCTCCATTAAAATGATTTACTGGCCATACCTTACAATTTAAGCACAGCAGCAACAGAAACGGTAAAAATCTTTTAACTTTACATGATTTGTGAAGTCATATGTGAAGGATTTACCATTTAAATCTTTCACTACAAGAAGCACATGGCCCATAAATCTGCCCTGCCTGTGCCTGCCCGGACACCTCGGAGAAATGCGTTTTGCCAGGACGACTGAGAGAGCAAATGCAAGTCAATTTTTAAGAAAGATTTATCTCCGTCTCCCTCCAAAGAACAGAGCAAATCTCTGAAGCCTCCACCTCTAATAATATTTGAAGTTTATCGATCAAGCGTACAGATCCGTGACAGCTAAAGGTAATGGGGCTCTTTTGAGCCGAGACCTGATACAAAGCTTTCGAGCAGCAGCTGGGATTTACACTTTCTATCGATATTTCCAATTCTGCTCCAAGATTAAGGACTGAGGGACCCCAGTAGATAACTCGGGACCAAGAGCACCATAAAGCGCCTTTTAATTAAAACAATTTAAGAAAAAATGCCCCTTTGAGTAACCTCTGAGAGCAGGAGCCTCAGTGTGGGCAGGGAGATGCTGGGATGAGCTGGGGTGTGGTGAGGGACACTGCAGAGACCCTTCCAGCAGCTTGGCTGATAAAAACTGCAGCCAAAAAAGGATTATTCCCCTGCAAACCAAAAGCCTTCACTGTCACATCCCTGAACCCCAAGCCATGGCACTGTGGTGAGAGTGTGCCAAGCAATCCAAAAGCACAGCAAAGGGGGACCTTCTGTCTCATCTCCAGTGGGAACTGACCATGCTGTGATCCCTTCCCAGCATCTGCTGCTGTGGCAACTGCCTGAACATCCCTGCATGCTGATGGGGAAGGTGCCCACAGACACGGCACGCTGTGGGGTGCTGAGCTGACCCCATGCCCAGGCACAGGATCTGCTGCTTGCCCAGGGTGGCAGCTGGGGAAAACCAGCATTCCGGGAGCTCCTAATCCAACACAGCCTTCCCGCTGCCGCTCCAGCTCAGCTAATCTGGCCTCCGTGAACCTGCTCTCTGCAAAGCAACTGAACTGGCTCATCTGCTGGAGCAGCTGCTTTAGGCACGCTTCACTCCATTTTTTTCTTATTTTTTTTAGAAACTTTGTGCCCAGTTCTGCTTGGCTGCATTCGGAGCAGCCAGCAGCAGCCCAGCCTGGGCGGATGAGTGCCTTGTTGACATCTGGAACAGCTGAGGGGCATAAACGCACTGAGTTACGGCTCTGTAATGTGCTTCCAGCAAGATTTTGCATCAAGAGGCATTTTTTCTTCATCATCATAAATTAAGGTTCTGGAAAGACAAAGCCGTGCGTTCGTGCTGGCGGCAGCAGCCTCCACACCGTCCCACCAGCCCACTGCCGCGGAGACAGGGCTGTGCCAGAGCCTGGTGCCTGACACATCCCTCATGTCTTCCCTTTAATCGGCATCATGCCAAGAGCAGGGAGAGAGGGTTCCCCTGAGAAGGGACTTTGGCTTAAAGCCTTGCCAGGTTTGTTCAGCAGAGTTTGTTAAGCATGAGTTCCTCAACTGGGATGTACAGGGCCATTTTTCTCAATTGTTTCTCTTCAGAAAGACCCCTGCGAGGTGACAGTCCCAAATTCACACTGTTACACATGTGGCTAAATAAATCTTCAAGCTTACACACAGCCTAAAACATTCCTCCTGCAGGATCTCCTCTCCTTGCCTCCAGCACCTCATAAAACCCCGTATGCTCCAGCAGCATGACCCAGCACCAAGAGCTCTGCCTGCTGGCACAGCAAAGCCCGACTCCACTGCCAGCGATTCCGACACTGCTCCCAGAAAACCTGTCTGTGTGCCACCAGCCCCTCCACATCCTGTCCCTCCCTATTTCTTTGGTAATTAACAAAGTGTCAGGTCTATAGAACAAAGACTAATTCCCCAAAGCCAAGGAGAGACTTGACCTTAACAACTGAAATCTGCTTTAAATGCTGTCTCCAATTCACCCAAGCTATTCCCGCCTCCTATCTCTGATTAAACCAGAAATCACAACTTTATTGCTGAAGAGGGAACAGTCAAGATGGCAGGAACTGACAAAATGCCACATTATTTGCTAATCCTAATATGTTATTCTTCCTCAAGATTTGCTTTTCTCAGCACCAATTCAATTACAGATGCTACAAATCCTTCTGACATTTAATTCCCTCTTGTCAGGGCGCAGTAAATGTATACATGCAGAGCTTTCCCGTTAGGATGTTACTATATATTGGAGCAAGCTGGATCCTGGCCTCTCCAGCAAATCATCAGGAATTTTCCTATTAGGGGTTTTGTTTTGGGTTTGCTTGCGAGTTTTTGTGGGTGGGGCAGAAGGAGGGAGGGAAGGGCAGGGAAGGAAGACATCACAGCATGTTGTCACCAACATGCCCCCTCAGGGCTACTCTGCAGCTACGGTGCACCTTGGCTGAACCGTTTTTGTGTGGATGCTTTGCTTGGCACCAAAGCACCTTAAAGGAAAACTGCATCAGTAATGGTACAATCCACTTGCCAGAACTGAACTCATGCAGGAAAAAAATCCATTTTTCTTTCCAAGTGTTGTGCTGTTCCCCCAAGGGACTGGCACGGCTGCACCCCACCACAGGGGATGCCAGGGTTTCATGGGATGCCACACTGGGCCCGTCTGCCCATGGTGCAGATCACTGCAGAGCAGCAGGAACGCTCCAGAGCCTCTTCTAGGGTGGCCAGGAAGAGACTTAGGCAGCTTTAAACTTATTTTTGCTGATTATTTTAACCAATTGCTCATGTAATCAACAAAATAGTGATTACACTGCTGGAATGGGAACCCTGAAGTTTTCCTTTAAACAGAAAGTGCGGATCAGCAAACAGCACATAGACAGGAGAGAAAGGAGTTTGGGACTGGTTGCTACTCATCACAGAACTAAGGAACTAATTCCAAAGGTGAGGAGCAGTACGGAGCAGACGCTGAGCTAGGGATTGTCCCTCTAAGTACTGATAATCATCACCTGCGATTCACACCTGCAGGTTCTCAGCTATGGGGGTTTTGGGGGAGACTCTCTTTTAAAGTACATATATTAATGATCTCCAGGTTTCCAACATTTCTGCCAATGTAAGTGCTAAAACCAACTTTCTGTGGGCTCTCAAGAAAAATGCTGGTGATGGTAAGAGCAGCACCCTGACAGTGTGGGTCAGTGCTTACACCGAGGTTTAGCAGAGGGAACACTTTTCTGCTCCCAGCTTCTCAATGAAAAGGTTCCACTCAGTTCCATTTTAATGAGGCTTTAAATATAAATGTATCTATGAATATTCCACTCTTTTCATCGTCAGCAGCAGCATCTCAAGACTAAAAGACTGAGCTGGACCGGGCTGCCTGTATTTTAAATCTCCTTTCTACCCACGCTAACAGCTTCAGACCTATTTGAGTCAAACCACTTCATGTTTACCTTCAGTGCTCCCCATGCTCTCAGCAGCGGGTCCCGTGAGGCTCGAAGCGGCGGCTTTGGGCTCACCTTGGTGACGGGAGCCCTCTGCACACATGAGCAGCTCCTTCCAGTGACCTCCTGCAGCCAGGACCATCCAGCCCCCGCCTCTCCACCGCCGCTGGCACCGCTCCTGACATTACTGCTGCTGCCAACAGCTCCTTCCCTGTGCTCCAGCACCCTCTCCAGCCGATTACGGCTCTCCCTCGGCTCAGTGCCAGAGGTGCAGAGCAAAGGCAGCACTGGGAGATGCAGCCTGTCCTGCTGGGATGATGTGGGAAAGCCCAGGTTTTATGGAACCCTGCTGTGTGGTGCTCCCGTCTCCCGTCCTTCCTCCTCACCTCCCTCCGGCTTCACACTCTGCGTAGCCCAACAGTGTAACATTCTGGGGTATCTCTGGACAGCCCTGACCTTCCTCTATGAGCATTTCTGCTGTAAAAGCAGAGAACAGAGGGAGATTTTTATGAAAATGTAGTTTAGACATTAATTTTGGCATATTGGATTTACTGCTGCACTTGCACAAAAATTTGCCTTTTATTTCTGGGTGAAAATGATTGTCAAGCTCCTGACATTGGACAGTGTGGGCTAAACTTGTGTGTGATCATGAGCAAGCTTATACACATGGACCCCACTGACAGCTCCTGAGCTTCCCAGATGTGCAGGTAACATCTGCATCACAGCAGGAAAAAGGAAACCTATGCCAACGGCTTTGAAGAATTCCTAAACAAGTGATCTCTTCTAAATCTGGTTATAGTTCAGTTTATTAAATGATTATCACATCAGCACATCTGAAGATCCCACAGGTCATGATTTGGGCACTAATGGCCTTAAGTCACTTGAGCACTCCTGAAAACCTTGTGAGCCAATTATTCATTTTCCCTGGAGGTAGGAAACATCAGGATTGCACTGACACCTCCCAACTGAATCTAGGGTCAGTTCTTTTGTGGAATGAAGTTTTTGAAATGATGGAGCAACACTAGAGGTTGGACTTGGCAGGGGGTGCTGGTGGAAGAACAGGCTGCCATTATTCCATGAACACTATAAACCACTTAGCCACAACGTGGGAGGACAGAAATCACCGCCTATGACAGGATGAGCAATAATGTTATTCATTCCCACAGCGTGGCATGGAGCAGGCTACCCCTCCTCAAATTTATTGAGGGGCTGTTAAAGAGCAGTGTTAACCTGCCTGTCGAATCGTAATTGAATTTGGTCTAATTTAAACCAGAGAAATTTGAGGAGTTCATCCTTCTTCAATCAATAAGCTCCCCTTCAGCGACCCATTTCAAGATCGCTTCATAAAAAATAACGCGCTTTGTTTGAATAAATGTGCTCACCCCGGCAGAGCTCAGAGCTGCGCAGCTGCTCCCACTGACTCCTCTCTGGAGAAGGGAGCCCCGCTCGCAGCCGACGGCCATTGATCCACCAGCACCCCCTCTGCAAAGGTGCTGATCGAGCTGTGGTCAGGGAACCTGGCCCGATGCGGAGGCTGCGGAGCCATCGTGACCATTCCCTGTTTTACAGGAGGTGCTGACGCTCTGGAGCACAGCCAGGAGAGCTCAGGGAGTGCTGGGGCAGGCCCCCAGAGCGCGGTGCTCGGAGCCCATGGCAGTGTCTGTTCGTGTGCACCTGCGTGCACAGGTGTGCACAACACACATGCACTCAGGGCTTGCCCTCGCCATTCCCGGTGCTGCAGGAATCCTGCCTGTCGGTCTGCGCCGGGCTGGAATAAGGAACTGAGAGCTGCGAGGCCAGCCCTCTCCGCACCCTAAGGGCTCAGGATGTGAGGAACAAGAGGAGGATTGCGAGAGGCACGGACACACAGAACTCGGCCGGGAAGAGCGAGGATGGCTCTGGACTCAGGCTACCTGGGCGGAAGGCAAGGGATGCATTACTTAATTGCACGGTCGGCAGAGCCTCGGTTGAAGCTGTGGGCGGGACAGGTGTACCTGGAAGGAACAGCACACTGAGCAAACACGGCAGCAGCCCCCACGCCCGCCACGCTATGGTCCCTGTGGGGGTGGGCACATGCCCTGCATCCCTCAGGGTGGTGCCCAGGGCTCCCAGCACCCGCTCCTGCCAGAGCGGAGGGCGGTGTTCCCGACAGAGAGCTCAACTCCAGCACTCACCTGGACCACCCATCTGAGAGCCCCAGTGTGCTGACCCCGGGCCAAAAATGTGACCTGGTTTCAGTTTCCCGACATTCTGAACAGGGGCTATGGGGCAGAGGCTGCTCTGTTTGTAGCAGAGAAGGGCCTGGGGCTTTCTCTCTAGTGCCTCCTCCATACCTGACCCAGTAAGATCCTGACCACTCCTGACCAGGAATGATCACCCTTTGGGCAGGCAGGAGTAACCTAAAGAGCAACAAGCAAAAGTTTGAAACTCTTAGGAAAAGAATCAGCAGCCAAACCAGATGCTCCAAAATGGGTGTCTGGCAGCACACGATAGGTGCTCGCTCTGGGCCCCGGCTCTGCCTGCATTGCGTTCTGTAAAGGTGGGGGAAATTTTGGCTTCCATTCCACATTCAGAAAAAAGACTACACTGAGCTATGTGCCCCGGGAAAGGTGTGAGCCCCTCTGGGCAGCACAGGCTGGGGAGCAGACACCCATTCTGGGCAATTCCTTTAAGGAATTTTTTCCTATTTTTCTCTTCATTCACCAAAAAGTGTATTTTTCCTTAAAAAATAGAATTTTAAAAAGTAGAACTTATCAGAGCAAAACAATTTTCCCCATCCACTCAGGGATGTTCACCAGAGCCCTGGTGCATCTTACCTATGGGATCTGTCCCAGGCCTGCAATAGTAATTGTTAGCATCGCTCAGTGTTAGAACACATCCGGAATGAATCCATCATTTCTGACCTCTTGGCCAAAGCACACCTGTAGTGGCTTATGGGATGGGACGTTCCCGATTTGATCGGGTGAGACGGAACTGTTTGACAGAATAAGATGACGACTCAGGGTTTTTTTGGGGTATTTTTTTGCTCCATGCTGAACCCCTGACAGAACAGCACTGGGTTCCAAACCCCTGGGCTGGGCTCTTCCCAGGGGGCCAAATGGCTGCTCTGGCCAGGATTGTGCACCCTGCGTTGGAGTGGCCGCATGCAGCAACAGAGCCCGGCAGGTACCAGGGGTCTGCAGGGATGCTCTGCAAGTGGGAGCAAAAAAAAAAAAAGGGTAGATTTCTATAGGAAAACATGAAGAACAGAGATTTAGGTTTGTACCACTGGTACAGACCCTGTTCTGAATGCACCCAACTGCATCCACTGAAGATGTTGTTATGCTTTAATCTCAATTGCTGCTAATTGGCAAGGACCAGCCATGAGGATGCATTTATACCCCTTTCAGTCCAGAGTGGATAAAAACAGGCTTGAACCATTTACTTGGTTGGCCTCACTGATAAAACAATCACCTCCTTTTTGCCCCCAAACTGATGTTGGTATGATGAGGAATCCCCAAGCAGCCAAGGGCTAGTGCTGGCCACCTGTTTTAAGGGGGGTTTCACACAACACGGCAGAGTCAAGTGCTTTACAAACAAAGATTCAACTCAACCGGTCTCCAAATCAGCGTTCAAAAAATTCCAGCCAGGAGGGAACCACAGTGGTTGGCCTCGGTGCCCTGCACCTCCTGCCCCATGTCTGAGGATGCCACACAGAAATGGGTGCCAAAACAACAACCAAAAAAAAAAAAAAAAAAAAAAAAAAAAAAGGAGGAAAACTCCAACAGAAAGGAGTGCACTTCCAAGCTGCGAGAGCGTGGGGGGAATGGCTGAGCCATAGCGACTGCACAATGCAACATGGCCAAGATGCAGAAATCAGAGTGGAACCAGTGTCTAGCGAAGGAGAGCAGCGGGTTACCTACGGACTAGCCCTTACCTGAGAGATCCCCATAGTCCAGCTCCTCGGCCGAATTGGGCAACTGAGTAAAGCCTTACAAGTAAAAACAAACTCATTTTTCTCTGCGTTTCTCAAGCGACAAAAAACAACACACTTAAGAACTGAGGATGAATTTCTTGGGGGGGGGGAAGAGAATGCATCAATCACTTGCCACCGTCTGCCGGTGTGGGCAGAGCCATCGTGTGACACAAGTGCAATCGTGGCCTTTATTACAGACAGAAACGTTCCTCGCTCTACACTGTTGGCACATGAAACATGGCATTGAGACCACTCATAACAGCATGCAGAGCCCCCCAAACTCTGCCATTCAGCTGTCACAGGGACAATTTCCCAATTTAGTCCAGGCTGATTTTGGTCCTGCATACACAGAGCAATGGAAAACTTGCTTCCCGTTTTGCACCCAATCCAATTATTTTGGTCATGGTGACAAGTCTGGACATTTATCGATGAGAGAATACGAATATTGCACAGTGCATGTCATGGCCTGTTTGCAGGCTGCGGGCTGTGTCGTCCACCAAACCATTGGACAAACCGGCTTCTTTTCATTTGCCCAAATGTGATGGATTTATGGGAAAAGCATCTGTCCCCAAAGCTATAAAGCAATCAGGGAGGCACATGGTCGTGGCCACCACAGGCAGTCAGCGCTGCCTGTGAGGGCATTAGTGCTGCTTGGTTTGGGAGTTTGAGGAAGTGCTGGGGTCTGCAGGCAGAGCATCCCCATAGGTGGCCATCCCGGCACCAGTGACAGGGCAAACCAGTGCCGGGAGGCCACCCAGACTTACTGAAATGTGGGGTGGGGCAATGCTACCCTGTGGGCTGGGACTTCCACGACTCACTCCTGCCGCTGGCCACTAAAAGCAAATGCATAAAGCGAAGAAAAAAAATTCCCATGAAGAGATCCCGCATCCCTGGGCACTGGGGAACCTGGGATCGTCAGCTCACAGGCTGCTACTGGTGCTGACTGTCTGTTAAATAGCCAAGCTGTGAGTGCAGTATGGTCAATGTGCAGACTGGCCCCACTGCAGAGCAGCAATATGTATATTTATAAATACACACTGCTCTTTAAAGATCAAACTCATTTTCAGTGACGGGTTTTTAAATACATCAAATCACCAGGAAGCTATGTTGGAATTACCTCCTGAAGTGGGAAGCCATTTAGATTAATAGCAGGAAATTTGCTTGTGTGCCACTCTTGGGTTTCAGGGAGCCCTTTTCAGGTTTTCAGGAGCCTTTTTCCCATAAATGATCTATAAATACAACAGTTGACTCACAGAAGCACTGGACATACAGAGCTGCACTTGGCAGAGGAGCCCTTCAACTTTTCTTTCTCCAAAATTGCTTCTGTAGAGTTCCCTTTAAAGGAACTACATTTTATCACTGATGAAAAAGGGCAATGTTACATTTTTTATGAAGCAAAAAAAAATCCTTTTCAGAATAAAATTTGCAACAATTCCACAATTCCGCTTCTCCCTGCACTTGGGACACTACTTCTTGATTCTTCTCATTAAACTTCCATATTGGCTACTAAAGCCCCTTCTTCTCACTACTGAGGGGATGAACTCAAAGTCTGCCACTACTCCTGTTAGAGAAATGAAAGGGAACTTTTCGCTCTGCTCCATTTCCCTGGAAATGATATACCCTCGGCAGGCACAGCCGGCACGGCGAGCGTGTCCTGCAGCTCAGCCAGGTGCCCACATGAGCACCAGGCATCCCGGCTATATTTAGGTTTCTACGGGCTCCCACCCTACATCCAGTTTTAAGGAAAAGCCAATTTCTCTCCCGTCTCAGGCTCTAAATAAGCAATTAGGGATTCCGTTTCATGCCGCGCGTGGCGGCGCTGCACAGAGCCGCAGCGTGCGCAGACAGCGCTGTGATGTTTTATTCAACCGCCCCAAGGACGGGAGCTGTAAAATGCATTGAGGAACGGATTTACTATTAGCTGCACTTTTAAGTAGGGCATTTCCAAGGGGGAAGGAGGCAGTCAGACTGGCAGAGATGCTTGATGATGGCAATGCAGAAAGCTCTGAGGCTTTTTCTGTGGCACCTGGCGAGGTGTACGGCACTCTGGGGTGACCAGGCTTTCGCTTCAGTCAAGCAAAACTCATTTTCAGGGACTGAGCACTATCAGAAAAAGGAACAAGAGCATAGAACAATAGTGTTACCTGTTCTTGGACCAAACCTGCTAAGGCCACAATTAAAAACCCACATGGGCTTTCAGGGAAGAATTTCCAGCCTGTAAAATGATTTACCTGCTGCATAATGGGCCAAGTATTTTCTTATCACTCTTCATTTGTGATTGGGATGTTTTCCTTATTTTAACCTTCACTCCAGGCTTCCTGCTTTGCCAGCTTCAGAGGAGGCTTTTTCACCCTACCTTTCCATGACAATGAGCAGAAATTCTGCCTGTGCTGAGGCAGCATTGCCTGGTTCTTGCCTTGCCGGGGGAGTGGGGAGCAGCCCTGAGCCCCCATTGCTGGGTGGACGGATGGACGGACAGGGCCGCAAGCACAATGCCCTGCGTGGGCAACGCCCGCATCCTGGGGAATCACTCTGAGCTCTTGAAGCTCTCTGCTTAGAACTGGGTAAGGGCAGAATTTGGAAAAAACTGGACTCTAGGTCAGTGTGTCCGAGGTCACGGCTGCTTAGAGATGTCCTGCTTGCGTGGGGGAAAACGTGAGCTGGGCATCTCACCTGAGGGGCTCCACAAAGGCCAGCACCGCATGAGGGCCGAGCTCTCTGGCCACCAAGCAACAACAGGGGCCAGGCCATTAAAAACTGGCACACTGATTTTGGTGGGGACAGGGGCAGGGGAAGAAAATTGAGAAGGCCTGGCAGAAAAAGTGCTTTCTCCCCAGACTGAGTGGCGCAGACACTCCAGGTTGTTACTCTCCCGGCTCCACCAAGTTCTGCCCGTATTCCAGCTCAAACAGTGGGACCTGCGATGTCAGCCCCACAGGCACCCTGACCCCATGGGGGCACACCGAGAGGGAGGAGGGCTGAAGCTGGGAAACCCCGGCTTCGTGGGGTGCAGCGGAAGCACAAGCCTTCCTGCCGGCCATGACCATGCTGTTATTGGAGCTCTGGCAATGAACAGTGCAGAGAAAGGAGAAAGTGCATCAGAAAATTCACAGTTAAGCTCTCATTTTCCAACAAAAGAGTTAACAACATTCGTGCGTTAGGTCACTCATGCATCGCTGCCGTCAACTCCATTCCGTGAGGAAACGGGAATGGCAGGGCCTTGGCTGCTGCTGGGACATGCACACACATACAGGACTCCTTCCCCCCAGTCCTCTAGGATACACTCCAAAACTTTAAATGGCTCAAAACCCTCTTTCCCCGATTGAAGCATTGTGCTGGCTATACACTGGCCTTACGTTCAATTTTCTTTGCTAGCAAGCTCTTTTTTGGGTTGGTTTTTGGTTTTGGATTTTTTTTTTTGGTTGGTTGGTTTATTTTCTTTTTTCTTCCCCCAATTCATTTTAAATCGTTTTTGGAGAAAATCCATTTGGCTGTATTCATGCCCATGCATTTCTATTCATTCACAGACATGCTCACTCCCATCGGACATCGGAAAGAACAAATGGCCAACATACAGAAACACCTGGTATACTCCATACACACTCCAGCAACACAAGCTTGGAAAGAAATCCAGAGTCTTCACGGGAAAAGCACCCCACAAGGGCAAGCACGGGGGAATTTGGGACAAACTGGCTGGTTTTAAGGCAGGAAAGTTTGTGGCAGCTCGTTTGACTGGGATAGATTGTCATTTCAGCTGGCTACCTCCCTGGCAGCGATCTTCCCCACAAAGAGGGTAAGCCCTCGAGTTAAAAACAGGCTTTTTATGGCTTTCCCAGAACAAAGAAAAAGGAGGAAAGACATCAGGAATTGCTTAAAAAAAGGGGATAAGGGCTCACCATCAAGCATCTGCCCCGCTTGTCCTCAAGGCAGAGACTAAGACATGCCTACACCGAGCCTTTCCTGATGCAGAAACACCTAGAAAGGATGCTGGGAGTTGTGCTATCATCAAGGCTACCTGATCTTTAGGGATCAACATCCAGCCACGAACACGTAGCTACAAAATCAGCAACGTCGGCTCTTGACATTTAACACACACAGGGAGATCGTCACACAGACAAAACACAAGTGAGCCCAAAGGTTTCCCATCTTTACGCCAAGTGGGAAAATGCATCCAAGTAGGTAAGCTATTTGGGATAAGGAGTGCAGGCCCCTTCACTTGATATGGGACATTGCTACTGAATGATTGGCCCACTCAGTTCTGCCTCTGACCTCGTCCAAACAACACCTCAAGGGGAACAGGTGGGAGAACAGGGTGCTGTGTGCTAGGGATTTCTGTCAGTAAAAAAATCAGTCAGTTTATCAGTTAAAAGAAACTAGAACAGCGAAGTCCAACATGGATTAGCTGTAATTAAAAATTGTCAGAGGTTTCGGTTCTTCAGCTGAAAAGTAAGCTTGTGCCAAAAAATGGGATGCTCAACTTCCAGCCTGCAGCGCGTACGTAGGCTCGCCGGGGAACGGAGGAAGCTCAGGAAGCTGTCAAGCTGTTAGCTAGACTGCCTCGAGCAGACGAGAAGGGTTACTTTGCTAGACTGCTATGCTGAGACGAAAGTGTTGCTATTTGTTTTCCCAATCTCCTTCTGCAGTGTAATAACGCAAACTTCCCTGCCGACCTTGGAGGCGAGCGCTCCTCTGTGGAGCATCCCAGAATCCCCGGTGCTGCCCTATGCCAGCAGACCTGCTGGATGCCCTGTCTTAAAAACTAACTCAAAATGCAAGAAAAAATGCTCAAAAAAAAAAAAATTAAAAAATTAATTCTTTTTCATGTGTGAAGTGACTCTCAAGTCAATGGATGGAGAATCACTTGGCATCGCTTGGACCTGGATGCCACTTCCATGGGGCTTGGGCTTGCCTGGCGCCAGGATGATCAGCTGGGGAGCTCACAGCAGAAATGACAAGAGCAGACAGACTTTCCAACCTTAGAACCCATGTTGCATTTGTGAGATGAGTCCACCTGAAACACAGTTCTCCCTTGAAGACTCCAGTTCCCTTTTTGGCTTCCCCTTCCCAGGCTTGTCTTGCCACTCAGCACCGCTGAGAAATAAGATAAACAGGAATGTGATACCAACCGTGAACTGCCGGTTCTGTCGTCGCCGTTGTGTCTACACACGGGAACAGAGGATTGGAGGAAGGGAAGAAACAGGAGGAACAGCATGCAAAAAAAGGGAAAATGGAAAAAATGGAACAGATAATATATGAGCAAGCTTTCAAAGAACATTGCGTGACAAGCAATAATAAAATGAAAGGCAAAAAGCATTTGAAGTGAGTTGCACTGTTTAGAAGACATGCCTCCAGTTCAAAAGCTATGAGCCTGAGGAAAACAGTAAATTTTTCTCTTTTTCCAGGACCTTGCCAGAACAATTACTGGTGGTTGCAAAGTCAGGGGAACAGGAGACAGGAGAGAACACCGACACCAATGGTTTGGTTGGTGGGGACAAAACAGAAGCTCCAGAGCAGGATGAGGAGCTGAGGCTCAGCACGTCGCTGTTACACACTCAAACACTGCCCTCACCAGAGCACCCATGGCCAGGGAACAGTCTGCTCCTTCCTCTCCTCCAGCTTCCCAGCCACCACCTGCACGAGGAATCATTTTTTTCAGCTTAAAAGATGTTCTAGAACTGGTAACTGTGGACAAACATTACCAGTCCCTCTGCTGCAGCAGGTACCTGGTTGAACAGCTATGGGTGATTAAAATATCCTGGATGGTTTTTTGCTGGTTAGTGTGAAGCTGAGTCTACTCCATATGGACTACATCCCACTGGAAATTTCTTGGGGGGTGCTGCCTTGCCAACGGAGAGATGCTTTGTCTCTTCCATGTGTTTTCAACAGGCAGTTTAAAAGACTGACCCAAATGTGAAGGCATTTTCTGACAGTTATTTCCCCACGCCAATAGGTTTAAACCAAATGTAACCACATTACCCGAATTTCCTGGCTTATTTAGTTGTTGCAGCCCATTTGCTTTCCATCTGGAGGTAGGTATTCCGTGGCAGGGGTCAGTGGCTGGAGCGGGCTGGCTCCTCAGAACGTGGCACTGAAATAAAGCCCCGGAGCCAACGGCCCAGCCCAGGTCTGTCCCAGCCCTGCGTGGTTCGAGGCAGGCAGTGTTTGAGTGAGCAACACGGTGCGAGTGAGCGCACAGAAGCGCTGCACTGCGTGTCCCTGCACAGCAGCCGGAGCTTGGGTTTTGCAGCAACGACAGACAATTCACAGCGGCATTTCCCCTCGGTGACATGCTGGCAGAGAACCCGGGCACGGGTCCCCTGAGCGGGCAGAGGCAGCAGTGGAAAAAGGAGGACCTGTTTCTTGGCAATTTAGCTGAGGACAGCCCAGGGCCGAATTCCTGAAGCAGCAGCAAAGACAAGAATCATACAAGGAATACACAATACTTACAGATACCAGGTCTACATGCTTTAATTATGGAAGCAAAACAAATAAACCCTGCACAGTTTAACAAACTGCACCAAGATTTGCATAACAGATTACCAAGCTGTCATTAGCCTGTTTCCACTGCCAACATAGGCTGTTCTCATCTTGGCAACCAAATCTAAGGCACCCTCAAGGAGGCCAGCCCTTGTTCTCCTGTGGGAGCTCTGGGGGCTGTAAGGGAAACCTTCCAAAGCCACGAGGAGACCAAGAGCGGGGGCTTTGCTTTGGTTTTAGGTAGCAATTCCCATTCGTTTTAACCAAGCAAATGGTGGAAGGGGAAATGGCGGTGGAAGTGGGGGGAAAGTCATTGTTTAGAAGGGGTTGTAAAACTGAGCATTAATTCCTGAGATAGCATCTTGGCATCTATAAATAGTCTCAATTTACTGTCTTCCTGAAATAAAAAAAGTTATGTCAGCTTTTACACTAAATAGAGAATCTGCTGGAAGCAAACTTGTATTGATGTGCTGGAAGAAATTATTAGTCAAGAAAACAGTGCAAACTGGACAGTGCATCTCGCTTCCCCATCCGGGGACAGAGACCAACAGGTTACACAAAATAAAGTTCTCAAGCGGTTGTAAGTGCGAACAAATATCCACGTCAAACAACATGTTGGCTGCAGCTGGAATGACAAAGTTATGATTAGCAAATGGTTTGGATGGTTGCAATAGGAAACACAGACTGGTTAAAGTTTAGAGTGAGCTTTCAGGGAGTCCTGTTCAATCCCAGTCTTCTTTGGGAAGAAGGACTGTACACACCAGTATTCCGGAGGGAATAACCCCGTGTTAAAGAGATGAGCACCCCAACACTGGTGTGTTTCTACATCATCGTGTGGCAGAGGAGAGAAAAGTGGTCCGTGGTGCTTTGGTACCAAACCAGTGCATTCCTGTAAATCCGTGTGTATCCCAGCCCCACCGCCGTCACTCCTCACCCGGGAAGGAACATCCTGGCCCTGCAGCGCTGCTGCTCATACAACCCGTAACTTCAAGCTGGACTGGGTAACTTCAAAGGTGCTTTCCTGAATCCTGGGTATGTGCCACCAGCTTCTGCTTTGCTTTCAAGACCAGCCACACTTCCATGTCAGAGCAGGCACACAGCACCCCAGGGATCAGCCTTCTGCCCCATGTCCTACAACAAAAACCATCTCTTCTCCTTAAATGATGACCAACAAGAAGTCTTTTATACACTCCTGACTTAACTAATGTTGAACAAAGCCAAGGAAAGGCTTTGCTGTCACAAAAAAGCACTGTTCTGGTCCCAAGCCATCGACATGCAGAACAGCTACACGACCACCCCGGGCTGATAGCTATCATTTAAAATGGAAAGCTGGTGATGAAGAACGAGCTGGTTTACCAGGTGTAGCAAAGCCAAGAGGACGTAGTAATCACATAACCAAACAGACTCAACTCAGTCTGGGATTTTCTACCTTAATATCAAAGCTTCTCTTCCCAATGCCAGTAAGGAAGAGAACTAAATGTGCTGTTTGGGAAAAGCAGAACAATGCCATGGCCTTCCAAAATCTCCATGTACAAAAGCGCCTCAGAGGCCTGGTTTATAGTTACAGAAGGTACCCAAGGGAGTAACCACTGGCCTCTACAAAGCTGCAAATTTCACTTTATTGGGATTTCTGTGTAGCACTGGCCATAAGAAATAAATAGCTGCCAGCTAAGACAACTCAGATGACACCCAAGCTCTAGGCACTCACCACCTCATTAGGCAGCTACACAAGGGCACATACACATATACACACACACATATTTATAAAATTACTGCGTGGAGGCAGCTGGGCAACATTTCTCAGCATTATGAGCTCCATCGCTGAGCCTCCTCGTTTTCTCAAATGGATTCTCTCCAACTCCAAACTGTTTGCAGAGTGTGACCAGGCCCTTTAAACTTGGCCATAATTAGTCCACAGCCTCAAACAGAACAAGCACGATGGAGGAATATTAAAACCCCAGCAGCAAAATTAAATTCCCCCGGTTGAATGCTGGAGCCGCAGTGCTGCAGCCTCGCAGAGGTACTCGGTGCTGGGGTTGAGGAGCACACACAGAATTACAGCAGCACATCCGCAAAATAACGGCACAACACGCTGCTGCCTTTTAAATTTAAAGAGGCTTTAGCAAGTATAGATATCCATTCAGTATATTGCTTTTTAAATTGCTTTCTGAACTGAAACCAAAAGCCAATCTGATCCCTGACGCGTGGAGCTCTTATTCTTCCTGATTTTCCAGACTACTTCACATGTACTGACCAGGGCGAGTGTGAATTCCTGCACATTGCTGCCTTCGCAGCAGCCTGAGGGAACAGCATGGGGCACTGCAAACAGATTCATTCTTGCTTTGGCTCCGGTCCTTGGGGCTGATGAAAAGCCCTACAAAACCCTTCCCGGCGTTCCCCTGGATCAAACTTCTGTGGGACACCAGCACAGATGTCACATCCCCCAGCAATGCGAGAGTTGAGGGGTGATGGGGCTCAAACACCAGAGCGCAGTGGCACGTCCATCCTTTCCCTCACCACAGCCACCCTCTCCCTCACCACGTGCTCCTCCAAGGACGGATGGAGATGTCCTTTGCATTCCAAAGCCCCCCGACCTACTCCGTACAGCACTCCAGGTTGGCTCGGAGTGCCCCTGTCCAGGCGTGCTGCAATGGGCTCTGGAGACAGCTTGATTAGCAGACCAGATGTTTCACAAAAATCATCACAATCTGTACGGATATTGTGTGTGACCAGAACAAAAATAGTCTGAAATTAGCACAGTGGCTCCAGCCATGCTTTTGCATGTTTCCCCATACAGATTTGGGAGGATTTTGGTTTGATTTCAAGCCCAACCTTGCACGTGCCCCATGCTTCTGTTCAGCAAGATGATGGTTTGTGCACTGTTTAAGCTGTGTCACCAAGGGCAAGGCCAGATATGACGGATCCTGTCTGCTACTGGTTGGACGTGGGACTGAAAGACTGAATTTTATTTCATTTTATTTCCTGTCCCAGGCCTGTCAGCTCTACCTTTAGCCCCTTTAATGTGGACACATCCTGGATGAAAATGTCAGAAAGGCACAGAATCATCTTTAAATTAACTTGACATTTTACCAGGGACAAGCAGAACTTCCAACAGAGAGCAAAAGTTAAATAATAAATAATTTGGGGGAACAAATCCCTGGGCTGCGTCCCTGCACAGCGGCATCAAGCATCAGAACGTGTCACAAGGCGACAGCAGACTGGGAACGCCGAGAGCAAACCGGCAGCCCTGGCTGCTCCTGCTGACGTGCCCATCTCCCGTTGGCAGCACAGGCACCTCCACATCCCTGGAAAAGCCAGAGACTGTAAGAGAGTCCAGATTGCTGAGCTGAAGCTGACCACTCTGAGCTGACTGGGGAGCAAATGTGTTTCCCTTTCACAATTAAATTCCATGTCACCACCTGCAGCAGTCCCAGGCAGAAATGGCCATACCTGAGCCAATGCCACGATCCTGCCTGTGCTTGTCATCCCCACGCTGCATCTTTGCCTCCCACAAACCCACTGCAAGGAAATCTGAGAAAAGGATGACTGGCACTGCATTCTTCCTGCCCACCAGCCACTGGAATTATTGTTGGAATAAACCCCCTGCAACTGCAGCTTTTCACACCACCAGCTGTAATCAGGAAAGGACAAACTCCTACTGAGAATAAAATCATCATTTTTCTTGTATTGAGGAAGTTTTTTGGCATGTGAAATGCTCTGAAAACCTGCAACACTATTTTTGCTCATGGAGTTCACATTTCCATGCGCTATTATTTTTAAGGCACCTGGGATGACACAGAAGCATGCTTCTGAGGAGACAGTGCCTGGCCCCGTGGGTGACAGGAGATTTCCACTACCAGGTGTGCCCCTGCTCAAGAGCTGATATTCCAACTCTGCATCAATTCCCAGCTCCTGCTTTGGAGCTTGCTGGCTCCGACACACCTCCAAGCCAAGCAGAGCTTGCTCCTGTGCTTGTACAAATCCTGAGCCTCAGGAAGGAACTCAGAGCTGTTCCCACAGGATGTGGAAACCACTACCTGCAATGTAGAGCCCCCTGAAATATACACACACACCCACATACACACCTCCCTGCTACTCCAAGGGATCAGTGGGATTTAAAATATGCTCTAAATGGGTATTCCAGGGAGGACATTGGGAGCCCCCAGCCTGCTGCTAATATGGCCCCAAAGGGTGGAGAGCAGCGCCTTTGCAGAGTCAGCAGCACCCACTGCAGGGCTGGCAACACCGGCAACCTGCACGTGCCACCCCCAGTTCTTCACCAAAACCGCTGCCAAGACACCTGTGCAATTCCACCAGTGGAGAAAGTGTGGGAAATGCAAATGTGCACCTCGGAATGATGCCGTGGATCCTGGGAGGTGGGTGTGTCAATGGACCGGGCGGCAGCGAGGAGGCTGGGAAAGGCAGGCAAAAGCTCTGCACCGTGCCCCAAGATGAGCGCTGGGCTGTGATTAAGGACCTTTATCTCCCAGGAAACAACAGCTGTCCAAGCCCAGCATTTCAAGGAGCGACTCCAGGGTAATTCAAATGATGCTGTTTGCTCTGCTGTATCGTATTGTACATCTTAATGAAGAAAGCCACAAGGACAATTTAACTGATAAAGAACGGCTTGGCAGCGATAACGCCTGAAACACCCAAGGATGGCTGGAATACCAATGCTGTTAGAGGCTACGTGGAAAAGATCAAGCTGTCACGCAGGAAATCTTTTCAAGCACCTACACTAAAGTGACAGAGGGAAAGCTCTAAAGGTCGTGGTGTCTGGAAACTTCACCACTGCTCAGCTTGTCCTTTGCTGGAGAAAGCATCAGGTTAGCTTTCCAAGAGCTCCCCCAGAAACTCCCTGAACCAATAAATCAAAAGGACAACTCCAAGGGCAGAATTTTCTAGGGTCACCTGCTAGAAACTGCTTCAGTGCAGTCTCTCTCCCCATGTTTTATTCAATTAAGGCAAGACAATTGTTTTTCAGAACTACTCCATGGTTCCAGGGGACATGAACTAGGTCAGGGTTATACTAGAAGTAGGGGGAGAAAAGCAAAATAAAACAGATTTCAAGTCCACCTCATCCTAAGGACTGGATTCCACTGGGCTGGCTCTAGATGCCTGGATTGCCAGCAGCTCAGGGAACACCCCGTTGGCTCCCACTGCTCCTCTGTCAGACAGGAAGAATGCTGGAGCATTCAGGTGAGGATGGGAATTAAGTTATCAGGTGTCTCTCGAGGCTTTGAAAAGTGTTCCAACACTATTCTGCTATGTAATTCTAGAGATTATGTTAATTTGACCTAATTTTTTCCAGCCACAAAGTCTCTTAACTATCAAAGGGCAGAAGTTGGTGTGGCTCCATGCTCCTGAGCACTGACTGGAGAGGACACACATGCACATCTGCGCAACAGAGGGGGAAGCCTTGGCTTGACTGTTCTGGGTGGGAAAAGCACACTGAACTCATGGGCAGAGGACAGGAAGACACATGCCAAGAAGACTCCATGCCAGGGAAGAAAATAATAATTTCTCTTATCAGCATTAACGAATCTTCTTCCGACAGATTGTGAGCAGGAACTGCTGGAATCAGGGAGCAATATCACATTTTCATTACTTTTCCAGCCTCCTCAGCAGTTCAAAGCCAACACAGAAAAGCATCAAGGAGGCGATGGAGACCCACTGGGTTCTGCCACCAAGGTCTGAGATCCTCCACCACTGCAAACAAAGGTGAGAGAATGACGCTGGACAGCCCCGTGCTCCTTACCCCAAGGGACCTCTGCCAGGCTGATGACACGGCCATTTCTGACTGCAAGAACCACCCCCCTCCCCTTCTTATTTTTAATATAAAAAAGCTGAAAAACTATGTGGAGGAGAGCCCAGAAGCTACTGAGCATCCACAGACAAAGCTGCAGCACTCACAGCAGGACAGCAAACAACCAAACTGCTATTCATTGGGAAGAACCAACCACTACTGAGGAACCTGACACAGCAGGTGAGGACAAGCGAGGACAGTGCAAGCTTTGGAAGGCAGTGCTGGGGCAACCCCTAAAATGACAGGCTGCTAACAACCCAGTTCCCAGAAAAAGGACTGTCATTAATGTTTGCAGGCACCACAACTTAAGGGGTTATCCAAGCATCAAGATACATTGCTCCTTTTAGCCTTCCAAAAGTCACTGAAAGCACCAGCAATTACCGTCAAACAAAGAAACCTGTGAGCGCATCCACGTACAGCCTGTGGGACACACGGGCCGAGCTCCTCTGCAAACAGCTCTTAGGGAGGCTTTGAGAAAGCTTCAAACCTCCTCTGAAACGAAAGCGGGTTAAGTCTAGAAATCAAAAACACGGAAGAAGGGAGACTGTTCACGGCAGAGCATCCCGAGCACCCCAAGCTGGGTGCCTGGAGCTGGGTTTACCGGTAAGCACCTGGAGGGAGGAAGCAGAGCACGGCGAGGGCTGGCAGTGTGGTGGTGGCCGCCGGCGCGGTAAGGCACGTTGGGAGAGAGGCTTCGCCTGCGTGTCCGTGCCAGCTTGGGTGCAAAAAACCTCGAAAGGAAAAGAAGCCACGAAACGCCCTGGACAGGATGGTGAAAAGTCAGCTGAGCAGCATCATAAAAGCAAATAAAACGTGAAGGCATTTACACAAGGGGTGGTTTACAGCAACAGTAAATGTTGTGCCATTAGCTATTCAATGGTCCATCCTCACCTGCCGTTTGTCACCTCTGCCTCAAAAAAAAAAAACCACAAAAAGCAGCAAGCAAAAGCAAAAGCAGCGGTGGGAATAGGAAAGGTCAGAGAAATGACAATGCGGATGGTTACAAATAAATCAGAAGGGTTTTCCTGATGAGTCAGGTCTGTGAGGAGGTATGAGGATGTGTCAGAGAGAGGTGTCATGATCTTGCTGGTTGTTTTTATTCATCTTTTCTCAAAACACAAGGAAAATCTCACAAGCTGAAAGGCAGCTCCTCAAGAAGGGGCCTATGGATGGCATTCACTCAATAAAAACAACTGGTGGAATTCCCTTTCCTGGGAGAGTGAGGGAGAAGCTTATCACAGAGAAAGACCAACACCTCAGCGTGAGAAAAAGGATCTTGAGTCTCACCAGGCGAATTGAATTGCCGAAGACCAAACTTTCTGCTATAAATTGCTCAGAAATTGATACTGACGGGATGGAGGCTGAAACGACTGCCCGTGCTAAGCGAGCTCTAGGGCTGTTTGCATCCCGTGTTTCAAGTACCCAATACTGGCCACCAGTAACTGAATTAATCACTTTTCCTGCCACGACAATTCCCACGTTTCAGGAACACCCTCACCCACGGCAAGGACCGTCTGACACGTCAAGCTGCCGGACCAGGGCTCGTGCTGTGGGTGGGCGTATTCGAGGGAAAAAAAAATACTGCAAGTGATTGGTTTGTTGTTTTTCCCCAGGCTTCATGCTCTGCTTATATACATAAAAGACAATAAACATTCAGGACATTTCCAATGGTTATGAAGGTACCATACCTGTGATGGTGGTAGGGATGGTGGTGGTAGTGGTGGTGGTTGTTGTGGGAGGAGGGATAGTTGTGGGGGGATCTGGATAAAATATAAAAAGGAAAATAATAAAAAAGCAAATTAAGAAAAAAACAAGCAGAACACAACAGCGGTCAATCGTGATCAGAGGAAAACAAGGACGCTAAGAAGCAGCGCGGGGGTTGGGGGCCTTTCCTTGGCTAAATCCCAGGGGGAGAGCCCAGCAGCTGCAGGGACAGCGGGGCCAGATCCTCTGCCCACGCTCACTCCGGCTGGAGAACCTGGCCCCAACCTCTCCCCCCTTTCTGCCTTCTACAATGCTAAAAAAAAAATAAATAAAACCCAGCATAAATTAGTCAATGAGAGAGAGAAATGGAATGGGAGAGGCATAAGAAAAATAAACTGCACACTTTCCACAACAAAAAGACCAGTTTGCACATACAAGGAGAGACACAGTGGTGCTTTTGGTGGTTGTCTACGGATACATTTGCAAACCCAGGTGGGAGGGCTGTGTGAGGGGCCCTGCTGTGCTTCACATGAACAGATCTCACTGTCTTCCCAGGGCCGTGAACCTCACTGCTCTTCCTCTATAAACACATGGCAGCAGGATGTTAAAAACTACTTCAAAGATGGTAACGAACACAGAGAAACGACAACATCATTGCTGAATATCAATTTCCAGGTATGAGGAATTCCACCAAGATCTTTTAATTTAAAAAAAGAAAAATCAGTATTTTTCTGACAATTTCAGTTGCGCACTCTTGTTTTTGCTACTAGGGCATCGTTAATGAGATGTTTCTCTCTGTGACCACTTCTCAGATGGACTGGACCTGTTGAGATTCAAACCCTGCTGCTCGTCACGGGATTGATGTTACACACAGGGACACATCCTTATCAAAACTATCGGGCAGGAGAAGGTAGATATGAGAAGATGTAAAAGAAAAAATATGTATCAATGCCCAGATGATCAAACTGAATGCGTTAAGTAGTCGGAAAGACTTTGAACTACGGATTCATTCGGCAATAATAGAGCATGAAACCTTTCATGGGCTTTTGATTTTAGGTTTCCTCCGTAGCACGTCAGCTGTTCCTCACTAACACATCTGCTACTCTTTTATCTCTGAGCAAGCTCCCTTGGATCCTCTAATTAAGATATCTGAACTTTAATTATATACTGCACCTTTATTATATTCCATCCAACTTCCCAAGAGTTAAGGAATGTCACCTCATAGTTTGCTATGCTATGAGCAGTCACTGTCTTTCCCCTACATCCCAAGGATCCCAGCCCCTGTGCTTCTCTCTCACTCCTGACCCACACATCTCCCTGAGAGCAGTGGGGACCCTCACAGCTGAGGCACAGCAGCACTGAAGGAGGGGCCCCCGGACTCACACCAACCAGCCTGGGACCGGCTGTGCCGTGGGCTCTTCCTCCATAAAAACAAAAACAAAAACAAAGCTGGTGTGCTAATGGGGATGGAAGTTTCTAGCAATGTATCTGCCCAGGCCCATGGGGAGGAAAAGCATAAAATGAATTTTAGAAATGAACATGTTTTCAGTGTGTGCCAATGTGATTATACATCCCCATCCCACATGGGCAGCTGGGAAGGTGCTGGGCACAGCTCAGCTGCTGGAAACCGCGTCAAACTCCCGACCTGCAGAGATGTCCCTTTGGAATGGGACTGCCTGAACGCTGCCTCTCCTGGAGCTGTGCCAGACCCTGCTCCGTGTCTGCAGCTCCCAGTTCCCACCCTAACGTGGCTTGGGAGCTCTGCACCGTGAGCAGCCACAGCTGCAGCCACACCCAGCCTGGCGAGGACAGCGAGGCACGTCCTGCCACCAAGGCTCCTGCCGTGCCCACAGAGACGTAGCTGCATGGACACAGACCCCGGTGCTGCTGTGGGACTGGCTGCTTTTGGTGGTGAAAGAAGCCATGGGCCAGAGGAGTTAAGCGCCTCGCCACTGAGCAGGGTGAGACCTCCATGCTGAACCTCCCCCCAACAGCAGCTCCAGCTGGGCTCCGTACCAGGAGGCTTCAGCTGATGGCCACAGCCCAACCACTCCCTCCCCACTCTGGACTTCTCCCTCTTACATCAAGGGTTAAAAGGATCCCTTATGCTGTCCCGAGTGCCAGAGCCTAGCAGGATGCTGCCAAACATACAGAAACTGGAGATGATGGGGTGTGTAAAAACCCTTCTCTGCCCACGAGCAGCCCTCTACATGGGCAACAACACATCGGCCAGATGCCTAAGCTGGAACCCACAGGTCTCCATCCTCCTTCCAAGTAATGTTGTCTTGGGTCTCCTCCTGTGGATTTAATCCCAAGAAGGAGCAACCCCAAGGAAGTCCCGTGCTGTCTATTCTTGCCCACATCCAAAATGCAGAGTAATTATGTGAGATTTCCCACGAGCTCTAAACCTCAGGTCAGTAATGCTGGGGAGGTTCCCCCAGCCCTGCCTTGGCCCCAGATGGGTACATACAACTACACAAGGAGGGAAACCACCTGCCCCACAGCTGCTTTATGGCAGCAGCTTTCATGGTTTCCACCTCGTGGGGAACCGCCTGTGTCCTATTCCAACTGCTTTGCTCTCTGCAACATTGGTTGTTTCTTTAAACACTGATGTAAACAAGTGGGTTTTTAATATTGTGAGCATGCAAATTACCAATCATAAATGCATATCTGACTTCATTTTGTAAACTGGAGTCTTGTGGAGTGAGAGGCACTAGAAAAACTACCCATATGATGGTGTACATGAGTTTTGTAAAAGCTCAAAGCTGTTGCTGTCTTGAGTCTTTGGGCAAGTTTCTAAGACTGGGCTTAAAATCACTCCTGCAGAGGTGGCATTTGGAGAGGTATGGGAGGTTCTCCACTTTTTGACTGGATCAGAGCAACTACCAGAGAGCTCAGACTGCAGAGCTTCAGGCTGCTGTTGCATGGAACCAACTTCAAACCAAGTTTCTGTCCCACCTGAGTGGAATCATAGCATTGTTCAGGTCGGAAAAGACCAAGACCCACCACGAATTCAGCCCAGCCACACACAACCGCTCTTAACAGAAAGTTTAAATACTCAGCCCAAGGAACAGCTCATCTTTAAACTGGGGGATCGCTCTGCAAGTGCCTCCTGAATCTCCATTCCATGCAACACCTCATGGCAGGAGCGTGAGGTTTACAGCAATGCCAAAGTAAAGCAGAGGAAATGAAGAATTAAAGCAGGTACTTAACAGCACTTTAAAAGATGCTGAGGCATGTTTTAGTGTCTGCCCAGCCGCTCAGACAGGCTTAAGGCATCTCATTCCTCCAGTTTATTTACTGGTTTGTAATTGTCTGGGGATGCTGGCTGATTAACTTGCTAGTGGAAGGCTCGAAACTCCTCAGACCATTGCTCAGGCCACTGAAGGAGGTGTTACCAGAAGGACAAGAAATCATTGGAGAAGTCCTAGGAGAACTGCACAGTTCTCCCCATGCCCCTGCTCTGGCTTTCCCTTAGGCTTTAGCTGGCAGCATGGGGTGGGAGCTCCCCAGAGCTGGGACAGGCTCTGTGCCTGGTGCACACACCGAGAGCCCCAGCAGCACCCCAGCGGTTTCCCAGCCCCTACCTCAGCCCAGCACAGCGTCGGGGTGTCAGGAGCTGCCTGCAAATCTGGCATTGAGCAAATGTTAAGTTCTGTCACAGCTTTCCGAGCAGGGCATGTTGCAATTACGTGTAAACGAGTCTAGAAGAACGGTGGTTTTCTCACGTACCGTATACAAACAGCATGTAATCCGCATGTGATTTCCCCACCGCGTTGGAAGCCTCACAGCGGTATGTACCATTATCTGTTTTGTTTAGGTTACTAATGAGAAGGTTTGAACCAGACACTACAACGTGTTGAGGCATCTCATCATCTACTCTTAACCACCTCATGTCCGTAGGCCTACAGAGGAGGGAGAAAAAGAAACAGTCACATTACTATTTTCCTATGGTCAAGATGGCATCTTCAAAAGTTCATCCACAGACAGAAAGCCCAAACCAAGAAAAACTGTAAAGAAACAACACATACTTTTTTTGCACTACTCAAGCCCAGATGCTTTTGGGCTTCCTCAATTTAAATTTATTTTAACCCAACAGGAAACTGTATCCAGAGCTTAAATTTTCTGAAAACACTAATGCAAGCAGGAAGAAAGTTCATTAGTGGTTAATCATTCGCTTACTCAGCAAACCTGAAAGCTCTGAGGCTACAGACTCAGTGTTCATCCACAGGGTGCTCTGAGGGCAGAGCTGGACAGCAGAACAAGTAAGGTTTCATCAAGTTTGAACCCTTCCACAAGCTGCCAGGGACCTGGTGACCTCAGTGAGCGCTGTGCCGTGCACTGAGGGAGTTCCAGCCCTTCTCCTGTCCCCCAGCCCACCTGGCAGCCCCTTCCTGTACCCCGCCACTGATGGAACCCACATGGGCAGGGGGTCTGCAACATTCAGGGAATGAGCCTGGTTTGTTAGAGCTGGTAAAGATCAGGAGCGCTGAGGGGCTTGGGGGTCTTTTGAGTTTGTGGAGGTTTTTAACATCTATTACTATTACATCTTTAAGTGGCCGAAAGGGGACGGATCAGCTCCTTCTCAGCAAGAAAACTCCAGCATCCTTCAGGCCACTCAACAGTGAGCTCTTAAAGAGGAGTTTCCTGCAGCACAGCTTCTCTCAGCCTGCCTGGCTCCAAGGCTGGCAAGCAAGACTGCATGTTGCCGGAGGTATCCCACAGCTCAGGCTTTTCCCTGGGTCCAAACAGTAGATGGCTGCCATGATGCAGAAGCTTCAACATCCCAGCCATGCTACTGGATGGATCCAGCACCAAGCAAACTCAGCTGGGCATTGGCTGACTCTGGTTTTGGACATGGGCTCAGTGTTCTGTCCCTCGCTGCCACGGCATCGGCACACGAACCACGGTGTGGGCAGCAGCAGCTCCTGAGAGAGCCCAAATGCAGTTTAACTTCAGTGTGGGTGGGAAAGGTTTGAACGCTCCAGGCTACAGTTTTTGAAGGGCTCTTTGTGCTGTGGAGTCCCCAGGTTTCCCAGCTGGTACACGACACAGCAGCTGCTGCTCAGAGAAGTGTGTCCCTGGATGCCCCAGAAGTGACCATTTCAGCATCTTCCCACTTCCGTCATAGTCTTAGGGGGTTGTGTCTAATCTAACAAAATATCTGTATTAATACCAAATAGAAATTTCTCCTCTCTGGTCTTTTTTCCCTCTGAGCTTCCTTCCCCCAATATTTATGTTGCCAAATTTTGCAGAGAAATTACTCTGCTTAACTGGAGAAACCTCCCCCTTCCTCTAAAACCTCTGTAAAAGATTTCATGAAACCTCTTTGTCTTAAAAAGATGGAGCTAAACCCAGCTCATTACTTTACTGTGTATTTTCTTAGCTTTGGGAGACCCAGGTGAAGTGACCCAGAGAAGCCAATTCCCAGCACATCAGCAGCATCAGCAAGCTGCCAGGGAGATGTGTCTGTCCTATTTAACATGGGAATGTCTTACTCATAGCCTGCAAGGAAAAAATGTAGAAAGCCTGTTCATTAGATCCCCAGTTGATAGCAAATGGGAGGCACTGCAGGTACCCAGGGGAACAGGAATGCAAAGGGGCTTGGCAGGCTCTGAGCAGGGAATAGCTACTAAACGGAATTCAGCAGGGACGTGCCAGCCTCTGATGTACAGGGAAGGGATTGGCCTCGTGCCGAACAGAAGAAACTGGGAAGTGGGAATCAAGCAAATACTATGGGAATCAAGAAAATACTGTGGAAGGGGATGTAGGCTACCAGGGAGGATGAGGGCAGCCTGAGCTGCCTCAGTGCTGGGTGCCCGCCCTGCCCACGCTGCCGAGCTGGATGGGGTCCAGCTCCTCACGCCCCAGCTCTGGGCACGCTGCCAAGGAGGCACTGACAGATCTCAGGGATGTTTGCAGAAATCTTATGGACATGATGAAAATAAAGAAGGATAGTAAATACTTGACAGTCATAAATCCAAGTGGAAGAGAAAGTATTTAAAAGAAAAAATAAAGCCGACAAAACTTAAATTAGAACAGCAATGAAAGTGTGAGAGAAAATCTACCCTCCCTTGCCAGGATTCTCCTGATGCATAAATTTCTTCAACTGCCTAAGAAAGCCTCAAGGGCTTGGCAAGAAGAGGAGAGAGAATAAAACTGGTATTCTATAAAAACCACACGGGGCACCAAGGGGGAGGAAAACCATCACACAGTCAGTACGAGCAGAAGGCTGGACTGCCTTACCTGGGGATCCATCCCACTTCCCCAAGGGCTCAGTGCGGGGTCCTGGGCTGGCGTCCACGCACCGGCACCTCCTTGGGCCACAACTGCAGCCCCTGACCTTGCTTTCGCAGATTAATCAAACCCAAGATTAATTGCAGATTAATGCCACCCAAGCCATTCCCTGGGGGAAGAGGTGTCCAGTTGGGAGCCTTCCCCTTCTGCACCCGAAGGCTGCTGCACGGTGGCCGGGAAGAGCTCTCCTAGGAGCTCTTCCAGAGGAAATCCCTGGGCCATTAGGTGCACAGAAATAAATGCAAATCAAACCAGATGTCTTCAGTGGACAGCAGATGTTTGGGTGCAGGAAGCATCTCTCTCCTTCACTGTGGGACATTGTCTTCGCAGCAGAGAATGGCAACAGGAACAGTGGCCATGCAATGTCCCGTCACCATCGGCCACCCTGGGCCATCCCTGGGAAGGGTCCAACTTACTGTGGCTTTCCAAAGGCTGTGCACGTCAGCTCCAGCGGCTCCCCTTCTCTCGTCAGGCCTTGCAAGGGGTAATTCTGAGAAACCCGCACTTGAGGCTTATCTGCAGGACACAAAACACGGCTCTGTGAGCCCCGGGCCGCGCTCCCGCCGCTCCCCCTCGCCCGCTCGGTGCCGGCAGCAGGAGGTGGAGCCGGCGGCACCGCGAATCCCGCCGCGGCACCGCGCTTCCCGGGAAGGGCCTTTTGCTGCACAGTTCATCTCTGAGCTCGCTCAAGCTAAAAGGAACTCATTTGCCTTCATGCTGAGGGGAAGCTGGAGAGACCCGTGGTGCCCAGAATTGAAGGGTTTTGTGGTGTATCAGCGATTCCTGCACCACAACGCTCGGAGTCCATGAGTGTTAACACGCTGGGCTGGACAAGAGACGCTTGTTAGAGACATCAACAGAGCCACAGCCACCGCTGCCTCTGTGTAAACAACAGGAGGTTGTATTTCGTCCAGACAAAGCTCCTCTAAATCCTACAATAAACAGAGAATTAAAGCATGGATAGTTAGGGAGCCAACTAAAAAACACTTTAGTAAGACCCTGCAGGAAAAAAAGAGCCAAACCACAAACCTAGAGTCCACAATTAAAAAATTCATTACCTCTCATGACTGAAACAGAGATTAAAAACGCAATGTGAGCTGTAGCTAAAACATTATCAGCGCAGGAAATCAATTCAAGGCTACAAGTGCCATTAAGCCATAGATATTTTTCAGGAATTTACTCAACTGTAAGGAACAAAGGAAAGAAAAAAAATCAGTATGCATAAAGGTTGAAACCATTTAAATGTTTCTATTTCCTTTGAGAGTAACTGCTACCCAAAATACTGGCTGGCTGCATTTTATTAACTGTGTTTAACTCATTAACATGCCTCCTATGGAATAATAGAGATTATGAAAAAAAACCTGCATGTCAGGATTGAACCAATTTAAACTCTCATAATTTTCAGTAATGGAATAAGCTACACAAGTAAATCCTCTCCCGAGATGACTCTACCACAACATTTCATCAACTAATCCCTGTTACAGATGCTTCCTGCAGCTCTGGAACCGGGGTGTCCTTGTGGGCTGCGGGCAGTGGCAGCACTGTGGGACAGCAGCGCTTTGGGGTGTCACTGGCCGAGGGGACAAGTCCCAATCCCACAGGAAACGGGGTGGCTTCAGTGTGCCTGGAAATGCACTCCAGCCCTGGAACGGCAATAGCACTGCACAAGGAGCACAGGAGGACGAGTTCACCCCAGTGTTATGCAGCAAATAAATCACCCGCCTCATCCTCAGCACTGCGCTCAGCACTCCCGTCCACAGCTCCCACCCCCACAGCCATCTGCTCCCCATTTCTGATGGGCTGTGCGGCAGCACCACCAGCCCGTGCCAGGAACATCCATGGTTTATATCTGTGCAGTGGAAGGAGAGCGAAACCTTCCCAGCCCAGTTTGCTCAGCAAATGTGGACTGAAACTACTCCTTTCGCCGTTTTTCCATTAGGTGAGTTTAGTACTCCTAATGAGCTGTTTACTAATGACAATTACTTATGGAAATCAGGAGGAATACACCCAGGCTCACTGTAGGAGAACAAAGTGCCAACTCCATGAGCTCCCACCAAGCTTGGTGAGCCCTTCTATTGCCACTTTCCAGCCCCATGGGCTGCATTAAACTGATGATGGCAGTGAACTGGACCCATCCCATTTGGATCCAGGTGCTGTTGAGGCGTCACCTGCAAGAGGAACCTGGGTTTATCAGCACATGTGCCTGCACTGCCGAAGCCACGAGTTTCCCAATGGAGTTACCACAGGAAAGGACTTGTCAGCATGCTGGGAATTACAGAGGGCACTTAGGCAAATGTACCTGAGCCTGGAGGACTCAGGGGCAGGGCGGGACACTCCAGAGAACCAGCTGGCATTAGGCTCATGGCACACAGAAAAAATTTCACTCAAGCATCTGGAGGGGCAGTAGTGTCTTTTCCCTTTGTTTAAGGACGTGCCTTTAGACAATCTTAAATTCTACTTCCAGTGCTCACGCCCTGCCTCACACCAAGCCAGTGTATTTCCTGCAGATTATGGACTCTGAGTGTAGGTTTGTGAAATGCCGAGCGCTGTGGGACCCCCAGCCCAGCTCCTGTGACATTTAGCAGCTCACATGGACAGAGCACCGATGGTTCCAAGGTCTGCTCCAGCCGTTTGCCACCGCCCTGTTACAAGGCACACATTCCAGCAGTGATGTCTGCAGCTCTGGAAGGTGGGGTGATGACCACCTCGGATGGTAACGGGATTACGACGCAAGAAGTGGCAGTTTTCACCACCTAGTGCATTCCAGTGCCCCGAAATCCTCAACTTGGAACTTCATAACATCACACCACTGGATTGTTACATAAAAATAAACACTTGCATCTGTGCACCCAAGGCCCTGTGTGCTCCATGGCAGCCAATTAGACCCAACAACCCACAGCTATTTCCTACTACGCCTCTTTCTAGCAGCTTAAAAAAAACCAGCCCCGTAATTTAATAAGGCACCTTTATTAAGCTAAATTCATTCAAAAGCTCAGAGTGATATACAAGGTTAAATACCAGTTGTCTAAAGGTTACACTGTAGCAGCAGCCAATTTGAAAAACTTATTACAAAGCCACTCTGCGTTTGATGAGATTTCGCTCACAACAGGCGCGTGCCTGTGTGCTGGGGTCTGCAGAGGGACCATGCACCCCAAAACGCTCACCTCCCCTCAGGATGCCACTGGCCACCGAAGCCTGCACCCATTGACTTTCACAGCTCTCAAGCTCCGTGCTTGGGAACTTACCAAACCACTCCAGTTATTCTGCATTTGTCCCAGTTCTTCCTTTTTTAGCTGCTCGCCCCATTTTTGTGCCATCAGCAAAGATTATTAACAGTGACTTTTTAAGAACTTCAAATGCTTCAACTGAACAGCATCAGGCCAAGCACCCAGGCCCCTGCATTCCCTCTAAAAATACCAGCACTGCTGATTACTCCCTAATGACTACCCTTTGAGATCTGCCAGTTAGTGATTTCTTAATCCATTTAAACATGCACTTCATCGATAATGCTTAGATGTCATTAATCAGCTGAGATAAAACATTACACCGAGTTCGGGGCCTTACAAAAGCCTAAGCCTATTATTTCCACCCGTTTCCTTTCATCAGGTCAGCCCACAATCTCCAAGGCAGGCGAGCTCACTGCCCCACAGCCTGGCACCAGGCAGATTTGGCAAGCCTGGCTCCTCATGCACCCAGGGTACTGTGATGCTCCAGGGGTCTTGGCTGCGGGACTCTCGCTGACCACCCCCAGCAACAACCCAGCCCACCCTTCCCAGAGAACACACTCCGTGCTGAGGCTGAAAACAGCCAAAAAGCTTCTTCCCAAGTGCTGTGCTGGGAAACCAGCACGTGGTGTTTTTGGCAGAGCCAGACCCCAGCCAACAGAGGAGCCGGCAAAACGGACTCTGCCAGTGATTCAGCCGAGCAGGCTCTGGCCTCTGCCAGGTGAGAAGGTGCCAGGTCCAAGTCTAAAATCCATTTTCTGATCCCTGCATGAATTGCTGACGTGCCTCTTGGCAAACCTGACACCAGATGGCATCCCTGGGAGCAGGATCCGCAGGCCAAGCCGTGCTCCTGCCCACTGTAGGTAAATCCAGCCTCAGCATTTCCCAGATAATGCTTCACACACCTCCCTTCAGGTGGGCATTGCTTCATCCAGCTCCTCATCCCTGCTCTGCCCTGTGCCCCAGTGAGCTGCTCAAAAAACTGACTTGTGGCAGTCTCTGATCTTGCCCGGGGAAGAGCAGGAAAAATGTGTTCTTCAATATTAAAAGAAGTCAGCAAAGTTAACACTGATCCTCAGGTGTAAACAACAGCCACCTTTATTCCAAAATCCAGCGAGACTGCTCATCAGGAATGCGCTCTGCATCAGAGCCAGCCCAGCCTGGCAATCCCCTGCCTGCTCCTCACCTCTGACAAGGACGAGAGGCTGCACTGCTGATTTTCAGCCAAAATACAGAAATCTATTCAATAAATAGATCCCGTGTCTAAAATAAGGAATGAGCAGGACTGGCAGATCACAGCTTGTCTGGAAGAGCCTGTCAACCCCAAACACAACTCTGCAAAATTCACCCCTAACAAAAGCAATTTAATCATTTTGCTTGTTGCGGGAAAAGGAATGCCAGAACCCGACAGGCATTTTGGGGATAAACACTTCTCTTTTAATATTTAAGCACACTCTGCTGCTTAATGCCTGCAAACGGCAGAGCCCCGGCCGCCCCACACGCTCCGTGCTCCCAACAACATTCCTCCGAGAAAACCTTATTAATGAGCTCACAAACGAGCACCCAACTGGGAAATGTCACAAACAAGAGTGGCTAATGCCCCAGAAAATCAAATAACTGAACACTCGGCTGATTGTGGTGCTTTTCATATTCACTAAAAGAAAAAAAATAGCTTTAAATCAAAGTTTCTGAAGGGGTCAACACCTCGCTGAACAAAACAACTCATTTATTCGCTTTTAGCAATCTCCAGATGATAAATTACATTGATGTTAATCACTTCACTGCAAACTATGCAATTAATATTTGTACTGGACGGAAATGTAAGGATTACTGGAGATGTGGCAGCAAACGTATGTGGCCGATTTTGAACATAATTGGGCACAAGAAGTTCTCCCATCACAACAGCAGAGGCTGCAACAAGACTCCATTGGGGCAGACTTTAAAGGTACACGTGTAGATATAACAAAAATGAATGCACAGTTAATTATAATTCAGAAAAGGACAAAAAGCCAGCCCAGAGGAGGCCAAATCCAGGCTTTGACACTCACTTCCAGTATCACGTAATAAGAGCAGCAAACGCACCACAAGGGCTCAACTTGCATGTCTCCCAGAATATCTGGTTCCATTCAGTTCCTTAATGATATTTTAATGCATTTTGTTGCTTCATTTCCTTTCTAAAATTACACCCAATGCACCGGTCTCCCATCGCTCACTGACGGATCCGAGCCACAGGAAGAGAGCGACTGCAGCAGAACTGGGGACGTTTCCACTCCAGTGCCACCACACAGGGCTGGGGATGTTCCTCAGGCATGGAAGGGCTGTGGCCACTGCGAGTGCACGGCACTCTTGGTCCAACCCTGCTTTGCTTTTGAGGAGTGTCAAGGGAGGGTTTCACGCACATTACTCTGCTTGTTTGCAGAGATTTCTTTTCAGTAACACACCCTGCAGCCACGTGAAAGCATTCACCTCAAACTTCACCATCGGCCACGCTGTGCCAGGGTAGATATGCAACAAAAGGCTTAGTCCACGAGTAGGACAAGTTAACACCCAGCACTGTTGTTTTCTGCTTTTTTCTTGGAAAACAAATGCCACAACTTTTGAGCTGCATCTCAGAAAAAATATCTCCCTACTCTGAAATTTAGTCAGACAAAAAATACCTCATTATCCGAGCAGGCTCCATCCATCATCCTCCTGTCCTTCCCCAACACATTTCATGCTCCAGTTGGATACATTAAGTGCAGAGAAATACAACATCTGCTGAGAAAAACATTTTCTTGTGCCCTGCTGATGTTCTGAAGGGGCGGATCTGCTGTGCCCGTGGGGGGAGCAGGCAGGATTTGTGGGGAGAGAACGTCAGAGCAGAGAGTGGAACACACAGCCCAAATAACCGACCTGCTGCAAGGAAAGCAGCAACATCCACACGGATGAGCAAGGAATTCCAGGTGCCGCTGCAGCGGAGAGCCGGTAGCTGGGTACCTGCAAGGTAACGCCATGGACAGCGGCAGGAAGGGACAGGAGCTGGAGAAGCGTCCTCTGCTGAACCTGCACATTCCACATCTAAAATCAACTGAGAAAGTGTCAGTGCAGGAGCCCCAGCTCCCCCCACGGCCGAGCTCCATGGCGGCACTGACAGAGATGCCTGTGTGCATGAACAAGAGCTTCCACCTCCTGCCCACGCTCTCCCAGTGGCCAACAAATCATCATCGTGAGACAGGAGAAGCTCAAGGGTAAGAGTTTGCTCTGAAACTGCCTTTTCTTTAAAGCCCTGCAGCAGGTATGAAATGCAGGTGTCTGGCCATGCTCCAGCCCACTGAGTCCTGGAGCCACAAGGTCACATCACAGGACAAGTTCTTGGGCCGGGGCTCCTCTCTGGCCATCTGCTGCTGCCCACCCAAGGAACAGACCGGGCTAACAGGGTCAAGTCCCCACACTGGAACATAATTACTTCTAACAAGGTCAGAGTTTAATTCAGAACATAAAACCAAATCAGTCTGAACTCCCTTCTCCTGCTCATCCCCATTCCCTCCCAAGGAAGCTCTGTGCCTCATTCCCTCATTCCACAGCTCTGGAACAGCCCAAGGAGATGCTAAAATCAGTGATAACGGCAGAAACCTGTGCACAGGATGCAGCAGGGCCTCCAGTGCAGGAGCTGAACAAGAACTGTGCCCTCACTGCATAGGCAACCCCTCAGGCTGCAAACTAAAGTGGCCAAGAAAGGATTTATTTGAGGAAGAAGAGCGAAAACGTTAGCTTTTTCCCCCCTAAACAGTGGCCCTCTCCTATTCCACCAAATCACCAGGATTCCAGAGAGATTTCTGAAAGGAAGCCTCAAGGTTGTCCAACGCCCTTTCAACCCAGCGAGTTCCAATCCCCTCACACAACAGGGTAGATGGGATTTTTTGCTCTTCCCCGTTAAGTATTTGATCAAGCCTCACAAAGGTGCTAATGTATTATTAAAGCTAATGGAGCTCTACAAGAAATGTTAATGGACATTAAGTTTGCATAAATGAATTACACATTAGCACAGTCGCAAGAAATCTCGTATCTGTCAATTTAGGCAGTATCTGATCATTCCTGTTTTCCTCATTACAGGAACATTACTTCCCGCTAGTTTCGGAGATACGAGAATTGTAACCAAGATGTTCATAATGAAACTACATAATGAAGCAGATGAAATAAATTAATACAAAACTTCCTCTCCTCCTTTCAATGTGATGTAGTTGAAGGGATCCTACGGAAACAAGGACTTTGAATTGTCTCAGGGCCCGGTTTTCCAAGCACACGGCCTCCCACTTTGCTTTTGGGAGCGGTTTCAGAACAGAGGGATGCATGTACACAGCTCCAAAATTTCCACCAGGTGCATGTGGGACCACAGATATTTCCAGGTACCTGCTTGCTGCTGTCATGTACAGTGGAGCAGCTCCTAAGGGAAGTGAGATGCATTATTAACAGTGAACATGTCAGGAGCAGTACAGGAAATAGGCTGGCTTCAATCAGTGCTGCTACTACAGATTCCACATAATTCCATACTCTGAGGTACAAAATCAGTCGATGCTGCATGTTCACAGTGCACAACACTGGGTTTCTCTTGCACAATACCCAGTTTTTGCCAGTAAACTCGCCACGGTGGCCAGTTGCTTTGAAGAGGGAGTAAAGAAGCACTTTTCAAAGAGATAAGTAGGTTGCTAGAAGAAAAATACTCAGATTTAATCTGTTCTGACAATTAAAAAGCCCAGCCAGAAACCTTTGATGCAAATTATATGTACAGTGAGTTATTTCATCAGAGAACAAAGCTAAGTATTTATGGTATCACAGAGGGCTGGGAAAGTCATGGCTTCACCCATGAAGTGTTACCTTACATTGTGATTACGATTTCTACATAACAGGATATAATCCTCATCGACGCTGGAATTTTAACACGCAGCGAACGGTTCCTGAACGCTCAAGCACACAATTTTATATAGTAAGAGAATTAAAGGTTCTGCTACTCACACATGACTTCCAGGTAACGCTGTGTCTGCAAGTCTTTGACCGCAGGGTGATCCACCAGGCAGATGACAGGGACCCCATCGTCCTCCCGCCCCACCTTCAGCAGGAGCTGGCTGGTCACGGTGTACATGTCGGACCACCGCTCCACCTCCGACTTGCCTGGGGCAGGGAACAGAGAGAGCAGAGTGATGACAGGGTGAGCTCCCCCTGCAGCCAGGCCACCTCCCTCTTGTCCATGTTCCCTTTGGACACCCATCCCGTCCTCCTCTCTGTCAGGTTCCGGCCAAGTGAAGTCCACGCAATGTTACCGCAATGGTTAACAATCCCCTTAACAACATCCCGAAACCCCCAAATTCTTAAACCAATGAGGTACAAATCCCCTCCCACTCCTGAATCAACAATTAGCTACAAAAGTGATTTAACAGATTAAATTAACTAAAAGTAGTATTGATAGGTGGGAGCTCTGTTTGAGGGAGGGGAGCCTGGCTCTGGACCGGCTGCCTGAGGGATGCTGTTACGGAAACGAGCAGGAAGACAAGACAAAACAAGACAAGACAAGACAGGAGAAAAAGGATTTTTCCAGGAACCCAGCAAGTTCCTGCTGACAGTGCAGCTCTGCTCTGATCACTGCCTTTTTATTTAAGAATTCACAGGCAAAATGCTAAGAGTAACTTCTGTAGCAGAGCTCTCCCAGACACCAAATATTGCTGTATAATATATGAGAGTGAAACAGGTGACACGTGCAGACACCCCTTGATATTTAGAGGAAAAGCTTTCCCATGGGCAAAGCCACACTTCCTGTAATTCACAAACTCACAGCCAAGTGTTCCAGTCTCTACTCTGTTAAAAAAAAAAAAATCTGAAGACTGAGCAGGGTGAGGTGGTATTACATGAAGCTCAGCACTCTTCCCAGAGAACACAAAGCTGGGATTCGACTGCTAACACAAGAAAACTCAATCAAGAAGCTGGACAGGTCAGGCAGAAAGGGACAAACACTTTGTCCTGCTGCCCACTGGGATGGGGAAGGGAACCAGAGCAGCATCGTTAACTCCCTGCACACCACGGCGCTGGGGCTCAGCGGGGCACCACTTTGCCAGGCAGCAGGTTTGCATCCCACTTGCATCAGCATCCTCCCAGCATGTGGCCTGCTGCAATGCTCTGAAGTGTTGGGCTTAAGGAGAGGATTTTATCCTGTCCTTGCAGGGGGGTGGGTTTGAAGTAATGAGTCTGGACTTCTGCAGAGAGTCCGTCAGTGTCTCAGACTGGGTAAAGCACAAAGGTGTTGTCAACCAAGCTCACATCCACATGCAGACTTAAACTAACAGCGTGTCACATGCAATCAGAGTCAGTGACTTGAATGTGCAAGTACCAGGAGCAACCAGACTTCAGGGAGTCAGAGAAACCCATCCTAGATGAATATTCAACTGAACACAGGGAAAACGCTCCACAAACAAGGGAGCTAGACGTGAAGGTGAATTGCAAATCTTTACAGCCCAAAGCACAGACAATCCCTCTTGTACCTAAAACAGGGCAGAAAGCTACACAAGCCACACAGAAACGAATTCAGTGCACAGCTCTGGGCTCCTCAAGGTCACCTGCAGTTACAGCAGGACTCCAGAACCCGGCACTCGAGGCTGGCAGGTAGGCAGAGGACCAAATGGAGTTCAGCCCCCTGCGTTAGGGAATAATCTGCCCACACAGTGCTTTGTTTCTTAGCTGGTGCTCAAAGGAGCCCACTCTACTTTTTTTCTTTTTTTTCCCCTTAAACTGGCAGCAGAGAACAAACACCCAGCTGTTACATAAATCACTTCAACTCCCTGAACAAAGCAAAGACTGAGAGGACACATCTACCGGTTAGCTCCTTGTTGCCTTTGAACCATCTGATGGTGGTGGCTGGTCTGCTGGCCATGGCGGTGCAGTTCAGCTCGATCTCCTCTCCCTCCACAGCGGTTTCTTTCTCAATATCAATTACCAGATTGCGTGGTGGGACTGGAATGGGAAACACAACACATACCAGATGAAAAAAACACCTTTTGATCACTAACACAAGACAAAACCTTGAGGAAAACCTGTAAAATCTGCTGAAGGAAACAAGGAACCAGCATTTATTTGATCTTTCAATCAATCAAACCCTTTGATAGGTGGTTTTGCAGTAATTGGAGTGAGCACTTTCACTCTCCACCTAATAATCACCGTAGTCTCACAAATTATTACTTATCAGGGTTGTAACTTTCTGTTCCCTCTCCCAAGCAGGCACCGTTCCAGGGAGAGCCGCAGCCTCCTGCGCTACTCGGGTGTGTGCTGCTATTTAAAAATCCAGCTTGACTCCGTGCACACTTCCTGACTTCTCTGACAAGGAGAGGAAACACAAAAGCTGACACTTGGCACTGCATTACTTACCAAGCCTCTAACCTCCACGGCAATTTTTCTCTCCTGCTGTTCAGCTCCAAGGCTCAGCCATGAGCATGGAAGCAGGCCAGCAAGCATCAACCTCATTTAAGGCACTCTTAAAGCCACTGAGCACAAGCCTGGAGTGTAACACCATCCCTTGGGAACAGCCCTGCCTCCCATCACACCCCCACAAGCCACCCCAAAACCATCCCAAAGAGAGGAGAGAGCCAGCTCTGCAGCCACATCCTTTGGGGTGGAGATCTGCTGCTCTGCCCCTGCACACATCTTCCCTAGATCAGGAATCTCCCAAAACACAAAGCTGGAAGATTACATCCCATGAAAAATCATCCAGTAATACTGAGAAACAGGCTGTAACTTCAGGGGTAACAACCACTGTGGTACAGCCCAGAAATGGGACAAATGAGCTTAAAAATTAAGACATGGGAACAAGGGAATCTCTTCCCAATCAAAGCACCAGCAGCAAGGCAAAACCCAGGAAAAAGTGAACAGCGAGAGTTCTTATGGCAGAGTCACGGCTTCAGAAAATCCCAGAACTTCCAAAGGAAACTCATCTTTGCTCTGATCAATGTGATTAAGCAACTGCATAGTTCAGATGTGACTCACAGGTCTTCGAGCTAATGAAGAACAAATATGTATAAATACCATCCAGATGATCAAATGGACTAATTAGTCACTTGTGGCTTCTCTCTAAAAAGAACAGAATGGGCTACATATTTGAGACTTTCTCATGTTCCAATTAAGCATGAATAAATCTACATATCGTGTCACAGAAGACATGAAAGTGCTGAAGCAAATGTGCAGCTCCCTCTGAACGCCGGCAAAGGGGGACACCTCGACACCCGCCTCTGCTCTCCCGAGCTGGCAGCATTAGAAGCAACATCAGTCTTAGACACAACTTCAGATCTATCAAGGGCTGGGTGATGGCCACGAGATTTTTGGTGGGGAACAATTTCCTGGGAGGACCAACACAGAGAACCCCTCTTCCGCCCTGGCTCATTTGTTCCCCTAATTAGGGTAATAGGAAAGACAGGCAAGACAAGCTATCCCTGGTGTCACAGTGTCCAATCTTCCTGTGCAAGTACTAAGACCCCTCCTTCATCTTCTAATAATAAACCTCCCTCACCCTTGCCTGCTTCCTGAGCTGAGGTTTGACCCGAGTACGTGATGAAGATGACACAAAACCACCTCCTTTATGGATGTGGGAGAAAAGCAGCACACACACTGGCCATGCCACAAAGGCTTCTCAGAAACAACTGAAGTACAAGGCAAGAAAACAGACTTTTCCCTCAGTTCTGAAGCACAATTCATGCTTAAAAAAACCGAACAAAAACCTGCATTATGTCTCCCACTTGAAAGACATGCGGTGCTGGCTTACAGGTGAATGAAATGAGGATTCTGATTTCAAACACCATCTCAGCATTGCCAGCAGTGAAATTAAATCCAACAAACTGTTTTTGCCTGTGCACGATTAGAGGCAGGAGCTGGAAGAGTTTCCCATGCCTGTGAGCGCTGGAAAGTGCACAGAAACTTTGAAGGTGTTGATAACTGTAATAGCTGGAGTAAAACTGCTTATAAACATTACTTAACAACGTATAAAAACCTAAGACCCAAATCTCATTAGGCAAAAGAAGGAAGATTTAAACTAATCAGCAAGTGAGATCTTACATTAAGTCACCCTCCCTGATTCAGGTTCTCCCATTAATACAGCCTTAAAAGCTGCTGCTAATCAGCAGGAACCGCTCTAACAGAGGAGCTGCTGTCACTGCCAGCGCATCGGTCCCATGGCCACACGTGCCCGGCCATCAGCACTCAGCGTTCAAATCCTTGCTTCAAATCTCTCTCCAGGTGGCTGGAGCTCTCCAGTGCCACAGGGACCCCATCCCACTGACCCTGTGCGTCCAGGGACTCCAAAGCTCCCTGCGAGCACCGACCCGTCCTTACCGAGCACCGTGATCGTGGTGTAGATTTCCTGGGGGGGGTCGGTGTAGAGCTGGCAGAAGTACCTCCCTTCATCAGAGATGGACACGTTCGTCAGGGACACTCGGAGCTCGCTGTTGGAGAAGTTCACCAGCTGGAACCTGCTGTCCTTCAGCGCTGTGGGGCAAGCACAGCCTGGGTGACTGCACGGAGAGAGGCAACGTCCCCTCCCCGCCACACCACAATTCCAGAGACCCCTACAGACAGCAGCACATCAAGGCGAGCACCCCTGGGCTCCTGATTAGCTTCCATCCTGCTTCCTACCTTGAAGCTGGACCTATAAAATCTTTTAGTTCTCAGATCATTTCACATAATCAACATGAGAAAACCACTGGGCACAGCATCAAATCTTTGGACGTGGTTTTATTACCAGGTGGCTTAGGGGTGTGTAGGTAAAATGCTTATGGTGTCTACACAGCCCCATCACTGACTGTAGGCACTCAGGGACAGCCTGAATGAGGAAGGAATTGGGAAAAGTAGAATTTAAAGTTGGTTTCCCATCCTGTTGTTTCCTGGGCACAGAATACGGCTGTGTCCCCACAGTGGCACTAACACAGACCATTTAAAGCATCTCACTGCAGCCACCGTGGCACTGTCACCACAGGACAAACTTATCCACTGGACATGCAAGTGATGAGAGATTTCAGTTTGGGTAAAAAGCAGCACAGATTGTCCTGAAATTTTCAGTCTTTGGCCTGAAGAGATTACCTCTGAGAACACTGCGCTGTCTCGGTGTCGCCCAGTTCAATTTGTTTGTGTCAGCTAAATATTTGGCACTCAATTGCAATTCACCCTGAATTACAACAATCAATTCCTATTGCAAAGTAAGATGTTCTGACTTTTAGAGGGAACCGTGAAGTTTTCCATTAAGGAGAAGATTATGATTGTCTATCTCACCTTCCTCCACAGAACCAATTGAACTGTAAGTGCCCAGCACTGCACAAACAGGAGAAATCTCAGCAAATACCGTGTCCTGAGAGCAAGTGAGGCACAGGAGGAGCCATGGCCAAATGAGGAGCCATAAACTTACGCCTGAAATCTCTGAAATAGATGGTCTGCCTGTTGGGGTTCAGGAGCTGGATCACCGAGTCATCGCTGTTCTTGACGCGGCAGCTGATGGTGGCCACATCCCCTTCCACCACTGTCACGTCCTCCGTCACCAAGTTCTGACCATCACCTGCAGGACAAAGCAAAGGCAGGACTCAAGGTCAGAAATGACACCAGTAGGTTTCATTTGGGAATGAAAACCTCCACTGCCACCACGGGAGGAACATTGGCCAGTGAGCCATTGACTCTGGGTCCCTCAACTAGCTGGTAGAGGAGCAATGAGAAAGGAGGTCTGTGATAGAAATAGAGGAAGAAGGACTACTGCCCCACACAGAAACACCACAAATTCCCTTCCTCACCCAACAGACAAATCTTGTTAAATTACCTGGAAAGAACAACTCGCTGTAAGAAGCACTTATCCTTTGACTGGAGCAGACAGACTTCAGGGAATCAGTCGTTACTCACTCTGTGTAATCAGTAGGTGCTATTAATGTCCAGCAGCAGGAAAAAAAAAGGATCCCATGCAATTATGCTGTGGGAGCCTTGTAATCATTTACAGGTCATCACCCCGAAAACTCTCCTCCTAATGAATTGAAGCATCACATCACCCGCACGCTGAGATATTCGCCTTGAACACCAAAGGACGCAGGGGAGGGGAGTGGGAATAGCCTTGCATTTCAATTTTTCCATAACCATTGGGAATCAAAGTGGGAGAAATTTTGAGACTTTGATTGGCAATGTTCCAAATGCAGCCAGGATACCTGGGCACTTGGCCCCAGGCTGGGTGGTCAGAGAATCCTCTGCTGCTCCACAGCTGCCTTAGCCACGAGAAACCCAAAAATGCAGGATTAGGGTAAAGTTTGCACACAGGAAATCTGGGGATAGTATTTAAACCCCAGTTTTTCTGTCACCCTGCATTTTCATAATTTTTTTTTCTTTCCAACTTGCCTTTATTATTTGACATCCCTTGGAAACTAATGTTTGAAAAAAAGGTGCATCGTTTGGAAAGAGAAAGATTGATAAACCATCAGACTCCTCTCCACGCCTGATGGGCAGCGAGCTGAAGTCTGGGCACATTTTTCTGCCCTCTCAGTGTAAATTTTAGACAGATTCTCCAGATTGATGAACTTTGAGGAGCAAGAAGATTTACTATCAAACAGTAACACCCGTATTGGAGCACAAAGCCCAAGCCCCATTCAAGAGAGGCAAAGAGCCTGTCCCAGACATCTGCCTGGCTCCTGCTCTACATTCTGTGGATCAGGATGAAGCTGGTCCTGCTCAAAGCCCTCTGATCAGAAGATGAGCATTCAGCCACCTCACCACGCTATCAGCACCCTTAACATGGTGCTCTTGAACCTTGGGGACACACGTTGATGGTAGCTTTGGCAGCGATGGGTAATGGTTGAACTCAATAATCTTAGAGGGCTTTTCCAGCCTAAATGATTCTGTTCTCAAATCCCAAACCATGGTGCAGACCCCAAAGGCCATCACAGCACAGCCCTACCCTGCCTGTGCCACATCCTGCTGTGGAGGTGCCCTGCACAGCCACAACCAGGCCCTGGCATCAATGAAATCAAACATCTCAAAAGTGGTTCAAGCAAAAATATTAAACATTACTAACTGCTTCTGGGGAATAATTTTATCAAATCCATTCAAAACAAGGTTCTTGCACAAGGATCAGCTTGATATGTTCTCATAAACGCAATATTCCCTACAAATCATTAACAAAGCTATTAAGATTCGATTTCCATCTAAGCAATTATTGCCAGCATATTTTTTTACATTTACTTTAAAAGACTCAATCCTATTTTCAATTCATTAAACTGTTCCTTGGGTTTACTGAATTTTACATCAGCTTAGAAGACTATTTGAATTAATAAGAATTACAGTAGAAGTAATTTAGAAATAAATTATTTGAAGTTCAAGCCACTGAAGCTTTTCACGCTGGGATGCTGCTGCATTAAACCTGCCGATGGATGGCTGCAGAGTCCAGCACCTCGGCCTGGGCTGGCACCAGATCCCTCTGAACAAGGCTTTTATCCGGGTTAATGATGGGCAGGGAGCACATAAGGACACGCTGAGCCCCTCCACGGCTTGGAGCAGCCACAGCCTCCTGGGCTTTGCCTCTTTGTTCTGAATCAAAGGGCGTCTGATCGGCCGCCGTCTGCTCTGCTGACCTAAACGTGCTTCACCACAGGCACCGGCGTGTACCCCTCCAGGTTTTGGGGCATCTATTCCTACCTGCTCCTGCTTACCAAGGCAGGAAAGCTATTTCCATGAGCAGCATCAATTACAAACTCGAAATTAAATAAAAATGCAACACAAAGCAAGAACTCTTTAGATCCATCCTCATTGTCAACAGCTCGGGAAGTTTCTCAGTAAATATTTACTGTCAGTGTACATGTATTTTGAGGAGCATTAAAGTACACGCACAGCATGACAATATTTTGGAACAGAGAAGGACAGGCTGGGGAGGGGAGATGAAATTTATGGACCCAAGAGGGAGTCTCAGGAGATGAAAGAAGCAAAGGAAAATTACTGTCGAGAACCAACGTTAAATCCCTGGCAATGCCTTGGAGGGGCACAGCACAAGCAGATCCAACAGAAAGCCCCCAACAGAATGATAGGGGACAGATTTTCATCTCTTACACGTGAAGGGACTATGACAGCACAGTGTCCATGTATCAGACCAAAGCTTCCTGTTGGGACCCCAACACAAGGGACAAATCCTCACCCCAGTGTGTGACTGGCTGGACAGACTGCAGGACAGACAGACTGCAGGGCTGGACTTGGGAGTCTTGAAGATCTTGACCTGGAGGACAAGGCATTGCTCCAGAGGGAGTGGAACAGGAACAGAAAGGAAGCCACTTTCTGGGGGGGGGTCTCCATGGTGAGCTCCTATCTACAGGCAACACGTGCACTGGTGTTAAAGAGCAAGGGAAACACCAAAATGGGCGCCTGCAGCGCCAGGAGGAGGGAAAATACAATGTATGCTTCCTTCATTACCCAAAGCAATTCTCCAGCCTCATTTACTGAATCTCCCTCTGCAAGGTGAAAAACGACACCGTGCTTTACACTTACTGGAAAGGGGAGTGAGGGGGACACAATGCTTGAGGGACGCTTCGGCTGTAACCTGTACAATTAAATTTTGCACTTGTCTTCCTATCTTAGACCACTGCAGTCTCTCCTCTTAAGGCTGCAGACAGACACAGACGAGTAAACTGTGTTTCAAACAAGTTCCCCTCAGCTGGACACAGCCCAGGGACCTTGGCTCATATGCAGCGGTCACATTCAAAATCAATTCTTTCTCCGCTTGTAGGACACCCGGCTAGAGGGAAGCGTCAGGGAGAGAAGAGGGAAAGATTAAAAATACGTGCTGGGGAGCATGGTTTTTCAATTTCTACGGAATTTCTAACCACAGGTGCCCCAGCGTGTGCTGCAGTACTGCTGGCTCAGCCTGCGGGGTCCCGACACAAACGCTTTCCAAGGAAGAGGGGTTTTCATTACACCTGAACTATGTAAAGCCCGTAAACCTAAACAAAATTCCTCTTAATAGATTGAGTCAGAAGAAACAACTCACACAGATACACAAACTGTCCACGTGCTCAAGGAAAAAAGGGACACAACGCTCCATCCCCAGAATTAACACAATCTGAATGTCAACATTCATCTATCAGTTTCAAGTACCTAAAAGGAACGTGGTGGTTAAATCCAGAGCTGAGACAAGTGGGTTTATAAACACTGAGCGTGGATCCACCTCCCCAGAAGCTACTTTGTGTTCCTTCTCCTCCCTGAGCTGAGCAGCTCCTCTGCTCTCTCATCCATCACTGGGGGCTTCATCTCTTCCCTTTAACACAAACATCACAATCGGTTTTTCAGGAAGAGAACGGGAACCAAAGAAACTCTTGGTCATGGATCAGATACAGGAAAAAGAAGGGAACACAAAGGCCATTTAACTACTCTGCAGATTTGCTTCTAGGAGGGAGAGGAGAACTGCCAAGGCAGTGCTGGGAGAAGCTGCTGGAGCTCTGTACATCTGGGCTCCAAGTCTTGAGAGACTGTTTTAAAAAGCTGCAGTTGTCACACTTGAACTCTGGAAAAGGACGGACAATCCACACTGATTGTGCTGGCAAGGAAAGGCAGTCCCTGCTGATGGAGTTAATCTCATGGTATCTTTTCATGGGCGAGAGAATGGCAACAGCTGGAGCCCAGGCTGCCCACAAAGCACACGGACACACGCGTGGCCCTCGCTGCAGGAGGGCAGAGCTGCAGCGGGAGGGTCCTGCGCCAGGAGGGAACAGGTTGGGTCAGAAGGCAACGCTCGTGCAGCCCCACCTAAGCCAGCCTGGATTCCTCCGTGGGTGTCCGAAGCACACCAAGACAATGGTCTTCTCACCCACTCACATGAAGGCTACTGTGAGAGGCTGGGGTGCAGGGAGGGCAGAAGAAGAGGCAGCTGCTGCTCCTTCCACTCATGCACAGTCCCTAAGGGAAGCCTCCAAGGCCACGGAGCCTGGGGCCAGACGCGGCAATTCTGTCAGTGTGGCCCTCAGCCCCAGAGGAAAATGTTGTTTTCCATTAAGATTCACAACTAACCTTTTGAAACAGCAACTTTCTCTTCTAATAAGATGTAATTATCAGCTTTGTGACCCTGAGTCAAGCCTCTCTGAGATTTTCCTGCATTCAAGTAGCTCTTATTCCCTCTTCAGCATCTTCTCCATGGCCAGCAACAGACTCAGCAACTCCAATTCCCAGGCAAAGAGCTCTTCAAAAAAAGTGATGGTGGCAAACAAATAGAATTCTAGAACAATCTCCCTCTTGAGTTAGTTCTGTGCAGGTCTGTCAGCTGCAATACAGCACTAGGGAGTCTGGCCCATGAAAATCCCTCGCTGAGCACCAGGAGGAACAGGGACTTTCCAGCAAGGTGCAGCAGAGCCAAACGGGGCAGAGCTTGCTCAGTGATGACGGGAATGGGGTATGGCTGCTCCATGTCTCCCTCTGAGGCAGAGACTACAGCAAATTGATATGGCAACGCTCACCTGGTACTTGGATTTTTACCTTCAGATTTAAGACATGTTACCCTTTCTTTATGCTGCAGCCAGGTCTAAGAGAACTGCTCTGAGGAAGGGCACTGCCAACAGACGACTTTGCTGCGCCATGTTTGGGATCCCCTAGCGATGCTCAAAGCCCCAGTACCCATTTAGGAGGGAAAAAAGGAGGGGTGGGAGGAATTAGCATTCACAGAAACTGTTCCCAAGACGTTGATTTCCTTGAGTCTCCCTGACGTTGTCTGCAGGGACAGACCTGCTCCTGCCGCCAGGATCTCATCCCTTGCCACAGGCTGTGCTCAGCCCCAGCAGTCACAGGGACCTACTTCCCCTCCTTCTCAGCACAGATTTTCGCGAGCGAGCACTTTTGGCACCTCTTGGCAGCGCCGCGCCCGGCTCCTCTCCGCAGTCACACTTCCCCTGAATTACTCTCCACGCTCAGAGGGAACGTGCAAGATGGTGCTAAAAATTACTTATTGTGAGGAGCAAGTTTATGCTATGAAACAGCCACTTCAGAGAAATATACAGCAAATTCAAGCAAGTTGTGCACAGATATTAAATTTGTGAAGAAAAAAAATGCCATTGCCACCTTTATGGCTTTTCTGGCTTAAAAAGTAAGAATAAAAGATGACAATAGCTCCGAAATTACACTGGAGGCTGCACTGACTTTTAACATAGTGAATATCTGTGTGATGCAATGGCATCAGGGAATTCTTTCCACTGCTTGAAACCAAAATGGTACAGGGACAAAAATCCTGTGTTATGCCCAAATTAAAGTATTTCTTTGGATCTTAGGAACAAAATTATTTTTTCTGCCATGAAAACCTCTGCACCTGTGGCCAAAGGGTGTTTTAGACTGAAGCAGTTCCTTCGCCCTCCCCTCACACTCCTGTTGCTGCCAATCGCCCCATCTGCGCAGATTTATGATCTGTCACCTGTGCTGGGATTAGATGTCACCCTTGTCTTTCTATTACCCAGATATTGATAGATCAAACTCCCTGGCCATACGTCGCCTGTCCCTTCAAAGGTTACGGCTGGCGGACACTGAGGATCAATATCCATCTGCTCTGTCACTGACCAGAGGGGATTGGGCGAACGCAGCGCCGGGAGCCCGGTGAGGAAGAATTCGGAATGGCAGCAGAGATCTGTTGGTCTGCATATCTCAGGTTTTTATTCCACATTTCTAATATGTTTCTAAGAAACAGAAGCAGCTGGTCTCTTGCTTTGGTTCCAGCAGCTGATGGTCCATTGCCTAGACAGTAAAAGGTCACTTACTAAACACTGTCCTTCTCCCATAAGGTCAGAGATTTATCCAAGCGTCCCCCAAGGACACCGGTGTGAGCGGCTCCTCGGCTGCACCAGGGAGACAGAAAATCTTGTGTGGAGGATCTGAGAAGGGAAGGCTGCTGAGGACTCTGAGGGGGCTGTTGGGGGACACTGAGGGACAGAAGCGAGGATGACCAAAAGGACAGGAAAGGGCAAAGCTGTGAGTGGCCCCTCAGCAGAAATACAGTCAGCTACCCTTCCCTCATGTTCCCCCGACACTCAGCTGCCACTGCCAGCCAACACCCGCCAAGGACACCACCTAAAATCCACCACTGCCATGCCCCAGCACTGCTTGGAAGCAGCATCAGCAAGGGAGAAGGTTTGACAACACGAGAGGCTCCCAGCAGGCTGCTGCCTCCACTCCGTGTGTTTAAATAACACTCAGTTAGCATCAACACACGTTTATTATTAATGGAGCCCTAATACAGAATTCCTTATCTGCATTTATCTTCCAGCTACATCGCTACCAAGGACACCCACAGCCCAAACCCAAAGAAGGAGACCTTGATTAAACCCGAGTTTCAAACACAGGTGGAATTTCCTTTCCCTGCCTTGACTTGCTCCATGGGGAGCTAAACCCTGATGAGGAGCAGGTCGCTGCAGCTAAGAGGAGGAAGCACAGATGAAATATTCTGTTTTCACAACCAAAGAGCTTGTTCTGCGTATTTCCCTGACCAGAACAACACCTGCTGCCTCACACTCCTTTCTGTCTCTGCCACAGGGGTAAAGCTGCAGCAGCCCCTGCCAAAACCTGAGCACAGGAGGAGAGAATTTACATGTTTGCAGGTTTGTCACCATCATCGTCACCTCTGTTTTTGCCCTGTGGTGGCTGGCAGCTGCCACCTGCCTTGCACTGAGCACAGCGCTGCTCACACCCCGAGCTGGCACATGGATCTGTGGAGGGAGCTCCCCATCTGCTCTCTGTCCACCTTCCCCTCAGCACAGATCCGTGTTCCCGGGGGTGTCAGTCGGGGACCGCGGCTGGACAGGGGACGCAATGGGGGGACCATGCCATGGCACTGTGCAGCAGCAGAGCCCTTCCACAGGCCCCACCATTCCAACCCCTCAGCTCCAGATACTCTCCAAGCCCCCTGGGATGATGTCATTGCTATTAAGGTCTGCTTTGGTACACACTCAATTCCTGGATCCGACAGCACGTGCCCAGGTGCACCCCAGAACACCGATTCCCATTAGCCAGAGTGATGGGGTTTCCAATAACAAGGAATCCTGTTTCAAGTCAGATGACGGGTTTCATTTTACTCTAATGAGCAGATATGTCTTATATCCATACCTGTAACCCATTTCTTGCAGACTTTTTCACATCCTTTTTATTTTTTACTGTCAGTAGCATCTGTCACAACGTGCGGCTTAATAATCTCTTTTAAACCCAAGAAATCTCTATTTCCATAAAGCACCCATGATGAATTCTGATCAACATCAGCCTGGTCTCTTCACTGTAAAAAGGACCTTCTTTCAACTGCCTGCATATTTAAGTCTGAAATCTTTAGTTCACCACTGAAATAAGCAAGGAACAAATAACAAAATTAATAAGAAACGTGCAAACCTGTAGAAAATGTCCTCAAAGCAAAGGACCAACAAAGAATACACTGGAATACTGTGTTTTCTTGGGGTATCCTGGCCTATTCCCACCCTTTGGCTCAGCATGCAGCCAGCCTTAAATACAGCACTGTCCTTGCCATGTTATACCCAGGAGCGACTCTGTGAGCCTTCCCCAAAACACCTGCCCAGCTGTTATCCCAAAACTGTGACGTGAAAGCAGAAGGCAAAACATTTACCAGCTGGAACGACCACGAGCTTGTACATGGGAGTGACCCATTCACTACTGCCCATCGAACACTGAATGCTCAAGGATGAGCCCTCCTCCACAGATTAAGCTGAGTTTCTTTTGCCCTTTGAAGTTAATTCCCAGTTTGCCATCAGGGGAAGAAAGCTGATCTTGCTTCCCATGAACTCCCAGCCTTTGGAGTGGCTTTGCTCACAGGTGTTATCTCTCCACTCTTCATCTCCCTGGGCAGGAGTGCAGATGAGAATGTCACAGTCCTGGATTTTGGAGCCCCTGCCCACAGACATCTTCCTGTCCACTCATCACCTGTAGGGACACCGTGCCATAAAGAAGGCACTGTCTTTAGGGGCCTTTTCCTTCACTTTCTTTTAAGTATGTCTCCACCCCCCTTTAAATTTTTTTGGAGACCACAGACAAGATCTTTTCTCAAAGAACAACAGAGCCCCATCAGCGACACACTCCCCCCAAAAACGGGTGGAAGAATCTCAGCAGCAACATTATGATCAAAGTGAGGACTCCTTCCAATTTCTGCTTCCCAGGAAGGATAAAAAGGTATACGAGAAGCCTTTAGTCTAGATCCCAGATCAGACATAATGATGAATGCTCACCTAAAGGGCAACATATTTGTAAGTTTTAAGTCTCTTGCAACACCAACTGTCCTGATTCATCCCCATGATAAAGGCAGCTCTGAGAGCTATTTTACCATATTTATTATTTTACAGAGGAGGAAGAAAAAACGTGGCATCAGCCCTCAATCTGCCACTCGTCGGATTTATAAATGTTAGTATAGGACCAGTGCTAATATCTTTAAACATTAATCTCCTCATTGCAGATCCTGCACGTCCCCCTTCAGCCTCCGCCCAGTGGCTCATCCAGGCTCGGGGAAATAAAATGCATTTTGGTATTTTTTTCCCTTCATCTATGGGATTTGTTTTGACTAAACCCATGAAAAGAAGAGAAAGGGCAGATGCTCCTGAACACATTCCTGCCTGCTGTCAGTGCTTTGCCAGCTGAGTGGAAGGCACAAAGCTCTGCTCTAGTGTTTATTTTTAAAGATGCAGCTTGCCTGATCCACGCTCATTCCTCACGCCTTGTTTTCAATAGAGACTCTGTTCTCTTTGCTGGCTGCCAGGACAAAGGCAGAGCTGGGAGGAAGGGAAGAGAAACCGTGTTCTGCACACGAAAATAAACCCTTGGGTTTATAAACTGCATTAGCCCAATGCCTCTCACTGCCTCTGCAGGTGCAGCAACAGGACCGTAAAGCAAGTGACCAAAAAAATACAGTAATGATGAGAGAGAAAACAAGTCTCAGTATGGTCCTCATCCCATCTTCCTCAAATCTGCACCCAAACCCCCTCAGATGCCCACCCCATCCCACAGCAGGCACACCGAGCACAGCACTCCTCTCTCAGCAAGCTCTTTGTAAATTTTATCACTTATTTCTTAAAGTTGCAATTGCCTTTTAAAATTAGATTGTATTTAGTTCTTAATTAAATCGTCATCGTTCTACAAAACCCCACAGGCTTTGAGGTTTAGATTGTCATTTTAAACAAAAGTAAAATGGTAAATGCCTTTTCCATCCAACACCATTAGGTATAATTAAGCAATGGGTAAAGCATACATCGTGCTATAAATGTCATTTAGTTTTACAGTGAAACTCATCAACATTTATCAAAACACTGCCTCGAGAAAGAACGAGACAGCTCCAGAGAGTGACTTCCATTCGCTGCTGCCTTTGAAGCGTCTGCTCTGAGGGAGAGCTGCAGCAAGAAGAGCCTTCCCATTATATATTTTTATCTTTTGGCTGAAATGTTCATTTTCTGCCACGTTCCCATACGTGGCAGGATGGGTGGTGTGTAGCCAACGCGCACCAACATTTGGGAAGGATGTCCTGGAGAGCCCCAAAGGCAGGGGTGGGATGAGCGATCTCAGGTAGAACGGAGCACAAGGTAACACCAAAGCCTGTGGCCAAGGGAATTTATGGTGAGGGCAGGACAGTGCCACTGCTCCTCCCTGGGGGCAGCGTCCCTGTCACAGCACTGCGGGGCACCAGGCTGCCCAGCAGACTCACATCTGTCCCCACAGCCCTGTACCACAGGGTTCTGCAGGTGGGAAGGCTGAGATAAATGGCATTTCATTCCTGCTTTCAGGTGAGGCGCCTCCGAGCCGCCACCAAAGGGACGTGAACTGTAAAGAAAGACAAACACCAGCAACGCACACCACCAGGCACCGCCGCGCCGCTTCTATTTTAAAATCTCAACATTTCTTGTGTTCTCCCGAGAAGCATTAAAACAGTCAAACTGAGCCCATTTAGAAGCAATTTTCAATTTACTGCTCCTCAGTACCCACACGGCAAACACCAGCAGGCACCGGCTCCACCCATAGGGATCCAGGCACCCAGTTGCCTGTGCTGAGCCTGACGCTGCAGCTTCAGGCACCAGGCAGAAAAACAGATTTGAAATTGATGTTTCATCATTACCCATCATTAAAAAATTATGCTGTTGTACAATCTCAGAAGTAGCAAGGAGTGAACGTTGAATGCCTCTGCAAGTGTTATTAATTCTCCCTCCCCACCGTGGTGCAGAGGGGTATTTTTGGGCGGTGAGGTTCTCTCCTCCTCCCTCTCTTCCTCCTCCTCCTCCTCCTCCTCCTCCTCTCCCTGCCACCCCGAGCCCCCGGCATGACGGCTCTGCCGCAGCCGCTCTCTGCTCCGACATCTCCTTGCACCGTGTTGGCAAGGCAACAGGAGCGCAGGGCTTTGGGGAGCCCACGGCTGCGCCCGCACAGGGGAGCAGGGAAGTGCTGCAGCCCCCAGCAGCGCCCCAAACACTGCCTCGCTCCACACTTGGACCCTTCCAGAACGATCCGAGGCCGTTCCCGGCACGGGGCTGTCCGGTGCTGCTGGGACCCAGATAGCAGCCAGTGACCACTCGGAGCAGCCACGGGAAACTGTCTGCAGCTCCCTCTGGAACCTCCACACGTGTTACACACAGGGCTTGGCCAGAACTCGAGCAATTCCTACCCCAGCCCTTTGGCTTATGAGCCTGCCCTCACTGCCTATCTGCAGATGCCATTCCAATGGGACACGTGCTGGGAACAGCAATGGCTACAAGGCGAAGGAGATACCAGACACCAGAGCCATGCAGTGCTTGCCATCTTATGGAAAACCCCTCCAAAATCAGTGAAAATACCCAAGAAACTCATTCTTCCCCCATTTTTTTTTTTGCCCTTCTTGTTCTCAAGCAAGTATCTGCCATCTCTTATGCTTGCTCTCACCTGTGGGAAGCCCTCACTGGCAGCCTGCACTGGGGTGTCCTTAAGATCAGGGCAGGCAGCAGGGACAGCAGGAGGACACACTTTCTGCTGCTCCTCTCCCATGTTTCCAGGCTCAGAGACAAATGAATTTTGGTCAGCACACACTTGTTCTCCCCCTCAACAACCCTCCTCCTGTCCACAGGCACTGTCAGGACTGCCAGCAGGGAAACAAACTCCTGAGCTCCAGCCCATTGCAGTTGCCCTGAAGGAGAAGAGAGTATGGATTTACAGGTGAGCTGGAGCGAGCAGTACAGCCAGGGATTTTGGAAATGGACACTACATCCAGCACCAATCCTCCAGGTCACCTTGTCTGAAAACTGCAAATACAGTGAGGCCACTCCACCAAAAATCCGTCTTCTTAACTGCTTGAAACTAAATTTAAAATGCATGTATGCAGCGTTCCTCTCTGCTCGCTATTCTGAGCTTCTCCTTTGGCCTTATGATAAAAGAATGCAGGAAATTATAGCCAACCTTCCCCCAGCCCGGAAAAGGGAATTAATTACTGCAAGCACAAAGTCAGCGCTCTTCCAATAAACCAATGCAATCCATCCAGGCACTGAAAAGCAAGGAAAACATCCTGGGGGCTCGATACCTTGCTAGCCATTCACAGCATGCGCCACCGTGGATATTGCAGAACAGCTGTGCCCGGGACTATCACAAAGCCAACATTATCTCTGCCATTATTAGAATTAAATAAAGCCTCTCCTTCTCGATGTGCCCAGGATTACAAACCTCCTCAAACCCCTGCAGGCTCTCGCCACACCTGGCCCCACGGCGGCTTTACTGCTTTTAGCCAGGATTAGACGGACTGCAATGACCAGTGACAAAGTTCCTCAACGTGCCAAGCTGCCACCACCACCTCAGTGCCACCCACAGCGCCCCAGAGCAGCTCTTTGGAACATTCTGAGGAGCCCAGTGTGGGCACATGGCAGGGATTTGGGGCTGGGTGGGTCACTGCTCACATCCCAACATTGGCTTTTTCAACCCTGCTCTCCCCTCACCGCTGCTCTTCCCTGTCCTCCTGGGCACAAACCTGGGCAACACGGGGAGCCCCCAGAAAAATCTGGTACTCCACTTTTTTGCTGCAATTTTGGACAAACCTGCTCTCATGGCCACAAGGCAGCAGCTGGGCAGCACAGGGCTGGTGACTCCCCAGGCCAAGGGGCTCAGTCACCCAGCACGAAGCTGGCACTGAGCACTGCCGCAGCCGATCACACACACACAGCCTCCCCTCCCTCTGTTTGTACACACAGTAAGTGTATTTCAAATAAAAATACACTCCAACCATCAAAGCCAGGCAGGCTCCAACCCTCCTGCTGCCATGTCACAGGAGACATGAGACCTTTTACAGATGTTGCCAACAGCAGCAGAAAATCTACCAGACATTTGCTTAGCATTTCTTGAAAGAACAGTTTCAATTAGACACATTCTTCACAGTTCTCTTCTCAAACCCCAACAGTTTGAAGAGATCTGCTTGTTTTTGCCAAGTTTTCATGAACTGTAAGCCTGGCCCCCTTGCACTCAGCATATCAAGGGTAGGATATTTAAAACAAGGCTCATTTTCAATGGAAATGCTCCACAATAAATAACTCAGCAGTGCCGTTGTGAAAATTTCAGATTTCAGCAGTTCACTTTTAATCAGGAGCTGCATTTGCACCTGAGAGCAAGATAAATCCTCCCCTTAATCACTTGCATTTAAAACCACTTTATAAAACCTGCTCTAACTCAGGGCACGGTCTGTCCAGAACACCCCTCCTTAAGCCCCAGCAACCCTAACCTTCCAGTAAACGCTGCTCTCACCAAACTGGATGACACACCACATTTTGGAGCTACAAATGAAGGACAATTCCTCATGGGTATTTTTTTAGCAAGGCATTGAAATGACAGTCTGGCTCAGGCTGGCTTTTAAAAGTGGTTTATAAACGTTAAAAGGGTTTTTGCTGAGGAACCACTTGGGCAGATCCTGTAGTGAAGGTGCTTTTTTGTTGGAGATTATTTTTTTTGCTAAACCTGCCAGGGCTGTGCGTTTCGGAAGGGTTTGCAGGCAGGCAGCTACTCTGGAGCACGGCTGTCATCAATCACTGGAGTCAGGCACTCACTGGGTTCCGCCTCCGAAGTTACACCAACAACTCGCCCAGGCTTGAGCCCCAGCATCCTCCCTGTGAGCAACACTCCTCCCTCAGCTCACCTCCTCAGGCTGCGCCTTGGAGTCAATACCCTGGGATAACCATCCTGTGAATGGAATGTATTAAGCTCAGCTGATGAGATAAAACACTCAAGTTTTGTGGAAAAATGCTTTGACACAGACACCATATGCTCAACACCCACAAGGAGGCAGGTGACTTCAACCAGCAAAATTTCCTTTTCTTACTGCCTGTACTTAATTTGGGAGCAGCTCATCCTGCTCTCATACCCTGAACACGAGGATCTAAGCAGCGTGCATGGGAATGGATCGTGGAGCACAACAGGTTCTTCTCCAGCTGGGGCTGAATCCTCATCGTGGATACCCCGCGGCAGCCGCGCAGGGTGATGAACGGCTTTGGAGTTTGGGCTGCTTATGAGAACAAAACAAGCCATCTTGAATCTGAAGGTTTTATGGGTATGCTGTTTCATGTAATTTCCCCAAAAAACGAATTACATTCTGCTCATTAGCAAACGCCGCTGCACAAAGCAGAGGGCTCTGCAAGCGGATTACACGCGGCAGCGCGGGGACAGCGGATAACGACTCCAGTCAAATTCTATTTTAATGCGCCCAAAGAAACAATAGCGCAATCAAACAGGGGGAGGGAATCAGAAAAGAAGGAAATTCATCTGCCATACTCTTCCTTTCCAGCCGAAATGCAATACAAGGAATTAAACTTGTCACTCTCAACTGCAAACCGCACGACAGAGTGGAACCACGTGAGGTTGCCTCTGGCACCAGTGAGCCCAGGAATCTGTCCTGGCACTGCTGACCGGAACCTGTGGGAGTGCTGGCTTGCAGGATGGGAAGCACTGATTCCCTGAACCTTGCACCAACTATTTTCCCTGGGAAACTGCAAGTTTGCAATCATTTACCCAAAACTGGCAGAGCCTTGTGGAGACACGAGGACACACAATGTTATTATGGGCACCGTACTGGTGCCGTGCCTCAGACTGAGCCACAATCCACACTGTACCTGTTGTCTTACTCAAAATCCCAGGGACAAGTGTTTCACTCTGGCTCAGAGGGTTTTTGGTTTGTCTTCTAAACAAACATCAACAAAATGTTCTCTGATAGGCAAGTTACCCACACAGACACAAACTGCCCATCTCTGAGCAGCCTCAGCAATAACTCACTGCAGAAGCCAAAGCAGTTCTTATTCAAACTTCACTTCTTATTTGGAACCTACCAAGCTCCAGAGGAAACACTAAAAATAGGGAAGCTTTGAAATGCTCCAATACAAATCCCAGGTTTGTAAATAAATGGGAGCTTGGCCATGAGGACGTGAGGACAGCTACCTGTCTACGTGGCACGGTGTCTGTCACCAGCACCAGCCTGCACCCACTATCCCACTGCTGCTTCCCAAAGACCCGCTGGGGCAGGCACTTTCGGGAACAAGAAGCTCAGTCACAGCAACTCCTCCATCTCCTGCCACCCCACAGCTACCGAGGATGGTGCTGGAGGCCAAAGAAGCAAAACCTTCCAAAGCAGTGGGCGAGTGCTTTGTTCCGCTGGGACTCACTCAGCTGAGAACACCACTTGCAGCACTTTTCTGGTCCAAAGAAGGCTCAATTGCACCTCGTTCTCATCACCAGAAATCATTAATGGTGAAACCCCAAAGAGCTGCAGCTTCTCAGCCCACTTCCCTTGCTGCCACCCCGCTCCCCGAGCCAGAGCCTGGTCACACTGCCAGAGCCGGAGGGAACAGGGAACGTTCCCAATGGTGATCCCAATTAACGAGCCCACAGCTATTCACGTTCAAAGGCTTCGCAGCTTCCATTGAACATTTCCCTTTTGTCTTCCTGTCCCTTCCCAAAGCGAGGGCTCATTACTGCTGCAGCCCCGGCTGTAATTGCTTGGGAATGCGGCTCTCGGCACAATACCCCAGAGAAGCTGCTTTATGAGGCTCCTCATGCTACTGAAGAATGCCATGAAAACCCCAATCCCAGATGTCTGGCTCTGAACCAGGGAACTTGGCCGGCCTGACGAGATTTCCATCGTGCTGCTGCGGCATCGTGCTTATGTAAGGGCGGCACTCACAAAGGGACACTGTAAAACAGAGACGCTGTCACCGCTGCCTCGGGCCAGCTCCCCTCACAGGGAACAAGCTTTGACTCTCGGCAGCACCTCTTACCTTTTGTGCCCTACACAGCACCTAAAAAGAAGTTCAGCACCTGCACTTAAGTTTTACCTGAGTGAAAGCATGAAGGCACCTTCTGCCCACAGGGAATGAGCAGTCAGCACATCTTAGAACAGGGCAGGGTCAATAAACACCCCGCTGCCTGCCGGGGTAGTGGCCAGATGTGCCAAACTCAGGGCAATCTGGCAGTGTGGATGGTCAGAGTCATGGGGCAGCCTGCCAGCTGTTTCTCACAGGAGACCAAAACACATTACAGCAAGGAAAAACACCTTATGGGCAAGCTCTTCAGCATCAGAGAGGCAAAGTGACAACACTCTTCTTAGAACAGAGAAACAGGTCAGAAACAGCCTCAGAACTTCAGCAAGAGAATTACTTGCGCACCAACACTCCCCCAGTAATGGGCAACCAAATGACACAGTGGAATTATCCATGTTAACAGCTCTCACGTGGCTTAGAGCACTTAGAGCAGGGTTTGGACCAAATCCACGTTCCAGTTTCTGCCTGCACTGGGAGAGATGACCAAGGGCAATGGGAGGCAGTATCACCAGAAAAGCACCGATTTCTCTGCAGCAAACTGTCACCCTGTAAGAATCCTGCTCCTGCCAGGACAGCCCTACATCGACCGTGTCATCCACCCAGCAGAACACAGGAGAGTGCTGCCACAGGAACTGCACTACCCAGGGTGTCTGCAGCCGCAGTGCTTCAGTGCCAGCAGCACTCCAGGAACAGAAAATAAACAGAGTGAAGCCTCTCAGGGAGACTGCCAAGCTCAGCCAGCCAGCCCTCCGTGCAGCACCGGGAGATTCCTCTGCGTCCCCAGGATGCTTTGGCACACCTGGAGACACAGAACTGCTGTCCACCACTAAGAAAAGGATTTTTCTGAGTTCAGCACGTCTTCTGCTGCCATTGCTTTTGTCACCAAACGCAACTCACGTAAGATGCATCACAGGTACCGTGTGCCACCTGTGATGCACACGGGGCTCTCCAAACCAACATTTTCCAGTCCCAAAATGCACCTCCTCAGCAGCAGAGGAGGGAAAGCTGCTCTCCTGGCTCAGAGGGCAAAGCCAACTTTGCCCAACCACCCCCGCTGTCCCACCAAGCAGGAGCACTGCAACCCTGCCAAGGACAGGGGGAAAGGAGAAAGTAGAATTGACTGGGAAAAGGACGTAGGGAAAGTCCTTAGCCAGAGGCTCCAGACTGCAGGAAATGCAGGTCTTTACTCATTGAAGACAAAGCTGAATTTTCCTTGTTTGTCAGCTCGGGTCCTGCTGCCACATCCCTCCTTCCCCCAGGGGGTTACAGAGAGAAGGTTTTCTGCGAGTGACACCCATGGCGTTTGACAGATTGTCCTTCTGCGAGAGGGAAATGGAGGATCGGCTTGCTAAAAGCATCAGCCTGCTTATCAATCTATGAGCAGCATCTTTAAAGGTCACAAGTGGGAAAAAAAATAAAAAATCAGCTACTCATTCTAATTCCTCGCAAACAGGAGCTCGTTTTTCACAAATCCACCCTGCCGTGCTCGGTAACGTGACCTTTCACTTACAAAGAGAACAGCCAATTTCTGACTCTCGTGCGTTACCCTCCCTTCTTTTCCATAAATTAAACACAGCCTTTGTACCTCCTAACAGGCTTTTCCAGCAGTCCACTAAAGCTGCCACAGCTGCTCTGGTTTTGGTCCTGCTGAGGGTCTGGAGCCCACTCAATGGGCAAATAGGGAAAAACAAAACTTCACTGAAAAATGGTGTCTGCCACCACAGGAGTGCTGGAAGTCAGTCCAATCCCCAACTTTGCCAACACTTTATCAGTGTGATACTGGCCTCTCCAATGGGAATTTTTAATGGTACCTGGTATATATGAAGACAATACAAAGCAAGGAAACCTGACAATAAGAACATGACCTGTTCTCTCCAAACCTTTCCATTTCTCAACATCGGCAAAAAAACCAAATCAAAACTGGAGTCAGGTTGGAAGACACGGAAAGTGGAGGCGAGTACAACCTGGAGGACTTGTAGAGCCCTCAGGGCAGATCACAGCATGCCTTTTTTCAATCCTTGTCTGTTTTTAACTATTCCAGACTGCCAAACCCAAACCAGAAGCACCCCAAAAAGCCCCTTTAGGGCTGGGGGTACTGACCTGTGCTCCCAACCCAAGGAGGCAAAGGAACAGACTTACCACCTCCTACAACACGGTATGCACCCACAAAGAGGTGCAACGGGACTTGCTTGAAAAGCCACGTATGTGAAACAATTGTTAAATTTTGGCAGCAACAGATGTTGGCAATGGGAGAAGAGGTTGATCTTCAACTCCTGTACTTACTCATAAGAACCTTCAGTGCTCGTACGCTCTTTGCCCACTCGCCTGCACAGCTTCAGCTCTTACAGGAGCAGAGCCCACGACATGCACCACGGCTGCTCTGCAATTATCTCTGATTTCAATTTTCTCAGCATTCTGATGCTGAAGGTATCAGAAATGTCAGCATGGGATTCCACCCACACACATTGCTGCCCAACTTCATTTTGGTCAGAAATGCTCCCACATCTCCCAGCCAGCCTGACAGTTCCTCCTGCCTGACAGATCAGCTTGGAAAGGGGCTCACGCTGTCCTAGAAACCATCCTTCAACTTGGAGATGACCCAGGCTCCCGAGCCATGCTCTCAGGCATGAGATAACCATCACCATCTCCTGGAAAACTTTATCCTGTCAGTGCGTGCCAGGCTGGACAGCGGGACAGCACCTGAAGCTGCAGCTGTTCACCTTGCACACACGTAAGGCAGAGTGAAGAGATGACCATCCTGGTCCACCTGGGTCATGCTAACAAGCAGATTCTGTAAAAATACCCCGTACTCCTCCTACCACTAAAAATGGGAAGGTAGTAGCAGCCCTCCCTCGGCTCTGCTCGCGGAGGAGGGCGGTGAGTGGGTTCTGCTGAGCCATCAGGACCAACACCATTGGAGTGTTGATGAGCGACGTGGTTACAGCCCAAGGCAGCACGTAAGGAGCTGTGGGAGGGGAACAACTACATTTGCATTGAGTTGTGGGAGCTCTTGAAGGGGATCTGGCAGATGACTGTGATTCTCTCCACCCCCAGTCCTCTGGAGGTGAGTCAAAGATGAGTCAAGGGCTGCGGGCAGAGGTGAGCACGTAACGACCGCGCTCAGCTGAGGCCGACCAGCAACATCAGCATCTTCCCCAAGTCATTGAGCGACCTCGTCTCCAGAGCTAATGCCGTTCCATATGTCCATGAATTATTGATCCCAGTCGGTCTATCAATTGCAGGAGGCAGAGGAGATCACAGGCAATGCACCCTGTGCGAAAGCAACGCTGGAAAACTCAGTACAAAAGAAAAAGCCTCATTTTACAGATTTCAGTTTAGTTGTGTGTTGCCAGCAACTCCCTTCATCCATATCGTTATCACTGGTATTTTATATCGGCTCTGTGCTTTTAATCCTAACTTTGTCTGGAAAATATTTCTGAGAGCAGCCTTTGTTTGCCACCCACCACTGCAAGGCTGCTGCCAGCTCCCGTAGCGGCACCGCCGACAGCATGTGCCTGATGAAGAGAATGGCACGTACCTGTCAGTCTTTGTCAGAGCAGCTATTTCTGGCTTAGGTTTACATGCACAGTCTCCTGCAAGCTGCTTGAAATCTCCATTTTATAGAGGGATCTGATGCTACCTGAATGCTGGCAGGTATCGGCACGCTGACAGCGAGCGGCCAGCACCGTGGGGTCCAGGCTCAGGTTGGAAAGGGCTGACTACAATGCTCAGCTCACAGCTCATTTCTTCATAGATTTAATTAACTCAAAAGCCTTTTGCCTCCACACTTGCAAAAAAAGCATTTTACATCTTAAACTAGGGATAACAAGGGCAGTAGGGCTAAATCTCCAATCAATGTACAGACACTGCAACGCTTACGAAGAACTGATGAGAAACCAAATAAAAATGCTCTTTTGTGTTCATCAGCCCTGTTACGCTCCAACGTTTCATCCTCTGTTGTGCTTCAGAGCTCCAGCACAGTGGTCTGTCCTGGGGAAGCCTTTTGGACCAGATCTTTTGATGTGCCTTCCTGAAACGTGGCCTTGAATGACTAAATACTGTATGGAGAAACACAACCACACCCCAGTGCTTGCTCAGGGAAGGTCCAAGGATGAACACCTTCCCCAGACAGTGCTCAGCTGCTGCTGAGGCTCAGCCTACTCTGGCTATCAAAAATAAAAATGGGAAAACACTAAAGATTTGGGAACCAGCCTTTTTGATGAAGGTGATGTCCAGCACCATGATATGCTCACCACCACCTTCCCAGAATGATTCTCTTCTGAAAATAGAAACAGACTCCTGTCTGCAATTGGAAATACTTTAAAACAGGCAGAGGAAAAACTTGGTTTTGTGTTTAAGCATGTGCAAAATGTGCAGAAGGATTCAAACCTGGCTGAGACGCCTGTGTCACCAATCCAGGAAAAACCTCTCTCAGGACAAAGCTCCCCACTTTATACAGACTCATCACAACTTGTGCCCACCTGAGCAGGTTCACGGATCACACGTGGCCCCGCAGGGCCTGATGTCAGCTCCTGTTTGGAGGAGGACTCCTGCACAGGGATGCTTCATGCTTTTCAAAGCCCGTTCCCAGCTGTGCCACTTCCTGGAGCAGGACCTGGGGACATGGAGCACAGCAGCCCTGGAACAGCTCAGCTGAGCACCAGTGCCCAGGACACTGCCTTGGAGGTACCAACAGCCACTGCCACATCCCACAGAGCAAGCACAGTGTCACGAACAAAATACATGTTTAAAAGTCCATCCCCTCATGTGCACAAGGAGACAGGTCATGCAGCTCACGGGCAACACAGATGCTGCCAGTAGAACTTGGGGTTGCTGCAATTTTCATTTGGGCAAGTGCCCTCACAAAGTTCCCACCCCAGGAACAGTAACGGGTCCTGGTTTTCCCAGTACAGTGATAACGCTCTGTTCCATTTGCACAAGAGCTACTTCCCTTCAGTAATGGCTACAAACTCTGATCCTTACCACAATCCGCTGGCTCGCCCGCACCAGCATCATTTCAGGATGAAAGCTGCAAAGGTGAAAGAGTTTCCCAACTGAAATGGTGAGAGTGGCCTCGAAAATAGCATCGCACTAAATCCCGCAGCCAGTGAAAAGCCTCAAAAGGCATTTGCTGCACGTGGACTCTTTGAATCCAGTAACTTCCCTTTTCATCCCCTTGAGTACACCGAGCAGTGAGAGAAAAGTCTTCCAAAAGCAGTAAAATAAAGTTCAGAGGGAGGTGCTGAATGATTTTTAGTGCTCAAGTCAGACATTCTGATACTGGAACATCCTTTAAGTAATTGTAAGAATTTTTTCTCCCACCTTCCCTCAAAGGCCAGAGGCCACTGCTGGGGGGCATGGCTGATCCTTTAGAGCACACACACAACTGCTCATCACATATGTCTTTTTTTAATTATGTGACACCAGGAATGGCTGAAACCATTTTAAGTGTGTGAAGAACCCATCAGTACAGAAGGTGCTGTTGAAAGCCAGGAACTCCCTGGTTTCCATCTGGAGCAGAGCTGTAAGACAGGCTGCTAAAGAACTAATCCACCTTTCTGCAGCAGTTGGGTATCTGGGACAGTGGGAGACTGGCAGCTGCAGGCTCTGCCACACCCCCGCATGCCCAACTCCTGGAGCCGTTAATCCCAGCAACGCCAGCAGCTCACGCTGGGTTATTTTATGGTTCACTCTACCCCAGCTGGGACTGCTCTTGCAGCCCTCAAGACCACAAAATGTTTACGGGCTGGAAAAGGATTCATCTGCTGGTCTGAAACTGGAGGACAGCAACAATAAAGAATAGAAGATGAAGCCAAGTGGCCATGGCTGAGGTGGGAGCGGGTGCCGAGAGCGCCAGAAATGCGCGTGGGGAATGCAGAGGCTGCTGTGGCTCCCTGTTCCCTGCCGCAGGCAGGGAAGAGCCCACCAGGCAGCGGGACAGGGGACACACAACAAATAATCAGCTTTGAGCATCCCTTCCCCTATGGAAGCCAAACTTGGGATTCCAGGGAGGGTAAGAAAACAGGGATCAGGGCATCCCTGGGGTGGGGGAACCATCCTCAGCATGGTACCCCCCTGCTGGGAACATCCCCCTGCACTGAGCGGCGTCAGGGAGCCTTTTATCAGGGATATGCTGGATAAAAGCTCCGCTTCTGTACGAGAGTGACCGAATCTACAGGGATATTCCGTGCAAATTGTCTGGTTAGAATAATAAATAGTGGCTTCGCCTTATAATGTCGGCCGCGCACAACACGCTCATTTGTGATCCGAGGCTCCGATTTAAGGGAGGAAGAAAGGATCCTCGCCTGCCTGGAGATAAACTTAAGTAAATAATGTTTGCCATCAACTCCAAATGAAGAATGACAGTTAAATTTTATAATCATCTTCACAGCTCCAGGACTTACTTTATATTTTCTCAGGCTCATGACCCAGGGGTTGTCATAGCAACTAGGAAATCCTACCTTATCAGCCTCTTACATTTACATTCCTTACGGCTGCTTCCCTTTATGAATTAAATCCATCACGGTCTTCTATTCTCCAAATAAGAAGTTCTTAGGATTATCTCGCAGAAACAAGGATCAAATGCTTTGATTGAAACACTATGCAAAAGCTAATTCACTGGTGGTTTTCTTTAAGGGAAGATTGACTGTGCTACAAATAAATGGCTCCCATCCAAGCGTGCAGTTGGCAGCCGCTCGCAAAAAAAGTTTAGAGAGCAAACACGGTTTCTGCAGCGTGTTCATGTCGCTGGAGAATGTTTCTACATCTGGACAGTAAGAAGGGCACCTGCTCGGCCGGGCGCTCTCTTCGTTTACAGAATGTAACAGAGATTCAGTGCTCCAGAGGAAGAAATCTAAACACACCAAACACACGTGGCCGTCCAGCACGGGACAGAACCCGGGCACTGCTGAGTGCCCGGATACTCCACGCACACACCAAGGAACACAAAGGTGGCTGGCTTGCAGACACCGAGCCCATCAGCCTGGGTGTCTCTTCAAAGACAAGATGTCGCCAACAAACAGCATAAAGTCCCATTATACATAGCTATATATATGTATTTGGGTGGTGGGCGAGACCATTTAATTGCTTAAATTTGATTTTTCCACACTGAATGGGCCCAGGTTCAGAGCCCAGCTCAGTATTCAGAGAGAGCAGCAGCAACATCGCTTGTCTCTGTCCTAAACACAGAAATAAAATAAACTTTAATTCCCAGAATGTTTTCTGCAGGAGTCTCTTGATTAACAGAACTCCTATAAACTGTAATGAATTTCAGAAAGGCAACTCTGCAGTTACAGACCTACAGGCATCAAGAGTTTAATTTACTTAATGTACTTTTTATTCATTACTGGTCCTCCACGAGAAGCTGATCACCAACTTGCAGAGTGCATTGCTTAATTATCCATGCTGCACTTCTTCAGATGAGAACTATTGGAGCTGCCTGTCAATACAGCAGGCGGGGATCGATTGATGCAGCCAGAGCCATGCCGCTGGAATGCCAAAGACTGGCAGCGGCCCCGCGGAGTGTGCACGGAGCAAAACAATCAGAAACTCATCTCACAGACTGAAAACCCTTTCTGTTCCCAGCGATGGTATCTGCTGCATTCACAGATGGTGAGCAGACCCCAGCACTCTTCTTCATGCACTGTACGTCTCACTCAGTGCAAACAGCTCCTCAACACCTTGTCCGGGCAGCCTGCAGCCAGCAGTACCCGTGTTTTTGCTTTATCTCTGTCCTCCACACAGAGAGGACAATGGAAATGTGTGTTCCAGTCTCTGCCAGCTCCCTCAGTGCCCCAGGGAACAGGTCCTTAAGTCAGAATTGGTCCCTCAAGAGGTCTGCTCATCTACAGAGGCCCGGCAAGGCTGAGATTCAGAACAGCACACAATGTCAGCACAACGTATCACCTCAACGCCAGCAACTCAATAAACACAAATTACGGTTCCTTAGGCATCAGCAAACACAGACAAAATCTGCATTTCCAAGGAGTAAAGGCCCTGGGAAGCTCCGGGGCTGGCCTAGGGTGCCATTCTGCAGAGAGATCTCCCCATCCAGACTGAAATCCTGCCCACTGACATCTTCACCAACTGCAGGGTTTCACATCTCACCTCTCCCTTCCCAGCAGCAGCGATGCTGATTTCAGGGAGAGCTGTGACAGCCTGAAGGGTGGTTGAGGATCTGTGCCCTTGGAGCCACGCTCCAAGGACGATGTCCAACGAGCTGCATTTGGTCTGCATTTGGTGGCAGTGTGAGCCTGGGACAGGAGAGACTCTGCTCAGCCGAGGGCAGAGCGAGGGCAGGGCTGGATCTGCTGGTGGCAGCCTCCATTGGCCCGCCTTCCCCAGAATATTCACAATCAGCGGATCAATAATTCATTATATAATGTGATAAAAGGTAATCCACTGTTTGAAGTCACAGCTTAAACAAACTCCACTCAGCTACAGCCCGGTGAGGTCTCACTGAGCTCAAGATACCCAGAGAAAGGCAGGAAGAGGCAGTGGGAAGGGACAGATACATCCCTGCTCCAAAACTTCCCCTTCTCTGCTGAAGAGAAACTATTCACAGCTCCAAGTTAAGCCATAAGCCCTTTGCAAAGGGATGCTAATTCAATATGAAGTAACATAAGTCAATATTCTTGTTTCCCCTTTCATCCCTTCAGCCAATATAAACTAATACAAATGATAATGACATGGCACCCATGACCCCTTCAATACGCTGCTCATGTTGGCAGCTGAGTGTTGATTCTCCCCTTAAGCAGACAACTCGATTTGAGTGAAAATTAACTCAGGGCAAAGGAATACCTAAATTGTGTCAGTGCAGAGCTGCTAACACACCCCAAACAGCAGCACCACGTGTAATGCCCCTTTTTGAGACTATACACTGGATTTTCAATGCCAACCAGATGCTTTGCTTGAGCAGCCAAGGCTGGAACTCAAACACAAAAAGCAGGGACACAAAGCTGATTCTGAAGGGATTGGATCAGCCTTGCTGTCATTTCTGGACCATTTGCCAAAGGTGTCAGAACTGGGAATACGAAAGGTGCTGAAGCAATCAGACCCTGAAGTACCAGACTGTGAGAGGCAAATGCAGCCTGTGCTTCCTTGGGCTCCTCATCTGCCTCAATTCCTCAGGAAAACTTTAAAAAGACAAATATCTATATCAAAAAAGGTCTCTACATTCCAAACCACCTCACAGGCACAGTAAGCGCCAATGGAGAGATGCATGTGAAAGGGAAAATCAAGCCTCCCACCTTTGCTGGCATCCTCCGAGCATCACAAATGCTTTAGCAAAGCTGGTGGCCACAATAGGGGCTTGTTCTTCGCATAAAAGGCCACAACAGCGCACAAGAAACCCCGCTGATAGTTAAAAGGCACAGATCCAAGGTCAGCCAGGCTTGGAGCCAAGGCTCCAGCAATAAACCGCCAGATCTGTTCTGAAGTGGACAAAGTAAAAGACCTTTTAATTGTAGAGCTCTAGAAGTCTTCCATATTAATTTAACGTTCACCTTGAAAGGTGATCTCTCTGCAGACCCTCTGCAGAGCACGGAGGACGGGGGAGACCACTGGCAGCAAGGGGGAATGCTTCTCCCCAGTGTTTAACCACGTGATAATCAAGATTATAAGAGAAAGGCCACCAAATTGATGTCCCAAAGCCAGCCATCACGAAGGCAGCATGCCCAAAGCTCCTGCAAGCCTGTTCATGCCTTTACACCCTGCCCCGTCCGTTCCCTACATGAACATCAATCCCACACCTGAGGATCTGTAGGTTCTACAAGAATAGTTACTGTGGGAGAGGCTTTGTTCGTAAACTGAGTGAGAAAGTTCATTACATGATAAAAATTCCAACCGTGCCACCGGGATGTAAATTGCCTTCGTACCCAGAGCTGACATCTTAAACAGTTTAATTTAGGTACCGCTCTCAGCAGCGTTGGGTGTCTGCAACAGAAACAGATGCCTTGAATCATTTCAAAGTATGCTCCTGTCAGAAATGTCCTTTCTGACACCAAAATCAATTTCCTTCTCCTTTACTAACTACTTTTCCAAAAATAGAAGGGGAAAAGTTGCCTCATTTTATCTATTGTGAGCGGCACAAGACGTGCTTTAGGCTCCAAGGAGGAAGATGGCAGCGCACGGCACGTGCGGCTGCGGTAATTAGTGCTATTTTGATAGAGCAACTGGCAACGAGAATGAACCTGATCCATCTTCATTATGGAGATCTATAAAACCTTTGACAAGCCTCGTGTAAAGGCAGACAGGCTGCTTCCTCGCACCCACACCGGCGTTCCCGCACAGGCGGCGGCATCCACGGCGGCTCCAGGAACGGCGGCGGTGGGAATGCAGCCCTCCGGGTTCTCCCTCTTCCTGCACACTTCATGGAGCTCAGTTTGAGCAAACGGAATGCACGGGGCCGGAATTATTTTCCGCTGATGGTCAGATGAACACCTCAGCAGTCCCCAAGACCTCGCTGTGCATATTTGAGCAGCTGTTGTAAATCACGGCTCTTCAGCGGGCTGCAAATCCAATTAAAACAAGAGGCACTGCTACCCAGCGATGTGCTGGGCACAAAAACATCCTTCCACCTCTAACAAGCTGCACCAATGAAAGCCTTTCCTTGCTCTGCAGAAGGCTGGCTGCTGCCACAGCAGCCCCGTCCTGCCCCGTGGCTGTGGAGCAAAGGGACGGGGACAAGTGCCACCACTCCTCCTCCACAGCTGCAGCCCAACACAAACCATCCCCGAGAGTGGTGATGGTGCTGCACAGTACCACCAGCAGCCTCCTTGCTCTTCAGCACATCTGAAACCTGCCCCATTCCCATCTTCCCACCAATTCCCTCACCTCTGCTCCCAGTGGTGTAAGTCAATGGCCCTGACCTCCTGGGGAAAGCCCTTCAGCAGCTGGAATTGAAATTTGCTGGGAATTTGGCTTGCTCAGTGCCAACCTGGCATCCAGACATCAGCAGGGTGACTTGGTGAAATTCACCCAACTCTTAGGGGCAGTGAGAGACCCAACCCCGCCCTGTCTCCCATGCTGGAAAATGTGCTCATGAGCCCCACAAAGAGGCAAGAGCCATAAACCCTGAGGGTTTGGGTCACACAGAAAACAAGGGACACTCCTGAAAGTGACTTCCCTAAGAATGCCAGCACTGACATCATTACACAGGCTACAGGTGGACTTGGCAGTGCTGGGGAAATGGCTGGAGTCAATGATCCTACAGGTCTTTTCCAACCTGAACGATTCCATATGGGTTCTATGATACTGGCTTCAGGAAGCCCTCACAGATCCTCAGCCCACAGACAATGTGACCATTGCCAGCTGCCTCCTCCAGCAATTTCAAATGCTCTGTTAGTTTAATTCCTGCCCTGAACACACCAAAGTATTTCCAAGACTGCTTCCCTGCAAACACACTGTGCCAGGGTCTACAGCCAGCATTCCCTCTGCACTCAGACAGGCAAGCAGGGCAACATTTCCTAACAGTAATTTTTTTAAAGCTATACAAAGGAAAAATCTGTGAGGATTTGCGTTCTAAAAGGAAACATGATGTGGAAAAACAAGCTCAAAACAAGTAAAGTGACAAAAACGCAGCCCGAAGTTCGTATTCCTGACAAATGGCTTCAGAGGTTCGGAATTGCACGATGGATCAGCTGGGAAGGGCATCTGCATATCCCATTAACGCGGCCGGGAGAAGGGGCCTTCGGCAGCCACAGCGCTCACCATCATATTTTAAGTTTATTTTTCCTTGTCTGACCAGTTCCCGCAGGGCAGGGGGGTAATGACGGCACTCCATCACCAGCAGTGGCGGGTATTTACATCCATCCTGCCAGCGACAGCTGCGTCCCCGCGTCCCCAGCCGTCCCGGTGCTGCGTGGGCGGCGGGCGCTGCGCCCCGGCATGGAGTGCCCTGCAGCCATTACTCACCAAGCACTTTCATTAACAAACTGCCCTTAATTACAGCGGTAATTGCAAAATTATTTCACAGCAGCAATTACTCTTCTCAGCCCAATCCAGGCTATTTAAGCAGGGCATTGTCTCCGAAAATGGCACCGAGCCAGCTCATCTACAGCCCAGGGTTCTCATTGTGCTGTGCAGTCCCGAAATGGAGCACCCCCAGGATGGCAGCTCCGGGTGGGGGGAGCGCTGCCCGTGCCTGTGGGGGTCCGACCTCAGTGTGGGACCCTGTGTGTGTGGGGGACAGAGCGTCCCAGCACAGGTGACCACCCAGTGATGATGGGGAACAAGGAACTGGCTCATGAAACCAGAGGAAAGAAAGGTCAAGAAGGGACAAGGCCCTTTGAAACCAAAACTTGGAGCTTTCCTGCACAATTGTTGGTTTTCAAAGTTCACCATTTAAAGGATGATCCCAGATCATCCTGTAACAGCACAAGATCAAGACAAATGGGAGGTTTTCTCCAAAAAAGACTACAGCTTTGTTAAAAACTTCTCATAGATCATCCTTATAACAACTTTACAGCCAGGAAGTGAATCTATTTCATTTTGATCATTTCAAATACTCCATTAATGAGAAAAATTGAGGGATATTAGTCAGTGATCTGAAATACTGAGGAAGCTCAAGTTCAGGGCAAGGCTGTGAGCGATTCCCGTGTCTTGACGAGTCGGGGGAGAGAAAAGGGGACGATGACGATGCACCACTGGGAGAAACTGCAACTCGAGTGTTTTAAACCGGGCAGGGCTAGATGGGATATTGGGAAGAAATTCTTCCCTGTGAGGGTGGTGAGGCCCTGGCACAGGGTGCCCAGGGCAGTTACAGCTGCCCCATTCCTGGAAGTGTCCAAGGCCAGGTTGGACAGGCTTGGAGCAACCTGGGATAGTGGGTGGCATCCCCGCCTGTGGCACAGGGTTGGATTGAGATGACCTCTCGAGTCTCTCCCAACCTAACCCATTCTGTGATTCATGGCCTGAACCCTGTTGTAAAAGCCTCAGACTGGTCAGATTTGCTCAATTAACTCCCCACTCTTCCTTGCTTCTGCTGCTTTCTAACATCTGAAGTAACTATGGCAGCTGCCAGCGTGCAGAGAAACACCCGGCATAGACAAATTCACGCAAAGTTTTCATGTAATAGAGGAGGGGAAGAAAAATCAAACAGCAAAGCAACCTGCAATGACCTCAGCACCAGCCGTGTTACAATGCATCTTTAATGCCTGACCTGGTTATGTATATGCAAATATTGGAACAGCACCATCTCCCATGCTCTGGGTGTACCTGATCTGCAGACACAGGGGCTGGCTGCTGCTTCGGGTTTCCAGCCCATTGCATTTCTCAGTCCCTCCTCGCTGTGCTGCCGCCAACGCTGTCTCATCAGGCTGGAGATTCCTATGGCGAGATGTTTCTGCAGATTGAATGCTGGGGTCTGGGGGGTTTTTGAATCCGTGTAATTTTGGAAATTCTAGGGTAATTTTGGAAATTCTAGGGTAATTTGTTTGTCAATTTTATTAGAAGAACACAGCACAGACCCGCCTCTGCTCAGGGCAGTTGGTACAACAAGAACATTTCCCTGCAGAATCTCATACTTGGAAACTGCTGATGGATGCAGAGGGGGAGCTCTCACACCCAGTCAGCTGAGCCACATGAGGTGGCAGCTTGGCCAATGCCACCCCAGCACCCCGGCCAAACAGGATGGGAAGTATCAGTGCCCACATAGTGAAGTGCTGCAGCAAGCAGAGGGGTGGGTGCCCACTGGGCAGTGCGGACACACAGCCACCAATACGTGCTCTTTTAAGAGCTCAAGTATTTCAAATCACAATACATTTATGACCACAGTGTTACTGCACTTCTTTCTCAGTCAAAGCAGAGACATTCAATAATCACCCAGAAAAGCACCATCTGTTATACCTTATAGCTTAATTAAACTAAAATACAGAACTCCTTAATTCTCCCGCCTCATAAAGATAAAGGTCATCCCGCAGCTTTACTGTCAGGTATCCTGTACAGAAAATGCAGAGGTTGGAACTTCTCTCACCCAGGCATCACTCAAATGTGGTACCATCCACCCAACACACACAAACGTAATTCCAGCAGCATGACAATGGACTGATGTGTGGCTGGTGGACTGACAGCCAGGGGAGAGGGACAGTTCACCCCTTCAGCACAGGGGTGCTGCCAGGACTGGACCGGGCCAGGCTGGGCAAGCCCTCCCTGCCATTCAGACCCCTCCTCATCCTGGCCCCGAGCACCTGGAGTACACTGCTCCAAAGAGCTGGAACACCAGCACCAAGGACTGTGCTTATCAACAAGATCCTGTTAAAGGCATTTGCCCAGGCTGCCCTGTTGTCCCATGGAAGTGCCCACAACAGCAACACTGATACGTGAAAGTGCCCAGCACCTCTGTGTGCCCCATCCTACAAGCCCATGTCCCAGACAGAGGTCTCTTGTACTGGAAAAGCATCCCAATACTCAAATGAGAACCAAACACTGAGCACCGGAACCGGAGTGACGGCTCCAAGGCGGCGGTGAGATGGGAGGAAGTGGCAGAGCCACTCGTCATTTTGGGAGTGAAACGGGAACTGAAGGGTTCCCTTTTGAGAGGCCATGGAGGAGTCACCCAAGTTCTGTTTTTCTTCTCTTCTGCATTCACATACAGAGAAAAGGTGACAAAACCGAAAAAAAGAAACAAAACTGAATATGGAACGTGACTGAATGGGTAGGGCATAACCCGGCCCCAGCCCCACTGCAGGCACTGCCAGTGCCCCTCCACCAGCCGGCTCCATATGAATGGGAAATTCCAGCTCTTTCCCTCCCCTGAGGCCCCTGCCTGGCCTGCCAACATGGATATCAATCCTAGTCCTGTTTTCCTGTGCTGCTTGGTGGCCAATGACTCCGCACTCAAAGCTCCACTCTCCCCAAAGCCGTGATTCTCCAAACCTTCCTGCACCATTAGTGCTCTCCTCGGAAAGATCTGCTTTGGTCTTTCAGCACGAACCCCAGCAGAAGCCTCGCTAACGCAACCAAAATTCAATTATTGGCTTGTCAGCTTTCACACGTCTCCTTGTTGAGGCCTGGGTACGAGGACTGGGGAAATAAAACCTGTCTGAGAGGTACAAAGCCCTCAGGCTGCCAGAGCACCTCCATGAGCAGGACTGTAAGCTGCATGGAGAGGGATGAGATGCTCCTCTGAAAGACGAGGGCTAACAGAGAGTATTGTGTGATTATGGGGGGTTTTCTTGCTTTCTGCTTCCTGTAGGTGGAGGCAAACTCCTTGCTGAAAAGAAGACAGACAGGAAAACAGCCGAGAGGTACCTGCAGCAGCTGCCAGAGAAGAGCCTGCACATCTCTCCTGCAGTGTGATGGCTCCTGCACAGGAGCACCTGCACCACGCCACCCGCCCCCAAAAACAGCTCCCAGCTCAGGGACTTGTGCAGCCCCACCCGTGGTGCAAGAGCCCCAACCGCCCCGAGCTGTCCCCGTGGGGTGGCTGCCCCACAGCGCTCTCTGCAGAACACCTTGAATGCTGGTTTTGCCAGCCCAGGGATCACCCTGGCACCTGGGCAGGTGCCATTAACTCGCCCATTTTTTGCCTCCCAGAGATTTTTAAGCTGCCTAGTCTGTTTAGGAGTGTCGTGCCCTAGCTCCCTGGCCACTGGCATAGACAGGTTTTCAGCAGCAGCAGAGACACCCCATCCACCAGCCCCATCCTCCAGCTGCGCCAGATCCTGAGCACTCAGCATAAGGGAGGGATGCCCAACAAAGGAGGCTCAGCCGCAGGGATATTGCCAAATCCCTGGGACAGAGGGCTCCTTCCCCTCAGAGCCATTCAGCTGGCTGTGAGCACCACCACAACCTCTAATGAGCTGCCTAACCTTGCCCCTCTTCTCCACCCAGGCTTTAAAATTTAAAGCTCCAACCAGCTCAACATGAATAGATGAGCAAGAACATCACACTGCTCACAGTGTAGGTGCAGTGCTTTATATCTTCATTAATATTTCAGTCTCTCCCATCTCCTCCTCCTGCAACTGGCCTCATTTTATTTATATCTGCAGGATACCACTCTTGCTTCTTCCAAGTTCTTATTTGCTTGGAGAAAGGCTCCCTGCCAATGGACTGCACCTTCCTGGCACTGCCTCCATGTTCTGGCATGGGGAGAACTCCAGCCCCGAGGCCAGCTGACCAATGTGGTGCCTCTGCCACCATATGGATCGCCACATTACTGCCAAACAAACGACATTTGGGGTGGCAGAACCAGGGTGTGGGTCAGGCCAAACCCGAGGGCAGATCCCAGGTACCCGAGGTCATGCTCCACACATCGAGGCCCATCAGATGGATGGCACAATGGAGGTCTCTGAGCCCTTGGTCAGTTGATACTTTCCTGACTTGATTACGAAGAAATTAAATTATACAAATATTTCATTAAATATCTTTTTAAGCCTATTAATATTAATATCAATTCCGCCTCTTATGTGCCTGGCATTTAAAAATCCATTTTAAAATCTCAAACTAATTTAAGATTTACATCTAGAATACAAATCAGTGAGCAAGACTCCCCACTCTCTATTTTGCCTGGCACCCATATCTGCCCAGTTACTCTTAGATGTCACTTGGTGACACTCACAGAAGATGAATATTCAAAGCGTGCTCTCGCCTGCAAATGTTTTACAGCTTTCCGGCCACTGAATTTGTTTAAAGCTGCAATTATACCGAGCAGCCAGTCCCTAGAAGACCAAAGTATTCTGTTTGTCTGCACGTCACCACATCACTCGCACACTGATACAGTTTCAAATTAATAATCAGAATTCTGTGCTGAGGGAAATAAGTGGTGTTACAGGCGCGGGTGAGTTTGCTTTTCTGTCAGATGGAACCTTGAAGGGAGGCAGTCAGAGATGCCACCACCTGGTTCCCGAGCGATAGCCTTGCCTTTTCTCCTTTCCTACTGAACTGCCTCAGATTTACAGGCGCTCCGTTTATTTATTCCAAGAGCCACTTTTTCTGCAACCATCTTGCACTACACACAGCTTCTTTTTAACCATCCAGAAGCCCAGGGAAAATGAAAAAATTATCTTTTCTGAGCAGCCATCCAACAAATGAAAGGCAAACAGAAAATTAGCATCGTTTAAACACTGGTACATCAAGGAGGACAACTGGGAGAGACTTCTCATGCTGGCCGAGCTCTCCAGTGCCTGAGCCCCTGCCCAGGTTCTCTTGGAGGTCAATATTCCCCAGCTGGCACAAAAAACCCCCGCTGTTGGTGGCCAAGGCACTTCCCCTGACACTTCTCTGTTTCACAGGTGCTCCAGGCACCAGGGAGGAGGATTCCCAGAGGAGCACAGACACTGAACAGCGCAGAAACCCAGCAGGGTTATCTGAGTTCAGGTCCTTTGGTGGCAGCCCATCCACGGCAATTTCTGTTCAGCTCACATGGTGACAAATGATGATGGAAGAACCCTACAGGCCATGTTTTCTGAAGACCACACCTGTACAGACCAGGAGGGGACTGCAGGGCGGTCACTCATCCTTAGGGAGAGCACACCGTTATCGCACAGGGAAGGAGCCTGCCCCAGTATGACCAAGAGATGCTCAGCATCGATCCAGAGGGCTCAGTGCTAGTCCATGGCTGATGCTGCAGCCCCACTCACTGGAAAGACAATGGGGAACCCCGTGGGTACCCCATCTCCCCTGGTCTGGGGGCACTGGCACCACAGCGTGACCGAGCTGCTCCTCACACCACAGTCCCGTATTTCAGACTTGGCTGCTTGGGAAGCCGCAGGCAGCTCTAGTGCTCAGACTTCCTCCCTTTTACCTCCGATGACTCACGAGCTTGTATGAAAATATTTTCTTTATAGCTGGCAAAATTTGAAGCCAAATTTTCCTTCCCTCTTACAAATGCAAGTGTAAGCGCTGCAGATGCAGTCAGGGAGCCGCTCCTCTCCCATCCAGCTCGCAAACCTAAAGGATCACACGACACATTTTGAAGGGCAACACCCAATTAACATCATGCTAAATAAAACTTCCTTTCATGCAGAAAAAACGGCACATCAGCAAACCCATGGACCTCACACCAGTACTGCCTGGCTTGCAATCAAGGCAGAACACAAGCAGGAGCACTGTGGGAGAAGCTGGATCTGAACCTGAGCTCTGTGCTGACCACATCCACTGGCACTTTGGCAAGAAGGAGAGGAGCCAGGCAGGAGAGCACGGAGTCAGCCCAGGACTGAGGGAAGGAGCTTATTCCCATCAGCCCTGCTGGCAATCCTTAAGACATGGCTCTGCAGCTTCGTGCCAAGTCACTCTGGTTTCTGGATGTCCTTTCTGTGGTTCCAGTCTGTACCAGTTAGCCAAGAGACAGCGAAGGAAGGCCCTTCTCTGCATGATCTGTACCTTCAACCAAACATCATTATCCTTTTGAACCAGTGACACGCAGCTAAAAGAGATATTGCTGGAGAGAAGACTCAAATAGCACTTTGCTATTTGCTTGATACAACACAGCCTCCCTAGGGCCTGGCTTGGTGATGTCTCAGCCCTGTCCCAGAAGCACTCCAAGCGTTACCAATGCCCTCACCTACAGCACCCAAAACACACGGGATGCCCCATCCCGGGTGAGAGGCAGCATCCCTGATGGAGCATCCCTGTCAGACTGGCCACTGCACTCCCTGCCCCAAGCTCCTGTCCTCCCTTCAGAGTCACCCTGCGAGATCCACACACCTGCTGCACCCCACAGCTCCATTCTCATGGCAGGAAAGGCAAATCAAACACCAGTGATCTTTATCTCATGCATTATTTCTCCTCCCATCTAAATGACACAGCAACAAAAAGCTGCCGACGAAGTTCACCGAGTTTCACTTTACGGCACCAACAAGATCAGAAAACAATTCTCTGTCTTCTTGTCACATTAAGTGTTTCAATATCCAACTCAGTGTTTCCAGTCTAAAAATTTATGAATTCAGCGAGCAGCCTGGGCAATATCTTCCCATTCTATCCATCTACTAAGGAAAGAAATTACACTGGCCATTTGTCATGACCGTCATTCCAAAGATAAGTAACGACTGAAATAACTTTAACTTACCTTAAGAACTGCAGCGACCATAAAAAACAGCTGCATGTGCAGGTTCTGCCATGCTGTAGTAAGAGATTACTTTAATTTGATTACTCAGAACAAAGGTAGTAGAGGACCTAAAAACCAGGGCCAATTTATCATACTGCAGAGCCACTGTTATGTTTGGCTCATGAATGTTATCAGTGTGTAGCTAAAAAACACATCAACTGTGTAAGAGACTTTACAGAACTTGTAATTTTCCTCTAAACAGCACTGAGGAAATGAGATTTGGGTTGGGGAAACTTGAATTTCATTCCCAGTTGGCAACAGCACACACATCCCTTTGGTTTCAAAAGTAAAGGGCACAGGTAGTTGTTTTTCATAAGTAAAAAGTGGAAGGGAATATGCAAAGTGCTGTTATTTAAGAAGAAAATTGCTGGGAGCATTTTTTCTCACCCAAAGAACCTGCTGGCATCTGGCACATCCCAGCCCACGGCAGAAGGGCCACATTTCCCTGTGGGCAGCTCAGTTCGGCTGTGCCCACGCTCTGCACCGTGTGAAACTCATGGCATTTGCACAGATGTGTTTGGGTCCAAGACACACACAGGCAAGTTCAAGTGGCTACAGGAGGAGATAACAGGACAGCCAGTCCCATTCTTCAGCTGCATGATTAAGCCTAATAACAGAAATGCTCACCTGCCATCGAAGCAGCATTTCAACGCTCAAGAAGGCTTAACTTCACAAGTGATGGGGGTTAGCTAATCCTGAGATGTCACCAATTTCTCCTCATTAGGTATGCACACCAACTGATGCGGGATGAAGGACTGGAGAACAAGGAACAATTGGGCAGCAGGGACGGGAGGAGCTGAGGAGATGCCGGGGGTTTGCCAGACAGAGCCCCTGGCCAGCTGGGGAACAGCTCATTGGGGCCTCTTCGGAAAGGACCAGGCAGCTGTGACCAGTCTGTCACACGAACGAGGTGACCAGAGCCACACTCATCATTTTCAGACACTCAGTCCCCCTTCTCAGCAGGACAAGGGGGGTTTGAGTGTCCCACCTCATACATCCCACCCGTTTATCTGCCCATGTCCAGGCACAGTGGAAGCAGCTGAGATTTGTTCATTTGGAGCAGAGCCCACACCTAACAAGGGTCAATTAATCTGCTTGTCCAAATGCAGAGGCAGGAGTTCAAATTAAATCTTGAGGCTCAACTGCCTTAAAAAATTCCTTCTCCTGAGGGCTCGGCTTCAAACAGCCATCACAACACAGCAAAATAATTAATCCCTGCTCAAACAGGGACTAAATGAGACTATGGGACTAAATGAGTTGGGGAATGTCTGAGGAGGGTTCTCGGAGGAGCAGCGAGGAGCAGCACGCACACAGTCTGTCAACACTGATGCTCACCAGTACCAGCTACGAAATTTCCCCAGATCAGTGGCTCCAGCCTGCACCAAGTGATAGAGAAAATCCACCTCTCTGAAGCACAAATAAGGCAGAAGTGCCAAGACAGGAAGAGAGCAGGGCGCAGCCTGACAAAGGGAAACAGAATCTCCAGATTCACTTCTGCAAAGGACTGAAGACATGCCATGCCAAGGGCTCACTTCATAAAAAACCCAGGCTTCTCTTCAGCATCACTTTGCAAAACTTCACATCTGAAGCAGAAACCAAGGGCAAAACTAATCAAAAGGATACGGATGCTATGCGTGGAATGGGTAGGATGGGGGGGAAGGAGGGATGGGGGCTCTGCTCCCTGCTAAATTTAGTCTGATTTTCATCTGCCTTGAAAGTGTCAGCACTCGGCAAGGAATAAAACAAGGTTAAAGAATGTGAAGTTGAAAGCGGATGTCTTCGTGTTTATCTACAAAAGCAGCACAACTTTTAAGAGCATCATCCCAAGTGAGAGCGACGCAACGCTCAGCTGCCAATTTGCATAGCAAACCAGTTCGGAGAGAGGCTCTGCCAGCATGTCCACAGCCCACGGCCTCCCAAACAGCCGCAGAACCCTCCTCCTCCTCCTCAGTGAAATCCTCCTGACACCCACCGTGCAGCCCTGTTTAACCAAAGCAATTCCCCATCTGAGCAGGGTTTGGTTCGTGACCTCCCAGCACAGTGCAGAGGCACTAAAACAAACACCAAGAAAACAAACTGCTCCTCAAGTTGTCTTGGGACTTTTAGGAAATTCAAGGGACTTTTAAGTCCCTGTCACTGACTCACTGCAGTGCTTCCAGCACATCAGCACTGCAGAGCCAAGGAAACTCCAACAAGACTTGGAGAAGTTTCACTCCACAGCTTCTCCCAAGTTTCGACAAGACTAGACTACATATGGCTACTATTTTCTTCACAGCGTGTCTCATACCACCGCTCGAGAGAAACCCAAAAATCCCACATAAAATCTGTGGACAGGCTCTAAGTCGTGGTTAACCACTGAGGATCATCTCAAAAAGAAATCTTGGGGGATTTGGCAAAGCAGGCGGAGAACCACCAGGAATCAAAACAGGCTCATGACTCATCTGTGGCATATAACTGGCGAGAGGTACCACGTAGAAGTGAAACAATCCCGGAGCCTTAACGAGCTTGACTCAAGATAGGAATACCAGCACTTCTTTCCTGAGAAAAATGACACCAGCTACAATAAAGGTGCCCAACGTAAAGAGGCTTCCAGCGTTATTGATAAATTCTACAAGTTTGTTAATAAAGGCTGCAAATTACCAGGCTGAAACCTGTCATTTACTAATCAAATTTAAGACTCATTTTCCTCCTACAGACACAAGATGAATTATTAATTCCTTCATATCACAGGTTGAGGAGCAGCCTCCAACACTGCAGAAGATGAGATCTTGGAAGCTTCCCACCAGCAGCACTTAGGGGTAGCCACTGCAGCTGACACCTTGGTAAGCCTGGGGTCTGACACTGTGGCACTGAAGGGTCCATGACACCGATTTTCACTGGATGAAAATTTCACTTGGATTTATAGCCAGAATCCAATGCAAACATGAAGTGCCAAGAAGGAATTCCCCCACCTGTGCACTTCAACACTGCCAAGGGTTTGGGAGTCATCAGGCTTTGGTGGCTGTTTTATTCCAGCCTCTAACGAGTATCCTGGCATCGTAACACCAGGATTAACTATCCCAGGCAGATCTCCCTGAGCACTTCTGAGGAAAAGGGAACTACTACCCGAGGACTTCCTACAAAATTGCACATAGAAGCACAGCTTTAACCAAGACTCTGCTGTAGCAAAGCCATTGGATCCCGACATTCAGGGAAGCCCAAATGACGGCCTCAGCACATGTGTTGTTCTCAGTGTATTAGACGGAAAGTTCCATGCTAATGTGACATTTTACCATCATGAAGAAAGCCCAATACTAAAATTAGAACGTAAATCAGGCACAAATATTCCTCCAGACGTGCAATCAACTCGGCTTTCCACTCATCCTCCTTTATACACCGGGGGGTCGCAGCGAATTCCGCTGTGTCTCCGTTAGCCGCACGCACGGCTCCCTCCGAGCCGCGGCCGAGGCGCCGAGGCAGCTACAGAGCCCTGCAAACCACACCAGTTGGCTGCAGACAAAGCCAGTGATTAGAGCCCTTGGAAATATCCCTTTAAAATCAAGATTGGAAGATAAATCCTGCAGAGTCTGGGATACTTATCCCACCACATTCCAACCGCAAGGCATGCCAGGGAAGGAACGACTTTAAATGCAGCATCAGCTCGTAAAAGCAACAGCGCTGGCCCCGGAAAGGCCATGGTGAGCCCAGGGGCTGTTTGGTGAGCAGGAGGCAGCCTTGAGGACAGGCTGCACACAGAGAAACTTTGAATTAATCCAGTCAACCTGCGCCAAGCCCTGTAAAATATTATCCATTTGTGTCCAGACCTGCACAGCCAGCAGGTGGATCTGATGGCGGTGTCCACACCAGGGGGAAAAGCCCATAAATCCAGCTGAAATTCCCTGGCTATCAAGGAAAACCACCAAACCACATACAAACACAAACTTTGAATCAATATGCAATGAAATATAAGCAGGCCACCACAGGCCTTGCAAATTAAACAGCATGTTCACAGCGCATCACAACTCGTCGCATTAATAATTAGCATGTTCTTTGTTTCGAATTCAATGAATTTATATCATCCTTCAACACTGTTTAGCCAAAGCAAATAAAAAACAAGAAAATCACATTACTTTTTCCCATCCATACAGAAGGATCTGTATATTCACATTCAAATTTGCCATCGTGGATTAGCTGAAGGCAATTACTCGACTTGCTGAATTCTTTTACAATAATTTAAAAAGAGAACTCCAGTCTGTTCTAATAAGAAAAATGAAATCCCATTAGCTGCGTCTCCCATGTATATTAACATTTCTTTTGTTTAGAAAGGTTAATATCCCCCAAATAAAGGAGCACAGACTGCCTGTTAAAATAATTACATCATGACATTTCCAAAGGGTTGGCAGATAGACATGGTTTCCAGCAAAGAAACAAACAAAATAAGAGGGCTTTTCTAAAATTATCCAGACTTAAAATATGGGAGGAATCAGTGCCTCTGGATGTTCCAACAGCTTTTGGGTGGTTGGACTTTCCTAAAGGAAACACTTTCCAATCCCTGCTCCCTTAATATATAATCAGTCTTGTCTAGTTATGTGGTTTGGGGAGGTTGGACCTTCAGCAGAACACTGAAAAACCCCAAATCCACTGGTTTTCTGTAGAACTCCACCAGACAAGAGCAGAGAGGGCCAGGCTGAGCTTCCACTCACCAGAGATGGGAGTCTTGGATCCCATCAACACAACAGAACATTTGAGCAGCACGAGCCAAACACTTCATAATCAGAAACCCAGCAATATTTAAAACACTGTGATCCCAGGAGTCCTCAGATCTGAGGGGTCAGTGCCTGTAAGTGCTGCTGAAGGCAGTGCCAGCCCCTCCTGGCTGATGCACAGCAGCACTGTGAGAAACACACCCATGAGAAAACCCCTACACATCCCTTCATCTGGAACTGGGAATGTTTCCTGGTGATCTTCCACTACTTGTTTAACAATTTCCAGATGAAGAGAGCAAATAAACTCTCCACCTGCTCAGTTCTCACCTGTGATTAGACACTGGCACCAATCATGGAACCCTCCCCGTCCTCCTCCTCCCTGCTCCATTCAGGGGACCCAATGGATTTGCTTTGGGCCACCTCTAAAATCACATTTGGCTGTAACACCATTTGTGGCTTCTTGCAAAAATCAGCTCTCTTCATTGCATGAAATATTTGCATATTTTAAAGCGCTTGAAAAGCAACAAATGTTACAGTTTCCAAATGATTTTGGAACAAGCACATGTAATTAGCCCTGTCTAACAAATCTGCTCCCAACTGCGGTAGTAAACAACTGAATTTAAGCCAAAACCTGTTTCAGAGACATCAAATGTCAAGGTCTGACTCCTGTTCTAACGCCCCAGCCTGAGCCTGGCAGGTAATACCTCCTTGGGGCTTATTTGCTTTGACTAAGCCGTGTTAGAGGATGAGATGCCCTTAATTCTGCGGATCCCTCGTGCAGTAAAATGCACCGTTGGGTTCCCCCAGTCTCCCATGGCAATTCCACTGCAGCTTGCATGGAGCAAACATGGTATCTGGGCTACAAAAACCACTCCAAACCCACCCAAAGTGCCACCCCTCACCCCGGGCCGCCCTCCTCCTTGGGCTCCCGCACCAACGCAGGAGCAAGCCGCGAGTACAGTGCTGCGAGTTAACTTATCCTGGCAAATTTTGGAAGTTACTTAAACAAATCTGCTTATGATGACAGCAGTCAGCAACGGATTTGAAGCCAGACCTGTTTGTGAGCCCTCCAGTCAGGCTCCCACTCCCACGCGGCAGCACCTCGGGCGGCAAAGCAGGGTGACAGAAGCTGACCTGCTCCCACGCAGAGCTCGTGTGGTGACAGCAGGGCCTCCCACGCTCTGCGGGCGTCTGTGCCCAACAGGGCAGGGAGATGAAGAGCTGCAGCTCCCAGTCAAGCCCCAGCTCCAGCAAGCAGTAGGAATGCAGCTCTGAAACTGAGACAACCTCCATGCTGAAGACATCCAAACAGCCAACACCAGAGATGTTCATCATCCACAAGAAGCCAAAACTGCTCCACAGCTTCCTTGCTCGGCAGCTTGCAAGGAGAGGGGATTCTCCTTGGCATGGCATTTGTGACACAGGCAGAAAACCAAACCCTCTATCTAATTTAACCGAGGGGTTCTTGGCAACTCCAAGCTGGGAAGAAACACTCTGCTCCCAGGGCAGGATGCTCTGGAAAAGGTCAGACCCATACCCAGGTGTCAACAGCTTCTCAATGCAGTGTCAAACCCAAGCCTTGAGACAGAAGGTGACATGCAGGGAGAGAATCAGGACACCATCATTGGCTCCCTCTCCTTTCTGCTCTGAAACAAGGAGAGAAACTTGTGTTTTTGCAGAACTCTCTTCAACGTGATTTCTGTGAGAGCATTGGACCACAGTACTGCACTGTAAAGAGGTTTAATACTGATGATGAAAATCCATCTTTTCTTATTGCCTCTTCCATGGGCTGGGAATAAAGACTGCCTTCATCCCGAAAAGGTCATGTTTGCATTTCTGGTAAACACAACACTTTGTTTTTTCCTCTCCACCCAATATGCTCAAGTGAGTCACATCTGGCTGACTTGTCAAAAGATAGTGAAACTTTGAGGAAATGGTGTTCCACAGATGTTACTGCCTAAAAATAGCCTTGCCACAACTGATAACAATTTTCCAGCTCAGTGGCCAAATATTCTGCTCCAAGGCATGTACTGCCAATCGAGATTATTGCAGATGGCAAGTTCAGCGACTAGTTTCTTGCCCTGTAAAAACTTTTCTCTCCTATCATCTCCTGTCAGCACAACCACATGAAATCATTCCAGAATTTCAACACTCCTACAGTTCCCTCACAGAGCTGAGACCTATCTATCACAAATAAAAATTCAGTGCTGCTTAATCTTCATCTTCCAAAGGAATAATTTTCAAATCAGGTACCTGTAATAAACAGTTGTTCTCTCACAAATTCATACGAAGAAAAGTGCAGATTTGGCATCTTGGGGTAGCATCTTTCCAAGCTGTGTCTTTAGCAGGGACACAGAGAAATAATCACATTAGAGTGTCAGCCAATAAATACTGGAGGAGCAAAGCACAGACAAAGCAATTTCTGCAAACTCTGCTTGGATTGCTTCTACAGTTATTGATAATGGAAGAACTGAATGCAAACGACGTCAGGCTGGCAAAAAAAAGAAAAATATCTTCCAGCAAGAATTCTATAAAATGAATACTGATATCCCATTGCCATCTAAGTTAAAACTTTGCAGAGGATAAAGAAACTTCAAAAGCCGGTGCATTTACTGTTGAAAATTCTTTACATTCCATGACTAAATCACCAGCGCCACAGAGGTACTTCCATCTCCAATTCTGCTGATGTTCACAAACTGAGCCACGCTCGTGTGGTTCACGCTGTCAGCAGAACCCCCTGACTGAACACCGTGTCATTCCCGAGATAAAGTGTCCGAGAGGCAATTCACCAGGTCTTAAGCAGGAAAGAGCGATGACCTCAATCCCCTTAGGAAGAATCTCTCCCTAAAATGCCTTCAAAAAGTGAGAAAAAAGGATTCTGCAGGAATCCATCATCTCTTCCTTAAGTAGCCAGCCTTAACGTCTCGCCTGCTGCACTCCTGGCCTTCAATTATTCAGCATTTAAATGGATCCCTGTCCTCTCTAACAGCTGGCACACGGCTGCCCTGCCGGCGGCACCGCTCCGGTCCCGCTCCGGCTGCGCGGCCCAAGGGCTTCGTTTGGGCGCTCCAGGACATCGGTGCCAGCGGTGCACAACAGCCAGAACTGCAGTAAGTAACACAGCCCCCAAAAAGCCAACTTTCCTCCCTCTGATTTTCTTCTCAGGAGAGGAAACATGCTCTGAATGGCACCATGGCCACCAAGATGACTGAAACCTAACCAGGAGGGACTTTATACTTAACATGATCCTTTCTGTTTGGTTTTCTGATTACTGCTTACATTCAGAAGCCTAATGAACAGATGGAAAGAAGGTATTTGCTAAGTCTTTCACAAGCATCAGTTTAACTGATGGAACCAAGAAGATATTTTTCCTCAGCGCTGCTGAAAGAAAACATAAAAGCATTTTTAAATCCCACAGCAGTTCCTTCCCTCCAGGGGAGGTGGATGTTTGATATTCTAAGTCTCCCTAAGGCAGAACTGCAGGGAAGGATGAAGGCAGTGTTCTCAGGGGTGCTGTGTGCGCTGTGGGGCAGAGGGAAACACCCTGCGGCCCCATCTCTGGGCTCAGCCCATCGCGGCATCTGGATGGCAGGGTACCGACGGAAAGGGAGGGGCGGGGCAGGACCTGCAGCAAATCCCCAGTGGACACTTCTGCAATCCTGACAGGATCTCTGCTTCCAACCCTGCAATCCTGACGGGACACTGCTTCCTACGCCACGGCCTCGGACGGACACCCAGCACTGCTGCTAAGATGTGGCAAAAACTCAGAGGGTTTCTGCGAGGTTGTTTGCAAGTTAAAGAGAATTTAAGAGGCAAGGAAGCAGCACTCATAGCTCTTGGTGGCCTGGAGAGCTCACAGTGACGCCTCAGCATCCCAGCCAGTCCCTGCAGCAGCCGCCCAGCGCGAGCCCTCCTCATCCGCTGCGGGAGGCACAGGGAAGACACAAGCAGAACACGCCAGAAATAAACATCTCGCAGAGAAAGTTTTGTAAAATCTCCTATGCCTGTCACATCCAAATGCTCTCTGCAGAGACAGATGGTCCAGGCTTCTATTAGCAATGAATAATGAAATGTGAAGTGGAAGGTGTGAGATGCTGCTTAACCTTGCTTCACCCCAGCACCCTCAGTCCTGAACTGTACAGCATTTGATATTTTTGTGTTGTAAACCACCAAGAAACACCACAATAATCACAAGTTTGCCATGCACCGGTTGTTTCACTGTCTTTAAAAACAAACCTGTTCCTATTTTAGCGTTCCTCAAGACTGGCATAGCTGAACCATCTGCCATGAAATCACGCCGGAGCCAGCCACAAATCAAAGGAGGCACACAGTGAGCATCCCACCATCCTTCCAAACCACACCAGCCACCTCCTCACACCTCACACAAAGTTATCCTGGATAAACAAGTGGTTCTGGACTTCACCGCAGGCTGGGGGATCAGTTGCAACATGGTCCCCCATCTCTCCTGCTTGCTCCTGGGTCCCCACACCGGTGGGATCGTGCAGTGGGAGAGACACTGTGGGCTGGGAAGGAACCTGGCAAGAGCAGGCACAGCCAGGAGCTGTTTCCAGCTGGAGCAGTGCCTGGGCTGGGCACTGCAGGCTCCCTGAAAGACACAACCTGTGCAGAGAGACTGAGCTGAGTGGAAAAGAGACGGCTGTTCAAACACCTGAAAGGCAGCTGTGGAGTCAGGAAAACACATCCCTCTGCACAGACAACACAGGCCTGGCAAGCTGCAACAGGTGAGACCGCAGCATGGAATGTTTATGCAGGTCCACAGAAGTTAAACACCAAAACAGACAGCTCGAGGCAGTCTCGGCTGTTTGAAAGGGCACTGCTGGCTGTGCCAGGAGCAGATCAGGCACACTTGGGGCCCCAGCCCTGACCTCAGTGTCCCATTCACCCAGGTTTGCCCTCTCAAGCCCATCCCCATGGAGCAGCACCAGCACATCCGCTCAATATGCCACTCGTCACGTTGGAGCAACACAGCTTTTAGAAAGAATAATCTAAAACTATTTAAAACATTTTGTTCAAATTAATGGGCTATTTCACACAAAAGTGTGCTCCCTAGAGCTGTGTGCATTTGCAAACGTGCTTGCTTAACCGGTTTTAGCAATTTGTAGACAAAAGTTTGGCAACATGATACACTCATCTGGGGAATACACATTATGTCTTACTTAGATAAACAGACATAATAGCTATTCCCCATCTCTTTTCAGCACCTCTGCTGCCACTTGAATTGAGTAATACCCACAAAGGGTCGCTACCTGCACAGGGAGGAAGGTCAGAGCGGCCACGAGGGACCTGGTGTTTCATCTTGGAAGTGTAGAGAGGCTTCAGCAGCATTTCTGGGATCACCAGACGTGCAGACAAGGCTGTAAATAAACTAAGCTGCCTTCAAAATCCACTTATAATGATGCTGCCCGCAGCATCCCCACTGCCCTTTCTCTCTCGATGACAGTAATCCACAGGGTCTGCTGTGTTTTGTCCTGGCTTTATCAAGAAGTGGTGGTTTACAGGAGCAAGGGGAATTTCTACAGGAAACCAAAGGATTGCCTTGATTCCATTAGAACACTGACACTGGTAAGAAGCCACACAGTGAGTGCCCTCCTTCAGCCAAGAAACTTTTCCTGTTGGACAATTACAGCGAAATCGAAGGGAACACATGGATTGAAGAGTCCACCTCGGGTTGTAACTACACCATAAACATCACCATGTTTTGTTTTCTTCCCAAATGAGATGAGATATGGATCTGATGCCAATGAATGACCAACAGGAACTCTACACTGAAATCAGGAGACACTGGGACTGGGGACTATTCCTGCTTGAGCAACCTGCATCCCAAATTCTGACAAAGCTGGGACATTAAAACAAGCAGATTTTGCATTTGCCTTCTCTATCCACATACACAAACACAGTCTGTGCGTGCGTGCGTGTGTGTTTGTATGCACACACGGTGACTGGAGCAGTGGAGGACCCCAGCAACTACGGCAAATCCTTTCTTCAGGGCACATAAAACCCTCTTGCAGGAGCAAGTGTTTTAAATCCAATTTGCCACAACAAACAAAGGCATGAAATGCTGTGTAACCCTCACACAGGCATTTACATTCCTTATTGTTAATTTGAAAAGGGAAACCACATTTCTCCCAGGCAGATGAAGCCGAGGTCTCGTGATCTGAAGCGCGCTCGCAGCCGAGATGTTCTGCCAGAAGGACGCTTCCTAAATGCTGCAGTCAGTATTAATAGGTTTGGAAGCCTCACGGGATCAGAAGCAAAAATTAATCCAGTTTAACAAAGTCCGAGGGCACAGTGTGCTGTTATAAACTCCTGGAAGTTCATCTGAAGGTAATCAATAACTTAACAAGGCTCTTCCTACCTGTTCCGTATTAGAAACCGCAAAAATGCCAAACAAAATGTTTTGTTCCCTGCAGTACCTTCACTGACACGATGCTGCAAAAATTCCATTTCCGAGCAGCCTGACATTCACCAGTGAGATGTTCAGACCCCACTGCCTCTTTTCAAAGCAATCTCCTTGCTAAGGCACCTCCCTGTGCCTCATCCCCTTCCCACAAAGTTGCTCATGATTCAAGCAGATAATTTCTTCTTTAATCAGGACCCCAGTGGAAACTAAATTAACTTCTCAGGGCCTCCAAAGAATGACGCTGCTCTGGAGAACTTGCACCTGAGGAGTTAAGGCTGTCAGATTTACCAGTATTTCATGAGAAGGTATTTACAGAGGGATCCGAATGCTCCCAACCAGCTACCTGAAGGATGCAGGGACAATCCCCGTGAGAAGTGAGGGCTGGGAGCAGGCAGAGACTGTGGCCTTTCACAGCTGGGGAAAGAGAACTGGCAGCCTGGTGAGGACCACCAGCAGTGGCCAAGCTTCCCAGCGAGCCCAGGCCTCTGGGTCCCCTCCTGCCATCCTGCTTTTCGAAGGGTCTTTCAGAAGACCATGGTTTTAAATTCGATAAATCAAATTTTAAGTCCGAATTTTAAATCAAATGTTAAGCCTGAACTCACTACAGCTCCTCGAGTACAATGGTCAAGGAGAAAAAAACCTCGGAAAACCCACAGGGAGTACAACCTGTCACTATGCTGAGCTATGATGCTCCGTTCAAGGATTCCAGGGTGGGAGGGGAGGCAAATATCCCGTCAGTCCCTGCATACCATGGGCACACACCAGCCTTGGGACATCAGGAGGACTCACACACGCTCACTGGGCAAAGAGAAGCCCCCAGGCCACAGGATCTGAGGCTCCTCCTGACACCAGGCTGCTGTTTTGACAATAGTTTTTTTTACGAGACATTTGTCATTAACAAACTTTAGACAAGGTTAATGAAAGTTCTGTCACTTTAATGTCTCGCCTGCTTTAAATTACAGATGTCATCTGCCATGACTAAAGAAAGGGCACTGAGCAATAATACCATAAACTATCATCTCCAGGGACACACAGGTAATTGCATAGCTCATTAAAAAACTGTTTTAATTATTAATTGACCGTGTCAGAGTTGTCCTTTGAAGTCAGTTTTAATTTTTTTCCTTGCAAGCATGATGATTCCAAGCTGACCTACACAACTTTCTCTACCACCTCCAGGAACTGGGGGAAGGCTTGGGACCTGGCTCACAGCATGGTGACTGTGGCTCGACAGCACAAGTGTGGCACACACTCAAACATTCCCAAATCACACGGGTAATAGTGTGAAATGAAAAGACTTGGGCAATGAAGCGAAAAAACACCCTAAATGTTGGCCAGCCACCAAACCTGAAAGAAGAAGAAAAATCTGAATGGTTGACAGGCCACAGACACAACAAAAAACGCAGGAAGACTTTTGGTAGCTCCTATGGCTACAAAATTATCCAATCACATTCTCCTGAGTGGCTTCAACTCTGTCCCAAGCTGGGGGGCTGCACTGCGACGTCCCTCCCACCTCAGTGACTCTGCAACTTGCACAGCAACAAGGACCAAATATGGGTTGGAAAATGATGCTGGAAATCCACATAGCTGAATTAAAAATTTTGCTCAAGAGAGCTTATCCCAGTGTTGCCACCTTGGGAAATCCTCATGACCCCAGGGATTGAGGGAAGGTGTCTGGAAACACAAATACAGAGACAGCCCCGCTGGGCACTTCGGCTTGCGGGTCAGTCAAAGCCATAAGGAAATTAAACACAAGCCACCACCTCCATGAAAAAACACCTGCACAAACCCTACCTAGAACACAGAAAGGGAGCAAGACACAGAGCCAAGTTATCCTACAAAGGCTGTGCATCTAGACAAATTCAAGGAGGGGAGAAATCCCAGGTGAACATGTGTGTGGGTTGGGGTTTTTCAGCTTCTGTGTTGTTTTTTGTTAAACAGCCAAGTGAAAAAGCCCCAGAGAAAGCAGAATGAGCTCACAGCTCTCAGCAACCTACTGGGGCCTCTTGTCCTGCAGCCCATGAGCTGATATGAGATGTTTGTACTGCAGGGAGGACTCAAGCACAAAACCCTGTTCTGCTAATTCCTGGGATGAATCACAGCCACATTGGCTACTCACCCATTCCCTGCATCTTAACTTAATGCTGATCTCACCCAGCATTCAATCCTGGGCAGTTACCCGGATCCTCAGACCTGTCCAAGCAAGGGCAAATCAACTGAATAAAGAACAGCAACAAGAATTTGGAAAGAAAAATCACCTATTTTCAATGAAAAGAACCACAGTGGAGAACACAAATACCTTAACTCTTCCCCACACTGTAATTCCACCCAAGAGGAGCATTATCAGAGAATTGAGTCTTTTGAGGATGGGAGTTTCACCCCCGCAGGTTTTGAGTGTTTATTTTTCACGGAAGGAGCACAATGAGCACACACCACCACTGAAACACTGACAGCAAAATGCCACACGAGCCGTCGGTCTCAGCAATGGCCAACACTTTCCCTTCTCCAAATCACAGCAACACCAGGGACTGCAGAAGCAGGTAAAGATCAAAGTACAGGCATCATACGGTTCCTTAATTGCCAAGTGCCAGACTGGGAGGAAGAGAACAAAGTTTCAGCTCAAGATAAGAAAACACCTTGCCCGCAAGCACCAGGTAATTGCACACCTCAAGGAAGGCTGTAGGAAAAGGGGTTTATAATGGCAGTGCTGGCGAGTCCTGCTCCTCTGAACCTCACACTGAGGCAGAAGATACAGTTAACTGTTCATATTTGTCTTGGGCACCAATTAATTGTACAAGGAAGCCCTGTAACACAGCCACCTTGATGCCCTGGCCTTTTCAAGCACATCCTTTACATGTTAAGAATCCAACTCTTTTCTTTCTGGGCATAACCAGCAAACTCACCCTTCCCATCCTGACTGCATTAAAGCAGCTCTGGAATACACCCTGTGAGCCAACACTGAGATTACCAAAGGGCTGGGGCAGGTTTCTTCCTCTCCCAATTCTGTGTACCTAAGGTAGGGAATGCCAACATCACCTCTCAGTCACCAGCCACCCAAAGGCACCAGCACAGAAGTGTTTCCCAACAACAACACAGTCAAACCAAATTCCTGTGCTGGAAGGAGCCTCAGCTAAAGCACCTGAAGCAACTCACAGGTACGTCTCCACGCAGTACAAATGTGATGTGAACAGGAGGGTTTAATGAAAGCGATGTTTTTATCGCAGAACTCCATAAATCCGCATCCCACTGCCCTACGAGCTCCCTTCCTACCCAGCTCTTGCTCAAGCTATTTGCCAGTGTAATTGAATCCTTCTCCCAGACTCTTTATATTTTGCTCTGGTTTGGGGACAATGCTGCTGAAATACGTTTACCATCCATCTTTCTTAACGTGTTTAATCTAAATAGAAGACTCAAATCCAAGATTGTGCAGTTGATGGATAGCTCACCTTCTTCCACCAGCACGCCTTAAATGCCTCCTGCTACACTGCTCTCAGAAACCTCCCGGAAAACCTGCATTCGCAGGGATTTCAGCCTCTCCTGCCCAGTGAGTGATCATATATTCTTATTACAGTGGAGTACCATTAAAAATTGATAAGGTTCAAGGAGCTGCCACATGTAAGACAGAGATATGTGAACACACTTAACAGACCCCCCAGTGCCATAGGAGACTTTCACCAGTTTCAGGCTGCAGAACTGAACCCATTGCTCCCTTGAGTGAGGGACCTCCAGCAGCTCCCCAGCATCGAGGTGTGCTGGGCTGGCTGAAAAGGGGACAAAAATAAACCACAGGCAAAACCCATGCCCTGTTTTGGGCAAACTCATGTTTGTTAAACCTCTCACACTTGCCTCGTACCAAAATACCACTTGCCCCATGGAGTCACAAGCAATTCCTAATGGAACTTTAAGTAATAACTCTGCTATTCCTATCTATGCCCTGCTATAACTGTGAGGGTGGTGAGGCCCTGGCACAGGCTGCCCCATCCCTGGCAGTGTCCAATGCCAGCTTGGACAGGGCCTGGAGCAGACTGGGACAGGGGGAGGTGTCCCTGCCCATGGCAGGGGCTATGGAACGAGATGAGCTCTCAGGTCCTGTCCAGCCTGAATCACTGTGGGACTCTGTGCTTTACGTAGTTAGATGCACAGTTGGGATATTTAAAGGTATTACACTGGAACCAACAGAATCCATTACTGACGCCACACAGTGTGAGAAATGCACTCCAATGTAGCCAATAAAATTCTGTATTGGAAGACCATCTTGGGTATTCTGGATAAAATGCCTGCATTTTCCCATCTCCAAGGGCCTTGGAGTACTGCATCATGGCAGCACACACAACAGGGGGAATGCAGTCCTGCAGTTCTCACTGTGCAGTGCTCTACAGAGCTGTGTGTTCCCAGATTTTACAAAAGCACATTATTTTGTGCTGCACAGAAAACTGCCTGCTCTTCCAACCATGACGACATCATCCTCTGGAGCAAACAGCTGGCGGCACTCCACATCCCATGGATTTTCTACATAATCTCTGCTTAATCCCAGCCACACCCTGTACCCAAAATCCAGAGATTACAGCCCTGGGGAATACAAGGGGTCAGCCCGGGTCACTGCTGCCCTGCTCCCAGCACCCCCAGCATCGCTGGCCATCTGCTCAAGAGGCTGGAACACACAAAAGGTGCAAGTCTGGTTTCTGCCACAAACCTCTTACCCTCCATCTCTCAGGGCAGTCCTTCTCCATCCCTGACCCTGAGCCAGAGCTGGGGCTGGCCTGGCTGCCCCATGGACCCTTACCAGCCATTCCCCACGTGCTGCTTCCCATCTGCGAGTTCCCACACACACATTGCCAGTTCCAGGGCTCCACCAGGAGCAGGCAGCTGTGCCAAGGAAGCATCTCCCCGTCACCCTTAGCGCACACCTGGCAGCAGATGGCTGTTGGATGGTGCCCAACACAGCCAGGACACCTGGCAGCATCCCAGGGACTGACAGCAAACGACCTTTGCTGGATTTTTCCTGGAGAAGCTGGTTATGCTGAATAAGTGGAACAGGTGTTTTGTAAGACAAACTTCCCAACCAGAGGCTCTGTTGTGCCTCTTCCCTTCCACACAAGCCAGCAAGGACCACCAGGAGAACAGGGATTACAGAAAGTCCCACAGTGATGGGATCCCTAAATCCTGTCAGAGTGAGGCAGACGCAGGTCCTTCCCAGGGGAAGGAGAGATAAAGCAGAAGAGGTGGAATAATGAACTGAAACCATTTGTATTTCTGGGAACAAAGTTGACCCACCACTCATTCCTAAAAGCTCACCCTCACTTTCACAGCACAGGCACGAAAAATCTATGAGGTCAATGTCTAGCATCAATTTTGCCGCTCCTCCTCAGTCAATGAAATAGTTAATTATAGTTTTTCTCCTGCTTTAATGCAGAGAGAAGAGTCGACCACTTCATTTAATAATTTAGCTGAAATGTGTCCACACGAGAACATGCTAATTTCTCATTCAGTTTTCAAATTGAATCGATGTAAAAGCTGCCAACAATACAGAGGCAGAAATGCAACCCCCCCACACTGACAGTGGAGCAAAGTTCCTTGTCCTTTATGAATGACTTTTGTCTTCAGGCCTGCAAAAGAAATCAATGTACATCCCTGCCTGGAAACCGTGAACCCACCTGCGCTGGGCGGGAGTAATTGAGCGCAATTAGACACACAATTTAGAGAATTCATCAAAAAGAACAAAAATAAAGACACTTCCCACTGAAGTCCTTAATTCCTTTCCAGGAGCACGCTGCCCTGTGTTTCACTGATCCTTTGATGCACCCACGTTCTCCATCAGCGTGGGATGACAAAGATCAGTGGCACGTCTGGGGATGCGGCTCCAGCTGAGCACCGAGATCCCAGCTGAGCACCGAGGCTCCTCGATGCCCTTCACAGAGCTCTGTGTCACCCTCTGGCTCCTGCCAGGCTCCCATGGAACCCACAACAATGATTTTAGACTGAATACTCTGCTGCAAACCTCAATGCTTCCCTACACCTTTTTTTCTAGAAAGATCTTTACCTACAACTCACTGGTTCTAGAAGTCAAATTAATTTTGCCTTTCCTCACAGTTCCAGAGTTCCCTGGCTTTTCCTGGAGCCCAGGGATCAGCATGCTGGCCAAGGCACTCAGCTGCAAGGAGAAGCAGGAGGATTGTCATGCCAAGAGGTGTTCAGCCCATGGCTGTGACACAATTTTGGTGGCTGTGCCCAGCCTGTTCCGTTCCACACCATTCCATACCTCCGATGCCTCGGGTTCAGCGACTGTTTGTCACAACACCCACACACTGCAGGTCTGACCCGACTGCTAACAACATTTTCTATTCAGAGGTGGTAGCTGTTAACTTGACTAACTTTGGATTGCATCTTTCAGAGGTAGTTACTGCATCTTTTTAAAGCACCCTCACATATTTGGACGCAAGCAGGAAAAGAGACAAGTTAAAGCTAAGAATCATTGCTTTCCAGGTCACACTTCCCTTGTTTTACCCCTCCATCTTCAACTGAAAAAGCTCAAGACTAAAAATGGACAGAGCACTAAAAGGAACAACCCTCAAAATCTTCTGTACCTGCTGCCCTATGTCCTCGGGATCTCCCAGGAGGTGGAAATCCGAGTTACCCTTATGGCTTCATGCCTTCACCTTCCCCACCAACACACCCAGCTCAAACACCTCCAGGGTAAGAGGGAACTGAGTAAAAAAGTAAAGACAAAGGGCACTTGTGATGCCAGCACTCCTCTTCCCATAAATCTCCTTCCTTTTATATTAAAGGAACCCATTGACAGCAAATGCATTTTTCAATATTTCAGCCAAATATAGAATCGCAGTGAACTCGGTCATAAATTCCCCAGGAGGCAGAGGGCTGGCTGGGGAGGGGAGGGAAGCTGCTCTTACACAACAGCACCGGGATGCCCTACTTTCACAGGATCCTGCGCTGCCAACTCGCTCCTTCCCCCTGCCTGCGCCGCACCTGCCGCAGCCTCTCCGAACACCACGTGCCCCTGCAACCAGAAAACTTTTCCAGCAGCAGAAACCAACATCCCAACAGTCTGCAGGGAAGTGTGAGGGCACTATTCTTGTACAGAGCTGTCCCTAAGGTGCTGCAGGCTGCAGCCAAAAACAAACTCAGGCAGCACACGCTGCGAATGAACCCAGGAGGAGCAAAGAGCCCGAGCAGAGCTGCTGCTGCTGCTCCCTTTTGAAGTCACACATTTCTCAAGGCAGAGCAGAGACAAGATGCTCTGAGAACAATACAGTTCCTTAGAGCCTCTTTTTAAGTCTCCCTCCAGAGGGAAAACTCGTGTTTGTTAAACCCCAACACGTGTGAGAAGCCACGACAAAGCAAATAAAGCCACGGAGGTTTAAGTTGCAGGCAGGACTTTACGGTTTATGGGTCGCAGAGATCTGTACTTACTCATCTCCTCTCGTATTACCAACTGCAAGAGGAAAATGATCCTTAAGCTCTTAAGAAGCCAGAGGACAGGGAAATTGCTTAAGAGAGAAAGGGAGTGCTGAAGCACACGCTCTACAAATCAGTCCAGCCCTCCTTTTATTCCCTGCAGGAAACCTAAGGGATAAACAGCAAGGGGATGCTGTTCCTCTCTCTGCCCCAGCACACCATGAGAAATCCCCTCCTGAGGGTTTTCCAAGGCAGGCAAGTCCGCCCTGCCCTTGTTGAGCTGGCCGGCTCCAAGTCAGGGTCTTGTCCCCAGTTTCCCACCTGCCCCGTGAACCCTGGTGAGGGAGGAGGCCACGAGCCAAGGCAGCCTTTCCCCAGTGTGTGCCAGAGCTGTGCAGGACACACAGACCCCACACACCTCCCTCAGTGCATTGCTACGGCCACTGGCACTCATTGAAGCTCGAGCTGCACAAAGATCTTATTAGTGCTCTAAAGGGTTGTAGCAAAAATACATGAAATATGCAGAGAATGGCACTTCTGGATGCGGCTCTGCTGCGTGGAGCACCTGCACAGGGAGATAACATTGGAGCAGCACCAGCTCCCTGTACCAGCCTCTCTGTTTTTATCATCTTGGTTTGATGTTCAGGACGTGGCCAAGCTCGAGGCGGTGTCACACCAGCACCTGCTCCGAGCTCCACTGCTGCTGGACCTGGCAACAAGGAGTCCTGAGGAAGCTCCCACCTTACAGCCAACAGCCTCTCACTTGCTGCGAGGCATGGGAAGGAGCACCAGCCCTTCCAGGGGAAATCCTCTGCTTTGGAGAGTGTATTGCATCAGTCTGGGGTCAGCACAAAAGAGCAAAAAGCACCATAAGTTGCAACACCCACTGATCAATATCCCAAGTGTGCAGAATTTTCTGTTCCAGCTCGCTGCCATGACACGTTATGCAGCCAGTATCTCTGTGACAGAAAATCAAATCTCTTGTCTACCTTTCCTTTATTAATCCTTGCTTAATCCTCTTTCACATTTTAGCTGCAGCTCTCATTAGGGAAAGTCTGATTTCTGAAAGGCATCAAAAAGAATCACCTTGACATCTGTCACTCTAGAACCCCGCAAACACACCTTCCAGAGAGCAGCAGTGCTGCAGCAAACCCGGGGCTCTGCTGTTCCCTTGTCCCCATCTGACACAGGGCTGAAATCCCAAAAAGACAAATACCTGACACTATAAAGAAGGCGAGCAGCCCCCAGCTCCCAGCCCTGCCATTTCAACCACAGGCTGAAGGGAAGGGTCTGCTCCTCCTTCGCCGTGCTGCTGCACCATGCACGCCTGACAGTACTGGGAGCAGATGGGGAAACAGCAAAGTTAGAGCTTTAAACGGCTCTGGAGCAGAGTTCCTGCACACCAGGGTCAGGGTGGGACGGGTGCCTGCACTGGCGATCAGGTAAATGTGCCCCAGCGCTGGCTCCTTCCCTCTGGTTTATTTTGTTCCATCTCCCAGGGCCCGGGGCTGTTTTTCCCCTGCTGCTGATCCTTCCTAACGTCGTCTTCCAGCCCACATTCTCCTCCTTTGCCATCCCGTTGTGAGGTCACGATACATTTGTGACAAAGTTTCCATGGCAACAGACTGATGACATAAACATAAGCTGAGGATTTCTCCGCAAAGCGGGAGGAGCAGGAGATGGGCTGCGAGGCAGCGGGCTGCTCCTCAAACAGCTCTCTCCAGTGAGAGCTGTGGGAATAGAGAACATTACTGGCAAAGTAAATTGCTTTTTGTGAAAGCGTTCTCTTTTTTTGAAGTTTGCCCCCATATGAAAGTCTCTAAGTCAGAACCTGCCCATTATTTTAATGTGCTGCTCGGTATTTAATAATCTTCTGCCTCAGACACCAGTCTGTTGCCATGGGAATGACAGCCGCACAAATATGGGATTAGGGCTATCAGGCAGGAGAAGAGAAATTATGAATAAGCAGTTATGTTCAATAATTAGCAACTCCATGAAAAAAACCCAAAATCATGAATTTAGATGGATGCATTTATCTCCGTGTTTGAACACAACCACACGGGTGTTGCTGCTCCAGAACGGGATTCCCACATCACACACGGCTTTTGGGCTAAGTGGGTCCTACTTGGGAATGCAATTTATCCTGCTCCCATTCCTCTTTTTCCCTTTTCCCCCTCTACAGACCTCTCCACAGGTCTGGATTCTCCCGAGACAGGCAGGTACCCAACACCATCCCCGTTCCTCTGGAATGCTGAGGCTGGGAGATGCAGCCTGGCTGTCAGCACCGGGTTCCCAAACTCAGGAGGGCATTACTGGAGCAAGGAACATCTCCTGCATGTCCAGACCACTCTGTCCAAGCCATGAGCTGCAGCTCACTGCAGAAAATTAAAGCTTTTAAGTCTTTCTTTTTAAAAAAATGGGAAAAGCTTTCTACTTTAATTGGAATTAGTTACAGCGCCACCGAATAACCGACCTCGAATGGCACCTGCAGCAAAATCCCGTGTTATTTAATCAGATTCACAGGCAAAAAGACACTGGGAGCCCACTATGAGAAGCTTCTGTTTTCCTGCAGTGTGCCCACACCTCAGGAAAAGGAGGATCTTCCCCTCTGCACTCAGCTGGCTGGGGGTGGTGGCACGTCCGGTAAAAGGCAGCACACTCACACAAGGAGCTAAAGCCAGGGAAGGGTGTCCCACAGGACACTCTCCAAGGTTAAATGCCTTCCTTTAGCCAAAGGAGTAGGATACTTGGAAGTGGAGTTCCAAACAAACTCACTGCCACAGACCCTGCACAGCCAGGAGCCGGGCTGCCACAGGGAGGCTTGGGGATGCTGCTTCCTCCTGCTCATTCTCGGTGGGACACACCAGGTGGGGACTGAAAACCAAAGGGAGCTGGTTCCCCTCCTCTGGCTTTGCTGGGGAGGACCAGGTTTGTGTCTGTGCCATAAAAATTTGTGCTCTTGGAGCCAGGAAATGATCTCCTGCTCACCAGCCCGCATTTCCTATTCACCTGAGATACCTCCCTTTTTGCATATCTGTTGCTATTAAAATTCGTCTTCCAGCATGTAATTCCCTCTACTAGCTTTTCTTGCTTATTAGAGAAGACAAAAAGTATTCTGAGAATCTGATCAGAGAGATCTCATTTTCTCCAGGCACTCCTCTGAATTTAATTCTAGATTAAGCATTATTTAAAAAAACAACAAACCACCCCTGCTGCCTCCTACCTCCTTACTCTCCCTTTGAACATGAGGCTGGAGAACACTCCCAAGCCCAGGAATCCAGCTGTATTTAAAAATTACTCCTTGAAGAGTTACACTCCAAAATATACTATGGAAAATCAGAAACAGAAGTCACAAGACGGGAAGGGCTGTTCGTGTTTTCCCTACAGTGTTGTGAGAGGAAAAGTTCTGAGTCCTCCCTTCCTCACCCAAACAGGAGAATCCCAGAAAATCTCCAAAAGCTGTTGAAACATTTTTTTGTAGTTTTTTTACGTAGCACCACCCATCATTTCTAGACTTACTAATGAAGCATCTCCTGGCTGACAACTGCCTGATCCGCTGTCCAAGCCTGGTACCTGTCCCGTGCCAAACACCAGCATTCAAATCCCACCTCTGAATGTGTTCACTTACCTAAAAAAAACCAGGAAAACAAAATTAGCACAAATGTAGCAACTTGGATATAAAACCCTGGACCAAGACAAGTTTCAGTCCAGGGAGGTGTTGACAGCTGCTCCTCTAGTTCCACAAATTCAGAAAAAAACACCCAACCAGACAAAGCCATGACCAAGTAAAGCCCCTGAAGAGGAGGAGAGGTTAATAAATACTGAAACAACCTTTGAGGCCTTTTTATTTATACCTACATACATATGAGCACAGGGATTTGACGAATAATACTTCTCAAATCACTCCTACGATGTTAACACTCCCGAGTATTAACTTGCCCATGCCTGAAGGAAATGGGTCAATTTTAATTCTTCAAACAATTCTTGGCGGCACAATAACTCATTCTTCAGGCTGCAGATAGTGAGTTGTGCTCTGCTGTGCTGGGTCCCAGCACAACGCAGGGAAGGGGGGCTGCACCCCCCAAAAAGAGGCCACCAGAGGAGCCTCGCTGCCTTATCAGAAAAAAACAACAGAAAAATCCACTCAAAACCAAAAACAAAGGAATTAGAGTTGTGGGAGTACTTGACTAAAATTAAAAAAATTAAAAAAAAAAAAAAAAAAAAAGAAGCAAAGACATTTGAACACCTGCCTTTGCCAGCACATCTTTTCACTGCTCATGGTCACCTCTGGAAGCACGGCCCTGCAGCTGCTGACACTGAAACCTCCTCCCACCACGGGGGCTCCCCAAACAGTAACAGACCCTTGGAGACGCTCCCAGGGTGGCACTTGGGTATCCCCAGCATCGGAAACGGCTCAGAGCCACCTCCATTAGAGAGGCACATTTCACTGCTTGCCAAAAGGACAATTCTGGCAGGTACCCACAGGTCAGTCTTTCTCCTTTTGAGCTTTTGTTTTTGGGTTTTTTTTTGTATTTCCTCTGCAGCACCAACGGCAGACGCAGAGCAGTGTCACAGAGAGGGAGACCAGCGGCTGCTCCAACAAGCCACGTGCACACAGAGGTTAATGGGAATTACATCACATACAGGCAGCTGCCTGGGAAAAAAGTTTCCTTAAATATGATACTTCTAAGGTTCCACGTGTTTAGCTGGGCAAAAGGAGGAATGCAAGTGGGACAACTGAAAATTATCCAACTCTTTATACTGGGCAGCAGCAGGATGCTGCAAGGGCATTCCCAAGGTCTCATGCTTTCTTCCTCCATACATTTTGGATAGTGGATACATTACAGCAGCCCCACGGGCAGGACCCCAGCCCAGACCCCAATCCACAGCAAACCCCAAACTAAGCCAGCACAGCGCCCAGGCTGCTGCTGCCCATCCCTCACACCACAATTACACACAGTAATTACGTATTTAATTGTTGCGCATTAATATCACCTCAGCCTACAATTACAGCTTATTCATGTAAACCTAATCAAGGAAAACCAGCATATTTGCATAAAAGTTGTAATGAAAAGTATAATGATTTCACTAACAAGACGTGGATAAGAACGCGTATCTGTGACAAACACTTTGTGTCAAGGAGAATAGAAAACGATTTTCTTTCCTGAAGATTATTTCAGGCCCATTTAACACAATCTGTACCACTCCGGTGATGTGCAGTATCTTACACACATCAAGTCATATCTCGATAATGTTCCTGACTTCAAATAAAATTTCATTACTATATTTAGTTCTAGGATGGTTGGAAACGGTTGCATTGTTAAACTTAATAAAAATTGGAATTGGTGGAGTATTAGGCAATCCTCGGTGCCAGTTTTCCTCCTCGTGGTTTGAGCGTGGCAGCATCTCTATCCCAGCCCCCCCGTGCCGCCGTTTACATGCCAGCTTCATTTTCACCCATAAAACAAACAATTAAGAATAAGTACAACTGCTTTGGAGCTCCCGAGGCCAGCGATAAAAATAAATTGGCTTTTATAAATTCACTTTTTGCAATGGTAAAACAAAAACCAGCCCTAATTATCAATAATTTGTTACCTCTAATTTCAGCAGTCAGGCTGACGGGCACACACATCTGGATCCTTCCAAGCCCTGAGGCACAGGAAGGCCTCTCCTGGGAATCAAACTGCAGCAGAGGGGCCAAGCTTTTGGGGTATTGACCATCCTTTGCTCAGAGATGTGGCAACACTCACTCCATCCCCAGATTCACCTTGCTCTAACAGCTCGGTGTGAAGTTTAAAGCCTTGGACTTTACATCCTTAATTTCAATTTTCTATGGAAACTTTGCGGAGATCAGTTAGACCCATTCAGCATCAGGAAAGCATCTTCAATTTCCCACTTCTTAAATGTTATTTCCTCTCCAATTACAACTTCTCGCATCTTGTCTCATCTCCTCTGGTCATTATCAAGGTGGCTCCTTAGAAAACTACATTATCAAGGTAAGCAGAGAATTTCCAGAACGCAGATAAGAGACAAGGGAATGAGCTTGCTTTTTTGTATGTAATTTTGAAATCTATATTGTAAAGGTAGCAGCTGTACATAACATCTGGAAGCCTGCACTGCCTCAGAGTGCTTCTAGAACAAGGAGGAATCGTGCCAGTTTCTCCAGTACAATCTCTGCGAGTTCAACGGGCTTTATTTGTCTCCTTGACAACGCGCAGCATGACTCAGTCATCGGCTCCCTGGTAATTAAGAATTTCATTTTGAGCAAGAGGTCAAGACAAGGGAGGCACCACGGCTGCTGCCAGACGGGTGAGCCTGCAGCTGCCACGGGCCGGCCCGGCGGCGCTCCCCGGCCACGGCAGCTCGGCGGCAGCGCGGAGGGAAGGCAGCGCCGCACCCCAGACAGGCTGTGGGAGTGCATCTCGCAGCGAGCTGCAGTTTAACCGTATCTATCGCTCCACCTGCCACTCTGTTTAAACACTGTGGCTCAGCCAGCGCCTGAGCACCGCCTGGAACAATTAGCACGAGCAGCTCCGTGGAACAGCACAGCTCGGGAGCGTGCTCGTGTATTGGGAAGCTGTAAGCAATAGCACAGAGAGAAACCAGCCTCCCGAAGTCTGCATCTTTGGCCAACCCTCTGCCCCTTTCCTCATTAATCCCCTGGGAACAAAAGCATAGGAAACAGCACAAAGCATTCCTGCTTTTGCCTACCAAAGGGATTAAACCAGGAACTGGAGTGACAGGACAAGGAGTAACGGGTTCAAACTGAGAAAAGAGGAATTTGGGTTAGATATAAGGCAGGAGGTCTTTACTGTGAGGGTGGTGATGCCCTGGCACAAAGAAGCTGTGGCTGCCCCATCCTTGAAAGTGCCCAAGGCCAGGGTGACGGGGCTTGCAGCAACCTGGGATAGTGGAAAGTGTCCCTGCCCATGGCAGGGGGTGGAACTGGATGATCTCTAAGGTCCCTGCCAACACAAACCATTCTCTGTATCTGTGATTTTATATGAAACTGGCCATGGCCATTATCAAAAACCAACATGGCACAGCATGATGCCAACAGCAAGAAGAGTCCAACACCAGTGATGATGCTCCTGGAACACAGAGGCAACCTGAAGGAATGCTGGTTATGGCAAGGTCAGCATTGCCTGCCCCTTTTGTCACACCAACACGCAGGTCCCATGTCCAGGTCTAGGACAGATCCTGCCCTCATCTGAGGCACAACTAGCTGTGGTGACCCAGAGCTCCCCCCATGTCCTGCTCCAGCAGCCACCACACCTCGCCCTGCTGCGGATTAAGCACTTTGCACCATCTGTGCTCCCCTCCTGTGTTTGTATTTTGCCCGTTACCTATTATGAAACCGTGCGTATAATCTCACCATCAGTTCATCAAGGGAGAATTTAAACATGACACACCAGTAATTGAACTGCAGGAGGACCTGGCTAATTCGCGGCGGTGATTAAGAGCCACTGCAGACTAGCGAATTTTACAAGCGAGTGAACATGCAATAAAAATCTCGCTCATTTGTTTTGACAAGTGTCACTTCACATTAAAGGTACACTCCACCATGAACTCCAGTCTGGGAGCACAACTCTATTCCCAACATGGCCCCTCATTAAGTCCTAGACTCAGCAAAATGATCTGCCATGTGCTCAGCTGTAACTGGGAGAGCCGGGGAAGCTGCAGGGACAGGGGGATGAGACCCCCGTCACCGAGGGGAGCCTGCCGAGCACCATGTGCAAACAAGACACCTTCTTTTCCATCTTCCATTTCATTTTTCTGCTCCTTGTCCTTTTGCTGTCTGAGGTCAAAACTAGTCAAGACTAGCAAAAAATCCTCCAGTGCATGTCAGTATTCCCCAGAGAATGAGCCCAAAACTGAAACGCAACTTTCATGGATTTATGAAACACGCCAGGAGCGTTCTGTTCTGTTCTTAGCTCCAAGTCACACTGAAATGGCTAATGCTGGTGAAGGACACAGGCACGGCACACGGACGTTCCAGCCCCAGCCTCAAGACAACACCAGACTCGGGCTCTGAGGAGTCACCAAAGTCACCTTCAACGCTCAGGAAACACAACCTCTGCAACCCACAGGAGGTCCACTAGGTCACGCCAAGGAACACCTGCTCATGGTTAGGGATTTGGTTTTGTAATTTATTTACACACCTGCCTTAAAGTCTTCAGAGCTCTCTCCCCCCAAGTGGAAGTTCCCATTATTGGGATTCTGGGGACCATTTCCGAGTGTGTGTGTAGGAAGTGCCAACGGAGGTCGTTCGAGCATCTGTGACTCAGCTGCAGCCTGGACGGTGCCGCATGTCAGGATGATCCTACTCAGTCAAAACAAGTGGGGAACCAAGAGCCAAGAAACTTGCCAGTCACGATGACGGCAGATGGGGCACAGACAGAACACTGGAGTTGACATGGAAACATCTACAACTAGGCCCACACCCCTCTATTTTTCATTATTTTTATTCTAGGAAACTTTCCAGTTTCAGGAAACCAGGCTGCCCCAAATTGTACCTGACAGCGCACACCCCGAGGGTACTTCCATACGGGGCTGTTCACAGGCTCGCTGGGAAGAGCCACAAAGCAGCAGTTGAGCCCTCACATAGAAAATCTCTTCTCAAACAGCAAGAGGAGCTTCAAAAAGCCAACTCAGTTTCCACTGAAAAGAAACTCATTCTATGCTCCTGCCTGAACAAATTGTACAGCTTTCCATCAGGCACTTTCATACCCGTGTACTCAACAACTTCAGAGATCATTTAAAAGAAATATGTTACAGGAGCCCTGCCAACCACAAAAAGGTCTTGTGACTCAAAAAGATCAAATCTGAGAGGAAAAAAAATACTTAAACATTTTTACACAAACCATTTGAAGTCAAAAGTTCAAAAATTAGTATTTTTACACGCCTGCTCACAGGCAGATGCCCTGAGGTTATTTTCTCAGCCTCTCTATCTCCAGCTATCTCCTTGTAACACTCCGCCTTCCGTGCCGTCTGCATCCAGGCAATTAACTTCAAAATTCTGCTACAGGCACAGGGTGCTTTGAAAATAAACAGGAAGATCTTTCAGAAACAGCCATGACTGAGCTAGGTGGGCAGGAGACGAACAGGCTCTGAGGTGAGTATCCTCACTGCACAACCAACGGCACCTGGACAAGGCTGGCACGTGCCCCAGAACAGCCCGCCTGGGGCTCTGCATTCTTGGGCAACGCCTCGCCCAGCTGGTTTTGCACAGGTCCAGGACAACGTGGTTATGTCAGACGTAGGGAACGATGCCTGGCCTCGTGCATGGTTTATGGATGAGCTGCAGAAAAGGCCAAGGAAACCCATGTGTCACCATCAGCGTGGAGAGAGGGACGTGCCATCAACTGGGTACCACCACCCAGCTGGGACAGCCGAGCTGCCCCAGGACAGGCCACGCTTACAGAGACACCCCAAAGCACGCATCCAGGAGATCATTCCAAGGAGTTTCAGATGAAGTCGGGAAGTTTTTCCCAAAGTGAGTTTTTCCCAAAGGCAGCAGTGTGGCAGGAGGAACGATGGACACGCTGCACGCTCACCGTGCTGGCATCGGCTGTTCTGGCCATATAAAAGCCACCGATCAGCTTTCACAATATATTCCTGCAGGACTTCTCATCCACCATAAAGCTCACGGCACAAGGTTTAATGCGGCTATAATTTTTATTATCCAGGCTCACCAGTGGCTGTACAGCCCAGTCTGAAATGGGATTAAACCTAATGGTTACAAAGCAGCGCTGCTGGTGGGGTTCCAGTGTCTGTATTCCGCGGTGCTGGCTTTGCAAAGCTGAGCTTCCAGGAATTCCCTCTACCACAGCTTTGCTTTGCTGCCTTCTGCTCACTTGAACTTGTTCTAATTCACCCCAGCAGCCACCAAACCCCTCCGCAGCTATTTTCCGATGCATTAAGCTCTGGGACACCACGAGTCCCTTTGGCTTTCTCCTTCCCAGGACATCCAAGCCTTGGAGAATCCCTCACTACGAGGAAAGGGCCAAGGAATATAACGCCATGGAGTGCTCAGCACAGCAGGGAAGGTGAGTGGTAAAAGGGTGCTACAAGGAGGGATGAGGCTGAAAATCCTGGACATTCCTCACAAGACGAGGCTGCCCAACAACAAGTTTAAATTCTTTGGTCACACTTCAGAGCTAAAGTTGATACCCTTTCTATCCCAAATCCCAGACTGCCCTATTTTACATTTTATGTTTATACGGCACGTGGCAACACTAAGTCTTGCAAAATATCCCAAATTGCTTTCGAAGGCGTGAAATGAAAATAGAGGCAGCAACCAGCAGGCTTAAGCCTGAGATCTGCCAGAGAAAAATAAAAAAAAAAAGGATTAACCTTCTTTGCTGGTAATTTAAGAATATCAGTAATTGAAAAAACAAAATCTCATTTTCAGCCTTTAAACCAGGAAGAATAAAAATGTGCTGCTTTTACAGTATTTTTGTCGCTTGGTCCAGCAAACGCAGCCTTTTAGGCAGATTCTGTGGCGGGGATCAACAGCTGATTCTTAATGAACCTTTCAGAGACCTTTAGCTCCCTTCAGCAGGAGGTCGTGGGAAGCGTGGAAGGCATCCACCCATCCACCCACCCATCCATCCGTCCGTCCGTCCGCCCGTCCGTCCCTCCGGCGGCTGTGCCGTGCGTGTGGCTCCGGTGCGGCAGATCCTGCCAGGCAGAGAGGCCAGCGCGGCCGGTGCTGGCCCTTCCGCAGTGGCTGCAGCCCAGCCTGGAAAGTTTTGTCTCGCTCCAGGCTCCCCATGAATTGCAAATCTTCAGGTTGCCACAGAAACTCTCAGGGTGCCACACAGCCATCAGGAAGCATCACGGTCATCTTTTCCATCTTGTTTGCTTTGCATCAGAGCACTTTAAACTCCCTGTGGCATTGGTGCTCCGCAGAACGATTCCCTCCACGCAGTTATTCCTGTGCAGTGTCCAAGCCGCAGTGATTAATCATTCCTGCTTCCTCGGCTGACATATCGAGGTGGGGAAACGACATCCTAAATGAGCAGAGCTGATTACCTGGGAAAGCAATTCTTCAAGATAGCACAGCTAACTAATAGCTCCATCTGCTACAAAAACACATTCCTGAGCCCCAGAGTGGTGGCAGGGTACAGCCAACAATTTTGTTGCAGCTGCCAGATTTGAAATTGTTTGTCACAAGTTGCCACAAAAACGTGGGCAGCTCTTCGTCCTTCCTCTCCCTGTCGCCTCGAAGAGCAGGGAATCTCAATCAGAAGGTCTATGGGGACTTGTGACAGGGACGCTGAAGGTGAGATCTGGACTGAAAAAACAACCTGATATTATATATTAAATGCTTTGCCACAACCATCCTTTCTTTATCTCCCTGATTCCAAGCAGGCTCAGCGAATGCCCATTCCCCATGGGTGCACAAGAGGGGCTTCAGCCACAGCGTGAAGGGTGGGACTTTATCGAGGTTCTCCAGTCCCTACCATTACAGGTTAACCCAAATTTTAACAGGAAAACAACCCAAACCCCAGGTGATGTCTGTGCCCACAGCAGCCCAGCCACTGCTAGCAAACAGCAGATCTTTGTCCCACTGATGCTCCTTGAAGCGCAAATTTGCCCCAGGAATGCTCCCCATGTAAATTTTAGTTGTATTTTTTAAGTATGTGGATACTTCACTTTGCACCATTGTTGCAAGCGAGGCACCTTCAGACAGATGACCACTCTGAGCGTCACTTTCAGCGTCTCACGAGGAACACTCTCACACTCTCACCCGAACAACCGGCTGTTCAGGATTTGCTCAAACCTTTTTGAAGACTTCTCCCTAGGATCATAATACTGGGGTTCTTCCTCTTCCTGTCCTCATCCCCTCCTGAAATCACAGCTTTAGGTAAATTCAAATGACTTCTAAAGCTGAAGCTTTAAGAACGAGTTATTGGGAAACTCCATTGCCTGTAATCTACATTCATCATCTTCCTTCCCTGTTCAAAGCTCTTGGGAAAAGCTTTGCCACAAATGAAGCTGCAGTTGGAGGTTTGCTGATCCAGGCAGGCACAGACCAAACTTCCCCAGGAGATGCAGCTGCCCCTGCTGGGACAGCTGTTGGGTTTTGATGGCTTCTGATATTTTAACTCTGAACTGCCTTGTCCTCCTTGGCTCCTCCAGCACATCCTCGGCTCCTCACCACATCCATTTCCCTGATAGCCCTGCCATGCTCCCATCATGTGTCAGCAAAAGCCAGGAGCTCTAAATTAGGACCATTTGAGTGATTTGCTGGCTGTGGTTTATTTATCACATTTGTGAAATAAGTAAATTACCATGGTATCCAGTGGAATGATAGAAGCTCAATCACTTAAAAAATTAACCCATCAAACAGAGAACCACATGACCCTGATCTCAGATTTGCAACCTGATTTAACAACCTGGTTGTGCTGGTTGCTCACATTCAAATCAGAACTGAAGGGTTATACACTTCTGTAATTAATACAAGAAAATGGTGCAGGCAAAAACATTCTCCTAAAAATTACTTAGCTTTTACCTAAACATATCTATTGTGTTTCCCTCTACCTTGGAAGGAGGGAGAAAAATGCCTCAGGAGCAGAGATTTCATAATTTCATTCAAAAGTCACCACTCATGTGTTGTGCTGTTGACAGCTAATTAAGTTCTCCCAAGGTAAAATAAATGTAGTGTTTTAAAGCTGCTTCCCTGCTTTAAAAAAAATCTTGACTGATATTTCACTCACTTATTATTAATCAAGGAAATACAATGAAATAGGGAATTTGAATTCGCTTCAGCCAGAATCCCAGCACCTTCTCCATTCTGTAAGTAGGTCACTAATCAGGTCTGGGTTTAATTTTGCTCAATTCTGTTTCTTGGCACTGACAACGATCACGCTGGACACAAGTCCTGACTCGGCAGCTTTGGTGATTAGACAATAAACTCCATCTTGCTTTGTAAGGGCAAAAGATGTGGGAAGCTGAGCAAACGAGACGAAAACGCTGAGATACAGCACCCACACCTCCAGCGGTTCCTTAGCCCTACCTAAAGTCGCTTTGAGAGAAAGCCTCGGATTTGCGCTGTTCCAAAGGATCAGGACAAACCTCCTGCAAAGGCACCGCGCACACACACGGGGTGTTCCACACACTGAGACAGTCCCCTGGAGCTGCCTCCGGCACACGGCAGCGCTCCCTGAAAGCCACGGCAAAGCAAAACCTGCTCCCACAGGTTCACTGCAATAAAGAGACGCCTTCCCTCCTCCCTCTGACCAACACCACTCCATGCCTCGCACAGGGAGCAGCGCCCAGAGCAGCCCTGCTGGCACCGGCCGGGCCTGAGCAGGCTGAACTAAACTAATGATTCAAGCACATAAACGATTCCAGCCAAAAATCACTGGACACCTGAAAGCAGCTTCAAAGCATCGTTTATCAGCCGTATCTGGTGGGTTGTTTTTAAAAACAGCGAGGAGAAAATCTATGGAGCCACATCCCGCTGTGAGAGCGCCGGGGTGTTATCCTGACGCCCTTACTGCAGCAAAGAGCCTTTTCCTCATCCCCTGAGAGCCCATGGAGACAATATTTCAGCAATAATGGCTCATCCCTCCCCACAGCACTGACACACGCGGGAGCGGTGCCAGGAGCCCCAGCGCTGCTCCCGGAGCTCTGCTCAGGTGAGCAGCACCTCCCAACCCAGCTCCAGCGGGAGCTCGGATCGATCCGGCTCTGCAGCCATCACCAGCCACCTAAATCACTCCAAGGGCAAGCCCAGCTGAGTTATGGGATCATTTCTGCTCCCGCCTCTCCGAGAGCAGCACGACAGAAACCAATGGAACCCAAGGTAACCTATGCCTGGGGGTGAAATGGAGCAGGTGCCAGGGACAGAGCGCTGGGGCTGCTGCGCTTCAGGAAAACAAACCATGTGGCACCTCACAGTCATGCGGGTTAGGGTGACAGGAGCCACCAACGCAGCCCCCCCACGCCCTCTCTTCCCAAGCGACCTCATCTTTCAAACTTGCTGGGCCCTAGGGTAAATCCAGGCAAGGAAAAGACGCAGGCCAGCTTTGCCAGGGCGCTGCACTGCAAAACCTTCTGCAAACAAAAATAAACCTGTTTACTTTGCCAAACCAAAGGAACTTCATGTCCTCTCTGTGGCAAGTTATTCCAAGATGGTTTTCACAGGAGGCTGCCAAGGAGAATGTGAGGTTTGTGGGCTGTGCGGCGGGGGGGTTTGGGTGCCTGGTGGAAGCGATTGGGCTGGAGGTTGTTTTTGAAGTTCTCTGATTTGCTCAGATTTCCCCTGAAGTGACCTACAAAAGCAAAGGGGAAGGGAAGAACTTGTGCTTATTTTCTCTAGTTTACTGCTGTCAAAGACACCTTAAAAGCTGTCGGGAGATATTTTTCCTCTCGTTTTCTTCCTCCGTGTTGTAAATTCAGGTCAGGCCTGCATTTGAAGATTATCAAAAGGCAAACTGGAGAAACTGTCTACTCTGAAAAAGCAACAGGGGCTGTGTTTGATGTCCTGGGGGCTGCTCCGGCAGCATCGCCACCGGGAGGGTCCATTGTCCCAGCTCAGCTGAAACAACAGGAACCAGAGATCTGATCCGGCTCTTAAATGGGGACAGACCGCAGGCAGGGACTGCTACCACCTACTCCAGACTGAAACTGCTGAGAGGATCAGACAGCCGAGCTCAGCAGCTTCCCATTTGCATTGAATGCGCTGGGAATGCCACAGGATACCTGGGCAGAGCAGCCCCGTGAGGTTTGGCATTCCTTGCATTCCAAAAACAAATCCCAGAGGGGAACACCAGTCTCCCACTGAAATCAAGGTGCACCAGGGCAAAACAAACATGGAGTGAGGACAAAACCCACTCACGTCCATAAAAAAGGCACAAATTGGAACGCAGACCGCTTTGGTCCAAGCGTTGTGCCTCTCCAAGTCCTGGCTGCTGGGAATCTCACAGCCTCACAGCCAGGAATCTCAGCTGTATCAGCTCAATGATGTGCAGAGGACACTCCAGGCTGCCTTTCATGTTTTCTCCTGTGTGATAGGGACAGAGGATGAGGGAATTCTTTACCCTGAAAATACTCAATTATTTTAATAGGATTACATTGGAGATTGACAATATTTAGAACAGTCCCTGGAATTTATTAGCCTGCCAGCACTCCAGATAAGTAATTTGAATGCAAAGATCTCTTAAACTTAAGTAACTAACTGGCAAAGAGCCAATTCCCACCCTCCCTGGTTTTAGGCACAACACTAAGTTTTGGAAATGAGCTCCTGAACTCAGCAGTAGAACATCTCAGTCAGTTTCACATCTCAAACCTTTCACAGACATCTCTTCTAACAATGTTTTTGCCTGATCAGAGACACACAAACACAAGGGCAGAGGAGATAAACCCCAGAGATTAATTCTCCCTCTTTAAACATCTCACATTAAGAGCAAACCAAGTCATAAATTCATGGAACACGGAGTCGAAAATGACACGGATGAATGCAGATTTTCTTCTGCACAAGAACACTGTGCAGCACAAAATGGCAGGACATTTAGACCTAGAACTGGCATTTTGGAGGGACATACTCATTTCTCTGAAGTCCCAAAAGAATTCCTGGCTGTAAGGAGGTGGCATGCCCTGAGGGGCTGATGGAAACGTCCCCTGCTGCATTCCCAGGGACAGGGCTGCAGTAGGGCTGCAAACCCGCACCTCTGCCTAACTGGGCTCCCAGCACAGCCCTGGGAAGGGGCTGCAGATGTGGCTGGGGTCAAAGTGGCCCTGGGAGGGGACACGGTGCTGCACCACCCCAGCACCAGCCTTGCTGCCTTCCCCGAAGCCCGCATGGGCAGCAGCAAGCGCCCGCCACACACAGGACAGGTTATTTACTTGGGAGGAGGGAATTAATAAAAGAGTTGTAACTGCTATTTACATAAAGCTTGACATACTCAAAGCTCTGTGCAAACATTAATCCTTAACAGCCCTCAGAGGAAGGTCAGAGTTATCTCTCTCCACATCAAGGAAATCTCTGACGACTGTGCTGGCAGCAGCTCCATCTGCCCCAGCTCTGCTCCAGCTCACCAGCCCAGGTGTGCTGCCACACCTGCCCAACTCCCCCCGGACCCCGCCATGTCAGGGACATCCCCATAACTAAGGAAACCATCCCATCAGCAAGACTGAAATCCCTGTGAGAACACCCGAGTGCTTCTTGGTGCTTGGCTCTGGCAGGAAGGAGTCAGAGGAGGGGAATCCATGCCTGTGGAAGAGACACGCATGTGGATTTCCAGCAAACTCATGCTGGCTTCCCTTCGGAGCCAGCCAGCAGCCCCCATCACATCCTTGCTGGAGGGTTTGCCATCAGCTCCGGCCATGAGCATCCAGAGCAACTGCACTTGACAAAGCAGCTGGGGAGAAAAAGGAGGGCTCTAGTGGAGTTTGTCACTTTTGTCACAGCATTTACCTTCAGTTTTTGCAGACAGGACAGGTCTGGTCTGAGGGCACGCACTCAGGAGGGGCTGCAGAGCTGGCAATTAAAGCAGCTGAAAGCCCCACACCAATGCCCAGTCCCACTCATTCCTTCACAGCTCCCACCGTGGGATGGGTCCCCACAGCCCCCCGGCCCCCTGGACATCACGTCACTCTCCCTAAAGTGGAGCCAGAAGGGCGAGCACAGGAGCCATACATGGAACTGCTGCTGCTGCTGCCAGCTCCAGGGGCAAAGGACGGGTTACAAAAGCCAGTGGACACCAAAAAGTCAACTGAGGAGGAAACAAAAGGGCGCCTGAGGTAAAAGCACGGAAAAATCTATCAGCAGAGTTCAGGTCCCGGAGCCTGTCCGGGCACACAATCCTCTGCTGCTGTCAATGGGAATCTGGAAAGCCTCTGAGCAGCCCCGGCTGTGAGCACGGCTCAACCGCCCCGACAGGGCACTGCTGCTGATCCACACTGGAACAAACACACCTCAGGGCTCCACACTTCCCAGTGCTCACTCGAGACCGTGTCCAAACATGCCAGGAGGCACCGGTCTTCCTTCCTTCCTTCCTTCCTTCCTTCCTTCCTTCCTTCCTTCCTTCCTTCCTTCCTTTCCTTCCTTCCTTCCTTCCTTCCTTCCTTCCTTCCTTCCTTCCTTCCTTCCTTCCTTCCTTCCTTCCTTCCTTCCTTCCTTCCTTCCTTCCTTCCTTCCTTCCCTCAGTCCCAGCTGGTGCCCAGGCAGCCTTTCCCAAGCCTCCCTCCAGCGGGAAGCTGTCTGAGCAACGCCGCAGCATCCCGGCTGCCAGCTCCTCCTGAAGCCTTTGCTCAGCTTTTCCCCTTGAAATTCAACTTCCTGGCACCCCAGGGCGCAAGATACAACTCAGATAGGGGAGAGCAGGCACCCCTTCCAAAGCCTGCCACACTTCTGAAAAGGCAATTTAATGCTTGCTTTGTGTTCAAGCTGGGGGAACCAAACAGAGGAGAAGGAACGCGTACAGGCATTATCCTGCTGGCCAGCCACCAAAAAGGTAATTAAAAACCTCCCCCTGAACAGGTGGGTCAACAAAACCCAGCATTAATTCCTTGGACTGCCAAGCAAATGTGTCTGAGCACAGGAGCTGTCCCAGCAAGTCCCTGGGATCTGAAAGCACATTTCTGTGCTCTGACACCTGGCCCATGACAAAATGGCTGTGGATCCACTGGGAGCCTCCAGCGGGACAGAAGGGGCCGGATGGGGCAGGGGAAGCACAATCCAGGTGTGCTGGGGATGCTGCACTGCAGAGCTCACATTCCTCAGCGGAGCCCCAGGAGCCCCTGCCCACTGCACCCCTTGTTATTCCAGCAGCAGGGGATCCATGTGGCTTCCCTGGGTCTGCTTTGGGCAGCAGGGGATCCACACGGCCTCCGTGGGTCTGGTCTGGGCAGCAGGGGATCCACACGGCCTCTGTGGGTCTGGTGGTGCTGACCCAGAGCAGGAGTGTAAGGCTTGGGACACTGCTGGGGCCCCAGCCTGGCGCCAGGAGGATTCTTTTCCACAGACCACAGGCTGTACCCACAGAAAATAATGAACCAAGCTGGGTTCCAGTGCCGGAACCGCTCCCCCAGAGAACAGAAACATCCGCCCTGAGCCCGGCTTTGCGGTCCCAGCTCAAGGAGCACCTTGATTTACAGTGCAGGCAGTGCCATTACAGCACCGAGCTCGGAAGGAAAAGGTCCATTAAAAGATTGCTTTTAGTATGAAATTTCACCGGAGATACATTTTCTCTTGTCAAGGGCAACAAATTGCCCACGTAATTTCAGACCTCTGTAGTAAACATCCTAAAAATACAGACTTTTGCAGCAAATCACATTATCCTGAACGGGGTTTGCTGAATTCTTTTCCTCTCCTGGCTCAGGCTGGAGCTGGGAAGCTGCTCCAGAGCTGGTGAGCTCTGGCCTGGCCCCAGCAATCTGCACGCACCTGTCGAAATCCCATTGAGCAATTTTACAGCACACACCTCTCCAGCAAGGAAGGTTTAAACATAATAGTTGTAAAACTTAGAAATACAAAAACTGCCAGGACAGATAAGCACATGCAAAAGCTGCCAGGAACATCACCGGATCCCCTGCAAATGGAGAACTTTCAAAACTAAATTAGAAACCATCTAATAGTTCTGATCCTATCTCAGAAATAAAGCTAATCTCTTTTAGTCACCTTTCCATGATCTTGGTTGCTCATATCAGGAAGAATTTGATGGTTTTAGATGCACTTTTTAAAACGCAAAGGTGTATTCTGCTCCCAAAACAAGACCCATGGAGGCTGTTTGGATCCTCTGCTGCCCAGTGTCAAAAGTGAGTTTATAGCCGACATTACCCTCGCAAGTGTTTTGATAAACTTCTTCTGCCATTTTTGAGAGGTCAAATTTGACAAATTTGTCACAAAATCTCCTCTGGAAACAAAACACATCCTAATCTCCCATCTTTCCTCTAGAGGAAGTGGAGCATCTTCGTCACATCAAGAACAGCAAGGAAAGACACACATCCCACCGGCTCAGCAGCACCTGTCAGGTTCAGGTGTTTTTATGTGAATATTCACCTATCAATCTGCTGAAGAATCAGGGAAACTTGGAGGCTGTTCCCTCAACTTAGCAAGGTCATAAAGAAACACATATAAAGCACAAGGACAGATTCCCAGCAAAGCCACAGGGCCGCTCACCAAAACCTTCCATCGTTACCCAAAGTGCAGCTGAGGCCAAGCACAGACTCTGTCAGCCCTCCCAAGGAAACCCAAGCCTTCCCTCAAACGACCTCTGCAAATGTCACATCGTCCACGAATCACCGCGTCGCTTTTCACTGGCAATGAAGCCAACAGCTCGGAAATCCTACACGTTCACATGAAGCAGGAATTCTGTCCCCTTAACAGAGGGGTAAGGACACTCTGGACTCCTTACTTGGTTTGATATTGCAGCAACCCAGGGCTGCAACGGTCACTGCTTTCAAAGGAAATCACCAAGAGCAACTGGCAAGGCTTGATAATGCCTGAGCCTCGGGATGGAGCATTACTGCTCCCAATGCCGCGGCAGCTCCGGCAGCATCCCTGCACTGCCGGACGGGAACGGCGCAAACCAGCCCGGCCAGCCCTAACCCGGCAAGTGAAACAAGAGCAGCAACACAACGTCACCTCTCCTCAGCATTTACGGTTCAGGGAAGACTTTGCCTTACTTGAGGCTACAAATATTGCAGCTGAAGGCATCAAACGCCTCCCGTGCCAGTGGAGCTGCGAACTCGCACGGAGCCATCGACGGCTCCGCGCGCCGGGCCCAGGATTCACTTAACACTCGTTCCTGCCCTGAGTGAAGTCAGCAAGCAAAGCGTCAACCAGTCCCAGGCAGAAGCCTTATGAAAAATACCTGCATAAAAATGCACATACATTAAGGCTACAGACCACTGGGTACCTGCCAAAAATGATGGAATACAGCAGAGTTTACTTATTTCTTCTTAATGGCTCCAACATTCCACCTGAAAAATGGGTCCTGGAGCTACATAATTGGGGATAAAAATTAAGCGACAGTTGCCATTTGTCACCAGGGAGGCTGATCACACACATTGCTCACACGATCATGCGGAGCACACCTGATCCCAAGGTCCCTGATGGCTCAGAGTTAAAGGGTGCTGCAGAACCAACGCCTAAATTGCAAGTCTAACATAACATCCAAGTATTACAGACCAGTAAAAATGTGTTTATTGAACAGTGTGATTGAAATGTGTTTTGCTTTCCACTCCTAACATCACTTGAACATGTTTCAGTCACAGGCTCCTGCCTGACCAAGAAGATGGTCTTCTCAGAAGGCATCACAATTAGGTCTCAAATTTAATGTAATTTCATGGGTTTATTGTGTGACAGAATCAGGAATAGCTCGGGTTGGAAGGACCCTAAAGATCATCTTGTTCCAAACTCCTTGACATGGGAAGGGACACCTTCCACTAGACAGGTTGCTCCAAGCCCTGTCCAATCTGGGTCTTGAACACTTCCAGGGATGTCCTTCCTCTCACCCCTTTTTCTTGCAGTCAGTGGGGCCAAATTACATTTTTAAATCAGAACAAGCTCCTCCAGACACCACTGTTACACCAACATCAGTAACAACCTCAAATTCTCATCTCAGGAAGCATTGCCAAGTGGGTGGAAGCAGAAAGGTGCCCTGTTTAATGGCTTTTCCCCTACCCCACATGGGTGTAGGAAGCTTCTCCTTCCCTCTCTGACCTCATGGTAATGCCAGAAAATAAAAAGAATCTTTTATTTTTCCTGCCAAATCAATTCCCAGGGACTGTCACAAGGCCAGCCCCGTTATCCATAGCAGTGATGGGAGCCTTTCATTCCCACTGCTTCAGCCCAGCTCTAAGTAAGACCTGCCACAAAGGAAGACAGTTTAACACCCTTTAATATGTAAACAAGTTTTCAGGAACCTGGAGCAAACAGAGGAAGAAAAACAGGTTTTATTTACAGATTTCCTGACGCTATGAAGGCACATTTTCGTTTCATTCCCATGCAAACAGCTCTCCGCTGGGAAGTTCCGCCTTCATCTCCTCATTCACTTCTGTCGGTCCTCTCAAAGGAGGCAAGGAAGTATCTCAATCCTTACGCTTTTTTCCAATCACAAAGCAGCCCAAAATAAACACGAGAAGGCTCTGAACCAGTAAATATTCTTAAGTACTTGACACCCAGTTCCCTCCGAGAACTGCACAGATTGCACATTCACAGAATGCCGGGATTCTTCGCACATTTTCCAGGCCATGTTTCCCAGAATTTACACGTTCTTCCAAAATATTGTGCAACATATTACACCACCAGAATACGCAACTGCTTGGCTGGACACACAAAACTGGTTCGTTTTCTCTTTTTAATCTCTTTCAGGTGATCTTTCCATATATGATTTTTTCGGCCAAAACAACAACACAATAAAAGCATTCCCTAAATCCCCTGAAGAGTTTGAACCATCACCCATTTTGCACTGAGCACCAACTCTAAGGAATTTTTTCTAGGAGACTATTGGAAGCGAGTCCAATAAGTTGAAAGTCAATTGAATTCTGTCAAATTCAACTATCAGAGATCTCCAGCCTCACTGGGGAGAGAGAAAAATCATATATGTATATATACATAGATATACACACACACAGAGCTGTATCTCCCTGCCCTAGTTGCTCCTGTGCCCAATGAGCTCCATCCCTAATCCCAAGGACCCCAGGTAAGGTGGCCGGCGCTGCCAGCCACGAGGCACCGGCAGCATTAGTGCAGTTATGACCACAGAGCTATTTTGGTTTTATGCACAGACTTTACTACCACCTTATAAAAGAAGGATTTCCAGAAGGCAAATGGACCGACGTCTCAAAATAGAGTGTTTACATTAACGCTTGGCAAGCAGAGCCTGCAAACAGAGATGAATAGAGATAAGCTATAAAAAACACCGTGGACGTTTACTTGCTGGAATAGGAGCTTGTAATCCAATTTCAGCTCCTTCTGCCAAGTGTTACACACAGCATCTTTGTGTGTGACGATCTCAGCCCGCGTCCCCCACCGCCCCTCAGCGAGGATCAGCCAACGAGGAGAACCGGCAATTCCGGCGGAACGCTCCATTAAAGAGCCGTTTGGATGGGAAGTTACGAGCTGGGTATATCCAAACTCACTGTCCTTCCATTTGTGCAAACATTAAAAGATCGGGAAAGGACAATAAATGCTGCCTGAGAGGCACGAGGGATGCCGGAATGAGGGCGGAAAAACAAACCTTTCTGCACCTTTCTGCTGTTAATGGAGAATAAACAGGCTTTGCCTGCATTTGGAGGCTCACGAGAGCCCTGCGGATGGAATTACTGCTTGGTAATTAAACGTGTCTGTTTGTTCCACACACAAGACACAAAGTCGCATCAAACAAGCCAATCTCAGCCAGCTCTTCCCAGATGAACCGGAGCAGGATCATTTTGGACCAGTGGACACAACCCCACAGCCCACTGCCACGAGACCAGAGCAGGGGGAATTCAGCTCCAAGTGCTGACTCCACCCTCCAGAATTTCATACTTCTGAAAACTCTTTTAACAGCCCTGATTGCACTGGGTTTTGGTGGTTTTAATGCATGAAGTTTTGTTTTCAAAGCTTCTAATTCACCTGATATCCAGGAAGAATTCTTCTTGCACTGGATTTTCGTTTGACACAACACAGCAAAGATCCCTAATTCAGTTAATCGCTCATCACATAAACAAAGAAACCTCTTGAGAGCCAGAGAGCAACACGCACATGTATTTGCAATGCATAAGAGGATATTTTTTTTTAATGGTAACAATAATCTATTCAGTGTGAAGAGTCTGGGAGGCCAATTAAATACTTTGGGTTCCATAATTATAATTGCAGTAATGAATAAGAAGGAGCATTACAGCTTGCACAATGCAGTTCCTCCTCAAGTCAATGATTCAGTTCTTGTCTGCTTTCAACTAACCTTTTTTGTCTCTTTGTATTAGATCTTGCAGATTACTTTGAGTAGAATAAAAATATCCCCAAATATCCCAGGTAATGTAATACATTTGGCATCCCTTGATCATGCCTACACACAGCCTACAGAAGGGATTATGCATTAAATGGATAACATTCATTTTGATTAATTTTAGACATTAGCGAAAATTCAGCGAGGCTCCAGCCACCATCTGAATGCCCCTGGCAAGCCCATGATGACAGGGGAAAGCTGAAACTTGATTGCCTGGGGGTTTTTGAGGTTTTCTCCCCCTTTGGAAGAGCTTTTCCTGATCATCCTTTGCCTGGAAAGCGGCTTTGGTGAAGGACTCTGCTCCCTCATTTTCTTCCCGCAGCAGCTTTTATCCGCCATGTGTCTGCAGAGATCAGCCTCGGGAAATTGAGGACTCGCTCCCAGAGAAGTTAATCCCAAACTGCTCCATTTCTACTCAGACAAGTAAGAAGTATCTTTTGGTTGGTTGGTTGGGTTGGATGGTTTGGGTATTTTGCCAAATATTCTTAGGGCTCCCTCAGTCTTGATGCCCACTGTACTTGGCTGCATTTTGAGAATCAATCACCTTACAGCAATCCCTTAACTTCTGAGCATTTCCAAATACACAAGAGCTGAGATAGGTTTTTTTTCCCACAGAATTATCACCTTTGGTAAAACCTTCCCCATGACCTCTCATGCAAAACAAAGCCTGAAGGACAAAGAGTTAACGCTGGGCTGCAGCTGCACAGGCAGCAACCGTCCCCTTTGTCTCCAGGGAATGAAAACAAGAGATCTGAGCAAATCTAGCTTTATGAATTCAAAACTTCAGACACTGCCTGCAAGAGAGCAAAGCAACATCCTTCATAGATGCACAGAGAAGGGAAAAGTTAATTTTATTGATGGAAGACCCAAAAAAAGGCAGATCCTAATCTGAGGGAGTGAAAAATCTCCTGCTCTGTACAACAAATGGGACCTGGAGCACCAGGCACTGCAGGGATTTATTACCTGAGGAGACAATAAGACCCACCTCCTCTTTGGGGTTAAAGCAAGGTGCTTTTGGACTGCCACTGCTAATCAGGAGCCACTCTGAGGATCTGATCACGGAGGAACACCCCGCACATCGCAGCATACACTGCTCGTGTAACACCATGAGAATCAGGCCTTTGGAAAACCTTTCGAACCCAGTGCCTGCCTCCAGAAACTCACCTGGGCACCCTGACCACCTGAGCACACCTTCAGTCACCCTCAGCCACCCTTGGTTTGCTTCTCTTCGGTATCTTCCAGAGAAAGTCTGATTCAAAAAGTCAACCCTCGGCTGGTTGAGGACAGCTCAGAAGCCAAAACGAGCTCTTCAAGATCACTAATTACTCACTTACTGCCTCCTAACAGGGCAACTCACAGAACCTGTCATCGGGACTGTAATGAGACTCACCAAGAGCCCCACGTCTGCCTGTAATTAATACAGGCCTGTAAAAGCCAGCGCTGCGCAGTTGGGTCCGAGCGCGCACGGCCACGAGTTGACATCTCCTGTTGACTGAATTAGAGCATCTTCTAATGAGGCTCGCTTCAAAATCATTTTACATCCATTTGCTCATGTCAGCATCAATGTATTCAGCATTATCTACCAATTAGTAAACCGGAAAACATTCTTTAGATAATCTAAAATCTCGCTAAAATATTCAACGTGTCATTCATTTACTACAAACTGCCCTATAAAAACAAATTACTGGAACCAGCTGTCACAAAGCAACAAGTGTCTCAGGACAAAGTGGTTTTTAAACCAAGGGCTTTCCAGGACACATGTGATGCACTGGTATTCTGTCTTCAGCTCCAGCAGAACTGGTCCTTTCCAACACTGTCCCTGTCCCCAAGGAGCAGGCGAAGCCACTACAGGCATTGATACCACCAGGAGGATGCAGATCACTCACTCTGTCTTGGAGTTCAGAAGGACATCCCTGGGATCAGGGGTGAGGGCTGGGAAAGGGTTCCCCCTTTGGAAGGATCCAGTGTTTGGAGCTTTTGCTTTCTGGTTCTTTGGACCAGTCCAGTGCCAAGGGTGCATCACCACGCAGGAGGCACGACCCAAACCGGGCACCTCCTCAGGTGTGCAGTTAGGGATGAGCTCCCCGCCATTCCAGGCTTCTTTGGGATTGACAGGCTCAGCGATGGGAAGGAGTTTCCCACTAGATCAGGCTGGCAGGGACCTCGAACAGCTCTCCCCGTGCAAGCCAAGCTGGGTGAATGGTGCCAGCGCTGCAGCTCAGGTAGGGCACGGGGCCAGCCCCACACCAGCGCCAGCCCAGCCAGGGGCCTCTCCAGAAGGATTCCCAACCTAGCAAATGCCCCGGCAGCAGCTTCCAGGCAGGATCATCCACCACCAGGGCAGTCCACAGCCTCAGCAGGGCGAGGATCACTCCCAACCACACAGTCACGCTTCTCGCTGCCAGAGCCACCCCCAAATCGTCCCCCCTCAGCAGCTCCACGTGGGGCCACATGTGTTAGGAGGAAGACTCTGTATGCCTTGGCAAACACAGGGCAAAAGCATTTTGTTTGGGGTTATTTTGGTTGTTTTTACTCAAAGAAGCAAAACCCCTCGGTTTTCCCTAAGTTTTGCAGGCGCAGGAAGGGTGGTTTGGAGGGTGGCTGGTTGGTTTTTTTTTAATCTCTTGAGCGTGGCAGAGCAGTAAATCTTGCATTATGCTCTGAAGAGCGTCAGCTTTGGGCTTCATTTTGGTCTCAGATTAGACTCCTGAAGCAATGAATCTTCCATCACAGAGGCCATTACCAACCCAGTTTTCCTTCATTCTGGACTGCTTTATCCCTGATTGTGTTATCAAACTCACCTCCAACCCCCTCAGCTGAGAGGGGCTCAGCAGATCTACAGGCTTTCCCCTGCACCAGGGGAGGTTTACATTGGATATTGGCAAAATCCCTTTCCTTAAAGGGTTGTCCAGCCCTGGCACAGGCTGCCTAGAGGTGGGGTCACCACCCCTGGAGGGATTTAAAAGCTGTGTGGATGTGGCACTTGGGGACATGATTTAGTGGTGGCCTTGCAGTGCTGGGTTAATGGTTGGACTCGATGATCTTACAGGGCTTTTCCAACCTAAATGATTCTCTGATTCTAAATTACCATATGCAAATTGTGATCATTAAAAGGCATTTATAAAAATCAAGTAAAACAGTCCATGAATATTGAAAAACGTTTAAGTGTTAAGTTAAACGACAATTTTCAAAACACACGAAGGAAATCTGACCGTAACCAACCAGTCCCACGAAATACCATATCTATCATCAACTTTTTAATTACCAATTGATCAACATGTAGACAGTGTAATAGCTTACAGCTTTTAATTACTGAACTATCAAAATTCCAACCAAAAAAGGAACCTCCAGAGATGAAACTGTAATGCTTGATTATTCACTGCTACATAATGAATGATTTGTTTTTAAACAAGATGTCAAGTTCCTCATGTAATCCATCTGGATGCGTGACTCCGCAAAGCTCACACTGCCCATACTAAGTACTCGGGGCTCCTCTTCTCCCTTCCCTCCTGACCCCACGAGTGAAGGGTTTTTGGAGATCTTCCCCCCTTAAGGCAAAACAGTCCTGAATCAAGGGGCTGACAGGCAAACAAAGTGCCAAACCTCGCTGCGAATCCAGACACGAATCCAGACACGCCGCTCCAGCTCCCTCCAAAGGGACAGGTTTTGCCCGGGAGGGAACAGAGGCTCCTTCCAACTTGCCTGTTCTCCCAAGGAAGCAGCTCTAAACCGAGACATACATCCACGGAGGGCGAGCACAGAAGTGCTGCCTCCCGCGTCACACCAACAGCGCTGTGACAGGCACCGGTGCCGGAGGATCTGGGATGCAGCTCCCAGGTTCTCTTCCCACAGCCTAAGCCGAGCGAGCGCTGCAAGGATTTAAGTGTTGGCATTACACAGAGAAGTACAGCGGGGTGGGGAGAGGCTTTTTATCTCTGCCCTAAATTCAGCATTGAGCTGAACATCACATCCACAAATCCCCTCCACACACAACACAACTGGCCTGTCCTCCTATGCTTTATCCTAATAACCATTCCCACCTCAGAACTCCCAATCACCCCCACAAATCTCTGCTTCTGTGGGCAAATGCACAAGATACACAGGTTTTCAGGACCATGATCAAGATTGCAGAGCCCTCCACAATCTGCAGCCCCCGGAGAGGATTCTGCCAAATCCAGGCTTTTTGTGCTCAGAGAGACGTTTCCCAGAAATACTCATTTGCACATTCAGGTTTCTGAGTAGGGATGTAAAACATTCTGGAAATCAAGACTGTTAAACAAGGGTGGTTCAAGCAGAGACTATCAGTCAATTAAAAATAAAACTACCAGCAAATAACACATTTGTTCCTTCAACCCAGTGGCAGCGATGCACATCCCTCAGCCTGAGCCCCTGGTGTATAACCCTACAGATGTTCCCTATGCATATCAGCCCCGAATAGTTGTTCCACAGAACAGCATCTGTTCCCACAAAAACAGCGAACAAGAGCCTTTTATTTTCCCTTCATCACAGCCTCGGAACCCCAGTTGTTGCCAACCAAACCCGACAATACTTCCCCCATAAATTCACCCACTCCAGCCACATCTGGGCTTTGATTTCCACACGGAAACCACAAGCTCCTTCCCCGCACTTCCCTTGGGAAGCTGCTTGCACGCCGAGCTTGTACAGATTTCCACATAAGAAATTCAGTAATCAGTCCAGGAGCTGTAAGCACTTATGACAACAATATCTATCAACACTTAACCATATTTACAACTAAATCATGTAAATACCAGGCAGCTCTCCTCTGCATGCTGATAATCTGGACAAATGAAGGCTGAAAAAAGCCACTCCAAGAAGAGACCAGACAAATAAAACCACGTCGGGTGGGAAACAAGCACCGATGGCACTCCAAGATCGCTGACAACACCACGGAGCTGATGGCAGAGCCCCCAGGGCCACCCTGCCTGGTACAGCCGCGAGCCCTCAGCCATCCACAACACCTTCTTGTGCTTGGCTTTGTACATTTTCTGTGTATACGTGCACACTTTGTGTCCATCTCATAAACATTTCACCTATAGGATCTGTATATTTCTCAGAAGAACAGGGACAAGCTGCTTCAACACCTACCCAGAGCTCTTCCCTCTCCATCTGCCTTTGAAATCCTTGTAAGTCCTAGGAACCAATTTAAAATTAAAAGATCCCAATTTCAGAGGCTTTTCTGTCCCCCCTCCCTCACCCCCTCCAAGATGGACCATTTTATTACACCCATTAAACTGACAAAAATGACTCTTCAGCTGGTTCACTGAAATGCCGCTTCTACAGCAGCTTAGGCAAACACTTTCCCAGACCTTTATAAAGGAAAAGTGATTCCGTATGTAATTGGATTTTTTGGCACAACAAAAATACCAAGTTATTAAAACCCTCACATGGCTTTGGATTGTGTCTTTAATGGATACCGGCGTCCTCAACTGCTACAAAGACATTTCACGTAAAGCAACAAGGAGCTGCATTTCCAAAGGTTTCCCAGAGGATTCAGGGACAAGTTTTCAGCAAGGTTCGCTCTTTGGGCAGTGAAATCCAGGAGGAGGAGGAGGGAATGATCCCACCACTTTCCTCCAATATCCTCCTTGTCCATGCACACTCACCAACATCCACATCAATTCCAGCACAAAATCCCCTCATCCCTCAGGACACACACTGGATCAGCCACTCCACTGGGCTCTCCCTGGGAAGAAGCAAATGACCAGGCTAAAACCAGCTTATTAATCCTCATTTATTTCCTGCAGGATCATTTCAGCCACTCCCTACCTTCAGACAGGATTTTTACACCCCCCACAGACCCCCATCACCCCCAGAGAACTATTTTCGTTCCCTTATCGTGCCTTGTCCAAAGAAGTCAGATTTTGAGGGGTGCAGTGCACGAGGGGAGGGAGAGGAAGAAACAGTGACTTGTGAATACAACAGGTTGTCCACAAGGTATTTATTCTTGTAGGAATTGAAAAAGAGTCATACTGTAGGAAACACTAAAATCCCATTTAATGGGACTCTTGCTTCCCCCTTCCAAAACGGGAATGAGATCAATAGACCCACCCAACCTCAACACAAACCAAGAGTATCCCAAACCAGACAGCTGGATCCGACCTTCCTGAGCTGCATTCCACACACATCATGTTGTGTTAACACGAAAATTTTGGATCCAATTTGCTAATGAGACCCCGGAGGAGCGAGTCATCCCTTAACTGTGCATCCAAAATTCTCCCAGAGTGCCACAGCACTAGGTTTGCTATAAACCCTCTGTTTACAAGGCTCCGTGGACTCCTACAGAGCAGTAAGTGATTCGCCTCCAAGTATTCCTTTTATTCCTCATCTCAGAGTGTCTCCCCCTCTCCCTGGTGATGTCTGAAGGGAACGCTGTTAATCTCCCATCTATCCCACTTTAATCTTCACTCTTCCCAGGGAGAGACGCGACTCTGCTCCTCGTGCTGAGGAAGCAATACCTGGCAGTTATGGATTCAGGGAGTTGATTAAACCTGTACATTCTGTTAAACAGTCTATGGAACGATTAAGAGTATAAAACCTTTAAATCGAAGGAAAAGCTGTTTGTGTGGACAGAGCTCAGCAACCTCAGCGTGGGAGTCGCTTTCGGTGGTTCTGCCTCCTCGGGGATGAGTAACGTCTCCTTCAGAGCCACCCACAGACCAGGAGATGAGGAAAACTGGTCCTTAACTGTGACAGGGCAAGAACAGACATTGTTTGTCGTGACCCTGCAGACACAGACTCTGAATGATGCAAGTCTTCATTCCAAGCACTCAGTAAAATCACAGTAAACAAAGGGCAGAAAAGTGCCAAAGGAGAATCACACTGGCATTTTATGCACCGAGAGAAATCTTCCCTGCATCCACACTCCAACAGTGACTGTGGACAAGAAGCAGAAGCAGGTTACACAGGTCCTGCCTCATCCCAGCACAAGTCACTGCAAGCATCTCCACGGGACAGGGGTGTCACAGTGCCTGACAACCTGCTCTGTGTTCCAGACAGGGATCTGCGCTGCCTCTCGCCCTCCAGGACAGGAATCCTCCCGGCAAACCCTGGGGAACCGCACGCTGCTTCTCCAGACTCTGAACAGCACGGCAACAAACGAGGATGGCAAAGGAATCAATCTGCCTGGAGACCTGGAGCTGCTGTCAAGCCACACCAAGACAACTCTTCCCATGGCAAGCAGGGGTTTCACTTTGTTCCTGCTGCACCCACCCTGGAAAAGCTGGCTGGCTCTGAGGAGTCCTAACAAACCCAAACAAGTCCCCCAGCAGCTCCGCTTGACAAAGCTGACGGCTGATGATGACAAGCATTCAGGGCTTTGATGGTTGTCAACCAGCGTCCCCCAACGCCAGGGAGCCCAGTCAGGCTGTCACCAGGAAACGATAACGGGAGACGGCATCGCTCGGGATCTCGGCACCGAGCACGTTACCCCATCATCCCACAGCCTTCCCCGAGGAAGGCAGCGAGAGATCTTGGCATGAAGGCTTTTAAAGAGCTGCTGACACCCAAACTAGCACAGCATGCTTTCTGCTTAAAAAAGCCTGTGAGTGCATGGCAAGGCCTATCCTCAAACAGCTGAAAACAGCATCTAATTCCACACAGAGTGGGAAAAGCAGGAGGGGTAACTCTTAGGAGCTTCCCTGCCTCTACCGAGCTTCTAACATCATGTCTGCACTAGCCAACACGAATGAAGACGTTGAAGAGGCAATGGAAACACAGACAAACAGTTCCAACCGTGTTTTCAAGCAAAATAGCTGAGAGCGAGAATTCAAAACAAGCCCAGCTATAGCAATGGCTCTCTAAATGTGGGTATTTCAGGTTCTCGTTACTATGAAACCAGTTACAATTCACTGAAAAACCTCACAACCAAACTCCACGGAGCGATACCTCTCCACAGACAAAGGGCAGTTGCTGCCCAGAGTTATCCTGTGCTGCACCAGGGCAGTGAGGGGGGAACGGCTTTGGAGAAAGTCACTCTGCTTCCTTCTCCAAGGTCAAGGATGTATCGGCATCACGGAGCACATCCCAGAGCAGCATCATTGCGATAAATGCATGAAGTGAGGGCGCTCTCTCTGCAGAATTAGGGACAGATGTGCCTCTGCTCAGCTACAAAACCAGGGCCGTGGAGGCACAGGGAGCCTTTTCTTCTGTGTGTTAGCCCAGAGGCTACGCGGAAAGTTCCCTTTCCAGCCCAATTCTCACAGAGCCCGACTTTGCTGCAACCTCAGCTCCAAAGATGAACACGACCAACGTTGAAAGTGCTCTGCAAAGGGAAGCTGCCAGGCAGCCTCATTTAAAAACAGGGAAGCAGCAACAAGCAGTTCCTCATGCTTGATCCGATTACTCTGATCTCTCTTTTGACGCTGCAGACTCCGACTCGTATTTCTATTGCTGCACGGGGGGAGAAGCGGAGAGAGGGAATGTCACTTTGCTGCTTCATATTTCTTTCTTCCTGTCACGCTTTGGAGAAGGGATATATACACTGCAAGAGCTGGAAGGGAGTGGGGGTCTGGGATGCACCCACCTTGCAGATGAGGTGTCACACAGGCCAGTGGCACCCAGGACCCCACTGGTGCCCCACCCACAGTACCAGACCTGCCTTGCTGGAGCTTGCCAAGCCCCAATACGGTCTCGTGCTGTCCATGAAAAATGCATCTCTACAAACAGCATTACTGCTCTAACAAAAAGGTCTGCTTCTGTACCAAATGTTGAGGTCTCTCAGGTCCAAGAGTCATCACGTTTGGGATTAGCACCCAAGTTCATCTCTGTGAAGGGAAGGCCCCCACTGAAGAGGTCCAGTCAGAGCCACCGACTTGAGAGCCCTGCTGACAACGCGGGGAATGCAATGACAATTCCTTTCTAGAAGCAGACCTTGGAGGAGATCATAAATCAGATTTAGGTGCTCACTAACTGCTGAAAGAGGACACCACGAGATCAGAGCGGTTTATGCCAGATGTAACACGAACCCAGGGGTTTATACACCCAACTCGTCAAGTCTGAGCATAACTTTAGGAGGCAACGTGACCCCGTGGGCAGCCTTGGCTCTGACTGCTCGTTGGCATCTCCCTGATCTGCAGGTAGAGATCTCCATCCATTCCCCATGGCTGCCAGTGCTCAGCCATGGGCTCCAGAAAATGGGACACTTTCTATGGAAGGCCCAAGTCAGGAGCATAACTGTCCAGGGCAAAGTTCACAGCTGGGATTGGCAGAGAAGGAGCATTTCAAACACAACTATTTTCCATTGTCAAATGCACACCTGGGCTTTAAAAAAATATTGGCAGTCGTCTCCTGTAAAGAGACTATTCCCCCTCCAATGCTGGCTCCTGACTGGAACTGCCCCTAAGAGGGGAGGGGGGACCTGGGCTGTGTCACTTCGGCAGGACCCACAAACACAGGCAGGACCAAGGCAAACCCACCACAGACCTGCCAGAAGGCAGCACCTGCGTGTGAGGCTGTCAGCAAACCGACAACACCAAGGAGCCGCCAGCACTTCCAGGGACAAAAAAGTACCTAAAAAAGCAAAACTAAAGACATTTTCCAGTTAAGCTACAGCCCACAAAAGTTTTATATCTCTGAGCAAAGAGATGTGCCTAAGTATCTCTTTGATCCTTCAGACTGGAACTTAATGGGGTATCAAATATTCTACTGATTCACCTTGAGAATTTGGTAAAGGTCAGAGTGTTTGTAATGCTCAAGTTTTTAAACCACAGAAGAACACAGTAAATTAAAACCACACCACAGGGTAAAAATAGCCAGCCCAACCCTACAGAGGGACATTGCTGGTCTAAAATAACCAGGAGTGGAGGGCAGCAAATGTCCCTGGTACAACCCAGCCAAGTGTTTGAAACGCAAGCAGCCACCAGCCACATGGTGCGGGTGAGCGCGTGGTGTGGGCTCAGCAACAGCTCCGGGAACCTCCGAAAACCAAATCTCCTTGGGGATTTGTATTCCTTGCTGTAATTTGGAATGGGTGAAAAAGACTGACACAAAACTCAGGTTTTCAGAGCCCCATCCAGCAGCCTACAGTGGTTCGTGGGGCTCCCCAACACCCAACTTAACACCCCGCAAAGATGTGAGAGCCTGATGTGCAACACGGCAGGAAAACCTAGACAATCAACAGGTAACGAGGACACCAGGAAGAAAAACTGCTTCCATGGCAAAAAAGGCTGACAGAAAGCAGGCGGGTGGTGGTCACACATGGGCAGGGCCATCAGAGGAGTGGCCTGCAGCCACAGTATCACAGCTGGGGCTCATCCTGCCCTTGCAAATTAAAAACTGGAATAACTAAATCCAGCTCGTGGCTGAACCACAAACGCCGGCTCGTCTCGGCAGGGCCAGGCACCACGCACGCCCCAGCCGACAGCTCACTGTGTTCCAATTACCGGAGCTGAGAGTGAAGCCTCGTGGTACTTCCCTTCCAACTTGCCTGCCACACATCCAAACCCACCCTTTTCCCCAGCACGCTGCCCTGAAGCGCCTGAGCCCACGCTGGGCGACCTTCAAAGCGTTTGTGGTGGAGCTCCCCAGGAACCACAGCAGCAGCTGCTCTCTGCAGCGTGCAATTACATCCCAGGAAAGAGACTGATTTATGGAACTTAAACAAGTACATACCACTCCTAATTACAACATTCCACCTAGGGTCTCTCCTTCATGGCAGGTTTCCACAGTGTCCCTTTATTTAGCGCCGGTGGGCTTGCACCACACAACATTCCCCAGAGGAAAAAGCACAACTTATTTTTTTTAGCACGTAGCATCCAATTTCTCAGTAGACACCAGCTGCGTGTCCAGCTTTGCTTGTGCTCTCAAACCACTGTGTTAAGTATTCACTTCCTGGCCCAGCTCCAGGGAAGGCTGCAGCCTCACGCTCCGCTCCTGGAGCCTGCTCGGATCTGGAGCCACAGACAGGAGCCGAAATGTTTGGATACAGGAGGGAGCCCCTGCTTTCCTGACAGAAGTACCACCAGGTGCTACCAAACCCCAGAAGAGGAACAGGTTGTCAAAACCCCTATATAAAGTCTGACAATAATCCCTACAAAAACAGCCATTAAAGAGAAACATCCAGAAAACTCTGCCTACACACAGGAAGGCGGGTTTGCTTTTTATGAGCAAACATGTTCTGAGGAGTGCTTGGATGGTCCATTCAAATAGAGAGTGTATCCAGGCTGGAACACAGGTTTTACTCCGGGTGGCCTCAGGCAGACGCAGGGTTAACGAGCTGACCCATTTTCTGCCCAGCAATAGGGCAGAGAGCTCACCGACGGCACAGACACGGCCCCACCGGTCCTGGCAGGGCCGGGGGAAGGCTCGCCAAGCACCCGGCTGACAGAGCCAGAGCTGTTTGATTACAAAGCCGCCTTTATTTACACACCAGGAAAGACAGCGCAAGGCAAACAAAGGCGACGGCAGCGCAGCATCAGCAGAACGGCCGCTGATACGGCCGGGGGTCCCCGGGGGAGCGCGGCTCTTCTCCGGCCTCCCGTCACCACAGCCACCTCTGTGCACCAACAGCAGCCACCCGTGCCAAGGGGATCCCGGCAGTGCCATCCCGGCGGCGTCCATCCCAACAGCGTCCATCCTGGTGATGTCCATCCTGCCGAAGGTGCCGACAGCCACCCCCTCCTCAGCAGAGCATGTACGGAGCAGAGCGATCTCCTCGCCTTCCCATCCTCAGGAGCCTCCTTGGCAGTGGTTTCAAACCAGATTGTCGTGCTTATAAACCTGGGCTCAACTGCCTACACGCAAGACAAATGAGCCCAAGCTGCAACCCAGATGGATCACTTTATTCCCCAGCCCCTTCCCCGCCGGTGTTTGCGTCGCATGCAGAACGCAGCGCGTGTTGCTGAAGGCCAGGGACGAGCAGATTCGCCTCGCTTGCATACAAAGGCTCCTTGGAAACTCACTCTGTGTTTACAAAGAGCCTGGCTTAGCGCAGCCGCGCTGGGAGCGCTCGCTGCCTTCCTGGGGGGCTTCTCCGGGGCCGGTTTGGTGTCGGCAGACGCGGAGGCTGCAGCCGCAACCACCCCTGGCCAGCCCCTGCAGCTCTGTGCCATGGCCAGGTCGCGGGTCCACACCAACGCCGTCTCCAAACACCTCCCATGGCTTCTGCTGGAAAGTTGTTCTCCCTGAAGTGCCGTGTGCCAGCGCTCCCCACTGCAGACAGACTCCGAGTTCCAGCGCAGCGCTGCCCATCCGCCTCGGAGTGAGCCGAGACCACTCCTCAGCCCTCGCCCAGCTGCACAGGGAGCTCAATTAACTGCAAAGCATCGAGAGCAGCTAGAGAGGAACCACAGAAACACACGGATCCATCCGAACGCACAGGCTCATCCCAGGGTACCGGCTCAGCTCAAACCAAGTCTCACTGCTGCCTATTGCTGTTCCAATCGCCTCCGTGAAAGGAGGCAGCAGAACCCTCAGCCTCGCTCCGCATCACGGGGTGCCACCACGGCGGTGACACGGCGCTGGCACTGCTGTGCCTTGGGTGGCAACCGTGCGGGAGATACGACAGCACTCAGTGCTGATGCTGCTGCCACACACTAATTCTCTCTTCGCAGAACACTGAAGCTAACACTGATAGCTTGGAAAAGGGGGGAATAGGGGGGAAAAATGGAAAAAAAGGGTTTTCAACTGTAAGGAAATTTTGCCTAAATGCAGACAGTTTGGGATTTTATCCCGCGGTTCACAACACAGCACCGCAACCACAAAATATCTGGTTTTCCACTAAAGCACCACAACCTCAGCTCACGCTGCGCGGTGCTTCTCACCCCGGTGCACGGGTCAGGCACAGCCACTGCGAGCCAGCATCCAGCCCTGCTTTTGTTTCCCTTCAGCAGCTCTGCGATCCCAAATCACAGTTCCACGAGCTGGCTGGGCAGCGGTGAACAGGGTGAGCCTAGCCGGGGAATCACTCCGGCCTCCAGATAAAAAACTGCTCTTAGAGAATTTGATGTGAGCAAGACAGCAAAACAAAGGATGAACGTGGCCGTCCTAGAGCAGGGCTCTTATTTCAAATCTGGGCGTCTCTCAGTACCAGGGTCCCCAGGTCACACCGGCAGGAGGCTCACCAGGCAGCGAAAAACACCAAACACAAACAGCACCTTCAGACAAAACATCTGAGAAGCTACAACACACCGACCGCAGGAACACCCGGGGGAGCCGGACCGGAGCGTTTCCCCGGCTCACAGCGCAAAGAGCCGGCGCGGTGGCTCCCTTCCATCGCTCTGGCTCCCCGGAATGGGCTCCGGGCTGCGGAGCGCCGGGATCGGGGCACAGTCGCCCTTCGGGGCTGCCCAGCGCGACCGAGCGCAGTTGTGAAGCGCAGCCCTTGTCGGAGCCGGCGGGAGGGCACCAGCCCCGGCCCCGTTCGCAGGGAGAACGAGCTGAAAACGACCCCGGCGCTCTAGCCCCGCACCATCCCACCAAAAAGGCCGCCCGGGAAAGGCATGGACATATACACAGGCTGTGAATAAAGCTCTTTGTTCGCCGGGCTGGCGGCCCCTTCGTCCCCCCTTTCCTACGAGCGGGATTCAACAGATCGCTCAATGGCCTCTTGTTCTTCCCAAACATCCCGGACACGGCACCCTCTCCTACGGCCATGTCGCCCCGTGCCGCCCCACGGACACACTGGAAACGTGAACGGCGTTAACGGGGGATGTTTGAACCGAGGCCATCGGACACGAGCGCAGGTCGCTGCTGCGGCTCCCGGGCTCGGTGGGGAGCGATGCCAGGCTGGGTGGGGGGCTCGCCCATCGCACCGGGGACACTGCACCCGAGGGTGCCGCGGAGGGAACCCAACCGACCCCACTCGGGGGGGCCTCGTTAGCCTCATTTAATTAGCGCCCGCTCCAGCCGCAGCGCCCGAGACGGGCGATCGCCCCCGAACGCGCCCAGCGGGGCGGGGGGCGAGGCTGCGGCAGGGCCCCCGCGGGCACCGGGGGGGAGAGGAGAGGAGAGGAGAGGAGAGGAGAGGAGAGGAGAGGAGAGGAGAGGAGAGGAGAGGAGAGGAGAGGAGAGGAGAGGAGAGGAGAGGAGAGGAGAGGAGAGGAGAGGAGAGGAGAGGAGAGGAGAGGAAGAGGGGGAGAGAGAGAGGAAGAAGGAGAGCGAAGCGTCGCGCAAGTTCCACTCAGATTCCAACAGGTTCCCCGCTCCCGCGGGGGTGCAGCATCCCCGCGCCGCCGCAAACACCGGGGGGGCGGAGGGGGGGGGGGATAAAGGGGGCGCGCAAAGCAATTAGTTTTTAATTGCGGGGCCGCTGATGACCCCCCGGGCAGCGGGAGAAGCCGCTTCCATGGAAACCGGCAGCGGCTGCCCGCGCCGCGCCGCCACGCGCGGGTGAGCCCGCCCGCCGCTCCCGCCGCCGGGGGCGCCTCCCCGGGACCACCGCGCGCTCCGGGCACGGCCCGGGGCGATGGAGGGCGGGCGGGCGCGCCCCGGACCCGCCGCGACCGGGGCTGCCCGAGCGCCGCCGCGATCCCCGAGGGCGAACCCGCCTCCCCGCGCCGCCCGCCCCGGTACCGCCCGTCCGCGGGGGGCCGCGTCCTTCCTACCTCTGGGGATGATGGCGGCGGCGGAGAGGAGCAGCAGGAGCAGCGGGAGGAGCCCCGGGGCGCCGCCGCCGCTGCCCGCGGGGCCGCTGGGCTGGGCGCGACCCGCCATCGCCGGCACCTGCCTCGCTCTGCCGCCGCCGCGCGCCGCCCGCGGGAGATGGCGCGTCACGGGGAGGGGACCCGGGGACACGCCCCGCGCTCCGCCCCGCGCCGGGCCGGGGGACGCGGGCGGGGACCCGAGCGCGGCGGGCCCGACCCCCGGGCGGGCGGGAGCGCCATAGCGGGGCCGCGCCCCCGCACCGCCGCTGAGCCGCGCACCGCCGCGCCCGACCCGCGGCTTTCGCCCCGTTCCCAGCGTTCCCCCTTTCCAGGGTCGTGCCCCCCCCTGCCCCCCAAAGCACCCTCCTCCCGGGGTACCACCCCAGCATCCTTCCTCCCGCGGTGCACCCCCGCCAGCGTTCTCCATCCCGGGAATATCCCCCTCAGCATCCCCCCGTCCAGCAGAGTGTAGTTCCCCCCAGTGTCTTTGCCCCCGCGCTGTCCCCGTTCATCCTCCCCGCGGGATCGTGTCCCCCGCCCCAGCCCGGGCGGGCCCCGCGCCGCTGGAGGCGGTGTTGAGCCTTCGCGGCTCCGGGGGAGCGGAGAGGCCGGAGCCCACGAGCCCCCGGCGGCGGTCTGGGCTCCGCAACCGCAGCCCGGCAACAAATCCACCTTTTCTGCGGATTTTTCGCCCACGCAACGAATTTAAATGGCGCAAATTAACAAGTAAAGCCCCAGAATTGCCCACTCCCCCGAGTGCTCAGCTGTAGCGTAACACACTGCGAACGGAGCGGCCGGGGTCACCGGAGGATTCATCTCGCCCGGGAAGGGTCCAAGCTTTCCTCCTACAGCACCAGGAATAGAACCGTAGAATTGCTGACAATGGGTCCGTGCAAGCGTTAATGGAGCAAACGCAGAGGATGTCAAATATTCCCAACCTTATTAATTAGGTTATTCCAAGTTAACCTGAGGCAGGTGAGTTGTCAGTTCAACTTTATCATCCCAGATTCTGCCAAACTTGAGGTTAAAACCGCCCGAGGCAAGCACTGAGTCACACTGTGGGGCTAGAGAGAGCTTTCACCCTTTGGAATGTGAAACCAAGCTGGTTTCACACCGAGAAAACACAAAATGCTGCTGCCTGGGACTTGGTTTGGGGTGTCACCCCTCCCTGAATCCCCACCTCACCATGCCACTCTCTGTCTCCCATGATGACAAGCCTTTCTGCTCCACAGCCATGCCAAACATCTGTTTCCTGCTCAACAGGCAGAGTTTTGGGCCACCATAACCATCACAATTCCATAACCAAGCCAGCTTCATCCCAGTTTGTGAGAAAGCACTTTTCTTATCCTGGGACCCCAAATTCCCTCCTCTCCAGGAGGACCCCAGCTCCGCTAAACACAGCAGAGAAGCTCCATTGGCCACTGTGCCATCCCACATCCAAGTATCCTGTGTCTGCCCCTAATTACACAGTGTAGCCCCCCTGCATGATATCACACATTACAACCTGCTGTGGCTCAGACATCAATTGAGAGACAACCTGTATTAACTAAACAGGTTTATAATAATTCAAGTATTCTGAGGGTGAGGACAATAAGTAGTAAGAGATACAATTTGCATAATAAATATCAATATCACAACAGCTAAAGCAAACCATGACAAATTATCTGCTGGTAAATGGCTGGGAGATTACAGAATGCAAATTGCAAATCCTGAACTCTAGGAAATGACTTCCCTAACCTCCTGCGTCTCGTTCAGCAGACGGAGAGGGACTCGGGATGGACTCAAACCGGCGATGTTCCTGCTGGAGACATCTTAGTGCCTTCCATTATGCATCAACTTTCATTTCAAGAGGAAAGCGATTTCCTCTGTCCTGGAAGCTTAGCCTCAGATTATTTGTCACAGAGTGTTTAGCAGTGATGCTGCTGCAGCGTGAGGCCCGCTGGCAGTGATTGAAAGCTGTATTAAATCAAATCACCGGCAGCCAGGGACAGCGCGGAGCCGGGAGCGGCAGCGCGGGCACAGGGGCTGGGGGACAAAAGACCACGAAGACTGACCCGACCCACGAGGGCGGTGGGTGTAATCGAGGGTGTTACAGGATGAGGACACTCCCTGAGTGCTGCTGGCCAAGTGGGGACTCACTTTGACACTCACTCTCACCAGGGATGCTGGAAAACCCCGTGCCAACTCTGGAGCAAGGCATAAGGCTGTGGCCCAGGGAAAACCCAAGGGCCAGCAATGCCTATGGATGCCACTCCAGAACTTTGCATCAGGGTGAGGACAGGAGCCAGTGACAGAGAGCTCCCAGACTCTGCTCTGAGCTGCTGGCAGTGAGGGCTGAAGTGCCACAGCCCCTGAAATCGAGCTGTTCCCAGGCCACCACCTGCAGCTGTAGAGATGCTCACACCAAAGATCAGGTTTCCTTGCCTTGACATGGGTCGAGAGTGGCAGGAATTCCTCCTGGGAGCCTCACCCGTGACACTTGGAGACCCTTCCCATGTGTCATTCTGGCTCCCCCCGCTGCGGTTTAGCACATCTCAAAGACCAGATGGTGTTTTTGCATTTTAAACCAAATAAGCCATTGTTTGTTAATTCAGCTTTTAAATCAGAGCAGAAATGAACTTAAAAATGAGAATTCCAATCTGTGGTATAATTCCAGAGACAGAGCCAAGCCCCACAGTTTCAAACACAGAGAGAAAGGCAGGAAAAGGATAAAGGCGACTTGTGCTCTACCCCCCTGTGACACAGCAAAGGACAGTGCCTTGGACATGCTTGGTGTGGCATTTGGAAGCAGGATGAAGCCTTAGATCCATGGATGAGCGCAGTTGCTGTCAACACATTGGGCCAGGGATTGGAGCAATCCTGGTGCAAACTGGCTCCAGTCCTTCCACTGCCACCATTGGGAACAGTCTTAGGGGACACAACATCACTCAAGGGGTGGCTAATTACAAATAACTGACACTAATTACATCCACTGCAGAAGAAGTTATGGTAGAAGCTGTTTCCGGATGGGATTACAAACCAATGATCAATTAGTTCCCTTTCCTTAGTTTCACAGATGGACAAAGGGAGCCGAGGTGTTGTTCCCTACATCCATGTAAGAAGGGAAAAAGAGCCCGCAGCCACCCAAGTTTTTCCCCCCTAGAAAAGGGTGATCCCGCAGAACTCGTCCAGGTACAGCAGGAGTTGCCATTCCTGCGTGGCTCTTTGAGCCTCACATTAAAGGTGTTGCAGAGACCGCGACCAAACCGCTTCCCCCACGCCTGGCAGTGTTTGCTCTCTCACCATTTTTCTGTCAAGAGAAATAAAACAGTTGTCGATCTTGGGGAAAGTGCTGGCTCTGAAATTTTCAAAGAGCTGCATGGAACTTTAGCCACACAATTCACATGAAAGAGGCGCGGGGCTAAATCCTGTGTAACTCTTTGAAAATGAAGGAGTTTTGTCAAAAGGAGTCTACAGAAGAAATAATCAAGTTATAGCATTTCGGATTTAATGCCTTGCCTGAAAGACATCTCGGTGCTTGCTGGGTGTGCAATGTCCCCTCCTCCAGCAGGCCCCCCCAGTGGGACCACAGAGCATCTCCTCATACCTGTCCCCAGCCTGGGGAGTCCGGAGACACCTCTTTAAAGATCAGGTAGAAGTGCAAAGCCTAATTTCCAGTCTGTCACGCGCTGTGACAAAGTTGTCATTGGCCACGCTCTCCCTCTATAAATTCAGGGTTTAGTTACAGCACAAATCGCTCCCAATATATTTTATTTATCTGCCTTCCACTGCAATGAGCAACGAATTTGTTCAAAGTTTCCAGAGGTAAAACAGAAGCTGAAGCTCAGAGCTGTGCCAAGGACAGCGGGAACGTGAGGTTGTCCAGCTCCATCAGGGCGGGGAGCTCTGGGGGTTGGTGCCCAGTGCCAAACACCCAGAGCAATGGTGTCACCTCTGTACCACACCTGTGCTGGGCACCTGCTGCAATCACCGGATCTTCATGCAGAATCTGCACAATTTACCCCCAATTTACACAGCCCAATACCCACTGGATATTCCCATTAGTCCCTTTCCTGCAGGTGTGGGGGGCTGTTTTTAAATTTTCATTTTTGTTTCCAGAGCTAAAAGATTCCATTTAATTATTTTTGAGCCACGAGTGTGACAATAAAACGCAAAAGTCTTTTGATTTTGGAGCAATCCTATTGAGGATCTGAGGGGCTGTCATCAGGGCAGCATCAGTCTTCATTATCTGATTCTTTTTTCAATTGGCTGAGCTTTACAGAGCACATGGCTCTTTCAACAGGATGATAAAGGGGTATTTGAAATAAACAGAGAGAGTCCCCAGCCGGCGAGTACCTCGGATTGCTGCGGACTGTGACTTAATGCTAACTCCTGTGAACTCCAGCTTTTTATCTTTTAATAAAAAAGCCATACAGATGGGATTCTTTGCTCAACTAAAACCTTTGTTAAAAAAAAAAAAAACCAAACCCTAAGGAACAACAGATACTAAAAGTATAAAAGTTCTTTCTGAGCAAAGTCTCTTGCATGTATTTATTCAAGACCTCCCAAAAAAAAGAACATTTCCGTGGCACTGATGGCTGATGTGTTGCTGTCCCAGCCCTAAAGAGGAGTGGGCTGGCTCCAGCTCTGCTCACACCAAGCTGGGGTGAGAGACGCTGCTCTGACTCACCCCGGTATGGGACAGCGGTGCTTCCCACCCTGGGACACCTGAGTTTACCCAAAAGTCTCATTTTTGCCCCAGATTCAGCCTTGCAAGTTCGCACAAGTTGCTGCTACAACTATGTCATTTAGTGCCCGATAAGGTGTAGGCACCAAACACTCACTTTCCTCTCATCTCCAACAAGCACAACCAGAAAGGTTAAAGCTCCCCAGACTGCTGAAACAAGATGAAATATTTTCAGATGGTTTTAAAGAAACCAGATTATTCCCCAGCGTCAGGGTAAAGCAGGGCCAATCCAGCCAGCCTGGCTCCCCTGCCAGCCTAACCTTTTTATTGCTGGAGAACGAGGAGTAAGCTACAATTCAGGTTATTTTTTAATTTTTTTTTAAACACGTATCTAATTGAGAAAGGAAAGGGACAAATCATTTTATGCTCTTGCATCATCCTTCCTGCAGATGAGTCTCTAATGCACCCGCACCATAAAATGCAGGAACTGTGCCCTCTGCATGTTGTTGTGACAAATTTCAAATCAAGAGGGTGCTTGAATGGGATTTATTACAATTGGAAGACAAGAAATGGTAATCTTTATGAGCCAACGACACAGAGCCTTATAATAGGAGAATGAAGTATCATTTTAAATGTAAAGCAAATTAGATTACTGGGGTCAAACCCTTCTACAGAGACATCATGTCTTCAGAGCGCCTCGCGCATTTGACATCCTCTTTTCAGGTTTCACATTAGCATTTAAGTGTTTTTTAAGTGTGTTTAATATTCTTATAGGAGAAAAGTGCCTGGAGAAGTCAAGACACTGAGATCACAGGGAAGGGAGGAAGGAAGACATCAAAATAAGTGCCAGGGAAGTCACAGCCCTGTGTGAGGAGGGCTCCAGCACCACTGACACTGGTTCAGTGCAGTCCACTCATGAACTCAGCCTGTGTCCTACAGCAGGGGTGGGGTCAGCTCCACTCACCATCCCAGCACACAGGTTTTGGTGTCAGTGTCTGCTGGGAGCAGCCAGGGACACTCTGGCACTGCCACCCCAGCCCTGTGCTCCAGACAGGCACCACAGCAAATTACTTGGGGTTTTTTGTTTGTTTGTTTTATATAAGATGCTGGGAGAAAAAAAAATCCCCCCCTTTGATCCCATCAAAGGCCTTATCTTCCTCACCACATGATGTCTCACGGCTGTTGTCTGCCCCACCTAAATTCCCAAAAACCCAGCTCCATCCCAGTGGTGCTGTTTGACCCTGGGTTTTGGAAAAATTCAAAAGGTGCAGAAGCAGCAATCACTGGTTCACCAAACCACAGTACAGGGTTTGAATCTGGTAAAACATTCTGCTCCTCATCTGCATAAAGTTAGCTTCATAAACTGACTTCTAAGCACACCAGCAAATCCAGTAAAACCATCCACTATAAATACACTGCTACCAGCAAAGGACTGCTTTTCCTTCTGGTACCTTGCTCCTGCAAGAGGCAGCAGGTCCTGAGCCAAAAAGTGAGGCTGAGATGATTACACCAATGTGAATAAACACCTGAGCACACAACGCAAAACCGGGGCTGTTCCTCTGATTTCAGAGACTTCACGTCTTAATCATCTGTCAACACCACACGTACCCGAGCGCGGTACAGAGGAAAGGTCTCCCAGAAGGGATCCAAACACCGCACATGAAAGGAAGAGCCTTACTTAGCCTAGAGGGAATTTCAAATGAGGTTCAGCATTACTGCAGCTCTCCCTGTCAGGAGCAGTTAAGGTTTTCATTGACTCCTTTTGTACCAGCCGGGCTCGCTTTGAAGAATTCGCAAACATCTTCACCTTCAGCTCCCATCTGCGCGCTCTGGCTCATTCCTGGCATGGTGATAGAGCTCCAAAGGCACGGTCAGGGCTGGGACCCCGCTGCAGCACGTGTTGGGCAGCAAACAGGAGTTTACCACTCCTGCCCCAGGAAAGCTGCTCATCTCAGCAGACAGGTAAGGTGCCAAGACAAACGCTGCCAGAGGGTCAGAGGAAGAAGTGGCTGGCCCTGGCACGCTGCTGGCCAGGGCTGACAGCCCAGGAGCATTCCTGGTGCTGCTCCAGGGCATGCACCAAGGTCACCAACCCCCTCAAACTGGAGCAGGGAGACTCTGTTGAGACTCAGTGGTTACGTCTCCTCTCCTTTCCACCTGCCCTTCTAACCGGGGAGCATCCTTCTTGTTCATCACCAGAGCCAGGCTGTGGGCTTCAGCACAGACTGGGGAGAGAGACAGCGGCTGCTACAGACACACGACAAGCAGGGAAAATCTCTGTGTGCACCTTCCCTGAGGTGAAGTGCAAAGATCTCACAGGGGTGCTCACAAAACCACCCCAAACTTACCTTCTTAAGCAAAAGACTTCGCCTGACTGGGGATTTGGAAGGGCAGACAGGGGCAGGCTGATCTCCAAATGGACTTTGGGAGACAAAAAGAGTGCTGTGCTTTCCAATGGGATTACTGGGCTTGCCGGCCACCAGCCAGGATGCTGCAAACAGCAGCATTTGCAGGTTGCCATTGCAAAGCTCCTGCCGTTCCCTGAGCTGGACGGATGAGACCCAGAAGTCCCTGAGCACAGCCACCCTCTGCTCAGCATCCTCCATGTCCTTCTGCCCTGCTCAGCTCCCGGCAGCACACGCAGGCTCCGTGCATGGAGCCATTGTACATAAATACACCACACATTCAGACGCACACGGGGTTTTAAACACGCATCTTAGCCTGGTAATTGCGGGGCTTTTGTAAGCTTGTCTCAACTTGCCGACAGCTACAGAGGAAAACATAATTCGTTAACTCTACGCGAGTATTAAAGAACAAAGCTGGAACTCCCATACAATTATATTTTATCTCAGAGCAAGGTGAAATCATTAGATATTAGTGAAGTGCAGTGGCACAAAAATGATCTGTTAGCGGGGGTTCATTACATTGTATTTCCAGAGCCAGGAAGATCAATGTGTTCATGCATCATGAATTAGTCTCATGCCTTCGTCTTCGCTGCTCTCCGGAAACCCAACATGATCTATCGCCAGCCATACATCATTGTTTCAGCATCGCACAGCAATGACAAAGCTCCAGTTTCCACTTGTCACACTGACCAGCTGCATTTTTCTGCACAAGAGACAAAAAATGTCGAGGAGGAGGAAGAGGGTCATTTCTGGGCCAGGCTTCGCAGTAAATTTCAGCCCTTCGAACCTCTCCTGTTTCTGTAGATCCATCACTTTTATAATCTGTGCCTAAACTTGCTTTCCTTGCTTATATCCAAAGCCTGGAAGAGCTGAGGGAAATTGAAGGAATAAATCCATTAAGGGATTCTGCTGAGCGCTTTCCCGCTGGTGCAAAGCTCTGCCTCCTTGGGTGCCTCCTCTGGACTTGTGTATGGAGCAGGAGGGCTCCCATCCCTCAAATCCATTTGTCCTCTCCCCCTCTGAGTCAATAGGAAAATATCACTTTTCTGAACACCTGTCAGTGTGAACTCTCTGGAAGAGCCTCCTCTGCTCTTTCATTGTTCTCCCCTCAGACACCCAGGCCAGGAGATTCTGCCTCCACCTTTCCTTACCACGAGCCAGGACTAAATCCTCTTTTTCCCTGCTGTCTAATCCAGTCAGAAATTTGAGTGTTCCTTTTTTCCTCTTGACCACAGAAACATCCACAGCTGCACACTGCAATTAATGATGCAGAGACAGGCAGGGCATGGCAGTTGCTTGGCTTCTCCCACCTCCAGCACTCACCCCCTTCCCAGGCCGGAGCAGCCCACGGACAGCCCATGACTCTGATGTCCCTTCACCACCCCAGAGCATCTCTGAGATGTCACTGTCCCTATTTCACAGGGCACTGAGCTGGGGACTGATGTGTTCAGCCCCACAGAAACTAAGACAACACCTGGGTCTCCACCACTGCCACCTTCCTGCTCCAGGCAGAGCAGGGGGGCTGTGCCCTGCTGGAGAGGTGGGTGGGTGGGCAGGAGCTGCCTTGGCACTGCCAGCCCCCACCACGCAGCCAGCGCTGCTTCTGGGCACGCACGGACCAGGCTGCAGTGTTTGTTTTTTTAAAACCATTGATCAGCACTGTTTGAAACATGACAGTGTGCCAATACTTCCCTTGTTACGTGACAGATGACTGCGCGGACCCAGGGCTAATGCTGCTCTCGCTCCTTATTATTCACTAATGCTCACAAAGCAGCTGACAGTGGGCTGAGCTCTTTAGGGCAAATCGTTTCTTTCCTGGCCTCGGATGCTTTCAAGGCAATGATTCAGCCATGGCTGGGGGATGAAGCCCCTCAGATTCCATTTGGGTTTGTCTGAACACCTGCCCTCCCCATCAGGATGCCGATCCTTCCGAGCCCTCTCCAGAGAATCACAGAATGAAAACATCCCCAGGATCATCGAGCCCAACCTGTGACCAACGCCTCCCTTGTCCCCAGCCCAGAGCACTGAGTGCCACATCCAGTCCTTCCTTGAACACCTCCAGGGATGGGGACTCCCCTGGGCAGCCCCTGCCAAGGCCTGAGCACCCTTTCCATGCAGAAATTCCTGCTGCTGTCCACCCTGAGCCTCCCCTGGCCCAGCCTGAGGCCGTTCCCTCTCCTCCTGTCCCTGTTCCCTGGCAGCAGAGCCCGACCCCCCCGGCTGCCCCCTCCTGTCAGGGACTTGTGCAGAGCCACAAGGTCCCCCCTGAGCCTCCTTTGCTCCAGGCTGAGCCCCTTTCCAGCTCCCTCAGCCGGACTTACTGTCCCAATCCTCCCAATCACCCACGGTCCTGCCCCTATCCCAGCCCTCGGCGGGGGCCGGGCAGAGGCTCCTGGCCGGGGCAGCCGCTCCAGGTCTCGCCCTGGCCGCGGCTATTGACGGCTCGAGCGGGGAGCCTTTCAGTGCCTCTTTGTTGGTTTTAAACAATGACTGTTGCCAGAGCTATTTTCGTTTCCTCTCCCCCGCTTGCCCCCTCCGTACAGCGCTGGAGCTCTTTTTTTTTTTTTTTTTTTTTTTTTTTTTTTTTTTTTTTTTTAAATCAATGGGCTCAGATAGCGCCGTACTCAAAGTGACCTTTCGAATCCCAGCCGGAGCCAGGTCAGCTTAAATTGTGCTCTCCGCCCCCGCAGAACATGAAAGCCTTTTCATTCCTGGCTGAAGGGCCGGGGAAGAGTGCGGCTGTTTTGAGGACATCCACTGTGAGCCCAGGCCTGGCATGAACAATAATCGGTGGCTTCCTGCCCTCGGCGGCAGCATCTCTGCCATGACCGGCACCATTATCCGCTGCATCCTGGTTTTTTGGCCACCCTATTTCTGCGCTTGGAACGGCAGCTGAGATATCCAGCTGAAATCCTGACACCTGAAAGCACGTGGAAATCCAGACAAACCTGAATGTTGTCTCCACAGGGGGGTTGGCAAGCATCCCACCGAACATGCCTGGCAGGGAAGCACAGCTCTGAAAGGCTTCAAGCCTTTGCAGGGCCCGCAATCAGGCAGGTATTTTGTCTGCTGGGGAAACCAGAAACCTCACTTTCGTGCCCTCCTGTCCATAATTCTCAGACACACCGCTAAATTCGGGCATCTGCCTCAACTGCTGCACCACAGAGCATCGTACCATGAATTATACAAGCCCAATGGATTCCCTCTGCTCCCCGTTTCCAGGTTAGGTATTTTCCTCCAGCAAAGAGAAGGAACAGAGAGAGACATGCCATGCTCAGCACAGGCAGGAGCATCTCCTCTCACAGGGAAGTAGGAACAAATTGCTTCTATTTCTTGAAACCTCTTCCCAGGTGTACTTTGCCCTTTCCGAATGGAAAGGGGAGTCAGCTGGGCTCTAACAGCACTCTAAATTCCCCTCTGTTATGGCACCACAGACAGCCTGTATTAAACACATTCGACTACAAAGACGTTCCTTAATGGAAATGGCCAAGTATGCTTTGCCCAGGCTGCTCTCCTTAGGGAGCGATATCTCAGGGCTCTCTTACCCCAGCCTTGTGCTGCCCGTTGCCTCCTGTGCCGCCAGCACCAGAGGGTCACACACATGCTGGATGTGGGACTGCTCTCAGCATCGCCTCAGCCCTTCCCTGGGATGCTGTGTCAGGCCAGCTCGTCAGCACTCCAGCATTAATCCATGGGCCAGAAATGCAGGGAGCACAGCGGAAAATGAGCAGTACTGTACTGATGCAGTTTGGAAAAGCTGTTTGTTCTCTACTGTAAGCATCCTGCTCTCCCAGCAGAAATCCATCTTCTGCTGCCTGATTTTTTCCTTCATACTATTTCAAGAAGATGCTCAGCATCTTTTAGCATTTTTACTTGAAAGTAAGGACCCCATTGGTCTTTCGTACTCAGAGCTTAAATGTGTTGCTTGCTAATTATTTACTTGACCACTTAGGCTTCTAATATCTGCAAACACGTTTCAATTTTTTCATTATTGGGAATTAGTCAAAAAGACACTGTGTCACTACAAAAAATCAATGGCTTTGATCATATTTCCTTTGCCACTATTGAATGTTTACAATTTAAACAGTATTAAATTACAATTGGCTTCAGAGGTCCAGATCTTATCTGGGCTGATTTGCTTGGCAAGTGGAGGGGTCACACAGTTAAACTCAAGACTCCTTGGACTTGATCCCAGCCAGCTACTGATAAAGAAAACAAATGTTTTAAAGATAGGGAAGGGGTGGGGAAAAAGCTGATCCTCAGCAGGATTGGTGAGTTGTGGGCATATCCCCAGAACTTGCAATGGCTCCAGTGAAGAGGAGCTGGCAAGTGATGCCTCATGGAGATGAGATGGCTGCTCCTGCAGGGTGTCTGTCCCTGGGAGTAGGGGGACAACCCCAGCATCCCTGGAGCTGGGGATGCTCCATTGGGAACACGATTCCTGGGTCCCTGCACATCCCACTCCTTGCATACCCTGACCCCAACAGGGATCCTCCAGGTCGAGCAGAGGCCCCACCAGCCACCCCCACACTGCTCAGGTCCCCAAGGGGCCTGGGAGGACCCTTCAGTGTGGCAGTCAAAGCACTCACAGTCAGGCTCTGAAGTGGCATCACACAGAGATGCAAACCCTGCTCTGGACATGTTATCAGATTCCAAAGCCTCAGGGAACACAGACCACAGCACAAGGTGTTACAGGGCTCCATAAATATTTAAAAGAACAAAAACCAAGCTCGGTTTGACAGGGACCTGGCTCGCTGTGACTTGGCCCTCATCCTCTCCTTTGCCTGGGCTGGGATCCTGGCCACCCTGCATGTTTTAAATTAATATCCATGACTCTCCTGCCTCCCTGGCAGCACCTTTGCTTCTCAGTGAGTCACAGCAGGCCACCAAGCTGGGATAAAGCCCTGCCTGTGTATCTCACGCACCTCTCCAGCCTTTGTATGTGGTTTTGTCTCCACGATGATTTTGTGGAGAGACATGCACAGGCTTCTCTTTCCTCTAGAGCCTCTTCACAGGCTGATTTGGACTGAAGGGTGGAGGAAACAAGCTCATTTTTCTCGGGCATTGTGTTAAAAATACCTTCACCTCTGCAAGAAGCAGCTGCTGTTCCTCACCAGCATCTTTCTCTTTCAGACCGTGGTGCCCGTGGTTAAAGGGACAAAAGCACACGGATAAATTGAAGGGACAGTGCTGCAAGAGAGCTAAATATAAGTGCCCCAAGAGCAGTGTTTCCCAATTTGAGAGTTGTTTGCTGCTGGATTTCTACTCCCCTGACAAAAGGTCCCTTTCACAAGCCTCCGAGAAAGCGCCAGCGAGCCCTGGGAGCACACGGCCAGAGGGGACGAGGACTGTGGCTCACAATGGCTCTTCTCCCAAGTGCCAAAAACCAGACACATTTCACTGCCCATGCCTGGGAACATGGCTGCACTGCCCTAATGAGGCTCAGTGTGGGCTGGGTGGCCCCAAAAGTGCCCCAAGCGGCGAGTGAGACGCGATCAGCAAACCCAAAACTTGAAGGGTTTTTAAGGGCTTTTGACTGGACATTTTATTCCTGTGTAGGATGCATCCAAGAGATCTATTATGGCTGTCAGGCGAGGCTGGGGCTGCAGAGGAAGAGTTAAGTGATGCCCAGTGACACTTGCTGTAATCAGATTTTCACATTGTTTGAGGATATACAGTTCCTGAGCTCCCCAGCTGTCCAGCCTCATAACCAAACACATCTCCCAGGATGGGCACGACTCTGCTGTAACTGAATTCCCAAGGAGGCCTCGGAGCCCAGCATCAGCCCGAGCAGACCAGGAGCACGCCAGGGCAAGGCTAATACTGTGATGGAAACCAGGGCACCAGAGCTGCTCCCCTTCCCCTGTGCATCATCTGTCATCAATTCCAGTGGGGAGGGCATGGCCAGCTCCACATGGGAGTGGGGGAATGTTCTCCTCAGCACAGCCACCAGCTCGCACCCCAGGCAGGGGATGAGCCCAGCTGCAGCCCTGGGACAGCTCATCTCAGGGGCCTCAGCCACTTTCTGAAGCCAAGAATTTAGGAAAAAACCTCAAATCCCCAAGTCACACACAGGTTACTGGGTTTTTTCCTTCCTCTCTCCTGGACAAAGAGCTCACTGGAAAACAGTAGTTATAAACCACACGTTTGTGACCCAACTTGTGCATACCTGAGAGCTGGAACCCTGACTGCAGGATGAAGCCACCACTGAGCTGGTGCCTGTGCTCCACTGAAACAGTGAAGCCTGGCAGCACTGGGCAGCCTGGGGCGCCTGTGGGGATGGCCAGCGGTCACCGAGCCCCGGGCACGAGGCACTGCACAAACACAGGAGTGCAGCCCAGAAAAGGATGCACGAGTCACTGGCAACACATCCCTGCTGGTGGTGCAATAAAGTACATAAAGCCCTTATTTTTCTTAATTATTCCTGATATTTCACCTGTCATGTTGTCAGCTTCCTCTGAGAGCAACGATAAATAGTGCTTCTCATCTCACACCCTCAGGGAAAGCTTGCTATTTATTCCTGTGATGGGCAAGACATCATGACTAATTAGGAAAAATGGGAGCCCGCTTGCACCCCAGCAGGAGAGGTGTCATCAGTGGCTGCTCTGGGGGAGACGGGCGGGTTTGGGCTGTGGACCTTCAGCAGCTGCCCCCGAGGCATTTGGTTGCTGCAGTTTGGGAGAGGGGAAGGGTGGAGAAGGGATTCCTCCATCCCCCAAGGATTGAAATTGCAGAATGAATGGATTTTCCACCAGGTAAGTGGTCCTAACTGGGCAGATGCATTGTCAGACACACTGCCCAAGAGATAAATTATTAAGTTATAAAATCAGGGTATCCCTCCATCCCCACTCAGCCCCTCACAGACCCACGGAGTTCAGCCTCTGCACTCCCATCATGAATCCCAGTCAGCAGTGCAGTGCCAGGGGTGGGAGGATTTACTCCTCCTATTCACCTGACACCACACACACTCCCATCATAACAAGGTAGTGGAGATCAGTGCTGCAGAGGACAACTTGTGGGAATGGCAAACACATCAGATTAACAGTAAGGAAAATTACTTGCAAAAAATGTGGAAGTTGCTGTGGCCGCAGACAAGAACAGCACTTGCTGTAACTCTCAGATCTGCACTAAGAGCAGAGGCAAGACAGCCTCATCCCTTCCCTTCTCCCACCAGAGCTGGATTCATCCTAGTGAATGTCCTAAATGCACACACAGGGGTGAAACCCTCCTGTAGATGCAGAGACGAGGCTGGTGTTCACCAGTGCCAGCACAGCTCCCTGGGGAGGGGGAAGGAGGCCCCCACACCCCGGCCAGTCACAGCATCTGCACAGCAGCCAGGGGGGAGCTGGAAGAGTCTGTTCCCGGTGACATGCGGCGAGGGCCGGGCAGAGCTGGAGTCTTTATGTTGAGAAAACTAATGAGCACAAAACTCCTCTTGTCACTGTCACGTCAGCGAGCGCCGGCGCGGATTGTCGCAGCCTGTTCCACACTGTCATGTCGGGTGAGAGTTATTTGTTTGCAAGTTCTACCTCTGGGCACCAGCCCCCTCTAAATAAGCTGTCAGAGACAGTGGCGGGTGGGAGAGGTGCGTGGGGGAACCTCCTCACAAATCGATGCAAAATAAGAGATCTCAGCCGGCAAATGTCTTAACCGGGAGCTCAACGCAGGCGCAGGCAGCCGTGGGGAGCAGCAAACCTGGAGCCGCGCTCCAGCCCCGCCACAGGCCCAGGAGCACGAGCTGCACTGGATTGACTGGGAGAGCGCCAGCCCCAGCTACGGGGGCGAAACAGGACACAGCAAACTCCTGCGTCAGTGCCTCATTTATCCGGGATTTATCTTGGCTAATGTGCCAAGGCTGCCAGATCTGCTGCATTCCCACCCATCCTGCTCTGGGCTCCCGGCCATGGAGCGCTCTGATGATACAGAGCTCCGTGGGGATGAGCACCTTCTCCTGGAGCCACAGGGCTGGGAGGGAGGAGAGGTGGATGGGACAGAGCTGGAGTTGGGCAAAGGAAAAGGTGTAGTTTTGTCATCAGCCTGTCTTCCCGAAAGCTTTGGTGCAAAAGAGCCGCCTCTTTCTGCCGGGCTCCACAGGCACCCGGGCACCCATCCAGGCGGAGAGCGATGCGGGAATGTCGCTCTTTCCAGCCATCGCCAAGTGCCAGCTCGCACTCTCTCCCTCTTTTCTCACGTTCGTTTTGGGCTCAGCGCTGCTTCCCATATGCCACCAACATTCCCCATTCATAAAACTCAGCACCTCGCTCACGTCTCCGTAGAGACACTGTTTATAGGAAGAGCCAGGCACCAAACCCTGCCTGCCAAGCACATTCCAGAAACCAGGAAGACTCCAAGAATTGTGAGAAAATATGGAAATGACGTCTTCTGGAGTGCAGGTGGGTGGAAGCCAGGAGATGCCCTCTTGGGCTCTGGCACCTCAAACTGGGCCAGCATTGGCCCCATTCAGGATCAGCTCACTGCCTTCCCTCCTCAGGGGCCAGGAGGGAATTTGTCACCTTTGGCACAGAGTATCCAACCTGTGCTCAGAGCATCCCACAAGCAAAGTTCCTGAAGCCTCCAGAAGGTGAGGAAAAAGTTTCTTTCCTTAGGAAGGGGAGCAAAAAGGAAAAAAAAAAAAAAAAAAAAGGAAAATACCACCCAGCACCCCAGACATTTCTTCACTCAGCAGGGACTGGGGGAATTCCTGTTTGCAGATACAGTTTCTTACAGCAGGCTGGTAAATTAAACTAAAGCTATTTACTCTGTATTTACAGGCTTACAAATAAATCTCAGAAAACAGTTTAGCAAGAGAGGCAGGGGGAGGAAAAGCATTTTCTAGGCCAGATATAAACAAACAAGGCCACAAACCTCCTCAAAACTCCTTGTTAGCTCAGGGGGAGGGGAGCTGGGGGTTGGAATAATGCAGAGCTAGGGAGAGCAGCATTCCTCATTTGCAGGTAACAGGAAAGAAAGAACCAAAGTGATGCTGTGTGAGGGAAGAGCTCTACCAATCCCACATCTCCTGCCTTCACTGACTGTGGCACCAAAGCACAACATCACCACACGTGGCACCATCAAGGCAAACAGACCCATCCCAGAGCCAATCCCAGGGGTTTAATGAGTTGGGAGCATATTTTGCATCTTCAAGGAACACAATTGGCAGGCACCACCCATTTTAGGTTATTCTAAGTTGCACTGAAGTCTTCTCCTGGGTCACCCTCAAAAGCTCCAAGGCAAAGGCTGAGGGTGCTACTCATTTATACCCTTTCCACCTCTGCAGAAGCCAAAGGAGAGATGCTGTGAACAGCTCGAGCACCATGAGATCCCCACACTCTCAATAAGATTTTTCTTTCCAGAAGGAGTCTGGCATTGATGGTTACCAGGCAAGAAGGAGCGAGCTTGGCTTTGGCACTCACTGCATGACCAATCTCTTCTGTCAGGGGGAACAAAGACCCAACCAGTAACCCCACCCTAGAGACAGAAAGCCAATGCACATACTCGGGGCATGAGGTAATGAGCTTAAATCCACCATCTATGTAATGAAGCTCTCTTTGCTGGTAAAGCATTAACCAGGGAATGTGTGGCCTTCCTGACTCCAAGCAGCTCTTTTCTCCTGCATTCTTGGGTTTCCCAGGAAATTCAAGATGAAAAGCCCCATTTCAAAGCCACTGTTCCCAGACTACACCTGGAGTGCAGGCAGGTGACCCCACGGTCACAGCACACGCTGTCAGCACCCCTCAGGTAAGAGCACATCCCCTCTTCCAGAGATTGGATGAGGTCATGTCAGAGCCATCCCTTTCTGAAGCCACACGCCAGCCTCGCCGCTGTTCACCCTGGCCCCCAACTCTGAACTCTCCTTTCTGCTGTGATTCAAACCAGGGCAGCCAATTCCTCCTCTTCTCCCACACCCAAACGTGCGTAACACCATGTCCAACACCTGCCTGGGTGTCCCTTACAGGACAGGAGCGATGTCCATCCCATCTCCAGCTTTTCCTGCAAGAAACCCCACCACACCCCTGCTGCAAGCTGTGCCCCAAAAACCTCGGCCCCGTCTCCCCCCTTGCTGTTTTTGTGTGAGTACAAACTCGGAGCTAAATCAATCCTTTCCCAGCGCTGTGCACCGGGCTGCTCGCCATGCCCTGCTTTCCTTTGAACCTCACCTGCTCGGAAATAAAGAGCTTGGACTAATCTATAAAAATATTTTGGATGCTGTGTTCAGCAGCTCTGGGTTTCTGCTTTCTTCTTGTCCTCCCCGATTGACACAGGTGTCTAAGAATAGTTTACATTTGATACGGGTATCATTAGTGATGATCTGGCAGGCGCTGCTGGTGCTCCGCCGCGTGCCCGGGGAGCCGGCGCCGCTTTCAACCTCCGGCTCCTTTGTTGTGGAGCGCGGGCTCCGTGTGGGTTACGGAGCTGGGGCTGGCGGGGGATGTTTGCTAATCAGGCTGGTGGCTGCAGCGAGCCGGTTTGGTGATAATTATGCTCCGGTAGAGCTCTCTCTTCAGGCAGCTGTGGTGCAGCTGAATCTGCATCGCTGCCGCTGGCACCGGCCGGGTCCGAGCTGCAGACCCGGCAAAGCGGGGAACGCTGGGAGATGCCAAGGATGGAGCTGTGGCTCCTCACACCCAGAGCAGGGCTGGAAGTGCTGCAAGCAGGGGGAAAGATGGGGAGCAAAGTGATGCCTCTTGCCCGAAGTGAGCCTTTCCCCAGAGGAAGATGGGAAGCAGAGGGAGCTGACTGATGGCTCCTGACCTACGGCACGGAGTCCATCTGTACCACAGACTTGATGCCCGTGGCTTCCCTGGATGAGCTCAGCTCATTCAGTAGCACTAAAGAGCTTGTTAAGCAATCCCTCGGTTTTCTGCTGACTTCTCCAGCTCTTCTAGATGGAGGCAGAGCTGGCACCCATCCTGAAATCCCAGCATCACTCTTGGCTCCCTACTCCCTGGAGCACCGTTAGCCCCGTGCCTGCCGCAGCTCCCTGCAGGGCCAGACGGCCGGACAAGCCTGGAGCAGCTGCATGGCACAAAGTCCCTCTCGTCTCCCACAGCCCGAGAGGGCAGCAAGGGACCAAGAGGACACCACACGTGGGTCAGGGCTGACTCTCATCACTCATCCTGTGGGAGGCAGAGCAATGACCTCAAACCCTTCAGCCCCGGGGAAAGAGGCACCGGCTCAGGCCCCATCACAAGCACTTCCAGCAGGGACATCTCGAGCTGGAACACACAGAGGGAAAAATTAATGTTTCTGCAGGAGACTAAGCAACAGGCTCAACAACTCCCTGGATTTTCCTCTTCCCTGGAGCGGTGTGTGCGGAATGCTGTGTGCAAGGAGCAAGGGCCCCGCACTGAGCAGGCTGCTGGAGAGGTTGTAATCCAAGCTTAAGGACAAACAGCTGGTGATTAAACAACAGATGGGAAGGAGGGAGAAGGGGACAGATTTCTTCCCCCTTTCCTGTTGTGTTTTTTTTATTTTTAATTTTTAATCCCTTCCCCTCTCAGACAGAATGCAGAGGAGAGGAAACCCCCCAAACGCACTCTCCAAAGCAGAGGAAGGGTTTAATTTGCACAGATGTTTGGGAACAGAGAATTTCCCACAAAGTGTTACAGCGTTTGGGGAAAGCACATGCTCAAAATAAACCCCTTCCTACCTCTTCCCAGACCAGAGATCCCCAAAGCTGTAAATTCTTCCAGGGAAAAGACCAGGAAAGAATCTGGGCTGGCAAATAGTTTTGCCCCAAAAAGCCTGGCTATTTCAGCCCTGATGCCTCGTCTTTCCAGGGATTTTTAACTTTCAAGTGAGCACAGAAACCCCTTCCTCAGCATCCCAGAAAAAACGATCAAACTCTAAAAGAGGCAGGGTGCCATAAAATGAGAGCTGGATACTGCACTGCTCCTCTTCCCCACAGCCCTTTGGGATGTCTCCCTGCGCAAGAACAGCAGGGAATAAAGCCAGGGATGGTTTTAGCTTGGGTTTTCTCCCTTTTCTGCAGAAAGAGCCCTCCTGTGCAAATGAGCACCATGATAAAGTATGCAAGACAGGCTTCCCGTTGGAAATGGGAGATTACAACCGAGGGATCACAGGAACACATGCAGAAAGCAAGGCTGCCGCTTCTTCCCCAATTATTGTGCACTCTCGGCTCTATTTTGTTGACCTCGCACATTTCAATCAGGCTCCAGCACATTCTGCCTTCACCTGCTCTGAATCAAAACCTGGAGGGCTCAGATCTCCCTGCAAAGGAACCCTTTGATAAGCTTGTTACGGATGCCAGGCAGCTCTGGTTCGGAGGGAGCTTTTGTACAACACCATTGCAAATTTATGTCGTCACCCGAGAAAGTTGCGGGATTTACTTGGCAGCGTGTGGGAAGGCGAGGGAGCTGAGACACTCTTGATTTGCTTCAGCAACAAAGGGCTGGAGAGGAGAAGAGCACTCCCCAGCAACCACGGCCAAGGGGAGAGCTGCTGAAGCCGGATCCAACAAAAAAAATAAAAGAAAAAATCAAAACATAGAGAAATTGGGGCACTCCGTGGAGGGTTAAAGCCAGAAACATATGGCACTGCCACCACATTTGGGTTGTCAGGCAGCCAAGGATCACTGCGGCTGCTTTAAAGACTCACTCACCCACAGCCAGGGTGTTCAGCACTGGAGCTTGAGGAGCGCTGCGGGGGCACGTCTTGGAGAATCTGACACCCCCTTGGGCTCCCAGCTCACCAGGTGGGACCTGCAGGCCCAACACCCCCTGCACCCACTGGGTACTTCAGAGAGCTTCTCCTCTCCAGAACCAGTCTGTGCCCCCCACTGATGACTGTGCACTCAGACACTTGGAAGGGAAGGGCTATAGCTGCCTGGGTGCAGCCTAATTATAGCTGTGGGCTGCAGAGGGTCTAGACAAGCCCCATCCCACGGGGTTCTGCTCGAGCACTCAGGAACTCTCCCGCCTCTGCTGTGTCCCAGGCAAAGCCGGCTCATTTTTCACACACAAAATTGTTCTTGTCCATCTGCACAGCTCCATGGGCACCGGCCACTTTCTCCTGCTGCTTTTCATCTCTGTGCTAAAGCTTCCCTGATATTTCAAGCTGTTCCCCATGCCTTTCCTCAAGGTCTCTCCGAACACGTCCCTTGCCCAGTGGCGGCGGATTTAAGCGATGTGACGGAAACCTACCACACACCATTCCCTGCTTTATCCTCTCAAGGAAGACAGCGTGGCACAGAGCTGGGTTTAAGAAACCATTAGAACTATTCCATCCTGTTTTCCTCTCAAAGGCAGCACAAGGTGTTTTATACTCCTGGAACATCCCCCTGCACCCCTCCCTGGCTGCACTGTGCAGTGTCCAGTACCCTCCCTCTCACCCACGAGGGGCTGCAGTCCCGAGTGTGTCCCCATCCCTGCCCTCTGCACCTCTCACTTTCCCTCTGCACGGTAGAATTTACTTTTGTGATGAAAGCCCAAGCTGGATTTTGTGTTTTTCCATGGCTGTGGCTGTTGGCTCACAGACTCTCCAGAGCAGTGAGGGAATCCAGCCCCTCCGGCACGGAGCAGAATAACCCAGCGCATGCAAACTCTGCAGGGTAATTGGAAACATTTGCTGCTGCCGCTCTGTGGAAGCACAGGGGCACCAGGAATGTTTTCCTTCTCCCCCAGGTTTGTTTCATGGAGCTCCAGCACCCGAGGCTGAAAGAATTTAGCAGAGTTCATGATCTCTACAGCCCCCAAACCCAGCGGTTCAGGCATTTTTGTGTTCTGAGTTGTCTCTTACCTGAAGGGACTCTTGTCTTTCAACCCTGTGTTCAAAGAACTGCCGAATCCATTATTGAGCTGAAACCAGGCTGTCTGCTTTGAGCAGTGAGTTATCCCTGGACTTGTTTGGAGCAGATAATGATGATAAACCCGAGCGTTGGATTCACACCTGCATGCTCTGGATAGAGCTAACACCCAATACCCTGCAGGTAATTTTGGCAGCCTTGCCCTTGTCCCTAGTTCCACCCCCACCCAGCCCAGTGACCCCGGCAGCCATCACCACACTGCTCCTTTCTCCGCTCCCACATCTGGGAGACACCCCCTAATTTCCCATGGCCATGGATGAGATGACAGGGTAGAAGCAGCATCAGAGATTACAGCTACCGGGCAGCACGGGGTTGTTTTGTGCAGCAGGAGCATGTTCTGATCCAGGTGGGATGCTCCGACCCGCCACGCTGGAGAGGCGACAGCTCTCTGTGACACGGAGCCCACACACACCACCAGCAGCACCGAGCTGAGTGGGAGAGCTTTTCCAAACACAGAATTTCCTCTCCAGCCACACCAGCACCTCGGGGGAGCAGGGACAGTGCAGGGTGGGAGCCTCAGAACATCCATCCATCCATCCATCCATCCATCCATCCATCCATCCATCCATCCATCCATCCATCCCCCAGCACCGCCGGCAAAGCTCAAGGTTGTTCTGTGCCTCAGCCCCTGAGAGCAGATGGAGCCAAGGGAGGATTGCGTTATTTCTACTGTACTGCAGCAGAGCTGAACTGAAAACTGTAATAAACCTCTTGCAGAACGTCCCTCAGCACAGAGCAGGGAGAAAGCAGCTCAACACAAGGGAGCTTAAGGAAGCCGCGCTCCGGAAGGCGAGCCAAGCTCTGCAAAGCCAGGGCCTTGGGCTCCGGATCACACACACTTCCACCAGACTCCCTATAATTTCCTGCTCTGTACTACTGTGAGGTGTAGGACCACATGAAGGATAATTCAGCTATCGCTTTGCTTGGCCCTGCTGAATGGGCAATATCAGGCTGCAGACACAATTAAAATCCTCAAACATGTGCAAAGCCAGAGACAATTAGCTCGTACTCCAAAATAACTTTGCCTCAGCCACAAATGAACATGCCAAAGTGCCAGAATAAGTCTTGAACTTGCAGATGCCCCTGCATGAAATTTAAACCCGGCTTTCCCTGTTCTCTCCACCCAAAAACCCCGCTCTGAGCACAAGAGAAGGCATTGCCAAAGCCAGGGATGCTTCAGTAAACGAGATGCAGGAGCCAGCGGATCGTTCCAAGTCCTCCCCCGAGAAAGCAAGCTGCTTGCAAACAGATTTGCAAGTAGTGAGGGGGATAAAAAAAAAATATATCTGCCAAGTTACTCATTCAGGAGACATTCAACGCAGCCAAAGGACAAATCTCTCTACACTCTGCAACATGGCGCAAAAATCCTCGAGTATTTCATCAGAGGCGGATGTGTCAGCCATCAGGAGGGCAGTCCCTGAGCTCTCTGCCCAGGATGGTACGAGGGGAACAGGACAAAGTGGGGCTGGAAATGTGAGAAAGACCACTCTCCCTCTGTGCCCCTGCTGCCGATTAACCACCACCAGCTTTGCCCTCAGCAAACCTGCTCCAGCCTGTCTCAGCTGTGTGGCAGTGCCTCCAAAGTCCTTGTTCAACCTCGGGAACACCTGAGCAAAGCAATCACTCCAGATGCAATCTGGATCGCCCTCCCAGCCCAAGGATGGGAGTTTATTAGGCTGCGGCCCACATCAGAGTTATTGTGCTGTATTAAATTTATTGGTACTATCTCACCTCATTAAATGCTTAAATAGACCTGACAAGACAGAAAAATGGGACTTAAAAAAAAAAAAAAAGAAAAAATGGGAAGGAAGCTGGTGTTCACATGCTGGGAGTCACCTCTAATGCAACAGCCTCCGGAGCGGACAGGGAAGAACGACGAGGGAAGGGATGTTCTACATCATCAGCACAGCTGACATGCTCCTTCCCAGAAAACCCCGAGAAAGCTCTTGCATCACTCCAAACTCCATTGCCCTCTCCAGCCAGAGCAGAAGGTTGGGATGAGGAAGGAATGAAGGGAGGAGACAGGATCCATCCCATCCGTGCTGTTATACTTGGCTCAGCCTGAACAGGACAGGGCTCTGCTCTGCCCACCTCACACCACGCTTGGCTCTGGTTTAGGGGGACAGCTCAGCATAAGGGCTGTGGGAACCCATTGCCCTGTGCCAGCGCTCTGTTCTGCTGCTACTGCTTCATTAATTAAGCACCAACTGACTGTGGGAGGCATTTCTTACAGAAGACAATCAGCTCCCAAGCAGTTAAAGGTCAGCGAGAGGCTCAGCCCCTCAGCTGGGGTTTACACACACCCCACACCTGCAGTCGGTGTCCAGGGAAGCACCATCCCGAATCCCCGTGCACACACGGAGGTGACAGCCCCTCGCTGTGGCTGGACCCGTGTTTGCATGTGCTGCTCTTGCTTTCAGAGCAAATCGCGGGCAAAGGGGCCAGGGAGCAAGGAGCTGTTATTTCCCCATTCCAGGGTTATTACAGCTACACAGGGAGCAATGCCCACTGACTGAAGCAATGAACCTCTGCTCCCCAGCTGGGATCTGATCCAAAACAAGGAGTCAGGACAGGAATTCCTGCGCCCTGAGGACTGCAAATGGCCCCAGGCACCACCAACCCCACAGCGCAGGGCAGGACAGGCAGATGAAGTGCCCTGTCCTCATCGCAGGCAGTCTGCGGCTGGAGGGAGCCATGAATTCCAAGTTGTGCATCCCCAGACAGTGCTCAGCCCACTGGAGTCTCTTAAGGAAAAGATGCACCTGAAATCTTAGGAGCAAGTTGTCACACAAGTATTTTATCTGCCCTGGGAGAGCCATCGCTCACTCGAGCAGCCTCCGCAGTGCCCGTCCCTGTGCCAGGCGCTGGGAAATGCCATCCTGAGCTCCAGCAACGCTCCTTCACCAGGCAGGTGTGCTCCTCAAAGACCAAACATCTCCGAGTTCCCGGGACAGGCCATGCAAATCCCAGCTAATTGCTATGGGGTGGCCTTTGGCACTCCTCAGGTCACTCCCTGCCTTTCCAACACACTTCAAAGTGACTCCAGGCCAGTGCCTTTTGCTCCCGAAAGGAGCTGCAGTTGGGAACGGGTTGCTTTTCCCACAGAACTGCTTCACTCTCACAATGACAGGGAGATTATCTGAAGAGACCTTCGCTCTCATTTAACAAATTAAATGACTGGATTTTTCATGAGTTCAGCATCTGAAGTACTACGCTGTTTTTGAAAATCCTGGCTGTAAATGTCATCACGCTGGGCCCTTTAGAAAAACCTGACTGCAGGAATGGCTGGGAACCTTTGAAACCCAAATCCTGCGCTGCTGAAGCGCTGACCCTAAATCGATCCTATTCAGGAGCAGACACCCATCTTTGGACGTGAAATTTACTCTCTACCTTCATTTTTATTTAAAGTGGAAGCATTACAAAAGGAGGCAAATAATGAAAGAGTTGAGCATCCCCTTCCCCCTTGTTTCTGATCCAACGGCACCGAACGAATTTCACGCAACCAGGTCCCACATCCCACATCCTCCTTTTCCTTCTTGGAGCATCCATGGGCATGCTCTGACCCCCAGCAGCACTCACCTTTCCCAGGACAGCTCCAAGGGCACTGAGCCAAGGCTGTGACACCCTTAATTAACACCATCACAGTCCCTGTGTAAAGCCAGAGCACGGACACAGAGGATGCCCTTTCCTCTGGCGATGCTGAGCACTCCCTTCTCCCCTTGAAATAGGCTGAAAGACCTACACACAGCTTGTTCCTCCCCTCTCCACATCACACGGAGCACACAGAGCTCAGGCCCCGCTCAGGAACTGGTGGTGTGGGCAGCTGAGAGGCCAGAAGGAAAATGCAAAATAAATATAGAAATAAATCCCTGGATAAAAGCCAGAAAGACCAGCCTGCCTCACACTCCAGCCTGTATTTACAGCCTTGCTCCCAGCTTTGCAGTTGCTGCAGAGGGTTTAAGGGCTTTGGGCAGGGACCAGCGTTATGTGCACACGAGTGCTGCCCAGCAAGTCCCAGCAGTGGCCCCAGCCCGCCGTGCCCAGCAGGCTTTCCTCTGGTTTGGCTCCAGCTGCTGAACTTCCCTTTCCAGCAGGCTCAGATTGCAACCCCGGGCTGGCACTGCTCACTTCTGCCTTCCCAAAGTGAGCTATTCTTATCTCTGCTGTCTCCATGTCCTCAGCCAGGCCCAGGAAGCGGCTGATGAGAGGGGTACGAAGCAAACGGAGCCACGTAGGAGAGCAGAGCCCTCACACCTCCTCCTGGCTTGGCCAGTGACCTGTAGCAGCACCTCAGAGCCTCCCCTGCCTTGCTTGTAAAGCTGGTAGAGCACTGTGCTACAATAGAGCACCAAAAATCAGCATCATTCCTGCTGTGGCAGTTCCAGAAGCACCCTGAGTGTGGGGGAGGAGGATGCTGAGAGCCTCCCTTCCTTTCCCCAGAGAGGCTCCCACAACACAGCCCTGGCCCTTCCCCTGCCTCCACACCCACCAGCCACCCTTCACCGGGGCACAGCATCGCACCAAAACTACACCCGAGAGCACAAACCCTCCTGTAAACCCACAAATTTAATATGCAGCAAGCGAATTCTTTAAATAGAGCCCTAAAAGGCAGCCACATGCTGCAGGAAAAGGGGGAGTTCGGCGTATCGAACAATAATAGCAAGATATTATCAATGTAGAGCTGTGATTGTGCCATATAAAAAATAAAATACACACTGGTTAATCAAAGAACTACAGACACTTTTAAGTAATCCCAACTCTGGCTTTGCATAACTCCATATACCGCCAGCAGCACTCCTGTCGACCACAAGAGACCATCATATACATCAAAAATTCTCCTTTAAATTTATTTTCTGTAAAGATTGGTCTTTTGAACTGCAGTGGTGGAAGCTTAAGGGTACAAAAATCTGCCTTTTTTGTCTCTCCCTCTCGTGGAGGATGCTGATCTGTGGGGAAAGTGCTGCCACAAGCCTCTGTGCCTTGTCAAGATACCCGTCCTTTTCATGGATCACTTCTTTTATCAGCCACTTGATTAAGACATTAAAAGAAGGAAGGTGAAGGAAGGTTGTGCAGCAGGAAAAAGGCAGCAAGAAGCTTTCTCCCCCTTGAAGGCTGCATAAAAACTGCCTGCTGTCCTCCCAGCTGAGCTTACTGGGGAGCTGAAGCAGCATCCACCTCTGGAGCTGCCACTCCTGCCCCTGGCTGGGGCAAAGAGCCACCAGGACCAGGCAGAGTCGCTCCAGAGGGAACAGCCCCAAGAGCAGTGGCTGGGATGCTCTGGGACAGGTTCTGGCTCCAGGTGCAGGATGGTGGTACCCTTGGGAAGGTGGTTCCCTTGGGGAGGGAGCTGGCAGCAGGCTCCTTTCCAGCCCTGGCCATGGCTGGAAGGTAACAAAGCCGTGGGTCCCACTGCATTAGAATGGGAACGGGGGGGATTACGGTTTTATTGGCCAAAAGTGTCAAAAACAGTTATGGCCTTAAGGCACAAGCATGGCTGGCTGGAAGCCCTGGGGGTTGGAGGACTTTGAGCTCAGATGTGGGATCTCTCTCGGAGATAAAAGTGGGACATCACTGCCTCGACTTCCCTGAAACCCAGCTTTATATGCAGTGCTCTTACACTGTCAAAGAAGTTCATAAAAGTTAAATTAAATACTTACACTTCCCCTGTGAGACATCAAAGCCCTCCTTACTGTACCGGTGGGGACACCAGAGGTGGAGGCAGAGCCAAGCCCAGCATTCAGAGGTGTGTTTGAGAACATGCACCAACACATGCCCGATATAAACATCGTGTGTAGCTGAGGCTTTCATGTGCTCTACAAAGCCTGGAGCACACAAATCCCTGCTCAGTCCCGGGCGTGGTACCAAAGGCTTGCTAAAAAAAAATCTGTTTCAACTATTTTGTGCAGAACATGTTTAGTCTGGACAAAGAGATGAAGAGATTTTCTTTCACAATGACTGGGAGGCAAAGGAAGGGTTGCAGGAACATCAGGCCTCCCACTGGCTGTGAGCTGCCTGAGCACCCACCAGGAAAACCAGCCAGCCTGGAAAGCAGCAGCGGGATACCCCGGGAAGCCCTGCCTGGCAAACAAGCACCAAGCCAAGCCAGGACTGCAATGAGGCAGCACCTGGCAGAGACCCCCAGCACAACCAACCCCATCCAGCCCCAAGTCAGAGCGAGGGATATTCTTTACTGAGGGGGCTGAGGCCCTGGCACAGGTTCCCGGAGAAGCTGTGGCTGCGCCATTCCTGGAAGTGCTCAAGACCAAGCTGGATGGAGCTCTGAGCAACCTGGTCTAGTGGAAGGTGCCCCTGCTCATATCAGGGGGTGGAACCAGATGAGCTTTAAAGTCCCTTCCAACCCAAGCCCTTCTACGACAGCGCCAGCAGCACTCCCTGCTCCCCATCTCCCGTGGGGAGAGCTGGGAGAAGATTAGGGGGTGGGTTCATTTATGGAAATCTTGGCTCCAAGTCCCAGTGGAGGCTCCAGACTCCCCGGTGTAACCAGTGCATTACGGGGGGAGGAGGCGCATCCCTCCAAACGTATTTACTGCCTTTAATAATTCATCCTGGCAGACACAGCCCAGATCGAGCACGGTCCCTCGGAAAGCAAAAGCCTTTCTGACTGCATGGATTCGGCTAATGTCTTCATAAAAGGTTCTCAGCCAGACCTCCTCTCCACATCAGCACCACCAAAGGAAAACTAATAGCTCCAGCTGGCACTCGTTGAAAAGTCACTTAATATTTCACAATGCAGGGAGCTTTGTTTAATGGGACACGTTGTTTTTCCCTAAGCAGTTGGAAAACCCCTTGACATCATATTAATAATGTCAAGTTTTATTGGCACTCTGATTTGAAATGATATTAAACTTTTCAGACTGTCTCGACTGAAGTAGGAAGCTGTTACGATGCAGGCAGTTTGGATAACTGGAAAAATAATAGGTCTTGTCAGCCATGGCTTCCAGACTGCAAGGGGATGCTGCGAAAATCAAGGAATGGGCATTTATTCTCTGCCCTGTGTAGAGATGTGGTTTCTGACTACGGACACTGGCTGGGCGTGGGAGATGCCATGGCCAAGGGAACAGGAGTCACTGCTGCAGCAGCTGGAATGCAGCACAGCTGGGTGTCCAGAACCTTGTTCCCAAGCTCTGCCACTGAAGCAGAATGAACTGAGGGGTTGGTTATGCCCAGAAGGAGCTGGACAAGCCCAGCAGTGCTTGGTCCATGAGCCACATTCCTTCCACACACACCTGCAGCTTGCTCAGGCACTTCCCCAAGGCACAGCTCTGCTGAACTGCCTGCGGTGGTGAGGAGCTGCACAGGGAAAAAATAAGTCACCTAAATGCACGATAAACTAGAAACTCTTGTATTATTTTCATAGACATGCTTCCAGCTTGCCTGCTGTCAAATGACTCTTCATTACCAGTTTATTCTGGGCCACTGCCTTAAAGAAATGCAGTTTTGACAACCAAAGGCTGCTCGCTGCACCTGAAGGATGGGATTTTAAATTGCACCTTTTCTCTTGCATGACATGAAGTGGTGATATTGTAACTGGGTTTCTCGGGAGGCTGGAGCAGCCCCTCCCCAGGTCCAGTCTGCAGCCTCTGGAGCTGATGGGATTTACTTGGCTCCATTAAGACGGTGCAGAATGTGCTCTGGCTGCTGCATGTCAAACAGCTGCTCTGAGCAGGGGCTGAGCCTGTGCCCGGTGAGCTCACTCAGGGCATAAATCGTCCCTACGCCACCTAATAGGCCACTCTGCTCCTCTGAACCTTCAAGTATCTTCACCCGAGCTCAGACTGACTTTCAAACCAGCTCCCCCACAAGGATCAAGCAGACATATGGCCCTGCCCCAGAGGGAACCTCCCTTTGCTCAAGTGCTTATTTATGAGTTCATTTTTATAAGGCCATAATGAGTAACATTGCAATGAAGATACGTTACAGATGCAGCTTGGTGGATGTCAATCCACCAGGAACTGCCCCGAGGAGCCCCCACCACCCAGTCCCTGCCTCCCCCTGACATCCCAGCCCTCCCACAGCCCCAGAGCAGCAGCAGTGCTGTCCCCAGATGCCCTGCACACGGCAGCCGCTGCTCCGGCCACGGTAGCCTCTTGGCTGCCTCTCTGCTGGCAGTGGGTGGCTTGAAAAGGCAGCCTCTCATTTTGATTATTTCCCACAACTGTGCTGTAAATCTCATTTCAATCATGGTTTTCCACTTTACCAGGTGAATAGCCCTATTCTTGCTGACAGAATAGCCAAGGCGGAAACTTGAGCTGTGTGTGGGTAATTTACAGGACAAGCTCAGCTTCACTCATGCAGATTCTATCCTTTACTCTGTGTCAGATTTTATCAATTAACAATTAACAGTGTAATGGACATCTCGTAAACCCCCTCTTTCCAGTGACGTCTATTCCAGAGCCTGGAGCTGTTTGCTTGCTGATGTGCTGCCCTTCCCACTGCAATGTCACCTGCTGTTCCCTGCATCCCTCCTCTCCACCGCCACCTCCTCTGGGGACCATGAGCCACCAGCCCCACCGAGGGTCTGCCAAAGCCAGCACTGACACCCCACAGTCACTGCAATTAGTCAGAAGGTGTGAGAGAAAATGGGGTGCAAGGCCAGGGGCCAAAGACCCAGGGGCCCACAGTGTGTGGGTCTGAACACATCAGGAGCACAAAATCCCAAGAGCAGAGGACAAACCAGGCACTACCAAACACTCTCTACAGCTCTGTAAAGGAGGCAGGCAGCGACTGCTCCCAGGGATTTTGGGACTGATAAGAGCAGCATCAAGGTAAGGTCCCAGCTTACCTCTGGCATGCCATAGATCATGCATCATCCTGCTAATTGGAATGCACTGCGGCCTGCAGTGTCTTCAGGTTTATATATAGGCTCAGACACTATTGTTAGCAAATTTATACAGCCACACTCGCCGGCACTGCGCTGCTCCAGAAATTAAACAAACTCGCTCTCAGTGGGAGAGTTATAAATAAGTGACTCGCCCACTCACAAGGCTGATCCTGCTCCTCTCCCAGCAGACACAGAACTCCTCCAGCTCTTCCATGCAGGATTCAGCAGGAGGGTTACATGGAGATCTCCCCTCACTCCCAGCTGGGTACAACTGGCACAGGGGCTCCAGTGGGAGCATCCCCGCACCCCTCAGTTCTCCAGCTGGAGCAGAGCGAGGTGGCAGTGGGTTATCTGATGCTGTCAGCCCAGTGCCACCCCCAAATACATCCCCCAGCTCCTCCAGAGGTGACAAGGTGGGCAGATCCACCAGCAGGACCCTATAAAAACCACAGGGATGTGCTGATAGGAATCAGCTCATCAGCACCAAAACCAAATCCATTACCAGCAAAGTTCAGCGTATCAGAGTGGCACAAGAGAGAAGTGTTATTAAGAGTCTGAGGTCAAGAGAAATTACTGTTATTTGGTTTATTTAAAGCCTGTTAGATGTTGTTTATCAGGGCAAAAGTTAAAAGTTCATATCAGGTTGCCAGAGGTGAAGAAGGGATTTTCCCAAGTGGCTCATGAGGTTCAGCGCCCAAACCTCAGCACTTCCAAGAGCATTTCTGGAATGTCATTAACATGCAGCCCCCAAAGGTCAGGCTGTGCTCAAACAGCTCAATTTCTGACATTAAACTTGATGTCACTGGTCTGTTTGGAAATCTTGACATATAATTTCAAATTAATGACTCCCCCAAACCTCCACATCTGCCATCAGCAGCTCACTCAAACCTGCCCATTTGTACATCAAACCAGGCAAACAAACATTTCTGGTTATGCAGATGAGGTTCCATTCTCCTGGAGAACCATGGGCACGAGGCTGAGCGTGCAAAGTGGGGACACAGAGATGAAAACATCATCTGAAATTAAACTAAGTGCAAATGAAAAGAATTTTGCAAGTGCTCTTTAAGTGCATGAAAATGTAACAGGGCCGAGGGCTGTTTGGCTTAAGAATGTAATAAAAATGCTTGACTTGCTGAATTTCATTCTACTTGTGTGTACAGGGGATGAAAACACGCCTCAAGGAAGTTCTTACTGGGGCGGATTTTTTTTTCACCCCCACAGCAATATTAGAAAGTGTTCCTAATTATCATCCTAAACAGCAGCATCTTTACTGTGGATCTGTGTGCCACAAGCCAGAAGGGTTTCGAGAGAGAAAACAGCCCCAAGCAGGTTCTTGCAGTAGTTCAGCCTGGGATGAGCGTGGGGGCCGGTCAGCCCCAGCAGCACTGAGCACCCCTCAGTCACACACGGGATTTGGGCACACCGAGGTGTCCCCTCCCTGCCCCGGGACACCCGGCTGCCTCTGCACAGGCCCAGCCACAGCGTCTGTTTCAAGAGCCCCCGACCTTTAATAATCGTTTCTGCCGCTATCTGAACACTTCCTAATTCATCCCCTTCTGTCCCTGAAAATCTAAATCCTATTTAAGTTAATGCCCTTCATTTTCATTTATAAAGACAGATACAAAATAATTATTTCCTATCTCTGCTGTTTCCTTATCTTCTGTCCTAATAATTCCTCACTGTCTCCCTTTCATCATCTGTCTGCCATACAAGAAACTTTTCTGTTAGTTAAAATATTCTGTGTATTCGTTTTCCTCCTCTTTCATATCTCGCTGCTTCTCTCCCCACCTGCCCTGGCTCCCCCCTCCCCAGCCTGCCCCTGCTTTTCATGCTCACCCTTCACACTGATTTTCACATCTCTGCTGTTTGCATTTCAGCTGGCAATCGCGTATGCAAATCCCGGCATCCCACCTCTTCAGGCTCTGCTTTGATATCCCCTCGCCCTGCCTGGCTGCGGTGTTTTGCATCGGCATCCGCCCGTTCCAAAGGACAGCCCCGTCCTCACCCTGATGAAAGCAGCGAGGTGAGTGGGAACAGACGTGTCTCCTGGTGACAATTTGATTAAAAGAAAATAAAGGTGTTTTGTGTGGGAGACCAGCCCTGCCAACACCAGAAGAGCGAGCCCCCATCCTCCAGCGGGCAAGGGCACGGGATCCTTACAGAGCTCACTGGCACCAGATCCCGGAGACAAGAGGCAGCAGAGCTGCAAAGAGATGGACCTGGCCAGGGGCCAGCAGAGCAGGCTCAGCATCCCCCAAACCCACTGCGCTGGCCTCGGCATCCCCAGAGCACCAGGGCCCCTCTTTGGGCTCAGCCCAACACTGTCATCAGTGGTTTCCAGCGACTGAGCATCCTCCTTGTCCTCTCATCCCCATGTCCAGGGCAGCCACGGTGCCCTGAGTGCCCTTCCCTGTGCACAGTCCTTAGGCAGAGCCTGTTGCAGTCGTGAGGCCAACACCCTCCAGACTCACAGTAATTACAAATACCAGCCCTAGTGAAGCCAAATCACAAATCCAACAGCCTCTAAATCAACACAGCAACCCCTCAGAGCTGGCTTTTGGGGGGTACCTGGCAAAACACCTTCCTGAAAATGTTTGTACTTGCTACATCCCATCCCATGCCGACACTAATAAAAGCTTGTTGTGTGTGTCCATACACATTCATTAAATCCCTTTTCTCACTCTCAGCCCTTGATGTAGCCTGTCTGCTCTTCTCCCTGCATGGTGAGTTTGCTCTCACTCTGGCTGGAGAGTGTTTGTGTGTTTGCAATCAGAAGGAATGGGAGCGTAAGTGTTCAAAAATTGACAGCGGAGCTCAGAGCAGCCGAGATGCCCAAATGCATTTCCAACAGCATTCCCTGGGAATGGCTCCAGCCTCGCCTCTACCCTCAGACTATGGAAAATACTGCATCCTCAGCACCCTACATGCCCTTTTCCAAAACTGCTCCAGCTTCCCAAAGATGTTAAAGTTGACTCAAAATCATTTAATCATGGGCAGAGCTGTAGGGCCCCGGTAATAGCTCTCGGTAACCACGTAGCTCTGGCCAGAGAACAAAGAGCTCTGTCTAACGCTGTCTAGCACAGAGCCATCGCTTCTGATAAATAATTTTGACTAGTGACTCATCAGCAGCCTATGCAGGAAGTATATATTTAAACCTGTGCAGCTTAAACAATTGTTAAAGATGTCAGTTTATCATGCAGACAGTTTTTATTGAAAGAAGAAGGAAAAATATCATTTTTTAAATTAATGAGAGCAGACCTTATCTCAGCTGCTTTTACTACACTGTATTTTGGAAAATATTCTTTCATTGTTCACAATTGCTTCTCTTTGTTGGACCCACATGCTAGCAGCCACATTTCAAAAGGCTTTACAAACATTAACCAACAAAACCTCAGTGCTGGGAGCTGCAAAAGTAACAAGCGCAGAAAGAATAATTCACCTGCCTGAAGTTATATTAAATCAAACCAAACGCACAAGCAGTGCCTGTGTTTTGGCTGCCCTGTGGCAGCCAAAGCTGTTCATGTGCTGCCACTCCGGCTTTCCTACCCCAGATGCTGCAGCCCCAGTGCCCCGCTGGGAGCGCAGGGCACAGCCAGGACACCCTGCCCTGCTCAGAAGGGACCATTCCCCTGCGTGTTTTACCCAGCAACTGGATTATTTATTTTTTCAGCTGCTGTGTCAGATTCAGGGTCAAAGGTGGGCACTTCCCCCTTCCTCCAAAGTCCCTAAATCACTCCCACTGCTCCACGGAGGACCTTCAAAGTCCATATGGCTCCGAGCATCCGGTTACAGGCTTTGATGAGCTTTATTGCCCTGAGAGAGGCGAGAGTGGCACCAGCACCTGGGCAGGACACCTGCTGCCCGTGGCTGCTCCAGGGAGCCCCAGGGGTCAGCAGAGATGTGGGTGAGGTGGCAGTGAGACACCAAATGCAGCTCCATATCCACACAGGGAGCAATCTGGGAGGGAAAAGCCAACCCTTGCACCATATGGGATTTTAAATTAATCCTGTCAGCTCAGCTAACGGGGCTGCCAACATTACAGACAGCTCGCTGAAAGCTCCTGCTCCGTGGTGAAGGGCAGGAAGACTTCTCCAGCTGCTGGCACTGCTGCTGGGATGGATCCTGCATCCACACCCCTCAGTGCCTCACCCATCCCCACCACAGAGCAGAGCCCAGAGAGTCAGGGGTGATCTGAAGGAAGCATCCTTATCTCAGAGCTGTCCAGGAGCCTGACAGATCTTAAAAAATGAGACTCTGGCTTTGGAATGGCAACTGCTAAGAGGAGGCAATAAAAAGGCAATGGATGATCTGTAAGGGGTAGAGTGGGACTTCTGTGCTGTCTCATAACACACAAGAAGTGGGGCTTTCAATAAAAACAGACAGGAAGAACATCCAAGCAGATAAAAAGAAAAACTTCTCCAGCACAGTAATGAAGTTGCTGAAGTTATTGCCAGAGAAAATAAGGACAGGAGGGGACAGGCAGGACTCCGAAGGGGCTCCATGCTCACGCAGCTACCAGGAGCACCCAGGCTCCTTGAAACACACGGTGAAACGATTCTGAGGAGCATTTTAAACCTCATATTTCATGCTGAAGAGCAGCTTGGACTATAGAGAGGCCGGGATGAAGCCTCATGCATGGGACAGATAATTACACACTTATTAATTTGACCTCAAGTTTTGCGACTGAAGCGACTGCGAGAGCAGCACAAGCCCTGCTGGGAGCCGCTCAGGATGGACCCCAAACAGGTGGAAAGGGAAGGGGCCAGCAGGTCTCGGACCCCCACTCACCACCCACCCTGAGGAAGGGGGAGCTCCTGCTCTTCCCTCTCCTCCCACCCCGAGAGCGGCTCAATCAAGCCCTAATGGACCAGCGTGACGCTGGCGCTGATGAAATCCGTGCAGCCGTGCGTGCTTGAAGGGCTGAGAGAACTCTTCAGCCAAGTCCCCGCTGTGCTCTTTTCAGGAGAGGTCCTTTTAACTCGCTGCTATTCCCAGACCATCGCACTGATTTAAATGTTAACACGCTCTCCAGGATCCAGGCACCTCCTGCACGTCAGAGGCACAGGGAATGACGCCGGAGCAGCCGGAGCCGGGCTCCGAGGGGCCCGAGGCTCCCGTGGCTGGCCCGGGGACAGGCAAAGCATCCCGTGGGAAGCACTCACTCCAGAAGAGAAACAGAGTTGCCGATTTTCAGTAAATAACGGCGATATTTACTAAACACCTATTGCAAATTGCAACAGCGATCAGAAACAAAGGCGACAGGGAGAAAAAGCCACTCAGGAAACAGCCAGGAAATCGTCTGGGGAATATACTTGGAGATTTGAGAATGCTTAAGCCTGGGACACAAATCCCTGTGCTTTGTCCGTGACAATAGGGGATAAAGGCTGGTGTAGTTCGCCCGGCTGTGATGGAGGGATCTGGCTGCTTAGGGCCAGCTGCAGAGATACGATCTGGCTGCCGATTGCCGGGGTTCACATCCCTGACAGCGGCTGCGGGATCAGCGGCCGCGGATTTTCTGTGACAACGCAGCGAAAAGCCCTGGTACAATGTAAGACAGGCATAACCCTGGGACAAGGGAAGGGACAAGGCTGTAAACCCTGCTTTTGCTCAGAGAACAGCGTTTAAAATAGCACAGAACAGGGCAAATCCCAAACGTAGACAAGCAAGAGGAGGTCAGGAGCTGCCTGCTCTCCACGGAGCTGGGATGAGCTCCCACGAGCTGTTCGGAGATGGACACACAGGGCAGGGGATCCACTGAGCCACCCACTGACACCCTGCTCCAGTCCTGCCTGCCTGGAGTGTGCTCGCAGGGCGTGGAGGGAGAGAACAAGGCGTGTCACGGTCTGGAGCTCCGCAGCCTCCTCTCCATGCAAGATTTCCCTGTCTCTTCCCTGCTGGTCTCTGCAGCAGCACGGAGCGCCTCTGAACAAGGCTCCCTGTAATCCATCAGAGGTGCTGCTGCCCATTCATGCTCCACAGGAGCTCTGCCTCTTCACTAAATCCCTCAAGCCATCTCCAAATCACCTAATCTCCATCTCTGCCACCTCCCTCTCTTCAGTGACCTTCCTCCTCACAACAGCATCTGTAGGCTTCCAGATAACTCCCTCACATCCTTATCTGCAAGAGGAGTTTAGCTGCTGTCCTGGCACTGTGCTCACACAGCAGAAGGGACAAGGCAAGCACCAGAAGGGTCCAGAAAGGGATGGAAGAGCAGCAGTGTTCCAGCTGCTCACCGGAATCCCCACCAGCACCTTTGGTTTCACACTAAGAACAACCTGCAGCACATCCAATTGCCAAAGCCTCCCAGCAGAGGAGGCCTTGGCAGCAGCTGCACCAACCAGTCAAACCAGTCAGCAAGAACAGGGTTGCTACAATCAGGTCCTCCTCTTGTCATGCCCAGAGCTGTGTCACCCTCCTGGATCTGTAATGAGTCTGAGGAGCAGGCAGACTCTCCCAGAACATCCAGTGCTCCCCACACAACACATCCACTTACACTGATGGCCATTCCAGTGGCCGTGACACCTCTAAGGCTGAGAGCAACTGATCTATTAAACTTGAAAGATGTGTGGTTTCCAAACAAGACGGAATTCCCAGGTCTCTTATAACCCTGCTTCTATTTCTAACAGCACAGAGCTTCCCTCAGAAGTTTCCCCACTGGAAACAGACACTGTAAAGGAGACAGATGTTGGTTCTGCCACACTAACGAGGAACGCTGGTGTTCCAGGGGCGGGAGGTGAGGGCTCGTTCCTCCCGAGGAGCCTGCAGGGTGCAGAGCGGGGGCTGCAGCAGAGGGGTTACTCAGAGGTTGCACACAGCCTCTGTTCAGTGCTTCAGCCTGGCCTCTCTGCAGCTAATGAATGTTACAGGAGGAGAGGCTGCAGGGAAATGGAGCAGAAATGCAAGGCTGCCATCTCAGATATTGTCTGCCTCTCCCCAGACAGGCTCACACAGAGCCACAGCAGCAGCACCTGCGGGAGCAGAGGGCAAAGGGGGAGCTGGCCAGAGTGGGCACAGGTGAGGGACATGTCCCAGCCTCAAAGCTGCGCCCACATCCACTGCCACGTGCAGAGGAATCCATTTCCAGTCACAGTGACTGAAAAACAGAATGACGCTGAACTTTCTGTTCACCCTCTGCTGAGGCAGAACCCCAGCTCTCACCCTGGCCCAGCCACTGGCATCCCTGAACCCTTTCAGCTTTCCCATCACACTGGGGCTGCACCAAAGGCTCTCCCTGCCCTCAGCACTTCCCAGCGTGCAGCAAGTTGCCACAGCCAAAGGAGATTAAACGATGGGCTCGGGATCACAGAGGGAATCTGAATGCTGTCCCCAAGCTGCTCCCCTGCTTCCCCCACCAGCTCACCCTCCTGCTCTCCCTGCAGCTCCGCACCCTGGGCACGGCTTTCCGACAGGCAATCACAACATAGAGGCTCTGGCATTTTCTTAGAACACCTCAAATTGCTTTTTTTACACCTCACTGCTCGGTGCCAACCCCAATTCGTGTTATTTGTGCATTTGCTTAGAGAACATTATCTGATCGGTCACCCTGCGAGAGAGAGGCTTGGGAAGAGGCTGAGGCTTCTTCCTGTCATCAAAGCAGGTCGGGAATGAGGGAATCCGTGAGAATATTGTGTAAAGCAGCCTCCCCATGCACATAGGACGGCCCTTGCCAGGGTCTCGGGCACAGGATGGCAGTGCCCAGGACAAGGGACAACATCAGGGCTCCGTGTGTCTGCTGCTCTCAGCTGAGCAGGGGCCTCTTAATGGGAGAGAGTAAAATTGGCACATTTCTGTGCATTCCCTCTGCTGGCAGAAGCTGGAAAAGGCAACACCCAAAAGCCTCAGGAAGATGTTGGGACTCGCAAAATACACCCAAAAATATCTGTATTCCCAACCCTCTCCATGGCACATTGGCTGCTCAGTGGGAACTGCCCCAGAGGATAACACAGACAGGTCGCCTCCCTCCAAGCACAGAACCCAGCAAGCTCCATCCACGAAATCACATGGAATAGCCAGTTTGGCTCACCAGCATGGAGTGAGGGTCCCTGGGCCCCCCAGACCCCACCCCTTCCCACTGTCCACATCAAACCACCACCTATCAAACAGGCACCTTCTTGGGGAAAAGATGCCAGAGCCACTACAATTAATAATTCCGTATTAGCCCATCCCTCCAAGCTGTTCCTGCCTCACCATCTGCATGTCCTGAAATGTGAGGTTTTAGTCATAAATGCTGGGCCTCGTTTTGGAAATTTTTAAGCTGTTTTGCTTCCATTACCTGAACAGATTCCAGCTACTGTATCCAGGCATTTTAATTCCCTCAACTCCACCACGAAATGGCATGAACTTCACAATACACGGCTCTGGCATGACAGACACAGAAGATTTCATCATTCCAAGGAATTTCCTCCTTCCTCTGACTAAAGCCAGGTAGCCAGCAACTCAATACACGGGCTGAAGCACACCGGGGCACGGGGATCTTCACAGGAGCATTTTGGGATCCATGCTCAAGAAAATCAACTCATTCCAACTCCCATATTGCAGCCACAACCCCTGATGCACCATCAATTAAGAGCAGCAATAATTACAAATGGAAAACTGCAGACCTCAGAGCAGATAATGTGTTGCCATTAGATTAAGTAGTCATAGAAATCAAAAATAAAACCTATACTTGGGCTAATTAAGCCCACTCACCATCTGATTAAGATGTGTTGTGATACCATGGAAAAGCACCAAAGAGCCATTGTAAGCAAACCAACACCACCGGGTGTCCATGTCACACTCGCTGGCAGAGGGATAATTGATGTGCCCAGCGGCACGGCCATCAGAGCTCAACTCCTGCTCCGTGCTGCAGTGTTTGGGGGGGGAAATAAAAACAGTCCAAACCCCTGCCCGGGTCAGTCCCACATTCCTGACCTTGCTGACACAACTGAATCAACCCCCACATTCATCTGACTCAATCATCCACTCACTGGCTGTGGTTGTGCTCCCCAGCATCTCCAGAGCCACTCAGTGTTTGCATTCAGGACCGAAAGGAGGGAATAGAAAGACCGACGAGATCTGCAGATGTGGCAGCACATCAGGTAAGTGCAGGATGGATAATGATCCTGAAACTGGAAATGTGATCCAGGGGAGCCCGGAAACTTGTAGGGTGCTGCCAGGAAAACGTGGAGAAACCTGGGGTTACTGATGGTCACAAAATGACCATGAGTCAAGAGCATCCCAGCAGGATGCATCCACTGACACACTCCACAGGACACGGAGGAGCTGCGCTGTCCCCACATGCTGTCACAGCACTGAGGCCACCGCGGGGTCTGTGCCTGGCCCAGGGCAGCTCCCCTGAAGGCTGTCATCTGCTATCTCCTTTAAACTCCACGTTCCCACGAAATCTGTTTATGGAGGATCCACAGAACAAAGACAAAAGGGGCATGACAGTGAATTTAATGAAATATTCCAGGATTGGGTTTGATTATTTACTCAGAAAGGACTCCAAGCTCTGGCTTCCAGGTTTGGTTGTTACTGTGGAAACCAGCTGAATGTGGATGTATAAAAAGAAAGGGCTCATCAATTAAATCATTTAAAAAGTGAAATGAAGCCTTGGGAAACACAACACGACAGGTTGTTCTGTATTGAGGATTCTCTGTCCCGATGCTTTGCTCCAGGAGGCAGGAGAACTCCAGGATCGTGAGCAGCAGCTCCTGATAACAACTTATGGGGAAGCAGTGGGCAATATGCTTCCCAAAATCCCAGGGCCAGTGGAGCAGGAACTTGTAATTGGGCAAAAAGGTCCAGGCTGCAGAGCCCTTACCCTGATTTTCAGCCCCTGCATGGCTCTGGATTTGCTTGATAGGTGTGGGTTTGTGTCTACCTCTTAAAGACTCCCTGATCCCTCCTGCCGCCTTCCTTAACCTCTGCAAAGGGCTCCAAAACCTTCTGGTGCAAAGAGGTGTAAAACAGTGCAAAGCATTATTAAGCCCCCCCCTCCAGCCTGCCGGGGGGATTGACAGCTAAACCACTGCTTGAAATGGCAAATCTGAGGAAATGCAGATGGAATTTGAGGTCAGCCCAGGATTTACGCCTCATCAGCATTCAGCAGTGAGGGAAAATCAGCAAGTGAGGGTTATCAGGAGCTGGGAAGGCCCCGTGCCACCTGTCACCCTCCCCTTGCAGCCTGGCAACCCCCCCATGCCCATGGGACGAAGGGCCACCATCCCTGCCACATCTGTCCCTCTCGGGGTGGCTCAGCCAAGTCCTCCAGAGGGGAGCAGGGAGGGGACTGAGGAGCCTGTGGTGGTCCCGGGGCACCGGGACAGCGGGGACGACCACCCCCATCCCTGCAACAAGAGCCCGGGACCCCAGCAGCTGCTCAGGGCCCTTCTGCCCTGGCCCATTCCCAATTCCCAGCAGGAATTCTGCAAATCCCATTTGCTCCTGCACCTGCCGTGGCACCAGGGGAGGGAGGGCAGCTGCTGGACCTGCACGAGGGGTTATTTGTCTCACCTCACAGAGCAACAATGTGCTCAGAGGAGCTGAGGGCATGTCTGACAGCATCCATAAGGTTTTCTGTCACGCTGTCCAAAGGATATTTCTCTGCTGTCCGAGCACCACCACCATTATTTAATAGCGCCAGAAGATAGATTTCCGTTTGGTTTCCTCCTGCTCTGCTCCCCATCCTCACTCATCACAGCGAGTCCAGCCTGCCCAAGTGAGCTCTCCCATCTGTCACAGCAGGGTCAGGGGAAGATCCACACGCCCCGTGCCCGGCTGTCAGACCAGACCCCAAAGAGCAGCAGGGGGGACAGTGCCAGCAGCGAGCAGGTACCCTGACCTCAACTCCAGTGCCTTCCACAAGTCTGAAGGGAAGGTCAGCTCACACCCAAACCCCTCAAAATCTCCTTATCAGAGAAAGCTGGGGCATGAACCACCCCCCAGGAAGGGGTTCAGCTGCCCAGAGCCCCCAGCAGCACCCAGGGCACAGACATCCCTCCCCCAGGAGCTGTCAGAGGAGGAGGAGGAGCTGGCAGCCAGTGCTCTTCATCGAACAGTTTAAACATTATTGATTTTTCCTACTGGCTGGCACAGAGGCCCAAACCCCAGGCAGTGCAGACATGATTAAAAAGCAGTCTCTCCTCAGACAACTAAGACACCATTCTCCTCCAGCGTGGAAGCAGCAGATGGAAACTCAAATGAGCTGCTGGGTCAGCTTTGTTCCCAGCCAGAGGAGATGAGGGGAGTGTGGCACCAGAGCATCCTCACCTGCCCCCTCCACACAGCAGAGAAAGATGGAGAGGATTTACAGCTACACATGAGCAGCCACAGCTCTCAATACCGTGCTGAAAAACTCCCCAGCACCACGGCACTAAAGCCAAGAATACCCCAAGCACCTTCTGACACACACTCTGCATCAACAAACGACAAACCCTGAGCGAGGAGCGGAGGCAAAGCGGTGCTAAAGGGATCAGAGGCTGCCCAGCCCCGGGACCTGCCCTGCCAGCTCACTCCCTGTAAGCGTGACGGGCTCGACAGGGCTCAGGGAGGGATGAAGGGCTCCAAAGGGCTTTTCATGCTCCCCTGCAGGAGGGTCACACTTCAGAATGTGCTTGTAAACGCCTAAGTCCCCTGGAGCTGCAGAAGCCTAAGCCAGCTCTGCATGTTCTGCATTGCTCCTGCCCTGAGCACTCCCGTGTTCCAACATCCAAGTGAGCTGGAGGCTGGGAGCTCCTCCTGCACCTGGGAAATCTGCTCCAAAACCTCTGTAACCCTCTTTTCCCTGCTAGAGGATCAACCTGACCTCATTCCTGGCCAGCCTGCAGGAGAGGCCAGGACAGTGAAGCATTTCCCTTTGCTCAAAGACATGAACTCGTTCTAAACCCAGCACAGTGCTGAGCACAGCAGCGTCACCCACAGAAATTGAAGATGTGCTTTAATGGCTTTGATATCGATCTGAAGATGGGGATTTTGCCTTTGACATTGGAGCTCCAATGGGAAAAGGAAAAAGGCAGCTTGTGTCCAAGGGGGAGGCTCCTGAGCACCCTCAGCTCCTGCTCGTGGGTGCACAGGTGCCACGATACACAGCACACCTGGGCTCTGGAACACAGAGAGCCACCACAGCGGGGAACAATCCCCTCTTTAGGGCCTACACCCCTGAAATGGCATCACCCGAGTCCTGCTCCTCAGTCTCAGACTCTTTGGAAAGCACTTGAGAACCATTCCAGCAGGAACAGTGACCAGGCAAGCTCAGACCATGTGGAGCTGAGGCCTCATTCTCCAAGCAGCAGAAGAACAAATCCTGAATTTACAAAGCGGAACCCCAGCTCAATATCAAAACAGCCCCTGAACTTTGTGATACCCAAACACTGATGGAAAGGATTTAACAATCTCATATCTCTCCCCAATAACCTGGAGCTTCAAGAGAATTTTCTCTTTTCCATTCCCCCAACTTCCCTAAAGAGAGCAAGCGAGCCAAACCGACCAGCCTATCAGGAAATCTTGATGCACTTAAATAAGAAAGTAATTAAACACTTTAATAAGGTGAGGGGGGTGCAAGAAGGAAACTGCTAGAGCGAGCTCAGGATGACCTTAAAGTCTTCCACTACTGTGGCTGAGAAAGTTCCTATTTGGCAAGTCTGGCTGACTATCACAGCACCAGCACCCAAACCTCACAGAGCTCAGGGGCAGCACAGAGTGCACAGAACCTTCCCCAAACCAACTAATCCCACCTCTTCCCCACTGGCTACTTACAAGCACTGATTACCCATCCTTTGGCAATGAGAAAAGCCAAGCCAGTGCCCAAATAATGCCCTCCCTGGGCAGCAAAGTTAAGTGCACAGACCTCAAGTGTCCCCAGAGGGTCTCGGCCCTCGCTGCTGCCTGATAGCCACCCACCTCACGTAATAATAACAACAAATCTCTTCACTTCCACGGTACTTTAACAAGAGGACATCAAAGCCCTGGCAGACTCAGAAGGCCCTGTGCCACCCTTAACAAGTACATTTTTAGTCTCAGTTTTATGGATGAGGAAATTGAGGCTAGGAAGTGGAATGATTTGCCTGCACAACAGAGGAAAGGAAGAAAAGCTGGAAGGAAAAACACAGGCACTGTCTCTCAACCCCTGCCGAGAGGAGCCCCTGGGGAGCTGCCTCCCTGCCAGGGCTGAGCTCAGACCACCCAGCCCCTCCTTGGGTCCACAGCCAGCCCTGGGAGCTCGGAGCACTCCGGATCCTCACGGAGCCCTCATGCTGAGAGTCTGAGACACGGAGCAGAGGCCTCTGTGCAGCGATTACACGGGAAAAGGGCTTTAACAACCAACCGCTGCACAAGGGTTATTTGTTCCTGCATCAGCCAAACACCGGGCTGGGGACCTGGAGGCAGCAGCTGCTGTTCTGTGCAATTCAAATAGGCCCCCAAAGAGCAGGCCAGAGGAGGAGCTGCTCCTGCCCAGCGCCTGCTGCGTGTCCTGCCCAGCCAGGAGCACCCCTGGGTGCAGCCAGGGCAGAAGGGGAGGTTTTACAAAAGGCTGGGCAAGAGGAGGACAGGACAGAGGTGACCCAGGGCAGGGGATGGCCAGGAGCATCCCTGTCCCCCACGCCTGGCACAGTGAGGCTGTGCAGGGCAGAGCATCCCAGCCCCTGCTGGAGCAGCCTCATTGACAAGCCTTGTCATCGTTCCTCAAGACTAATTTTTTAAAATTGCAAAATCTTACAGAGCTATTAACCTCAAAAGAGTTTAACATATGGCAGCACGAGTCTCCCTCTTACCCTAATTATAAGGCTTGCAGTAATGGGGCTGTCTTTTAAGTTACAGCTGCTATGCTTTTGGCTTTTCACTAACATTACATCCTATTAAGGAGCTACATTTAATGCATGCAAATTGCCAGAACACCGAGTGCCTCGGACCAGCGAGGGGATGCATTTAAGCAACAGCAGCATTATCCCAGGGTCAGGCTCACCCTGCTGAGAGCTCCCTATGATCCATCAATCAAACTCCACTCATTAATTAACTAATTCATTAAGTATCTTCCTAGATGAAGGTTCTCCAAGGCGGAACATTGTGTTGACAGCGACGTCCTGTCAGCACTTAGCAGTACAAGCCCCGCTCTGAGCCCAGACACCCCAGACTCACCGTGGCTTCAGCAGTGCTCCACGACCTCAGCTCCCCAGCCCCCTTTTATAGCCGCTGCAGCTGCCACCCCATTGCCATCAGATTGCTCTGCCCAATCTGCCCAGCATACCCCAAATGCGCTGTACGAGGAGAGTAAAACCCGGGCTTTTTCAGCAACAATGATAAAGTTTGCAAATAAAAAAAAATAGTAATAATTAATTAATAACAAAGGGTTTGGAGCAGCAGGGAGCGGAATGGCCCCCACTGGGGCCGCAGGTCCTGCGGCACAGCAGTGAAAGTGCTGCCACGGGGCTTTTTCCTGCCAGACACAGCCCAGAGCTGTGCTGGGCGTGCTGGGAATGGCACAGCTCGGAGCGGGCCTGGTTACTGCTGGAAAGGCTTTCCCGGGGGAAAAGCCTGCCCTAGCAATGAACGGCATTTTCCTGCTGTGTAAATAAACCCACACCAGGGGTGGGAGGGGAGCCGTGCATGTGTGGGTGCTCCCCAACGCCCTGTGAGGGATGGGTGCCCCGGGACCCCACCCCACTGTCACCCCCTGCCCAGGGAGGGCCCCGAGCACCCCTGCAGCCATTCCCTCGGTTCGCCGTGTTTCTGTTCTGGGAGCACGGAGCACCACGGCCCTGGCTCCAGCCCAAGGACTAATTTACTTTCCCAAGCCTGGAGTTCAACCAGGCATATTAAAACGGAGCGGGAGCCGCTGCCAACCCCCTGGTCTAGACAGGGGCTCCGGCGCGTCGCGCTCCCGTTTCCTGCAGCTCCCAGGGCTGATGAAATCCAGCCACTCCAGCCTCCCCCATCCCTTCCCCACTGGGCTCCCACCCTCCCGTGGCCAGAGGAGAGGCCGTGCTGCGGCAGCGTGTGGTAATGGTCACCTCTGCAGTGGCTCCTGCTCCCCGAAGAAAAGCCTCCTGGCTTCAGTGCCACAGGCTGTAATACTGAAAATGGCTGTAAATGTGAAAAATTGGCACATTGTAGTCCAACAAGACAATTTTTGAATTGCTGCATGCAGCTGTGCAGTTCGAGATGTGATGCTGCCTGCATCCTAAGCTGGGAGCTGGAGCATCTGAGATAAAAAAAGTCTTGGGTTGGGGTTTCCTTTTTGCTGGTCAGGAAGAAGGAATAAGAGTGACCCCAGAGCACAGATCACTGCAGGCTGAGGAGGAGGTGCTCAATCCACAGAACAACCCTGTTATTTGAAGAAGAGCAGCTTTTCTGTGAGGCCTTTCTGCCTGTGTGCTCTGAAGAGTCAAAATTCCAGAATAAATAAATTGTGGCAAGATGAGATGGTGAAAGAAAAGAAATTGGTATCTGGAGGAGGGGGAAAAACAAACCCTCATTTAACCAGCCATAAGGAACCACTTCATGCCTCGTTTCTCCTGGCGAGCAGGGAGTGGGGAGGGTGTGTGGATAATACCTGGAAGTCAGGAGCCACACTTACTGTAATGTGCTTCTTCGGGGAAGCCAACAAGCCCGGCTCATTAAATTTTAGTGTGATCTTTGTAGCCTTCAGCATTGTTTGATTAAAATTTAATAACTGATTTGGTGGCTTTTCCTGGAGTCTTGTCCATCCCACCGGCAGCCCTGGGCTGCAGGTGGCTTTGGGGCCTGTGGAGTAGGAGGTGTCAGGGTTGGTTTGCAGAGTGGGGCTCAGGAGAAGGTTCTTCCCCCAGAGGGTGCTGGGCACTGCCCAGGCTCCCCAGGGAACGATCCCAGCCCCGAGGCTGCCAGAGCTCCAGGAGCGTTCGGACAGCGCTGCCAGGGATGCCCAGGGTGGGGTTGTTGGGGTGTCTGTGCAGGGCCGGGAGTTGGACTGGACGATCCCTGTGGGTCCCTTCCAGCACGGGAGATTCCAGGTTTCTATGACCCGAAAGCCTTGGCAGCAAAGTCCTGTCCCCTCCCGGTGGCCGTGGTGTTCCTCAGCGCACACAGGTGCCAGGCTGGGAGCACCACCCGAGCTCCAGCTGCATGGAAATGCTCTCCGGGAAGCTCCAGCTCGAGCTGAACGAGCAGGATTTTGCCGAGGTGTCTGTGTGTGCATTGAAATAAGGAATGGCCCGGAGCTGTTTGTCTCCAGAATTTAATGAAAGGCTTTGTTTATCGCAGTGTGAGTGCTGTGAGCTCTAGGTGTGGGTGATGCCGAACAAACAGAGCTCCCTTCAGCATCCCCCGGCCGGGGTTCTGCTCACACACCCGGCAGCGCAGGCATGGCACGCTCAGGTAAAGCTCAGCCCGAGGTCCTTCACAGGGTCACCAGAGCTGGTCCTGGGGGCCACGAGCCACCCTGCTGGGCAGCTCTGGGTGAGGGGCTCGGGCTCTGCAGTCGCCCTCCTCCCCTGTGTACCTGAATCCCAGGAATGGGAGGGATGTTCTGTGCACCCTGAGAGATCCCCTCTGATGCCCCTTGCAGGCTGGCACTGGCCCTGGCCCTGGCCCAGTGTGGGATAACACCACCCTCCAACCCTGCCACCCCCTCTCCATGGCATGAGGCAGCTTGCCACGTTCTGGGGTGTTTCAGAGAAATGGGAATTTGTAATTGGGAGGGTGAGTGCTACCGCAGAGCTGCCATCCCTCAGAGCCCTGCAGACAGCCTGGCACAGCCCCACACCCCCCCAGGACAGCACGGCTGGACTGGTCACTGAACTGGCAGCCTTTCGCTTGACCTCCTTTTTGTGGAGCTACAGTGAACCTTTCTTCTCTTCCCTTCCTTTTTTTTTCCACTAAAAATCTGAAGCCATTTCTAGTATTACAGCTTTTGCTGCATAAACCAGGGGGATTTTCTTCAGGGAGCAAAAAATTGGTTCCGAGGTTTCCATTAAGTGACATTAGCACAGCACGGCCTCTTCCAAGGGCTGAGCTTGGCAGTGAATGTGTTCTAAAAGAAATGGGGTCTTTGCAAGGCCCGACTTCAGTGGAATTGGGCTGCAACAGCCCCATTAAGCTGCTTTTACAGTGGGGCATGGGAGCTGGCCTCTGGAGAGCCTGGGGAGGGTCAGCCTGGCACTGGGATGGGACTCTGCTGGCATTGCACAGGTTTTTCCTCCTGTCTGAGGAGCCCCAGGCCTGAGGAGATGAAGTCTTGGCTGGAGTGTGCCCTGCAATGGGGTCAGCTCCTCAAGAACAGCCATCAGCCTCTTCCTGAGTGTCCCCATTGCTCCATCATCTTCAGCAGCATCCCCACTCATGGCAGGCCTTTCCCTTTCCCTTTCCCTCTCCCCGGAGCCCTGCTGCCAGCGGGGCGGGCACTGGCAGGGAGGGCAGTGATTGACACCACGGTGATGATGACGTGGCTTCACTTTGGCACGGCAGTGATTGTGCCAGACAGAGCTGTTTAAATACCACCAGACAGAGTGCTACTCACAGGAAAATGAGACCTTAAATGTCATTATTTGTGTCATTATTAATAGCCCCTAATTGTGTTCTCTAATCATCATGAAATTATGTTAATATTAATATTCACATCAAAACTGCCTAGGGAAGGAGGAGAACTTTTTTTTTTAAAAAAAAAAAAACCAGCCCTACTCTGTGTCAATCCCCATTAAGGGGAAACACTTGCCTGGTGCGCCGGAGATACGGATCACTGCAGGGAATCCTCTGCACCTCCGAGCCCTGGGAAAGGCTCTGCCTGCTGACACCCAGGGACCTCTGACACCCTCAGACCCCATCACTGCTCTGTGAGGAGCTTTATTTTGTTCGGGAGTGCTTCCAACAAATCTGCTGGAAGGAGGGAAGCCAGATTCTTTACTTACACTGGGAAATCTCAAAGGTGCAGGAATATGGCAACATTTTGTAGCGTCACTGGATTTTGGTACATGTTTTTGCTCTGCTGAGTTTATTCTTTTAATTGTGTTTTTGCCAGCATGAAAATCCACCCGAGAGAACAGCAACAGTGTGAGCCCACCACAGAAACCTTTGGAAAAAGCCTTCCAAAGGCTTTTACTCATTAACTTCAATGACTGCTGCTCAAGAGCTGAGCTCTGGGATACTGAGGACATTTGGCACCCTGGACCATCATTACAGTTTTTTTAACAGCTCCCCTAGGGCCGCATTGAAGCCTTTACCTCTCCACGGCCCCATTCCCCAGGTGATGCCTGCCTGCCACGAGCAGCAGCCTCTGCCCCCACCACCCCCTGTCCTGCCCTCAGATATCCTGGGTGAAGGACAAGGAACCATTTTTTTTCTGGAAAGAAACGGTAATCAGAAGAAATGGCTTTCTCTGCAATTTTCTCCATTTTCCAAGCAGCTCTACTTGCGAGTACCCAAACGCCTGACTTAATAAAACAGAGGTTTCAGAGTGGCAACTATTATACCTCGAGTTAAATATAACTCAGAGCTTGAAAATAACTTCAGAGCACACGCACAGGGAGCTGACAGGGGGATGGTTTGGAGAACAGCTCCAACAGGTCCTTCCTGGGTGTGGAGGCAGCTTCCCCTGCCTTCCTCACCAGCTGCACTGCCAGGCCCTGGCCCGGGCCGCTTCAAATCCGCCTTTCCCTGGGGGTAGGGGGAAGGAAGTTTGCGAAGGTGTTTAACACTTCCATGTGAATGATTTTTCCATAAAATATTAATGACGTAGATATAACCTAATTGAGTCCTTAGGGCAATAACCTCTGACAAAACGGCCCTGATTAGGAAATAATTGACTGTGCAGAATGGTGGTTACAGAGCTTAATGTTGGCAAGGTCCATTATCTGGGGATAACGACCCCCTTTTGCCAGGTGACAGGGCCATTAGGGGGGCTTTTGGGGGAATAAATCCTTTCTTACCTCTTTTGTCCAATACTTTGGAAATGATTCTGTTATCCTGTGATTGGATGGGGTGTTCTTGTTCTGGTCCTAAGTGCCCTGGACAAGTGCAAAGCACAAGAGATGGGTGTTTTCCCCCAAAACCAAACGTTTTCTGTGCTCTCCCCCAGACCTGCACGTATAGGGACATTCAAGAAAGCATTAATATAAAATACCATTGACTTCAATTTATATTAATACACTGTGCAGTGAACTGAGGTGGCTGATTCACAATCCTCATCAGATTTCAGTGCGCCGGGTAAATCAGCTCCCTTGGTTCACTGTAGTTTAATTATAAGCAAATTGCAAGTGAATTAAGATAAATCGAATTAGAACCACTCTAATACTGAACAAAAACGCCCACCGAGGAGTCTGTGGAAGTTTAACTACTCCACTTCGAGAGGTGACTTGGGACACATTGGCCAGGCACACACCGACGCTGGGGCTGGAGCAGGAGCTGGCTCCGAGAGGTTGCTGCCAAGTGGGAAGAGCAGCAGGAGCACGGCCACTGACCCCTGGCAGCTCCCTTGGTCCGGTCCGTGCGGCCACTGGACCACAGGACTGGCCGCTCTCAGAGCCAGGGACCAAGCCAGAGCAGCGTACGGGAGGTCGAAAGTAGGGGAGAGGAGGAGTTGGAGCAGACTGCTGCGACACAAATTGGAAGCTGGGGTGGCTCTTTCTTGTTCTCCTTCTTTCTTCCCTCCCAGGGAAGTGTCATTTGTACAAATTGCCCGTCCGTGCCAGCTTGGGAGAGACCTCACAAGGGAAACCTGGAGCCTTCCCCGCTTTTCATGTGAGCGGATGCCCCTTTTATTTCTGAGCAAGGAGTAAGTGGAGAAGAAAGGAGCTCCTGTCAGCCTCCGGGAGACAAATTGCTTCCTGCAGCCAGAGGTGCCTCTGCTGTAACAACCGCCCGCTCCGGAGGTGAGCCGAGCTGCCCCCAGCCTCTCCCCTCTCCCCAGCTCCCGCCTTTTAAATGGAGCCCCGATAGGTAACCAGCCCCCGCTTTCATTTTTATCTGGCCAGGATGATTTACTGGGCTGCTGCGTGGAGGCGCAAGCTCGGCAGGAGCAGCGCGCTGCCCAAATGGAATGACCCGGGATGCTCGAGGTTAAAGACAGCGGCCGTGCCCCCGTGCGCTGCCTGCGCCGCTCGGATGGGCTCTTATCTCCCCGGGCGCTCCCCTCCCGAAGGCAGGTGGGCAGAAGGGCCGCCGGAGGATTGCAAGCCATAAAGTTATTAAAACAGCGGAGGCAACAAAGCGGCGCAGCTTCCCCGCTGCTCTGACCTTTCCAGAGGGTGAAAGGTAAAAACACGCTCTATAAAAACCCAGCCCGAGGTTTGCGGTTGCTGCCGGAGCTCTCGGAGCGGCTAATTAAACGGGAGGGGCAAAGCCGCAGAGAAACTTCCAGCCAGCAAATCAAAGCCCAGCCTGGCAGGGAGCGGGGGCTGTGGGAAGGACACCCCTTTTCTCCTTTGAACCTCCTTTTTTGGGGGAAAAGTGGGAGCGGGGCTTGGCATAACCCAGCGGCTCCATCCACAGCCCCTAATTATCCCCCCGAACTCAAAGCGCCGAGGCCGGGAGCCAAAACACAGGAAAAAGTGCTGTTGATGGCAGAGCTGCACGGGCAAGCGGTGCATTCCCACACTCCAGCCCCAGTTCTGCTGGTTTCTGCCCCAGTTTGCTCTGGGCTCTGTGACCCCCACCCCGGGGCGATGGAGGCGGGTGCACCCCATATCTGTGGGGTCCCCACCTCCTCCTGCCTCTCTGCACAGACACATCCCCTTGTCGGATTGATCTGTGCGAGCTGTCCGCCCGCCCCCCGTCGCTAATGGCCTCATTAGTTAGGGGAAAAGGGCTGCTGAAGTCAATTTATGATATGGAATAGTGAAAAAACAGCAAAATCAATAATTCTGCAGAGTCAGGGGTAGGCTGGGGGGGGGGAGAGAGGGCCCAGGGGTGAGTTCAGGTAACCAATGAGCTTAAAAGCCCCGTTCCCCGCATCTGGCCTCGCGTTCCATCCCTGCTCGGCGGCATTCCATTCGGATGAGACAGCCTGTGCTCACTGCTCCCGGTCCTCCCCCGGCCTGGACCAGCAGAAGCCCCCAGGCTCCTCTTCCCCCGCGGGGCTGTGCCAGCAGCCACCTCTCCAGGGAGGGAACGTGGTGCCCAGGCTGCCCCTGCCACATCCCGAGGCTCCAGAGCTCACGTGGGGAGAGGGCAGATGTGGCAAGAGCTTCCTTGGGTCCGCCTGAGCTGGGAAGAGGCAAATCTGATGGAAGTGGCTCAGCAGTGTCCCTGTCAAAGACATCCTGTAGCTGTGTGAAGGCTCAAGAGCTGGAGCCAGACAGGTTTGGATGAGTCAGGCAGTGGGAGCTATCCACGGCAGGAGTGATGGAGGGTTTCCTGTTCTGGGGAGGCAGCAATTCAGGGAGGGATTTGCTCTTTTGAAGCCTGCTGGAGTTCATGCAGGAGTTAATCTGGAGCAGCCGAATGTACTGGGCTGTGCACAGAGGGATCCCAAAGGTTCCCTCTGATCCATGATCCAAAACCACAGGCCCCCTGTGGCAGGGGCTGCTGTAAAGCCTCTTGCCAAATTTCTCTGTTCAGTGGTAATTCCTATTATAGCTGATTTCTACCATGTGGCTGCACACCCCGTGGTTTACAGGAGCGCTGGAAGAGAGCAAAAAATAGGAGTTCAGAAAAATACCGCAAAATGGTGAATGTGGTTTTTTGAACTTTCCTCTTCAAATTATGGCAGCAAGAGGAATCAGAGGATGCCCTCCATGGCCACCCTGGCTCACGGCCACCCAACCATCCTTCCTCCCACCCAACCTGTGCTTCAAGGCACACACACCTCAGTTCCATTTTCCCTGTCTCACCGTTGTTTTTCCCGAGTATAAATTTTGCATTTCTAGCCTGCTTGTCATATTTCCTACCGGATTGGGTGTTTAATTAAAATCATAATTAAAATTGATCTCCTCATTAGCATGCACCTGCTCTGCTACTCGCGTCCTGGCATTTAATTATACGCTGAAGATGTCAAGTCTGACAGGCGAGAACGAGACCCCGGCCGGTAACCCCTGACAGGACTTCCCAGTGACAACATCTGGATACCAGAGCCCATCTGCTGGAACGGCCTCGGCACCGGACAGGGGGACATGGCCGCTGCTGGAGCTGGGGGCTGGCAGCCCCAGGGGTCAGCGGGGTCTGCACCCCAGCAGCCCGCACACCCACTCTGGAGATTTTTGGCATGGAAACGTGTGGGGACAGTTTCCCCAGCTGGTACAAACCTCTCTGTACTCACTGGGCTCCCATCAGCACCGGTGTTGAGATCCAAGCCAGCCTGAGATCCAAGTCTGCTCTCCTCTGGAGAGGCCCAGCAGGCCGGGTTGCTCTCCCTTCTGTGGAGAAAGGAAAGCTCCCCTCACCTTGCTTTGGGGTGGCCATGAAGGGAATTATCTGGGTAATTTCTGGTTCTGAAAGTGCATCTGCTCTTTTCCCTGTGTGCCAGGCAACAAAGCTGCCAAAAGGCACTTTTGGGGCTGTTATCCAGGAGGAGTTTTATTCCCCTGCACTTTGGAAGTCTCTCACTGATGGGTGTGGGTTCAGTGGGATCTGTGAAGCAATGAAAGCTGACATCAAATGTATTGTCCAAATTTAAGGCTCTCCCTATGGCTCCCTGGGGACTCAGCATGTTTGGAGCCCGGGACCTGCCTCTCCTCCTGCTCTCGGTGTTGGATGGGGCTTGGGCAGTGCTGAGCAGTGTCTCCAAAGTCTTCCCACTGTGGAAACCCCAGTTCAGCCACTCCGAGTGGTGATGCTGCTTATCAGCAAAGTGGCTTCCAGTGAAGAGCAAAGAGGAGAAGCCCTTTCAATCCCCTCCTGTACAACTGCTCATAACTGGTTCTTGTTCCTGCCCAGCCAGGAGCGGCTGGTGACACACAGCACTGCTCCCACCTGTGTCAGGGACAGGCTATGGGAACAACACCTCCAGGTGGAGTTGCCCTTACCTTTTTATGGCTCCTTTTATGGCCAAGGCCATCAAATGCCACATACAGAGACCTTTATGCCTGGAGAAGCTGGGACTGGAGCTGAGGCTGAAGGTTTATTGCAGCTGGGCTCCCTCCTTCAGGAATACTCTGAGTGCCAAAGTGGGGGAACGCCGTGGGTGCTGCGGACACGTGGGAACACAGAGTCACCTTTGCAGCAACAAACTTCACATGTGGACTGAGGGTGAAATAGAAATGTTCCCGGCTGGCCATAAGGACAGGAAGGGACCCTTTACAGTAACAACCATTGCAATGTAAACCCAGAGCTATTAAACCCCACCAAACCTGGCAGCAGCAGCCGTATGACCACTCCTCAGAAAGACAGTCCGGCCCTTTAGGCATAAATAAGGCACTTGAACATTATGAAGAGAAATGCACAAGCATTAATAGCCAGACAGCAACACAGCATCCCATTGGGAACGTTATTTATGAGGCTGTATTGTTGCCAATCCTGCTGGGAAAAATCCTGCTGCACGAAACAAGATCCGGGAAGGCTGCAGCGTGCATGGGATGGAGCAGGCTCAGCCACGGCAGCGGGACCGGCACACGGGCCGGGGACACGGCTCCAGCACTGCCTCAGCACAACAGAGCAGGGCTATCCTGCCAGACCCCAGGTGCTTCATTTGGGCACATTCTCCATGATTTTAATGAGATTCTTGCACGAGTAGTAATTCATCAGCCTGGAGTACAGGCCAGGGAGAGCTGAAGCGTGGGCACTTGCCAGGCTGTGCTGGGAGCGGGGCCATGGTGCAGGGAGCAGCCGGACACCCCCTGTGCTGCTCTGGGAATGGGCACAGGAGAGAAGTGGAGCCTAAAGAAACATTTGTCATTTGAGTTGTAATTACACAATTACGTAAATGCATGATATTAGTAGTCAAGAGCCTGGAGTTTTCATTAAAGAGTCCCTTAAGTAAATAAACATTTTCAAGCGATTACATTATTGGGATGAGACTTTTTTTAAAAAGAAAATGTTAAGAATTGTGCAGGATGACACTGGAAAGCAAGGTGGAAAACCAAACCAAACCCAAACTAGTGACTGTCAGGGCAGCAGGTGCAGGACACGTCGGGCTCTGCAGTGGTAGCTGGTTTTTGGACCACTGCTCCCAGAGACAGGGTCTGGACACGAAGGCAGTGTGAATTAGAGGAGTCAAAAGGCAATTCAGCTTAATTTTAAGAGATACCACTGTGGAGAAGGCACATGAGGATGGCAGTTGCAATGGAAGTACAGAATATAAATAAATATATGTGTAAAAACAAACAAAAGCCCATCAAAACAAGCAAGAACCAAACCCAATCCCTGCATTACACTCAGTAATTAAATATTTATCAGAGCAGAGGAAGTAAAATCCATTTACTGCTTTGGGCCAGCTACAATCTTCCTTTTAAAAATCCTTTGCAATTAGTTCATTCCTCCCTGAGAGACAAGAATGCTGGAATAGTCTCCAGGTCCATCCTGAACAAACTGTGGAATGTTTTCTCTCCTGATTTGTGTGTGTGCATGAGGGTTCCAAGGAACTTTGGGCAGCTCAGGCCTTCCCGCTGCATGTCCTGAGTGCGGGGTTACCACGGACCCTGCGAGTGGGAGGGATTGCCCTGGTGTTTCCCATTAATCCCGGTGGAATCACCATGAGCATGGCTTCCTGTATTTCCTTTATCCTCGGGAAGGGCTCCAGAGAGCTGCGTCTCAACAAAACAAATTGATCCAAGCTCCTTCCGATTGGATTTTGGGGTGAGGGCTGCCACTGCTGCCCTGTGATGCCATCTGGTTCAGGATTCCTGATTTAGAACACAGCTTTGCTCCTGTCCCTGGCATTGCCCATCTCTTGAGGACCCAAACTGCAGGATGTGCCAGTGCCCAGGTTCTGTGTCTGCCAGGGGTTTAAACAACACAGGTGACAAGGGGCACAAGATCCTGCTGGCACCAGGAGTGAGGGCCCAGCCTTGACCCCGGAGCTCTGGGAGAGCCCCCGCTTCCCCTCCGTCCTCCACAGCCCAGGATGCGAAGCGCCGTTCTGGAATTTCACATTTGAGATAATTACATTAAGGTAATTGCCACTGCAGCATTATTTCCCATTCCTGGGAGAGGCTGAGAGGAGGCTGAGTGCATTGTGTCTGCGTTAGCAGATTAATAATTACAGCCCTTCGGAGCAGCGCTGGTTTGTATGGATTCACAGCTGCCGGATCATTACCCGGCACACTTGAAGACACCCTATAGGAGCACAACGCCGCGTGCTGCACAGTTTGCTTCCTCTGCTGCTGGGTCCTGGGTTTTCTACACTTTCATCAAACTCACAGCTTGTAAGAAATAGAAAACATTTACAACCTGAAGCAAGCGAGCTCTGGAGCTGCGTGGAGTGGCGGAGCACCGTCGGGGATTCTCTGGTGAATGCCTTGGGAGGGAAATGTTCAGTCCCTCAGAGGAAGGCCTTACCCTTCCCAACGTAGCCTGCTCCTTGGGAGGCTCTGGGTGCATGTGGGACTTATCCCAGCCCAAAGAACTCCCCGTGACAAAGGAGATCTGTGGAGATCTTCCCCCACTGCAGAGCCACCACCGTCTGTGCAGCAGCTCTGTTTGCTGCAAAATAATTTAGGAGAGGGACCAGAAGGCTCCTGTGGCCTATTGAAAAAGATGAATAATTTAGGGAAGCTGGATGAAATTATGGAGCAGGATAACTCAGCCTCATGAAGAGGATAACACACAAACTCTAACAATTCCATAGCATGAGGGAACAGCAGCTGTGTCCCACCTGGCAGAGCTCATCCCCACCACAAACCTGAACAGCATGGCATGGGAACCAGGCAAACTGGGAGGAAGACACGGATAGTTCACAGAGGGATCACTCTCTTTAGCTCTGCTGCCTGATTAGAGCAAATTGAAAAATAAAAGCATTAATTGTGAACAGAAAATTAGATTGATAAACTGATTTCAGTTTTCACAATCCAGAGTGTAAGAGTTCGCCTGAAAGCAAAGAATTCTGTCTTCCCTAATAGTGTCTCCTTCATGTATTGATCAAAGTCTGTATGAAACAAGCATCTCATTTAGGACACAAACAATATTGTATTTCTTCTGCACCTTGAGGGATTTTGCAGGGAACTTTAGCGTGGAGCAAGTGCCAGTGACTCAGAGGTGACGCAGTCAGGACAGCAGACCAGGGAGAGGACACTGGTTATTTTGGAAGGTCAGTGGGTATGAGGATGGATCTACACATCCATCCATCCATCCATCCATCCATCCATCCATCCATCCATCCATCCATCCATCCATCCATCCATCCATCCATCCATCCATCCCTGCTAGCATCCCCAGGGCATCTGACCCCAGCACCTCAGGGCAGGCTGCGCAGGACCACGAGCAGGGTGATCCCAACATGCTGGCAAAGCTCAGGAAGCACCTGCTGAGCAGGGGGGGGTTCCTGTGCTGCCAGTGGCCGCCCCCTCCCACCCCAGCAGCTGCACTCCCAGCTCCCCTGCTCCAGGGCAGCCGCCTCACAGAGGGACCCGGATCAAGCTCTAAGCTGGATAAGTCCTTGTCGGAGGCACAAGGCGCCTGAACAGCCTCATGGCTTGACCTCTGTACATTGGAAATTATATTCCAATCTCTCTACAACACCCAGCGGAGTACCAGGACTGAACACCTACAACCACTCCGGCAGGGAAAGAGGATGACAGCTACATCTGTAATACCCAGCAGAGCAGAGGAGGCCGCTTCCTCTCGCTCTCTTCTCTCCCATTTTTACATATGCAATTACAGTGCCGAGCGTTATTTGGATTTGCCTCCGCAGCTGCTGCTGTCCTGCAGCGTGCTCCAGCCAAATTACATTTCCGAGATGACATTTCCACTCACAGCAGCGCAGCCCGGCTCCCCTCGTAACGGCGAGGAGAGGGACGCGATGGCTTTAGCATTTGTTCTTCCAAACAAGAAGGGTTTGTTCTTCCACAGGCAGCAGCAGCGCCGGCTGTGAGGGGCCGGCTGGCTCTGCCCTGCGGCTTTCTGGGGAGCTCGCCGGGACAGATCGCTCCCAGCTGGAGAGCCGGGTCAGCGGGAGCTGCGAAATAATGGGAGCTAATCTGGCTGTTGAATTTATTAATTCCCATTTACACTTCTCTATCTCCTTCGCTGTCCATCAAGGCTGATTACACCAAGCTTACTCCCTCAGCAGCCGATGCCCTCTAACCATTGCCGTACCATCACCAGATCCTTATCAGCTTTTCCACAGCATTAGGCTAATGGTTGGATTCAATGGTCTTAAAGGTCTTTTCAGACCTAAACGATTCTATGATTTTAGAAATTATCATCTTTAGCAGAGCAGTCTGCCATCAAGGCACCTGTAGGGAGGGCTTTGCCGTGCTCATCACCGCGTTACCTTTCCCTGCAGCCACACTAATTGCTAACCCTGGGCAGGAAAAATGTATTTTCCTTACTGTCAAAATGACAACCTCTAAACAAATCCTAAATCCTGTTCTGTGCTTCCAGCAGTGTTTTATCTTTCCGCTGCTGTTCTCTTGAGATTTATGCCTCATGATCTGGAGGAACCTGCAGCATCCATCCCTACCTGTTTCTTGTCTATTTAAGTGGCAAGGGCTTGTCAAGGCACGGAAGTTTCATTGATTTACTGTAAGATGCGGGATCAGGCTGCTGGAGTGAATCCCTGGCTGTACTCCCGTTCGGAGGAGTTCCTCTTGGGTTGGCAGAGCCCAGTCAGGCACTGAGTGCACCAGGACCGGAGCATCCAGTGCCCTGGAGGGGGATGAGGGGAGAGGGGTGAAGGATTCGAGTTGGAGGGGTCTGTGATTGTGTCTTTGGCTGAATCCCCAGAGCTGACCCTGCGAGAGAGGAATGGGGCCTTGTCCTGTAAAAGTGTCCTCACGCTCCGGGATGCCCTGGAGCAGAGGGACTGGGGGATAAGCGTGTGTTTGTTTGTTTTTACAGCCCGTTGCCGTTCAGGTGCACGGGCCCCATTAAAGGAGGAGCAGCCTGTAAATCGCTGCTGCAGTGAAGGGTTATGTCTCCCTCGCTGCTGCACTTCATCCTGCACAATCAGGGAAGGGATTTGTCCTGGCACAAGCTCCTACTTTACTGTGGAAAATGAGAATGGAATCACATCCCTCCCGCTCTTTCCAGGCTGGAAAAGGGGTCGTTGGGCCCCGGGAGCTCAGACGCTCCAAGAGCTGCCATGAAGCTCCAGCTCCACGTGGGGAGGGACGGGGCAACACCAAGATATGCTGGAGATGGAGCACGTGGACAAGCAGTGCCAAGGCTCCACGGATGTGTCTCATCTCCGAGCACAGAAGGGGTCAGGAATCTTGAGAACTTGTGCCAGTAACAAATGATTGATGCTGTTATTCTCCAGGGTGTGTTAAGAGAGAAGATTTATCATGGTCCTGAAAAGGCAAAAGATGTGACAGGAGAGCTCCTGCCTGCTGGAAAAGGAGACATTTAAACCCTGAAGTGTTCAGGCAAGATGGATTTGATATTCCTGTGCCTTGGACTATCAGAACAGTGCCCCCCTCATCCCTTCCCGTTTCCCATGGCCTCTTCCTTTGGGTCAGGGATGCACGAGGATCCTACGGCTGCTCCCAACCCTTTTCAGTATCTAAAGTGCTGGAAGAAAATCACCCCGAGGTCCTCCAAAGAGAAATTTAAGCAGCAACTTGATCCTCTTTCTGTCAAACTTCCTGGGAAAACTCCTCTTTAGTTCAACAGGAGATAGATAAAGTGTATTATGGTTACCATTACACATAAACATGGCCAATTTGGTAAAATTCATCTCTGCCGAGTCCCGTCCCTGTGCAGGGAATGAATCAGGGTAGGAGCTACAGCCCTGGGCTCCCAGCAATCCCCCCTTCGATAACATAAACAGAAAATTGGAAGGGAAATGTCATCTCAGTGAGTTCATTCTGAATCACATGTTTGATGAAAGACTCTTTATAAACCCTTAAACTGCCTAAAGCCATTCACCTGAAAAAAATGTAACATTCCTCACAGGAAAAGAACAATTAGCAATACAATTAGTTTTCTAAGAGGCAGCGATAAATAATTGAATTTTTTCTTTGACGGGAGGGACGCACTGACAGTTCTCAGCTCCTTGTATTGACAGCAGAGGAAACGGCCCATGAAACCGGTCGTTTGCGGGGAATTTTGATCTATCAATTGCGAGAGAGGAGAACAAGAGAAGCATGAAAGAGCAGCTCGGCTGTCAGACGGCAGCTGCAGCCACTGCAGCCTGGCTGGGCTGTAACACAGGCAGGCAGGACCCAGGGACGCTTCCAGAGGCTGTGCACATCTGGCTGGACACCCCGTGCTCCTGTGGGTGTCCACAGCTGGCTCCCAGCAGCTGGGATGGAAGGAGTGAGCTGGGGCTCCCTGAACGTGCTCCAAGTGGCTTTTGGCCAAACTACCAAGCTGGAACCAGCCCGAGAGGCTTCGTCCCAGCTCTGGGCCAGGCAGATGTTGAATCACAGCACTGGGAACAGTCACACACAGCTCTGGATGGGGATTCCACAGGGGAGGGGAGGGAGAGATTCATCTCTGCCATGGAGAAATGAAGCAGGACCAGCAGCGCAATTTTCAGTTATGAATTTGTGATCAATACCCTGTTCCTATTGATTCCCTGCTCGCCATAATGAACTGATTAGGGCAAGCACAGCTGGTGCCTCTCGGCCGGTGGTTCTGGCTGGGCACAGGGCAGCCACCGGCTCTGCCGGCACAGCCAGGGTCACCTCATGGGCAGATGCCACCGTGGGGCTCCCTGGCTGTGTGTGGGTGACAGCCTCAGGCTTAGGCTGCAGCCGACACGAGTATCAGGGGGACTTCTGCTCCTGCCTCCCACCAAACATGAGCTTCTTCCTGGCAGTGCATCCCAAGCAGGAAACAGCCCTTTCAGACCTCACAAGGACAGGCACAGGGAGAAAGACCAATCTTTTCAGCATCTCTTAAGCGTGGGGCCTTCTCCTCCTCTTTGTTAGTGCATTTGTACCTGCTCTCTCTGCTGCTTTTCCTCAGCTCCCATCCTTCCCTACTCCTTCTGAAAGAGGAGAGTGAAAAATAAGCCTGTTGCCCCCTTAACTACTTTCCTGTGAAATTAGAACTCCCATTGGCTGACCCTGCTGTGGCTGAATCTCAGCCTTTTCTCCATCAAATCCTTCCTGCAAAATTTATTGGGTGGTGCAGCATTACCCTCATAAAAAGGCAATAAATGGCCCTGTTTGCATTACACTCCATAATGGCTGTAACCTCGTGGCATTCTTGCAGAGCTGCCTTAGGAACAAAGGGGCACAAAAGAAGGCTCCCAGAAATCTTTGGGATAATTACACTGCGGGAGTGCTGGAATCTTTAAAATCATTTTAAATCAAAGGAAACCCGGATTTTAAATCTGAGGTTAACAGCACTTGGGACACTTGCGAAACTCCTCAGCCTCAGCAGCTTGCAGCATCTCCTTTGAATCCTGTGTGAGGACGATTCTCCTTCCTTTCCTTGTATTTCCCCACTTGTTTCAGGAAGCTGGCAGGTTTCCAAGGCCCATTCACTTGGGGAGCACTCCCTATCGTGGAACGCCCTGAGGGTGCAGCAATGGGCGTGCGACGGGGTGGGAGCAGAGCCAACCTCGGCATCAGCCAACCTCAGACCACGGCAGTGGGGACGGGCAGGATGCTGCAGGTGGATCTGCAGGTCTCCAGGCTGGTGCGAAATGCACAGGAGATTTTGTTCCCTGCTCTAAGAAGCCGGGAAGGGAGAGATCTCCTGGATCACGGTGGAATTGATTACTTGCAGGATGACCAGGAGAGCCTTCCTATAAAATACGTTCTTAGGCCTGTGTTTGTCTGGTGCTGGTCTGCGGCTCGTCCTTCAGCCCATCCGCCACCCCCTCCCCCCGTCCCCGGGGGCTTCCCAGTAGTGCCGCAATCACCGGGAGCGGCAGCTCGGGCGCTCAGGCTCTTCCAGCTCTGCTAACACTCTGCTGTTTGCCCGACCTGGCAGCCTTTTATTGCTCTTTCAACGGCCCCTTCGAAACATTATGGCTCACTTAGAGTTTAGGAAGGCGGCACTTCGGAAATGCGGAGTTTGCTGTTTCAGCCAGGATGTGCATTACTTGTCCCTCATTTCTTTATTGGCTAAAGCAGTTTTATCCACTCCGTGGAGTTGAGTTATAAAGTGGAGATGTAAAGTCACAGTAGAGGAAGAGTAAAACAGGGCTGGGATAAGGGAGAGGAGACAGATTTTGGCCCGGACTGTGCCGCAGAGCCCCTGCAGCCCTGCCAGGCTGGGCTCGCCCCTGTACTCCCACTCCCAGGTCTCACCTCCTTCCTGCACGTGCCCAGAGGAGCAGAGCACAGGCAGGGACACAGAGTGGTGACACAGGGACAGGGCTGTGCTCAGCCCCTGCCTGCTCACCTCAGCACAGTGTGGTCCCAGATAAAGTCAGCCCCTGCCAGCCAAGGACTGCGTGAGAGTGGCCAGCACCAAAGCCAGCGCAGTGACTGGATTTCTCCCCACCATCGCTGGGGCAGGGCTCCCATCCTGCAATTCACTGGGATGGGATGTGGAAATGAAAACAAAGAGAGCATGAACACAACAGCTCGCACTGCTCTGCGAGGCCGGTAATTGAAAACTCCTGACGCTAAACAGAAATGAAAATGTTAATGGCAAACACCCAGAGCAAATGTATTCCATATGCAGAGGATCGCCATAGGCTGACAAATACAAATGTTCCCGTAGCTACAGAGGGAGCAAAGGCAGAGATGCTGCTGCAGAAGGAAGGGGCTGCACTCCCTGCTCAGCACGGAGCAGCTCCCGGCTCCCATTCCTGCCGCTCTCCTGGCCAGGACAGCACCTGCAGCTCCCAGAGCTGCCGTTCCCATTCCCATTCCTCACCTACACACCCTGTGGTTGGGAAGAGGCTGGAACACGGTGAGGGACCCCTGACCCTCAGCCCACTCCGACGGGACGAGCATTCCCCTCTGACCGACACCTTTCCAGGAGGGAAAAAACCATCCGGGAGCCGCATCCATCAGCGCGGGCACGGGAATGACTGCACTGCTCGCGGGAGGCACGCCATAAATCCATCCTGTGAGAGTTCCCAAGTCGGAACAGGAGGTAGAGGGTAACAACTTAAGAATAATACACAGAAACCCAGCAAGAACTCAGAATGCCTGGTGGAAGCCCAAGGGAAATTAGCCTAATGCTCGGCAAATGTTGGAGAGCGAGGGATTACTCTTCCCCCAGCCCCGCTGCTGCCACCGAGAGAGTTTGCAGCACTTTGTCATTTATGGCTGCAGCTCTTTATGGCTCTGGGGGTTTTCATAGCCGGAGTGGTTCCTCCTTGCATCCATCTTTGCTGTCACGGACAAGGAGATTGGTGCTTAGGGCACCAACCCGGGGCCTGACAAACCTGGACTCGCTTCAAACCCGGCTCCTGGGCAGCTTTGCCATAAACCCACAGTAAAAACCAGGGCCATAGCACCAAGGCCAGCCCTGCTCACAGCCCCCAAACCCAGCCCTTGGGCTCGCCTCACTCTCTGAAGATGCAAGTAAAGCTTTTTGAAACTCCTGGTGCCTTTCCTTTCCTCCCCATTTTTTCCCAGACTTGCAGCCTGCCTCCAAAGCCAGCAATGTTCACACTCCTCGGGTTTCACCACGAGCATTCCTTCCAGCTCCATCTGTGAGCCTTAATTAGTGAATTTACTGACAGAAACTTTATTAATGCAGCATTTAGCTCTGCTGGCAGCATCTTGCGCCCTTCAGAGCCTCCTGTGCAGCAAAACACCAGCTCCCAGGGCCTCTGGGGGTTTTCCTGCCATCATTTCCCCTTCTGGGAGCCCAGGAGCACCCACCCTGTCCTGCTGCCCTCCCCTCACTGCCTGTCTGCAGGGAGAGTGGGATGCACAGCTATTCAGGGAATATACATACGGTGGGAGCAGCAAGGATGAGCCTGACAGCACCTTGGCACCCACTTCATCCCCACCAGAATCAAACCAGGGCCCGGGTCCCCCGCTCTGTGCTGTGATCCCACCCCCATCCCCTTGCCCAGAGACCACCTCTTGTAGGACAGACCCCACAAGCAGCTCCCACAGGAGGCACAACGCAGGACTCCTGCCACATCTTCCCTCTCCTTTCAATTTCTTTTCTCCTTCTAGTTGTTTTTTTTTCTCAAAGACATTAACCAGATATAAAAGTTAAATGTGAAGTCGAAACAATAAGGCATGGAAATAGCAGAAATAACTTAATTAAGTTTTTAAAGATTTCCATGCTTGAATAAATTAGCCTTCCTGCAAATGTCACAACAGGCAAAAAAAAAATGTGTAATCAATGGAGCACAATGTTACTTTGCTCTTTAGTTAAATGAAAGCCCCAGCAGTGTGTTCTGCAAGCTTCCCTCTCTTCCTCCACTCTCCCCACTGCATCTTCCCCACACGCCGAGCTGCTCTGGGGGAAAGGCTCCAGAAACCCCAACACCAGCTTTTCCCTGTGCAGGCAACAAGCTGAGAGCTTTGCTTTGCTCTGCTCCCCGGAAGCACCACAGGAAAGCACCAACAACCGCTTCCATGTGCTGGTGAGGGAGGGGACACTCCTGATTTGTCAATTAAGCAAAAAAAGGGCAGAATCAGCAGAAATAACATGTGTTTTTCACTGGGGAATGTGCCAAAGCTTCCCAGTGCCACCCAGGTCCCTGCCCATCCTGCTGCACAGAGAGAATGCCACTCCTGACGATGGGAATTTATTGGGGAGGGTTTGGGGGAGAGCAACCAGGACAGGCAGGGAGATTAAAACACTGACACAGGATGGAAGCACAGGGAATTTTGGCTTGCCTATTCTGGAAAAGAAAGACGAGGCAAGACATGCAAACAATCTTCAAACATTTAAAGGAAAGCTCTGAAAAGGGAGAGAATAAACAGGTTTTCATGTTTGCTATGAGGATGACAAGATAAACATAAACTGCAGCAAGGAGCATTCGTGTTCGACATCACAAACGCGCCTCTGATGCCGAGGGGAGGCTTTGAGCGGCTCCGGGAGCGCTGCCGGTGGCACGGCTGGGTCCGTCCCGGGGCCGGAGCTGGGGGCTCTGTGGGAGGTCAGCAGTGACAGGCTGGACCATCAGGAGCAGGTTTGGGGTCATGATGGAGCCCTGGAGCCAGGGACAGACGATCTGACCTCCCAGGCTGATGGCCCAAGCCCCTCTTTTGCAATATCCATTGGAGTGCAGCCAGCAGGCAGTGGTGGGAGAGGTTAAACCTTGCTGCTGAGCCCACAGCTCCTGAGCCTGCCTTGCCTTTTCTATCATGGCCAAGAATTGTCAACTACTCCATATCAGAAGCTGACCCAGGGCATCCCTGTGTTTAGTGTAGGGCATCACATGGGCTTTAAACAGTCGATGCTCTTGGCTACTTCAGCTGCGTCACATCTGACCCCTGAAACGCAGGGGAGCACGAGGCTCGATGGCTTCTTCTCCCTCCACTCCCCCAAGGGCTGGACCTGCGATAGGGACACACAGTGAGCTTCCAATCCCCTTGGATAATGATAAGGGTGAGCAATTGAGCTGCTCTCTGCTCCGCCAGGAGCTGAATCCCAGGCTGGCAGTGCTGCTGTCTGCAGTGTGACACACACTTTATTAGAAAGTGAGCCATTGGAAAGTATTGGAAATTCTTCTAAGACCGTTTTGATTGTCCTCGAGGAATCAGTGGCTGAGGCTGGAATGCCGGGAGGACAAAGGCGGCTGCCAGATGAAAGTAAAGAGAAAGGATTTCTCCTCTGAATCATCAGCCAATTAAATTTTCAGCACAATAAAAGTGGAGGGCAAACTGTTCCACTAATGGCTCTCGCCAGCTGATCCCATTACCAGGCACAGCCGCCAGGCTGGCAGGGCCCCGAGGGGGGACACCGGGGACATCCAGGAGGCTGAGGAGCTGCAGGGAGGCCCAGCAAGGCTGGGAGCTGGGCAGAGAGCAGGAGCACTGGGTTATTGATCCCCACCCCTTCAGACATGAAACCACCTTTACCTACAGCCTGAACCCACTCTCTTTGTGTCTTCATCGTGTTGGAGGAGCTGCGGGGGCAAGGCTGCATAGAATTACTGCTTTTTCTTTTTTTTGCCCAAAGAGTGTTTAATTTGACTGGAAATGAGCTTGCACAGAGCCATGGGAAGCTTTGTTTAACTTGAAAGAAGCAACCCTTGCTGCATTGGGTCCCATGTCTGATCAAGAGACCCGTTCTGGGTTTAATGACACGTCCTGTGTGTGACTGGTGCCACCACGGGCTCACAGCGAGGCACATGTCCAGGCACTAAAGAGGATTTTATTTATGGTTCTTGATTCTTTGCTGAGCTAAAAGATTTGCAGTGACAGAACATTTCTGCCCTTCACCCCCTTCAAGGCTACTGAAACATATATTTGATCTGAAGAGGGAAGATGGATCCTCCAAGTCCTCACAGGTCGTTTACCAGCAAGACAAAAGCCTGGAAAGCTCCATGTGTTGGTTGAAGAGAAATCTTCCCTCCCCTTGCAAAATTTGGGACGAGCATTGTTACTAATGACCTCCTTGGATCCGTGCCCAGGATGTGGAGATATCATCTCCTGCTCCCAGTAATAAGGTCACAACTGATCCTGAACAAATGGCAAAGTTATTTAATAATTATTTTGGAAGGTCTGCTCATGACCTTTCAGCTCGTCAGGGTAAGTAGCACGAATTTATCACCGGTGCCACGTGAAGGGGCTTGATTATTTGAGTTTTCCTGGCAGGAACTTGGTTTTCCCCCATTTTCTGAGCCATTCAAGGTGTGCACCAGCTGAGAATACAAATACAATTCCTGCCCACGGTGTGATGGGGTTTTGCCTGGTGTTGGGGCCATCCCTGAAAGGGCATCCAGCATGGATTCCCACTGAGGCCGGTGGATTTATTCCCACACACATCAGTCAGGCAGCTGGGACCCCACTGGACCCCAAAACAGGTCCTTTTAACCCAGCATCCCAGCACCTGCTCTGCAGGAATCGCTTCCCAGTGGATGAGGATGAGATTGGGATGGCAGGAGGTTTGCTGGAGAGTGGGAGAGGCCCCATTCCCACTCCCCCAGGACTTTGGGAGCTGCTGCAGAGTCTCTGGCTTCTCCCTTCAGGGAAAGCTGCCCAAAGCCTCTTACAACAGTGCCTGGAAGCGCCCCTTGGCTGTCCTGTTTGGATAACTGTTCACAGGCAGCCTTGCCTTTCATTTCCTTAATCTTAAATTGCATCAAAAGGCAGAGATTAGAGGTAAAACCTCAATAAAAGACGGAACAAAAGCCTCTGCCCACATTGGATTCTCATACCCAGCTTTGCTGTGGTTTTGTTCTCCTCTTGTCTGACAGGCTGAGTAGCCAAACCTTAAAAAACTGAAAAACCCCCTAAGATTAAAACACTATTTAGAAAAGGCCATGCCAGTCTGAAATCACCTGTGGTTCATACATTAAACATCAAATGTATGCTAACTCTGAATTATGGTCATGAAAAGTAAATCCTTTAATACCATTTTCTGTGTTACACGGGCTGTAGCTTAGCATTAAGAGTCCTGGTTTTTCTCGAGCCAGTCAGTGGGGTAGGACTTTCCCAGCAGGAGTTATCCCTCCGCCCCCGGAGGGGTTCAAAACTTCCCGCCCTGGGAAGGAACACGTATGCAGGAGAGCAGAAAGCAGGAACAGAAGCCTTGGCCGGGTGGCCCGGCCCCGCTGCCAGCTCTCCCAGAGGTTTCCCAGGAGCTGTGGCAGCTGCCGGGGCTTTCTGGCTGCTGAAGTGGATTTGCGGCGCCAAGGAGATGATGCTCCTCTCTCTCCACTGTGAGCGAGCAAAACGGTGCCAGAGGAGAGGAGAGCGGAGAGAGAAGTCCCGGTCCCCCACCTGCACAACCCTGGACCTGATGCAGGAGCATCAATTCCCGGGCTCTCCAGGGTGCTGCAGAGGCGATGGATGCTCCTCACCCATCCCTAGGAAAGCAGACAGAGAGGGAGTCTGATTTGATGGGGCAAGGGCTGGGAGCAATTTGATTTTGGGAGTGTATCAGCTTTGTATTGCATCTCCTCACTGAAGAGCTGGGTTTGCCCTCAGCGGCTGATGGGCAGCACAGCAGTGAATGACATATCCCCCGACTGCACTCCTGTCCTAAAATAACCGCAATTAAAGGAGAGCAGAGCAGCAGTGACAATAAACAGGAGTAAATCAGAGTGTCAATGTGAGTTAGCCAGCCAGGCATCCTCCTGGGTGGCAGCACTTCCCAGAAAGTGGTGTCTTAAAATGGAAAGGGGAGAGACCAATCCCCACGCTGAGCAGTTGGAATTACCCTCTTAGGACAGAGGAGCCTGCTCCTGCTTTTATTTCCAACTTCTCCTGAAAGTTGTCAGAACTAGTTCTGCTTTTCTCTTCTGGTTATTTTTCTCGTTATTAACATGTAAATAAAGCACCCCAGGAGCGTTTCGGCAGGCGGAGCCCAGTCCCGGGAGGTTAATTTATCAGCTCCGGACGAAAGCCCCTTCCCACAGGGCTGCCTCACATTCGGTTTATTGTTTTCTCCTATTCTTGAAGTTCCCCGGGGGTCCGTAGGGCACTTGGAGAGGCAGAGGGCCGGCGGGGAGGTGGCATTTCATCTGCCCCGGCTCTGTGGCTGCGGGGACCCCGCACGGTGACCCGGAAGGCAGGAGCCAGGAGCTGCCGGGCAGCATCATCCGTGTGCCAGCTTCTCGCCGTCCCCTGCTCTGCGCTACAATTCAATTATCTCCTTCCCATCCGTTTCACCTTGAAGGCAGCACAGGCGCTCCCCAGCACAAGCCGTTTAGGGCTGCCGTGGGCACAACAGGACAATTTTAACCTTCATTCAGCAAATCGCTCCTCATACGTTACATTTCATAAGGTCCAAATGGCCCGTGGATCTTCCTGTTACGTTTTCCCGTCTCCCAGACACGACTCCGGCTTTTTTAACCCTCACTTTGGAGGACCCCCGTGGCTCCTCCCTGGCTCAGCGTTTCTGACTTTTTGTTTTGTCACCCCCGCTCTCCTCCTAATGAGCTGTTAATGATCTGACCATTACCTATGCAAATTAGGAGAGTGGATGCAGAGGATGTTTTTTACCTGGAGAGAGAGGCTGGTCCCCAGCCTAGAGATGATAAATCATGCTGGTGTTTTTATTAAACTGCCGCCCTTGGGGGACCCTGGCTCTGCCCAAACCCCCATCGAGCGGCAATCAACACCTTCCTCCGAGCGGCCCTGGGCGGGCGAGCAGGGAGCGCCACATCTACCCCGGGCTTAATTAGGCAAACAAATAAAGCGTGGTGTCTAAACACCCTCGGCGGCCAGAGCCTGCCCAGACGCGCCTGGTTCAGCGGACACCCCCCTGCCTTTGGGAAGGGCCGCGGGATGCTCGGACAGGCTCTGGCACAGGGATGGACAGCCCGGGTGTAAATATGGCCTCGGACATTGATGGTGTGGTCACGTCCCTGCAAGACCAGATCTACCCCGTGCTCACACTCCCCAAACCTCACAGCCCCGTGCTGGGGTGCCTCCGGACCACCCCTGGGCACAGAGCACAGAAATGATGCCCAGGCACCTGCAGGAGGATTAAATCTCAGCTTTCACGGACCTTCAAGCCTGGCTGGGTGATAGGAATTCATCTGTAAAGCACTTATCCTTCCTTTCCTTTTTGTAGGCTTTAATTAAATATCTCTTTGTTTGAAGCGCCACTGGTGGCCATGAGCTCTCCTGAGCTTTATCAGTGGCAGCAGGGAGATAACTGCCCACAATCTCCCCTGACCTTTCCTCAGCTCACAAGAAATGGCATTGGGTGGCTTCACTCTTCTATTCATTCTTTCCTGTTATCTTCTGCTTTTTCTCCTCTCTGCTGCTTGCCAATGGTTCCGATAGCGACTGAGTCACTACCAGAAATATTAAGAAAAGACCCTAAAATATCCCTGGCAGTTTAACGGCCTGGGAAGCAGAAGGGCTTGTCTGTGACTGGCCATCGTAAGCCATGGCTGAGAGCAGCAGGGTCAGACTTTAACGAACTGTTGAGAATTAAACAGAAGGAATGAAACTGAAAGGTGCCCCGGCGGCTTGAACCGAGTTTAAAGCAACTGACCTTTGGAAAGAATGAAACAATTGCCTTCCTTAAGTGTTCAAGGTTTGTTTTTTATTTCTCCCTGCGCAGCCTGATGCTCCTGGGATGAGTGGATGTGGTGGCCAGAGCAGCGGTGACGCAGGAGCTGGGGCTGGGTGCCGATGCAGACGGACACGAGAAGGTGATGCCCTGTGCATCGGGGCTTCCAGAGCTTTCCTGAAGCTGTGCCTGGGCAGAGGGGCTGGCACAAGGGACACCATGCTCTGCCCATAAAAGCATTCTGAGCCCCTCCTTTCTCCCACACCTTTCCAGGCCCAGCAGCAAATTACCGGCTAAAAATAAGGCTGATTCCAGGAAAGGCAGAGCGAGAGCTGCATCACACCCAGCTTAGGGTCCCTCATGTGCTGAGCTCCATCTCTTACCAGCACAGAGATCAGCGCTGTGCGTGTCCCCTTGTTGTGGGGGACCCAGACAGACCAGCCCTGGCACCAGCTCCCGGCTTTGCTCCGGCTGCACCGGCACAGCCAGCGCCGGCTCGCGCCGAGGGTCCCGCCAGGGGTGAGGGAGGGCAGCAGCTCCAGCTCTGCCACGTGTCCTGCTCTGCTTCCTACAGTCTGGGGATGACAAGGACACTGAGCAAAGTTGGTAAAATACAAACTTCCACTGAAGCTCTCCCTCAGCATGATGGGTATCGGCAGCGGCGCAGTGAATAAATCCATTTTAATGGAATTATCCATTTCAGTTCCCAACTTAATTGAGCTTTGCCCTGTAACTTAGCATGAGGGTGCCTCTCTTCATTAACCCCATGCAGGCTGCAGAGTGTTCTAGGGCCACTCACACACGCAGCCAAGGGTTTGTTTGGGAGCTGACACCTACGCGACAGGATTTATCCAAGATGGAAACCAGTGCTGCTCCTGGAGCTCCCAGCCTGCCTCCACAGCTGGGAACACCACACATGTGCTGTCCCCGGAAGGAACAGTTGCTCAAGCTGACAAGTTTCTTCCTCCAAGACGGAATCTCGCACTCTCAGAGGTGGCGGAGCCCAAGGAAGCCTGTCCAGCTCCTTCACAGGCAATCGAGGATGTGTGGTTTAATTAACTCACCCCAAATTCCTCCTCTCTCTCTCCCATTTCTGCTATTAATGTTTTTGTCCATCTGATAACGCTCCATTGCTAATTCTTTCTGGCTTTATAATGAACAATGCCGTGATGAAAGAAAGGTTGGCGGTGCTTCGGGCAGCTTTTCATTATCCGGCTGAACAGGTGACAGAGTCTCATTCCCTTTCTCTCCCCCTGCACACCCCACCTTTCCTCAGCAGGTACCTGAGGGCTCCCCCTGTCCCTCTCTGCTGCCCAGGGGTGGAAGCAGGGACAGGCTGCCCTTCCCCACAGCACAGACAAGATCAGGGTGCGCAGGAGGGCTCCCCAACCCCCAGGGAGGGGACAGCACATCCGAGGAGCTCTGGGAAAGGACGTGCTGGCACTGCCAAGGCCAGCACATGGGGTCTGGCACAGCCAATAAATCCAGTATTTCCAAGGCTGCGCACACACAGCAGCGCAGCTGTAAATCAGAACCAACTCGCAGCAAAACTTTCTTCGGGTGTAAATAAATTGCTGTTTTTACAAAATGCTTTGGGTGCCTGGAATACTGATCCAGCAGCAGGGCACGTGGGTCAGCTGGGAGCGAGCCACGTGAGCGCACGCCATCCCCTGCACCGAGGGGCAGCTCCAGGGGGATTCTGTGAGGGAAAGACCAGGAGGTTCCATCAGGAGTGTGACCCTGACAAGGCACCCTGCACTGTACCTGCCACCAGTGCTCAGCTGGGGAAGCTGAGGCAGGGCATGCTGAGGGGTCCAGTCCTCCTGTCCCCGTGGCCATGAGGGTCTAGCCCCCTCCTCAGCCCCCTGCAGCCCCTGTCCCAGCCCAGCAATGTATTTGTTTTCCTGCTGTAAAACCTGAATGGAAATGTCACGAGGACAATCACCATGGTGACATTTCAGCAGCTCCATACAGAGCCACGCAGGAAATGAATTTCAAAAATCCCTATTAAAAATAGAAGGGCAAAAACAATTTTTTTCTGGGGGAAATTTGTTCTGAGAGAGCGTATAGATTTTTTTTCAAAGGAAAAGGTCTCCAGAAAAGAAAGTTTGAGGTGTGCTGGTTTTTTAGGGCTTCATTTCTTCGTGAAAGAACAGACCTTTTCCAAGAGGGATTTTGCTGTATGATTTTTGGTTCAGAAACTAAACTTTGTTGCACCATTTACCAATTTCTTTTTCCCAGCCCGGCTGCTGCTCCAGAGGATGATCCCAGCCGAGGGTTTATTCTCCAGCCAGCACAGAGCTTGGCAAGGCCAGGAGAGAGGCGGGTGATTATTTCAGTCCCTTGTTCCTCCGACTGGCTGGTACAGCACAAAAGAATGCTAATGCTCGTGTCTTTATGAAAGCACTCGAGTTCATCAGCTTTGCAAAGAAGAGAAATTAAATCAAGATTTAATTGGGATATGCATGTTTTATTCATGGTACTATCCACAGGAGAAGCCGACAGCTGAAGGTAAAGAGGAGGGGGGGGAAATCTTTTGAAAAGTTGTTTCTCTCTGATTAAATAGAGATAGTTTCCCACTTCAAAGGGAGGTCTCCTTTAATGTATTTTAAATGCTCCAATGTGCCATTCTGTGCAGCAGCGTGGCAAGGGCAGCGCTGGCCCCTTGCTCTGCTCCTCTCCACAGCCCCTGGAAGGGAGCCGGTGCCCCTGGAGTGCCTCCTCGGGCAGATTTCGTGGCATCCGGGATGACCTGAGGGTTTCAGCAAATGGCTGGTCTTGTCCTCTCACTTGTCCCCCAGCACAGGGGTGGTGGTCCCATTGGCTGCTCAGGGGGGCCCACGTCAGCCTGGGCTGCAGGGCAGAAGACCCTGGGGAATGTGGAGACTGGCAGCTTCTGGAAGGCACCAAAGGAGGGAAAACCCAGCTGGAGTTTCCACGTCCACCTTTGCGAGTTTGGTGTCTGGGGAGTGAATTGTTTCTGCCTCTTCTGTGGCCGCACCAGGAGGGGAGGGTGGATTCCACTGCTAGAGCAAGCCCTCCTCTACTTCCCGTATTTTCATTTCTCTCCATTTGCAGGACAGCAACAGGTTCCAGCTCTGATGTAGCTGATGCAAAAGGCCGTGTGTCTCTGCTAGGAACGCTTCCAGCCACCTTTAGAGGCCAGCACGTTCAGCCAGTGGGCTGAAGAGCAGTTTGTGGTGCTGCTCCTCCTCGGGGGAAGCTGCAGACACTGTGAGAACAGCTCTATTTTTCTCGTTACTCTCCTGGAGTCAGAGGAGAGGCAAAGGCAGCAGCAGGACAGGAAGGGGACGAGGGTGACACCAAGGTTTCCAATCTGTACTGGAAGCCTTTCCCTCTCCTGCCTTTCACAGTGCCTGGATGCTGCTCCACCGAGGCATGGGAGAGCTGTGGCTTTCCCAGGGATGCTGCAGGCATCCAGCAGGAACGGGCCAGGGGGCAGGGATGCCACTGGAGCAAGGAGTGGGAAGCTGGGGAGTGCAAAGGAGGAGAGAGGCCAAGCGAGGGTGGGTGCCACGAAAGCAAGGATTTAAGGACACAGGGAACTTCTGGTTTGCTTTTCAGATTGAAATGTGTATGCGAGGCACTGCTAGATAGTGGTTGTAAGGGAGGAGGGGATCTGGCAGCAGCACTCGTATTGCTCCTGGTGGGAATTTTTCTATAAAGATCCGATTGTTCAGCAACGGCGCATGACAAAAATACAATTGGAAAAGTGGGAGAGAAAAAAATAAGGAAGAAAAGAAGATCTTCTCTGTAACTTGTGCCCTTCAGAAGCAGCCCCTGTCGCATTCGGTGCCTGGCGGAGCCGCCGCTGCCTTGGGAGCCTCAGGTCTTTGTTAAGAAAAGGACACAAAGAGAAACACGAGTTCTCCCGAAGGCTCATTATTCAAACTGCTCCAGACCCGGCATTGCAAGTGCCGGTGACTTTGGAAGATGAACAATCTTATCTCCTGGGTGAAAAGGACCATTTGTTGTTCGATATCCGGGAGAGAAAGCTCACAAAAGGCATGGGAGGAAACTTGGAGAATGTCGGAGCCAAACTTGCCGGGAGATGTGCGAAGGAGCGAGCGACGCCAGTGACCGGCACAGGGATTCCCTGGAGAGGCACAGCCCAAAGGCGGCCAAAGGAGGGAAGGGAAGCTGAGGAAAGCTCAAGCTGAGCACCCTCCCACACTCCCCAGAGCCCGAGCCCAGCCAGCGCCTGTGGCGTGTGCTGGCAGCAGCCCTGCCCGGCTGTCCTGGGCTGCCTGGGGCTCTGCAGGCGAGTGTTTGCCTTTGTCACTTATTTATTTTGGACACTGCAGTGCCAACTACCTGCTCAGCAGGGCATGGAGAGGCTGGATTTTGTGCAGCTGGAGCACTGCAGCCCAGGTCTGGGCAGAGGTGAGAACTCGTCGTGGGCACGGAGCTCATCCAGAGAGGCTTCGCACCCCTTTCCCCCTCCTGAGCAATCTCTTAATGATAAGTCTCCGTGGTTTATAATTACCAGTTTGACAAGTTCATGAGTTGTCTGTTAATTATTATAATTAGCTCTGGCTGAGTGAGAATGCAGCAGTTCAACAACAATATTAATGATGGGAAAACTGTTATCAAGAATTAACTACAGCAAGCATCCAGGAAGGGCTCCCCCTGCTCTCCTGGCCTCCCTCGTGCTCAGCTCAGCCCCAAACTGTCCTGGAGAGTTCAAACCACTGGTTCTGCTCACAGGAATGGGAAAGGGGACCCAAACTCACCCTGGGCCGCCTGAAACAGGGTCAAGATTTGGGCCAGTAGAGGAAATCATGAGGCTGCTGCAAAACCCCAGAGGCTGCAAAAGGACAGACAGGAGCAACATCCGACAGAGCAACATGGGAATCAGGCCCTGGGAATCTCTCTAACCCCTCTCTATTTCACTCAAGATCCTGTGATTGAATTCCTGCACAAGCCTTTCCTCCTGGGAGGGTGTGGCATGAGACACAGGCCTGAGCAAATATCAGAACACTTTCAATTTTGGGCACCCATAATTTGCTGAGAAGAATGGATTTGACTTCTCAAACACAGCACGATCCCACACAGCCCAGCAGAGCTCAGCTTCCCACCTCATTTCCAGTTCAAATGTATACAAAATGTTTATCTGAAGTGTAGGAGCAAACCTAAGTGGGAGCTGGGACCCTTCTGTGGGAGGTGACAGGGACAGTCCCAGCCTGGGATGCACCAGAAGCCCTGGAACCGTGACAGAGATCGGCCACCCCGCAAACCCCTGCCCTGCCACAGCCTCTGTCACACAAGGAAAGGACCATGGCCTGGACCTGGTGACCCTCAGGGATCAAAAACCAGGCCCTGATATCCCATGGGACCAGTTGCCTCCTTGGAGCCAGGGAAGCTCCAGGTTTTCTGGGAAACTTCATTTGCTTTTCAGACAAGAGCTTCTGCACACCACAAAACTCCATTTCAAATACTCACAATCTCAAACACAGACACAGTTATTTATTTTTTTTAACTGTAAACAGGTTTTGAAGAAAAGATCAAAATCAGAGTGAAACATTTTGAAGCTGTTGGGATGAAGTGCTCCACCGTACCTGATAGGAATTTCCTGGGAGTAATTTCTATTTGAGGGGTTTACACTTGCTTTTACATCCCAAAAGCAGAATGGGAGGGGGAAAAGGTTGAAGTCACAAAGATTTTGGTGGGGCAGCACAGGCATTTCCCACCCGCATGGCCTGAGGGATCTGGGATGGGAAGGATCAGGTCCCACAGCCTCCCCTGGCCAACCACTCAGCATTCCACCCCTTCTCCCTGCTTTCTCAGCAGCATCTGTAATGCATCCGTGGCATTCCCCAGGGAAAACGCTCCTGCAAACACCTCGACCCTGCTGGCAGAGCGGGGAAAGGGCCCCGAGGAGCCGGAATAGATTTCACACGTGGAAATGCAGAGCTGCCAAGGGGAGATGGGGCAGGGCAGGTTGTGCTCCCGCATGGCAAGGATCCATTTCCTGCCCGGGGAATTGTTAAAGGTTTTGCACCAGGGAACAAATAATTTTAAGCAGAGGAATCCCTCTCGCTTTGTCCTTGCAGGTAGACGAGCGGAGCAGGAGCCTCGGCGCTGGGTTCCTCCCCTCCCTCAGCCTTCTGGGAAGCTCCTTTGAACACTTACAACATCAGAGCACAGGGCCTGATTTGTTAGACAAGCCAGACTTTATTATTTTTTTAAAAGGGGGATATTATCTCCTGCCTCCAAAGGAAAGGGGAAGAGGAGAAAGCCGCTGATATGGAGGGGGGAAGAGACAGACACAGAACCTCATTATTAAACAAAATAAATAAAATATACTAGCAGAAAATGTGTCTTGGCTTTATTACTATATTCTGTCCTCTAAATATTTCATTTCCAACTGATGCCCAAGCCAAATGGAAAATTTCAAGCAAAACTGTACTACTTAGAATATGCTTAATTATTGATTCAGCCAGGAGGGAAAAAGAAGAAAAAAACCTGAGGGGAAGAAAAGGCACTGAGCCGGTGCTGACTTCTTTTTAACCCGTGCAGCATCCCACCCTTCCTCCTGTGGGAAGGGATCTCTGGTGCTCTGCTGGGGCTCCCTCCAGCAGGCATCAGTGAAAGAAGAAAACACCTTGGTCATTGTTTTTCCTTGACTTTTCCCTGCCTGTATTTACCTAAAAGCCCTTTTTAATCAGTGTAGGTAATTTTGGGGAAAAATCTTGTGGTCATGAATGAAAGCTAAAAATGTGGACTTGGAAAAGCAGCCAGAAGCTGTTTGTAATTCACAACAAAATGTAATTCACAAAAAACCCATCAGTTCAGACTCTCATTCCTGCGTGCCTGTCAATGCCACTGACTGTATCTGTTTTCCATCTCCTGCTCTGGAAAGCGAACCACCTTCCCGAACCCAAACCTTCTCACAGGCTGATTTCTCCGTGAGACACAGGTATTCTAAAGGTGCAGGAGCTGCTTTAACCCTGGAATCAACCTGAGCTGGAGTTTTCCTGCCACCTTCTCCCTCCAGCCTGTCCCCCTCCTCTTGAGGATCCTTCAGCCCCCCTTTATCCCTGCCCTCTCGGGAGGCTGAGTGCTGCAGGAGGGCCCCCAGCACGCCAAGGAGAGCATGGAATGGGGGGGCCATTGCTGGGGGGTCACACACAGGGCCTTGAGGAGCATCGTGATGCCCAGGGGATGCCAAACCCACTGAGGGGGGACACAGCCCACTACAAAGCGAGCCACACACTCAATTAGGAATTTCACTGAAATTTCAAATTACAGCCCTTTGTTTTTTTTTTTTTTTTAAGCGACAGAATTATGCCACGTTACAGAGAAAGTGACAGGTAATTTGGGACACCGAGGATTTCTCGGGCTCTACACTTAATGGGGAGTTTAGCACCAATTCCTCTGTAATTTGCACTTCTGAGAAACCACATTATTATAAAGTCAGAAATCTCAGGCACTTTTAACTCCAAGATCTGCCAGACTGACGATGACCAGGAGCTGAGGAAGCCCGAGTCCACAGGTCACCCATTTCAATATCTGAGGCTGGGTGGCTTCCAAAAACGGCTGCTCCAACGGCGGAGCCGAAAATTGGAGGTGACATTCAGAAGTCTCTGAAAATTATAACCCTGACTTCCTCCTTGAAAAGCTTATCTGAATCCTGGCTTATCCTTTGATGAGGTTACTGAAAAAGCATTCTGCTCAGAGTACTCGAAAGATAACAGGCAATATATGTGAGCCGGTGCGCTCCTCCCGGGGGGAAACACTATCGAACTCCCGGAGGATGGGACACTAATTAAATGGCCTGAATCATGCTGGACACTCAGCTCCTGGGTGGTTTGGTTTAACTCCTTCCCAGCCTTCCACACCTGGAGCAGATGGGCATGTCCCTCATGCCAGGCTCCAGGAGGATGTGCTCCCGTGGTCAGGTGTGCTCCCAGGCATCCCACTGCATCCTGCTCCAGAGCCCTTCGTGGGAGACAACAGCATTCCCTGATCCCCAGCTACGGGGAGCACATCCTTAAGGAGCTCCCGAAACCTTCATTCACTAAATAAATCCCACCTGCAGAACCAGCTCACTTCTCTCCCTGGGAGATGCTGAGCTGGGGCTCTGCCTGATACTGCCCACTGGTAAGGACGTGGCAACATTTAAATTTTCATGGAAGCTGAAGGAAGTGCTTGGATTTCTTGGATGCTAAACCCACAGCTGTGAGCAAGGGTCTTCCCAAGCTTTGGGAAAAAAGGGAACATGGAGACAAGCGAGAAAATGATGAATTCAGTAACGTTTAATGGTCTGACAAAGGGGCAGGGGAAAATGATCCCACTCTGCTTTGGAGGGAAAATAACCAGGCTTCCTTTAAAAGTTCTGCCCTCAGCACAGCAGCCACAGCCACGTTCCCAGGAAAATGGGAAGAACACCCTTGGTGGGCAGGACCCAGTGCCAGGGCTTGTTCCCAGGCACAGCCACTCTCCTCTTCCTCCTGCCACAAACAGCCGTAGCTCCACCGGGATGCTCCTGCTCTGCCTCTTCCCTGCTGAGCCTGGAGCCCAAATGCAGGCGAAAAGAACGAAACTGTTTTAATGGCGTAATTTATTTTAAAATGAGCTGTCTCCGCGTGCTGCCCCAGCCCCCAAACGCCAGTAATTGCTGGTTGGTTCCCTGCCATCTCCCTGCCAGCGCCTTCAGCGTCTCAGGCGCTGCTGCGCGAGATTAGCGGGAAGCATTTGGAGTCCCTCACATCAAAGGGATGGAAAACTGGAAATTTAACAGAACGTATTATGCAGGTGAGGGGAAAAATAGGAAAGTCCCGTTAAAAACGATGGCTCATTTCTCCTCTTTCTGTGGCAGGGCTTAAGGGAGCTGGGGAAAAAGCCCAAATTTAAAGAGATGCAAGGCCCAAAAGCCAAGATGTGGAAAGAGGAGGGAGAAGTGCTCAGGCTCCCTGCTCGAGGGGAGCAGAGCTCGCCTGGGATGGGGTGGGAAGCCTTGGGTAGCCTGTGGCAAGTCTCTGGTGTCCCTCTGAGAGCAGCCCCGCATCCCACACTGGGTCCTGCTGCGTCAATAAAGAGGGAGGGAGAAGGGGAGATGAGAAAGGAGGGGGGGAGGATGAAGTGGTGGAACTGAAGGGTAGGGAGATGGTTTTCCAGTTGCCAGTGACACACCCCTGTGGTTAACACACCCCTGGCCACTTGCCCTGGCCTCACTGTGCCGTGGGGCTGCTGCCCTGGGGGCTGTTCCGGGGCAGCAAAGCCCGGCAGCGCCAGGGGAAGCATCCAAAGGGCCTTCCTTGAAAATGCTGAGCACTATTTCCACAGCCCCTTAAACAGAATAATTCATTAGTCAGCTCAGAACAATCAATACCGCCGCCAACAATTTATACACCAGCTCTGTTTACCCAGCAGACCCTCTTTGATAATATTATTTATGATTCCAAATAACTCCATCGGTGTTCAATAGAGCTGGGAGGTACCTGGGGGACCGGGGCACAATCAAATTATGAAGACATATGGTTTACTCAGCGCTGGAAATGTTCAACTGCATTTCATTGCTGCTCGTCCTGCCGCAGCACCTTCCCAAGCACTTGCACGGCCTCCTCCAGCTCGGCTGCTGAATGGGAAGGCTTCTTCAGGGAGAGGCTCTCGCTTTGCTGATGGAGAGATGTGGCTGTAAAGGGAATTTTATTGTGCCTGTTCCTGCCTGCGTGCAGCTGAAGGACACGCCGAGCAGCTCAATGCATCCCAGGCCACCGCGGCAATTAAACCCCGGCGTTCTGGGGCTGGCAGGGAGCGGCAGAGGCAGGGCCAGCGCCAGCCCGGAGTGATGTGTGAGCGGCACGGCACGCTCGGCAGCTCCTGCCTGGATTTATGGTCGATGCACGGACTGTGTACTTTTTAATAAAGCGCTTCTGAAATGCCCACGGAGCAGCCAAATGCTGAGTCATTATTATCTACGGCACGGAGCCTGCCGGGGGGGCACAGCCAGCACTGTGCTGTACTGCTCTATAAACTCCAGTCCTCCCTGCAGAGAAGCAATAATTAATCAGACAATGCATGATATGTAACAAATTAAAAAGATAAAACTTCCCAACAAAAATGATAGGACTGGAGAGATGCTGTGCTCGGAGCGAGCTGTCCCTGCCATCCCATTTCCCATGCTCCATCGGCACATAACTTCCATGGAACATGGGCTGGGTCCTGCCAGCCAGCTCCACAGCCCCTGTGGGGCGTTCCAGAACGAAGCACTGGCCGCCTGGCTGCCCTGGGCAGAGGGAAGCCAACACTCCATGCTTGTGAACATGTCCTGGGAGCTCCTCCCTGCACTGATCCTGCTCGTTCCTGGCTTGTGAATAGCCGAGACTCTAAAATAAAGTGATAACAGTTATCACTGTGGAATTACAGTTTCTGAGAAAATCCCACCAGACTAATAATTAAAACAGAAACTAAAGATTCTGACAACCCTGGATTTCTTCTCGGGTTTCAGCTGTTTCTGCTACACAATTCCCTGTAGGAAAATCAGAATCTTCCTTCCATAGCAAACCCAGACACTTCAGGACGCATTTCTGTTCCCCTTGCAGTGGAATGGAGAAGTGAACAGTGACATTTGCTGTGGAATGGAAAGAAAAGACATTCTCAACTCAGAAACAACAGGGGTTTCACTTCCATCTCCCAACACAGGCTGTGACAAGGATGAACTCCTGGCTTCTGGTGGGAGCATGTGAGATTGGGGAAGCTCCTGAACTTGGGCAGGACAAACAAGATGTGGCAGATCTCTCCTTACAGCTCCTGAGACAGAAAGATCTGGGATCAGGAGAGTCACAGTGTGTGCAGAGAGGGGCGAGGATGGGTTGTTGAGATGTTCACCCCTCTGACCATCTTTGCAGTTCTTCTCTGGCTTGGCTGTAGAAGGTCCACATCTACCTTCCCCTGGGGACTCCAGAGCTGGACTCAGTGCTCAGGCGGGGTCTCACCTGAGCAGAGAAGGGGAGAAGGTGTGAGAATGTTCCTGGAGTCAGCCTTTGCTACCTTGACTCTGGGAAGATGAACACTCCTCTCTTCCACAGTCACCGCCCTGCCCTTCAGTGCTGAGCTGGGCTCAAGTCTAAGGAGGCTTTTAGGCTGTGCACATCACACTGTTTCTGTAGCCTAAAAGGAGGTGTTTGGATTTCTATATTTAGTTGTCCTCACTTCCTTTCCTCCTTGACATTTATGAATTTTAGATGTCTTTCACACTGGGCCTCTGAAGGGCGTCCTGGAGAGATGCGTGGTGGCCCCTGCGCTGCATCTCCTGGTCCCGCAGGGATGTGGCTCCGGTCATGTGCTGGCCTGGCCAGGGCTTGCTCAGGGACCACGGGCTCTGCCAGGATGCTCTCCAGCCTTTAACAGGCGTGTGGGGCTGCCGCTTGCTCTGCAGCTGCCAGAGGGAGGGAAGGGGAGGGAGAGATGTCTGGGAGCAGTGGAAAAAAACGAGATTACAAGGGATCAGGGAGATGCTGTTAAAGTACATGGCAACTTACAGATGAAACAGGCAGTGGCTGCCTGGAGCTGAAGGCAAATTTGGCAGCAGACTTGTGCAGGAGACTGTCATGGAATAGCCTGGCTGGAATGTGGGTGGGAGGGGGACCATGCGGACCCCGCAAGTGCACCTTGTACCAGCTGGTTGGGATGGGGCACCACTACCCTACCAATTAACCCAACCATTACCCTAACCACTACCTTAAACACTGCCTAAGCCTAAGCCTAACTGCATCACGAGGGGTGGTCCGATCAGAAAGATGTAGGAGCAGCGATGTTGGGGCCCTGCTGGGATTGCCTTGCCATGCCTTTTCCAGCTCCAGGCTGGACATGCGAGATGGGGAAGGGGGAGAGACCCCGGTCAGATCCTTTCCAAAAGCCCAAGGGACTGATGGCCAGACTGTGGGTGCACCCCTGCTGCCCATCCTCCGCCTCGGCAGAGCCGTGAAGGTGCAAGAGGCCTCCTGCGCAGGGACAGGCAGGGAGCCAGCGGGGACTTTTCCGTCCCCAACCTCCACGGAGATGGACACCTGTGTCCCTCCTCTCTGCCGGGCCATTTTTAGCAGCCGTAATTATACCCTTTCAATCTATGTATAAATAACTGGAATTCCGGGTAAAATGTCGGGTTGCTTGATTTACATCCCCAGTGAGCCGATAAGGTTGCAACAAGGATAAATCACGGCAGAAGTGCACACTCAGAAGATCTCAGAGGAAGAGAGAGAAACTTGTGCCCCCCCGCTCTGCCATTACTCATGCTTGTTTGTAAAGTGGCCAGGATAGTTTTGGCATTAAACAAACATTGTGCGATTGCCCAAGTATTCCATCATTGTCCTAAGTGCCCATGGAGAGTTGCAGGAAGAAGGCACTTGTTTTTCCTGCCTGCTTCTGTTTTCAGGCCACCAAGGACAGAGCTGTAGAGGAGGTTACTGGATGGGGGCTGCTGTCAGGGGTCCCGGTCCCATTGCCCCACCGACCCCCTGGCCTCTCCACCTCAGGCTGGAGTTTTCAGAGGCAGCCATGCAGGACCCACTGAGAGATGGGGAAGGTGCTTTGGTTCCCCCAAACCCCCAGCCCTGCAGTGTTACCTGCGGCCGCTGCACCTCTGCCCAGCTGGCAGCGTGGTGGGGCTGCAATGGGAGACAGACGAGCTCGTCCTGGAGGTTTTTCAAGTGGAGATTAACCACTGAGTAGGCTGTTTTTATTTAAGATGCCATATGTCTCTTCCCTCTAAATATCTCTTCCATCAGATACCGCTGTGATTCCCACTCTGCCTCCCAACCCTGCCTTTGAGACACTACTGCAAACACTTCATAAAACCGTGTTAGATCGGAGATGGGAAATGCTTTGAAGCTCCTTCTGCCCCCTCCCTGCAGACGCCAGACCTGACGCGTGCGCAGCTGCCCTGTCCACCCCGCAGCGTGGCCGGGGAGGGGACACTGCTCCCAGTCCGGGTCATGGCACCCATTTGGCTCCCACGACTCATTGGATTATGCTGCAAAATCCCTTCTCTGCCTGCAAAAGGGGATAGCAGTGTTATCCTCTTCCCCTGCTGTGAGCTTCAATATATCAAGGATTGTGAGGCACTTAGTGCTATGTAAATGGGAGACGTATCAGCTGTGCCTCAGATAAATGAATTTCACTTAGATTGATGGGTGTGAAGCACTTCCAAAATTAGGCCTATTCTTCTTAAATCAAACAGTTTCCCCAAGCCAGTTCAGCTCCATTGATGTAGAGGAAGTCATCAAGCTGCGATTCATCATCGAGCTCAATCACAGACCTTCAACATGCTGACCCATTGTGAGCTTCCTCCTCTGGGCAGGGGAAGAGGAGTTTGGCCAGGCACAGGAGGAGCAGGACCCTTCTCCTCCATGCACAAGTCATCCATGGCTTGGGCTGCAAACCCATGTGCTTGTTCTGATCCTTACACCGCACTCTCTTTATGCCAATAAATGTTCTATAACATCACAAACGTCATTTCATTCAGCCAGCAAAGAGTAAATCCTTCTTATGCGTAGGAGCACCACCAAACTGCAGCTCGCTGAGTAACTCTGTAGTAAAGCCCACCAAGGTGCTTGCAGCAGCTTCTTTGCCTGCATGGTGGGGCTGCCACCCATCCCAACCTCAGGGGATGCCAGAGAGGACTGGGTCTGCAGGCTCCTCTCTGGGCTGGCAGTTCTCCTCTTCCCTGTGCCAAAGCCGAGCACCTCCTGCCTGCAAGGATCTGTCTGGTGTTTATGCGCAGAGCAGCTCAGCTCTCTCCAACTTTTTAACTGCAGATAATCAACAAAGCTGGGCAAATAATTTAGCGCGTATAATTTATTCTATGAATTTTGATTCTTTGCCCACAAGCAGCTTGTGCTGCTCACCAAGGTATTGGTGCTATGAAATTATGCAGGGGAGATGCTGCCTTGGCCCAGGGCTGGCTCAGCCGGCTGGCAGCGAGCAGGACACCCTGAGCACGGCAGTGATAGTCACGGGCTTGTCCTCCATCAGGTGCCTCGCTCGTGCGGCATTGTCCTGCTGGTGGCCTGGGAGGAATCCGACCTTAGAGGGCAGCTGAGTGTTGTTAGCAGGAACTGTCCCCACACACCGAGGACAGTGCTTCCCAGTCCCCCGTCCAGGATCAGGCATCCGAAGGGGAGGTACAACAACCCAGCAGCTGAGTAATTGTCAAAACGTGGCCGCATCATCCATATGTTTGTACCAAACTGCCCCATACTGTCATTAAATGAGGCTAAATATCCCTAGGAGCAGCAGTAAGCACAGCTGTGCTGTTTTTCCCCATTGGCAGTGGAAGAAGATGCTGCTGTCGCTGCCGCCTCATGCGTGGCCACCGTGCCAGTTATGAGCTGGCCCGAGATTCTGATGTGGGAGCTGAAAAGTGTTTTGCAGCTGCTTTGGGCCATGTTTGCAGCGTGCCTCGTGTCTGTTGGGCCGGTCCCTCCGCTGGGCTTGTGCTCCTGTGCTGGTCGTCAGCCACGGGGCAGCCACGGGGACACAGCTGTGGCCACACACAGGCAGCACGTGGCCCTGATGCTGTCCCCAACCTCTGCTCCGCTCCGGCCGCACATCCAGCAGTGTCTTTGTGTCTGACAGGTGCTGGAAGAGCTGACGCAAGTTTTCATTAACAGTTCCTCCGAGGTGGGAGTTAACGTGTTTGTAGAGAGAATGCGCGGCTGTAAATCATCCGCGGGCCCCGTCCCCATCCCTGGCTGTTTGCCACCGCCGGCAGCAGGGCGTGCACGCGGCTGTCACTCCGTGGATGCCCTCCATCCCCTTTCTTTATCTCCTAAACATTGCAATCTTGTCGTCTGCAGCAAGAGCTACAGCCCTTCAACTTAAATGTGCCTGCCAAGAAAAATGTTGATTTTTTGCCTCCACCTACCTTCAGATATCTGATTAATTCAATGCAAGGAGCAAGGAATTAAGTTGGGGGTTTTTTAAGCTGAATACAGAAACATTGATGTAGAAAACCACTGTGGCTCTTAGAGCTGCCTGGTGACTGAGACAGCCTTAGAATGCATTTAGCTTGACTTGGCATGCTGGCTTTGAGGAGCTAAATGGAGAAGTGAACTAATCCCAGGTCTTAATGAATAATGTTCAAATCCAACTTTCATTTTCCAATGCGTCCATACATTCAAGAATGACTCACAAGGTGTTTGTTGTGCGGTGGAAGAATAGCCAAGCTGGGAAGGGTATTTTTATGTGTTTGTGAATCATTGTATATGATATTTTCCTCCACTGTGCCTCTCTGTCCTGGCAGTTTTCTGCAGAGAAATCCATTCAGCTGCACTGGAAATGTAGGCACTTTATAGAAAATCTTTAATAGCACCAGCACAAATGGATGGCTCTTATTTCCTCTCTGCAAAGTGGCGATTTGCAAAACCACTGCTAACAAATAGTTACCCTCCTCCCCAAACCATCAAAAAAAAACGATGGAGCCGCCTCCTGCCCCAGCGGGTCGGGCAGACCCTGGCACAGGGACAGGCACCTCCTGCCCCCCGGGTCTCTGAAGCCACATACGTCCATGGATGGGGACGTGGGAGCACGGGGCGACGTGGGATCCCACAGCCTGCGGCTCCTGCTCCCCACGGGTCGATGTGGGAGCGCACTGACTGCAGCGTGGGAGCGGGGCCGGGCGAACACATGGCTGCACAGGTGCCAGCGTCTATGCAGACACATATGGGAGAGACAGGGAACCGCACGGATCCTTTCCAACTCGCTCCATCCTGGCTCTCGTGCCTGTTTGTTTTCTGGTACACTCGTCTTGCTGGAATTTTTAACATTTAATTAGTCGAGCCAGCTGCTTCTGCTTTGCAAAGGGTTGGGCAGTTCTGCCTGGTTTCAAAGGCAGGTTTCTTTGTTCCCAGGATCCATCCAGGCTTCGGCGGAGGCACGGAGCCCAGTCCCCTGATCCCACTGCTGTTCCTCTGAGCACCGCGCTCCCAACGCTGGATCCAGGGACATGCTGGGAGCTGCACGGTGCTGCCAGCCCGGGCTCCAGCCTGGCTGGGACAACAGCAAAGCTCGGAGCTGCCATACGTCACCTCTCTCCATCCCTCTCCACTGAATTGGAGCTGAGAGCAACGTTCTGCTCCACACTTTATTGTCCCTTGGAAATGGGATGAAAACCAGAGGACTCACCGAGGAGGAGAAAGGGGCGCAGAGGCTCCGTGCCGAAAGGGCTGAGGATGAGCATCTCTGGGCATTGCCACACTCCCTTCCTGAGCCAGCCCTCCCCACCCGGCCCTGGCAGAGCCCTCCCTCCTTCCCCAGTGCCCACCCAGGCCTGGAGGAGCACGGAGACACCGGCCCCATCCAGCGGCTGCAGGAGAGCCCATGGATTCTGGAGCAGCTGTGATTGCAGCCTGATTATCGCCACCGCTCATGAGAACACTTCTAAGGCGTTTGCTTTCAAAAAAAAGTCAGAGTGCCTCAAATGTCAGGTGTCAGCAAAGCCTTTCTGCAGCCTCGGGCGCGCTCCCCTCTCCCGCTTCGAGTGACACAAAGGCCCCTGCACGATTCTATTCAGCCCAGATACCATCTCCAGCCTTTAAAGCCGAGAGAAGTTTGCCTGAAAATAGAGATGTGATCTTTATTCCGATCGTTCTAATCATTCCTTTTCCCCCGGGAAATAAATTTTTAATTGTTCTTATTCTTCCATAACACCTTTGAAGTGCTTTTACATTCAAAGTCCAGGACAGAAGAATACTTTAAACTTTCCAATTTTCAGACCCTGGCAAACCCATCGCTTCTGACATAAACAAACAAAGCCCAAACATGTTTAATGAAACAGTTTCAGTTTTCAAAATGAACGATTTTGTTTTGATCAAAAAGCCATTTGTAGCTCCAATCTCGAAGACGTTTTCCCAAAATCCATTTAAGCCGGCTCTAAAAGCCTCTTTGCAGACAGAGGTGTGACGTAGGCTGGTTTGCCATCCTGGATTCACTTCCCCTCATTAGAGCTGCCAGAAGTGAGACCTGGGTTTTGGGGGGATGGAGACCTCCTGTGCTGGTCACAGGTGATTCCCCTGATGGGGGGGGGGGGGGGGGGGGGCAAAAGCAGAGCCTGGAAAACAGCATCCAGGAAACCAAAATGTGCATTTTCTCTCTGCTGGGAAACACTGGGGAACAAAACTGTCATTTTCTCCCATATCCCAGTCCTTGCATATCTGACCCCGTGCGGGGATTTCGGTCCCGGCCGCACCTCCTGCAGCTGCCCCATTCAGCTCTGGGCTGGGCCCAACAGCCCTGCTCTGGATGAACTAAAAATTCATTTCTAGCAGGCGCTGCCTCCGAAAGTGCTGCGCACGCAGTTGTTGCTGCCGGCGAGCTCATTAGCACCGCGACTCGCCCGGAGCCAGCGTGCCGGGGGAAGGAGGCGGCCCCCGGATGCTGAGGGGACACGAACGGCTCCCACCTGCCCGGCCACGGGACAACAGCCACCTTCCGAGGCCGGGACACCCGCACAAGGCAGAGCCGAGGAGCCGGCGGGCTCTGCGGGGCGGTACCCGGGCTCGGGAGGGGCTGAGCGCGGGGCACCCGCAGGGAAGTGCAGCAAAATGCAGGGGTTGTTTGTGCAGCAGCAAAGCTGTGACCTGTTGGAAGGAGCCAGAGCTGTCCCACTGCCAGGAGGAGCATCGCCCCCCTCTCGCTTCCCCTGCATCCCTTGGAGGACCTGCAGCGTTATCCCTGCATGAACCCGAGAGAGTCCCGCACCTCGCCCGTCCCTGCAGCCGCCTGGAGAGCTCCAGCCGTGGGGCGGGGAGCATTTCCTCCTCACCCATCCCACACCTCTACTCATCCCTCGGTAATCGCCCTCCGACACTGCCCCGGGGATGGGCGGTACCCATGGAGAGCCCCCAGCTCTCACCGGTGCCTGCGGCTGTGGCAGAGCGATGAGCATCATCCCCCCCGCTCGCGGCAGAGCCATGAACGTTGTCCTCCCCCGGCTTCCCAAACGCAGCACGAGCTCAGTCCAAGGTGCTGCCTCAGGCTGGTCATTTTGTCGCTGCAGGGCTACACCTCGTTATCACTCCTCTGGCACCGCTACCCTTCGAAGTGTCTCAATAAAAGCGGAAAAAAGAGCAGTAAAGTCTTGTGGAAACAAATCCAAGAGGGTTTGGCAGGTCTGACTTATGGGAAGAGATGAAGGAACTGAACACACTGAGACAGGACACACGTGCCTCCTGTGCTCTCCATCCTGGGGAGGTCCCATGCTCCAGCTGTGGGGACAGCGGGATGAAGCTGCAGGCACGGAGCTTTCCGGCTGAATCCATCTCTCCCCAGGCAGACAAACAGGTTGCTTTGAGGGCTTTTTATTTCCTCCATCACAGAGCAGCCATGTGCCTTTCATACCGAGAGCCTTTACACACTTTGGGAAGCAATTCCGACGTGTTCTATGGGCACAGGGAGATAACAGAAAGCTCTCAAGGAACCCTCTGTGGCAGGGAAAGTTCAATCTTTGTGGTGCATCCTGCACTCACCGGGGTCTGCGCCTCAGCATCCCACCCACTCCTCATTCCTGAGGAGCTTGATTACTCTCGCTGCTTTCCTGTGCCTTCTCTCCGATGAAACACTCGGGGCTGAGAAGCAAAACCAGACCAAAAGTCAACCAAAGCCCTTGCCACAAGACAGACACAAATATCTGGAAGAAGGGCCTGCTCTGACTCCTGCAAGACAGGGAGCAGGCGGCTGCTCCCGCACAGTGCCCACGGGCAGAAAGGCTCTGCCAAGCTATTTTTAGCCCCAACATTGCAGAACAAGAAGCAGCTCCAGGCAATTGTCTGTTTTCTTTCTATTTTTTCCACTCCTTGTCTCTTTTCTCAGATTTATCCCCCGGGAGCCAGGGCAGAAGGGCTGTTTCAGGAGGAGGGGCTCCATTTCCCGAGCACTGGTTGGGGACATTCCAGCCACCACCCTGGGGCTGTACCTGGTGCCCTGCGGGATCACGGCCACAGAGCAGCCAAATTGAGCTGTTTCTCTTTCTAGAGCACAGCATTGGAGGGTGGTGGCTCACACTGAGAGGAAAACCCACCCCTGCTCCTGCTCTGCCTTTGGATGCAGCCGCAGGTGGAAGCGCCCAGGTGAAGGTCACCTGTGGGCTGGAATGTGAGAGCAGCCGGGGCCGGCACTTCCCTCCTGGAGCATCCCCGTGATGGTGAGGGGCCATGGGGGATTTGCAGGGAATTTGGCTGCTCTGTGCAGTGCCAGCAGCAGTTCCGTGCCAGCTAATTGCATCCACATTATCTCTGGTCCAAAGAAAAGCCTGATTTGAGCCCCGTTTCTATGGGAAGTGGCATTGCTGATGCACAGCCGTGCACACGCTTTGTACCAGCCTCAGACAGCACGGCTTGACATGAAACAAGCCTACACAAAAATAAATTGTATTGTATTTAAATATTCCTTAAGTCATTTTAATGTATTTAAGTCTTAATTCATCTTCTCAAAGTCCCTTTTCCCTCCACTAATGTGATGTATTTGACAGAAAGATGAATGACGTTATTAAAGAGCCTCTCTGGCAAATTTCAGTAATAAAATCTCCCCTTCCCCCCCGCCTCTCTCCTTTGCACACACGCAGACCTCTGCTTCCCTCATCCTCACAGATCATTCCTGGTTACTGAAAGGGACTCCAGAACATCTCCTGAATCCTTCCCGTGTGGATTATTTAACCTCATGTGTCCATGCCAAGGGGTAGGACCTGGCTTTGCTGCGCCATGTGCCCTCGCTGACATTCCCAAGTATCCAGGTACCCTCCTCACCCTCACCAGGACCGTCAGCCAGCTGGTGTGAGGGCGTCAGGGGCCACCCAGCCTGAGCCTGACCTTCCTCCACACCATCCCCACACAGACACCTCCGAATTTACACCCTGCTTCCCCATTCCATCCTGATTTATCATTTCCAGCACTCGGGAGAAGTCACACACATTAATCATTCCAGCTTTTAAACCATCCCCCTAAATCATTTCTCACACTGGGAGCCATTTGCCCCCAGCACTGGGCAGCCCCTGGATGCGACTTCCAAGCTGGGATGGGTGGACTCCGTTCCCCATCCTCACCAGCACAACCACAGCTCTGCCACCCTATGGAGGGAGGTGACACAGGGAGAGGCTTGTGAGGTCACAGCTGGCTGGGGAAGAAGGGCAATCTCTCTGTTAGCATGATCCCAAGGGCTGGAGGGAGAACCCTTTGGCTCAGGCAAGGAAAAGGCACCCTGGCCCCTGAATTACTGTCGGGGTAAGCACAGCACGTGGGCAGCCTCAGCAGAGGGGATCTTGCTTGCTCCCTGCAGCTCAAGGCCTGGAATATCTCCCGGTGTCTCATGTTCCTGGTATGTGAGGGATTTTGTTTCCCAGGCTTTTCCCTTTGCAAGTTTTGCCCTTTGCCCTGAACAGGAGGAATTTTACTAACTTTATCTTCTGAACCCCAGCACACAGAGGAGAGGAGAATAAAAGAATGTCATGACCTCCTCCATCTGACCCGAGCAGCAGAGGCAGAGGCTGCACGCTGGAATGCTCCCATTTTTGCCCAGGATGTGTGGAGTGGCAGCCACAGAGCTGCCAGAGTCCTGCACTGGGGTTCCCAGCTAGGCCGGAGGCTGGAAGCAGCAGCACATCCTGGGAGTCCTGCCCTGATCCCACAGGTTGGGGTGCCAGAGGGAGATAACAGATGAAAAGGGGGATGGCACAAGCAGCTTTGTGCCACTGAGGGATTCAGGGTGCCACGCTGGAGGGCACAGCCACGAGCTGCCCCACAGGAGCCCCAGCATTGTGGGATTCCCACGGAGATCAGGCGCTGCCGAGGCACCGGCTCATGCTGGGAGAGACCAAGGCCAACCCCTCTGCAGAAGCACCTTGTTTGCAATAAAGACAAGATCTGCTGCTCTCTGGCTGTTTAGACTCTCCAAAGCTTCAGTGTTCTACCTAGACTGGCCTCAACAAGCTGAATTTCTGCTCCAGGTAGTGCAGCTGCTCCTCGCTGAATAAAACATGCGCTCACGCTGCTGCGCCCCGAAGACGAGCTCTGAGAAACCTTTTATTTCTCTCTCTATTCATGCACACGCTGATTTTTTTGGCAAACGCCTGCAAAGAGGGGCCCCACTTGTTGTTCCTCTCCGGTTATTCCATGCAGGGAACGACGTTGCTGTTTTCCTAAGCTTCCCATCGCTCGGGAATGCTGAGCCACCAGTGGGTCCGGCTCCGTGCTGCCTTCCCAAGGGATGCACTCCCAACGTGGAGCCACACGGGGCTGGGATTGCTGCTGTTCCCAGGTGGTCCTAAGTATCAGGGGAATGACAATGATGGTGGCAGTGCAGCTGTAATGCAGTGGCCAGAGCAGGCAGCTCCGGGATGGGATGGATATTCCAGCCCTTGCCTGTCTCCGTGTGCTGTGGGAGCAGCTCGGTTTTCTGGGCAGTGTTTGCACACCCACACCCCCAGGACAAACATTATCCCTGTCCTCTGAACTTGCCCAGGAGCCTGAAACCCCTGTGCAGCTCTGCAGCAAGAGAGAGCCTTTCCATAAACACGCCGAGATCTGTTTGGCATCTGCTGCCGTAATGACACAACAGCTCATTACAGCCTGTGACATCCCACTGTAAACAGAACACTGTGCAACCCTGTAATTTCGGGAGCTAGATCAGGTACTCGTGTGCTTTGCATAATCCAAAACATAGTGGCTTTCAAGCTGAGTTTTCCTTTTCCTTTTCCTTTTCCTTTTCCTTTTCCTTTTCCTTTTCCTTTTCCTTTTCCTTTTCCTTTTTTCCTTTTTTTTTTTTTTTTTTTTTTTTTTTCTGGCTTTCCATGTCTTCTCTTCTGGTTGACATGGTTACAGGATCCTGAGGATGGGGTAACAGGAGATACATGGGTTTGGGTAGACTCAGAAACCCACTGATGCCTCCTGGAAAAGCAGGCTGCTTTGAGACAATTCAGGTGCTTCGTCTTCTTCCATGTCTCTTCCGCTGTTTCTTATTTCCAAATAGAGATTCACATGAAGACATCACTTTCTTTCCCGAAGCCTTCCACCCACTGCTGCCTTTTCCCTGCCCAATCTCTTAATTCTTTGCTTGTGCCATCATCATCACCTTGCTGTGACTCACTACTCTGGCAGAGGAGACCCAGGTGGGGACAGAACTGGTGGTGGGAGTGAGGGCTTACAAAAACCAGAGAGATGCAGGCAAAACTGTTCCTAAATTGAATGTTTTTCACGGTTCTTGCAAGCAGTGTCTGCAGTACTTTGAGATTATTCTCTCCCGGGGGGCTTCATAAAAGCCGTAAATACTCCAAATAGCTCTCAAGGTTGGCCTTGTGACAGTTCAGTTCCCGAGAAAATTTATGCTAATGTGCTGCTCCGTCACCATCCGGGAGCCCTGACTGCAGACGCGTTTGTGCCTTCCAAGGAAAGATTTCAGATTGTGGTGTTTTGCTGAAAGTTAAATACATCCAGGCTTTGAAGCTGAAATCGCCTGGTAGTGGCTCCCTTCCACCATATCCCATCTCCAGGATTTGTTTAAAGACTACAGACCCACTTTTCCAGGAGCTCTAAGTCCTGCTGGGGGTGGATGGGAATGGGATGCTGCGCTGGGCAGCAGCACAAGCCCCTCCAGCCTGCTGAATTCCAGTTAGGATCTGTTTGCACCAGCTTTCCCTTTCATATCCATGCAGCTGAGGCCATAGACCTCCAAGTCTTGCAGAAAGCAACAGAGACAAGGCAGTTCTGGGAGTGGGTTTCTGCAGGAAGAGGAGCAGGAGGGTGTAAATGCCATGGCACCACGGCTGGAGCACAGCACACCCTCAGCTCTTTGCCTTAACTGAGGCTGCAGGCACTGCAAGGGAAAAGAAAAAATCAGGGAGAACACACATGGAAGTGGCAAAGCCCCGGTGGATTTGGGGCTCCTGGAGGTGGCCCCACGTGGCTGATGGAGGAGCATCCACGGCTTCTCCTCACAGCAGAGCTCGGGGTAAGGGAGTGAGCAGAGCTGGGTCGGAAGGCAGGGCCAGCCCGCTCCAGAGGCAGCGCAGCCATGGCTGCGGGGATGGCCTCGGAGGAGTGGTGCTGTCCCCACACCAGGAGCCCAAGCCTGAGCCCAAAGCTTGGACCATCTTCCCTTCTGAGATGGGTTTGCAGCTCCCCTTGGTGGAGGGAAGTGGGGGGACAAGGGACAGCCTGCCCAAAACTGGGAAAAGGACTTCTGGGTTCCATGGGCAGAGAAGTCCTCACAGTCCTCCCCAGAAGCCATTTTACCAGTCCAGAAGTTCAGAGAGTTTGGGGATCCGTGTATCAGTCTCTGTGTGGGACGTTGTGTAGGGCTGTCGGCACTGTGGTTTCTGCAGTGATCGAATTCTTCCATCCTGGTGAGAAACAGAAGTGAGGAGGTTGCACGGAATCCCAGTTCCCCCAGGAACCTCTGCTGGGCTCAGCTCCACAGCAGGGTCCTGTTCAGGGGGCACCAGCTTTCTCCTGGGGTCTGGATTAGTGCTGAAATTCCTCTCTCCCCCCTTCTTCTGAAGTGTCCTTTGCCATCAGCCCCCGTTACTGCACGTGATTGATACTTGGCATTAGGATGTACCGGGAACACGCGCCCATCGCTCCGCTGGGATGAGACACATCCATCAGAACTGCAAGAGCCACCCCGGCAAGGGGGGTAGGGAAGGCTGGGATCCCAGCAGGGATCCTGCTGAGCCTGTGGGTCTGGGCAGAAGGGGGAGTTAAAGGTTTCCAGCAGAGGAAAAAAGGCTCCAGCAGAGGAAAAGCCTCTTGTGAGGGTGCAGCTCTGCAGCTCTGTGGGAACAACACCCCGTGCCACAGGAATGCCTGTGCAAGATCTGGGAAGATCTGGCTGCAGCATCCCACCAGGGCCAGACTCTGCTCTGGAGCAGACCCAGGAGTGCCCAGAATTAGCAGATCTGCATTGATTCTTTGTTTAGCTTCCCATTTATTACAGTGCTCTGGATAGAGATTAACTTCTGTTGTTTGGTATTTATTATTGTTTCACCTGCTTTCCAATGGCAACCCAAGGTAAATGAGTAATGAACCAGGAGCTCTGCCTGGCTGTGCTGTGGCTCCGAGGAAGGCACCTACCCTGTGCCTCGGATCCCTGGGATCCAGGATGTGCCTTGGATCCCTGAGGCTCTCCCTGAACCCAACCCCACAGCCGGCAGGAGTCGGAGCGGGCCGGCACCGCCCTCCCCAAGCAGATCATTAATAATCATTAATATGCATCCCTGCCATGCCCTCAGTCACTGGTGGAAGTGCTGATCCTGATTGATCGGAGACGCCTCGGCCGAGCTCCGTCGGCTCCGCTGGGCCCTCACGTAATAAGTGCAACTCTCTGGGAAGAGGGGAATTACTCTTGACACTGGGATTATATCTCTGCCAACAGCATCAATATTCTATTAAAGATATGTGATAATATAACACTAATTGCCAATCGAGGGCCATTAAAGGCAGCCTACAAACAGCGCTTCGATCTCACCTTTCAGATTAAAAACACCACAGTGATTTCCTGTTCCTCGTGCTTTATTCCTGTGTTTTCTGTCCATGCATAATGCAGCAATGCAAATTGCCAGCCTGTGCCCAGACAACTGCTGCCTTCCCCTGCCATCCAAGGGTAAAGGATTCCTAAGCCTGGAAGGAGGCAGGAAGGACATAAATCATGTCCACAAGCCAAGAACGGGGTGAGGGGAACGTCCTCTCCCATTCCCATTTGGCCAAGGACCTAAGGGCAGCATCACAACTGGCCATGACTTAGCAAAGGGGGAAAACACAACTTGTGTGGGAAGAACCAGGAGCGGCCCAGCCCTGCCAAAGTCTGGAGATTCCTCACTGAGCCTTTGCCAGATCAGCAAGTCCCCATCTCCATAAGGAGAGCTCAGTGAGTTACCACTCCCTCTGCTCGAGGCTCGAGTGTTTCCGGGGCAAGAACAAGCCAGTTTGGGTCTTCCAAGGCTTCAGGGCTTGGAGATACTGGCCTGAATTTAAAGATGTTTTTTATTCCTTTATTTTTTCCTAAGGCTATGGAAGGCAGACAGCCCACACCAGCAGTCACAAAGTCAGTGAATTTGAAACAAAGAGCATAAACTCCAAAAACCTCATCCTGCAGGGGCAAAGCCACCCCTGTCATCAAGCCTCAGTGCCCAAAGCCTCAGAATATTTTGCAGAATGAGGGATTGAAAGTCAAAACCAGGTTCCTGGGCATCCCCACCTGCAGCAGGTGCAGCCCCCTGGAGATGGAGTTCCTGGTGAGAGCAACAAGAGCATTCCAGCCAAGGAGGGAACACTTTCCAGAGGAGAAACAGGAATTAGGGCTGCCTCTGCTCCCAGATGCCGTCAGTGGCACGGTGTGGCTCAGCAATACTTCCAGAGGACAGAACTGAGGAGCTTGAGTGAAATAAATGTGCAATGATGGAGCAGCTGAGCCTCCCTCCACAGGATGCAATGGAGGATCTGCATTGCCCACGCTGCCAGTGCCTCTCCAGGGCGGCCCCAGCACAGGCAGCTCCCCAAACATTTATTTCCAGAGGTGCCAGCTGTGCATTATTGTAAAGGGACACAGGAATATTCTCTCAGTTCTACCAGCTATAGATTGAAGCCACAAAGAGAAATCATCTGAACCTCCATCTGATCAATCTTGTCAAAACATGTTCATTTAATCCCTTACAAATGAAAGGAAGGTGCATTTAAAATGTCATCCTTGGGGTCTGGGAGCCCTGTTCCTATAAATCAGTCAACCCAGGTAAACCGTGTTATTTAGGAGCTCTTTGATAGCAGACGTGCCAGAGACATTTTTAAGCTATGCACACAAGGTTTACATCACCTCAGACGTAGAATTATTCGCTTTTTCCTTTCGTTTTACCTTTCCATGACTAAGCACCAGCACGGGGAGGGGACGGATGCGCGGAGGTCTCACAGGGACACAGCTCACAGGGAAGCAATGCAGGGTGACCCCCAGGACTGACAACCTCACAGATGTGCTGGCAGGGACGGTGTCAGGCGATGCCTTACTCAGCCCTCACCTGCTCGTGCTGCCAGCGCCCAGGTGTGCCCCAGGGCACAGCGGTCCCAAGCGCACAGACACACCGTGGTGACACCACCCCCAGGAGCAGCAGCCGGGGAAAACTCAGCTGCCCTCGCCCACAGCAAGGTCACTGCTCTCCAGCAAGAGCAGAACTCCAAAAAAAGCAATCTGGGAACATTTTCTGTGCCGCCTCCAGGAAGGATTGACCTCGCAGCCCTGCCACGGGCTGGGGAGAACTGGGAGCTGCAATTTTCTTTGCACCACTGGGCGAGGAGCTTCACCTCCTGAACCTCATTTAGCTCCTGGGCTTGGTACCCTGCAGCCTTGCTAGAGGTGAGCTGTGAGGCAGCCCTGATATCCCTGCAGCTGCCCAAAGGAACTCCCAGCACATCCCACAGCAAGAGCCCCCCAAGTCCAATTCCCTGGGGATCTGGGCTTGGGCTGAGCTCTTTTGGGCCACCCCCCAATGTCCATTTAGCAGTAAAGATGTTTGACAGCTGTGACAATGGACAGGGATCAGTTGGGTTCTTTATTGGTCCTGAAGGTGCTTATATTTAAAACAATTTGTTAGGCTCCCCATGATTTACTGCTGCACTGGAAAATGGGGCTGAGTATTGATTCTTTGCCTTTTCTATCACAAATGGGTGTAATGTTTTATAGTATGTCAGAATAATAGCAGTGGGCACTTTATCAATGTCAAATGTTAAAAATGAACAGCTATTGTGATGTAGGAGATTAAATATGAAAGCTTGATGGGTATATAAAAGCAAAATGGCAATAATAAAGGGATTTTTTATGTTCAACTCGTTGCTCTCCCAAAGCTACCTGGGGAGCTATTAGAACCAATGTGCTGATCAGTGACACATCACCAGGGGTTAAAGGATGGCGAAGTGCTGGCTTTGGTTCCCAGGGAGCCTTTGTGTTGCCCAGCTGGTTCAGGGGCCAGAAGTTGAATCCTGCCCTTCCCTGCCAGGACTCTGCAGAGTTTTGTGTCCTTCAAGTTGTGTGTAAACCCAAAACTTGGAGCTGGGACACACATCTGGTTTTCCAGAGCCAAGAAGCCTCCCATGGAGAAAGACACAGACACAACAACCCAGGTTTGGTGCAGAGGGAACTTAAGGACTGCGAGGCTGCGAAGCCTGACGGATTCAGGACATAGTGCAAAGGCACCCCCCTGGGTGATGAGCCCAAAGCAGACCAGAAAATTGCATGTTTCTCACTGTTCCCACACTCCTGTAATCCAGACAAGCAAATTAATTGCAGAGTCACTTAATGCATTGACTGGATGAGATGCAGGAACTGATGCCAAGCAGTTGGCGAGGACATGACCCTGGGACCACAGCAGGATGCAGCTCCCACTAAAACTGGGTGGCAGGATGTGAGCTACACCTACATGGGATTTTTTAGATTCACAAAGCGAAGACCTTTCCATGAGGACATCTTCAAGACTAACTAGTCCTTAAATTTTTAACATCTGAAGCACAAGCATCTGTGCCTTTTCTCTGCACCCAGCACAGCCTGATGAGCAGAGCTGGTTTCAGCTGGCTGCTCCAGCAGCTGTGCCAGAGCCTGCTGAGCACAGAGAGGCAGAAGAAGCTGCTTCAAGAGCAGAGAAGAGCTTCCTGCAGCACAAGTGTGAGGTGGAAACCTCAAGAGGAGTCTGGACTCGGTGAGCAGGAAAGAGCCTCACCTCCATGCTCAACACTGTGCTCACCTCAGGGCTTCCTCGCTGCCCTGTGGTCTCATCCAGAGGAATTGCTGCAGGTCTGCCAGCAGCCACCTCTCTGCGGCCCTGTTATCTAACACTGCTAAAAATAATCCTTCCTCGCTGCTCCTGCCCTCTCTGCAGCACTCAGACTTCCCCTCAGCAGTCAGGGCCCTGGGGTGCCCAGCACCAGCCCTTTTATAGCCATGGCAGGGCCTAATTCCTGCCAGCCTGCTGCAAACCCTGCTCATGGCAAACAGCTGGGCTCCTCCAGCAGCCTGGGCTGCCCTCAGCCCATTAAACACCATGGAAGGGATGCGGGGTGTGCCATGGATGGGATGCGGGGTGTGCCATGGATGGGATGCTGGGTGTGCCATGGATGGGATGCAGGGTGTGCCATGGAAGGGATGCGGGGTGTGCCATGGAAGGGATGCAGCGTGTGCCATGGATGGGATGCGGGGTGTTCCATGGAAGGGATGCAGGGTGTGATCACCGCCACGGCAGCAGCTGTCAGCGGCAGCACCAGGGTGGGAGCCGGGGGTTTCAAAGCCAGTTTCTGGCAGGGTGACAGCTCTGTGGGCTGGCAGCTCAGCTCAGCTCCTGCGTCTCGGCCCAGGAGCAGAGCCAGCACGACGCTGTCGCTGGCACGGCCGCGTGTGCTGCAGACAGAGAAGCTCCCTGAGCGCGTCCCGCCCGACGCCCCGCGGGGAATCAGCTGCTGGGGCCGGGTTTGATCCATCCCCTGAGAGCTCCTGCTCCCCACGACAGACAAAACAGCCAGAAAGAGGAAGGAAAAATTCCAGAACTCGAACACTAGAGGCAACTCCCCCTAGAATCATTAATGGTCTCACCAAGAAGCACCAAAAAAAGCCTTCTAATTCCTGAAGCCTGGACTCCAATTAATTTTTTTTGAGTTGTCGTAAGCAAGAGGAAAAAAATCTGCACAGGCAGGACAAATGTTCTCCTAATTACCTAAACACTTTATTAACCAACGCTAATTAAAGCATTTCTTGGAGTCTGACAAATGTCTGGAATTACTCAGTTTAAAAGTTGGTTTTGTCTCCTGTAATTTATACAGCGATGGAAAGTTGGGGAGGGGGGGAATATCTTTCAACTAATGTTTTTTTATTAAAGCTGACAGCAATAATTAGTTATTTGCTACTAATGGGGTGGCCCCTGGAGGGAAATTTGCTGAGATGGATGGCTTGGGCTCACGCCAGCAGTAATTGGTCTGAGCGTGGTCAGGCGCTGGCAGGGCGTCCCGAATGCAGCCGGCACCGCGCTCCAGGCCCTGCCTTCCATCCCGGCCTCCCGGAGCCCCAGCAGCTCTGGAGATGGAGCCTGGCAGGAATGGCAGCAGGAAATTAGGCTGGAAGTTGGGAATTGCAGCCAGGGGTTTACAGGGAGCTCCCATTTCTCTGGGAATAAGGGTTTTGTGTTGTGCCACTGGTGGACAGTTGCTGTTAAGTATAAGGGATCCACAATAAAAATGTCATTTGTTTTGTTCCAGGGAATATCTGGTTGTGTTTTTCAGGGGCCAGTGGGAAAAGCATTGGGCCTGGATGTAAAGCTGTGCCCGATTATGAGGGAAGGGAAGGGAAGGGAAGGGAAGGGAAGGGAAGGGAAGGGAAGGGAAGGGAAGGGAAGGGAAGGGAAGGGAAGGGAAGGGAAGGGAAGGGAAGGGAAGGGAAGGGAAGGGAAGGGAAGGGAAGGGAAGGGAAGGGAAGGGAAGGGAAGGGAAGGGAAGGGAAGGGAAGGGAAGGGAAGGGAAGGGAACTTCTCCTATTACTGTTTAATGCTGAGCACTTACCATGAGCTTTTACCTCTCTGTTTCTCATTGCTGGAGTCAACTGACTACAGCTCTTCTTAAAAGTAGGTTTCTGGTTTCCACAGGCACAGAAAAAGCCCCGATCACGGGAAACTAATGAGCTCTGCAGGTTCAGAAATCAGACTGCAAAGAAAGAGGATCCAGATTTTCTTTTCATCTCCTCTTTTTTTGAGCTTGACATATAATTTTGAATGCTCATGTTGTCAATACCTTTTGTTTCTCATCCTTCCTATAAACTGCAAATGATCCAATTATAGAGTAAAAGGAACAGAAAAGGGGGAAAGCAAGAGGAATAGAATAATCTATGGGGGAAAGAAAGTAGCTGAGATGAAAAGCTAATGAAACAACAAATCCAAAGCAGTGTGGACAAATTAACGGGGGTTTGGAGTCAGACAGGGAGGGGAGGGCAAGGCAAGGATTCAGGTCTGTCCCTTGGCCTCCTGCATCTCCACCTGGTCCAGGCTCCCTCCCTCTGGCTGACTCCTGAGCCCCCACTGGGTCCTATCACACAAAGGAGGCTGCCCTGGCCCCTCCTGGGGAACAGCTCAGGCCACGTCGTGTCCGTGATCAGGGATGCCCTTCTGTGGGCTCAGACACATCAGCCCTGTGCAGCCTGGCATGGAAAGATCTAATTTCCTTCTCTTTTGTTTCCCCAAGAGGGAGAGGAGAAACGTGTCACCGGCTGAGAAAGGCGCTGGGACTGCGCCGGGGGAGAGGTTAAGTGGGGAGCCTTGATGGGAGCGTTAAGGCCGTGCTGTTCCACGGCAGGGACTGACACTAAAAGCCCTGGTTTCAGACAGGGCTCAGTGTCAGAGCCGTGGAATGAGGTGTTTCACACCTCCCGGCCTTGCTGGGACCACCACAGCTTCCCAAATGTTCCAGGCTGGGCATTTTCTCTGGGCTCTGGCCGTGCTGGCAGCCCCGGCACCCAGAGCCCCTTTCCCAGCCATGCCCACACGATGGGATCTCATGTCCCAAAGCCTCTCCACACCCCGAAACCTCTCATCCCGCACTTGAGCCCCAAAGCACCTGCACGGACCCAAAGGGCGCCGTCCCACCCCATGGCATCCCTGCCCACATTCCCAGGAAATTCCCCTTCCTCCCCTTGCTCTTCACTCCCAGGCCTCCCAAGGTGGGACACGTGGGCACAGCCTCGGGGACTCTGCTCTGGGTCGATGGACCTACGGGAGCGGTGCCTTTCCTGCGGCACAGTCCTGGCAGCTCTCGCGTTAGTTACAGATTCCTGCATCCCCACCTGGCAAAGCCTCGCCATTCCCATTTCTCTCTCTCCCTGGAAGATGCCCACAGCGGCAGCTGGGGCAAGAGCAGAGTCCATGTGGGCAACCCCTGGCAAAGCCCTGGCTGCATCCCAGCATTCCCAGTGGGAACGCCACACTCCAGCTCCCTGCAGGCTCCCTCGTGCTGCAGAGCCCTGGAGACACCAAAAAGGCAACTCAGGAGCAAAAAAAACCCACTTTATTTTAAAGCTTTTAAGGGAATATTGTGAAGAATGGAAAGGGGTTTTGATCTTTCTTTTTTCCCCAAACTAAAAAAAAAAATATAATAAAAAAAAGCTTTTAAAATAAACAGCTGACAATGTCTCTTATTTGAGTAATTCTTTGCCAGCAATAAATGTGTCACTCGAAAGTGCTTTATTTAGAAATAAAAAAATGTTTTTCTTTGTAAAGTGCTCCACGTTACAGCAAGTTACAGACTGAGAATGAAATCCTCCTCCTCTCGCCACATCCCCTCCCCGTGAGATACATTCATATATTCTCCTATAATCTGATCTAGGTTATAAAAATATATAAAAAAAAGAGAAAAAATAGAGAGACATCTGGCTCTCCCCCACATCTGACATTTCCCTTTATGCCTGGTTTAACTTTTTTATGACTGCCTGGGTTCGCTTCATTGGAGAATTTCTCCCTTCAAATGAGTTTCCTGTTTTATGCTGAAATTTTCCTTTAGACAAACCTGGTAATTTTTCAAGTTAAAATGTGTATGTTTTAAGCACTTAGGAAGTTTAAGGATCTGACTGACGGGGACATAAATCCCAGTTTATTCACGCTGGAGTCCCTGTGTCTAACTGATCCTTTGAAAAAAATAAAAAGAGGAAAGAATGAGCCTGGCATATTTTTTACTTGTTTTACAGTAGGAAAAAAAAAAAGCCTCAAACTGTCAATCCAGTGAGTAATTTATTAGTGCCTGCTCACACTTCCAAGCCTTTATGTGCTAATCCAGGGAAGGCAGCACTTCCTCAAGCAATAACTTGTTTAATAGGAGATGAAGAGGGGGCTGATGGGGTCTCCCTGTTTGGGACAGCTTCTCCTCAGGGCACAGATGGGGGTGCCTGGGGTGTTCTGGCTATGCCCAGGTACCATGGCATCTCTCCCACCGCCCTCATCCTCCCTTCAGCTCCCTGTGGACATCTTAGAATGCAGGATTGTGTCCTGGATGCAGGCAGGACGAGCCCTGGGGCTTGGTAATGAGGAGGAGGAAAAATATACAATCAAAAAAGGCAGGAAAATAAATGACCAAAGCAGAGCAGGGAAAGAAAACCTGTCATGCCCTAAGGTGGTGTTGAACAGTGTCTGCAGGTGCCTGGGCCCACAGGTGGGGGTTTGGAACCGCGGGTGACACTGTGTCACGTCCCCAGGAGCACTGGTGGCCGCGCACTGGAATCGCTCGTCTGAGCCCCTGTGGGAAGGGACGCCGAGGTTGGGGACTCTGTTTTAAGGCAGTGTCCCCACAATAAGCCCTTGGAATCCGGTTAAAGCTCATTTCTGAAAGGCCCTGGAAAAAGGGAGAGAGGCAAAACTTCAAGGAAGAGCAAGAAGCCAGATTTGGAGAGATCTCCTCCTCCTCCTCCTCCCCTGAGCCTCACTCAGAGGCTCTCTGACCACCTCAGCACCCGAGCCCCCTCCTCTGCACCACCCGAGACCGATACCGGCATTTCTCCCTCTCCGTCCTGGGGCTGAAGCTGGAAGACATCCCCATGGCTGTTGGCTGGTGAGCTGCCTGCCAGCCCGTCAGCAGAGAAATCAGCATCCCCTTCCCTCCAGCTAATTCCGCCCCTGGTTCTGGGCAAAAGCAGCTGGGGAGAGGCTCTGTGTGACAAACGCACTTCCATCTCCATCTCGGCTCCTCCACTGGGAACAAGGGCTATTTACTGCTGAGGGCTGGGGGTCTGGGAGGGCTCCTGGATCCCCCTGGGGGCTCCTGCATCCCCCTGCCCACTGCAACGTGGCCTCAGGAGAGAGCGGCAGGGGCCAGGGGGACTCAATTCCAGCACAGGCTCAGCTTTCAGGTTCCATCCAAATGCCTAATTAAATTTTCAGAGTGCTAACTGCTCGGGATCCAACACAAATAGCTGCAGAAGCCAGAGGGAAAGCAGGGAAAGAATGGATCGGGGTCGGGGGGAGGAAGGAGGGAGAAACCTAAAACAAATAAATTAATTAAACAAATAAACAGGGAGAGAAATAACAAAGGGAAAGTAAACTAAAAGCAGCAGCAGCAGCAGCAGCCCTGGCCGCCAGAGCACTCATTAGCTGCGGGAAAGGAGGGAAGTGTCTCGCTGTCTGGGGCTGTCATCCTTCATCCTGACGAGCACTTAGGGAGTCGCGACCCCTTTCAGCATCGCCATACAGGCAATCAGCCCCTCGCATCGGTCACCGCCGCCGCGCCGCATCCCCGCCTTGCCACAGGCACGCTCGGAAAGAGGGACATTATATCCCCGCAGAGCAGGGATGGGGGGAGGCTGCTGCCCGCGCCGCCCCTCCTGCCTGCAGCTCATGCCAGGGTGGGCAGGGAAAAGCCAGCAGCAAAGGCAGGAGCTGCCGAGCCGCGGCCCCGCCCGGTGCCCGCAGCCCTGCGGGTGCCCCCCGGCCCCTCGCCCCGGGAGAGGCCGGGGAGCGGCACATCCATTCGTGCGCATGCCGAGCTGTCAGCAAACACTGAGTGCAGCTGCGTTTAAAGGGAAAAAATCCAGTGTCGTCTGCCAAGGAGGAGCCCGGGAGCGGTTTGTGGCGAGGGCAGGGGCTGGGGGTGGCTGTGACCCCCGGGCCCTGGGGAAGGGGGATCGCAGGGGACCCGCGGAGCCGGGCGGGGAGCGGGGCTGCTCCCGGGGCACCGCCGGCTGCCTCTGCCCAGCTGCCCCTGAGCGCTGGGGTAATCTGGAGCACGGCTAATGCTGAGGGAGCCTGAGCTGCAGCCCCGGAGCGACGGCCCCGCGCAGGGGCTGCTGCTCTCTGCCTCTGCCCAGCGCTGACATCAGCGCATCCCTGCCCGCCGGCTCGGGGTGCTCGTGGCGAGAGGAGGAGGACACGGCAGTCCTGGGCTTGTTCCAGTCAGGTTCACCGTGACACAGAGCCAGCAGTGCCACGGCTCCGTCTCCGTGAGCCGCAGCTCCGAACACACCGAAACACCTCTGGATTTCCTCTGCAAACATTGCTTGTTCTGCTGGACTGTTTGCTCCTCTCCAACACAGGGGAGATTTGTCCGGGTGCTTCAACACCTCGAGAGCAAACAGTGTGTAGTTATTTAAGCAAAAAAAGCAAACACTTCTTCCACCGAAACGTGAAGTTAAAAAAGACAAGGGAAGAAAGGGAATTGCCTGTACCCTGTGAGAGGATGCGGAGCATCAGGACCACCCTGGCAGTGCTGGGACAGTCAGCTCCATGCTGGGGCAGCTGGGGCAAGGGGCAGCACACAGGTCTGACTGGCTTGGCCACACTCGTGCCCCTTTTTGGGAGCCTCTGCTTGGTTCCATGCCCTGGCATGGGGTGTCAGAGCCTCTGGGCAGGACCACCCCGAGGCACCACAGGTTCAGAGCCACTGCTGCTACAGTTCAAACCTTTAATTTTAATTTATTTCTTTCTGTACTTTCCCTAAAAAGAAACTGAACCTCTGTTTCAGTTTCCTCCGATTCCATAAAGGAATCTCAGTTACACTGGGAGTCCAATTTATTCTTTTCTATGTATTCATTAAATCCCAGGTTGTTACTGCACTATTTAATGGAATTGATGGTGTAATTAAGCTACAGGCAGTCACTAACCACCAGAACCGTCAGGGAGGTTTAGGATCCTTTACTGCTCTGTTCCCGGTGTTATATGGCTCCTGGTTTCATAACGATGACTCCAGCCAGTTATACCCAAATATCCCCTGGCCTCTTCCGAATGAGTCCAGATTTACCCCAACGAGCCTCAGCTTCAGGTTTCATAACGTGGGAATGACGATCTCATCCCGCTGCTGAGGACTGGAACAAGGGGAGCAGTCTGGGGCAGTTTGCAAATCACTCTGAGGTTCACCAAAGGAGTGATGTGTTGCTGCTCTCCGGGACATCAGCTCCACAGACATGAGCAGCTCTAACACGTGTGCGAGTGCCTGACCCCATTTTCACTCCTATTCAGGGAACTGGATCCAGTTTGATGCTGCTGACAGTCCCACCCAGCACTCTGTCCTGTGCCAAAATCCTCTGTTCTCCCCCACAAGCAAATCTGCTCGGGTCCCTTCCCTCCTCATCAAGGGAAGCACAGACAAGGGCTGGAGCACTGGCACCGTCCCCATGGGCAGAACAAAGGCAGCGCCGAGGGGCTCCGAACCGCCCCAGCATTGGGTGCCTCCCTCCTCCTGGGCTTGAGCACCCCCCATGCTCCACCAGCACCTTTGGCTCCCACCAGGCACGGTGCAAACCCCTCAGCAGATAAATACTGCCCGCTGGAATGTGCTTGTGCCGGGAGAACCAGGACTGGGCTCTGTCAGCCAAGGAGGAGATGCCCAGCTCCGGGTGGCGGCTGGAGCAGAGGGAAGCTGGTGGGCAGCACCCACACTCCCCAGGGACAGCCACAGCTCTTCCCTGCTCCCTGCCTGAGGCTGAACCTCCCAGAGGCTTTGGGGATGGAGGTGAGGCCGTAATAACAACAGAGATTGCTTCGGGAGCCTTATCTGCCCGGAGATATCAGCATCCGATCACACGGTAATTACCAGGCCAGATTTGCACTAATTGGCTCTCTGGAGTAAAGTTACCTCCGATCTGCGTGTCCTGGGTGCTCAGCAGGCAGCGATTTACAGCCCAACAGGTTCTCTGAGATCATCTAACAGGGATTAGCTGCAGCCACCAGCCAGGGAGACAGGGACCCTTGCCAGACGCACGTCTGCAAGCTTTAGGGAAAAGACATGGCTTTTTAGGGAAAAACTGTGTCTGTGGGCTCTGCCACCACCTATGCACAGCCCGGGTGTCCCTTCAGGTCCCAGTCTGTCGATGGCCTGGCTGTGGGTGATGTCTGGTTTGCATAATGGGACGTGGTGGCTTTTACGAGGAGATGGATCCAAACCAGGGGTGGGTGTGCTGTGGGAAAGGATGGTTCTGTGCCTGCCTGCAGGACAAGGAGGGCTGGAGGGGCTCCTGGGGAGCATAACCCCATATCCCAGCACTGAGAGAAAACGGTCTTCAGCCTTGGAGGCTCTTTGCCCTCCCTTGGTGGCCAGTTCTGCACTGCTCCTGCAGCCCCCCAGCAGCACCAGCAGATCTTATCCCCACCAAGCTCAGCTGGTTTCTTCTGGTCCTCCCCAGTGTCCTTGCAGCGACCAAATGCCATCTTTCCATGTCTTTTTTCCTTGTTTTTCATCTGTAATACCGTGTGTTTTGGAGGGCAGGTATCTCAAAGACACCCCAACATGAAACCCACTGGTTAAACACGGGAAATGACTCTTCTGTGTTATTGCAGCTTCAGCTGAAAAATGGAAACCGAGGAAAATTATGCAGAGCAGCCAAGTTAGGGGTTTTTCTACTATTATTTTATAAATCAGTTTTCCTTACTGAAAACACCTCAGAAAATCTCCGAATCATCACCTGGGCGATGGGAGTTGGTAACACGGAGAGGGGGCCCTTCTCCAGGGCAGGATTTTTAATAACTTCCTCACCACGGGAGGCTGTTAGAGAATCTCAGCTGGAAGATTTTTTTCACCCAGCTGGATCTTGCAGTCTTCTTACATCATTAACTCGCTGAGATAATTTCTGAAGAGGGGTTTGTTAGGAGTTGGTTTGATTTCCTTCCTGACAAACCTTCCAGGTAAATCTCAGTGCTTTTTTTGTTTTCCAAGGGAGAACAAAGTCTCTGATGTGACAATCACTGTGTCCTGCCAGACCAGCACACTTGTCTCAGGGTGAGGAACACTGATGACAAATTCTGTGGCTCCTTTGGGGCAGCAAGGACTCTGCCTGGTGGCTCCTGGCTGCTCTGCTGCTCTCCTGGAATGCTGGAGTGGTCCCGGCGGGATGCAGTGCCAGCCAAGGCCCCAGTGCTGGGGCAGCAGCAGCAGCTCGGAGCCTCCCAGTGCCGTGTCCTGCTCCTCAGCTCACGCTTCAATTGGCAGGTTGGAGGCTGAGAAGAAATGTTTCTTTCACAGCACATTACCAGCAATCACAGTCTTTCTTTCTTCTTTATATCTAAAGAAATCCTCGCTATTGCCAGGGCCAGAGGTCAACACTTTCCTTTCTGCTGCTCTCACTGCCACACGTCTGCTCTGCTTCTCCTCTTCCAGAGCTCTGAAGTTTGTAACAGGTTGGGGTTTTTTTTCTTATCTTCAGCTGAGCACTTGGGATTTGATTTTTTTCTTTATACTTCCTTTCAAGAGCCCTGCAAACAAGACTCCAGATGCTGGGACTGTTTGGGCACCCATCCATCTCCTGAACCCTGTGAGTCTGGCCAGGTTTTGCTCTACCAGAAGTAACACAAGGCCATATTTTAAGTCCATAGAAAATTATTACCGGAAAATGACCCTGCAGCCATGAGTTTCCCAGGTAATCCAACTGCTGCTCTTGCATTGCTTTTAAATGAGTTGCCTTTTAATTCTATCAAGCGCTCACTTGATCTCACGGCACAGGAAAGGATAAATATTGCTCCTACTCCAGGAAACAAAGTGGCTTTGGCTGAGAAAATATGCCTTGGGGAAAAATTGGTCTGGCCTGGCTGTTATGGATGACACAGGTGGAGAGGGAACGGGGAAGTCTCTGTCAAGGGCTGCTCCCCTGCACGCCAGGGCCTCTCCCCATGACTCATCCCCGGCTGAGGGATGACTTAGGAGTGACAGGGGAAGCCGATCTCCATTAAACCCAAATCGTTTGTCACTGTGCAAGGAGCAGTGACAAGGAGGACAATTAGTGCGGGCGGGAGGTGATGTTTATGATGTGGAGCCGTGCCCATTAGCCAAGTGTTTATCAGCTGAGTGTTTGCCCATCCCTGAAGGGCAATGAGGGAGTTTGGTAGGGTCAGGGAAAGGCCTTGCCATCCTTCTCCAGAGCCTCAGCTTTCATTAAAAAGATCATAAAAGTAGAATAATAAAGCAGTTTTCTGCTGTCACTTGTGGCAAAGCCATCCTGAGGCAGCTGATGCCACCTGTTTGCAGAGAGCTTGGACCAGGATTCCCCAGATGAGGAGAGCCAGAGCCTGGGGTGGGCAGGGGATGCCCCATTTGTGGGTGGGGGTTCAATCACTGGGTTCTGCAGTCGTAGCCACCAAAGAGCGATCACACTGTCACTGCTTCTAATGCTCTGGCAGCAAGGGGCACAGGAGGGGTTTAATTTCCTTAAGTGCAACCTCATTTTACAGATTTGGCTCAGAAAACGTATTTGTCCAAAGCAGAACAAAACCACGGGGTCAGCACAAGGAAGAACTGTGAGAGCACAGGGCACCTCCTTCCTCCCCGGGAGCCTTGAGCCACTTCTCCCCACAGACCCACCGCTGGCCTTCGCCACCTCACACAGTCCTTCCCTTCGAGGAGCAGAGGAGTTGCCCGCATTTGGCACAAGCTGTCATCCTGCTCAGCCTGAATTTCCCTTGTGCCGAGGCGGAGACCTGGGCTTCCCAGAGACATGTCCCATTTTCTGCTTTCTGCTCTGGCAGAGCCAGGAGCCCGCGGAGAGGACGCGCTGGGGCGTTCCCTGCCCAGAGCTCCGCTCCGGCAGCCTCGCGCCGGGCTCCTGCTTGTTTTTGCTGTACCTGTGGGTGGATGTGGGAGCCTTTGATCATCCGGGATTACTGCAGCATTATGAGCTTCCGAACAGCAGCGGCTGCTCTGGATACAAAAGTGGGTCATGTTCGGTGCTGTGCCTGTGCGGGAGCTTTGATGCGCAGGGAAAGGGGGAGGCTGGGACAGAGCATGGAGGGATGGGCTGGGGCATGGCTTGTGTGGGGCAGGTTCAGCTTCAGGTCCCGGGAGCTTGGCTGGGTGTGCTGGCAGGGCTGCCCGGGGACTGACGGCTCTCTGTGGAAGTGGAGGACTGCCTGTTTCCAGAGATAAGGAGATGTGGGAGATGGAGGCACGACCAGGCTTTTCTGTGCCCGGCTCTCAGCTTCCTCCTCTCCCCAGCCCTGCAGAGGTGCACGGCACGGGAGCTGCCGGCAGCTGGGAATCGCGCATTCCCTCAGATGTGTTCTGCTGCTAATGAAATCATGTAGGAGACATCGTTCCCCGTCACTTCCAGTTACACCCCCCCGTGCCAGAGCCTGCCAGCATTCCCCTCCTGCGCGAGGGTAACAAACCTCTGCTAAAAAGAAAGGCCATTAATAATAATTACCACAAAGAAGAAGAAAAAAATAACCCTCTCTCTTTCTCTCTCTCTTTTAATGAGTCCTGAAAAAAAAACTTTCTTAATTGAAAAGCTTTCTACTTTGGAGTCAGCTCCAGCACTTCAGAGCAGCCCAGGCAGCACCAGCAAGAGAAGATGAAACAGAGGGATGGGTCAGACAGTGCCTGACAGGGGCCAAGGGACTGACCTCAAAGCCAGGGGCACACAGACACCATCACTGACATTCAAGGAATGACCAACAAAGCACTAATTGGATTGGAAGGAGGCGGCAGGTGGAAAGAACCAAGGGGAAAACAGCCTTGGAGCAAACATCATTAGCAAGAGAAGTTCAGGCGAGGAAGAGGAGCTGGTCCTGAGCGGTGGATCCAAGCAGAGATCTCCTCTTGGAGATCCCCCAGCACTGCCTGTGCCCACAGCTAGGATCAGCGGGCTGGGCCCTCTCCGCCTGCCTCTGCAGGGGCTGCAGGGGCTCAGGGGATGATGCCGGAGCAGGGGAGAAGCCCATCCATGGCGTGGGAGGATGCAGGGGACTCCCTGAGCACGACCTGTCCCCACAGGGTCTTATGCAGAGCCTGTAATTCAATTCTGAGCAAAACTCATCAAGGGCAGGGAGTAATCTGCTCTCGTCTGGAAGGGGCCAGAGGATTTATGAACCCGCCTGTCTGGTGGTGAAGTGCCCTCCTGGTAAATGCTTTGCTAAGCGTGCGTTCATCTTCCTCCCTGGCAGCAGCCGTGCAAGGACAGGCTGTGAGAGCAGGAGAGGGAGCGGGGAGGGAGGGACAGCAGGGACAGTAACCTGGCCGGATGACCACTCTCCATTCCAGGCCTGGGTACTGACCCACAGGCTGACAAGGGGCCCCAGGACAATTAATTTAAGCGGTTGCTCAGGAAGGCCGAACGCCGCGAGCCATCCGCACGCCTGGCACCAGCTCCCTTTCGTTTCTAGTTCAGAACTAATGAGCTAAAGCTTTATCAGCTGGCAAGACAGGCCCCACTGCTGGAGCATCCAGTGCCCCCATCCCAACGGGTCACGGAGAATGGCCACGGACACATCACCTCTCAGCTACGAGGGCTCATTTCCTGCCGCGCTGCCGTGCGGGGTGGCCGCTCCTCCTGCGGCGTTCACAGCCTGGCAGCAGCCCAGCCCTGGGCAGAAAATGCTTCCACTGAGGCTTGATTGATCGCCTCACATTTGGCTACCCACCCACTGGATTAATGAGCCGTGGGATCCAGGATGTGGCAATGTGCTTTTCCCAACGGCATCTCTGCCCACAGGTGACCCAGAGGGGATGCTCCAGCCCCCTGTGCCTGCAGTGTCAGTGCCCCTCCTGCTCCCTGGGTGCTGTGCTGGGGAGCTGCGAATGGCTGGAACCACTCAGGACTCCTTCACAAAGCCCAGTATATAGAAGATAGGAAGATCCAGCATGAGCTCAGCACCTGGACACTCTGGTGGTCCTCTCCCACCCCTTTCCACACTTCCAGTTTTTGTGCCCTTGCTCAGTACAAGGGCACAGCCCAGACAGAACTACCAGAAGCCCAAAGCACCCATTGCATTATCTTTATGCAGGTAAATGTTTTTCTCTGCCAACACCCCCCTGCTGAACTGGCCCTTGAAGCAGCTCCACAAATCAGACATTATCATCGTTGGGATAAATGATGTAAGGAAGAAAAGGGATACAACAGTCTGTGGCAGAGTTGCCATCAGGCTCTGCCTCCCAAATTGGCTCAGAGAAATTAGCAGGAAGGAAGGAAGGATCAGACAAAATGATAAACCCGCTTACCTGCTCATTAATTTAATCTCTTCTTTTTTCCTCCCCTCTTCCAGCCTTGTGGTTTCTGTAACTGTAGTGAACAGCAAAGTCCTAGATGAAAGGGAGAAGACGTCTGGAAGCACAAAGATTGAAGGAGAGTTTTTAGGATTAGCCTTTGATTTTTTTTTTTTTTTTTTTTTTTTTTTTTTTTTTTTTTTTTTTTTTTGTCTTTGGGTTGTGGTGATTATTGCTGTTCTTCTCTGAGCAATCCTTCTGGGTGCATCTGTGGGAGCACACGGGCTCTCCTGCAAGTTCTGGGTGTTTTTCTGAGGACACAGCAGCAAATGTGCATCAGCCCCTTCTCCCTTTCCCCCTGCCACAGCTGGAAGTGTTCCCCTCAGGCAGGTGATCCAGTGGCTGGGAGTTTGCAGGGATGGCAAAGCCATTCCTAAATCAGTCAGGCTTGGATTTATGAAGCCAGACCTGGCTGGGGATGGCAGGAAAGCCCTGGGGCAGGAGGGCTCCTTCCTTCAGCACTGGAATGTTCCTTCATTTGGAACAGCTTTTTCCTGTTGAATTGGGCTTTTGAGTCCCCTCTGGAAACCAGGCCAAGCCCCAGAAGGAGGGCTCGGGTTCTGGAGAGGAAGAACCAATGCCAACTGTGAGGTGCCAGGGGCAGTGGATGCAGTGCCCCAGCAAATGAGGAGAAGAGACCTGCACAGACCCACAGTGGCCAGGCAAAGCCAAGCACCACCAGCTCCTCAGCTTTTGTTTAGCCAACACCCTTGGAGTGTTTCCAAAGCCAGCACCAGAACAAATGAATAAAGCAGCAAACCTTAGTGAATTTCCTTCCTGAAAAAGCAAACTATTTCCTTGCTAAGGAAAACAACTGGAAGCCATTGCTGGGAGCCTGGAGCACCACATGCCCAGCTCAGCTCAGCTCAGCTCAGCTCAGCTCAGCTCAGCTCCCGTGTCCTCGTTGTTCTCCTGCTCCCTGAAGCAGCGGGAGCGCGGCACCGGATCGATGGAGCATCGAGACGCAGAGGAGGCTGTGCCGGGCTCAGAATGTGATTTATGATCTCACAGCCAGGCTCAAGTGCTGCGGTTGGGCTCTGGCTGTGCTGGCACTCGGTGAGCAGCCTCCAATTAGGTGACCCCCCAGGTCTCTCTATTGATTTTGGGGGAAAGGTGTACTTTTCTCATTACGCCTTTGGCAGCAGCGCCAGCAGGGCTGGGGTGGGAGGCCCTGGCAGGGGAGCAGCTCTGGAGCACAGTTTGGGGTCTCTGGTGGCCTGGCAGGGTGGGGGGTGCACACAGGATGCTCACCAGGCATCCCCCTCCTCTCCCAGGGCTGGGACAGATGGGCACCGATGGGTTCCAGTCCCCCTTCACCACCTTCACTGCTGCTCGCCATGTCCCCAGCTGCTCAGGGCCAGGCTGTGGTGTCACCTCTGCTTCCACGACAAGTCCTCCACTTTGAGTCTGGGAGCAAAAAGTTCATTTCTCAAGCAATGCTGCCTTCGCCTTGCTCATTAAACAAAGGAGGGGGAAGAGCCTGAGAAGACAGAGCTCCTAAATTGATCAGCACAGTTTCCTAACGAATGCCCTTTATGTTTTACATAATAATATAAAGCTTTTTTCAGAGACAAGAGCCTCCTACATCAAAGATCCCTCTCTCCCACTCTGAACTTTTGAGCCCTTCTCCTTGGAATTAATGTGGAAAAACCTAAATAGAGTTTGAGAGCAGCTCAAGAGCACATCTGGAGCAAGGAGCAGGGCTGACCCTGCTCAGCAGGCACCTTCCTTTGGCTGTGTATGCTCACAGAGAGAGGTGGAATTGCTGGAGCAGCCACGGTGACCAGGGATGGGGAGCTCTGTGTCCCTCTGAGCTGGCATCATCCCTGGGAGAGGTGGCTTAGAGGAGGGGGTTTAATTTGATTCTGCAATCTCCAAGTCAGTGCCTGGATGCTCTGCACCACAGGCTGTGCAAACATAGCAGGGCAGGCTCCTGTGCCCATATTTACCCTGCTCCCAGGCCAGCCTGGAATGCTTTGGGAGTTTAATGCAGGGTAATGCCAGAGGGCAGATGATCAAGGGCATCCACAGCAGCCCCGCCAGCCCTTCCTTAGCTGCTGTAGGTACAAAGCTTTGCAGTGAATTTGACACGTGCAGGACTCAGGAGGGCTCAGACAGCGACGGCAACAGCTCCGGAGCAAGATCTCCATGGTTTAGTGGAGATGGTGCTGCTCGGTCAGAGGCTGGGCTTGATGACCTTGGAGGTCTTTTACAACCTTAATGATTCTGTGGCTCTGTGACCTCTCCAGCCAAGATGAAGACTCCCACTACTTCCCCTTCTTCCTTCTCAACATGTGGCATCCTTTGGGAGCGCCTGGCCAGCCCCAGCTCCTGGGGACCGTGGCTGTGCTGAGCTGCTGAGCCCACTCTGCCCCACGCCAGGATCTCTGTGCCTCGTTGCGGCTGGATGAGCTCCACCACCGCTGCTCTCGGCTCTCTGCAAAATGCAAATTGCTGCGCTTGACCTCCCCGGGATAACGAGGGGAAACCTCCCCTAATTAGCACTGCAGTCTGTGGGTGAGAGAAACCAAATGTTGACTGTAGAGCGGCTGCACTTACTGTAAATTCCAACATATGCTGTGGAAAAACGCCGCCCAAATAAGGCTTGGGAAGCACTGGGTGTTTAAATAATAATGAACACTCACTGCTGCTTATCGCAGAACACGGCGCAATCAAGGCAAAGCTGCGGTGCTGCATCCTCCTCCCTGCCAGGACGCCGTGAAGGGCCAGCAGTGGAAGCATGGGAATCCCCGGGACACAGAGAGGCTGCAGCAGGAATTCCAGGGGTGTGTGCAGGATTTACAGGCATTAGAGACAAGCCCCGTGGTGTCCTTTGAGGGGACCCTGCGGGATGGCTACAGCAAGGACTTGCAGCTGGTGAGGTGTTCTCCAGCACTTCGAGGTTTCTGCTGGTCACTTGCAGTAGTCCAAAGCATGTAAAATATTTATTTGCTCCTAATTAGGTGTAATTACCACTTAACCTGGAGGAGGGATATACCCAGCATGCCCGGCAGCTCGATACACTCGCAGCTGAACAGCTCCACCGCAGATAATTAAAAGAGAAGGGCTCCTGCCTGCCTGGCCTCGGCAGCCAAGTGTTTGTTTTAGTGAGGAGAACCTCGTGTGCCTGAGCTCATCCCAGGGCTGCTGGCTCCTCTCAACGGCGCCCGAAAGCCAAACCGGCCTCATCTCACCTGCAATTTCCATGTGATTATTCCCTCCTCTTCTCGGTAATTCAGCTCTGGCTCAGGCTGTCCTTCCCTTGCCCATTTCCTGCCTCCAAGGACACCTGTCCACACCGCTCCATCCCATGGGATCGGGCTCATGGCTGCTCCTCGCTCACTCCTGCTGCTCCTTGGAGATCTGGGAGGATGAGAACAAATTGTTTATAAGATACCCAATTAACATTTCTTCAATCAGAATCATGTCAGGAAAAAGAAACAAGCTCATTCATAGGGCCATTGCTTCCCTGCTGTCACTGTGTCCTGCACAGACTACGAGGGATCTCTTCTCCTGTCCATGCTGAGCTCTGCCTGAGCCCCAGCTCCAAAGGGACAGCAGAATCACCCATGCTGCTCCCTCTTCCATCCCCCCTCCTCAATGACAACAGCAACAGCTGCCTGAGTTTCAAGGACTTCAACATGTTTGGGCAGAGCTGTGCAAAAAATACTCATTTAGACCAACGTGTGCACACAGCAGCCTGGGGAAACTGCTGCTCCCTCCCTGCGGCGATGGGGTCAGAGCAGCCTGTGGAGAGCCTGGCTCAACCAGCTCCCGGGCACGTGGGAGCGGCTGTGCCACCACATTCCAGCCCTGTGCCACACTAGATGCTGGTCTCCTCCCCTGGGATGTGACACAGGGCAGGGGATGCAGATCTGCTCCCAGCAGAGCGTCACGTCCGCGCTGAATCCTCGCTCCGGGACAGCCGGGCAGCCCCAGCGCTGCCAGCACAGCCCTGCCGGACAAACCCAACCACCAGCTCATTCCAGGACCAGATGCTGCCGACAGACAAAGGGTTTTCAACCTTGCTGAACCCAATAAACAGCTGTTCTTTCCTGCTCCCAACCATCAATCACAGCTGACAGCCTTCCCCCCATGGTCAAGAGTGTGCTTTTCACCTTAACTCCTTAGAAGGGCTTTTTCACCAGTTGGAAACTCATAAATACCACTTTGCAAGCCCAGGTAGGGCTAATGATGGATGGCTGCTTCACAAATATGCCAGAGGCTGTGACCTAATTGTCACTGAAATACTTCCTGATTAACTAATAGATAAAACCCAATTAAAACTTCTACTCTTCCCAAAGTCCCTGGAACCTACTATTTCTCCCCTTCTCAAACTCTGTCTTAAATTAGATCTGTCTGGACTGCTCCAAACAGATGAGGATGCTCTGTCCACCACCTTTCCTCCAGCCATTGGGGCTTTCATGGGAGTCCCAGTGGGTCCAAGAGGGATTTGCAGCCAGTCACAGGTGTAAAATTCCCCGGGAGAGATCCTAGAAATGAGAGGATAGTGACAGCAGGAAGGGCACACTTTATTCCCCGTACTTTACCAGTTTCTTCCTCCACTGAATAGAGCTGCTGCATAGAAAAGCTGCTTTAGCACATTTGCTTTGATGTGCAACAAGTTAATTACTGTAATAGGTTCATCCTTCTCCCCCAGTATTGAATTGTGTAGAACATCCATATAAATTGTCATGGAGTTCCTCATTTTGACTCCATTTATTCTTTAAGCAGCCCTAGCAAGAGGCCTGCAGAAGGATCTGTTCCAAATCCCATATACCAGGTGTATCCACTATTATTTGCTCTCCTGATACTCATCTCCATCCATCTTTGGAGGGAGAGGACTCGTGGATGCCTCATCTTGCAACTGCTGGGCCAGGGAGCAATGCCAGGGACCACGGGGCTCCAAAGCCCGCCTGGCTCCTGGGAACCCTCTTCCAGCTACAAAGGAAACTCAACTCCTCATCTCCCGTTTTCAGCAGTAACCCCTCTGCCCAGGGGCTGGATCCTTGGTCCAGCTCAGCAGCTGGAGCAGAGCTGCATTCCCGTGTCCAGGCAGCTCCTGGCTCACCCAGCACTGCCCTGGTACATTCTGACCCCAGCCCGGGACCCCCACACCCCTCCCGAGGCAGAGCAGGGAGCCCCTCCAGCACATTGCTGGGGCCAGGACACTAAACTGTCCCATTTTCCCCAATTTCCTGCTCTTGATCCAGCTCCACAGGCAGGATCAGCTTGACCGGGCTCGTCGCAGCGGTGTAACCTCGGCAGCGCCGCTCCCGCGGTGGCACCGCAGGGGGAAGCTGGGAGGAAAATGCCGGAGCAGGGAAGCTCTGAGGCTGATGCTCCGTGCGAGCCGGCGCAGCGGCCCCGGTGACCTTCCCGGCCGCGCCGCAGGAGCCGGGGGGCCGAGCTTGCCCTTGCGCTGCTCTCGGTGCCAAATGAGCCGCGGGCTCCCGGCAGGTCCCGCACCGCGGGCTCCGGCTGCCAGGCACCGGCTCCCCCCGGCAGCCCCGCTCTGCCCCTGCCCGGCTCGGCGGCGCGGCCAGCGAGGCTGTTTGCTGCTTTACACAGGCTATCATGTGCTGTGCCACAGCGGGGGACCGAAAATGACTTTATAGTTATTGTTCCTCAAATTGGACACCCCCTTGGAGCTTAGATAATATGAGATGAAACAGCCTGCGGGAGGCTGCAGTCAAGTGGAACAGTGATGGAGGCTTTTTTTCCCCTTCCCAAGAAGAAACATTCCACCTATTTACTTCTCCAGCACCCCTCCTCCTCCTCCCTGCCAGCCTGTTGAGCACAGCCACACCTGGCAGTGCCAGGAAACTGGGATAATATCCCCCACAACCCGGGACGCCCACATCTTCCAGGGAGGAAGACATGCCACACGCTGTGATCGGGGAATGACAGCGAACCCTGCAGAGGGATGGCGAGGGCGAGCCAGGCTGCCGCGGCTCCTCACTCCATTTCCCAGGGAAGCGGGGTGTGCGAGGGAACGCTATTACTGGCACAGCAGAGCCATCATCTCGTGTCATTTGGCTTCACAGAGCCAGGGTAGCCATGCGAGGGGTGCAGCAGGGAGATGCTGGAGGGAGAGGGGAGGAGGCTGTGAGGTGAGAGTGCAGGGAAGAGGCAGAAATAATGAGGGATTCAGGGAAGGTGGATGTCAGGGCTTACAGCCGTGCACAGGGAAGGCAGCTTGTTATGGAGAAAGGGGGAGCAGAGGCCTGGAAAAGAAAGGAAAGAGCATCCAAGAGCAGAAAAGTTCACAGAAGGCTGCGTGCCTTTGGCAGGGAGGGAACAGGGAGGCACAGGACAGGGACGGGCCTGGGTGGAGATGCTCAGCCTGGAAAAGAGAGCTGGGGACAGGCAGGAGGGGACAGCAGCATGACGGGAAGCACTGGGAGTTCGTAAGGATCCCAAGCCTCCAGGCACATGCCCTAAAATCACAGAGTGGAAGAAAGACATAAAAATATGATTCCAATAGTGGTGTTTCGTAGGTTTCCCCGGAGGCTGGGCACTGGAGGGTGACATTCCTGCCTGGCAGAGAACAGTCCTGGGAGGCCCACACGAGCACAGATATCCGAGCACGTCCATCACCCCCTTTCTTGCAGGGCACATGGAATTTTTTGTGTTTTACAGGCACGTTGGAGGTCAGGAAGAGCCACCAGCTGCTCCTGACTGCTCTCTGTGCTCCTGCAGCCCTGCAAGGGGAGCGGGCGGTGATGGAGGCAGCAGAGGGAGAGCTCCAGCTCTGTTTGCCTTTTCCACAGCAGATCTGATGATTTAAATTAGGTCTCGATTCTTGTTTAAATTATAGTTTACTGTTCTGCGCCCCGCTCAGAAGTGAATTACCTTAAGCAGCAGTATTAATAACACGGTTATAATTAAGCTTCATTACTGTAGGCAGTTTGCTGAAACAAATTGCTGCTTCATTATTATTATGGCACCTTTGGTAAAAAGACATTTCCCCAGAATGCGACCTTGATGCTTTATATAGCAAAAGCCAGGAGATGATAGAGATGTAAGGATGAATTAGCATCTTTTACTTTCTAGATCAAGCTCATTAAAAGGAAAGCAACTCAAGTCAAAACCAAGCAGCCTTGATGGAAATTTTAATCGGAGTGAAATGGGTAATGAATAGGTTTGAACTTTCCCTGACATTTTTATGGCCATGCCTTATTTGTATTATGCTTCTGCTCAAACATAAATAAATAAAGCAAGGGCAGGGTCGAGGGTGGACAGGGGAGCGACTGCAGAGCCTGCACTGAGCTGCTCCTGCTGCCACCAGCACCGTGTCCCTGCTGGAGCAATGCTGCTGGTGGGAGGTGCAGGTTGTGAAACCCCTTCCCCATCCCTGCTCACCACCTGCCAAAGAGCACAAGTCACTGAGACCAAACAGCTCCTGGGCAGAGGAACGCTGGCTGTGCCGTGGGTGCAGAGCTCTTGTCACCCTGCAGCATCCAGGAGCCCCCAGCTAAACGCAGGGACCCCCAGGAGAGCTGCTGCACCAACCTCCCACCATCTATCACAACTAAGAGACATTAATTCCTGCACTGTAAGCGCCCAGCAGCTGAAACAGGACATTACTGAGGGATGCAAATAGGTATTTAGAGTCTAGAAAAGTAAAGGCAAAGCAGTTTTGGAGGAGATGAGATTAAGAGAGTCCAGGGAGGAAACATCAGTGTCAGTACATCAGAGGGGTGGCTGGAGGAGGGGACACCCCCCGAGCAGAAACACTCCTGAAGCACATTTCAGAGCTGGGGGTGTGGCTCAGCTCAGCCAAAGGAGGAGAGGAGACCAAGTGGACCAAAAACTCAATTCTTCTGATTGTTCCTGCACTCAAAAGAGGGCCCAAGGCCCAGCAATTGTGGCCTTCCAGCACCTGAAGGGAGACTGCAAGAAGGTGGGAGAGACTATTTACAAGGGCCTGGAGAGCCAGGACAAGTGGAATGACTTCAAGCTGATTCTTTGCCCGACACCCCCTGCACCCTGAGGTGATGCCCATGAAGTGTTGGCTCTGCCCTGTGCCCTGCAGCTCTGGCACTTTGCATGCACAAAGGCTCCTTCACTGCCAAGGAAAAACAAAAAAAAAACCCAAAAACCTCCCGCCAAAAGCCAGCAGTCACCCCTGGAAACCTTGGCACAGCTGCTCTGGCAGCATCTGCATCAGCTGGGGCTGGTACCCGGGGCCACGAGGGACCTGGGAGAGCGCAGGGTCCCACCAAGGACCCTTCAGACCCGTCCCTGCTCCCCTCCGAGCAGCCCCGGTGAGTGACGGCTCGCGTGCAATTAAACCCCGCTCTCCAAAGGTCACCGGGAACGATCTCCCTGCCCGCTGTTAAACGGGGCCTTTCCTGGGACTCGCCGTGACCTTTCGGATGACAGGAGGCAGCGCTGGCTGTGCCGAGCTGTGCTGGGCGTGCAGGGGCGAGGGCAGCGGCACCCGGCGGGGCCAGACCCCCGGCCTCGCACCCGAAATGCTTCCGTGCACCTTAAGTTTGCCCTTCAAACACACGGAGCGGCAGCTGGGATCCCGCCTGGCCCTGCTCTCGTACCAGTGTGCCCAGGCCTGCAGCCGCAGCAGCCTGGGATCCTCTGGTGGCGGTGCCAAGCAGGCCTTAAAAAATAGATTTGAGTCCCCACGATCTCCTGGGACGTTCTCAGCATCCCAAGCTGACAGTTCAGTGTTACGTAAGAACCACCCTCTCTGGATTGCATCTGAAATCGCTCCCCTCCCCACACATGTGTGTGTACGCACACACTCATTAAACAAATGCTGGCTATCAATTTCTCTGAGTGCTCCCTCTGATAATAGCTGTATTTATAATTTAGCATCTCTGGAAGCGGTTCAAGTTTAAAATCTATTATGGGTATTATGATATTTAATAACTGTGGTTTATTTTTAAATGCAATAAAAAATAAAGATAAGGAGATGTGTTTTAAAGCCCCCTCCCGGGCTCTGAATCCGTCTCTGTCACCAACACGCTGGGTGACCTTGGAGAGGTCGCTGATTCACTCCAAGCTGGAGCTTCTGGATTGTAAAATGGGGATAATCACAGGATCTGCTGCCCGGGGTGGGTGTGAAACCTCTTCTTAATTTGTGTTCATCGAGTGATTTCAGCTCCCGGGATGGAAGGGGTGAGCTCTGGCTGTGAGGGGCAGCTGGACCCCTCTGATGTGCCACAGCCAGTGCCAGGATGGGTCCCGTGCCCTGGGGTGCACTGGGAAAGGGGATGAGGGAGCGATGGGACCAGAGTGGGACAGGGCTGTGCTGCACGTCCCCGTGTTCTCACTCAGCCCTCGCTCGCTGTGCCTGAACACGAGAACATCACCCCAAAATCACCTCCCAGGCTGGCCAGACAGACCCTGGGCCTCCCCCAAGCTGGTGGGATATGGACAGGCAGTCCCTGGATGATGGGAGCAGAGCATGTGGGCTCCAAAGCAGCCCCGTGATCCCTCCTGAGCCTGCAAGGGGCTTCAAGCTCCCCTGCCATCCGTCACTATTATTGTGTTTAATTAATTTATTATTATTAGCAATGCCCCTTTCTGCTGACTGCCCCCATCCAGCAACCTCCCACCCTCCCAGTGCAGAGTGGACAATCAATTTGCACCCCTTAATCAAATTTACAGCAATCTCCCCCAAAGTCAGCCTGTGAGGGACGGTGACTGCACGGTCCTGGAGCAAATCACCGCGGGTGATGAAAGAGCCCATTCCAGTTAAGCAAATTACGAGGAGGCGGGCGATGTCCTCAGTATAATAATTCCATGTGAATTATTTATACGGAGTCTGCAATTACACTGAGCAAAACAGTGCATAAAGCACACTTAATTATCCAACCACCTGTTAGGAGCGCCAGCGCAGCCGATGGCAGCTTCCCCCACGAATTCCCCCGCGGAATCCTGCGGGAAGGGCGAGCCAGGGACCCCGCCGGGAGCGTCGGGGCCGGGTTGAGCCGGGACCAGTGGGGCTCAGCCCCTCTGAGCCCCAGCCCCAGCAGCTGGAGCGCTCGGGGACATTCCCAGCATCCAGGAAGTGCTCCTTTGCAGGTCAATTCCTAATGTTTATTTTCCCACTGGAAAGGTCCCGTTTAGTTTTTTAGCGTGGTTGGTGGTTGTTTTTCTAAGCTAATGCCTAACAGAGAGCTTTCAGTGAAAGGATTAGCTGCTTGTGTTAGTCCCTGAAGACTCTCATAGGGCAAACAAACTCTCCTCAGCAGAGATCCCAGGCAGGAGTCAGCCTCAGGGAAGGAAAATCCCCTCTGCTCCTGCCTACTCCCACTTCACTCCTGGACAGAGCTTTACTTGGTGATAACTCCGCTGTTTTGGCAGTCCCTGACCCAGCAGCACATGAGCTTTTGGCCCCTCAGAGGCTGGGCCACTCCTGAGTGCTTAATGGAAAAGAAACGAGTGCTTTTTCTTTAAAGATTTACCACGTATAAATGTATGAGAGTATTAAAGGCAACAATTAACTTTATTGGAAACTTTATATTCTCCAGCCTCATTAGAACTGCCAACAAGATCTATTATTAGTATTACTATGCAGATAATGTAATAAAAAGGGTATTTAAAGTGGATACTTTTGCACTGAAATAAAATAGCTCTTCTCTGGTGTTCTTTGTGCCTCTCTCCCTTTCGCCCTGCGCTGCATCAGAGACCTGGACCGAGACCCAAATCCTTTTTAATCTCTTTTCCCAAACTCCCAGCCAGCTCACTGCCCTGGGAAGGAGCCAGGGAGCTGGAGTGATGCTCCCACCCTCCCTTTACTGCTGGAATCAGTGCAGCCACCTCTGGCCATGCTGGTGAGTGTCACCAAGCTGGGGACTGGAGGAGGAGGAAGGAGAGGAGGATGATGAGCTGCTGAAATTATGCTGCACAGCGACCTCACAGCACAGGTACAGGTCTAGAAACTGTAAATAGCCCCAAGTACTCATTAAAACAGCAGGGACAGAACAAAGGACTGACATGTTTTTGCCAAAGATGACCCTGATAACCCAAAAACATTGTCCGTGGGCAGCTGGAAGGGGAGAGATGGAGGTTAAGAAAGTGTTTGGTTGTATTTGGCTTTTTGCAGCAAACCTGGGAGCTTTGGAGAGGAAAAGACACATTCCATCAGCCCATTTATTTAAAGGATCCCTCGGTTCTGTAGGGAAAGGTGTCTGTAGAGAATTCCTCCTGGCCCAAGTGGGTTCAGAGTCTGGTCTGGCTGCCCAGAGGGAGGGTTAACAATGTTGAATTTTTTCCTGTTTTTAAGACTCATCTCTCACCTCTCCCACATGTTGGAAAAATGCCAGGGAGCAGAGGGTGCCTTGCTCAGCACCCAGCTGGGGACCCAAAGAATCCATCGGAGCTGGCTGGAAGGGAGAGCTGCAGTGAACAGCAACATTTCAGCTGACATCAGTGTCCAAGGAACCCTGCATGGAGCGACAGGTCTTGGGTGACATGGGACATGGATTGCATCATCATCAAAGAGAATCTGTTTCATTTGTGGGTTTAAATTTTCAGTAACTGTTGGAGCAGAGCTGCTCTCGGCTCTCAGCCACTCTATTCACACCCTGCTGCAGCAGGAGTCCCTGGGGCAGGAGATCCAAGTGCCATTTAAACAAGCTCTTTACTGATATTTGTGCAGGGCAGGAGCAGGACGGCTCTGCCTCAGGCCCAGCTTGCACCCGTCCCCGGGATGTGCTCAGCATCCTTCACCCCTGCAGGAACCAAGCCCTGGCTGCGCCCTGGGATGCCCGGATGGCAAGACATGGGGCAGAGGTTTTGGCTGCAGGATCCAGGATGAGCGGTTCAGCCCAGAGGGTCCCTCTGCCCTCCTGCCCAGTGCCAAGGTTGGATGTGGAGGCTTCTGCGTGTCCTCCCCGAGTGGCTCCAGCTCCCTCCGCTTTCCATCACCTTTATTACACCGTGCAGTCTAATTAACAGAGAGGAGTCAAAGGACCCGAGAGCAATGATTGTAATAAATAATCTCTTGGCGATCGTGGAGTTAACATTCCACCAGGGTCTCCTCCTGGCCTCCGGAAGGAATGGCAGAGAGGAAATGAAGCCTTGCAGTGTGGTGTGGAGCACTGCCTGGGGGAGAGCAGCCCTCCTGCAACAGCTTCCTGCCCCTTCCCACCTCACTTCCTCCCCAAAACTTGGAGCAATGGCAACAATTTCTCTGGCAAAGCTTTGGCTCGGCATCCAGGGTCTGGGATTTAGGGATGCTCCAGGAACTGTGAAATATTGTGAACATCAATGTGTGCCAGCTCATCTCTTCCAAAGGGATTGCTCCAGAGGGAACAGGACTGCCACATCTTGGACTGCCACAGCTCTCTGCTTCTCACTCCAGACTGTAGCTCCCAGCACAGTGGGGTCCTGTTCCCACATCCATGGAAACATCCACAGCTCTGAGAAGGAGCAGTGCCTGGAGGCACTGGGATCACTGTTCTGCTGAGGACAAGTGGTCTGTGAGACTCCATCCTCCCTCCTTCTTCTCCTCCAAGGGAAGTGGTAGAGGATGCTCCGGACACTTCGCTACATCCCTGCACATCCCTCTTTCCTGCAGAGCTCTGGCTGCTTTCCCGGGAGAACCCGCGCTCCCTGCGAGGCTCCGAGGCTGCTGTGGGACCCCGCGCCAGCCCCGAGCAATTATCCATGGAGAGCTGGGCTGTGCTGATCATTTGTTAGCTCCGCACATATCCCTCCTAATTATAAATCTCAGCTGAGATTTGCATTTTTATGAAATGCTTGTGCTGGAAATCTTTATAGAAAAACGCACATATTAATTCCATCTAATCTCGGTCATTTTGGGTTCCGTGAGGAAGCGTTTGCAGGGAGCTCCAAAGCCAACAGCTCTAGTTTTGCAGTTTTACCAGAGCATTCCTCCAGCTGGAGTTGGACATTTATCTCCGGAGTCAGGAGCCGATGGAGCCCTGCAGAGCCTCCAGCCTGCGCCTGGGACACTCAGCCATGGCCATGCCCTTCCATGGACGCTTGGGGGTCTGTTTGCTGCAGGTGTGGGGTGGAGGTTCAGGAGTTCAGGAGCCACCCCAGCCCTGGGCAGGACACCCCCATCAGCATCACTGCGTGAGCCACGTCCCACTCTCCAGTTATTTCCTGTTTAATCCACAGCAGCGCCCGGAGAGGCTGAAACCCAGCGTGTGAGGCCTCGGCATCTTGTGCAAGTGACCTTCTCCCCTTTGCTGGGGACTCCTTAAGTGGCCCTGTCCCAGCTGAGGCTCAGAGACAGCAATCCATCAGCAATTTGTATCTCCTTCAGAATGCCTTTGTCTGGAGCCAAAGGGGAAGCAGATTAGCTTTTCCTCCCTGAAATATGGCTGTGGGATGCAGGGGAAGAGAGAAGGCAAATAAGCAAAGCAAAGTTAAGCTTTCTGCACAGAGCTGGAGGCTTAGCAGCACAGATTACAGCAGCAGGTGAGGAGCAGCCCTGGCCTCCGCTGTGTAGGCTGCAAAAATCCTGTTAAAGCGCAAAGGAGGGTTAGCCACAGCTCCTGGTCCTGGAACGGCTGAGCTGGGAGACACAGTGGGCTGAGGGACGGCGCAGGAGGAGAGCGCCTTGGGACAAGCTCGAGGAAAGGTCAAGAGCTTTACTTCTTGCCTTTCATAATTTATGAGGTGACCATCTTCAAAGGAAGTGGTGCCAAGGACAAAACCACGTACACGGAGATGTCACAAACTGGGCAGTGGGAGGGCGGTCCTGGGAGCGCCGTCCTCTGTGCCCTCCTTCACATCCAGCCCCCTCAGCACCCACCCAGCCTGCCCAGCAGGGCAACAGATGCCTGTGAAGTTTCTGGCTATTAGCTGCTAATAAGAAACTAATTAGCTAATTAGTCAATATTTGATCCTTTGAACTGGGTTCTGGGGTCTGGCTGAAGGCAGTGCCATCACCACCACTGACCTTCGGGGAGGGACACTGCCTTTGCTCTGTCCTCAGGGCGAACCCCTCTCTGGTGTGTGGCCACAGCGATCCCGGGGGTGACACCTCTGCAGGTGTCCCCTGCACCCAGGACAGACCTCGGGGGGCAGTGGGCTTGGCACAGCACGCCCTGCCCTGGCCATGCCATGGCTGCCAGAGTGGCAGAGGATGCTCTCAGACCAGAAAACTCTCACCATCCTCATCTTCCTGTCAGCGGCACATCCTCGGATCCCAGCCCAGGCTGTGCCGGCACTGGCTGTTCCCTTTCCTGCAAAACCGAGCCAAATGTTCCCTTTTTCCCAAAGAAAACCATGCCGGAGGCCCCCCCTCAGTTGCCCCCTGAGCCACACGGGGCCGGGAACAAATGCGAGGGCTTTCCAACCCCAGGAAGTGCTGCCCAGCTGCGGATGTACAGGATTGCCAGATGAGCTTTAGAAAAGCAGCAGAAGTTTTCCAGCTTATCCACAACGAATCTCCAGTCCCTGCGAGGTTTGTCCTTCACTAGGAATTAGAGACGAGTTTCCAGTGCTTTCCTGCGCCATCTGCCCCAGCCGTAGTTGGAATGCAGGGTTTTACTCCGGCAATCAGTAGGTAATCCTGTCAGCATCGCTTAGAGAGCCCGGCTCTGTCCTGCCCATCTGATGCTCAGTGCAGCAGAGGGAAAATCACAGCTCCCTCTTGAAAGGAGGGGAGAAATTAAGGTTGACTTTGGCACAGGAAAACAAGCAATCCAGAGATGACAGTGTGCCACAGGAGCTTAAAATAAGCATCAACTAATTCAAACAAAAACAAATCTGCATTGAAAACAGCCTCTTCCCCAGACCACATTCCCGCTTTAAAGTGCCTTTGAAATCTCCCCGGCGCATTTACAACACGCTCCCCCTCCGCTGCTCCCGCTCGAGCTGCTTTGCTGTTTGCTGGCAGGCAAATGAGGGCTGAAGCCTGGAACGATGTTTTCTTATTAGTGCACATGCAAATACTAATAAATAGCTCCCCACGCTGCGCTGGCTCCAGTGCCCCGTGCTCTGCCCCCGCTCCCGGTGCCCCCTGTTCCATCCCAGCTCCTGGCACCCTGTGCTCTGCCCAGTCCCCCTCCCGCAGGCGGGCGAGGGCAACCTGACTTTCAAAAAGCACCTCACCACATTTATTAACTAAGGGCAAAACCCAGCTCTGCTCTACAAGGGGCATGACCCAGGCTGAGCTTCAGCAGCTTCAGCTCTGACCCTCCTCATCCCAGCTCTGCCGAGGTGAGGGGCTGCCAGCCCCCGCCAGAGCAGCTTCCCCAGCAGGAGCAGCAAGGAAGGCGTGCAGGAAATCCAGCAGCCATCGTCTGGTGGAGCTGACAGAGCTGAAAACCACCATGGCTCAACTGCAAATGGGGATACTTGGGCTTCCTGGCTCTTTGGTCCACAAGGGCTGCAGTGTCCGAGCTGGTGCTGCTGTTTGCTGGGCTCTGAAGGGAGCCAGGGTTGGCAGAAGCCACCTGGACAGGGCTTGGAGCAACCTGGTCAAGTGGAAGGTGCCCCTGCCCACAGCAGGGGGCTGGAATGAGATGATCTTTAAGGTCTCTCCCAACCCAAACCATCATGTGATTCTGTGATTCTATGATTTTCCTTGCTAGCTCCAGGTTTTTGGAGTAGATTATGAATTGTTTGATATGGAATTTTAAATGATCACTTAAGTAGCTAATTAGCTCATAGCAACTTTGAGCAACCTGGGTGTAGTGTGTATTTAAGTGTTTAATGCCTTTTTTTTCTCTCTCTCTTCCTTTCTAATTGGCATTTAATTAAAAGAATAAATAAAAAGAAGAAAAGCAGATTTGCCTGGGCTGCTTGGGTTTAAATATTAAACTCCTTGGGTTTAAATATTAAACAGTTGCTGCAGTTTGGGCCCTGCAGCTGAGGGGAGGCAGAGGGGGCTGGCACAGGTCCCCAGAGGGTCAGACCACGTCCCCTGCTCCTGGGTGGCCAGGCAGCACCTCTGGAAGCATCAATGCATGAGGAGATTAAAAGCCTGCCTGTGTTTGCCACAGAAGGTGAAGAACCACCAGGAAAAGGAAACGTCCTGAAGTTTAACTTTGCACATCTCCATTAGAGTTTGGGTGGATTTGCTGCCAAAACCCAGCTAAAGCCTGTGGTTTTTGCCTGCCTGTGTATACAGAGAGCATTAATGGGGCAAAGTAAACCCAAAGTAACGTTTGAAAGCTGGAAGATGAAAGTAGATCACAGGGCAAGGATCAAACAATCTAGAACCACTTCTGAGCCTTTTAGTGCTGCAGATTATTAGCATTTGAAAGTAAAGAGCATTAGCGGAAGCAGAGGATGGGGGGCGAGGGCAGGAATTTCTGTTGTGCAGAGAAGAAGTGAAGCAAGGGACAGTGGAAGAGGAAGGATGCAAGGATTAGGGAGGGTCCCAGCGTTTGCCAGAGCAGGCTGAGCTCTGCAGTGGGGCAGTGGCCAGGAGGAAGGGGACTTGTGAGCCAAGGGCCCTGCCCTTCCTTGGCTTTGGCTTCTTGGCATGGACCTGCCTGTCTGCACTGCCCTTCTGCCGGCCCACAGTCGCAGTAATTGGGTGCAATTAGGCCTGACGAGCACACGACAGGGCACTGCGGGTACCAGACACCCCAACAGCTCCGGGTACTCAGCCCTGTGTCTGAGATTTCAGGTGCTGGGTTCTGAGGGAGGGGGAGCCAGTGGTGTATCTGCAATAAACAGCAAAGCTGCCTGTTCCCAGAGGGACTTGCTAATACAGGAGATTGCTCAGTGCAGTGCAACCACCCAAGGGCTCTACACACAGCTCTGACTAAACTCCCTACAAAATCAATCCAGCTTTTTCACCACTTTTGACAGCGTGTTCTAATATTAATCTGCTCCCCTTGTCAGTCAGCTCTGCTAACAAAGGCTCTAATGATCTTTAACCAGGCACAAGAAATACTACACAGGTGGGTGGATGGTTCCTGCATTCTTCCAGATGGAAAAAATCCCACCCTTTGCATTGGTGAGGGACTTGCGTTGCTGCCAAAAATAATCATCCTGTAATTATTATCGACAATTAAACGACGAAGAAGCAAAGAGCAGCAGGGCAAGGCTGGGCCCAGCTGGTGAACACCTTTCATCCCTCACATGCCACAGGGAGGGGTGGGCAAAGCCAGGGTTGGCCTGGGGAAGATGCTGGGGAGGAAAAGGCTCAGGGCCTGGCGGTGCCAGTGCCAGCGTGACCGACAGTGCCCGGAGGCACAGCAGGCTGATGAGCACCCTGCTGCCTCCCAGGCTCTGCATAGCCTCGGGGGAAACCGAGTCCTCTCAGGGAACATATGAAGCTCCTGCCCCTCTGATCAAGGCTATTCCCTTTCTCCTGCGGAGTTTCCACGTCTCTGCCTCTGACTCAGGGTGAGCTCATCCCTCCTGACAGTTCGACAGACACCTCGCCAGAGCCTTCGCCTCTCTCTCGCTGTAATTAGGCAGGTCCAGAGGTGTGTGGGGCCTGGCAGGATGGAACTGCTGTGCTACCAGAGGGGCTGAGAATGCTCTGTCCCCCTGCCTGAGTGACCACTGCCCTCACATCCAGCCCAAACCCAGCCCTCCATCACCTCTGCAAAGAGATTCAGGTACCGCTGCCTTCCCACCCCCAAATCGATTCCTCCCAGCAAGGTGTGACCCCCACGGGGCGGGGACTGCCAGACCTCATTTGGAGGTGTCGAACAGGCTTGGTTTGGTGATAGATGTGTCTTAAAGTCTAATCACAGACTGTGGCCAGACTTTTCCAAGCAGAAATAGGTGTTTTCTCGCGTGCCTGCCCTTCCCTCGCGCAGTCACAGGCAGCTGCTTGCCCCCAGCCTCTGTGGAACATCCCTCACCTCAAACAAAAGCATCACAATGGACACAGGCGAGAGCTGGGCTGATTTCAGCCCTGGCCAGTGTTTATTTATTTAGTTTTATGCACTAGGGGATGTGTTTTTTTACCAAGGAACCTCCCGGGTTTGTGCAAGGCACGCAGCTCCTCAACCACCTCCGACGCCAAGGCGGCTGCCTGGGGCTGGAGCCAATTCCTCAGCCTCTCCCGCCCTGCCGTGGTTTTGCTGATGTTTTGATGACTGTGCTGCTGCGAGGGCTCGGCTGCTGGGGGCTGCTGGCTCTGCTGACTCAGCCCCAGCACCGGGGACACCAGAGGTGGTGGCTGCTTCCCTGTGCGCTCTGGTGAGGGGGATATTTGGCCCGTGCCAGGGACACAAGCAGGGAATCCAGCTAGCCCTGCTCATGCCTCCAGCCCTCCCACTCCCATTCCAACCTCGGGCAAGGATAGGGCAGATTTTCCAGCAACATGAACACTGCTGAGCCCTGCGGGGCTGAGCACGCACGCCTTGGCCGTGCTTCAGTCAGGCAGAGAAGAACATTAAAGTGAGATGCTGGAAATTGGAGAAGGAAAAGGGATCATGATCTGAAGTGATCTGGTGGTTAAAAAAGCCACCCAGCATCAGCCAGATCCTTCCCTGGGCTTTGTTATATAGCAAATGGAATCACAAATACTGAGTCAAAATTAATGTCTTGCAGGCATCACTGGGAAATCACAGCGGTGTGGCCTAAGGAACACCTTAATGCTGGAAAAGGAGTTCTGGGCAGGATTGCACTCGCCAGGATGTTACAAACAGGTGCAATGCTCTTCTTTGCTTCCCCCTTGACACAACGCCTAATTATGTATCTTGTGATATGTGAACACGCTTGGAAAATGGATTATCCTCACCAGCTGCTCGCCGCCATGGCAGAGCTTTCCCCAGCGCCTTTGTAGCAACTCCAAAGTGTTATTATCCCCCTTTCCTGTTCCAGGAATGTCATGGGGAAAGGATCACTCTGGGCAGCGGGGAGATGAGCCGGGCTTTGAGAGCAGCTGGGCAGAGTTCTGCCAGAGTCAGCCCAGCTTGGGAGATCCAGTGGTTTGAACAAGGCTGAATGATTTTGTAGCTTGCCTTGTTCAGCAGCAGGATGGCAGGAGGGAATTCGGGAGATTTGCCAACCCAAAGAGACAACACATTAAAGGGATTTATCTCATCAGCCTGGTGGGACCAGCGTCTGCTCCTGCAAGCCCCTGGGAGCTGACCCCCTCCTGAGGCACAGCCCTCCCGAGCCCCAGCCAGCCCCAGCCAGCCCAGAGCAGCGCTGGTTACTCAGCAGCAGAGGAGCCAGCTTCTGTGTCCTCTATTTTTTCAGCACTTGGCATCCCAGCATCCTTGGACGACGCTGTCCCTGACGGGACCCTGGGCGGGAGCGATCCCGTGAGCATGGCATGGCCATGGCCCTGCCCCAGGACGTGGGACACGCAGCCAGCAGCACCCATCACTGCCTCAGCTCCTGTGCCCTGCTCCTCCCCGGGGCACGCGAGGACCCATCCCCTCAGTGGGCTGGCGAGGACACTCGTTAATAAAGCACCACTCTCATCGTAAAGCACCCCCGGCCCTGCGGGGTGGGCAGGGCGCCGTAATGGAAGTTTCAGCTCAAGCAGCAATGACTTTGACCGTGCAAAATTACACTCTATTCTGGCCAAATTAACTAGGTAATGCCTTGCATTAGTGTAAAATCCTCCATCAAACCATGAAGGCTGCCGTTAAAACCACTCAAGGCCAAAATGTGTGGTGGTGGGGGAAGAGGGCTGCTCGATTAGAAGGCCGAGAGGAGGATTTTTCCGCTGCCTTGCACCTCATGGGCAAAGCAGGGATGGGAATTCAACCATTTGTGCTTGGAGGTCACAGGCCCTGCCCGGCCCTGCTTGGCCTGGGGGGTCCCAGCTCCCTCGTGGGGCTCCTCTTCGCTGTGCCCCCACTCCCGCTGCCTAACGAGGATCCATCGGACACACAAGGAGGGTCCCCAGGAGTGGACAGCAGAGCAGGCCCCTCTGGTAACATCGGGCAACATCCCCTCAGCAAAGGGAAAGGGAAAAAACTGCAGAAGGACCTATTTGTTTTGCAATTATGGCTGAAATAAAAACTTACTTGGTCTGATTAGGCCTCTCTGAACATGAGAGCCCTGCAAAATAAACCCCACTTCGCTATCGAGGCCTGTGCGAGTCCCTCTTGCACTTTATATGTTTAAGCGAAAGTGTGGAAGGTCAATTTACTATGTAAATTTTCACAAATTTGGCTAAGCTAAAATGATTACTCTAATGTCTATGCAAATTAGCTTAATTGATAATGACTTCTCTGGTAATTTTAGGGGGGGGGAATTATTCCAATTGTGACAACCCTCTAAAGCATTTCTTTGCCCAAGAAAGAAATGCTATCTTGACAAATTAAAGAGAATATAATGAAATCAGATTAATTAATGCTAAGACCAATTAGCAGACGCAAAGAGAGGGAGAGATTTACAGAAGCAAAATTCACTAGAGAAAGGCTACAAGAATTCATCACCTTTCAAGATGTTTATATCCCTTCATTTTCTTTGGAGCAATGAGTTCTTTGCCAAGACAAGCGCTTGGCTTTGCCAAGGGAGAGTTTGGATGACAAGAGGGGAAAGGAACAGGTCTGAGGTGATGGCACTGAGGGATGAGGGTGCAGGCAGAGCAGTGCAGGCAGAGCAGTGCAGGCAGCAGACTGGCAGCACCAGACCTCCGAGAGCTTTTTCCTGGCACCAGCCCAGCGCCCACCACAACCCCTGACCCTGGCACATCCCGGCCCAGCCTCCCACAGGGCACGGGAAACATTAATTACCCCAAAACAGGAGGCGGCGGCACCTCCAAACGCGCCCAGCCACCACCATAAACCTCACACGAAGCCATAAAAATAATTACCAGCAACACCGTGTGTAATATCCTTCTGTGTCATCTCTCTCCTGTTGGTAATAAAGCTCCCTAACACATTAACTGCGAGGGAGGGCCCGTTATTCACCCTGTAATTAGACCGTGCTGCAAAACACTTCCTGTGGAAGCTGGTGTGGAGTGGGGGAGGCTGGGGAGCGCTGGGGTGTGGCGGGGTCCCTGGGAAGGTGCTGGGGAGCTGGAGAGGTTGGGAAGAGGCACCCAGGGAGTCCCCCAGGATCCCACTCTGGGAAACCCCCAGAACCCTACACTGGGACCCCTGGAACCCTACGCAAGACCCCCTTGGGATCCATGCTCTGGGATCTCTCAGGGGACTGCATTCTCCAGCCCAGCTCCATCCCCTTCACCCCTGGGCATGCACCGAGCCCGGCTCACTCTCCCGAGGGTAAGGCTGGGGGACCCCTCTGTTTGTAGAAGGAACTCCCACGGACATCAGGCTGCAACCTGTATGAAAGTAAATTAACTTCACTTTTAAATCCAGTCCACAGCCCTCATCTCGCAGCCCTGCTCATCCCCTGCTGCCCACAAACACACTGGTCCCATAAATGCCCTCTCTGTCTTTCCACTGGGTTTTTTTGGCCACCCTCTTTTCTCTCTCTTTTTTTGTCATTTTGTCACCTACAAAGACAAGCGGCAAGAAGGAGGCAGAAGCTGTGCCGTGATCAGCCACAGCGATCGCTCCTCGCTCCATTTTCCTGGGTGATTTGTTAAACTTTAAAACATTAAAGGCAGGCTGGGGGGGCTGACGTGTTTTTTTCAACTTTGTCTCTCATTTGTTAATTGTGCTCATCAGTGAAAATCATTCGTGGCAGAGCCAGGGGAGCGAACAAACCCGAGGAAGGAGCTGATCATATGCAGAGGAAGTAACTCAGATGTGAAAATACTTCAGCCAGGGAGATTGCGCTATTTATTCACACAAGTGTCCCGCTGTGCTTCAGAAACGCCGTGATTTAATGAGGTGCTGCAAAGGTGTTTGTTATTATGGAATCCCATCCCTGGTTACTCTCCGCATGAGCTGAGGAGAGGCCCGGCAGAAGTTCTGGCTCAGTGCCTTATTGAGGATTAGAGAGTCACAGGACCACTGAGGTTAGAAAAGACCTCCAAGTTCATCGAGTCCAACCTGTGACCGATCCCCACCTTGTCACCCAGACCAGAGCACTGAGTGCAATATCCAGTCCTTCTTTGGACACCTCCCTGGGCAGCCCCTGCCAAGGCCTGAGCACCCTTTCCATGCAAAAATTCCTGCTGATGTCCACCCTGAGCCTCCCCTGGCCCAGCCTGAGGCCGTTCCCTCTCCTCCTGTCCCTGTTCCCTGGGAGCAGAGCCCGACCCCCCTGGCTTCCCTCTCCCATCAGGGAGCTGTGCAGAGCCACAAAGTCCACTCTGAGCTCCTTTTCTCCAGGCTGAGCCCCCTCAGCTTCTCCTTACAGCGCTGACTCTTTAGACCCTTCCTCAGCTTCATTGTCCCTCTCTGGACCCACTCCAGCACTTCGATGTCTTTCTTGAAGTGAGGAAAGGAAGTGAGATTTGGAGGCTCTTCCCTGCTGCTCCTGATTCCGAAGCGCCTCTTGAACCCACTCCAGAATGATCCACTCCGCGAGCCAAGCGAAGCTCGTTCAGTGCAGATGCCGAGCGCGAGTCACGGAGAACTTCGGGAGGCGTTTGTGGTAGCAGATGTTCCTCCTCTCTGCCTTGGATGGAGGAGCTTGGTGAGGGGGGCATGGGGCAGCCAGGGCTGGTGGGCTCTGCCCAGACAATGCCCAGTGCCTGTGGAGGGAACTGGGGGCTGAGCAGCCCCTTGTGCTGCCCCAGATCCACCCCAGGTGCCACCGAGCCTGGCACAGGGATGCGCATCCCCACCTCTGGCTCACCGGCATGAGCATCCCTCCTCTCAAGTTGCTGGAGCACCACTATTACTCCGAGGCCAAGCAGCGCTCATTGAGGATGTCTTCCAAGTTTCATTTTCCTCTGTAATGGAAAATGCAAGAGAGAGATTTCAGCCTGTGAGCCCTTCTCTGAAAAAACAAATATCTTTCCAGCGCTGGACAGCCTGCCAATCAGGCACAAAATTGCCGGCTTCTCTTTCTCCCCTGAAGGAATGCCTCTGCATACAAAGATACCAGGAAAACTTCAGGGCCACAGGATAAAAGGCCCTTCTCTGCCTTTCAGAGAGTGATTTGCAATGCATTGCTTCAGCATAATTTCCCACCTCCAGCTCTCACAAAGGAAGCTCTGTTGCTATCTGAGAGTTTAATAATTTCTCTCCCCTCCACCTTGCATTAGGAATGCATCTTCCAACACCTCGGCTCCTGCTCTCCAGCTGGGCTGCAGCTCTGCCTGTGCTCTCCCTCTTAGGTAGAGCTAAAGTGGTAATAAACCCACAGCCTTAAGATTCAAAGGACATCTTGAGCCCGGGAGCAGGCAGGATGCTCGGCTGGAGGAGGGACGTGGCACGGACAGCCCTGGGACACCAGCCCTGGCACTGAAACAAGCCCCCAGGAGCTCCATCCTTTGGTCCCACCACAGGTCCCTCTGCAGGGATGTGATCTGAACAAGTATCCCTCATCCCAGGGCAGCAGTGGTCCTGTCCCCATGGCATCTCCCACATCCCTGGTGCACCACCCAGGACCAAGCTGACTGCAAGGTTTGTCCTCCTTGGGCTTTGGGCTGCACCAAGCAGGTCTGCAGAGTCCTGAGAGGGAACTCATCACCATCTGCATTCAGCCCGGAGAATTTGCATAAGTTATTCCCCAAGGCCTGCAGTCCCCGCAGGACAAATTCTTTATCCATTTAGCCAGGAATGCAGCTATTAAGAGCCTGCAGACATAGAGCATTTGCAAAATTAGTACAAGAGGCTCCAAATAATCCATAAATCCATCTGTTACATGAGCCACATCTGATCATCTCTTTTCCCTGTAGCTTTCCAAGGGGAAACGCTACAATTCCTTCAGCAATGGCAGCGACCATTTTGTGTGTGTTCAGGCACAAACCCCCATTCCCCAGGATGGGAAAGGTGAATCAGGAGACACCGCTCTGAAATCTGTGTTGCTCCTCAGCCAGTGCCCACGCAGGGACCTCTGCATTCCAGCATGAAATAAATGTCTCTTGGCTCCCACTCCCTGGCGCCTGACCCTTTTATATCCAAACGCATGCAAAGGCTTCTCCCGCGCCAGGCAGGAGCATTTCCAGAGCCATGGGGAGAAGAAGCTGCTCCATTATTTAGCAGCACAGTCCTACAAGGTTTGGCCCCAGCCCCTGGGGAAGCGAGGTGACTGTGCCACATCGTCGCCGGGCACTGTTGGCAGCCAGCCAGGGCATGGACCATTCATTTTCCCTGGCACAGATGAAGGGACGGCCGAAAACAGGAGTGGGAAGTGCTGGTACCCCCCTCCAGGCCCCCACCTCACCACCACCTGCTGTGGAGGAGATGCCCGTTCCTTGGAGCCCCCATGCCCAGTGCAGACCCCAGCGACTGTCAGTATTTATTTTGGGCACAGTTTGGCTCACAGCACAACTGTACACACATAAATAATTCAGGCCACTAAAGGCTGCTGCGGCGGCGACTTTCCAGGAGATTTAATGTTCCCGTCCCTCATGTTCCTGCCACAGCAGAACAGAGAAATTACAACTGGATCTGAAGGAGCAGGTTCCCCTCTCCAGCTCCTTGGCTGGGCTCACCCTGGGAGCCGTGGGCAACTGATGGGCAGCCAGCTATGCCAGAGGCTGCTCCATGCTCCTGCCCACTCCTGGGCCTCTCCTGCAGTCCTTGACATTTCCCTTCTCAAGGGGCAAGTCCCTGGTGCATCCTCCCAGAGTAATTGTGAAATTGTTATGGCTGGTGTTTTAATTTAAATTGGATGGAGAAATGTTGTACTGCGGCTGCCTCATTTGCTATGGATTTTCACTTAACCAAATTGATTAGTCAACCAACTAGACTTACCTTGGAAGTTGTAATCATTCATTATTAGATCTAATTTTCGTGTCGCTCCCAGACTACGCTCAGAAATGGAAGTGCAAGGACTTTAACGCAGTCTGGGTGGAGCGTCTGAACCCTTGGAGCTGTCACCCACCGGCTGCCTGCTCAGGGCATGATGCCAGTGCCAATGCTGCATCCCATCCCCTTCCTGGGATGCAGGAACAGTGTCCAGGCTGCTCAGGAATGACCATGAAATACAGCAGCAAAGACATCCCTCCCGTGGCTTACAGTCCAAATGAATCAGAGAAAGGAAAGAAACACATCTTTCACCAAAAATGTGTTTCCTGACATTCAAACTCTCCTGCTTGCACCAGGTCGCTCACAGCACACGCTGGGTGTTCACTGGGTGCACAGAGGGGCCGGGAGGAGGTGGGGGACAGCAGGGACAGATCCAGCCCATTCCTTGGGCTCTGCTCTCCACATGTGTACCCGGATCTCTGGGCAGCTCTAATTGCTGCCAGGCACCGCAGAGGCCACTGCCTCTTTAAATGAACAGGCTGCATGCCAATTAATACCTTTAATTAACAGAGAGGACTTGCTGGAGGCACTCGGACTGGCTCTCCCAGATGGACTCTCTGCCCGTTGGTCTGGACGGTGCAGCACTGCCAGGTCAGGCTGCCCGGGACCCGCTGCCCAGGCACTGCCCTTCCCTGCCAATTAAAATGCCTGCGACGAGGAGATACCGCGGGTGGACGGACAGAGGGACAGCGAGGGACAGCGAGGGACAGCGAGGGACAGTGAGGGACAGCCCGGCCTCCTGCAGACCACGGGGAACGCACCAGGACAGGCGTGAGCTCCGCACCTCCCGGCCCAGCGACGGCGCGGGCGGAGCGGGCGGAGGCAGATCTTTATTCAAGGCGATGTATTAACGTCTCCAAAAGCTTTTAGCGGAGGCCATTATCCCCTGCCCCGGGGATCGATGCGTTTTAATTCCCTCCGAGCTATTTGTTTGCCTTCGCTTCTGTTTTTCAGATGCAGGAGCCACCTTTCACGAAACGAGGGAGCCCTGCGAGAGAGGCGCCGCTCGCTGCCTCTTCCCTTGAAACTACTGGAAGTTCATTTTCAAAGCAGGGCAGTTTTCTTGGAATCGATGCATATCAACCAAAATCAATAGTTACTTTACGCAGATGGGCCGAGACACCTCAGCGATAGCACTCGGTGCCATCGGTATCCAAATCTGTGTGGTTTTCAACAAGTCAATGCATTTAAGCAGCTGCTACTCTCTTTTCACTTAAAAACAATCTGTCTGTAGATGAGGCAGTTCCTGGAGCCCACTAATATCCCTGGCAATTTTGGGACTGCAGCTCCCCATGCAGGGAGCCCTGCCCGTGCCACGCAGACCATGGATGCTTCTCCCAGCCCTTTATTTAGATCACACCAAGGAGCCCAGCCCCGCTCAGCATCCCACGGGGGACTCGGCGAGCTGCTCATGCCATGGGCTGCTGCAGCCGGGCGTCCCTTCCCTTCCTCCAGATGCCGAGAGGCTCGGCTGGAGCCCCCTGAAGCCCTCGCTGCTGGTGCTGCCCGTCGGGTGCCCAGTCCCCCTCTGTCAGAGCATCCCAGCGGGCCACGTCCTGCCCGCCGCTGGCTGTGTTGCCATGGAGAAGGTTTCTGTGCCACCGGTGACACAAAGGAAGCCGCGCTTTCCCGAGCTCGCCTGGGATGCAGCGCTAACGAGGAGGAGGAGAGCGGGACCAGGGCTTGCGTCCTGCCTTCCCTCCTTGCAGGGAAGGGACAAAACACGAGTGTGGACAGGTCCCGCAGCTCAGCCCTCGTCCCTTCTCTCACCCACACTTCATCTCAGGGACACACGAGGGTGGGGACCGAGCAGCAGCTCCGGGGCGGGTGACACCCGGGCACTGCATGGCTGCCCCTGCCATCACTGCAGCCCGTTCGGGTTCATAAATTCTCATTTGCTCTATAGCGTTTGATTTTTGAGCATCTCCCAGACACTTCCTCACTTTACTACAATTGATGGGATCATGTGTAATTTGTAAATGATGTTAAGTGAGGTAATAACACTCTGGGAACCAAGTGAAACTCATAAATTATTAAAAATTACTGCCCTAAAATGTTACTACTTTGCTTTTGCACCTGACTGATGGCTCACGCGCTGTCTTCTCTGCCCCCAAGACCTTCAATCCCACTCTTCTCCATCCATTACACCTGCACGGAAACCCGGCGGGGAAAGCGCGGGGTGAGCCAGAGGAGCAGCTTAGCCAGCACTTTCCTCTGCTGAACTTTGGGAACAGCACTCCAGAACTCACTCACCTTCTCTGAGACCTGCCCGGGAGGCTCCTGCTGGGTTCAGAAATCCTCTCTGTGGTGTGCCCAGAGCTCTTCCCATCGGTACAGCTTGACTGGCATTTCCAGCTGCCCCGTCCCCAGCCAGACCAAGAGGGAGGGGCCCTCCTGCTCGATGCCCATCGTGGTCAAGCACTGGAGACCCCCATAACAGCCGCTGAGGTTTGGGGTCCCCTCCCTGCTGCCTCCCATCAGCTGCACGGCAATGCCACAGCGGCATCACACCCTGGGCAGAGCAGCATCCCTCTGCCCTGCCACGCAGGCCAAGCTGGCACTCCAGGTTGGCTGGACACTCCTGGCAGTGCCAGGGCTTCTTGGGGTAATAGGATTTTTCTGGAAACTGCAGTGAGGAACCGGTGCCAGCTGCAGCAAGAGCAACAGTGGGAGGGTTTGCTCTCCTGTTCAGGCAGAGCACAGCTCCACTGCTTCTCCCAGGCCATGGAGGATGCTGAGGGGGATGCTGAGGGCTGAGCTGCCCCGTTCCTGGGGCCATGAGGATGCTGAGGGGGATGCTGAAGGCTGAGCTGCCCTGTTCCTGGGGCCATGAGGATGCTGAGGGGGATGCTGAAGGCTGAGCTGCCCTGTTCCTGGGGCCATGAGGATGCTGAGGGGGATGCTGAAGGCTGAGCTGCCCCATTCCTGGGGCCATGTGGATGCTGAGGGGGATGCTGAAGGCTGAGCTGCCCCGCTCCCAGGGAAGGAGCATGCTCATGCATTTTTCAGGCTGAGGGCTGCAGCCCGGCCCCCCGCAGACATAATGACTGCACTGGCCTGGATGCAGAGCCGGGCTGGGGGAGCAGCTCCTGCACTGGCGGAACAGACAGAGCCCGGCGAGAGCTGGGCATTACTTATAATTTAACTTATAATTTGCTGCTTGAACCCGGTGGTTAAAAGTGGTTGGATGCCAGCAGGCCTTTGGAGGAAGGAGCAGGACGGGAGAGAGGAGAGCACAGCGCTTCCCACTTCCCAGTCCAGGGCACTTGGAAAACCCTTTGCTGAGGTTCTGACCCATTTTGCATGGCAGAAGCCATCTCCATCATTCTCAAAGGAGACAAAATGTCAAAATACAGCCGAGCAGGCTGTGAAAACACAGAGCCCATTGCTCTGCACAGCAGCCAGAGGCAATTTGGGAACCCCACCACGGGTATGGATCGCAGACCCTCTGCAACGCGAGGGGAAACCAGACTGGGGCAGCTTCTCCCTCTTGCTCCAGCACCCCAGAGGTGCTGCCCCATCCTCAGCCTCTTCCTGGCTGCAAAAGCATCCTCCAAATGAAATCCTCAGCACAAGGGCTGCTGAGGGGAAGCACTCGGATGAGAGGAGAAGGCGACTTCCAGAGCCAGCAGCGAGACAGGGCCCAGGTTACTATAAAAACGTTTTGTCAAAACTTTTTCCCTCCCACAGAAAACAAGGTTTTCAATCAAACCCGTTCTGGCTGAAAGCAATCTGCTTCCTCTGAGCAGCTTTCCAGACCCAGCAGCTTGGGCCAAAAACGTGTCACTTCTAAGCCAGCACTTTTCTCATTTTTCAGCAGATGATTTTTCACTTTCAACAAAGTCACAAACCATCCCCTGACTGGCACCAGACAGGTTACAGAGTGCAGGCATCCAGTGGGATGTGATAAGAGAGTAGAGATATCCCCCTTGCAGCTTCTCTGGCTTTTCCCTCTCTTTCCTCCGCATATCTCACCAAAAATTCCCAGCATTCCTGGGAGAGCTCACCTGCCTCTGAGGGGAAAGCCAGGATGGGAAAGGCAGGACAGAGCTCTGTGTCTGTCCCCGAATCCATCCTGCCATGTGTGACAAGTGCAGCAAACACCCCGGGGCAAAGACCCGGGCACCATGGAGGTGGCAGGGCGGGGCTGCATCCTGCCCACTTCCCCCCAGCCTGTTGGATCCATGCAGCAGCCCCTGAGCTATCAAATCCTATTTTCAGAAGCAAATTGCTTTTATAATTAATTTAATTACTATTTACAGCACTGAGTTTTTGTATTGGCTTAATAAACGTAATCAGGTTTTGCCCTCAGCCTCCTTCCCTACTCCTGCTTCTTTCCCTGAGTTGGGCAATTTGGGGAGAGGGAAACCTAGACGCAGGCTGAGTAATTAAAGTTTCAGTTGCTGTTGTTAATGGTACACGTTTTAATTACCCGCAGACTGTGCCCAAGCGCTCGTGTGGGCCGTGGCTGCAGGAGGAGGAGCCAGCCCCAGCCCCAGCCCCAGCCCCAGCCTCAGCCCCAGCCCCAGCCCCAGCCCCAGCCCCAGCCCCGGCTCGCCCGAAGCAGAACGGCTCCTGCCAGGCCTGCTCCCTCCTCCCTCAGCCAGGAATTGTGCGTTGCCATGGAAACGGGCGGATGGGGCAGCTCACCATCTCCTCGTGCCACTGCTGTGGGAAGAGCTGTCAACTGCCCCAGCAGGTGCCCCCCAGCCCAGAGGGGACCCCAAGCCTCCACCCCAAACCTTTGGAGCACAACTGGGCCATCTCCTGGAGCCGAGGAGCGCCTCATCAGCACTGACACCTTTATCAGGCACGCTTGCAACCGAATCAGAATGATCCCACCTCAGTCTGGCTAGAGCTGTGTTCCACACCCCGTGCTGATTGGCATTTGTTGTATCACCTCCTCTAAATTTTTATTAATGAGGTCCCACATCAGCTCTTCCATTACCTTGTCCAGGACTGCTGCCCGCCTGACAGGCCTGTAATTACCCACATTATCCCACTGACTCCTTGGAAATTCTGCCGTGCCACGAGGCTTCCTGGAGCCCCCCTGGACGGGACACCCAGCGAGCGCCGTGCCCACTCCCAGAGCCACTGTGCCAGCGCCGTGCCCATTCCCCCACCAGCAGCTCTCTGCCAGACGCAGCCAGAGGGGCTCTCTGGCCTGTCATCTTATTAATTCCTAATTTCCAATTTGCAGGAGGAGAGAACCTTAGCCCTCCATCTCGCCAGCCCAGCAATCACAGCGATGAGCCAAGTATCTCTGGACAGTCTTTAATTTATTTCCCGGCGCACGCGGACACTGCTGAGAGACTTGATGGCACCAGCTTAAACATAATAAATTACTCAAGTATCAGAGATTAGTTAATAAAGTGTCAAGCGCCTGTAAAGTGCTGCTTTGTCAAAGATACAAAATATTCCTCTGTTTCTCGCAAGATAAATAGCTCCGACGGCGGGAGGAGCGCCCATCTCGCAGGCCACGGCTGCCTCAGGAGCGGGTGCTCCCGGCATGCAGCATCCCCGCCCCACAGCTCAGGGAATGGGCGCTGGACCTGTCCCACATGGAGAGGAATCTGGTTACCCCAGTCTGTCCCCATCATGCTCCCAGCTCCGGCACCTGCCCGCTCACCAGCACAGCCGCCTGCCCTGCCGACACCCTCCAGCCCCAAGGACACGCACCACAATCGCTGCCCGAGCTGCTGGAGTCCCCCGGCAGCACGGGAAACCTTCTGCTACCTCCAGGACCGAGCCAAATCACCGTTCAGGCTGAAAATTCCCTGTGACTGGACGCGGTTTGGAGGACATCCCAGGCAAACAGAGCAGAACCCGGGCCAGGTGCCCGCGGCACGGGCTGCTGGGAGCTGCCAGCCTGCGCACCGTGACCTGCCCAGGGCTGCGGGCCCAGGTGAGGGGAACATGGCACTGAGTCCCCAACCCTTCCCCACGACTCCCACTAATTCCAGGGATGCTGTGGGAACCCTTGGGCAGAGCCAGCACCTCGCTCCCAGGGGCAGCATCCGCTCCCACAGCTGGGCACAGGGTCCCCGAGGCCCCGAGAGATGGGCAATGAGATTAAACAGTCCGTTCCCAATGAGTGGTGTGGAGGCTGTGCAGGAAAACGGAGGCATTGGCAGCTTCGAGGGGTTGATGTAATGCCAGAGTGGAGCTCACGAGGTATTTCTGCCCTTGTGCTGCTTGATTTAATTACCAGAGAACAGAAAATGTGGCTGGAGAAGGGTAATTACAGAGTGAAGGGGGATTATTTGGGGTAAAAATAGAAAATATTCTCCAGGGAGCTCTGGGGAGCCCTGGGTGGTCCCCAGCACCTTCCAGGGCTGCTCCCACTGGGCCGGGCTGGGGGATGCTCAGGGCACTGATGGCTCTAGCTCTCCCTCACTTCACTACACGCCGGCAGCCGTACCGGGAGGAGATAAAAACCTGAACGAGGCTTTCAGATCCCCCGTGTTGTGACCAGGAGTCTGCAGGTTGTGTTTTGGCTTTTTCATCGCTGTGGAGCTCCGTGTTTAATCCAAACGTACGAGCGATTTCACAGCGCCAGAATCGCGGATCCGCTCCCGTCCGCCTCCCTCTCCCTGCACAAATCTCCCTGGCTCCCGGCCACGCCGCCCGCCGAGGCAGCTCCTTCCCTCCGTCTCCCTTGGAGAGCGACAGCGCTGCCTTTCCCTTGTCACAGCGACTCTGTTTATCCCATTGGTGCCGAGCCCGCCGCCGCTGCTGACTCACACACCCGGAGAGTCATCCTGCTCCTTGGAAATAACTAATGAGACCGAGGGTTTCGAGGGAAGTTTCCTTGACAGGCCAGGCTCAGCTGCTGGAATCACATCCCCTCACCCTTTGCCTGCCTGGGGCTGGTGCAGGGACAGAGCCCAGCCCTGGGGGTTTCCATGGGACAGCATTCCCGCGGGCTCATGAACAAGGCTATCCCCCTCACACAGTGCTCATGCTGTTTTGTATACAGTTAGTGGGGACTGTTCCAGCCTGGGAGATAAATTCCAGGTGCCAGCATTCCACCTGACCAAGCAGACAGCTCAGGATATCCCAAACTGCTTCCAGCAGTGCCCACACACGGCGGCAGAGCATAAACCACCCGTTCCATACAGGCCGAAATAAACACAGGACTAAACACTGCCTGAGACTCCCACAGAGCTCAGTTCTGTCCCCATCCCACACCAGAGCCTGGGATGGGGACAGGGATGGGATTCTGACACTGCTGTGACCGAGCACAGCCAAAGCTGAGTTCAGCCCCCTGTGGTTCTCCGCTTCCTCTCCGGCTCCGCCGGCCCTGCCGTGTTGCTAAGCAATGGGAAGAGCAAACCCATCCTGACCTGATGCAGACAAATCCTGCTGGGCTGGGCAGCGGTGCCTCGGCACACGGACCGTGGGTCCCCGATCTCCCTGCGCCCCTCGGAGCCCGTGCCGCGTGTCCCCCCTTGCCATGGGGACAGGGCCCCACTGCCCAGGCGATGCCATCCCTGCCGGCTCTGCTCCCACGCACCGAGCCCGATCTCCTCGGGGCTCTAAGCTCCCTGCGTTCGGATCAATTGGAGCATTGACACGGCTGCGCTGCAGATCAAACCTGCCAGCCCTGTTTACACGGTGTGTGACTCCCAGTCAATAATCCTCGTTGGAAAGATCTGGTGTGTTTGCTCGATACAACCTGTGGGGCTGAGGAAACCACCAAGGCTCACAGAAAAAAACATTTTACACAGGATTTCCTTATTTAAGCCTCGGCACAATAACAGCGGCATTTTCCTGCTGCTGTTTCCCGCCTGGCACAGAGGGGGAGCGGTGCTGGCTCACAGGGAGAGTCCTGCTCCTCAGGAGCATTAATCACCTGTTACGGAGCAGTGCCTGGGGACAAGGGACACAAAGGGAGCCAGGCACGGCGCTATCCCAAGTGGAAAGGCAGAGGGCGGTGAGTGGAAAAACGCTGCTGTGTGTGCTTTACACGAGGCCCTGACTGAGCGGGTGAGGCGGCACAGCCGGGGAGCCCGACTGGGATCCCTGCACTGGGCTCAGCAGCCCTGTGCCGAACGGAGGGAGAGCTGTGCCAGGGAATCCCTGTGTGGGATGGCAGTGCCGAGGGGCTGGGGAGCCCAGGGTATTCCCCCACGGTGCAGTGATTCTCTTGGGAATGGGGAGCCCTGCCCTACAGGGACCATCAGGCTCCAGAGAAGCTGGGGCAGAGCTTTCTGTGTGCACAGCACCTGCAGGGATGGACGGGTTATTCAGGAGCCAAAGGAACATTCCCTCGCTGCTCCAGTGCTCTTGGGAAAATCTGGTCCAATATATGCAGGCAATTAATAGGATTGCAGAAACAAAACCAACCAAAAATCTCCCCAAAAGTCAAACCAGGCCCAGACCAGGTGAGTTGTGTGTCAATAGCTCATTGAGTTATTCTGGGAGGAAATCTCTCTTTCCAGGCACTCCTGCGCAGGGCCTGACCCTCAGGAAATGCCAGGTGGGGATTGCTTCCCGCAGCAATAATCCCAATCAGATTAACAAGGTCCCAGATCAGATTAGCGCCAAAACATCCTCCCGTGAAATCCGGAGAATTCCAATCACATTTTTGACTAAACTCCAGCCAGTTAGGCGAGGATCTGTAATTCCCTTGTGTACATCTTTGCATGCTTCAGTAGAGTTTGTGGAGTCTATTTACCACATCTAAGACCAATTTCCTTCCCTTCAGTTGCTTTGAAGATAATTGAAGGTCCTTGCATCGTCTGCTTTCGAATGTAAAAGCCGGCTAATGTCGAAATCGATGCTTCCCAGTTAATGCTGCCTCTCCGGCGCATCGAGCGCTGTGTAACAGCCCTGGCTGACTGGATCAGCAGATCTTGCCTGCCCAGGTGCTTTGTTAATCAGAGCAGGCTGGGAGCGAGCCCCGGACCCTCCGATAGCACTGACTCTATTGACTTGTTAAGTTGAATTAAATATTTAATAGTGCACTTTGCAGCTCTGGGGTGGTGCTGCTGAGCCGGGACTGTCCCTCTGCCCACAGGGCAATCCCGGGGATGCTGAGGGCACCAGGTCGGTGCCCCAGTCTGCCACCGTGCCCTGGGCCCACAGGAACAGCGAGCCAGGTTTTCCCAAGGCTGTGATGAGTTTAATGGGAAGGATTCATCAGGAACTGTAGTGACAGGGCAAGAGGGAATGGCTTCCCACTGCCAGAGGCAGGGTTAGGTGGGATCTTGGGAAGAAATTCTTTCCTGTGAGGGTGGGGAAGCCCTGGCACAGGCTGCCCAGAAAAGCTGTGGCTGCCCTCTGTCCAAGGCCAGATTGGATGGGGCTTGGAGCAATCTGATCTAGTGGAAGGTGTCCCTGCCCATGACAGGCGTTTGGAACAGGATGAGCTTTAAGCTTAGGCAGGGAAAGAAATCCCTGGAGGTTTGGAAAAGCTGCCTTTGGGGAGCTGAGCTGCTGTAAAACCAAAGCTTTGACGAGAAGGAGGAGGAAGGACCTGAAATGTCAGGCTGGAACAGATGGAGCGGTGCCACAGTCAATAAAACGTGTGACCCACGTGTGCAGCTGGAACGGGGCTGGGCTGGGGTTTAATTCAGGGACTCTCCCCGTACGTGTCCATGTCCCTCCCGGCACTGCACAGCCCCACAGATCCCCTGGGCCCTCCTGCCCCAGCCAGGGGAAAACCCTGCTCAGCACCAATTCCCACCATTGTCCTAATCAATCACTCATGGGGTGCCCGAAGCAGCCCCGAGCCCCCCGCCCTCCCTGCACCTCCCGGCTGTCGGCGTGCACCGGCGTGGAGCTCCATTCCTTTATAACTTCCATAAAGTTTATGGCACGGCAATGAAAACTCATTATTTCACCTGAGCCTGCGGGTCATAACGAGCCGTCGGGCACTTTTATGAGGGGCTGTAATGAGGGCCCCCTCACACAACCCTGCAGAGCCAGAGGGATGCATGGCAGGGGTTAGGGTGGGCTGGCTCTGGGGATCCACACACTGCAGGAAAACTGGCACCGTGAGAGATTTGGGGAGGAAATTCCCAAATTCAGGTGTCACTTCGGAGATATCCCATAGAGCACGTATCTGGATCCCTCTTTTCACTCTCCTCACTAGCAGGGCAGCCAGATCCTGGCATTCCTCCCTCCGAGCCATCCCAGCAGGCTGCACCTCTTCCCTGCCTTCCTCCACAGGATGAGGATCATCACCCAGGAGCTCAGTGAAGGGAGGAAATCCTGGGAAATGCTCCACATTGCTGACAGGCTTTCCCATCCGATGGCCTTCTCCCCACCCACACTGGGAAATGGGGGCTCATGAGTTCACAGTGTGGCTTCTGCTGGTCCAGGAGAGGGTCTTGGTGACATCTGCTTGTGAGAGACTCTTAGAGGGCATTAGGAATGGCACCGAGCTTTTCCTGTTTCACGTTCCAGGCACTCTGGAAAGTGGCTGCTCCAGCCTCACCTGCGGTGGGAGCACCGAGGGGTCTCCAGCCTGGCACAGAAAGCTCCTCACAGGAGCAGGCAGCCCTTTCCCCTCTCCCTGCCATGGCATTTGGGATTGCACCTGCAGGCAGAGCAGTGTGCAGGAAAGCTCCTGAACACAGAGAATACATCTTTGATTGTGCCCAGGCCTGACCTGGATCGTCCTGCATTTGTGGGTACCTGTTCCCGGCAGGAACATCCTTGTCCTTGTTCAACTAAATTAGGTTTGGGAAGTACAAACAGAGTGTGGAAGTTAATTGTATTCTAAAAGACACTCGGAACCGGAAGATGAGTGCAGCTTCCTTTTAACTAGGGAGAGGATCCTGCTGGAGCTGCCGGAGCTCCCTGGAAGCCGTTAATGTTTTAACAGGAAAGCCGGGGCTGCCGGAGCCTGCCCTGGGCTCTGCCGCCGCTGCCGCTCACCCAGGAGCATTCCCCATCCCTGCTGTTTATAAACCAGGACACGAGTATGTAAATGTCTCCCAACTCTTATTTACGGCGTGCTGGCGGCAGCCTGCCATAAACCCCGGCGCTGAGTGTCCAGGGCAGGCACGGGGGAGCAGCAGAGCAGGACGAGGCGAGGGAAGGGAATCCACGCCAAGGAACACCAGTGCTGAGGACGGCACCCAGGAAGCGAAATGTAAAAGATGCTCATTCTGCCGCTCCATCCCTTCCAGAGCTGTGGCTCTGGGCACCCCTCGCTGTGGCAGAGCCAGGCAGGCACCAAAACCAGGGAATTACAAGAGGCTCAGCTGGAGAGGCGCAGGGGGACAGCCTGGCCTCAGGGCTGGATTTCCTTCCCCCCGGGAGCCTGGGGTTCCTTGGGAAGCAATCCCAGCTCAGCCGAGGAGCCTGGGCTCACACTGTCCCCTTGCCTGCCTTGGGATCAGCTGTCCCATGGCTTTGGGGTCCCTGGGAGTCTCCAGAACCATAGAAACATTTTAACCTCCATCTTCTCCTCCTCAGGCCAGCGAACAGCTGCTTAACAAAATGGATCTGCACACGGCAATAATTTTGCTGCATTACTTAATATAGCTCTCGGCTAAAGACATAATTGAGTTGGTTCACTAATCAATCTCTCCATAAGCAGAGATTTCATTTTGGGGCCCATTTATAAGTAAAAATAATAAAAATAGAAAGCGGTGCTAAAAAGCTGCAGCAACAGGGCCTGGGGATCTGGGGTCCAGATAGACTGAGCCTTTCCTGGGAAGGTACTTGGAAAAATTACTTCGGCGGGATGCAGCTCCGGAAAGCAGCAGCAGTGGCCACTGCGGAGCCCCCTGGTGTGTTTTCCAGGACAGAGGAAGTGGGGAAAATGAGCGGGATGTTTTTTGGGAAGGCTGGCACATGGAGTTGCAGTTGTCTGGCTTTATCCGGGTAAATGTGCTTTCCCGGGACACGAGGTGCCCAGGCTGGGGCCGTTCTGCAGGACCAGGAGAGTCAGACACGCTCCCTCCCTGCCCCAGGGATGGGTCCCCCGCATTCACACGCCCAGGTGGGGACTGGAGCCTGCAGGAGCGAAGCCGCCGCAGCCCAGCCTGCTCTCGGCAGCTCCACATCTCCCTGTTCCCCTTCCCGCGGCACACCCCGCTCCCAGCCCGGTGCTCCGGGCAAAGGCAGGGCAGGCAGAGCCCGCACAGCTCCTGCTGCGACCTCCCGGTGTCCCGCCACGAGTGCCGGGTGCTGCGGGAGCCACTGTCGCACACGGAGCCGACAGCGACAGCCCTGCCAGAGCCGGTGCTAAAAGCTTCCAAAAATAACCCCCGAAGCATCTCTGACTCAAGCGTCTAATTCAGGCGAAGGATTGATCCTCCTCCAACTGTTGTTTCACGGTGTTAAAAGCAAGATTGATTGTAAATTTATGTTGTAAAAGTGCATCATTATTTCGGCGCATTAATGCAGCGCCTTTCTGTGCAAATTGATGTTATTTTTATGATGTTGTTTATGGGCTTGAATAATCGGATTGATTCTTAATTTCTGAGGCGCTGTTGGGAACACAAGAGGAGACTCCAAAGGCAGACTCCATCCCGGCGTGGCCACGCAGGACAGTGGAGACACCGGGCTGCAGCCCCGTGCCGCTCCTTCCATCAGCATCAGGGATGCTGGCCCGCTGGACCACAGGAGCAGTTGCCATGGCAAGAGCATCCCTTGGGGCCAAAATACAGATGGTGGATGTGCAGGGCCTGGGAGCATCCGTGGGGATGGGCTCCTCCTCACACCCCTTTGGGTGGCTCGGGCTGGCTTTGGCCAGAGCAGGTGTGGGATTGCTCCCGGAGATTCAGCAGAAGGGGGACAACAAACGGCTGGAGGCAGCAGTGGCTTCAAAAGGCACCAATGGTTGCAGGGCCAGCGCCTTCCTGCAGCCAAAAATCTCAGCCTTCAGATATTCCTGAATCTTCTGGTGCTGGCTCCCACCCAGGGATCCCAGCCAGGTCTGGAGAGAGGGAGCACAGCTCTGCTCCCCCCCTTTGCCAGCTCCAGGGGAAGGGACAGAGGGGTCACTGCTGCAAGAGCCACCCCTCGCTGCCACTGATTTCCAGGGGTACAAACAAACCCTGCCGAGCTGCCGGCCATGAATAATTAATTCCCACGTGTCCACACCCAGATCTCCTGGCTGGGGGTCTGCTCCCCTCCATTTCCTACCACATTTTCCCTCCACCACCACTCCCAGCACAGATATGACAGACACAGAGGGTGAGAAGCCTCTGCTCCTGCAGAAGAACTTTGTTATGAGGCCATTTAAATCATTCTAATTACTCCAGAAACACACCATTAACTTTGCCAATGAGGTCTGCAGAGGGGAGGAAGGGAAAAAAATAATATATATATATGTGTATATATATATACACATGGAATGTGTGTTTTGCAGCTCACAGAAATAACGCAGAGGAAAAAGAAGGGCAGGGAGAAAACAAGCAGCAGCACAATGTCCTGACATCAGGAATTCAGAATTCATTAGAAAAGCATTGATTGCCACAGACTGATTTAGCACAGAGCGTGATTCCGGGGATACAGTAGAGCCTGCAGAAGCGCATTGTAATTCAGAATTAAAAACCAACAAGAAATAGCAGCACTGCAAGGAGATACCCAAAGCACTGCTCCCACTCCTGTCTCCATCCTGGCGGGATTTTGCCCTGCCCGGAGGCACAAGATGGACAGACATCAGATGGGACTGCCCTGGCTGGGGAAAAATCAGCTTCTGCTTCCCAGGATCAGCCCAGACCTCACTCTGTTGGAGGCAAACACCCTTCTAGGGCCCTGTGTGCCCCCATTCTGGAGAACCCATCCCTCCAGCACCCCTCAGCACCCAACACGGCCATACTGGCAGGAATGAGTTGGATTCAGGACTGATGTTGATCACTGGATTTCAATTCCCTGGCTTGAAACAAGATTCCAGCCACTCCTCTGCTTTCATTTGTGTGATACTGGTGCAAAATGAAACTAGAACAGAAACGTTCCACTTCACCAGTCATTTTGGGGTATTTCAGTTGAGGCCAGCCCCTGTGGGGGTCGTTATTTCCTGGAATGCCCCCACATCCAGGAGGCAGCTCCAGGCCGTCCCACAGTGCAGGGCAGGAGATGAGGCTGTCACCTGCAGAGGGGACACTGCGTCACCACTGCTCTTACAGACACAGCTCATCCATCTCCAGGTGATCTCCAGACGCTCCCAAGGGTTAGACATGACGTTCCCTGTCCACATCCCCTGGCTGTGCTGGGGCTTCCAGGATGTGGGTAAGGGAGGGGAAGTGGGGACTCCCTTCCCTGTGCCCCCACACCCCACAGAGCCCGGCACTGCTTGACTTTGGCACCGCGTCCGGCAGTGCCAATCCATACCTCACATCCTCACATCTCGTTTCCAGCCCGGGATCGTGGGGTGTGCTAATGAGCATCATTTCTCCATGCATTCCTCAGCTGTTAATTACTTCTCCCCTGCATTCCGCATCCCACTGTTAATCACGGCGCAGTTTGGCACCAGCACACCCTGGGGGTGGGCTGGCAGGGCCCACCCTCCTTCCAGCTCTCGAGGCACATCCCACCTCTGTCCAGGGCAGGGAGGGATCCAGAGCACCGAGACCGAACCTCAGCATCCAGCCAGGACCAGCATTAACATTGAACACCTCGCTCCTACAGTTAATTGTGACTTTAATCAAGCAAAAGAAAAATCACAGGGGTTTTTAAAAGTGATAAAAAATATGGAGTTGTTAAAATAATAGTTCCAATTCCATAAAATCCATTCCTTTTTAGGGAGGGCAGAAACAAGCTCCCTTTGATTGTGTGAGGAGTGTGGAAGGGGACAGCCAGGGCCAGGGCTGCAGGCTGCAACGCTGGCTTTAATGGACCGGGCAAAATAAAGGGGACAACATTCCAGGGAGATTCACTACCCACCCCTCCAAATGGCCCAGCAGAGCCCATCCAGAGCACCTGGCCACTGGGTTATCCGTTCCCTCCCGCCTCCCGGATCCCATCGGCCTCTCTGCATCATCCTGAGTAAGCCAATCTTTTGCTAAATGGAAAACTGGGAGATCTTGGATGTGAAGCGACACTTATTTATCCTTTTACCAGACGGTCTAATGAATAATTTCATGTTTGCAAAAGCTCATGTTGAAATTTGAAGACAAGAGATATATTGCCAAGGCGGCTGGGAGACTGCGACATTCATTTTGTGCTGAAAGATTTACTTAAAAATTAGATTTTACAATTTTAATGCCTCCATTCTTTTCTTTAAATAAGCTGTGAAATGCAGTTAATTAGACTTAAACCCTAGAAGCTCAGACATTTGGGCTGCAGCATCAGCTACAAAAGAAAACGCTCTTTTTCACTTGCAAATTAAATCTAAATTTATTAGGTGGCAAAACCTTCCTTCTCCCACATGGAGCCCTGGAACTGCTGGGATGGGGGGCCAGGAGCAGGCTGAGGGGGTTCCCCCAGAAAAACCCATGGGGTTCCCCCAGATGTGCACAGGGAAGGAGGAAAAGAGAGAGAGGGAGGCAGAGCAGGCGCAGGGGAAGGGTGATGGGCTGGATAATGATGGAGAGGAGGGGGATTTCTGCCCCAGCAAGGACAGAAGCTCCTGGCAACCCCACAGCAGAGTGAGGCTCTCCCAGAGCATCCACACCTCGAACGGCTGGAAGCACCAACAACCCAAAATGAGGAGACGACACCAACCGCGATCGCTCCGTTCCTGAGAGCTCCACCAGGGTCTGCCTTTTGTCCACCTGCAGCCACCTCCCATTCCAGGTGCACTAATTCATTCTCCAGGAAAAGCAGGTAAATGGCAAAGACCCCAATAAATTCATCCCTGGCAGTTCAAAACCAAGGCGGGCCCCAGGAGGGAGGGCTGGCGCCAACCTGGCTGCTCCGACCCGGGAAGGACCGAGCACGGCTCATTCCCAGGTTTGCTTTCACCTTTCACGGAGCTCCAGGGGGCCACACCCCCTGTGGGGAATAGATGGCAGCACAACTTGATTAGCCCTGCCTAAATTAATTTTTCACAGGGATTTTTTTACTGGGGGGGCAAGAAGCTGCAGGTCTGGGGAGGTAGCCCCAAATGAGAGAAGAGGGGACGCAAGTGCTCTGCTCTGCCAAAGCCCTCAAAGGAGGAAAGAGGCCCTGTGGTCACTGTGATGAATCATACCTACATATATATTTACATTTTTATATATTTATCTATATGCACACAGAGGAGAGCCCCGTGCACGGGACCCAGGCAGCAGCACCGGTGAATTCCCACCAGTGCAGGGGGTCAAGGGTCTCGTGAAGGAGACGGGAGAACAGGGCCCTGGGTGACAACACAGCGTCTGTGGCTCAGCCCCGGCAGCCCTGCGTGTGTTTAAGCAGCAGCCAGCTCTGGAGAGGCACAGCGGGTAACTGGGAATAGCCTCAAATAAAAAAGGCATCTCAGGGCCCTGGGGGAAGTCTGTTAAAACACGGAATTATGAATGGTGTTAAACTGTAGAAGACAAAACGATGTCTCTGTTTAGATTCTGAATTTACAGTAAATACCAAGCTCTCCCTGTGGCTGCTGTTGTATTTATTAATGTTATTTGAACGCACCATAATGCCCGTGTTCAAAGGGGCCGCCAACAGCAGCGACAGATCTCGCCCAGGTGCCTCCAGGAAGAGGCTGCCCAAGCCCCAAGGGCTCCATCCCACCCAGGGGCTGAGGGGCAGCTCTTCCTCAAACCCTGCCTCAGACAGGAGACCCCTGGGTCCTGTCACCTCCTGCCCACACCGCAGCCACCTCTCTCTGGGGTTTCACCGTCATGCCAGAGATGACAAAACACAAATTGCCACGAGCGCTGTGTGCCCAGGCCGCGTGCCAGCAGCTCCCCGATACCGGCAGCAGAAGGATCTCAGGATAATGGGAGCCTCTTCATCTTCGGTGGGGCTGGGTGGGAGCGACTGCCTGTGTGCAGCCTTCCCACCACTTACGGGTATCGCCTGTCCTGCTGCCGCCAGCAGCCGCTGCCTCTGGCTGGCGTGGGCTGTGCCCCTCCAGCAGGGATAGTGCCAGAGCTCCTGACCCCGGAACAGCGGGGCAGGGCATGAGCCCACCGGCTGAGACCCACCGAGGAATCCCACCTCAAGGGCGACGCTGGGTCAGTCATCAGCAAAGCCACCAGGGGTGATTAACCAATTAATGCCTTTGGTCCCGAGCCAGAGAGCAACTGGTGAAGGAGTGCCCTGCCAGGGCTGCCACGCTCCGAGGGAAACACAGGGTTATGTGCCATCTGCCTCCCAAGCCCAAATGGTTAACCAGGAATATTCATTCTGTTCCTATTAAGTATAATTACCGCCTAATCTGTAGGAGCCTTTTATTTCTCTATAATTACAGGATATTTAACAAATAAGCCGGGGAGGGTGGAGCCGGCAGGGATGGGGCTGGGTGCTGGTGTCAGAGCTGGGACTGGGAGCGGATGCCAATGGCACAGGGATCCAGCACTGGCTGTTTGCTATTCCCAAGGGCTGGCTGAGAGCCCACACAGGGATGGCTTCTCCTGAGGAAGAGCCTGGGTGGGAACACCCCTGCCCAGGACAAACCCCATGCCTGGCCCTGCAGAGCTGTTCCCTCACCCTGGGGCACATTAGCCTGGTCATATTTATGAAGCTCTGTTCCAGGGATCAGAAGATAATCCCTGCCTAATTTACAGCCCTGATTTCCCCCTTGAAGAGCCCAGCTATTTATTTAGCTTATTTATTTACTGCCTCTCTCCCTCCCTTGCCTGCATCAGCTGCCTGAGCTGTGGTGGGAAGAGGCTCCACGGGCTTGGCACGAGCTGCCAGCAAGAACCTCGCTGTGCAGAGGGGCCTGGGATGGACCCTGTGTCCTGCACCCCTCATCCCATCCATGCCCACCCACACACCCTCAGCTCTGCAGCATCACACGGGGCTCCCAGCACACCCACCCTTGGTTTGGAGCAGCCCTGGGCTGTGGCTCTGCCTGGAGATGTGCCCTCACTGTGCCCACAGCCATTACCTCACACAACTGAAGCACCTTTGGCCAATTGCTGTTTTAAAGGAAAAAAAAAAATCAAAGGGATAATTGCTTAATTTAGAGTGATTTATTCCATTAAGTAACTCTTTACCATAGGCCTTTTTTAGATGTTCAAGTGTATTTTTCATTAGTGCTGCATAATAAAATAATTGCATGCATAGGATGGGATTTCTCCCTTTTTTCCAGAAAACTGAAATACAGACAATCTCCCCTATTTTCTGCCCTTTCTGCTCTTTCTGACAGGAGCTGGCATCAGCCAGGAGTGACAAGGGGATGACTCCCTGCAGATTGGGGATCTCCCTGTACCCCTGGCTGAGACCCTGAGGGGCTCCTTTGACCCAGCTGTGTCCCCTCACCGGGCAGGTGGGCACAAGGGTGCCAGGGGTGCCACCTGAGAGCACGCCCAGGAGATGGGACACTCCAGTGTGGCAGACACCTGGTGCAGGGACAGGGGCGAGGCTGAGGATGCTGCGAGTGGACAGCGGCTCCCCAGGGGCAGCAGTCCTGCCTTGCCCGGGCTCCTGCCCTCCCACCGGGCACAGGAACAGGGGGTGTTTCGGGTGTGAAACACCCCCCTGGTGTCCCCAGCGCGGCGGGGATAATCTTCAGGGAGCGCAGCGAGGGGGCTCCCCGGCGCCGCCGGTACCCTCGGCAAAGCCAGTCCGGCCCTGCACAGCCGAGGAGAAGGGAAGGAATGGGCTGAGCTCCCCCTCATGGCTCCCAGCGGCAGCGCCGGATGCTGGGAGGACCGGGAGATGCTGGGAGGACCGGGAGATGCTGGGAGGACCGGGGATGCTGCGAGACCGGGAGATGCTGCGAGACCGGGAGATGCTGCGAGACCGGGAGATGCTGTGGGACCGGGGATGCGGCTGTGGTTCCATCAGCCCTGTGCTCTCGCCCTCGGCCAAGCAGAAAAAGGGCTCGAACGGCACCTAAACACGATCAGGGCTCTCCAGAATCTCCAGGCAATTTGCACACAACAGGGAGCGAGAGGCAAGGAAGAAACTATGAACAAGACTGACTTTTCTGGGTGCTTCCAAGGATGCAGGAGGTGCATCCTGGCAGCTCCCACTGGGGCACAGAGATGTGCCCACAGGGCGGTTTGGCATCAGCTTGGTGAGGGCCCTCCTTGGGCACGGCTCTGCCATGGCAGCCAGGGCACAGCTGGTGCCTGTCCATGTCCCTGTGCCCACTTGGCATTTCCAGACTATCCCACCCCCCTGACCATCCCTGTCCATTCCTCCCTCCCTCAGTGCTGGTCCTGCAGGATCACACTGGAGCAGAGTTAGAACTGAAGAGCACTCAGGTCTATTTTGGAAATGCTGAAGCATTTGGGGGAGCTGATAATTTTCCCCTCCACATCACCTTGGCCAAGGCCATTCGCCACATTCAGTCTCAGCAGTGTTGATCCTCCTCAGAGCCAGTGGGGAGCTCATTTGCCAGGTGTTTGGAAAAACACCCAGTCGCCCACACCTTCAGCCACCAGCTGCTTTCCAGAGTACACCTCGTCTCTGTCCCTGGTTCCTTGTCATTTATTCTGGGAAAAGCTGCCCAGCTGCATCCCCAGGGGATTGGGCAGGACAGCTCTCAGGATCTGGGCATCCCATAGAAAAAACCTGTGGTTCTGATTCTCCCAGCGAACACAAAGAGGAGCAGCAGGCGGGTGCTCCATGGAGACAGCCTCACGGGAGCGGCTCCCGCATGCAGGGAATTTAATGGAGTTGTTTGTTTCCCGGGAACTGCCAGTGTCAGGTGGCATTTGAGGGGCTGGTGTCTCAGCCCTGCATTAGTTTGCATTAACTATCCAGGTAAATGAGAAATCCCATCAGAAGGGAGAGATGAAACCCCCGTGGAAGACCCAAGACACCACATTCCCCCACCGGCAAGGGGCAGTGCCAAACATCCGGGAGCATCCCAGGAGCACCACTGAAGACAAAACCAAGATGTTCAACAGCAACTCAAGAAAAGAGCAACCTCCCTGTATCCCCTTCTCCTCCCTCATTCATCACCCTCCCATATGGAGAGGAGTTTTATTTTAGCCATTGATTTATTTCCAATCTGAGGCTGAAGCACAAACCCACCGAAGATGCCAGGGCTGGGAATAGACAGAGGAGCCACAGTGGTTAATAAAAACCTCCTGTCAAAGTCCATCGGACAAGAGATCTGCTGGAGAGAGGCTGCAGGACAGCAGCGGCCACAGCAAACATCCCTCCTCCTCCTCCTCCTCCTCCCCACGGCCACCGCCGGGGCCTTTCAGCAATGGAGATTTATTTATTTGCCTTCCGGATCGCCCCGGCTCACCTTGGGAAGGCAACAAAAGCTCGCAGCAACAATTTATAGGGAGATAAGGCGGAGGGGCTGGCAGGGAGGGCCCGGCGTGGGGAGCTGTATTTCTCGGGGAGCCGTACCCTTGCCGGTAAGGTCATGTTGCAGCCGTAGATGTTCTCTGGAACAACAATTACTCTAGATAAGAAAAATCTAACTGGATAAAGGGACAGCTAATCAGGAGACTACAAGCCCCCGAATTGCTCAAGGAATCCTTATTGATCTGAACAAGATATCAAATGTAAAATAAAGGATTTTGCTAACTCCACAGGCTGCTTCAGCCCCTGCAACCTGGCACTGGATCAGCAAGCGGAGGAGCCGGCAGCCTGCAGCTCCTCTCCCAGCAGATATCGCCTGGCTGCCCCTTCAAAGGCAGAAGCTGCTTTTTCCCCCCACTCCAATCTCTCCATAAGCTCCCAAACAGGGCAAAAGCAGCAGCCCCTGCAGAGGGTCCCTCCTTCCTCTGCTGTCCTCGGAGAAGGGGCCTGGCCGTGGCTGCTCCCTCCTGTGCAGGGACACCCCCAGGCCCGGGGTCTGTCCGGCCAGCGGTGGCTGTGTCCTTCAAGGACCAGAGAGGATGCCAGTGTTGGGGGGTCACCACCTTCACACCAGCAGGGATGTGCTCACAACATGGATCCTGCTCTCAGCACATGCCTGGGGAGGGAGCACAGCCCTGGGGAACATTTCCCAGCACCCAGACTGGAAGGGAGCAGCTGGGATGGAGCCAGCCCACTGTGCCCAGGGCTCCAGAGGCAGCTGGCAGCAAGGAGAGAGATGGATGATGCCCTCCCAGCCCTGCGGAGCCGCGCTGGCAGCCCTGAGTCATGGCTGTGAACCACGCGCTGCTCCTGCAGCCATTTAGCAGGGGAGTTGGTTTATGCTAAACAAACACCGCTTGATTAATAAAAGCATATTTATGGAGGCTTAGCAGCTCTGGTAGCAGAGACAGGGCTGGAGATGGTGCCAGCAAGGCGAGTGCTCCTCGTTTCAGAGATGCCCAGTGGCAGAAGGATGGTGCTGGTGCCAGTCCCAGTGCCAGGAAGGAGCCTGCATCCCCCTCTGGAGCAGCACAAGGAGCCACCAACACCAGAGCAGGAAATGCAGCATTTTCTTCTTTCCACACACTGTTTGCACCCAGCAGTTGGCTGGTACCCAAAAAGGAGGTGGCAAGGGACAGCAGTGTCCCAAGGAGCAGCCAGCACCCGTGGATGGGAACGGAGCAGCACCCTGGATCTGGCCCTGCAGGCAGTCGCCCTTGTCCCCGGTGCTCCTGCTGACAGACCGGGCTCAATGGCGGCTGGGAGAGCTCCTTCCTCCACCATCAAACCCAGCTTCCCTTCCCGCCAGGCTCTGCTTCCTCCTGGTTGGGGCTGAGCAATGGCAGGAGGAGATGCAGGGAGCCCCCCGGGGAGCATCTCTCTCCCACTTGTGTTTTGATGTTGCTATGGTGATTGCCGAGCGATAAATCTTGATTATTATTGCCCGGCGCTTTCAGCCGCAAGCAAAGGCAACCTTTCCCGAGCCACTGGGGTGCCTTTGTTCCTGCTCTCCACCCGCTCCTGGCTTTTCTGCTCCAAGCCCTCCCTCGCCTGGGCACTCACACTGGGCAGGTTGTGCTCCAGAGAGCTGGTGCCCACTGTCCCCATCCATCCTCAGCTGGGGGCATCACGCAGGGCACTGGCAGCCCCACCTGCAGCCAGGAGGGTTAAATTCCCTGGCACCATGTCGTGGCCCAGCCAGCTCAAGACCAGCAAATCCTTCTGCACCCTGGATTCACATGAGCAACCCCAGAACATTTCTGTGGGGTTTGTCCAGCTCTAATCGATACCCTCAGAGCCCCAGGAGAAGCTGGGCAGTCTGACGGTCCGTTATCAGCTCTCCTGCAGCACCTGAGCACAGGTGATGCCCCCCTGGGCCTCCACCCTTCCAGCCAGCTCTGGAAATGCAGGCTCTGGCCCCAGAGCACGGTCCCCCCTCCGGCGCGGGCTCCGCTGTCCCTCCCGGACAGATGCCATTTGCAATGTATATTCTGGGCTCTGCTTTCATCTCAGTCCCTTTCGTATTTTGCCAGAATATTTCTCTGTGTAATTTCACCCAGGGGGAAACAGGCGTCTGAAATTTTGCTTTTAAAATTCCCTTTCCTCTGCATGCCCGGCTCTCTCCCATGCTGGCTCCCCGCTCCGCGCCGGCACAGCCGCGACTGGCGGTAAATCTATAAGCCAGCTCCCTTCCCCTTTGAAGTGCACCCGGCGCTGCTTGGATTCCCTGACTTCTTGCTCCTTTTATCTTCCCCCCTATTTCACTTGTGGATATTCAGATCCGCAGATTACATTTGTCTTCCAAAATTGCTTTCTCGGTCGGTAGCGCCTTTCCCCAGCTCTTTCTTGCGGGGTTTGTTCAGCCACTTCTGCAAACCTTCCCGTTCCTGCTGGCTCCGTGCTACGGTGACACTGAACCCCTGGCCGAGCCCGGATGCATCCCAGGGATCAGAGCCCACACCAAGCTGGGTAAGAGCAGGGGAGAGCCCAGGGATACCCCAGGATGCCCCACTATCCTTCGGATTCCAGCAGCGCCTGTCAGGCATTTCGGAGGGGCAGGGTACTATGGGAAGATTGAGCCAAGGGCACCCAGACAGATCCAGCCCTGGGTCCAGCATCAAGGGAAGATAATCAGGGCTCCATGTCCCTTGCAGGAAAGTGGATGCTTCTGCTACCTCTGTCCCCCTCCGCAATCCCCCAGCTCCCTTTCATCGACAGAATCAGTAACTGAATTGACTCAGAATTCTGGGCAGGTTCCAAATGTCATCCCAGGTGCCAGCAGAGTTCAGGATGAGCACTGGACAGAGGAGCAGAAGGAAGAGAGAAGGGGCTGCCCAGGGACCAGCCCCGTGGGTCGGAACACCCAGAGAATCTGCAGCGACAGCCAGCCCAGCACTTCCATCCATTTATCAAAGCCCCAGCAGTTCCTCTTTCGGGGTGAGCAAAACAATAAAACACGCTGAGCATAGAGAGCAGCACCAGAACACTGTATTAAACACGGGGAAAAAAATAAAGTGGGGACCTGTTGGCTCATGCCATCTCTCCTTCTATATCAACTGCCTCGCTCCCAGACTAATGGTGTTATGTAGACTGTTATATTGGCTCTTTGCTTTACAGCACTGTGCCTCCACCCCAACGCTGCAGATTTATTCTCCTCTGCTCAGCAATAAGTTGCCACATTGTCCTCGAATGTCACTTTGTGCACCACAATGCTGAGCCTGGTGCCAGCCCTGCCAGCCATTCCAGGGCTCACTGTGCCCGGGCACCAACCACGGCAGAGGCACAAACAGCCCCCGCCACCACCGGCTCCCCAAGTCACCTTGGGCCAGTCACTCCCCACCTCATCTCTTGATCTCCTGGTGTGTAAAATCCTCCTTTTTGCAAAGTAAACACCTGCCAAAGCCAGGCAGGAGGCCCCAGCCTGCACCCTGGGGTCTGGCGATGCAGGGAAAACAGGGAGAGGGGAACCAGCATGTGAGAGCACCCCAAAACTCAGCCCCTGAAAGCACAGGCTTGTGGTCTTGGAGCAGGAATTGAAGTCCAGCGCTGGTTCATCCCCTCCCATGTCCCCAGCACAGAGCATAGTGAGAGCTTGTCATCTGCAGGGTTATTGGCAGCTGTGCCAGGACACCTTGCTTCAGAGGGATAAATCAGTTCCTTCCTCCATTTCTGACTTGTCTGAGCGCCTCATTTAAACATTTATCAGAGGGCACGGCCTGATCTCCCTCACAAATGGGATGCCGGGGGAGCTGACACACCGGGATTGCACAAAGTTTTGTCACCCTGATGTTTCCCCGTGTGCTCCTGTCGCTCCTGTGACTGCTGTCTGTTCAGCAGGTGTAACCATCCCTTTAAACACTGCATCTGTAATTAAAGATTCATATACACCTTCCTCAAGGAGGGGAAGGGGGAGAGGTGTCTTTGAAGCCGGCTCACAAAGGGATGTCACTGAGGGGGAAGGGGGAGTGTTGACACCACAGCAATCACCGTGTGCTGCAAGGGTTCCCCACGGCGCAGGCAGCTTCACCTGCCACCACCCCTGCACCAGCCTTCCTTGCCTGAGCCCTGCCTGACCCCGTCCTTCATCCTCTTCCCTCCTCCAAGCTCCCCGTGGCTCCAAAGGGGAGATTTCTGAGCACCCTCCCCCAAAGCCGTGCTTTTGGCCAGCATCTCACTGAGGCTCAAGTACCAGAAGCACGGAGATGAAATGGCAGCTCCGCAGCACGGGGCTGGCTGGCGCCTCGGGCAGTCTGTTTGGATGCTTCCCTGGATTAGCGGAGGCTCTTGACGCCCTGAGCCGGAGCCAAAAGCTCTTCTCGGTGCGGAATGCTCCGGCGCCGTGCGGTGCTGCACACCGGGGGCTGCCAGGGGAACGCGCAGGGAAAAGCAGGTGGGGCTGGGCCTCCCTTGGTGCAGGGAAGGGCTGCAAACCTTAGGGGAGAGGATTTGGGGTCCCCTCCATTTGGGTACGGAGGCAGGTACGGGCAGGGCTCACCCAGAGCTGGATGGTTTGGAGGATGCCGCGGCACAGAGCGTGTCTGTGTCCTCCCTCGAACGGGAGCTGCAGTTCCCCCATGGGGTGCTCCATCCCCGGGTCAGACAGACAAACAGCCCCGCGTGTGCCCAAGGGGTCAGAAACAGAGCGGTTTGAAGTGCGGGAGGAGGGATGGACAGCTCGGCTCTCTCTTGGCACAGCTTCCCCCCAGCAATTCCCTCGGCACCGCAGCTCGGGAGGGTTCCGGGAGGGCAGGGTTGGGGGTGTAATCCCTAATAGCTCACACTAATTCTCCACAGGCAGAAGGGCTGTGGCAGCTCGATGAGCTCGGAGATAAGGAGATTATCTTGTCCTGCAAAGAGGAGCACCGACCCCTGACTCGCTGAGCCTGAGATTAAGGCTGAATTAACCCCCAGAAGGGGTCTCTTGGCAGAGCTTCCCCGGCCCCTTCTCACCCGTTAGGATTTGTGAGGGGGATGGAGCTTCTCCCACTGGACGTTTTTGGGGAGATGCACTGTGTCCACCAGCCCCAGAGAGGACAAACAGTGTAGGCAGAGACTCACTGAGAGCATCCACGTGCCCTGGGAGCGACTGAATTACAAAACCCCAGATAGATGGACACAAAAAGACAGAAGGAGAAGTAAAAGAACACTGAGACCTGTCCTTGAACCAAGAAATCCAGAAGCTGCTGGATTATGTGAGCAGCCCCCGGGCACCCACCTGCAGGGGAAGCGTAGCAGACAAACCTGAAATAGCAATGCCAAATATCCGAGGGCTGTGGAGGCAGCCCTGGGAGAAGGGACGCAGCGGGCCAGGTGTGCTGTTCCACTTGCGCTTGGGATCAAAGCTGGGTGAGCTCACACAGTTCAGGTGTTTGCTTGGCACTGAATTGTGAGGGGATTCAGCCACTCAGAGGCAAAGCAACAATAAAATTGTCCTCAAAGGATGACTTCCAACCTCCTCGGATTTTTCTCTTTTCCTCTGCTTTTTATCATTCACAAAAGATTAGAGATAAAAGCCTGAGGGAAGGTGACTGAGTGCTGGAGAGAGGGGCAGAGCTCTGCCCTGCATCCCCCGGACCAGCAACAGGTTCCCCCCACCCCATTGCTCCCCTGAGGCTTCAGGGCACCCAGCTTGATTCCAACCCGTGGCATTCCACTGCCTTTCCAATACATCCATCGATGCCAAGAGCCCCCCCACCCATTTCCAGAGCCCCCAACCCACCAAGGGAACTTATTTCATTCCACTTTCACCTCTGCCCACCCGGGGCTGAGCTGGAGGAGGAAAACACCAGATGGGAAAAACCCAGGAAGTTTCTCAACACCGCTGAGCACGTTGGTTACAGAGACAGATATTTATTTCTCTGAGCCTGTGACAACCCGAGCCAGCCTTATCTGCCCTGAACACTTTGTTGATCAGACAGAAAAGCACAGCCCGGGCAGCAGAGCCATCTTGGCACAGCACAGGGAACCGCCGGCGGGTCCGAGGTGCTGTTCAGAGACAAGAAATCACCTCGGAGTTCAAAGGCTGGGGAAGGAGATTGTCACCTTGGAAACCAGCCCGCCAAGGCATCATCAGCTGCCCGTCCCCGGGGGATGCTGCCCATGCACCAGGAGGATGCTGGACACTGACACCGAGGGTCCCACCCCAAGTGCTGGCAGGGAGAGGGAGGAATCTCCCCGGGAACAGCAGCTCCAGCAGCAACCTCAGGATCTGAGCCTGGTTTAAGAAGCCGCTTCTCATCCCCAGCTGTGAGGAGGGAAGGGAGGGATTCACAGGCCTGGGGGTGGGTGCATCCCTTCTTTTTCCCTTAAACACATGGATTGCAGATCCATCATCCACTTCTATGAGCAAAGTGTCTTTCAGAGGTGTTTTGCCTGAGTGCTACGGGCAGTGTTCATAAGGGCTTTTTGCAGCCCTCATTTACCTGTGGTTGTGGATCACAGAAAAGCCCTTGAGCCAAGCAAACTCTGAGCTGTGTTGGAGTGAGCTGGATGGGGGCAAAAATCAGGATATGGCTGATGAAACTCAGAACTACATCCCTTGGCTTCCCAGGGACATTTTGTGGGGGCACCTCTGAGCCCTAACATTAAATTTATCTTCCTTTCCCACAGTCACAAAGCACAACACGGATGAAAGTATTTACAAGCCCAGCAAAACTCGCCTGTGGAGTGTTTGCAAAGCATCACTGTCAGCACCATGAGGGCAGAGAGGTCTCCACGTATGCAGTGATTCAGTGGATCCCAGGCACCCTGTCCCCTGCCCCGGGAACACCACAGCAGCATCACCACCCCAGGGGAGACCGAGACTGAAGTTAAAAGTTTTCTGGCTGGCTTTCCCCCGGTGGGCTGATAGGAATCATCTGCTGGCACGGAGCCTCGGTGCTGCTGCCGCCTTTGCTGTGTGTGTACATACACACAGACACAAACGTGTTTATAAAATCCCCAACTTGGAATTGATGATGCCTGGTACGAAGCAGTTTGTCACCTGTGCTTTTATGATTACAGCAACTAAGGGGAGAGAGATGTCCTTTCAGATAAGCGTTGGAAGGGGGAAAAAAAGGAGCTTTCAAAGGGTCTTTGTTCTCTTGAAGTGCTCTGGCTCCCGAAGCCGCAGATTTCTCAGAGGAAGGGGAGGAGGGAGGATTTAAAAACAAAATGCGTCCTCATTTTCAAACTGTTTCACATTAGCACTCATCAATTATAGAATTTGCCTTGACTAATGTTTCAGGCCATTATATTACCCTCTATGCTTATAATTGGATCCTAAATTAGGATTAATTCTCAAGGAAAATGTTCTGAGCTAAACAGGTGATTTCTCTCTCTGGAGCTCTGACAATGTCCTCATTACCCAACGTTTGCTTTTTACATCGATACAGAGAGACCGGAAGCCCTGAAGGGCCTTTCACAGGTCACCCCAGGCTGCATTTTAAGGGCCAGGAGCTGGTGGGCACCCCCACGGCTGGTGAGGATGGGAGAGCCAGGCCCTGCAGGGTGTTCGGGGCTCTTACACCTCCCAGCAGCACCGCAGGGGACGCGGGATGGCACGGGGATGGAACGGGGCAGTGCTCTCCACACCCCTCTGCTCCCAGACCTCTCCCCACCCTGGACACACCAGGGCCCTTCCCTGACCAGACACTGAGGCCTTGTTATTATTTATTAACCAGTCAGTGTGTGCTTAATAGAAATTTCATTAGGAGCGTTCAGTATTAGATAGTCACCGGCCCAGAACCTACAAGTAATTATGTTTAATTATTATGCCGGTATGTTTGGAATAACGATAGCTCCCGAGCACCAGGATTAAGGAGCAAAGTCAATTGGAACAGGAGCTATTTATTTTTTTGTCTTAACAGTTCCCCTCTGCTCTTAACTGTTTTTCACATTTCTCAGCCATTGGTAAAAGTGCCGGAGAGAGACACCACGACACGGCCAGTCCTTCCCGTGCCAGCAGCTGTGCCAAGCAGGGAGCTCTCTCCTGGCACAGCAGGATGCTCACCCACGGGGCAGGGGTGGGTGGGGGCCCAGGGGGAAGCCAGGCTGGGGTAGGACACCTGGCACCTCCAGCTTGGCTCTCTGCAGACCCAAACACAGCCTTCTCACACACCTTTCCTGGAAACACCAAGTATTTTACCCCAAAAAGCAGCTTTCTGGACAATTTCCTCTCCCTTCAGAGCACAGTTTGAGCTCCCAACCCAGGACTGGGATCTCTGCCTTTTGACTTCCAGATAGGAAAGCTGCCCCAACAAAGGAGACACCGAGCAGGAGCCTGCAGGCAGCACCAGCCCAGCACAGCCCCTCAACCCTGCCAAGGGCACCCGCCTTCCCCCGGCCTCCCCAGCTGGGAGCCGGGAGGAATTAGAGCATTTGGGAGGGAAAACAGAGCTACAGAGAGACACTGTTGAATGTAAATACCAGTTAAATATGCATTACCATATGCCCGCGCCTTCGCGGTCTGTTCGGAGGCAGCGCCAGCCAGGGAGGAGATGCAGGAGCAAAGAGCTGGAGGCTCAGCAGAGCGAGCTCCTTCCCTGCCAGCCTGGCACCCCAGCCTGGCACCCCAGCCCACGCCAGAGCCCACGGAAATGAGCAGCTGTGGACCTGCTCCTGCTCTCCTGCCCATCTCCCTGCCCAGGCTGAGCCCACCCAGAGCCCGGGCACAGGACCTGCAGCACTCCCAGCGAGGGAGCCCCGTCCAGGGAAGGGGTGAAGTGGTTTCCCCCCGGCACCACGCAGGTGATTGCGACAGCAATGCCTGTGCCACGGATGCCATCCCTAAACAAGGGGTGTGATCCCCCACCCAGCGCTGCCCCTGCCTGGGCAGGCAGAGCCCAGATGGCAACCGTGGCTGCCTAATTACACGTGCAGATGACATTAGCCAAAAAGGGCCGATCCCGCCGGGGCTGTGGAGCGCATCAGCCAGCCGGGCTGCCGAGGGGACAGGGATTACGCAAATAGGATAACGCGCTCGCAGGCGGTGCTGCGTAATCCCAGCTTCCCTCTGCCCGGGGTCCCGCTGCCTCCGCCTCATCCCCTCGCCCCGGCCCCACCGCTCGCAGCGCTTGGCTTCTGCCTCCGCCCCGGGCACGGCTCCACTCAATCCGTGCGGGTGCAGCAGGAGGCGGCTCCGGAGGGAGAGTCGGGGTCGAATGCTGTGAAAGGGGAGCAGGAGCGGTTTGGGGAAGGATTCAGCTTCTCCTTGCCAAAGCAGCCGAGCCCTGCACTGCACACCCCGGGAACGAAGGTGGAATGCAGCAACGCTTCCTGCCACCAAGTCTCCCTACCCGGTTATCATTTCATGTTGAAGTGTCAAGAACACATCGAGCACCACAAGATCCACTACAAAGTCACCTGGATCCACTACAGCCTTACAACACAGACAGGGGTCCCCCTGCTACTTCCCCATGGGCAGTGCTGCTCCTGGGATCCCTCCCTCCAGCTCCATCCCACCCCTCCAGCAAAGCCCGGTTGCTCTTAGACACAGGCGATGGGTTTCTAACAGAGCACAGTGTTTCTCCAAAAGCCCATGAGTGGTTATTTTGGTGTCGGTGCTATAACAATGCCCCCCAAGGTCCCCCACCAAATCCCCACGTGCAGGATCCCCATCCCTGTCCCCAAGTGCTGGGCCAAGGGATGGAGCTGCTGCCTGCTGTGGCAGCTCGTGTCTGTAGAGTGAAAATACTTCACAGGGTTACACAAATAAACCTTTCCTGCCTCAGTCTCACTTTTGAGAGGTGATGGCGAGCAGGGAGGAAAAAAAAATACACAAAAGATAGACTGCAGCAGCAGCTCTGCACCTCTCCCCAGGGAGAGCCGTCCTTAGAGAAGCTGTTCCAGGGAAGCGAATTGACACAGGCAATTACCGGGATGTCCAAAGGAGCCGGCCAGCGAGTCCCTGCAGCTCAGCAGCCGCGAGCAGACAGCTCCGAAACACAGACACAGCTTCACAGGCACCGCGCTCTGCCGCCGCCCCAGAGCTCCCAGCCCCGGCTCTCGCCAGGACTGGACGAGGTTCCTGGGATCAATGGATGCCTCGAGACAGACATGGATGTCCTGGCTGGCACTCGGTTCTGCTGGAACCGTGAGAGATGTGGCTAAGGCCCCTGATGGGATCGATGTGTTGGAAACCCAGTGGGACCAGAGCAATTCCCACGCGTCAGGCAGGGATAGACCAACACCCGAAGTGTTCCTGCCTCCAAAACCAGCACCAGGCACAGGGAAGCTGCACCTGGACCCCTCAGGGATGCAGGTACAGCTCTCGCATCCTTTAACAGACACACAAAGCCCTTCTTGGGGATGATCATGCATTGCAAAGTCCCCATCGCTGCTGCCACAGGGTACCTGACACACCAGCACAGGAAGGGCCAGCCTGGATGGCATTTCTAGGTGAAAAACAAGGCTTTTCTGGCTTGGAGAGCACTGCAGTGTTTGACCTCGCTTTGTTCTGCTTCCCTTTGCAACTCTCAGCAGTTTTTGGCCACTCTCCAGCTTCTCCAGCCATTTTTCATCTCTCCGTTCAGCAGCGGGCTGGGCCAGCCCAGCAGCTCCGCAGCCATAAACCTTTGGGATGAACCGGGAGCAGGGGGAGCGCCCAGCCCTGGACACTGCTCAGGGGGCCCAGGGCAGCCCCCCAGGGCAGGCAGGGGGGGCTTGTCCCACCCCAGCGCCTGCTCCCCAAGCTTTTGGCAGGGACACAGCCAACTCTAATTGCAATTTCCATTCTGGTGGCTGCGCTCTGCAGGCAAAATCGGTTCTGTCTCTGTAATGAGTCACTCCTGAATATCAATCCACGCAGGGTAAAATGGAGACAATAGCTGCTTACATGCATAGTGAGTTAATTATGAGCATCTGCTATTAATCTTGCTATCAGACTGCTAATTGCTCCTTCTCCTCCGCAAAGGCGTGCTGGAGGTGAACTGGCTCTGCCGCCCTTCCCTGGGCCCTGGCTGGCTCCCACAAGAGCTCTGGGCTCCTGGAGCTGCAGCCAGGACATCATCCCCAGGGACAGGGTTGCTCCCACACCTGCAGGCACCAAAGAGGCTCATCCCAAAAAAGGGGAGGATGAGCCAGCCAACAACCCAGGTTCTGGCTGAAGGGACCCCCAACAGGCTGGATGCTGTCGTTCATGGGGGGCAGAGGGGCACAGCACGGGACAGGAGCGACTCTGAAGGGTGCCAGGCTGAGGGAAGAGCACTGGGAAGGTGGAGGGCAGCTTCCCCCGGCAGTCACCTCCGCAGGGACCCTGTCAGCCGGGAGCTGGGAGCCTTCTGGGGGGAGGCGGACGTGCAGGGGAGATGTCGAGTTGCACTCTCGCAGGTGAGGACTTGACATCTCATGTGTAATGAGGAAAGAAAATGCATCAGGAGCATTTGGGGAAGATGACAGCAGATCAGAACTGCCTCCATCTCCCACAGATTTATTGTGTCAAGCAGTCACTCAGGGAAGTGGCAGCAGGCACTGTCAGCAGCCTGGCCATGGCAGGCTGGAGAGCCCAGCCCTTTGATCCGGCGGCTGCTCCGCGATGGATTTAGACAAACTCCCGGTGATTGCCTAACAGGAGAGCAGCTCACACACCTCAATTAGCTGCCGAGCAAGGTAAGAGCCCGAGCTCATCTCATTAAGGAGCTGGCTCGATTCCCCCACAGCGCACGAACAAAGAGTTGGTGGAGGACCCTGCAGTGGGAGCGAGGGGGATCGGATATGGGGGGCACTGACCCCCCCGATCCCAGGCCACATCTTTGGTGTTTGGGCAGGAAGGCAGCCAAGGCCACTTGTAGCCTCTACAAGGCTCTTCTGGCTGAGAAAGGGGTTGGGGAAGCTCAAACAACAGCTCCTGGAAAGGGATGCTCAAGGCCTCATCAGCATGTGAATAAATGGGAGATTAAATCTGAGCCCCGAGTATTCACTGAGGGATGTAGGAAATGTTTGTTCCTGTGTTCTGAAAAGCCTGAGACAAAAACAAACCCGACACAGCTTCCTCCTCCTTGTCCCCATCCCCATCCAGCCTGGATGGGTGCCCTCTGGTCCCCACGTCTCCTCTAGCCAGGAGACTCCCACCGGAGGAGCTGAGGCCCCAGACTGAAAGCTTTGCCTCCAAAAGCGGAGGTCCAGGTGCCCTCCAGCCCACCGTGCCAGCTCCAGCCCTCCCTCTGTCAGCGCTGCCCATGGCCCAGAGGCAGCCAAGCCTCTGTTCATCCCAAATCCTGCTCTCCCACACGCAGTCAAGCCCCGCGGCCTGAAGCCTCATCACCCTCACACTGCAGAGCTCCGCCGCAGCCAGCTAGCAGCCGCCTGAAAGGGAGGGAATTCAGGATATTTTAAGACACTTGGAAATCTTCCGTATCGATTTCCCTGTCTCAGTAATTAGATGTAGCGATTAGACTCTCTTCCACTACACGGCGGGGCGGCTCCGAGCGGAGCTTCCCGGCAGTGTTTACACCGGGGATGCTCTCGCAGCCTCATCCTCATGCGCAGCAAACAGCCCAGCTGTGTGACCGGAGGCACCTCCCCGCGAATCTGGCACCGGGATGCAATATACATAATATATAACAACCGTGTTTATCAGACGGTAACACATCGCAGCTGCTGGTAAACGAGCGCGCGAGCCTTGAACTGCACGGAAACTTCATGTATTATTTAAAATACTTTCCCAGGAATCCTGTCAAACTAAGCCCAGGCTGTGCCCATGAGGATCGCGGTTGGGGGCTGCGGTGCTGCCTCGCAGTGCTGGTGCCTGGCACGGTGCCCGCCCGCCTTGGCCGGGAGCCGGCACCCCACTGACTCCATCCCTTCCTCTGGGGAATTTTGCCAGGCGCCTCCATTCATCTGTCCCTACAACAACCCTCCCACATCCATGGATCTGCAGGTGCTCTCCACGCCCAGGACCCACCAAACCAGCCCCATCTCAAGTTGTTCCTGCCTCGTGCACCGCACGGAGCTGGGTGTTCCCAGCGCTCCTGCAGGTGGGACATTCTCCCACCTGCCTTGCACGGATGAGGATTCAGCACCAGCTCCTCCCTGAGAGCTGCAGTGGGCACAGGAAATATCAATCCCTGCTGCTGCCCCAGCGAGTGCGGCCGTGTTTGCTCAGAGCCAGGATAATTTGGAGATTGCTCTGTAATGAACAGATGATGAATGTTTCAATATCCAGAACAAGGAAAGCAGTGGTGATCTCAGGCGGGTAAATCAGAACTGTGGCTCTCCATGGACATTCACAGCTCCCCAGCAGAAGGGCAGGCCATGAAGTGAAGCCTTGGAATCCAATCCCAGGGAATGCTCAGCAGAGCAATGAGTCGGGGAGAGAGATCATAGAATTGTTTAGGATGGAAAAGCCCAAGCCAGCACTGCCAAAGCCACCACTAAACCATGTCCCCTAGTGCCCCATCTACATGACTTTTAAATCCCTCTGGGGCTGACAACCCTCTCAGTGAAGAAACAGCTCCCAATATCCAATCTAAACCTCCCCTGGCACAACCTGAGGCCATTTCCTCTTGTGCTACTGCTTGTTACCTGGGAGAAGACACTGCCTCCCACCTGGCTGCACCCTCCTCTCAGGTAGGACATGTAGGTGGTCAGAGACAGCAGGGCAGAGGTGCCAAGCAAAGGACCTCCTTGCTCCCCAAATCGCACCAGGTTAGGAAGATTCTGCCACAGAGCAAAGCAGCTCAAGGAAAGCCCCTGTGCTCTGCCACGCAGCTCAGCAGCCCTCTCCCCTCGGACCCTGCCTGCCTCTGCTGGCTTTCTCCCCAGATTTTGGGGCTGCAGCTGCCCAGGTGCTCTTGCTCAGCAGGAGAACAAAAGACAAATGGTTTAATATGTGCTAAATCCAGGCTCCAGCTTCACCACTTCCTTTTGTCTGCTTTCCTCGCAGTATTTCCCAGCGCCCCAGATAAGAATGAATGCAAGGCTCTCATTAAAGTCCTGCTCTGTATCGTGCACAGGGGTCACGGTGGTTTGCCCCACTATCTGCATTTTTAAAGGTGTTTCAAATCCAGGCTTGCTTTTTCATTGGGAAAATAAAAGAAACCCGTGTGCCAAGCTGGAATAATCCATCCTCAGCTGCAACTGAGACGGAGGCTGCTGCCAGGGCCGGCAGGAGGGAAGGATCTCTCTGCCAAGCTGCATCTCTGCTCCCTGCCTCCGCTTTCCCACCCACAGATGATGATGCTCAAGTGCTTCCCCAGGAGCAGAAGGCTCCATCCCTCCCTGCCTGTTATTCTCCGTTCCCTGCAGCAGCAGCCGCAGGGTGCAGCCAAGGATGGATTAATCCCAGCCTCAGAGGCATTTCCCACAACACCCACCTTCCCCTGAGCATTGTGACCCATTGTCCCACTGCCCCCAGTGCTGGGGTGGCATGTGAGTGGCCAGGGTGACCTCAGCCATGCCCTCAGCCAGCGCTCCCATCCATTCCAGCTCCTCATTCCCTTATTGCCCATGCAGCCACCCACAACAGCCTCGGACCTCTTTTTGTTCAGGGAAATAAAAACTGCCATAAATTTATGTACTTAAAGGATTTCTCACCAGCAAAGAGCCCCTGGAGACTCCCATTTTGTGAGAGTGAATCTCACACCTAATCACAAAGTGCCGCTATTTGCCGTATCTGCAATGAGGCGGCAGCTCCGTCCCGCCTTTCCCAACGTCTATTTACCAAATCCATTTGCAAGTCTAAAATTTAATCAGCCAGGTTTCATCTTGGAGGCATTAACATTCAAACGGGACTCACTCCCAGGAATGGAGCTGGAGTAAACCGGGGCATTGATAGCGGGCAGCTCCGAGCTCGGGGTGCAGTGATTTACTCTCAGCCTGGCACCAGGGGGTGGCAGGGGCAGGACCCCCCAATCCTCATGGGCAACGCAGTGGGGGTGACACAGGAGCATCCCCATCCTTCTATGTGAGGGAGCCCAGCAAGAGCTCGGGCACAATTAAAGCACAGAGCGACCCCCTCCTAAGAAACCCCACTGCTTTGGGATAAACCCCCTAGAGCCCCAAGGAAATCAGCTCCGGGGGGATGCAGAGGAGCTCTTCCCAGCACCGTGCTGGCAGCACAGGCCTCAGGGGAGGGATTCATTAGGCAGCGCTCATAAAGCATGTTTTATGGGCTTCCCTGCTCATTGGGATGGACGGGAGGGCCCCACTTGACCTCGGGGGAAAGAGGAGACGGATGATGACAGGAGCCAGCGGTATTTTATCCCGGCCAGATTAACGGGCCCTGCAGAGCAGCTGGGCTGCAGGATCCACGTAGCTCAGAGGGACACTCCAACACTGCAGAGCAAAACCCAGCAGCTTCATCTAAAGTAGGAACACTGCACCTCTTGGGGAATTCCATGGGATTTGGGTGCACAGGCAGCAGCTCTGCAGACCCTGGGCACAGGCATCCCTTCCTGGGGACCAGCATCCCTCCCTGGGGACTTCAAAGACAGACACAAGTTTCAGGCTGGTTAAACCTTTTCCTCTTCAGCCAATCCCCACTTTGTTAATCCCCCAGCTCCCTGCAGAAGAGGAGGGACCTGGACAGGCTGCCCTCGGGTGCCACACAGAATCCGACATCACAAATTGACCTTTCCCTCTCCCTGCACCCAGCCAGGGCTGCAGCACCACAATAAAGCCCCTGCTCGGTGGAGGTATCCAGGAACCACCAAGGCTCCTTTCATTCCCCCCACCTCTCTCTGCCTCCAGCCCTGACAGATTTTAATTATTTGCATCACTTTCTCACGTATCTCATTAAATTTGCTCTGGTGCCTCTTGCTGGCGCCTGCAGCAGGAGCCAGCAGCACTCGGGGCCTGCCAGGGCTGAGTGGTGCCTCCGGCTCTGTCCCACTCCAGGGCTGTCCAGGACACTCTGAGCTGGCAGCTGTGCTGCAGAGGGAATTACGAGGCTCTTGGAAGTGTGCAGTGAGGGCAAAGGTGACACAGTTCATCCGTGCTCTGGCTCAGGGAGGGTGAGCACGAGCCTGGCCCTGCGAGCAGGGATGCTCCATCCAGCACGGCAGGGTACCGGTCCCGCAGCAGCCTCTCCCCTCTGGAAATAACCTTTGCTGGGCTTTATTAGGAGCCATAAAAAGCAGGAGAGGGAGTGTGAGTGAAGAAAGGCGAGAGACATTATGTGTCTCGCTCTGGGAGCCTGCAATGGCTCCGACGCCAATAAATAAATAACAGAAGAAACATTCCCCCGGGTCCCTCTGACATATCTAATTGATATCACCAGGGATCTTCCATGAAGCAAACAGGAATCTAATCTATGGCCTCGCACAGACGAATGGAAGCAGCAGGGTGGCTTCCACAGAGCCTCCCACTCCTGACAGGGAAGTGGAAACCAATTCCAGGCAGCCCAGTATCCCAAAAACAAATAGCAGGCCTGGCGAGGCAGCAGCTGCACTGGCCTTGGAGAGGAGCTCCGCTGCAATTCCTGGGAAAAATACAATTTTCCAGAGATTCCACAGGGGAAAGAAAGGAAAAGTGGGGCCAGAGAGGAGGTGGCACCACACTGGAGTTTTCCAGCTGCCCCCAGAAGTGCTGGCACAAGCAGACAGCGGTGCAGAGGGCTGGCTCCCGTCTGGCACATTGTCCGTGCTGCTCCGGAGCCGTGCCTCCACTGAAATGCCCTCAGCCACCTCAGCTGCCACCTCCCACCTTCCCTGTTTAATTAGCTCCCTCCTGATGTAGGTAATGGAGCTCTGGAACTCTTAAACAAAGATTTAATCAGCCCCAGCTCTGCACTGGCAGCATCCAGCTCCCTTTGCTAGATTGGTGTGAAATCCAGGGCCTCCTCACTGCTAATGGCTGCCAGCATCCCGGAGTCCCTGGATAGTCCAGCTCCAAGTCCTCTGGACTCTACTCCACGCATCAGAGTCACCCGGGTCATTGATTTTTAGCATCATGCAAATGGAGCTGGCGGGGAGCTGGCAGCTCCAGTGCATTATTATTTAGGATGGATAAACTCTTATCCCGAGCTCCCAGCACCTTGCCGAGGCCAGGGGAGGGTTTCTGATTTATCGTGATTGTTTTCAGCCCTGTGGAGGAATGGCAGCAGTGAGGGGAGCAGGGACAGCCACTTCCATCACCAAGGCCCTGGCAGCACAAAGGGTGGCACCGGCCCCAAGCCCTCTGAAGGGCAGAGCTTGTGACCTCCATCACATCCACTGGAGGTGAGCACCAAGGCAACACCTGACACGTGGCCACTGCAGAGTGTGGAGCAGCCACTGAGACATGAAAACCCCCCAGTCCAGCACCAGACACCCCTCACCGAGCTGACACACCCAGATGGCACCAACTGCGCCGGAGCCACTGCTGAGCCGGGAAGAGTCTCTGCCAGTGATGGTGGGTGAAGAAGACGCTGATCTCTGGGCAGAACACAGCCACCCACAGCCCCCCCAGAGCCCTCTCCCACCCCAGCCCGCTCTGCCCCCGCCGGCAGCTCCTTCCCGACCCGCAGCCGATTGCGGATAGATTGGCTGCCGGCAAACGGCAATAGCTTTGCAGAAAACCATCTTAATAAGTGCATCTCCCAGCCAGGGGTGAGGAGCAGCAGCTGAAGCGCCGGCGTGGATGTCAAGTTACAAATGAGACATCCAACTGCTTCATTTATTAGAGGGAATCAATTCAACTTTTCATATTCACCAGGAGCTGGAGGCAGGAAGGACCCCATCAGCCGCCGGCACTCAACCCCTGCGCTCCAGCTCGATGCAGCGCGGGGGGAAGAGGGATTGAGGAATCTCTGGCTGCACAGCAGTGCTGGATCACACTGGTGCTGTGCTCCTGGCCCAGGAGAGGAGCAATGAGGAGAGAATTCTCCTCTCCACAGCCCTGCTGGAGGCCACTGCAGGGAATGGCAGGCAGAAGAGGGGCTGTTCCATGGGGATGCGGCTGCCTTCGCACCAGGGAGCCGTGGCTCTGCCCTTTAGATGAAGCCAGCGGGCTCTGCGTGTGTGTGAACACAGTTTAATCCCCCAAGAGCTGTAATTGCCACTGTACAAAAATATTACAGGTCACTGGAAGCAATTTAATGATAATAAAAATTAGAAAAAAAACCAACAGGAAATGAAGCAGCTGCCATCCTCGATTTTCAGGCTTCTTTATCATGCAAAAAGGGCCCGTTCATTTCTCCACAGATATTTAACACGTCTGTAACTGCAACAGAAAGGCCTCCTCATCCTGCCCCGAACTCCTCATCCTCCCCTGCACCTCCTGGGGACAAGGACCACCATGAATGCCGTGCCAAGGGGCACCAGGAATGTCCAGGCTGTGCCCTGCCTGGTGCTTGGCCAGGTAAGTCCAGAGCATCCAGATGAAAAGGTAGCTGGAAACCCCTCCATGCAGCACAGGAGTTCAGCTGGTGAGTTCTTATGTCAGGAGTAAACTCACACAACCCTTGAGAGCACAGAACTCAGGACTCACTGCTGCTACTGGAGAGAAACGTGACGGGTCCGTTTATCCGTGCCCACTTACCTGTGCCCAAATGTCCCCGTGACAGAGGGGGAAGCTCTGAGCAGGCAGTGGCACAGCTCAGAGCCATGGGGGTGGGCAGCCCCCCAAACAGGGGGTTTGCATTGCTGGGAGAGCCACACGAACACGTGAGGAGCAAACCCTTGGGTCGATGCTGTGCCTTGGTGGGCTCCTGCAGCAGCCAGAGCAACCACGACAGGAAAGAAAACTCCCTGTGCCCAGCATCCCTCCAGTCCTGGAAAACCAGAGCTGGCTGCCTGGGCAGGCAGGGCTGGTGCCCGAGCCCTCTGGAACAGGACTGCAGGAGCCTCTGGGATGCAGGAGCACAGCCCAGACACACAGTGGCAGCTCCCGATTTTCCGGGAGCACACTGGAAGCACCTCTGCCCGCCGTGCTGGGGAGCAGAGGTGCTGCTTGTCCCTGCCTGTGGCTCCCTTCACCAGCTCCTGCCACTCTGCTGTCCCAGCCAGGGCCAGGGAGGAGCACGAGCAGTGTCTTGGGGCCCTTCCTGCCGGGGCCACGCCAGCACTTGTCACAGCCAGCAATGGCGACACTGTTATTATACATGGCCTCAAAGCCCATTCAAGGCACTGAAAGATGAATTATGTTTCATTTATATCAAAGAAGCAATCTCAGAGCCCATTTGTGATCAAATTTGCTGTCAGAGAAACTTTGCTTTATCTCATTACATCTGATATCTCTTGGCTTCTTGTCCTTGAGACTATTAAAGTTTAATGTCAAATTCGAGATGAAATGGAATTGTTGCTGTATCATCTCATCAGGACCCCGTGCGCCCCGTCCATCCTCACCATCCTGACAACTCATTACACCAGGGCAGCTGGGGAGAGGAGGATGAGGGAGGAAGGCCCCATGGGTGCGAGGGAGGGTGAGCACAGCACCAAACAGCACCCGAGGTGAGGCATCCCCACAGCCAGGGGTGTTTGGGGGACGAGGGGCAGAGCCTTGGTGAGGGCTGGCACAGCCACTGGCCCGCTGTGGAGCTCAGAGCCACAGCCCAGGCAATCCCAGGCCTGGAATCCATCAGACATGCTGCACTTTGGTCCTTTGGAGACTGAGCCGGGCCCGCAGCAGAGCGAGGGTTTGAAATGCAGAGCCAGGCTGGAAAACAGACCTCTTTGAGGTGAAACATCCTCTCGGAATCATTTAGTCTCTCCGCAATCCTGCTTCCTGCAAAGACTAAACACCTTTGATGATCAGCTTTAGTGGGCTCCCAGGAGAGTTCCCTGGAGCCAGCCCGTTCAACCTCCTGAAAGCGCCATGCAGAGGGGTCTGCCGGGTCCAGATGAAAGCCAGTCCTCCTGGGCTGATCCACGAAAGCATCCAGAGCCAACACACAGCGATTTTCCAGGAAAATAACTCCCAGGTGCTGCTCTCCCCACCTCTCCAAACAGACAGTGCGGTTCCCGGCAGCACTGAGAGAGAAAGGGCAGGAGAAGAGTGAGGTGTGGGGAGGGGGGACGCTGGGAAGGACGGGAAGAAGCAGTGAGTCCCCAGCTCCTCTGGACATAGATCCCACAGATCCCAGCGTGGGGACACTGGCTCAGGGCAGAGAGCACACTCAGGGGGGAGGACTCAGAGAAGAGACAGCATTTCCCTGGAAAATCTGCTTCTGAGAAGGAGTTATTATCCATCAGGGAGAAAAAAGGAAAAGCGCGATCAGAAACTTCCCGACAGTCACTCGCACAATGTCAAAGCCCACTGCAAAGCAGGCGAGAAGCACAGAGCCCTGATGGGGCGAGTTCTCCAGGTACCCTCTCGTTTTCAGGTGCCCAACCTTCGACTCTCTGGCTGGGAATTTCAAAGGAGCCGAGGGACACAGAGGCACAATTCCTGCCTCATTGCAAAAGTCTCAAGGAGTTCAGTCTCTGCAGATTAACAAAGGGAAGGTGATGAGGTGACCTGATCAAAGTCTTTAAATACCTACACAGAGAACAAAAAAAATTGATAATAGAGGGTTCTTCAGTCTAACAACAAAGGTGGAAAAAAACCCAGTGCCTGGGAGGGGGAGCCAGACGAATGCAGCCCAGGCACCAGGTTGAGGGGGATGAAACATCGGGAGCTGGGCAAGAGATCTCAGCAGCTGGAATGTTGTAACCACTGCGGGGTGTTTGGGTAGGAAACCTCGCCCACTAAAGGCAAAGTACATCAGAGAACTCCTCCAGTCCCTGTTACACAGGATGGACAGCCAAAAGCAGCCACTCTCCAGCTCTGTAATTTATGGGTGGAGCTATTCCTTGTGGAGTGCTGGCTGACCAGACCCCCTGGGGACATAAATCAGGACCCCTCTGTCCCCGTGGCTTCAGGCGCTGGTGGAAGCCAGGCCAGAGCCGAGAGAGCTGGGCCAGACCCAGGGGCCGTGTGGCTGGAAGTGCTGCCGGCCTGGGGCAGTGAATCATCCCAGACGTGCCCCAAGCCCCGCGGGGCCGGCCCTTGCGCGCAGCTTCCTGGCGACATCGGCTCCTGTGATTTGTGTCCCTGGCTCACACTCTGCCAGTGCTGCCAGCGCTGAGAGAGGCAGGAGAGAGGCCAGGGTGGGAAAGCACGGCTCCAGCCAGCATCTCCAGCCACCTTTCCCCGGAGGAACCGAGGTGTGTGCTGGTGGATGTGTGTAACCATCCCCAGCGAGCACCCGCCGCAGCTCTGCCTTCCAGCCCGGCTCCTTTGCACCGGGAATTTAACAGAGACATAAGGATCCACCCCACGGAGGGAATTCCCAAGGGAACAGCAGCGCTATAGGATCATCACACGCGCTTTAGGAGCGGGATCCCACAGGCACCCAGCCCAGCCCCGGATCTGCAGGGCCGCCACCGCCCGTCTCCCCGGGATTACCGCAGGAGCCGGCATCCAGGGCAAGAGCTGCCACAGATAAACACAAACTCCTTTCTTCAAAGCGTCAAGCGGCTTTTCCAGCCTGGGCTAAACCTCTGGCATCAATAGCCACTAAACACATCATCATCCACACTTAAAAGAATCAACGGCAGCCTTCATTAGGGCAGCAGGCAGGGGCCGGGGCTCTGCTTTTGTGCTTTTCTGGGTTTAATGGGTTAGTTATGGCACTTTCAAAATGAATGAACTCCGAGCCCAGAGCCCCCAGCTCAATTGTCAGTTATTGCTGGCAGTTTATCAGCATTAACTGATTAGGCTCAGGATGATGGATGCCCCTGCCTGTGCCTGGTGCGGGCCGAGGAGCCGCCGCCTCTCCCTCGGTTCCTCTGTCACCCAGCAGTAATTGCCGGCTCTAATTCCCCACCGCCACCACCTCCAGCAGCAGCTTTTGTTTTCATCCTCTCGCAATCACAGAGAAGTCATAATAATAAAATAAAATTCAAATGAGAGGGAAGCTCAGCCCCGGCAGAATTTAATTGATGATCATTACACTTTGGAATCTAAACTCTTTTAATTTCATTGTGTTTCACAGAGATGAATTATGAAATTACGGCTGGCCAATTACTGATCCTGCCTCGGCTTTGTGCGCCTTCCCCACTCCTCCCGCCCCTCCAAACACCCAACTCTTTCCTTCTGGAAAGATTGGTGGAAAAGGGGAAACACTGCCATTTATCCCTAGAGCAGCTTCCCGGAGAGGAAAGGCACAGAGTGGGGAAAAGAGAAGGTGTTAAATCCATTGGTTCCCAGCAGGAACTGGGGATGGTGGCTCCTATGGATTCTCCAGCATATGGATTGCTGCCAGCAGGCAAGGAGCATCCTGAGGATGCCCAGAGGTGCCAGCACAAGCCTCAGCACCCCAGAGGTGGCTCTGGAACAGCTGGCACCGGTCTGCAGGGACCCCACAATGGCTTTTTCAAGGGGCTGTCACAGAGGGAGGCTTGGAGAATCAAGGCCAGTCTCAGTGTGGTGACACAGGAGCCCCACGTGCCCACAGCCCTCCCCAGCCGCCGGCCCCAAACAGGCTCAGAACCCTCTGATGCAGCCCAGCAGACACACAGCACATCATTCCTGGAATCTCTTCCAGGGAAACTTTCAGGAGAGCTGCTCCTCAGGGCTTCATAAAGGCTCCATGCCTTAAATTCCTCCTTGTTTTGTTTAGTTCGCTGCCAGGATTTTGCTGAAAGCAGAGCTTTGCCTGCTACAGGAAGGGAGAGACGTGCAGACACTCACAGGTCTCTCCCACACTGTCTGCTCCACTCAGGAGCTCCTCCATAGCACTTCCATACAGCCCAGCACCCATTGGGAAGGGGATCAAGCTGAGAAAACCCATCCCACACCCCAGCTCTGTCCCCTCATCCTGCACCTCAACCACCTGGGCACAGCTCAAGAGCTGGTTTGGAAAATCAAACTGAACAGTGGCTGACAAGCGGCTGCAGCGCAGCCCAGGCGTGGCTGCTCCATGGGGGCCCAGCACAAACTGATCTCCTGCACTCACTTCCAGTGGGGTTCATTACGGAGCCATCTCCTCTTTTGGGCTGGGTTTGCTTTTTTCCCCTAGGGCTGAACGGGAAAATAAAGCCTTTTGCAAAACGTCACTGGAAGAAAAATACAGGCCACCACCAGAGCCCCACCAAATAAATAAATAAGTGGAAAGTGATAAATTTTGGCTGTCTTATAAAGACAGACCAGCATTGCTTATCGGCCATGATGTGACCAGATAGCTGCCTCAGAAAACAGGCACTGGCCCCTGGGTAATAAATGAAAGCAATAAAGGCAAAGTGGCTCCTCTGAGCAATAATTGAGCCCCGCGGTGCCGGCGGGGGCCGTTCCCCTCCGCAGGGGCTGCCCCCGGGAGGGCTGCAGGGGTGGGGGTACCCAGTGCCTCTCCAGGGAGGGTGCTGCTGCCCAAACGCCACTCCCAGCAGGGAAGCTGCTCCCGCTGCCACCCAGGATCACAAGGGAGAGCAGGAGGGAGCCCAGGGCTGAGCCTCTCCCGATAAACATCCCCGGAGCAGTTTTCCTTAAAGAGGTGTCTATTTAGCACCATTTCCGTCACAAGCGGCTGCTTTGCATTTCTTCTGCCTTTATTAAAACTGATTTTCTATTTGCTCCACACAAGCCGATCTGATTACATTTCCATTTTCCCCTGAAGAGAGGGTCTCACTCTCCTGAGGGAAAATGGAGATGGGGTTCAGCCCCCCCGCCCCCTGCTCGAGGGCTCTTGTGCCAGGAGCGGGGCTGAGGACCAGAGCCGGAGCTGTGAGGAGCTCTGCTCTGCAGCATCCCGCAGCTGTTTCCATGGGGACACGGAGGCAGCCATTCGCAGGCCTGATCCTGCCTGTGCCTGCAGAAACACCAGCCAGGAGCCATTTCAGCCAAGAAGGTGGATTTGCCTCGCAGAGAGGCAGCAGCAGGTGAATCCAGGCAGGAGCCAGCAGGAATATCTGTCTGCATGCTCCCCTTTGGGCTGGAGCATCTCCACACCCACCCCAAAATGCAGCTGGGCACCACCAGCCTTCCTGCACAGAGGCTTCTCCTCCTTCTCCCTTGCTGTCGCCCATATTGCATCCCCACGGGATGTCTCCTAAACTCCCATCCCCGTGTCCCCAGGGGGGCTCGGCTCTGGCAGCAGAGGGAAAGATGCCGGCGAAGCAGGTGCTGATAAATAGGTCAGCAATTCATCCCCCAGCACGACCTGTCGGGGCTGGCACGGTCCTGGCAGCACCGTAAGTGACATTAGAAGCCACAGCCAAGCACAGGAGCCCTCCTGCTATTGGCGAGGGGACGGGCCAGCAGCAAGGGCTGGGACAGCCATCGCATCCCTGTGGCTTCCAAACCCCCTTCCAGCCACTCGGGGATGAAAAAACAATGAGGAGTTTTCATTTTGGATAAAGATTTTAAAATTCATTTAATTAGAAAGCACCCATTAATGTCCCTGCCCTCTGCAAGGCTCAAGGCTCTCTCTCCAGCTCTGCCTTCCACTCCTCACCAACCTTGTGGAAAGCCATTACCAGGAAGCAGCTTTGAAGTCCCAACTTTATTAAGATTGATTCCACCTGCCTCCAGTTTTGACAAGTCCAAAGCAAACATGCAGGGCCACAGGGAGATTTGGTAATAATTACCATCTTTAATTACTACTAAAACATCAATTGCTCTTGTTCAATTAGTATCAGAGATCCAGGCATGGCAAAATTTGTAGCACAAAATAAGCTGAAAATTGATTTCTGAGCACTTAACACAGATCCCAAATTGCAAACCTGATAAGGGGCCCTGGCAGAGCACAGGCACCAACAGAGAGGGATCTCACCGATGGAACAGCTCCAGAGCAAGATTGATAACTTGTACACCTGCATCGTGTACCTGGAGCAGGAGGAACTCGTGAGGGGAGTGCAGGGGAGGGGACAGGCTGTTGACAAGGACAGAGGCAACTGGAGATGGAACCACAGGTGATCCATGGCTGGAAAGGAGACACAGCTCCTCCCCTCTCACCACGGCAGTGCCACCCACCATGGTCATCACAGGATCACTGAGGTTGGAAAAGACCTTCAGGATCGAGTCCAGCCTTGGCCAAATCCCCACCTTGTCACCAGCCCAGAGCACTGAGTGCCACATCCAGCCATCCCTTGGAGGACTCCACCACCTCCCTGTGCAGCCTCTTCCAATGCCTGACCCCTCTTCGCATGGAGAAACTCCTCCTGATGCCCGACCTGAGCCTGCTTCCAAGAAAAGCATTGCCAGCCCTTGGAGGACCCACAGCCAGAGCCCCCTGTGCCACTGGAGATGTCCCTGTCAGAGAGGGAAGAGGATTCATCTGTTCTCCAGCTGCTTCCCCTGGATATTTGCTGCCCAAAGCCCAGCCAGGGCACAGCACAGCCATTACTGTCACTGCAGATCACCGTTCACACCAGAACATTCCAAAACTTCACTCCAGCATTACAGATTCACAAGCAGCCAACACTTTCCCTTCCATCCCCGGTCAGGAAGAGGAGGAGAAAGGCCCAGTTTCCTCGCCCCCTGCACGAGGGAGCAGCTAATTGCTGCAGCAGTGGGCAGAGCCATTTGCATAATGAAGCGTGGAAGGGATGTTTAGCTCATGTATTTTTTAGAAGGTTTATCTTTCATTTTATTTAGCTTAAGAAGGGCACGTCACTCAAACCCAGCGGTCATTTATAAAGACATTTCCACCGTGCCTGTGCAGAGCTGTCTCCAGGCCTAAGTGGCTGCTCTGACCAGCCCCGAATACTAATGGGAGCTGTATCCACACAGGAACGAGGGATGAGGAAGCTGTCTCCAGCAAACTCCCTTCCCACTATCCCCATGTGCAGCTTTGTGCGGAAAAATCTCCAACTTCCCCCTTGTGAGTAGCAGGTTTCTCTCTTCAGCCTCCTGAGCACCATCCCCACGAGGGAAATGCCAGGGCTGAGGGAACAGGTGCCAGAAGAAACTCACAGGCAGGTGGTTTCTGAGGAAAGCTTTGAGCTGAGGCTGCTCGTGGGCTTGATGCAATTTAGAGAAGCTGCCTTTGCTGTAAGCAGGGAGCAAATGAGTTCTCTGGGCCCTTCCAGCCTGTCCTAGATGTGCCCAGTGCACCTCTGGGGAGGGTCTGGGACTCTGCAGTACCCTGAGGACCACCCTGTCCCACTGAGAAGGAGCCACCGGCACCAACCAGGCCCTGGCACAGCACCTCTCACCAGCTGCTTTTCCTTTAGCTCCAGAGCCCTGCAGCACCCCACTGACTGACCAGCACCCTCCCCAAAACTTTTTGTGACCCAGCACTTCCCCGCAGCCAAAGTCAGGACCTTCTCTCACCAGACCCTCGAGCCAAACAGGCAAACAACTGGAAAGTCACGCAGAGCGAGCAGCTGACCACTTGCTTGGCACATTTCCTCCTGTCTTTCATCTGCTCCCCCTCCCACACCCACCCACAGCTTAAAAGGAGAAGCTCAGCCCAAGTGCTGAAAGCCAGAAATCCGCCGTGTGCCTTCATCCCTGCCACAGGTGGCTCCAGGGACCTTCTCCACATTGTCCTTGCTCCCACACAATGCAGCACCTGTTATTCCTCCCACACTCCCTGGAAGCAACCACCCACGGGCTGTGCCAGGGCATGGTGACGTGCGGCAGCGCTGTGTCACTTGCCAGTGTCCCGAGGTGGCCCAGGCACTGCCCACTCCTCCAGTGCCTGGCGCACCAAGGCAGAGACCATTTAAACATGCGGAACAGAACAGGGCATTTGCAGTGTTGCAGCTGTTCCCTGGGCACCACTCCTGCCCAGGCAGGGCCCACACTCAGGACTCCACCTCCCCACCCCACAAAAACACACCCAGTTTTCCTTTTACACAGAATTTCCACGTTCTTGGATAAAACTCGGGGTTCCTGCAGTGGTGAGTGTCTCCCAGCAGCAGCACAAACAGCCTCCACGCAGCACAGATCCTGCAGCCCTGGGCTGCGAGGGGGCCACCCCTGTTGGAAAGCTCTGGATGAGCCCAATTGTCCCCTGGTCCTAAGGACAAAGCGCAGCTCAGGGGGGCGGCAGGAGTGGCTCCCACCTGGCAGCTCCTCCCCGAGCTGAGGAACCCGGCACGCACAGGTGCACCCGAGCTGGAGACCGGGCTCCAAACTAATTAGCACATGCACAGCCACTCATTACTATTATTACTATGACATTATTAATTTCCCCACCTCTCATCTGCAGCTTTTCGGTGCCTTCATTTCAATCTGCTTTAGCATCAGGAGATGGAAATTAAACCCAGGCATTTATCCCGGAGTCACACAGCCCCCTCCCTCCTCCTCCCGTTCCACTGCACCCACTTCCCGTGCACCCCAGGCTCCCAGTGTTCCCAGTTTGGGTCAGAGCGGGCACCCCCGGCCCCATTCCACCCCATAAATGGGAATTTGTTAACTCCAGGGCTGCAGCCAAACAGGGGAACGGGATGCAGCCGCTGAGATCTATTTGTTGGGAGTCATTAGCTACTCTGGGCGATCAATCCATTACCATAAACTTAAGCTTCCAGATTCTTTCATTTTAAATGAATTTTCACATCGTATTTCCAAACGAGCTCTGCCTCCAGTCAGCTCCCCTTTATCTAATAAAGCTATGCAAATATTTTGTTATATTTCAATGAAATATGTCAAAAAGTATTACCCAGTGCATTATCTCAGCATCAGGGGGAGGCTCTGGTCCCTGCCACGGGCAGGCTGTCACTCACCGGGCCCTGAGGTGTCCCCTGCCCCACTGCCACCCCTGTGAAGGTCACCTGGGGCAGGTGGTGCTGCTGTGAGCCCAGAGGGGCTCGGGGGGGCAAAAAGGACCTGGTGCCATTGAGCGTGTGCTGCCCTGTGCTCCCAGGGCACGAGGTGGGAGGAGGTGGCAGCTCCCCCTGGCCAAAGGCCTGGGACACCTGGAGGAACACCTTGGTGCCTTTGATGTGCAGCAGGGGCTGTTCTTCAGCCCTCCCCTCGACTCATTATTGCCAAAGGACACCATGTGCCAACCTCCCCCAGCCCCCCCTCCCCACCTCAGAACTCGCCTTTATAGATTTATTTTTTTAAAAGCACTTTTATATTTTTAATTGGTATTCTGCAAACTCAGAGCCTTCCCCAAGGAGCTGGGATGTTTGTCTTCAAAAAAGCCTTTCTTTTCCCAACAAATTTTTTCAAGTACAAATTTTGCTGGCACGGATGAATGAGCTGCCATGTGCCCCCCGTGACCTGCCTGGCTTCTCCCGTTCCCAGGCTGGGTGTGAGGGGGAGGAGAGGCAGCAATGCAGCATCCTCCCAGCAGTGAGCCCACCACCCCCTGCCCTCCCTAGACCCCCAGGCAGCTCCTGCCTGGCCCAGGGGTCTGGATCCCATCTCGGCAAAGAGTCACCGCTCCCCCTGCTCCCGCTCTCCTGCGCTGGCACCAAATTAAATAACTGCAACTCCCTTTTTATTCTCCATTTGACAGTAACGTATTGCAAATGCAGCTGGTTTTGACATCCTAATATTCAGGCTTGTATCCCTTGGGATAAACACGTCATCTGTTATCTGAGCAAATGATTTGTACCGGGACAGCAGGGAGCAGGGAAGTGGAGCAGACAGGCGGAGCGGGGCCAGGGCAGAGCACGATGCCCAGCCCAGCTGTGGTCCTGACCGCGGCTGGCACAACGTCCCAGTGTCCTCTCCCACCAGCAAAGGATGTCCTGTGCCCTGAGCATGGGGTTAAACAGCTTTTATCTCTCTGCCCTGGGCCACATCCTTCCCAGGGAAGTGCTGACAGCTGGGACACAGGGCACGGCCGAGCACCCAGGGTGGCTGCTGCCATTAGCAGGGTGGTGGCCCAGCTCTGGCTCCTGTCCCTCTGCAAGCCCTGCCTGGCTGCCTGTGACCCACTGGGAAGGCAGCCAGGACATCCATGGTGTCACACAGCCCACAGCACGTGCCGTGTCTGGCCATCCAAGGGCTGGCGTTTCCCTGAGGTCACTCCCTCATCCGCACAGCCACAATGTGTCTGTCAGCAGGCTGATTTTATTAGGCAGGATCTCAAACATGTATTTCCTTTCAGTGCTGAGCAGATTGGAAGGGTCTCAGATCTGTTTTTCACGCACCTGTAGTGAAAAAAGGCAGAGCAGGACTAAATTCCTTGTAGAGTGTTACGATCTGTGTGAGAAAACGACGGGCACAGGGCTGAGAAAGCAAAGGGATCCGTCTGCCGTATCCAGCGGGAGCCTGGAGCGGAGGGTGGCTCATAGTTGGTCCTCCCAGGCCGCACACCAGGGCTGGGCAGTGGAGTGTCCTTGTTCATCTGTACAGAGCCATTGTGGCAGGCACAGGGCAGCTGGGAGCACTGGGAATTCCAGCTGTGGCTTTTCCTGTGCGCGTTTCCTTCCAGACTGTAGCAGCTCCATCCACTCACCATTGCTTCCCATGGACAGGTTCACAGGGCTTAGGTGATATAAAACCCCATTGATTGTTTTGCTCTGTTTTGTTGTTTAAGGAATAAAAGTGGTGGAGCTTTCCCAGAAATCCTTTGAGCAGCGAGACACAGCTGTGGCTCGGGGCTGAATGCAGAGCAAACGTAGGGGTTTATTTCTCTTCCCAACACAGCTCTGGACTTGCTCTGCAGAGGAGAATGATTGTGGATGTTATTTAATCAAAGGCAGGAGCTGATTCCTGACTATCCGACCTCCTGCTGCACTTGGTAGCCGCCCTCCCACCAGCTCTAATCCAGGTATCCGTGTGGTGCCCCCAGCGCCCCGCTCCAGCTCCCTCACCTGCAGATCTACCTGTATCCTCCAGCCTGTGCCAGTGCCAGGGGCTGCAGGACCTGTTCCCGCCTGGACTCCTCATCCACCAGGATATGGTGCCCCTGGACATCCTGGGAGCTGCCAGGCATCCTCAGCCCAGGCTCCTCACAGGGGACTTCAGGGCGTAGAGGATTTCACCCCAAACTCCCCATCCTTCCACCCCACACTGCCACCTCTCACCTTTCCCTCCCCACCAGGCACCAGGCTCAGAGGGGGGAATTTGGCATGAGGCTTGAAGGTTTATGTTAAAATCTGCAGGAAGAGGCTTGGTGCCTGTGAATATTCCGTAGGAGGAGATGGATTAGTGACTGAGACATATCTGAAGGGATTTGTGAGGAATTATTTATGGTGGTAACAAGTAAGCACTCATTTAGCTTATATTATACATTATCCAAACAAGGCGTTGAGCTCTGGAAGTTAAGGCAGTAATGCCACTCCAAATTAAATTCATCAGTGCCTTAATTAAGATCTATATTTAGCTGTTAATTACGGGGAGCGGAGCAGAGGGTGAGATGCTGCGCGGGGAGCGATGCTGCGAGCGAGGAGCGCGCGGTGGGCGCGTGGCGGGATGGGGTTTGGGAGGGAAAAGTGAACTGGAAACCCCGGGAAGAGGCGAGCGGACACGGCTCCCCTCTCCTGCCTCCCCTGCACCCACCTCATCAGTGGCTACAGCCGACTTTGATCCCAGAAATCAAACCCCCGTCTGATGGGTGACTGGGTGTTACGCTAATCCGGGTTGATTGAGCTGAGATAATTACACTTCATCCAGGTTTCCTGGGAGTTTTGAATAAATATTGATGCACAGCTGTCCCCCCGCTCAGGTACCTGTGCTGGAGAGCTCTCAGCCTGCTCTGGGCTTGCCTTGGGCCAGTGGATGGGCTGGGAAGGGGACCAGTGGTGGGGCAGGGGACACCGGTATCCACCAGTGGCCCTCCTGGTACAGGAGTCACATCCAAGCTCCCTTTCAAGGCGCTGTGGGCTCATCGTGCCTTCTCCTTATCCAGAACAGCACAGCACCTGGCCAGGAGGCCCTGCCTGTCCTCTCTGAGATGCAGAACCTTCACCAAGGTGTCTTCCAGGACCATCTCTGCCCAGGATGCTGCAGGAGAGGAACTAGGACCCTGGGTGTGCATCCCTGGGATGGGCGAGGGGCAGCTGGAGCCTGTGGCCAGGAGCCATCTGAGCTGCCTCGGGAGCAGGAGACACGAGAAAACAAGGAAATCAAATTATACATTCCTGGGAAGCATTTATAAGCTGTGTGCATTCTTTAATCTTAATTAGAAATCTTAGCAGCTCCTGCCGGCTCCGTAATCAACTCTGGAGCGCGGCTGACCCACATCGCTCTCACCTTGAGAGTCTGGAGCAGGTACTGGAGGAGGGAGCTGGGGATGGAGCAGCTCCGTGTGCTGAGGCAGCCTGGGGGTGCGGAGCCGGGATCAGAGCGGAGCGGCGGGGAATGATGAGTGTGCACTGAGCTCTAATTGAACCGCCCCCACTGACAATTCCAGCGGTCCCTGATCATCGCCTCGCTTGGCTCAATAACATCCCTGATTGCAATAAATGCGATTTCCTGGTGCCCCGTGAGAGCGGGCAGTGCGGGGGGCAGCACCGGGCACTGACACAGGAGAAAACAGATGCCGGTGCCGCCGGAGAGCCTGGGTTTGCCGGAAAACTGGTGGCTGAACGGGTGTTCCCTGGCAAACACTGTCCTGTCCTCATGCCCTCCCCACACACCGTCCTCCTCCAAGTCGTTAGCGGCGGTGCTCCCCGGCTCTTCATTAGTGTGAGGATAAACAGCCGCTCGTTTGCTCACCGCCGTCCAGCTCGAGCTGAGCAAACTTGGAGATGGGCAAACAGAGAGCTGCTGGCCGGGTCCGCAGGGTCACTGCTGCGGGAGAGCTGTGCCAAAAGCCCCGCACCCCGGCGGGACCTGGGCTGTGCAGGACGCTGGGCTGTGGGTCCCCCTGCAGCACCACACAGCCCCCTCTGCACCCCTCCAGCTCAGCCCTGCAGGGGGTTCTGCTGCTTCCCGTTTGATTCTTACACCAGGATCACGCACAGGATGTTTGGGGAGGGGGGCAGGAGGGGCTGGCTGTGCCCCCGGCCTGTGCCTGCAGCAGTGATGGAGCAGTCCTGCCTCCCCCATCATCCAGGGGGCTCATATGTACCATCATTCCCATATTTTGGATGTCTTCCAGGGTTTTTTGCTCTGCCAACCCCTTCCCACTGTGAGCTGCGTGCTTCCCAGCCCAGCCCCTGTGCATATCTATATATATTTATATATTTATGCGTGTGTGTATGCAGCAGGCACATTCCCAGCGAACACAAACAAACAGAGCTCTCTGTATTTGTACACAGAGGAGGAAGCACTTCCCGCCTGCCTGCATTTCCCCAGCTGGGTGGGAGTGGAGCTGGGGCAGTCCTGGTCTGCTGGTCACCTCCGGTGGGGACTGGTTTTGTAGAATCAAAGAATCCCAGACTGGTTTGGCTTGGAAGGGCCCTTAAAACCCCTCCAGTGCCACCTCTGCCGTGGGCAGGGACACCTTCCACTGTCCCAGGGTGCTCCAAGCCCCGGTGTCCAGCCTGGCCTTGGGCACTGCCATGGATCCAGGGGCAGCCACAGCTGCTCTGGGCAGCCTGTGCCAGAGCCTCCCCATCCTCAAACCACTTTTTCCTAGTATTTTTTCTCTGGGACATCCCACTGGGATGGGCTGCTCCGATGCCATCATGGCTCTGCTGGGCACTGGCAGCTGCTCCAAATTCTACCATTTCTTTCAAGTCTGGGAGTAAACAAAGCAGTGCTAATAAATGAGAGGCACCATCCCGGCACTCCTCGTGTAATTGCAGTTATTTAATAACCTCCTAGTGACTTGAGCGAGGCAGCCAAAAATCCTTCCCTCCGAGGGGACAGCGCTGGGGCGCCGCATCCTGCATTGCCGCTCGCAACTGCTAATGAGCAATAAAGGCCGAGTTTTAGCAATAATTAAAGCTCCCAAGGGCTCCCACGTCCTCGGTGCTGACTGCAGCCACCCCGCACGGGGAAGGGAAGCAGTGCCACCCGTGCCACCCGTGCCATCCCTCCTGGCTCACGGCACAAGGTGCTGGCACGTCCACGGCTGCCAGAGCATCGTCCCCGTGACACCCTGCCCTGCCAGAGCCCGGCTCCCCCCCTGGTTTATTTTATCAAGCACCCTCAGCACAGGCAGGACTCGCAGCTCTGATCTGCTCCATCGATCGGATCTCTTAGAAACTCGCGGGCTAATTAAGTGGTGTCCCTCCCTGCCTGCCGGCCACGGCCGCAGCGCTTTGGGGAGGGTGAGCAGGACCCACACGGTGCCACCCTCCCTGGTGTCTGCAGCGCCCTGTGGCGTGGGGTGTCACCAGGACCCCGCCGGGCATGCCACACTGTCCCTTCCAAACAGAGCAGGGGAAGGCGGGATGATTTGTTGTCATCTCTGCTTCTGGTCACGATAAAAATAAATAAATAAGGGGGGAGAAAAATCCCTGTGAACATGAGTAATGGCCCAGGAATGAGCAACCCGAGATAAAACTGAATAATAACATGTCAAAAACTACACGATGTGGGTTTTTATTCCCCAGCGGAGTTTCCTTCCTGCTAATCCATCACTGTAGAAGATGCAAGATTACTGCTTTCACAAAAAACTCCGGGAGATAAATGTGAGTAAATTAGGGTTTATTATATTATTTAGGGCAATATAATTTTAAAAGTTCCTTTATTAAATTATTTATGCCCCTGGAGGTGGCTCAGCTGGGCAGTGGCCCTCTCTGTTGGCATCCCCTGTGCCGGGTGGCCGCGGTGGTGGGTGAGGCGGGGACAGCGGCGGTGACAGCCATCGTGTCCCGTCAACAGGAATGCCAGCCCGGAAGGATCCATGGAGCACGGCCCCGCCTGGCTCCTGCTCTGCAGCCCCCGAGGGGCGACATCCCTGGGACACCGGCAAGGGGCAGCGGCCCCCCGGGGCCCCCCCGTCACCGCTGAACGCGCCACACGCGGACGTGCCCTTGTCCCACTCCCGCTGGCGCTTAAACAAGGAGTCAGGCGCTTTTCTGGAAATTGCAGCAAAATTACATCCCCATCCATAATGAAAGGCTTGTCCTCCGGAGGGGAGGCTGGCAGGAGCCAGCCGTCCTGCTGCAACACGAATGTAGCCTGTATTTAAATCCGGCGGCGGAGGCTCTCGGCCCTGTGCGGCCTCTCCATCAGCGCACGGAGAGGTCAGGGCTGGCAGGGAATGAACGGGGCCCCCGGGACCGGACAGGTGAGGCAGGTAGGGACAGCTGAGCTTTGTCACGGCGGAGAGCGGAGGCTGCGGGCAGGAATTTAACGCAGCAGCCCCGCTCCTCTTTGCCGGGACAGCTCTGTTCCCCCAGGCAAGCGGCGCCGCCGAGCATTCCGGATGGGAGTGCCGAGCATCCCGCGGGAGCTGGGCAGCGCCACAAGGCCGCCGGGCTCCCTCTGGCCCTGGGCATCCGTCACCCACGATTCCCAGCTGGCTCCCAGGCGCTGTCGAGGGAACGGGCACGGCTCAGCCCGGAGCAGCGAGCGGAGCTGCCAGGGAGGGATGGAGGGAGAAACCCTGCGCCGGCGAGGACACGGAGCCCACCGTGCCTGCAGCCCCCCCGATGGCCTCGAGCACCCAGCACCAGCCCCGCGGCCGCGCCCGCTCCCAGTCCCCGCAGGCACCGGCACCGGAGCCGAGTTCCCGGCCACGTCAGACCCGCCGTGGGCTCCTGAGCGCCGGGAGCTGCCGTGGCATCCCTGCTCGTTAGCTCCCGGCCCCGCCAGCCGGCTAACGAGGCCGGAGCTGACAGAGGAGGATTACCCGCTCCCAGGAAGCCGGCGTGATTGTGTTTACTCCAGAACCTGGGCCGATTTACTTGTCGGTGCGCATCATTAATCTTCTTCTACAATCCCTTCCCCATCTGCTCCCACTTTTTAATGAACTGCCACTTGCCACACTCAATAAAATCAACGCTTTCCCGGGATCGCAGCAAGAGGGGAAGCAAGAGGCAAGGCAGGGAGGGAGGGATGGAGATAAAGAGATGCACTTTGCTTTGGGAAGGTGTTTTCTCATCTACATGGGCAAACAGAGCACAGCAGTTCTCCCTGAGACACTTTTGGCTGCCTTGCCCCGAGCCAGTCACAAATAACCACATCAGACTGCGCCGAACGCGAGCCGTACAATGCCGAGTGTCAGCCCAAGTTTGATCCCAGCTCTGCTGTTCTACACAATTATTTTCAGCGCATCAATACTGCAGGCGGCACCGAGATTGTAGTTTTCCAGCTTGCTGGCAGCTCTGGGGATTCATCCGATATCAGGCTATTACCTTCTGATTACTTTCCTTGGCAGCCAACCCGTTTGGAGCTGGCAAATAAACAATAGGGAAGAGTGTGATGGGGAGCTTAGCTTTCAAATTACACTTTTCAATCATTTGTCACACCAAAGGTATAATGAGTGTTTCATACAAAACTCAAAAGGCTGCGGGGCTGGTGGGGGGGCTTCACTTAATGTGGAGGCCGCCGGGCTTGGGTGGAGCTCAGAAACTTCATTTCCATTTCTCGGGATTTTTGTTTGTGGACGCAGCCAGCCCAGCTGGGCAGGACCTGTTGGGAAAGCTCTGTGCTGGGGGAAAGAGCCAGAAAGCCCCGGGCAGGGGAAGGACAGGACAGATGCTATCCCAACACACCTGCAGGGACCTTCCTGTCCCTGGAGACGGCGAGGATCGCTGCACCTGCCCTGATCCCTAAGCATTTTTTCCTTAACATTACTTGGGATCAGAGAATCTCATGTTAATGTGGATCTAACGTAGAAATCCATACGAGCCATTGGATACTAATTAAATGCCATCATTCTATTGATATCCTCAGTGTTTATTGCTCGCTGCAATTAGCGCCGAGCCCTCACTGCTGGGGCACTGCCCCTCGCACGGAGTATCCCCTGCCCCCTCCCACCTCCCACCCTGCACGAAGTTTCCTGAGGCAGACTCGGAGAAGAAGCTGCTTTGGGAGTCAGGAAGCTGCTGCCTCGCCCTCAGCATCCTCCCCCGAGCTGCTTCAGCCCTGTCTCCTCCTCAGGCTCGCAGTCCCACTGCCCACATGTCAGACGAGAGCAAGGAATAGAAATCGCTCCTTAAAGTTCACAACCCGTCACTCTGGCTTTCAGAAATACAAGCAAAAATGGCAAAGCAGTAGGGGGAAAATCCATTTCTTTCGAGATGATCTTTCCCTGGAACATGTCCTGTTGATCTGCAGTCAGGGAAAGGCGAGTGTGTTTGTCTGAGATAGGGGAATCAGATCTGTCTGAACTCTCCTCTGCTCCAAACTCCCCCCTTCAAAGGAGCTTGTATAAAAAGAAAAGCCTTGAGAGAGCAATCTCTCCTGTTCCAAGACCTTTCCTTTGGGAACGTGCCCCCAGAGGGAGGACCAGCCCTCCTGTCCCTCTCCTGTGCCAGTGGCAACAGCGGGATGCATCTTGCAATACCCCCGGCAGTGTGGGCAGGACCAGGCTCTCCCCGGCTGGTTTTGGGCTGGATGCTGTGACCCCAGAGGCACTGGGGGTGTTTAGGGCAGGATTCTGTGACCGCAAAAGCACGGGGGCCACACTAGGGACTGCAGTGACCTGTTGCATCCCGCCGTGTGGCTGAGCTGAGCACCTGGCAGGAGGCAGAAAGAGCCTTTATTCCTACAGGGATAAAAGGACTTCGCAGGGACATCTCTGGCTGCTGCAGCTCCTGAGGTACCAGCACAGCAGTGTGGGACAGAGACAGCCCATAGGGCCAACACTCACAGCATCCTCATCACCGCAGTGTCACCAGCGGCGCGGGGGCACGGCCAGTCCCGGCCTGGTGGGAGCCAGGCTGCCATCGAGGGGGACACGGCGACCGGGGACACCGCGGAGCCCTGCGGGTCTTACCAGAGCCCCTAGCTAATTGCAGCGGCGTGGGGCGAGCGGCTGCGCGGGCTGCGGGTCCTGCGCCGGTGCAGCAGTGCCACCTCCCGTCCACGCCGCGGGGACAGCCCGGGGCTCGCCCACCCGCGCAGCCCCTCTGCGAGTGTGGCCCCAGGGCTCTGCGTCCCTGCAGCGCTGCCGGGGGTCCGCTGTGCCCGGGACATCCCCTCCAGCACTGGGGGCGGCCGGACGCGGTACCTGCGGGGTTTGGTGGCCGGTGCTGCTGCCCGCGGAAAGGGGACACTGCGACGCGGCTCCCCACAAGCAGGAGAAACTGGAGAAAAATAAACGCTTCGTCGAAAAGAAAGGGAAAACCGGCAGCGTGACCTATAAACATCTGCTCCTGTTCCCTCCAGTTATTGCAGAGAGAGAAGCCAGAGATATTTCAGGCTGCTCGTGCATCTGGGAAGGGGTTTGGGGTTTGCTTGCTTCCCCCACCCCCAGTCACTCTCCAGGCTGTATGAAGCGAAAAGCCCCGCAGAAAGGATTAGAGTTAAACCTCCCTGACATTATCTCGAGGCAGTGACCCTAAATGCTCGCCCTGAAGGGGTGTGCCGCGGGGGAACCTGCTGCGGGGGGGGTCTGGAAGGACTCCGAGCCCCTTTCTAGCCCTGGGGAGCCCCGCCGTGGCGAGGGGACAGGCACCGCAGGGCTCCTGTCCGGGGCAGAGCCTGCTCCTGCCCCGACAGCTGCGACCGCAGCCAGCAATAAATGCTGTATGTTCACGTTTGCTCTCCAGCTGCCCGGATTCCCACCAGGACGAGCAGCTCTCCGAAGGCAATCCCCGCGGGAACCCATCCCGCCTCAGGGGAGCAGCCCGGGGTCTCCCCGAGGGCCTCCAGCTCAGCCAGGATGCCCTGAAGTGGTCCTGGATGCTCAGCCCTGAGTTCTGGGGGAATTTCTCTGGAGAGAAGGTGCTGCAAAGTCCTGCCTTCCCTTTAGCCAGGTGTAAGCCATGCTCTCCAAGGGCAGATGCAGTGGCCGGATGCAGAGAGGTGCGGGAGAACTGGCAAAGGCCGTGAGGAACAAAACCCAACTGGTGAACAGCATCGGGAAATCCCGCTGGGAGCTCAGGAGAGGGGCGGGAAGCGGTTGGTGTAACCTTGGAGACGGAGACAAGGAGCCCGAAGCGGAGGGAGCGCAGTGCCGGGGCGGGCGGCGGCTGAGCACCGGGAGGGGAACATCGCAGAGGGGCTCGGCGGGGGGGGTGGGAGCCCCTTCCCAAAGCTGGACGGAGGGCCCGGGAATGGAGCCCGTGGAGGGCCCGGAGGGGCACAAAGCTGTTCTGCAGAGAACCCGTGTCAGGAGGGGGAGCAGGAGGGTGAGGCAGGTGAGACAGCGGGAGAGAGAAGCGAGGTGGGAGGATAAAGGGAGAGAAGCGGGGAGGAGGTGGTGGTGCAGGAGCAAGAGAAAAGATCGGATAGGAAACAGGGAAGAGCACAGATAAAAGCTGTACCCAGGCCGCTCCGGCCACCACACGACAGCCAGAACTGTCTGTCCTGTGAAGCGGTGTCCGTCTGGATAAATCCTGTCCATCCTCCAGAGGAAGCAATGGCTGCAGTTCCCTTGGAACTTGGGCCGGCTTCTGCTTCTCTTACTTTCCATCCACCCCGTCCCACTTCCTCTTTGCTCTTTCCCTTTGGCACAAAGCTCTTTGCTCAAACCTCCAGATTCCCTCCTGCCTGGCCCCCAGCTCGGCATGAACTGGGCACAGCCACATGTCCCTTGCTCTTCCCTGGAGGGAGCAGGAGCCCAGGGAGCCCAGCCACTTCCCACCAGCCGGGCAAGGGACACCTCGGGTAACGCAGGGCATCAAACAGCTGCAATTAGCTCTGATCTTAATTACACACAATACTGATGAGCTCATCAATTTAATCTAATTAGTCTGCAGAGCTCAATTGCCTGTCCCTTTTTCTTAAATAATGCGCTATATAAGCTTATTATCCCTTTGGATACAACCTGTTCACTCTCACGATCCACCAGCCAGGCATGCCCAGCCCGGCCATGTGCTCCTGTGGCACCTGTCACTGTCACCTCTGCATCCCTCTGGTCCCCGAGGAGTGAAAGGTGCTTTCCCGAGGGGCTGCATCCCCACACCATCCAGGCTCTGGAAAACCCACCAGCTCTGGACAGTGGTTGTCACACCCAGGGATCCCAGCGAGGCCCCGGTGCCTCAGCCTCACCCCTGGAACCTGCCCTGGCCCTGTCCCCAAGCAGGGATCAATGAAATCCCCTAAAAGCTCACAACTCAGAGGTAATTATAAGAAGCATCAATTACCCAGCGATGCAGGTTTCATGAATTCAATTAATTTGCATAGTGATCGATTGAGGCAGGGCCCCCGGGGCCCCGGGGAAGGGAGGACATTGTTCTGCACACCATTGATTCCACAATGTAAAACCAAAGCGCTCTCCCCTCATTCAGAGCTGCTCATTCAGCCATATTAACTTTCAGATCATTTATTTTTGTATGTCTTTCAACTCTGTTTGTTGCTATCACACAAATGCAGAGTATTACATTGTAGAGAATAATTGAATCAATACAGTCATGGTGCTCTGGGTCTCCCAGGCCCGCAGAGCGCGGGAGCTGGCGGGAGCCCGCGCGCAGCTGGGGAGGGCTTGTTTTAACCTTTCCAGTTATTAAATCGCCCGTCTGGCTCTGGATTAACTTTCTCCACCGCGTGGTTGTTATTGTTTCGCTGGGATGGGAGCGGGAGACGCCGGCGCCGGGAGGAATCCGCGGAGAGGCTGCTCCCGCTCCCTGAGCATCCCAAGGCTCCATGTCGGGGTGCAGACCCAGCCAAGCCCTCCTTCCCCTCTCCGTCCTTCTCATTGCAAGCGGCCACACGCAAATAAGGGCCTGGGAGAGAGGAAGGAGCCCCTTGAAATGAAAAGCCACCGCATAAAGGAAGAATCCTTCAGATTGAAATGGCTCTGAAAAGAGACGGGTTTTAATTCTGCCTCCCCTCCCACTGGGATATTAGACAGCTAAATAGCAGCGCGCCTGTTTCCTTCAGATAACCAGCTCCCAATGAGCACCGTAATTGTCCCCGGCCCCTCTCCGGTGCCGCGCGGAGCAGGTCATTTACCGCCCGGCACACGCAGCTAAACACAAATCCATTTTCCAAGGGAAATTTCTATTCTTATCTGGGCTCTGCAAGAGGGTCGCACGTGGCCCCTGTTAATTGAAGCTTTGATGTTTGTTGGAGGAGGCCTCTGATCAGCTCCGCCAAGGGCTGAGCCTCCACCACGCGCCTGCGCCCGCCACGCCAGGCACTGCCAGGACAGCCACATCGGGAAGGGAATCCTGATAAAGAAGGAGGCAGCACGTCCACTCTGCCTCGGTGATGAAGCTGAAATGCCCCAGGGCCACCTGCCCCCAGCCCCAGGCTGGTGGCCCAGGCACACCCGAGTGTCCACCCAGGGCGCTTCCTGTGATCCGGTGTCTTCTGAGTGCTTTGGCTCGTTTGCTGCAATATCCTCCAGCAAATCAAGCATCCCCTTCTTGGGATGTTTTCAATCTGTTTTATGTTGATTTTAATTAAAGAATTTGAAACTGAACAAACAGTTCGTAGCAGGTGGCCATACGAGTGTGAAATAAGCAAACTGTTCTCTCTGCCGCAAACCCCACCAGTAAATTCCTTCAAATTAATCCCAGCCTCTGAGAGGCTGCCGGCTCTGTCTGAAGCAAGCCGGGCTCTGCCGTTCTCCAAATATTTGCCTTCATCCCAGTGCCAGGAGCTGGGGAGCAGGGATGGACAGAAACCATGTCCTCAGCAGGGGTGGTGTCCACCCACCTACACTCCCTGAGGGCAGGAGGGTGGATTTCCCACTGGGAAAATACTGCACCATGGATTTGGGAGTGGCTCCTGGAGCCTGGCTGCACTCTAACACCACCAGCATGAACCCTAGCCAACACAAATCCATCCTAATCCTCCTGCTCCTCCAGGGCAGCACGTTCTGCCCAAGCATCCTTGCTCTGCTCCAGGACCATCCTCGGCAGCCAGGAGCTCCTGCCGTGACCTTGATGGAACAGAGGGAAGGGCCCCTGCCCAGGTAACAGTCTCTGCATATTGATGGCCCCCAGGGAAGGCAGAGGCGAAGCACAGATGCCCACAAGCTTTTCTTCCTGTAAGGCTGTGCCGGAGATAGCGAGGGGAGAGAAAAAGCGAGGGAGAAGAAACGCGCACACGCGCACGCTCCCCTTCATCTCGCACTCCTGCCCTCGCTCAGAAGCCTTATCAGCATCTGTAAGAGATCACGTTTTGCCCTCTGGAAATGCCAGCGGAGAGGAGCTGCCAGCTCTGTTGATGTCCTGGGTTCCATTTCCTGCCCCTGGCCCAGAGGTACCTGGGGTGCAGGGGCACCTTGTGCCCTCAAATCATTTGCGTCTCCCCCCTGCTTCCCACCTCACCCGCTCTTCCCACTGTTCCAAGCACAGCCAGGGAATGCACAGATTCCCTGTCACTCACTGTCCCCCACCCCAGCCTTTGGTCCCAACTCCATTTTGGGGAGGGAAGCAACTCTCACCTCACCCCAGCCAAGGAGCCACCGGGCAGGAGGCCACCAGCTCCCCACTCCTTTCCTGGCTCAGACTTGTGCATCAATCCCTTTTCCCCCTGCAATGCTCAGAGCATGTTTAACATCCCACCTTTCCTGTCTGCCCTCCACGGTGACCCAGAGTTGGGACTCGGGAGCTGCACTCCTGGGAGCCCATGTGCGCCCACGCCAGCCGAGCTACCCAGATAATTACAAGATGTTCACTTCCCTGGGATTACCGACAGTTTTCCTTCCCTTCCCCTCAATAAATATGGATGCACAGCTGCTGCTAAACAGAACCAACAGCAATAAAGAGGGGCAGGCTGCAAGCCGCTGCTCCCAGCGCTGCTGCTGTCCCAGGTTCAGGTGGGTTGGAGGCAAGGGGCTGGATCGGGATTTTTCTCCCCAAATGCCAGGCTCAGGTGTCTATGAAGACAAAAGAATGCTAACAAACACCTGGGGAAGAAGATGGGATTTAATAGAAAATGAGGCAGCGCAGCTTCTCCTGCAGCCTCGCCCCAGAGCCTGGAAGGAAGCACCGAGATTAAAGAGTTGAACACTTCCCGTGAAGGCACCACGGGAATGCCACATCCCAATGCTTCCTCCCGGCCTTTAAAGGAAAGGATATGCTCTGCTCCATTTATTAATCTCCTAATCACTAAATTAATTTCCATCTCAGCTACAGCACGCTCGGAGTCTATTAGTAAATCCTGGCCTGGCTGCTTGGCAACTTTTGTTGTAAGATTCCTATTAGATCATGTTTCAAACCGGCGGAGATGGAGCAGTTATTATCTTAATAAGTCCAACATTAAAGGCACGGCAGTGGGGATGGGAGCACTCCCGCTGCTCGCAGCTCTGCATCCAGGCACGCACAGTACACCTGGATGGATCCCACTCCTCCCACCTGTGGAGAGCCCACCCCGCACCCCGAGCACCCTGGGGCCGGCTCCGTGCCCTGCCGTCCCGCTGCGGACCAGAGAGGGTCTCCTGCTGGGCTTCATTCCAGAGTCTGAGGCTGTCATTCCGTGGAGGAACAACCAGAAATATTTGCTCACTCATCTGTGAACTGATTTTTGTCCAACCCGTGGCACAGCCCCTGTAGGGGCAGAAGGGGGCACGGGCAGAGGGGCGCTGGGCAGCACGGGCTGTGGAGGGGCTCGGGGCCAGCACCGGGGGACAGAGCAGCACAGGGGCATGGGCAGGCCCCGTGTGCCCCCCGAGCCGGGCAGGAGGCTGTGCCAGCTCTGCAGCTTGCCCACGCCAGCCGCCCCTCTCCCCCCGCGCTGCCGCGCCGCACGCCGGCTCCTCCGGCTCATTGGCGTGAAATTTAATTTGCAGCAATCAGCTGGAGGTGAGGCAGGCGCTGAATTAGCTCGACGTGGTGCTCTCGCCTCCGCCCAGGCCCTCTCCCCGGCTGGCAGGCGGAGGCACGCGGTTCCCTGTCTGTCCCCCCCACCCCAGAGCATCCCAACAGGGGTCACCCAGCCAGGGCCGAGCTGGGGACTCGGGATCAGCCGGAGCTGCCGCGCTGCTCCCGCCTGGATCCACGAGCGCCGCGGAGGGTGAGTTATGGCGTGGCTGGATGCTCACATATTCTGATAAGGAAGAATAATAACTTGTCAAAGATATATATGATATGTGTTTTCTTTCCAGACAGAATATATATTGGGATAATTCATCAACTCGGCCTGGCACTGGCCAGGAGAGAGAAAGAAGAGAAAAAGAAACTCAATAAAAAGAAGTCAAGGCAGAAAAACCCCTTGGCACTGAGTGCTGTCTCCCTGCAGGATCCCTCTGCTCTGAGCCGTGTCTGGCAGGGACTCCTCGGCTGCTCCACTGGAATCTGGACTGCATCCACAGGGATGGTGTGCCGTGATCACCACGGTGGGCTGGAGTCAGCCACGTCCCCAGCCACGCTCTGGCTGTGAAGGGGAGTAAAATGTGAGTGAGAGAAACACTGGTTTGGGCCAGGGATAAAACCAACTCCCAACTGCTGCCAAACCCTCCCAGCGCATCCCTCCTGAAGAGGAGTGTGGCACAAACACCAGGACACAGGGGGATGAAGGCTGGCACATCCCAAACCAGCACACCCAGGGACCGTGGGAAGATGCAGAAGGGATTTGTAAAGTGATTTGTCAACTGACAAGCAGAAATATATTACCAATTTAGGCCTGTGATTTGCCTGCAACTTTTTTATCCTTGAGATGTTGTTGAACAGATTAAAGTGTTGGCTTTGATCCAAGAATTTGGATGGAAACATAAATATTGCTGGCTCTTCTCCTCCTGGCCAGCACCAGCCCCAGGTGAGCGTGCCCAGGGGTGCAGCCCGGCCATGCCCACCCACATCCCACATCCCTCGACCCAGCACCAAGGCAACAGCCCCAGGAATGCCAGGACAGCAGGGCAAGGCCTGGAATTACCCTGACATTTCATTTAGTAAGAGTTTGGTTGGACCTGCCAACGTTTTAATGCTGGTGTAGAGCACGGGCTCAGCTGGAGAGTGCAGGGCGGATTTTGGATGCACCTGGGATGTGGGGTGCACATCCCAGGTGCAGGATGTGCCACTGGGACAGTCCCACCCCCGCAGCCACATCAGACACGGCCCCGCGTGGAGCTGCACCAGCCGAGCACCTGGAGCAGCGAGCAGAGATCACCGTTCTGGGTAATTTCCCGATGCAGAAATATGCAGCATCGTTCCGTTTCCAGGCAGGGAAACAAATGAGTCTCTCCTTGCTCCCCTCTCCTGTTTTCCCCTCCTTCCCACCCTCATTTGATCCCACTCCATGTGGCAACATCAAACGAGTGTTGAATATTTTAGCTCCTGTAAAATATTTATATTATAACGCATGGAAGGAAATCGGTCGCTTCCAGGCCATGTAAACATATGCCTGGGAACAGCTGGATCCCTGGCAGTGCCGGGAGAGGACGGGGCTGCACAGCTGTTGCATTCCCAGGTATTTAAAGCCCTGAGAAGCCGAAGCATCACATGTGGGGCAGGGCACGGAGGACCAGGACCTTGGAGCCCAAACCTCTGCCAATGGCTGCCCAACCCTGACCTTACCACTCACCCCCAGGCAGCTCCTCTGCCCTGTCCCGGAGAAGGGTGGGCAAGGGGGGTGCTCTGAACCCCCAGAGGAGTGAGGGGAAGGCGAGGGCCTGCCCTTTGCCCAGTGACTGGAGATTAATTGGGGCCTGCCATTAAAATGTCACCGAGAAAATTATTAAGTTAAGGTAAACCACTTCCACACGTCAAAAGCAAAGGCAATCAGTCCCAGGCATGTCCCCCTAGGAAATTATGTGGAGTAATTAATCAAAAAGCTAATGAGAAATGTGTTTTCTTTCCCAGCCTAACACCACATCATATTCTTATTAGCCAAGGTTATTACAATAGTAATCATGCATGCTCCGAGTTCAGATTGGGTTTTTTGCTCCACTGCCACCAATTTAGAAAGCCATTAATGGGAAAGATAAACCCTGATACACAAACCAGCCCTTTGTGTTTGTGTGCCCACGGGTGCTCCTCGCCACACACGACCTGTGCCCGCTGTCACACGCTCCCTGTCACCCCATCCCTGCCCACCACGGTGCCCAAACCAAGGAGCTGCTGGGGTGAGGCTGCTGGATCTCCTGGTGCCCTGCTCTGCTCTCCCAGCCCTTCCCAGTGTGGAAATCAACACCCAAACTCCAGCTGATGTTCTCGCTGCACACAGAGATGGATGAGGGAGACAGGGAATGGTGTGATTTGTGAGCACCCTGTTCTGGCACTGCTCATCCCTTCTCCAAATCTATCCCGCTTATTCAGATGCCTGGAAGGACCCCAGTTATTCCATAAATCTGGCTGCAAGCAGGTAATCTGCTGCTACGATGGGTTCCCCCTGGGCCCAGCTCAGAGCACAGCCACCTGCCAATCTCAGCAGCCCTAAAATGCACCGTCAGCAGCCAGCACAGGGAAACCGGCCCTGCTTGATATTCAGCATTAAATAATTCAGCCCCCACAGAGAGACGGGGGAGAAGAATGAGCCTGACAAAAGATATAAAGATTTCCTATGCCCTGTTAAAAATGCATTGACCTGATTAGCTCACTGGCAGGATGCTGAGCCATGCCAGAGCCGAGCAGGGAATCCCAGTCTGCAGCGACAGTGGCACAGAGAGGACCTTGGCAGGCAAATCCCACTCTCGAGAGTGCAGCAGCACCTTCTCTGCTCTTTCTGTGTGTGTGCTTTCTTGCCAAATCTCTTTTCCCTGCTTGCACACACGTGACACATGGGAGATGTTGCTGCAGGAGGGCCTTTCCTTCACAGAACCACAGAATCATTTCGGTTGGAAAAGACCTCCACGACCATCAAATCCAACCTTTGAGCGATCACCACGTTGTCAACCAGACCAGAGCACTGAGTGCCACGTCCTGTTGTTCTATGTCCTTGGCCAGGGACATCCCACACCTTCCCTGTGCAGCCCCTAGCAGCTCCCTCGGGGCTCTGTGGGCACAAGCCAGAGGGTCAGAGCCCCCCACCTGCCCCAAGGGACCCTGCTCTGCCCTGAGCAGCCAGCCCCGAGCCCCCCTGCGCCTCTGCCTCCCCGCCTGCCACGCTGCTGAGGAATCCCCACAGCCTCCCAAGGATGTTTGGCAGCTCCGGCTTTGATGTGTGGATTAATGAGAACTGACACCGCTGGAGCAGAGCCTTCAGAAGCCCAAAGGCAGGGCCCGGGGCAAGACTGGAGGGGACGAGGCTCTCTGAGCGCTCCCTTTGATTGCTCCGTGCTCGGCTTCGCCTCCCGGCAGCGGGACACGCCGGGGTGGTGGCAGGCACGGCCGGGCTGCCCGGGGCTGGGTGGCTTCAGGGGGACGCGTGGCCTTGCCCAGAGCCCTGGCTGCTCCTGCTGGGCACCGTCCCTGGGGCTGGATTCGCACAGATTCGCAGGGATGTCCCACGGAAGCCACCCACGGCTGCCCCCTCCTCGCTGCCCACCTGTGGCACAGGTGAAGGGCACAGGGGCTCACCTGTAGCGCTGGAGATCCACTGGCCAGGAAGGGATGCGGTGTTCCCACGTCCTCTGCCTGGAACGGGCCTCTCCTCCAGGCTGGAGACCTCAGTGAGCAGGGCTGGACGTGGCCAACGTCCCGACACAGCTCCGGGAGAGAAAACAACCACATCGCCATCCACACACCCCGGAGAGCTGCTGCAATGTAATAAACTCCCTCCTAATCCTCTAACTGAACAACCTCCAGGCATAAACCTCGCTGGGATCCCAACAGGAGCACAGCCGGGGGCGAGGAGCTGTTTGTGCTGAGCGGGATGCAGGAGGATGAGGAAGGCTGTGGCTGGAGCTGCAGCCAGGAGCTCCAGTTCCTGCTGCAGTGGCATCCCCGCTGCCAGCATTGCTCCCCAGGGCTCTCCCAGTCCCTCATCGATGTCCTCATCAGAAGGGGGTCCCTCGGGGGGTGGGCAGAGCCCCGGATGCTGCAGCGCTCAGAGCTGGGCCCTCTCTGCCTTCAGCCCTTTAGGAAGAAATCCATTATCTGCTAATTACACAGGGCCAGAACACTGCCGGGTTATTACGGCTGTAAAGCACTCCACAGTTATAATCTGGAATTCCTGCTGTGGGGTGTTTACTGGAGGAGCAACACCTGATTTACAGCAGGGCACCAGCCTGGCCCCGGGAGCGGAGGTGCCCTCAGGCAGAGGGTCCTGCCCTGGGCCAGCGCTGCCACAGCCCCAGGAGCAGCCGAGGTCTCCAGGGATGTGGCCATGGGCATCCCCAGAGCAGGTGGGCATCGCTCCTGCCAGCCCTGCAGTCCCTGTCCCCACAGCTGAGGGGACCAGGCCCCGGGCACTGCCATCCTCACCTCCTCCACCCCACAGGAGCTGCAGCTGCGGTGTCGGGAAGCCTTGGCTGATGAAGTTATAATTCCTGAAGTTCCTCCAAAATGAATATGGATGCACATCTGCCTCCGCTTAGGTGTAACAAATTGGGAGAGATTGTGTTAAATTATGCCGAAACCGTGTCCACTGCCAGCATCCCAACTATCCCAGGCACGGAGCGGCCATGGCCTGGAGCTGCCGGAATCTTCCACAGGCTGGAAGAAAGAAATGCTGCAGAGTTTTAATTCTTCATCAGTTTAGTGCAGTGAGGGTCCTCCGCAGCCTCCTGCTCCTAGGGAGGACAAGCAGACACTTAGGGAGACCCCATTCCACAACGGGGACACGGTGCTGTCCCCAGGGGTGGCCGCAGGAGCACTGGAAACTTCCCACGCCCCGGGCGTGCAGCCGAGCGTGGCTGAACCCTGAGCCCCATTACCCAGGGCCTTGCTCTACCCGTCAGATAACGCATCTAAAACATGTTTATTTCCATCCAGGCTGCTTCTCAATTTGATTATTTATCTCCCGTTTAGCCTCTGACAGATCAAAGGCTCGGCGGAGGGGAAGTGGAGCTGGGCTGCGCATGAAAATGAGCCTTGATACATAATTAATTAACATAAAACAGTTTCATTAGGAGACGGCGTTACATGGCTGTTTGTCTTAAAAATTTAAGCTGTGTAAAGAGCACGAGGGAAAACCAACCTCCCTGCCAGCCCCTTTCCTGATGCTGCCCATCCCAGCCTGGCCTGGCTCCCAGGAGCACCGGGAGGGGCCGGAGCGTGGCCCCCTCTCCCTGAATCGCGTGCGATGTCTCCTACCCTTGATTATTAATCTGTTTTTAATTCTATTAAGAGATAGCCAGGAGAAAGAGTATCAATTTTAGATTAACAAGGTTATTAGCACTTAATTATGTGAGGTGTCTTTGTAATTGAAAAGGAAAGAGGAAGCGCCATAAATATCCCGGCCCCCGAGCTCCTGGGGGTTTGCGGGTGGCTCTTTATTCACGAGGCTGTGGAACCATAAATATTAAATATCTGGTGAAAAAAAATTACAAGGCAGAGAGAGGATGCCCTCTGGATATTCCGGCGCCGAATGTTCTTGCATTTACAAATATTCATTAACTGGGATCTGCAAAGTTATTTCCACCAAGACTCGGTGAAGGAGGAAGAGAGAGAGAGAGAGGTTATTGAAAAAAAATAGAGTCTAGAGTAAATATTATTAGTAATTTTTATCTCTGCGTGTCCCTAATTATTCCATAATTAGGGAAAGTGCACATATGCATATACAATCACTAACCTGCCAGTCTCGGGGATTCTCGTTCCCAGCCCCGCCGTGGGATGGAGTTGCCAGGGAAAACTCCTCTCCCCCAAAAAGCACTGGGGGTGTCTGTGCCCTGGGGGGACCCCGCTGTGTCCCCATGCCCAGGTGCTCCGTGCTGGAAGCCCGGGATGATTTAGGGAGCCACCAGCTCTGCCGAGCACCCGCGACCTGGAGCTGCTGCCGGTTAGAGAGACATTAAATGACAAATCTCAGGCTCTTTTTAATTAAAAAATAATAGAACTCAGCGGGAAACGGAGCAGTAACACAACGCTGCCAAAACCCACTTTACAGGAGCTGTTAAAAAAACAACAGCCAAGAGGTGGGGGGAGAGGCCACACTCACCTTCGAGGGGACAGGTGACAGGACAGGCAAGGGTGGCCGAGGGTCCCCTCCCAGGGCCACCCTTCCCACCAGCCCCACTCCCATGGGAACAGCGCTCCCGGGACAGGCAGTGTCACACCCCAGGAATTAAGCTCTTAATCTGAACTAAACACATTACCATGAGCTCATCAACAAAAATCTAATTATGCTACGCGAGGCCAGGCTTAATTGCTTGTCCTTGACACGAGCGGGGCCCATGCAAGCCCAGGAGGCAGCAAGAGCCTGGGACTGGAATTATCCTGCTCCCCAGCAAAAATGCAAAAGGAAAACGGGGAAAAAATACGGCAGTGAAGCCGTATTTTGAGCAGTGAAACACCAGACAAATCAGCTGGGTAATTGTTGGGGGGAGCTCCGAGGGTCATTAGCAGGTACAGGAAACACTGCTGGGATCCCCTGACAGGCTCCAGAGGGGGACACAGGCAGTGGGAGGAGCACAGGGACTCCAAAAAGGAGGGAAATGGCTTAAACCCAGCTTTTCTCACAGTAAAGATGAGCTGGAGCACATTCCGAGCCCAGCCCAGCCTCCCCCAAGCACCACTGGGCTCCTCGTTTGCTGATCTCACTAATGAGGAAATCGGGATGCAGGAGGTGGCTGAGCCCCACTGCCTCCCCCGCACGCTCCTCCCCGACTTATCACCAGTCACAGGATGTTTACAATCATTTTTAATTTGCGCAATTATTAATCATTTTTCTATCTGTCTCATTTGCATAATAATTACTCTGCTCGCTGTTTGCCATGACTGTGAATGACAGTGGTTTAAATTAAATTAAGATTTTAATATTCATTTTTTTGGGTTAAAGCTAATCAAAGTTGCTGCTCGATGCCAAGACCGGGGCTCTGCCCTTCCAGAACCACTAATGAAGAGATCCAGTCCTGGTGTCACTGCTCCATCTCCATCACCCGGCTCATCCCAGAGGATCCCACAGCGTTTTCCAATTGCTTTGCTGCCAGAACTGCTCAGACAAGGCCATAGCTGGGACAGGAGATGTGGGATGCAGAACAAGGGCACAGGGACAAACCTGACTCCCTTCTCCCCAGGCAGCACATGGGGATGGGAGCAGGGAGGGAGGTGTTCATCACCTGAGCCCCTCTTCACCCTCACAGGTATCTCTTAAAAATAAAATATCTGGTAATGAACAAATAACAGATGTATAAATCCAGCTTTGTGATGAATGAGGAGGTCTCCAGGGTAGTACCTCTAAAATTTTAAAACCCCAGCCTTCAAAATCAGCTGCAAGAGCAGAACTTGATGCCGTTTTCAGGCCCTAGGCACAACATTTTGTTTAGTACCAGCACTGAAAGTGCTTTGCCTCCTTAAGAGCAGCTTACAGTCCCGACTGTGACACGAGCCAGCTGCTGGCATCTGTGGCTCTGCGAGAGCAGCCACTGTCACCAAGCAGGTGAGGAAGGTACCGGCATCCAACTCTGCTCAGGAGAGCGCATCCAATCATTCCACAGCAGGTTCTTTACATCTCCAGCAGCACTCAGATTAAGTGAGAGCAAAAACGAGTGTGTCAAGTGGAACTGCACTTGTTGAGGCGGCAGCTGCCTCAGGTTACAGGGGGAAATGAAACAGGGCCTTGGTGACAGAAGGGGGAAGCACAACTGGGAGCACCTGGCTGAGAGCAGGCTGGAAATGCGCTGCCACCTCACACCACCACCCCCCACTCCCAAACCACCTCCCTGCCCAGCAGGTGCAACAGGGCTGGGAATGGATTACCCGCCTTGGAAAAACCACCAGCACCACGCAGAATCAAGTAAAAAAAGAAAGGTGTTATTTACAGGTGAACACACCGATTCCAGGGCTGCTGGAAATGTTGCACAGGGATAAAAAACAGGGAAGTCCCAAGAGTCTGGCACTCCAGAGCAGACTTTGCTGCTATCCCCCCCACCCACAGCACCCCCAGAACTGGAAAATCCCTGAAAAGAGTGATTCTGCCCTGCCCCTGCCCACTGCTGCAGCCAAGGCATCTCCATGGAAACTGCTGCCTGAATTTCATCCCTGCTCCCTGGGACCTCAACAAGAACAACTGTATTTATTTCCACAAGTGCTTTCTGGCACACAGGGATTAAGGGAAGCTCTGCCCAGCCCCCAGCTCCGAGACTGACAAATCTGATCACAGGAGAGGGGTTGTTACACTTCCCACTGGAGTGAGCCCCAGGCAGCAGCGTGGGGGAAGTGCCGAGATCAGCACCAAATCCAGAGGGGTCTGGTGGGACCAGCAGCTCCAAACTATGAGGGAAGCAATTCCAGGTCTTAAGTCCTAATTCTCCACTCATTTACTTCCACTAGAAACGGACCTCTGAAGAATTGCTGAGGCTCCTAGAGATCTTGGTGCCCAGTGCAGCACTGCAGGTCGCTCTTACAGTGCCAGAGCATTCCCTGCTCAGTTTTCTGTTTGAACAGGGTCAGGAGAAGCTGAGTTTGAACTTCCCTGCACGTTGGTGACTCTGGGATCTACAGGGCACAGTAACTACATAAACTTAACAGAAGTTCAAAGTTAAACTTAACCTGAGTTCTGGAGCAGACTGACCCACTGCATGAGGCTAACTCGCCCAAGCCCAAGCGTTCAGCAGATTTTCACCTGAGATTTAGGACACCTGAAGACTCGGAACTGCCCTCAGAGGTCACAGCATTTGGCATCGAACAAAAGTTTGTTAGAAAACAAACAAGAACCCGGTGTCCTCCCCAGAGAGCTGGAGGCTCTGGCTGACAGGAAGATCCAGCCTTGCCTCTTGGAAAATGGTCCAGTGGGATGCTGAATGCCGAGGACAGGGCTCGTTCCAGGGAGAGCAGGCCATTCCTCACGGCTCTGGCCGCGGGTGGTGTCCGTGGGTCACTCCTGGAGCTCTCACCTACATGTCTTCGACGCTCCACTTGTAGGCGAGCTCCTGCACCGCCTTCTTGTTGGCAATGCGGGCGAAGCGCTGCTGCTCGAACCCATTGGACCTGCAAAGGGACACCCAGTGACAGGAGCTGCTGGGAAGGAGCTCTTCTGAAGCCACAAAACTTGCTAGAGACACTGCAAGTTTTCCGCTAATTTACTCTGGCTCAGTTTCCATCTTGATCTGTGGTTACCAACAGCTGATACCTCCCAAGTCCCTCACATCCCCTTGTTCCTTCGGTCCCATCACCCATTTGTAACTTAACCCAACTGCCAACACAACCTCACTCATCCCATAACTGGGAACCTTGACACTGTGAGCTCCCCGAAGCAAAACCCCTTTGTTTCTGCTGTTATTCCACCAGGAACAAGTACCTGTCCACGCCGTCCCAGCGGTGCCCAGGCCAGATGTTAAACCTGTTGAGTGGAGGTGCTGGTCCCTTGTACCTGGGTTTTTCTGGAACAGAAAGAGCAGAACAGCCATTTTCAGCACAGCCAGGTGGTCACATCCTCGCCCACCCAGGAAGTATCTGCAGCTAGGTACAGGCAGAGAGCACAGGCTCCTGACAGCCAGCTACAGCTCCCAAAGGGTCACTTTGACACACTGCTGAGTTTTCAGTCACCAGGCCCTGCCATCCCAGCTAACACCTAATGGCAACTGTTACTGGTAACAAGCCAGTAACTCCAGAGACTCCAGGAAACCCCCAGGACGCAGCTGCTCCAGCAGCCTTTGGCTATGTACTGAACAGCAGCTGCATTTCTGCGCTGCTGAGGCCTTAAACCACACACAGGCGTCATTCCAGAGCCAAACCTTTTTCCTTGTTCTCCTTGGCTTTCCTCTTCTTGATGAGAGCAGCCATGGGGTCTCCTTCCCTCTCCTGTTCCCTCAGCATTCGATCCAGGTCCTGATCATCGATGTAACGGGCCAAGGGCTTCTGCATCTCCTTGATTGCATCCTCCACATTCTGCTGCTGCTGCCTCTCCTGTGCCAGCCTGGAAAACACCCAGTGTCACCCAAACCCAAGCCATCATTCCCTGGCACTTGTTCAATTTGCAGGATGGGTCACACCCCTGAACTCCCGCTGCCTGTGCAGCATTCCCAATGCACTTCCAGCAAAGGAGGGGGTTTCGAGACACGTGGAACACACGCTGGTCCCAGGCTCAACCTCAGAACGAAGGGCAATGCAACACCACCAGTCTGGCAGCAGATCCAAGCTAAAACCAGGAGATGGGAGGCCCAGGGACTGTGCTTAGGGGCCCCTTACTCACCCTTTTCCCCACTTGGCATACTGCTCTTCTCTCTTGGACTCTGCCTCAGCCTTCAGCCTCTGCTCTAGCTGCTCCTGGGCCAGGTTCCTCTTGCGGCCAGACTTGTCTCGGAACACGGTCTGAGCGTTCCGGGACTCCTCTGGGGGGGACAGATGCCTCGAGTCACACATTTTGGAACATTTTATCATCTCCAGACAATTCAATGACTCTAACTGTGACCTTCCTTTTGCTTGTCCTAGTCTCTCAAAGAGCCTGTCACCCAAAGCCAGGCAGGATCTCAGCTCGTGCTTTTCCCTGCTGCCCTACACAGATCCTGAGCTCTCTGATTATCCAGCAGCTCCTTCAGACTCACAGAGGAAGAGCATTTCACACTCCCTGTGATTTCCCTAGCATTGCTCTGAAATCCCCATGTAGAACAGTGACCCTGGCCAAGGCTGCCAGCAGCATGTCCGGCTGCAGCTCCACAGGGATGCTCCCCACCAGCACCCCAGCGCCAGGGCCTGGCAGAGCCGAGGAGGAGAAGGGGAGCTGGGGCTCGGGCTGTGTTCCCACACTCCCACCTTCCAGGTGCTTGGTGCTCCTCTCGTGCTTCTGGAGCTCCCGCTTCTCCCTCCGCAGCACGTCGGCCGACACCAGCCCAGCTTTGGCCCCAGATGACATCGTGTTAGCCTGGAAAGCACACAGAGCCCACGTTTGCAGCTGGCTGAGAGCGGGGCAGCCAGGGAAGGCAGAACGAGGGGTGACCCAAACCACAGGGACGACCCTGTTAGAGCCACTTGTATGAAAACTTCCCCGATTTGTCAGTCATCGGACTTCCACAGCTGGAAGAGAAAGAGGCAACCCTTACCTTCTTGGGAGAGCCCTTGGTGTCCTGGTGATGTGGGGAGTGCTCCGGGGGACTCCGTGACCTGTGCTGGTCCTTTCCGGCAGGCGAAGTCCGTCCTGGAGGAGATAAATCAGAGAGTGAGGATTTGCTGATTCCCTCTGAGACAATCACACTCAGGGAATCGCTGTGGACACGGCCCAGGCTGCAGCAGAGGCTTTCCAGCTTGGGTTAACTCCTGCCCAGCTGTGAACAGCCAGAATGACAAAATCCAGCTGTGCCTACAGGGATGGGCACCTGCCACTGCCAGCTGTGCCAACGGAGCACCAGCCCACAGCACTCACCTGTGGCAGTGTGGCACAGAATCAGGGGAGTGCCCCGGGCACAGGGGACACAGCGAGGGACACTCACCTTTCCTTCGGCTCTTTTTCCCACTCGGGGACCCTGGCTTCTCTCTCCGAGGTGACAAATCCTGACGCTGCTGCCGGGGAGGGGACAGGTCAGGGGTGTCGTGACGCCGTCTCCTGGGAGGGGATGGATCTGGGGTGTCGTGACGCTGTCTCCTGGGAGGGGATGGATCTGGGGTGTCGTGACGCTGTCTCCTGGGAGGGGATGGATCTGGGGTGTCGTGACGCCATCTCCTGGGAGGGGATGGGTCAGGGGTGTCGTGACGCCGTCTCCTGGGAGGGGATGGGTCAGGGGTGTCGTGACGCCGTCTCCTGGGAGGTGACAAGTCTGGGGTGTCGTGACGCTGACGCCGAGGCGGAGATGGGTCAGGAGTGTCGTGACGCTGCCGCCGCCGGGGAGGTGATGGATCTGGGGTGCCAGGACGTCGCCTTCTGGGAGGGGATGGGTCAGGGGTGTCATGACGCTGCCGTCTCCTGGGAGGTGAAGGGTCGGGGGTGTCGTGACGCCGTCTCCTGGGAGGGGATGGGTCTGGTGTATCGTGACGCTGTCTCTTGGGAGGGGATGGGTCAGGGGTGTCGTGACGTTGCCGTCTCAGGGGTGAGAGGTCCAAGGAGCCGTTGTGTTTCCCTCCTGGGGGTGAGGGCTCTGGGGAGTCGTGACGCTGCCGCCTGCGAGGGCAGAGAAAGTGACAGTGAGATCCCTTTTTGTTTGGGGGACCCACAGAGCTGGGAACAGCTTTGTGAACGTGGATTCATTTGGGTTCTGCACCCCTGACCCGCAGCACTGAGCCACAGCCTTCCCAGAGCACATCCCAGAAACCCGCCAAGGCAGCCTGCATCCCAGCAGAGCTGGAATTTTAAATTAAAGTCTCCACCCTCACCATCATTCAAACTGACAAGGACCATCACCTTGATCCCCCTGGCAGTAACACAAACACACAGAGCTGCCAGTCCCCCGCCCCAAGCAGGGGGTATCCAGCAGGGAAAGGTGTCCACAAGTGCCCACATTTCCCAGCAAAGCACTTGGAAAGCACAGAACCAGACAGTCAAACCTGAAAACCAGAGTGAACCAGGAGCAGAATTCCTGGTTGGAGCCCCCATACCTTGTGGCAGACTTGGCAGGTCCCGAAATATCCGAACTCTGCGAGTCCTCATGCTGGTCTGAAGGAAAACAATCGGGATCACCGTTGTTAGGGCTCTGCACAGCTCAGCAGCCCCCCAGCATCTCAAGGATTGTGTTTTAGCTGGTATTATTTTTAACTTGCGTCATTGTTTGGAGAAGCCAAACACTAGAGAGTGAGGGAAGGGGCTGCTCTCACCTCCTAACAGCTTCCATTTGGAGTTTGTTCGGAACTCCTCCATGAGCTTCACGTCATCGGGGCGCTCATCAACGAACTCTGCCACCTGAGAACACCACACCGAACAACAGGGCCTTACAAACAGGCACAACTCCCACCTCCCAGCACATCCACTTCAGCCTGGCAATCCCAGTCCCTCTGCCTTGTCCCAGCAGCTGGTTTGGAGCACAGAACCACCGTGCTGGCCCTTGGAACACACAGGCACATAAAGAACAGGCTGCTTTGACCCGCAGGGAGCTCACTCATCCCTCCAGAGCCCCGAGCAGGAATCCCACCCATGGCTGAGGCAGAACCCACCAACAAACAGGGCAAGGAGAGGGGCTTTGCCAAGTTCCTCCCAGAGGGAGACACGAGATGACCCAAGAATCAATATAGGGTATGAGACCGCGAGTGACGGGACTCCCCGCTCACCACAGGCATGTCCCCTTCGTCCTCCTCCTCCTCCTCCTTCTCCGGGACGGCGGCGATGCTGCTCCAGCTCACATCGTCATCCACGATCCGCATCCTAGGAGCACAGAGAGGCGCTGCCGTCAGTACCCGTCAGGAACGGGGGGATCTGCGGCGGGGGAGCCCCCGGGAGCCTCCCGGCCTCGGAGGGAGGGTTTTGAGAAGGGATTTCGGGGAGATGGGCGCGGAGGGGATCCTGTGCCCAGGCACTAGGGAGGGTCGCGCCTGCCGCCCCCTTCCCCGAGACTCACCCGGCTCTGCCGGTGCCGCCCGGCGGCTTCTTCTTGCGGCGGCGGCGGGGCTGGGCGGGCTCGGCGGGGCCGCTCAGGTACCGCCGCAGGTACTCGGCCTTCGACACCCCCGGCGCCGCCATCGCGCTGTGACGCAAAACCCCGGCGCCGGCAGGAAGGGGCGGGGCCTGAGCGCGGCGGGAAGGGCGGGGGGCGGGACCGCGCACGCGCGGGGACGGCGGCGGGAAGGGCGGGGGCGGGGCCGAGCGGCGGCTGAGGGCACGGACGGAGCGGCGGCGGCGCAGGAAGGGCGGGACACGGAGCCAGCAACAGCTTTATTGGGGAACCGCCTCCGCTTCCACCCCCCGGCCCCGGCACATCGACACCGCCCCCCAGGGGGGGCCCTGAGGCCCAGCCCCGCTGCCTTCGGGCGGGAACAGCTGCCCTGGCCGCGGGAAGGCGAGCAGAGTCCTGGCCCCACACAGATCGCGGTCCCTGCGGCAGCTGGGGAAGCGGGCTGGGAGGGCTGGGCTGCCCCCGCTACCGGCCCGCGGCCGCCTCTGTCTCGTAGCCCTCTGTTCTCATGTCGTTCAGGCCCAGCTCTTCGTTCTGCTCAAAGGTGCGCTCGTAGCGCTGCACGCGCAGCTCCGGGTCCTCCTCCGGGGCGTACACGTTCTGCGGGGACACGGGAAAGCTCCTGCCCTGCCCTCTTCCCACAGGCTCGGGCACCCGCGCAGGCTGCAAGCCCCGGGCAGCGCCCGGGCAGAGCCCCCACAGAGCCAGCAGTGCTCTCCCTGCGCTGGACAGAGCCTGCAGCAGCCTGCGGCTCGTGCCCGAGCTCCAACGGGAACCCTACCCACAACATGTTCCAGGGAAATAAAATTCCCCCCAGTTGCTCAGGGAGCCCATCCCGAGGGCCCAAGGCTGTACCTGGAGGTAACTGTTGCCTGCAGGGTCATCCATGATGACGTGAGCCTGGGTCTTCCCCTCTATGATCTGCGGGAACAGAGCATGTCCAGCCATTAAGGCTCTTGCTAATCCTTCAGCGCTGCTGGCACCAGCACAGAGCACAGAAACACCAGGGTAAACTCACATCCTGCAGCTTCCCAATGAACTCCTGCAGCTTCCCTGTCCTGCTGGGCGTGGAGCTGTCTCCCAGAGTGAAGGGGTTCTTCTCCACCTGGAAGGGCAAGTAAGGCAGCCAGGCCCCCCCAGCCAGCACAAAGAGGGACAGGGAGGGGGCTGAGCCCCCCAGGCTGGCCCAGGGCCCCTCACCAGGTCACGGATGTCCTTCAGCAGCCCCTCCAGCGTGGTGAACTTCCCCCCCAGCGCTCCCATGCCCAACTCAAACTCCAGCTCTGGGATCTCCACGCTGCACGTCTCCGACTGCGAAGGTGAGCACCCCATGAGCCCCATGCAGGGAGGGCTGGGTCCCCCTGGACTCCCCACACCCTCCACAGGAGGACAGGGCAGGTCCCCAGGGCACTGCACCTTCAGGATGTCCCTGGTCATGTCGGAAGGGTCCGTAATGCGGAGGGTGATCCTGGTGCCTTGCGGTTCGATGGCTCCTCCAGACTTCACCTGGGAGCAGCCGGCAGTGAGCTCCACTGTTCACACTCAGCTCACACCACAATGCTTTAACAGGGTTTGTCCCAGCAGCCCAGAGGCCACTCCAAACCTGGGACCGTGGCCTCACCACCCAGCATAAAGCACCTCCTGACAGGCCCCCAAATCCAGTTTCCCTCCCAAGCAGCCCCATCGGGAAGCAGAGCTCAGGGGCAAAGGCACAGAACACCACTCCCTTCCCCTCTGCCCTCTTTCCAGCTCACCTCGTTGGTCCTGTGCCCACAGGAGTCACAGTTGGTGGCCATGATAATCACTTCCTTAAAGTGTGGGATTTCTGGAGCGGGGACTCAAGGAAAACCTCGAAGCAGCAGCCAAGGGATGGCAGGAGCCCACTGAGAGTTGTGAGTGGCCCTGAGACAGCCCTGCACCCCAACAGGCCGTGCTTGAGAGAACTTACTCAGGCCCGTGGTGCAGCAGGGAGGGCCCAGGGCTGCGCAGTGCCCGTCACCCCCCGGTGCAGCCCCCGGCCCGTGCCCACCCTCGAAGGATACGCACTAACTTCATGTTGGTGCTGGCCGGGGCGTTGCACTCGGGGCAGTTGGTGTTGAACTGCAGGACCTGGGGGAGGGAAAGGGCAGCCAGAATGTCCCAGCCAGCCCAGGGCAGCTGTCCTGGGTGTCCCCCAGCACTGCAGCATCACCCACCTCATCCCTCAGGTCCTCGGCAGCATCCTGCGGCTTTGCATCCACCTCCTCTCCCTGCAAGGGAAGCATTAACTCCTGTTCCCTGGTTTGGGGTCCTCCAGGGAGCCAGGATTGATCCCAGTCACCTCCAGTCCCAGCACAGCAGACTGCTGGGGGCTCCTCCTGTAGTGAGTGACCACCAGAGCCTCGTCCTTCTGCGGCGCATGGGGGTTCTCCACAAAGCTGTTCCCGGAGGGATCATCGAGGATCTGCAGGAGAAGGGGGCCTGAGGGAGCCGTCCTGCACCCCTCACCCAGTCAGGGCTGCCCTTCTGTGAGCACTCACAAAGGTGAAGGGGGAATTGACTTCTTTCAGCTGCCTCAGTTTCCCAATGAACTCGTCTATTTTCCTTGCCACCTCCTTGTCGGTCGCCTGGAAGAGGACACGGAATCGCAGAATCGTTGGAAATAGAGAACACCCCCCAGATGGGATTCAGCTGCTGCAGGGGCAGCCCAGAGCTGCTGACAGAGGTGACCATGGCACAAAGCAGAGCCCCAGCGCTCTCCCCACCAGCCCTGTGTGGCACCACGGGGCAGGGGATGGACATCCCAAGCATTTGCCATCCCTGAGGAGCTTCCCCTTTGCGGCCCTTACCCTGCGGGCGGGCTGGTCCTGCTCCAGGCCTGCCACAGCTCTGTCAATGATGCCCTCGATGGTGGTGAGGACTTGGCAAGGGAAGAACACAGAGGTGACGACACTGTTACCACAGCCCAGCGGCACCCGGGAGCCCCCACACAAACTGCTCCCCTTTACCCACCTCCCTTCTGGCTGAAGGCAGGGATCTCAAAGTCCAGCTCTGGAATTCGAGCTGAGGCACAGTCGGTCTTCACCACCTCCCTGTTCATGTCCTGCACACACAGCCAGGGAGCAGCCTCAGGATCCCCAACAGATCCAGGGGCTCCCACACACAGGGATCCCAGCGTGGTGCTGGCTCCAGCCCCCCCTCCCTTAGGACTGGGCACATTTTGGGCCTGGAACAGAGCGGGGAGGCCCTGCCCACCTGGCGGGAGGTGACGGCCAGGGTGTAGCGCACACCCTGCTCCTGGATCCTGCCCGCTGACTGGATCTCCGTGTTGGACCAGGAGCAGCTGTCGCAGGAGAAGGAGCTGACGATGATCTCTTTGAAGAAGGGGATCCTGGTGAGCAGGAGCCGCGTCACTCCCTGCGGCAGCGAGGGGCCTCGTGGGAACCCGAGCCGGGGGCGATGGCACCCGGGGCCCTGACAGCACCTCCCACCACGGGCAGCCCCCGTCCCCACCGCTGCTGCCCCCCAGCCTCCTCGAAACGCCCTTCTGGCCCCACTAGTGCCCCCACTCCTCCTGCCCCACTAGTGCCCCCACTCCTCCTGCCCCACTAGTGCCCCCACTTCAACACCAGCTGCGGCCCCCGGCGGGTCCTTCCCCGCTCCTGCCCCTCATCGCCCCCCAGACCCCTGTACCCCCCACCGACCCCTGTCCCGCTCCTCCCCCCGACCACTGGAGCCCCCCGCGTCCTGGTGTGTGTCCCCTGACCCCCACAGGCCCCTACAGCCCCTCCCTGGACCCCCCAGACTCCTGCACGCCCTCCTTGGCCCCCACAGACCCCTGTGCCCACCCTGGCCCCCGCACACCCCTGTCCTGCTCTCCCCCTCAATCCCCGCAGAGCGCTGCTGCCCGGCCCCCGGGGCCCCTCACGTTGCGGAAGCAATTCATGCACAGGGACTCGATCTCTGCGGGCTGCTGCTCGCCGTCCTCGGCGCTGAGGGGCCGGAACAGGGATCCCCCGGGCCCCGCGCCCGGCCCCGGCGCCGCCGCCGCCTCCATGGCCCCCAGCGCCGACATGATGGTGGCGCGTCACGTGGCGGCGCGGGGTGATGACGCACAGGTCACGCGGCTGGGGCGGGTCACGTGGCGCGCGCGGGCCGCGATGGCGGCGCCTTTATTTGTGTTCAGCCCCGGAGCCGCCCCGGCCCCGCCGCCCCGCCCGGCCCCGCCCGCGCCTCCCCGGGCCCCTCCCCGCCCCGCTCGCTCAGGCTCAGCGCCAGGTCCCGCCACAGCGCGTCCAGCCGGGCGCGCAGGTCCTCCAGGGGCGGCGGCGGCGCGTCCAGCGGCTCCTCGGGCGGGTCCGGGCGGGCGCTGAGCTTCAGCCGCATCTCCTCCGTCTCCTGGTCCAGCGCCCGGGTGAAGGCCTGGATCTGGGCGTACGTGTCCTGCCGGAACTCCTCCACGCGCCGCTGCACCTCCCGCGCCAGCGCCTCCCGGTAGCGGCCCGGGGGCGCCGCGGGCTCCCCGGGGCTGCCGGGGTACAAGCTCAGCTTCGCCTTCAGCTGCTCCAGGTTCTTCTGGATCTGCTGGTGCAGGTCCCGCGCGTTGCGGGTCAGCTTGGCCGACAGCTCCTGGATGTGCTGGTTGAGCTGCTCGGGGCTGGCGCGGGCGTGCGGGGCCACGCTGCGGTGCAGCTCCTCCACGTTGCGGTGGATCTCGGTCAGCAGCCGGTCCGTGTACGGGTGGAAGATGTCCTTCACCTGGTCCGTGTGGAAGGCGATCTTGTCGGTGTAGTGAGCCATGAAGCGCTGGAGCTCGTCGGCGCCGTCCAGGAGCTGCGCCGTCACCTCCCGGCTCGGCATCAGGTGCCGCCGGAGCTCCCGGGCCCGCAGGGACACCTGGTCCAGGAGCTCCTCCGTGAACGGCTGCAGCTGCTGCCGGAGGTCGTCCAGGTGCTTCCCGACCTGCTGGTGCACCTCGTCCACGTACGGGGACAGCTTCACCCTGAGGCTGTCCAGCTCCCTGCGGATGACCTTGCGCAGGCTGTCCGAGTCCTGGTAGAGCCGCGGCTGGAGGCCCCTGTTGAGGGGCGACAGTTTCTCCAGGAAGTCGCCCATGTAGCTGACCCCATCCTGAATGCTTTCCTTCAGGTTCCTGCACGAGACAGTCACCAACACCCCCGAGTGACCACAACACCCCTCTGTGCCCCACACACCCCTGATAAAAGCTGCCAACACCCGACAGGGCCCTTCCTTTGAGTTTCTGTGTCCCCAGGGGGAGAAAAGCAGGGCCCCGGGAGTGCTGGTGGGGCCTGGGGACCCCGAGGCACTGTACTCACATGATGTCCTTGCCCAGCTTGCTCTGGCCGTGCTCCAGGCTGTCCTTGTCACCCGTCAGCTGGCTGAGGTACTCCCAGAAGCCGCTCTGCGCCGGCTTGGCCGGGGACACTGCGGGCGGGAGCTGCGGTTGTGGTGCTGCCCACCCAGCCCTGCTGCCCCCAGAGCCCCGTGCCCGCACCCACCTGGGCAGGTGGCCAGGAGGGAGAGGAGCAGCGCAGCCTTCAGCAGCATGGTCCGGCTGCAGGAGAGACAGGAGAGGAGCCGTCGGCTGCTCCGAGTGCCCGCGGGGTGGTGGTGCCTCTGCTGCACACCCCCTCACCGCTGCCTGCAAGGGCCTCGCTCCTGGGGTCCCCTTTGACACCTGGAGCTCCCCTAAAAACACCTGGGGTTCCCCATAACACCTACGGGTCCCCAAAATACTTCGGGTCCCCCGAAGCACCTGGAATCACACCCAGCTCCTCCAGCCACACAAACTTAAAGCCCCCCGCCCCTCACCTGGCTCTGGTCGCCTCCCGTGTCCCTCCCGCCCAGAGCCGGCCGCTGGCCGCCCTTATATAGGCCCGGGGGGAGGCTGAGGAGCGGGCGATAAGGCGGCTTTGGTATGGGAAGGCTTTTTGGACCTCACTCCGTGTAAACACAACGTGGAGGTCCGAGCACGTTCCGGGGAGGTGACCTGGGGGCCGGTCACCTGACTGCCCACTGCCCCCCGGGCTCGGGGAGGGGGCTGGCCCTGCCCCGCTGCCGCTCTTTGCATCCCGGAGGGAAAGCCGGACGGAGCTGCCGGGGTGGTGCGAGGCAGCGGGATGGGGATGGGGATGGGGATGGAGATGGGGATGGGGATGGGGATGGGGATGGGATGGGGATGGGGATGGGGATGGGGATAGGATGGGGATGGGGATGGGGATGGGGATGGGGATGGGGATGGGGATGGGGATGGGGATGGGGATGGGGATGGGGATGGGGATAGGCTGGGGATGGGGATAGGCTGGGGATGGGGATGGGGATGGGGATGGGGATGGGGATGGGGATGGGGATGGGGATAGGATGGGGATAAGATGGGGATAGGATGGGGATGGGGATGGGGATAAGATGGAGATGGGGATAGGATGGGGATGGGGATGGAGACAGCGGCTGCAGCTCCTGTCGGGAGGAAAAGGGAGCCTGGAGCCCCGGGATGGGTGCGGGAGGGTGAGCCCGGCCCCGGCTGTGCCGGGGAAGGCTGGGATGAGCAGGCAGGGAGCACACCTTCCCCTGTGCATGGCTGCCCGCTCCCGCCGGACACCCAGCCCGCCGTGCTCATATCCTTTCCTTTGCACGTTGTTTTTTACCGGGAACAAACCAGGGCACCCTGGGGCGGGGGGCGAAGTCCGGCGCTCCCGGGGTGAAACGCCCGAGCGGTCGCCAGCGCTGCTCCGGCACCAAAGTCCGCGCGGCTCCCTCGCCTGGGCCGACACGTGAGGTCGCTCCAGGCAGCGCTGGCCCATCCCTTCCCATCCCATCCCATCCCATCCCATCCCATCCCATCCCATCCCATCCCATCCCATCCCATCCCATCCCACCCCACCCCGGGCTCCTGCCAGCAGCGCGCCTCAGTCCCCCTTCCTTCTCCCTGATCCGCGGAGCTCCCTTCCTGTGCGAGCCCCACCGGGCTGTGGGGACGAGGTGTCGGTCACCCACGCAGATCCCCATCCCTCATGGCAGCTGCTGCCCCACCACAGTGGGGATGTTTGGCCACATCCCGGGGCTCTGCCCCTCGGCAGCCACCTGGGTGCCCCCCGCTGCTGTGGCACCCCGGTGTGATGAGGTGACAGCGAGGCCCCGGCCCTGTGCTGGCCCACGGGCTCACCTGGCTGCCACCATCTCCAGCCACCACAGAGACCTCCCGCCCACCTGACCCCACCTCTGCTCCCTCTCCCTGGTGCCCCAGAACCCAAATTTGGGGCGATGCTCCTTCCTCAGAGCAGCTGAGGGTGCCCCAGGTATCCCCTCCCAGGGCAGGACAGCAGGATGCTGTGGGAAGAAGGGACACAGACCAGCACGTGCATCACAAGGAGATTTATTTCTGCCACAGGAAGTGGCCGGGAACGTTTGGAGTGTGTGTGGATGGCCGGCCGGGGCAGCTTAGTTCTGTGGGGGTGGGACGGTGCTGAGGAAAGCAGCCACCTTCTCCCGCACCTCCTTCTCCAGCAGCTCCAGGTGATCCTCCACGCCGGCAGTGCCCGACTCCAGCTTCCCGCGCATCTCCTCCAGCCGCTGCACCAGCTGCTTCCCGAAGGTGTCTCCGAAGGGAGCCGCCTGCTGCCGGAAGGCCTCCAGCGTCTGCCCCACGCGCTGGTCCAGCTGCTGGGCCAGGAGAGCCAGGCGCTGCTGCAGGCTCTCGGCGTCTCCGCTCGCCGCCTCCCGCAGCTCCCGTGCCAGCGGGCTCAGCTGGGCGCGCAGCTCCTCGGAGCTGGCAGCCAGGCGGGTGCGCAGCTCCTCGGCCACCCGCTCCATCTGCAAGGTCAGGCTCTCCAGCTGCCGGTTGAGGCCGTCCTGCACCTCCTGGGCATAAGGGCTGAGCCCGCGCCGCAGCTCGGCCACGCTCTGCTCCACCTGCGCCTTCAGCTCATCTGCCACGGGCGACAGCCGCTCCTTCAGGCTCTCCACGCCGCCGTCGATCTGCTGCTGCAGCCGGTCGGCGTAGGGGCTGAGGGAGGCCCGGACGCTCTCGGCGTTGTCCTGCAGCCGCTCCCGCAGCTCGGCCGCGTAGGGCTCCAGTGCCCGCTGCAGCTCCCCGGCGCTGCGGTCCACCTGGGAGCGCAGCTCCTCGGCGTAGGGGCTGATCTTGGCCTGCAGCTGGCGGATGTTGGTGCCGATCTGCTGGTGCACCTCATCGGCGTAGGGCGCCAGCTTGGCCTGCAGCTCCTGCAGCTCCCGCCGGATCTGCTCCTTCAGCCGCTGGGAATCCTGTGCCAGCCGCGCCTGCAGCTCCGTGGCAAAGGGCACCAGCCGCTCCTGCAGGTCCTCGGCGTAGGCGCTGACACTCTGCAGGTTGCTCTTCAGCAGGGTGCTGGGCAGAAGGGACACATCAGGGCCTGTGTGCCCACATCCCCAGGCCCTGCCTGGCACCCCCTGGTCTCCCTGAGCCCCCCAGCACCCCCAAGCCCCCCAGCACTGCCGCTCGGCTCACTTGAGCTGCTTGCTGATCTCGGTCTGCTGCAGCTGGTCCACCGTGTCCTTGGCATTGCTGCCCAGCTCCGTGAAGTACTTCCAGATCACACTGGCCACCTCGTCAGGGTTCACATCAGCCCGTGACCCTGCAAGGGTTGCTGGGATCAGCGCTCACACAGTCCCATTCGCCCAGGGACATCAGGTCCCCATCACTGCCCTGGGGCAGGACCACCCTGCTGGCACCAGGGACCCTTGTGCCACCTCACCTGAGATCGCAAGGAGAACCAGGACAAGGGCGGCTGCCTTCGGCGCCATCCTGAGTTCTGGGGACTCCTGTGGGAGCACAGAGAGGAGGTGAAGGAAGCTCAGGGACCAGCAGCACCCCAGCCCCCTGCCAGAGGTGATGGAGACCCCGGCTCTCCAGCCCCTGCAGCTGCTCACCTGTGCTGCCACGGCCGCGGTACCTGCGGAGCCGGCAGCTCCCAGCACTATTTATGCAGCCTGAGCACCCCTGCAGCTTCCACGCGGGCTGTGACACAGCGAGGGCGTGGATTTTAGCACGGGCACGGACTTTAGCACGGGCGCAACGTGGAAGTGCCTGACGTGTGCACAGCTCTGACATCACCCGCAGCCCCGCCAGCCCCCAGCGGGGTGACAGGGGCAGACAGGGGATGGGGGTACGCAGGACACACTGGGCCCCTCCTGGGGACCGGGGCCCTGGGCTGAGGGACACCTCGCTGCTCTGCGGGATGCAGCAATGGCCCCGTCGGTGCTGGCAGTGCAGTACCTGGGGTGTGTGGTTGTGGGATAGGTGGCAGCGGGACAGGACGCGGGTTCAGGGGGACGCTTTGATGAAGCTCGGGGGCACACGAGGCTGCGCACAGGCAGCAAGGCATCGTTCCTTCCCAGTCCAGGCTGCTGGAGGAAGCCCCGGCACAGGGAGGGGCCAGGACACTGCAGCCGCACGGTGCCTGGGAATGGAGCTGGGACCGTGCGTGTCCTTGGCGCTCTCGGTTCAGCCCACCCGCGGCCCCGGGGCAGCGGAGCAGCGCGGCGTGTCCCAGCGGGCAAAGGGCACGGCGCGCAGGGCACGGACCAGCCCGGCAGCGACAGTGGCAAGGTCCGAAGAGCCTCGCGGTGCCCGAGGGCGCCGCGCCCGGGGACAGGGCCGCTGGATGTCACCCTTGTGCCGCGTGTGCCCACGGCCCCAGGGCTGTCCCCCGCCGCGGGCACCGGGCTGGCGGCGTACACGCGTGTGCACACGCACACGTATGCGCAGGTATCGCACACAGACACGCGGGGCCCCAGCAGGCTCCGTCCCCGCGGGATTTCCCAACTCCTGGCCGGACGGGGACCCCCGCAGCCCCCCCGCGCCCTGCCCTGACCTTCGCACAAATCCCCCAGGGCGGCCGTGGGGAGGGTATAAATTGGGAGCCCGGGGCTGCCCCCGCGTCACAGAGCCCGGCACAGGTGAGCGGGGACATCCCTGGCGAGGGTCGTGCTGGGAAGGGGACGGGGTCGGTGTCGGGACCCCCGGGGCTCCCCTGCTGCCCCACACCGTGCGCTCCGCTCTCTCCCCAGCCATGAAGGCGTCGCTGCTGTTCCTGCTCGCCTGCACGGCCGTCCTGGCGGTGGGAGCAAGTAAGGGCCAGCGGGGCCGCGCAGGAGGAGGGGGTCGGGGCTCAGGGTGCTGGGGGGCACACACGGGGGAGCACAGCCGCGGGGCCCCGTTCCCCCGATCCCACCAGGCTCGTGCTTGCAGGGGCCGACAAGCCCGAGGAGCCGAAGGCGCTGGTCCAGAAGGTGCAGGAGCTGGCCCAGAAAGCCACGGCCATGGCCAAGGAGGCCTTCAGCAGGGTGCGGGAGTCGGAGGCGGCGTACCAGGCCAGGTGCCCCGAACCCCGCCAGCCCTGTCGCTGTCGCTGTTCCCGTCCCCCGGTGGCGGCGGGGAGCCCGGCCAGGGCCCCGCGCTGACCCCCTGCCCTCCCTCCCTCCCTTCCCCGTGCAGGCAGTGGCTCTCGGACAGCGCGGAGCTGGCGAAGCAGCGGCTGGTGTGGCTCAAGGAGCAGCTGGCAGAACTCTGGAAGAAGACTTCGGCCGCATAGTCTCGCCTGGGGCTGCCCGGGGGCTGTCGGGGCTGGGGTCCCCCTGGCTCCCACCCCCTGTCGTGGTGCTCTCAATAAAGTGGGGCTGAAGGAAACGCTGTGGTGGCATCACTGGGGGACTGGCAAGGAGGAGTGTGACCCGCAGGGAGAGGGAGGCCTGGGACAGACACCAGCACTGAGGTTCTCACGGCCATGTCGGGGAGCCGAGGGTGGCAGGAGCCGGTTGCTGCTTCCTGCAAATCCAGTGCCACCAATCTCCAGCACCCTGTGTGCGGCTGAGCCCAGCTGCGCCTCGGACAGAGCTGGGCTCAGTACAGGGCAAGCCCAGGGCACCCCTCACCAGTTCCCTGTCCCCCCACTCCCTCTGGGTCCCCCAGTACCCCCAGCTCAGAGCACCCCTTGCCCCCTCCAGCATCCACTGCAAAGACTGAGCGAGCTCCAATAACTTAAGTCAAGTTTATTTGACAAAAGGGAGGCAAAGCTGAGAGCGACGCCGGGTCGGGGAGGGAATTCTAGGGGAGGAGGGGGTCTCCGGGGAGGACACCCTAGGGCTGGGCTGGCCCGGGGCTCCTGCAGCCTGTCCCCAGAGCCCCCTGAGGAGAAGCACCCGGGGCAGGGCAGGGAGCACCCGGGGCGGCTGCAGAGCGGGGCTGGGGTCAGTCCCTGGCCACGCTGGCCGGCAGCTCAGGCCATGGTCTTCTGGAGATCCTCCAGCAAGCTGATGAAACGGGCCTTGAGGCTCTCGGTGTAGGGGGTGAGGCGCTCCTTGAAGTCCTGCATCAGGGGCGTCATCTTCTCACGCAGTTTGCCAAGCTGCTCCACCACCTTGGCCTGGTATTCAGCGGCCTGGGGGATGCCCTTCTCCCGGATCTCCTCCAGCTTCTGGCTCAGCTTCTGCCGCAGCTCATCGCTGAAGGGGGCCACGTTCTTGCGCAGCTCCTCGACGTGCCCGCGCAGACGGTCCCGCGCCTCCTCAGCCACCGGGGTCAGCTTCTGCTGCAGCAGCTCCACCTTCTGCTTGCTGATCTCCTTCAGCTCCTGGGCGAGGGGAGCCAGGCGCTGGCGGTACTGCTCCAGATCCTCCGTCCACTTGGCAGAGAACTGGTCCAGGAAGGGCTTGATCTTCTCTTTCACCTCCTCCAGGTCCTTGGTCAGCTCCTGGCGCAGGGACTCGGTGTCTTTCAGCCACATCTCCCGCACCTCTTTGTAGTAGGGGGCCACGTCCTCTCTCAGCTTGGCGGCGGCTGCGCCCAGCGTGTCCAGGTTCTCGCCCAGCTTCAGGCTGCGGGAGGGGAGGGAGGTCACACACGGTGCCCGGGGTGCCCCGCCAGCCCCCCGCCACACAACTCCCACTTACTCCAGCTGTTTGCCCACGGCGGAGGCCTCGAACTGGGCAATGGCTTCCTTGCCGCTGGCCTTCACTGTCTCCAGGTACACAGCGAGCATGTCCTTGAGGCGATCCAGGGGTGCCTGGGGATCATCGTGCTGCCAGAAGGAGCGGGCCTGGGTGCCTGCGGACAGAGTCGGGTGTGCTCAGGACACACCGCCCGGGGATGGCTCCAGCCCTGCCGGGGACGTGCCCGGCTCGGGAGAGGACCAGGGAGTCCCTCGGCTGCAGCCCGACTCGCAAAGCGCTTCGGAAACCGGCGGCTTCCAGCAGCGCTCGCGTCGGGCTCAGCCGCCCCATCCCTCCCGTGCTGCTCCATCCCGCGGGGATCCGCAGCCGCTGCCGCCGCAGCCCCGTCCGGACCTACCCGTCAGGCAGAGCAGGGCGAGGGTCAACACCACGGCTCTCATCTTCGCGCTGGACCTGCGGGCAGAGCAAGAGAGTTGGGCGCGGGCAGCCCCGGCAAATCCAACCCCGGCGGGGGCTCAGGGGTCCCCGCCGGGGCCGCGGGCGAGGGGCACCGCTCTGTCCCTGCGGGTCCTGCGCAGCAGCCCGGGCTCTTACCAGCTCTCTCTGCCGCTGCTGCTCGTCCCGTCTGAGCGGCCGGGGCTCCGCCGCCGCTATTTATGCCGGAGGGGCAGTTCCGCGGAGATAAGCCAGCGCGGCGGCCCCGGAACGCGCTCCCGGCGGGCGATGTGGCGCGCAGGGTTCAAGGATCGCGCAGCACCGGCGAGGAGCGCGGGCTTGGCAGGGGCGGCGAGCAAACAGGAGCTCCCCGCGGGACGCGCCTCTCCGGCCAAGGAGCTGTTTACGCTCCCGCTGACCCAGATTCCCGCTGGCCCTGCGGCCTTGCCGGGGCCCCTCGCAGCCCCCAGGGATTGGCCGCCGGCCCGGGGACAAGGTTTATTCCCGCAGGGATTTGGCCGGCCATACCCGGACCCCTCGCCTCGGCCGCGGGTCTGTGCCCCGTCCTTCACCGGGCCGCTCACGTCACCCCCTTTTCCCGCTGTATCCCCAACTCAGAGGTCCCGGGAGCTGTGCCCCTGCCCGCCCATGCCAGCCCTCGCTGGGGACCCGGGCAAAGCGAAGGCTCGGCTCAGAGCAGGCACCAGCACTGGCACGGCCACCTCAAAACCCCCCTCAGCCCGAACCAACCCCAGGTGCTTCCCTCTCCCATTGCCACCAGTCCAGGGATCCACATGAATCGAGCGCACAGGGCTGAGCCCGGCCTGGTGAGGGGAGAGAGGGGACAGGGAGAGAGGGGCCATGTCCCCAGATGGGGCTGCAGGGAGTGTGCAGGGCTGGCAATGCCAGCGGGAGCTGCTACAGAGGAATGATGCTCTTGAATGGCATCAGCTCCCCGCAGCCCCAGCCTGTGCCAGCTCGCTGGGCACCTCACGGGCATCGCGCGGGTGTTGCCATCCCATGTGCTGCAGGTGCTGGAGGCACAGCTCCCTGCGCCTCCCAGACTCTACCCACAGCTGGAAAAGCCCCACGGCAGCGGATGCCTGGGCAGGGTCTGATCTGCAGCACTGCAGTTCCCCACACCTGCAGGGCGAGTCGGACTCCGCTGGGCTCCGGCTGCAGGGGGGGCTTTGGGAAACCCAACCAGGGGGGCTGCTGGAGCCCGAGGGAAGTGACAGCCCCAGGGATGGACTGGGGACACAGCAGCTGCCACCCCTTGAACTTTGGCGTTGAGCAACAAGGCAAACAAGAGCCCAGGGAAGATCATAATCATGTTTTATTTGTTATGATCCCACTGTCCAACTAATTGACTAGTTGCAAGTGACCCACAAAAAAATGGACTGAAGATTTACTGAAACGGTTTTTTTTTTCCTGTTCGTTTTTAGTCCAACATAAATGAGGAAGAAAAAAAAAATACTTCTGACATTTCCAAAAAACAGAAATAATAGCAAAGTATATTAATATACATTCAACATATACTGCGCGTATTGATTACTACAATACAAAGCCATGATAAAAAAAGTGTGGTACTGCGGATGGCACGGTGACGGCCCTGCGGGGCGGCTGCTGCGGGGGGCCCGGCGACTCTCCCAGGATACAGTGTCATGTAAACAAAAGGAAAACGAACCAAAGGGACAGAGCAAAAGGCTTTCAGCGTTTCCCACCCTTCCCGCCCGATCCGGCGGGCTCCCCGCGCCCCCCAGCCCGCAGGTGCCGGGGAGGGGCCGTGCACGGCCGGGCTGCGGAGCTCCCCTCCGCTCCGATTTTCGGGATCGCAGAGCCGTTAGCGTTGTTCTCCCGGAGAAGGGGAGGCCGGGAAGAGGCACAGGCTAAGGATAGCAAAGTCACCTCTGCCGTGCTGGTTTCACACTTCCTTCTGTGCAAAGTCAGGAGGGCTGGGTCGATGTTTCCTTTAGTTTTAAAAAATACTCCAGAAAAATGTCAGTAAGAAGGATCCGAGCTGGAGCTTGTCAAGTCCCAAAGGCAAGGGTGACACCACGTGCTCCTGAACCCCAGCGGGAGGGGCATCCCGCTCTATCCACCACGGAAAAGATGGAAAAGGGACAAAGAAGAGACCTCTGCACGTCCCGACTGTATAAGGAGAATTACCACTGTCGCCACTGGCACGAGAGAAAACCAGTCACAAGAACAATGTCGTTAAAAGAAATAAAATACTTTGAACAAAAGGTGCAAGTCACAATTCATATAGAACAGAATCTAGTTAAAAATTTCTCTCAAACAGAAATTCCTTTTGCCTTTTATTAATAACAATAATAATAAAACAACATTTACCAAAAAAAACAATTCCTACGTGATCAGGAGGAAAAGCGAAGGAAACAAAGAAAAATCCATCTGCCCTACATTAGCCAGGAAAAGAAAAAACCCCAAGTCGTGGCGGATTTGGAAAGAAAAGGGAAGGGAAGGGAGGGCAGGGCAGGGGTGATCCTGTCAGCACCCCGACACACGAGAGGGAACAGAGCAGACAGAGGTGAGACAAGAAGTGGATTGCACCGGGGTGGGGAGGGCCCCCGCCAGCGCTGCCAGGCCCAGACCCCCCCAGTGCAGCGGGACAGAGTGGAAGGAGAGCGTGGTCTCCATCCAGGAGCAGCTCCAGTCCCCTTGGACCTGCTCAGGGCAGGCTCCAGGGAGGCTCAGCCCGGTGTGGGGCCCCAGGCAGGCCAGCCCCCAGAGCAGCCCCGGTGCCGAGGCCGATCCTCCGCGTCGGGCTCAGGGCTCTGGGTGTAGCTGGAGTTACAGGCAAGTGTGGCAGAAATTAAAGAACCCAAAGGAACGACACACTGGATGAAGTGAGGATGAGGAAAGGGGCCATGGTATTCCAGTTAGTCAGAAATACTACGGCAATTTGGCGCAATGCTGCTAGATACTGTTGGTTTAAAATGGACCTTTTCATTTCAAAGCTGTACACAAACCCTGCAAGAGAGAGAAACACAGATGTTAGAGGAGACCAGAATGGTGCATCTCTTCCCACAGCCCACCAGCATTGCATTCCCAGGCCATTCCTGACCCTGCCCCAGGAGAGAGACCCCGCCATGCAGAGAGGGTCTGAGAGCAGCACAAGCCTGGAAGGAGGGATGCTGTCCCTGAGCAAAGGAGGGACAGCAAACAGCCCCAGCACAGGAGCTGCGAGTGGATGGTCCCAACCCCGGCACTGGAGCAATGAGCAGGGAAAGTGACACATGGCAGTGAGGCCATGGAGGCAGCCCGAGATGTGTGGAGAGAGGACACACAGATACTCACTCCCTCCCGGTTACACCCCCGCCTGCTCCATCCCAAAGGGCACCTCCGGGTGCTTGTAGCTCAGCAGGACGTCTGTGATACACGTCGAGGGGTAGCAGGAGGTGTTGAGGTGCTGGCTGCCATCGCCCAGGTTCGGGTGCTCTTGACCTTCCAAACTCTCCCCACATTCTGTAAGGGCAGAGAGGTGACTCAGCACCTCTCCCTGTGACTCAGCTCCCCGAGGAGCTGCCCACATCCCCCCGTGCCACGTGGGCAGCCCCAGGGCTCACCCTCGCCGTCCCTGTCGCGCAGCTGCTGACTGGCCATCAGCGACGACTGGCTGAGCACGGCGTCGGACATCCGGGCAGAGCTGAGTGCTTTTCCTGCCATCAAACTCATTCCAGGCAAGTTATCCAACTGCACCTGTGGAGACAGCAGGACACACCTCAAGGGCAGCTCAGGAGAGGATCCTGCTGTTCCCCATCTGCCCACGGACAGAGTGCCCAGGGAGCTTCTGCAAACCTTCAAGCGAGGGTTTGGAAGGACGAGAACTGTGCATCAGGCACAGCTTGGGTGCAGCCAGTGTCCCCTCAACAGGAGAATGGACTGAGGAGTCCAAATCCCTCTGAACTAACAGAATCACAGCATAACTGGGGTTGGAAGGGAGCTCTGGAGATCACCCAGTCCAACCCCCTGCCAAGGCAGGGACAACTGGAGCAGGTGACAGAGAAACACATCTGGGTGGTTTTGGGATGTCCCCAGAGAGGGAGACTCCAGGCCCTCCCTGGGCAGCTGTTCCAATGCTCTGCTACCCTCCACAGAAAGTTCTTCCTCGTGTTGAGGTGGAACTTGTTGTGTTTTAGTTTCTGGCCATTGCTCCTTGTCCTGTCACTGGGCACCACTGAAGCAGAGACGCTGCCATTCCCCTCTACAGCAGAAGGCAGCTGGAGCAAAGCACACATCAAGATTTGGGACGGACAGTTCCCAGCAGCCCAAACCCCACAGGGAGCAGAGCACTGAGGTCTGGGCTACCATGACCAGCTCCTTCACAGCACTGCAGGACCCCGAGCTGGGCTGGGTGTGTCTGCAGAGCCCTGCAGAGCCAGGCCTGGCTGTTTCACTGGAGGGACCTGGGAGGCAAAGGCACCTACGTAGGCATCATCACTGTTCTGGATGGTGTGATGTCTCTGCAGGGTGCGGGGCCGCGGGTGCTCGCTGGACGAGGGGCGCACGGGGTAGCCCAGGCCGTTGTGGTCAGGCACCTGCATGGCTTGGCCGGGGGAGCTCCTGTCCATGCAGTTCCCTACGATGGACTCTTGAAAACCAGACAGGACAGAAAAATGACAGGTTAGTACAAGGAACCTGCAGCTCCCAGCCATGTGTGCCACTGCAGAACTGAGATGTGACACCACACACAAACGCTCCTTGCTGGCACAACAAGGACAGGACCCCCGGCTGCTCTGGAGCACCAGTGCTCCCAGTCGCACTCACGCAGGCTTCTCCCTCCAGCATTAATATCCCAAAGGATCCCAATGCTAGCTGCCTCCTATCAGCTCTACAAAAGCAGCCTGAAGCTGGAGGGACTGGGGCAGGAGCACAGGAACCAGACCCTTTCCCACTTCTGCCTTCCCCTCGAGCCCGAGCTCGACCCCCACCCTGCCCACATCGTTACACAAGAGCCAGGGGAGCCTCCAACACAGGATGCCTCCAGCAGGGCCCCTTGGCAATTGTAAGCAACATAATCCTGCTGGAAGAGCTGGCCAGGATGTTCACTTTTATCAGATGACTTCTCCCTGCCCTCCCACAATCTGGCTGCAGGAGCACACGAGTGTTCTGCCTGGCAAAGTCCATCTGCGCTGCAAGCTCTTGTGACTGAGGGCAAAGGCCACATTCCTATCAGGCAAAGCCTCTCGTCATCAAGTACACGATGTTTTGGATGAAGGCCTGAGCCGTGGAGGAGCCTGTCATCGAGGCTGAGCTCGCTGAGCGCGGACCCCGCCGAGCACAAACACCCGATGTGGCTGCGAGCGCTGGGGAGCTGCCCCGAGGTGACACAGCTGCAGGTACATCCCTCAGAAAGCCAGAGCTTTCCCAGGGCTTTGGCCAGTGGGAAGTGATGTCCTGCTGTGCTGAGACACTGCACGGCCCAGCTGGCACTGCAACTTCCACAAAACTGCTCCCCAAAGAGATCTCACAGAATCCTTGAACATCCCCAGCTGGAAGGGACCCACGAGGATCATCCAAGTCCAACTCCTGGCCCTGCACAGGGCAGTTCCAAAACCTGTCCACAAATTTAGCATAATCCAAGTGAGACCCCATCCCATGTGGTCTCCACACCGCTTGCAGGCAGGTGAGCATGGATAGCACTGCTAGGACACTGCTCCCCGTGCCCTTCCTCCATTGGGAATGTGGCATTCCTGCCAGAGCCCTGTCCCAGGGCAGTCAGAGACGCAGCCTCCCCGTTCCTTTGCACAACCGTGGGGTTACGTGCGGTTAACAGTCAGCTTTCCCGGAAAAGCGAGAAGGAAAACATGAGGTAACAGATGTTAGCGGATCAGTGCCACCCACACACTGCTTGGGATGCTGCTCCAACTGTGGGAACAGTGGTTGGGGCCAGCAGCCTGCTGCTCCAGCTCCACAAACAGCCCCAGCCCCAGTCCCTGCGCTGCGGGTGACGAGTTCCCTCAGCCTGGAAGAGGCAGGACCCAAAAAACAGCTGCTTCCCAACGCCAGCACTGCAGTCTGGGGATGCTGCTCTGGACCAAGGGACAGACACCCTGAATTCACACCCTCAGCCCCACAGAGGAGAGCCTTTCATCCCCACATCCTTTGTGTCACTGTGGCATGTGACACTGGCACGGCGCTGCCGCCAGCTCGGCCCCCTCCGTGCCGAGCCCAGGCAGGTTTCCCACGGGCAGCGCTCCCAGCCTGGGACGGCTACGTTGGAGCAAAACTGGAGCAGGGCTGTTCACAGGCAGTCCAGTCACATCCCAAACAGATTTGGTCGGCTCTCAAGGTCCCCAGCTGCCATCCCTGGCAGATGCTCCACAGACATCCAGAGCTTTGTGATCGGCATCAGTACGAGCCCTTGGAAGCGCAGACACTGGGAAGTTACACTGCTGCAGGGAAAACACATCTGGGGAGCTGGGGCAGGGAGAGAAGATACCCCTCAAACTGCACCCTCATTACATAGTCTAGGGAAAATAGGGGGAAAAGCCAGGGATGTAGGATTTGGTGTAGGTTAATTGTGGAAAAGCCCAGGCATAGCATATAGGATTTGGTGTAGGTCAGTAGTGGGAAAACTGAGTGATGTAGGATTTGGTGTAGGTGAAAAACGGGGAAGCCCAGAGGTGTAGGATTTGCTGTAGGCAAGGGTACCTGGGAAACTTTGAGGTGACTCTGCCTGGACCTGAAGCAGCGCAGGCCTGAGTCCAAGTGGGTTATGGAGGCCATAAGGAAAATGGTACAAAGCAGTTACATCCCAGGACATAGTTTACTACAAACAGCCCTGTTAGAAGGGCTTACACAAGCCTATTTGTAAACATTTATTTGCTTTTACTCATTTACAAGGCCTTGCAGTCTAAAGTCCTGCTCCCTTGTGTAACCAGTCCTCGTACCAGCAGTGCAGGGGCTGAGATTTGGCTTCTGACTTCACCAAATCTCACTGTCCCTCTAACGGTCTACAGTGACAAGATTCAGACTCGTGACTTCGTACCAAACACCCCTCCAGAGCTTCCAACCCCCACTGAGCCTCTGAGAGCAAACACATCGGGAATGCAGAATTCAGGAGGATTTCAGCACAGCCCTGCCTTGTCCCTGCCCCCCGCCCACGCTCTGGGGGGTCAGGGCTTGGCAGCCCCGCTCGGCCCTCCGGGCCAGCCTGTTCCAGCCTGGTACTTTCCCAACAAACCCGTGCTGTGTCCCTGAACAAAGCTGGGCCTCCTGTGCCCTGGACACAGCTCCTCCGCAATGGGGCCCTGAGTGCCAAGGGCGCGCTGGCGGCTCCAGCCCAGCACCCCGAGTCCTGCAGGGAATACTGATCCACCCGCTCAGCCGCTCCTCAAAGCCCTCCTAGCGAGGGGCTTGGAGGGTGTTTTTCCTGCAGAGGAGCCTGTAATTACAGCTCGGGCAGGAATTCTCTGACAGCGCAGCGCTGCCAGAGCAGCCACCGAGGAGCGAAGGCACAGCCGCTTCCAAGGAGCAGGAAAGGCCTTCAGAACCTAATGGCAAGTTTAAACTCACTCTCTCCAGAATCCACCCTTCCCAGTTCAAGCAGGGATAGAATCTTGCTGCCGCTGCTGCTTCCCGAAGTGCCAGAGAGGCTGCAAGGCTGCTGGAGCCACAGGACACTGACCAACACTGTTACTGCGTGTTTGTGGGAGCTTTAGCAGTGCCTGGACTCGAGGGTCTGTGCTTAAGAGCAGGAATAAATGGATACCCTGCTACAGCTGGGGTGTGCTGGCAGATGAGCTGCTCCTATCCCGTGTTTACAGGGGATGGGGAACATCACCAACAAGAGTAAATCTGTGGTCACCATGCAGCATCCCTGAAGAGATGGGAGCAAGCTGGGCCCTGGTCTTTACCTGCCTGCAGAAGGAGGTCAAATTCCCAAGGGAACAGCCCATCGGGCTCCTTCCTTACTCAACCCTGTTTATTACAGAGGCTGTGCCTGCAATTTACTTCAGGCCACAAAAGCCAGAAAGAATCTCAGTAATTCCATGCTATGCAAAATATGTCAGGAAACCCTTGGTGTGCCGGGTGGGACGGTGTCCTGGGCAGGAATGTGAGTGGCTGGCACGGATGGACAGACACCTGGCCTGCACCTGGGCAGCAGGGAGCCTTACCTCTGCTGGGCACCTTATTCCTGAATCCGGGCGTGGGCTGATGCCTGTACTGGTGCGTTCCCAGCTCCTGCGCGGGATTAGCAGTTCCTAGCAAAGATTCGGGGTCCCCGTGCCCTCCTGCGTTTACAAGCAGAGGGGTCTCGTGGCAACCTTTGGTCAATGTGTTTGAACTCTTACTGTCAGGAAAGCTGTCCCTGTTTCCCTCGCAGGCGCAGTCCTCCTCCATGCTCTCCGAGTGGAACAGGGCTGGCTGGTGTCCGTATCCCTGCGGCGGTGGCACGGATGCAGGGACCTGCTGGATACATTCTTGCGCCCTGATTTTTAAGAGATGTTGGGGGCTGTTCTGGGGGTGGTACGTGTCAGCACTCTGATAAGGCAAAGACAATGACTGGCGCTCCGAGAGGTTCTGTCCCATGCTGGTGCCCATACTGCCAGCATCCCCTTGACTCATATGCCTGAACAACTCTTGGAATTCTTGCTGCTGCTGCTGCCGCCGTTTGATGAGCTGTGCAAATTCTGCCTGGGGCAGCCGCATGTCCGTGTGCCCCGTGAGCGAGTGCCGGGGGGAAAGCAGTCCCTGGAGGATGTGCGGTACCTGCTGGTGTCGGCTGTAGTCGGGAGGTGTCGGGGACAACAGTGCCTGCTGTAGTGCCGATGCCGTGTAGTGCTGCTGCTGCTGATGTGCGTTTGGAGGGAAACTGGGGTACTGGTCAAGCTGTGGGACCTTCAGAGCCTGCTGGGCTGCAGGGAACCCCACCCCTCCCGACGGGCTGTAGCTGCTGGGGGAGACGCGGGGCTGCTCCGGGAACAGGTGGGGGTGTAAGTGCACCTGGTCGTAGTTGGCGGGGGGATACCTGTTCACGTTCAGACTGCAAGGACAAGGAAAAGGACAAGTGACCGCACTGCTCGGCGGGAGCCAGAGCTGCTCCTGCACGGGAGGGGCTTCCCCAGACACGTGGGACGGCAGCCCTGGCCTGGCTCAGCAGCTCCTTCCCAGCGACAGGGAAGGAGCACGCACAACCCCGAGCGGCAAGGACACCACGTCTCATCCCGAGATTCCCGCTCCCTCCCTCGGCAGCGCTCCCCTGAGCCAGGAGCAGGCAGGGAGGGGCCCTTACCTGTGCGACTCGGCGCTGTCGGCGCTGAGCTGCTTGGACAGCTGCCGGTGGCCGTAGCTGAGGGAGGCCATCAGGTTGGCTCGGTGCTGCATCTGGATCTGGCTGGCGCTGGGGCTCAGGGACATCCCCCGCGCGTGCGACGCCAGGCCCTGCCCGCCCACGAGGCTGCTGCCGACCATGTCCCCGGGCTCCTGCACTTGGATGGTGACCTGCTGGGGCTGCGACTGCTGCTGCTGCAGGGCCAGGCACGTCAGCCCCATGGCCGGGGGAGGGGAACAGTTACCCGACTGCGGGAAGATCGTGTTGTGGGATGGCATCCCTTGGAACTGGGACTGGGAGGCAGCACCTACAAGGAACAAAGGCCCTCAGCATCCCTGCCAGCCCAGGGCGAGGCTCAGGAGTGAGATCTGCTCCATTCCCTGAAGTGCTGGACAGGGCTGGGATTAACCTGTGAAGGGCATCCCTGCCCGTAGCAGGGGGCTGGAAAGGGATTATCTTTAGGGACCCTTCAAACTCAAAGCAGGCTACAATGCTGTGATTCATTCCATGACTCTGGGCCAGGCTGGGAGCCCAGTATGTGCCTGTATGGGTGCTCTGTCATGCTGTGCCAGCGTGCAAAGGTCACAGCCAGAGCCCCTTGCACCAAAACAGAAACTCTGCGGAGCTGACAGTGATTTGCATAAACCCGAGAATATCAGCCCTTCCTCCCCACCCCCGGGAGCGATAAGTAAGGATCTTGTGACAAGGAACGCAACAGCACATTCCAGCTGGCAGCTCCTCGAGAGCTCTCGATAACACCGGCCCTTGCTGCCAGATGGAGAATCTTTTACATCATCAGCAAACTGTGCAGGGCCTGGGCTGGGGTGGGGAACGGAACCCTGGCACCCCCACGCTGCTTCCCCAGGGTTTGATGGGATCACACAGCCCTGCCCAGCTCCCAGAACTGCTTACCATGGGGCTGGAGCACGCTGCTGCTCACGGGGGGTGGGCTGCTGTTGGGTTGCCTGAAGAGATGGTTGTTGGGGTGGTTCGGGGGTGGGCTGGATGGCTGGATCCGTAACCTACGCAGGGAAACAAGCACCTTCTCACCATGCCTGCTCCTTGTCAAGATGCTGTCTCAGCTGTGAGAACTGATGCCGAACGCTGTGTCTTGTTCAAAATAAACACCATGAAGCCCTTGCTGGGGATCCCAAGGTCTCTGCAGATTGGCTTCTCTTCCGAGAGCCACCTCACTTGTCCAAGTCACGCAGGGAGCGAGCATGACCTGGTGACTACCACAGAAACCTGAGGACAAGGACACTGCAGGCTCACCTCCTGACTCACTGCACCTGGTCAGACACCCTGCTCTCCCTTTCTCGTAACTCAGCCTGCCTCACCTACAAGTCAGGGTGCTGAGGGCAAGGAGGCTGAGCTCACCAAGGGCCTGGCAAGGTGTGTGACACCCAAGGAAGCATGAGACAGCCTGGCTGCTGAAATGGCATCTTCAAACCACTCAAAAGGCAGGACTGTCAATCCTCTGCTCAAAGCAGGTCTGTCCCTTTGAATCAGATTTCTCTGCTTCCAAAGTCCTTCAGGCAATCGAGCTCAAAGGACCAGGCACATTCACCTGGGAACTGGCTGTGCTGTTCTGACTCCACAAACTCCAACTCAGCCTGGCCTCTCGAGTGTGTCAGCTCATCCCTGGGCTTCAGGAAGAGTAAAACCCAGAGCTGTCCTAAAGCCATTTCTTTACCTCTGAAGCTGGTGAGTGAGCAGAGCTGGCTGGTTTTCACATGGAGCTTGCAAGGGTGGAGATGGCTGGGGAGGCCGGATACAGTCCTGAACCAGGCACCACAAGAAAACAAGAAGTGTTTGCAGTCAATGTCTCAGTCAGTAAATTTAGAAACACTGCTGGGTGAAGCAGGACATGTCCAGATTCACCGAGTGTCAGTCCCTGACTGCAGCCCTGGCTACCACAGCTACCACAGCAGCTGTGCAAACATCTCTGCTGAAATCCTTCAGCCTTCCCGCTACAGCAAGCCCAGCAAACTCCCCCTCCCTCAATCCCCCGGGACCTGCTCACGAGCTGCGTCTGCAGCAACACAGGGAAACAGAGCTGAGCCTTCAGCAGCTCCGGCTTGGGCTCCACTACCTGAATCTGCTGATGAAGAATCTGATGGTGCTGCTCCTGCTGGTACAACATGTGCTGCTGCTGCGTCTTCTCCAGCGTCCTCTCGTCCATGTGCCCACCGTACATCTTCTGGAGCTGCTCACACTCCTGCAAGGAACCCAGCACGTCTCATAAATGACCTTCTGGTGCACAGCACCCTGCTGTGTGCGGAATGCCACGCTCTGCAGCTCACCCCCCTGAGAAAAGCTGGCAAAGAAAGCCCAATCCATTTCCTTTGACAGAATCAGGTGTGCAGTGAGATGGCAAAAAGCCAGGAAAGCAAGGGGTGCATGTGACACCGAGCTGGCACCGTTGTGTCCCCTTAATGCAGGCAGCAAGCTCTGCAAACGACACTTCAAGGTGAGGAGAGCATCTCACTTGTGCCATGCTGCAAGGGGAAAGGCCTGTCCTGGGGCCAAATCCTGCTCCAGCCGTTGGCAAGGCGTGCCTGGCTGCCCAGGGAACGTCCCACAACACACTCCAAACTCTGGTGGTAAGAGCTGCCCTTTCCCGGGACACCCTGGAACAGCCCCAAAACTGCTGCCAGAGGAAATGTGGGAGAGCAGGAGCTGCAGTTTGACAGTGCTGGGGGACCCTGCAGGGACAGGCAGGACACCCACGGGTGGGCACAGCACGATGGTTCTCCCCAGAAAAGAGGGGGTGGGAATCCCCCCAGGTCCCCAGCTGCAGGTGAACAGCTCGTACGTCCAGAGGACACTCAGGGTTTGCTGCAGCCACACAGAGCAGGAACAAACCCTCAGCTGCAAAGTCCCCACTGTGCCCCTCAGACTTTCCTTTAAGGATTCCATTTTTGCTTCCTGAAGCAGCAAGACCAAGGCAGTAAGAATTCCTTGTGGAGGCTGTTTGGAGGACCCCCATCCCTCTCTCACCTGCTGAAGCTGTTTGATGCTGCTGTTATTGCCCATCTTCTCCAGGTGGGCTTTGAAAGCCTGGATGCTGGCAGCCCCGTCGGAGAAGCGCCGGACCGGGGAGAAGCGCTCAGTGGGGAGGTGCAGAGTGTTGGAGTCCTTGTAAATAGAACTAAACACAGGGGGAAGGGGGTTAGTGACGTGACACCAGCCAGAAAACAAACTCCAGTACAGACATTCCATTTCCACCAGTCTCCCAGCAGCCTGGATGCTCCACACTGGGCAGACAGAATGGGCACATCTGAACCAGGCTGTGCCCAAGGCACCACGAGCACTTCCCCTTCACAGTGAGGTTTCTTTGCCATCAGAGGGAGCCAGATTTTTTTCAGGAGCTGTTTTCTCCCAAAGCTGGGGTTCCCCCTTATCCCTGCCCTGCCATTAGGTGCCACCTGAGTTATCAGGAGCAGAGATAACCTGGCATACACCCGTCACAACGTGCCCCACAACAGACAGCTGGGGCTCTCTGCCTGCCCTCACGGCTTCCGGGCAAGTGCTCTCAGTGGAACCTGGCTTCTGTGCAAATCATAGAATCACAGAATGGTTTGGGCTGGGAGGGACACCTTCCACTATCCCAGGTTGCTCCAAGCCCTGTCCAGCCTGGCCTTGGGCACTTCCAGGGATGGGGCAGCCACAGCTTCTCTGGGCAACCTGTGCCAGGGCCTCCCTACCCTCACAGGGAGGAATTTTCTCCCATCAGTAAAGGATTTCTTTTGTAAAGATTCTGCAAATGCCATCTCCAGAACCCAGCAAGCAACACTTGATGCACAGGCTCCAACAGCAGCCTTTGTCTGTGAGAAGGTCATGGAGATGTGGTCTTTTCAGCATCTCTGACACCAAACCCAACAAGAGCCCACCTGGCTGCAGCTGGAGCGGTCCTGAGCTCCAGAGGTCACTCTGAGGGCCTGTTCCAGGCTCCCCTTGTCACACAGTGACTAATGCTGGACCACTTCCAGCAGGCTGGGTTCAGTTTTGTCACTGTCTCTGCCTTAGCAGGACATAGTTCAGCTTCCTTCCAAGGAAAGAGCTGTGCTCCTGCCTTTTGATGCCATCCCATCCATTATCCTGATCCATTTGTTCTCCTATTGCATTGATGGAAGGCAGAAGCTACAGATAAAATCATGCTGAGGTTTTGAAACCCGTGTGGGCAAGGCAGAACAGCTGCACTTCCCTGTACAGCTGTACTTCAATTCTGCTTTCAGGTATTTAACATGACAAAAACAGGGGCTACAAAAGAAGATACATAAGATGGCTTAAAATAGGTTAAGGGCTAAAATAAAACCCAGCTGCTATTCAGTAATGTGGTTTATTTACACAGCGACTGCTAATTTCTGTGCCAGGTATGTCATGGACTCACTGTGGGACACTCTGTTTAGACCATGGTCAGATGAAATTTCCGTGATTTCACAGGAAAAACACAAAACAGGCTCACAGCACGTTACAACACCAAGAGTGGAACGAGCAGATACCTCCCTGCTCATGATGCAACAGCCTCAGGACTCCAGTGCCAAGAGACAGAGGTGACACCAGCATTATTTACAGGGTAAGTGTGTTTAAAGTCTTGTAAAAATTCCGTTCCTGCTGTGTGTGAGGGACCCGGCTTACCTTTAGGATTTGCAGCAATCCTGAAAGCAGGACACAGCACATTCTGCTTGTTTTGCAAGCTGCACTCCTCTTCCTATCAAGCTGTGGGCCCTAGAAATTTTTCCCCTCCTGCTCTTCCCATCCCCCAGGCACCTCTGAGGGGGTAACTTGAGGGCAGAGAGGTGCTTATCTTGGTTTTCCGGAGCTCCAGCGTGGCACTAGCACTGTCTCAGTCTGCTCAGAGTTCACCTGTCCCTGCTGATTACATCAGTGCTCAGCTCAGCAGGTCTCTGGCTACAATAAAAAGGGCTTTGTCAAGCCTGCCAGTGTGAGCTGCCTGAGGGGCTGAACACCAGCACCAGCCTGGCCTGGCAGCCACTGCTTTCCCAACAGGCAGCAAACTCCAGTGTGCAGCTGGTTTGCTCCCAGCACTGAGGGGTCAGAGCACTTTTAAGTATTTTTTAAGAGGGTTTTTTTTATTAAGAGGAATTTAAGCTCTCCCTGTGGCATTAGCATCTCCAGTTGGCTGCTGTGACAAGGACTTTGTCACATAAACACCTCTCCGTCAGGACTGTCCCTCCCACACATCCTGAGTGTTTAGATCCGATCCAAAGGTTCCCTCTTTCCCAGACATTGTGATTTTTGTTTTCTTCCCCACCCAGCTTCCTTTGCTCACATCACTCCTATCAAGGATGAGAAATAAAATCACTCTTGAGGAGCTTTGCAAAGAGACTTTGCAGTCAGAACACACAACTCTGGTGCAGAACAGTGAGGGTTTTAAGCTCTGCTGTGGATGACTCTTGGTGCAGTCTTTTGCCTGCATCTGCCTCCAAAAAGGTTCTGTAGCAAGTCTGCTGCCTTGATGCCTACCATTACACAGGGAAAAGCTTTCCTCTAAAAAAAAATAGCTTATTCCCAATATTTCTGTGATGGCAGCCATTCCAGCAAATCATCTCCAGCCACAAACGTGGGACTGGATGGAAGAGCCAGCTGATTCCTGCTGGTCCCTGCAGGCAGGGAGCCCGTGCCAGAGCGGTCAGATACCCTCTGCTCTGTGGGTCTGCTCTTGGTCCCTGTTCCTCCTCCTCCTCCTCACCCCTCCCTGCCAGCGGGATGTCCTCAGTGCTCCGTTCCAGGTGCCACCTGGGCAGGATTCCTGGCACAAGCTGCCCGGCCGGCCGGTGCCGTTACTCACCGGTGCTGGTCGGGTCCCAGGTGTGGAGCCCAAGCCCGGGGTCGGAAGGACTGCTGTCCTAGCTGCCTCTGCAAGTCTGGAGGGATTTCAGCTGTAGGGTTGGTCATGGCCAGAGTGTGCCTTTTTGACCTATTTGCCAAGTATCTGCAACAAGCAGGAGCACATTTTATAAGAGACTGATGGGAGTACTCCGAAAACAGGGAGTGTTAGATAACCCAGAGAAAATGGGAAGGAAGAAGCTTGTGCAGTACTCAGAACACACCACGGACACGCTGCCCATGCCCGTCACAGCACTGGCTCACCAGTGCTTCGGGGACAAGTGTAGTTTCAGCTGCTGGTGCTCCACTGCCAGCCTCGGAAGGAAAGAGGAGCCGTTCGCTCTCCCCAGCAGGAAAGCCACGTTTCACCTCAAGGGGAATGCTGGTATATCCCTTTGGGAATACCCGGGAGACCACCTGCCCTCAGCGCAGATTCATCCACTCGAGCAGGTCTGCCTCTCTCTCGCAGCCTGGGGAGCCAAGGCAGAGATAACCCAGCAGGAGCTGGGCACAGAGAGGAGCTGCTGCTCCAGCCAGGGGAGCTTTCGCTCCTCACACCGACCCTGGGACACCCCGGCTCCGGCCGCCAGCAGGGGAAGGGTGCGAGGGGCACCCCAGGCTGCCCGAGGAGCAGCAGGAAGGGCTGGGCTGAGGCAGGGCTGTGCCAGCCCGGTCCAAGTGCGCCATCTAGTCCCTGCTCCGCTCCGGGAAAGTCGGGAACGGCCCGGGATGCGCAGGGAACGGGAACCCGAGCAGCAAGAGAGTCCCTCCCTCTGGAGCCACCAGCACCAATGCTGGGCTTGCCTCTCACACCAGAGCTGGGAGGCAATAGCTTACACAAAAGCCCGCTCTGCACTGGAAAAGAGCTGCAGGACTCCTGCAAATCCCCCAAAGACCGGGGAGGGGGAACCCAGAGCCTCTGCTCTGGCGAGGATGCGAGGAAGGGCCAGGCAGTGCTGAGAGCTGCTGCCTGCCCTGCTGTTCCTGGCACAGCCGACCCAGGGCAGTGGGGCCAGCAGAGAGGGGGGTGAAGCCCCTGCCCAGGGCTGGCACGGCACCCAGAGCTGTGCCCGCTCAAGGCCGCTGGGATGAACGTCTGCGTGTGAACTCAACCCTTTCTGCTCCTGTGAACCAGCAGCGAGGCAGCTCTGGTAACCAGCCAAGGACCACCTGGCCAGTGACACCTGCCAATTCTCACCTTTGCTCTTTTCCCCTGCAACTGCCCCTGGGAAGCAGAAAGAGCAGCAAGCGATACAGACTTGCCCAAACCCAGCCTCTCTTTGCTGCTGAAGCCACTGAAGCAGAAGAAGCAGGTTAACAGTGCCGTGGTGCCCCGCCAAAGCCCATGCCATTAGCTGTTTAAGAATCATTTGATGCAGACAGGGAAAGTTTCCCAAAGAGCTTTACTGCTGTGGTTTGCTAAGATCATTTTATTTCAGCCCTCCAGGGAACAATCCAATCATGAGCTCTAACAGCGTTTCGGGTGGAAGAAAGTTTCCCAAAGCTCAAAGGAGATGTGACTGTTCCCTGGAACAGAGAGAAGACTGTGCTCTGCTTTCAAGGTCAGATTAAGGAGGGCCAAAGCTGCTCGCTGGTGGCTGCAAACAGAGTATTTGGGGCAGTGTTCTGAGAAGCTAAATATTTGCATCTGTCCCTGATGTTAACGCTATTTACCCTTCTCCTCTGATGACTACTGACATGTCGCAACACAAGGGGGTGGAGAACAAGTTAACACACAACCTGGATGGTGCTTTTTCAAGGCCATGTGGTGGAAGAAGAACATGTGCTATGAAAGAACTAAGGGCAGCACTGTCAAGAGCAGCAAGGGGACCTCTGAGTCCAAGGGGACTTGGTTTTCAGTGGGATCTGAACATTTCAGTGCCTTGCAAAACACTGCACAGGGTTTTCAAAATGTTTCCAGCTGAGCTAATGTTTTAAAGGCTCAACTGAAACCTTCAGGTTTAGAATAGTGAAAATCTGCCCAGGTAAGATGTCCAGGCATCCCCTTGCCAAGAATGAGATTCATCATAGCCAAAAAGACCACCTGCTGTCTGAGGTGCTGTCAGAGGACATTATTGGCCCTAAATTAAAACTTTTAATGGCTGTTGAGGCTATTATTGAGGCTACAAGTAGACTGTCTAGGCTGAGGTAGGCAAAAGGAGTCTCAGTGCACAGTCTGTCACTGCTCACACCCACTGTTCCTCAGGAGCACTGAGAGGAGCAGAGCTGGTGCAGGATCTGCACCCATCCCAGGATCACCCTGCCTGCAACAACCCCCAGTCTGAACCCTTGTGAGCCCCTGCGGAGCCACTCCCTTACCCAGGTGATGATCTGTACAAAGGGGGGATCCAGAAAGCTCTTCCAGTTTGAGGTAAGAAGCAGGAGCACCCACCACACGTAGTGCCCAGCTGGTTAGCAGAGAAGAAACTATGCAAAAGCTACTAAGAAAATGTTAGCAAGGCCATGGTTAGTGTGTTCGTGGACTGAGAAAGTACAAGCACATTCTACCCACTTCCTACAACGTGTTTGGAGCAGACACAGAGAACAGAAGTTCCCAGCCTGTGCTAATAATGTTTTCCTTATCGGAGCAGACTATTTTAAGGCCTAATGCTAAAATTAGCAGCTAGAGGTAACCATAATTCCAGCAAGCTCACTTTGTTTGAGGCATCAGAGTTGGATGTTTACTGCATGTCTTGATACAAAAGCTGCTGCACTGGCACCCAAGGCCACAGAGGAGATCCTCCCACCTCCAGCACTCAGCAGGGAGGGGAATCCCTCAGCACTCACTTGGCAGGTTAGTGTGGATTGCATGCTGGTGCACACTAAGCAAAGGAATTTAGCAGTTCCAAGAGTTTCTGGAGAACCTAGTGCTCAATCAGCTACCCATTTCAGGGGAATCCAGCTTTGCAAGCACCCAGTAGTGCCAGAGGAGTAACTGCCTATAGTAAACTATAGTAATCAACACCCACAGAAACAGGAGAAGTGTTGGCCCTTCGCTGTAAAATCAACACTGGTGCCCTGATGAGGTGGCTGTGTTTGAATCAGCTCTGGAACAGCCCAAGGTGAGCCTTGTGGAGGTAGGAAGGGCAAATGTTAACAGAGTGGGAGTTACCTCTGCACAGCTTCCTGATCCGGCTCCCCATCGGAGCTCTCCTCATCCACGGGGGTGACAGCTGGGACAGCCTGCGGAGAGAGAAATCACAGTTCCAGAGGACACCCAGCACAGTCCCCTCTGCACAGGGGACACCTGATCTTCCCAAACAAGCTTCCACAGGGGTGTGTGTTGGCTCCTCTGCTGCACCAATGAAACCTGGCCAAGAACCCCTTCCAACATTCCTTCCCCAGCCCAACTGCCTGGGCAGGGCTGCTGCTACTCGGAGAATTCATTGATACAGATGCACCCAGGGAGTGGGAACACACACAAATGCCCAAGATGGACACTTGAGTTTTCTCCATGGGATCAGCGAAGGACAAAAGCAACCATGAGAACGTGCACAAACACTGTCAGTTCCAGAGAGGAATATACAACCCCACCTGCCAGCTCCAGGAGAGCACAGCAACTCCTGCAAGGGGAACAGGGGAACCTTTGGCAGCGAGCAGGCGCAGCCCTGCAGCGCCGGGCCTGCTGTGACCTGGGCACAGCCACCTCTGCCTGCGAGAGGGGATATTTTTAAGCACTCTGCCTTCCCTGTGCTACTCACTGGCGTCATGGTGACGAGCGGCGAGGGGCCCCGGGGCCGCTTGAGCAGCTGCTGTGCGTGCAGCTGGATGTTGGCCCCGCCGTCCGACGCCCGCCGGCCCAGCGGGCCCATCCCGTTCAGCAGCTGCAGGGTGGGGGGCTGCAGCAGGGACTGCTCCTGGAACAACACACGGCACCGTTACCCGCCCCAGCCGCAGCCCAAGGTCACACACCAGGAGAAGACAAGCCCTCTGGGCTTCAGGGATGCCACCAGCATCTCCGAGTGACGCGGGGCAGGCACAGGCAGCGTCAGCGGATGAGCAGGGTTTAACTCTGCAGCTCCCTGTGCACTGCTTTAGCTGCCAAGCAGGCTGCAACCTGCAGCTCGAAGCCAGGCAGCACAGTCCTATTTCTCCCCAGCCCATTTATTAATTTCATATTGCACTGCTCTTTCATTCTTCAGCTTTTTCACAGAATCACATGATGGTTTGGGTTGGAAAGGACCTTAAAGATTGTCTCATTCCAACCCCCTGCCACGGGCAGGGACACCTTCCACTATCCCAGGTTGCTCAGAGCTCCATCCAGCCTGGCTGTGGACACTTCCAGGGATGGGGTATCTGCAACTTTTCTGGGCAACCTCTTCCAGTGCCTCACCACAGTAAAGAATATTTTCCTAATATTTGATCTAAACCTACTTTAGAGAACCAACTGGAATCATACATAAAGAGAGTAATTCTTGAGGCTTATGGAGTCCAAGGAGTGACAAACTGAGCGAGCAAGTGTGAGCACAAACACCCCTCCCACCTGGCAGGGCACAGAGCACAGCAGGGATCATGGGCAGTACCTTGTACTCCAGCTGCCCCGTGGGCTGCAGGTTCTGCCTGGGCAGCACGTTGTGCATGAAGTTCACATTCGGGGTCACCTGCAGGAACGGAGCCTGAGGAGTGACACGGGGGAAGCCAGGCAGGAGCTTCTGCAGGTCTTCCATGACTTCCGTCCTGTGCGATCACATTTGGAGAGGGGAATTAGCCGTGATGTGAGGAAACCCCTCACAGACCCAGTACATCCAGCTTCCCTTCACAAAAAGCTTCTTACTGCTCTGGAAAACGGTCACACAGAGCAGCCAAGCCACTCTTTGGTTTTATTTGTCCCTTTTCCCCCTCCACATTGAGATTTGCCAGAATTAGCTCTTAGCATTAACCTTGATGGCATTTATCACAAAACCTTCACCTTGGACATGACAGCAGAACAGCTCAGGTGAGACACTTGCCTTGACCAAAAGCACGGCTTACCCAGAGCTGATCAGGAAGAGCAGGAAAAAAGTACCTCATCCCCATCTAAAATACTGACCAAGCTGTGCAAGGGGACTGGGACCTTTAAAGCAACACCCAGAAGGACCAGAGTCACATGCTGGGAGTAGATCTCCAGGCTAGAGTGCAGTACTCACCGTGGGTCAGCTACTCCCACTGTGTGCCTCCTCATGGAGAGGTAGCGGACCAGAGCCTCGGGTGATGGCTCTTCCCCTTCATCACTGTCCAAGTTCATTGTTCCATCAGTCTGGGCAGGACAAACATCGGAGATGTTGAAACACAACACGAGGATCAAAGGAACGGCTTCAATGTGAGCCAGGAAAAGAGCTTGCAGGGGTCATGGGGGTGTACCTCACCTCCACAATTTGGTTCTCAGGGTTGATGAGCTGGACTTGGGGCACGTTGATGTTCATGGTGTTGCCTGTCTGTTCTGTCTGCTGAGTGGAGAGATCAGGATCAGAAGACACAAACATAGCACTGCTTTACAAACACTGCAGAATTAACATCAGCCCTAAGCACGTGGAACAGGGAGGTGACCCTGGAGCCAGTGAAGAGCTGTTTATTCTCAAACAGTTGCCTCGTTTACCCCCCTTCCTTCTGTTCAGGCAGGGTGAGCATCTCCTCTGCTTCCCTTATGACCTGGCTTGTCCCAAAGCAAGTGCTCATTGCTCCAACAGCAGCACAAGGTGGGGAAGAAGCATCACACAGCAGCCCTGGGCTGGGAACTCCAGCTCCCAGTAAGTCCCTCAGCTCCCTCCCCTCTGTCACTAAGCGAGCAGGAGACTGTCTGAAGGGTGTTCAGCCAATGCACAAACTGTTCCCAACCTCAGGATTAGGGTACCCTAAACACACACCAATTTCTCAGACGAGGAACGTTTTTGACACTCCAGCCAGGATGTGGACACCCACGAGCAGTCTGGGTTTTGCAGGTAAGGGACTGGCTGCCCTTGCAGGGCTGGAAGAACACTGGCAAAGGGGATGTACCTGGATGTTGGCCGAGGTGGGGAAGGTCATGGTGCGTGGGATGCTGGGCGAGGGTGCAATGCGCAGGTTCTTGTGCCTCTTGAGGCGGTCGCAGAGCAGGCTGTAGATCGCGCTGTAGTGATCGTACGCGTCGGCTCGCAGCGACTGAAAGGCAAACAAGAGCGGTCACCCTTTCTTGCCCAGTGAGAAAATACATTTTACACTGTGCTGGGGTTGCTCAGCTGCCCCTAAACACAGCCCCTGATCAGCAAGAGGAGCAGGCAGGACACGCCAGGCCTCACCTGCACCGTGCGCTCCTTGTCCAGCCCCATGTCCGCCATGGCCAGCAGCACGTCCTCGTTCAGCGGCTCCAGCTGCCTCTCGGTCTTCAGGTGCTGACACTCTGCTATCAGCTGTGAGGGCACAGGCACAGAGTCAGGGCTGACATTCCCAAAGGCACACCAGTGAGTCACAGCGCTCCCAAGAGCCCCAGCACCGGGCTGTGGCTGCAGCTGGCGTGAGGTCTGATGGCAACCGATCCAAAATCCAGTGCCCCAAGTTCCCAGTGCCACGGGGGAAGATACAAAAATGTACGCAGATAAAGAATGATGTGGAAAGCAAGGCCAGGAGACACAGAAAAGGGAAAGGCCACGCCTGGAAATGAGTGTTCCCAAAGAGCAGAACCAACGCTGCAACACCACGTGCCCAGAGCCTGTTTGAGTCACCAAGCAGACCCCGCTCCCTGCTGCTCACCCTGTCAAACTCTGCATCAGCCTCCCCCAGCTTCATCCACTTGTGTTTGCAGATCTGCTCCATGGAGAGCCTCTTGCTCGGGTCCAGCACCAGCATGTGGCGGATCAGGTGTTCACACTCTGCCAGGGAAGAGAGGCCGGGTCACCCGCGGGAGGGACACGGCTGCTGCAGCGTTCCCTTTCCAAGCAGTGTGCTCCCCTCTGGGAAGTCACCTCACAAAAATACTGCTTCTCTTCTGCACTTCACTCCTGTTGGGTCTCCAGCATGCCACACAGCTGCAGACATGGATTCCCCTGTGCTAGGAAGGAGGGAAGCCACCCTGTGCCTCCCTGTCTTGACGTGAGTGGCTTTGGGAGGTTGAGAGCAAAGCCCTTGGAGTGCTCACCGTGAGTGATTTCTCCATCATATTACACATGTGCTGTCACCGAGAGGGACTGCTGAGGCTCTCCTGCTTAGGCTGGGATCTAAGTTTGCTTTGAAAGCACCACGTTTTAGCAGAGTTTTCTGCATGGAGAGAACCTCTTCCCTAAGTAAGACAGCAATCAAGGAAGTTTTCAGCTGGGAAACTCCACGCAGAACTATTCCTTAACCTGACAGCAGGCAACCAAGTACCTACACATGACTCTGTTAAGCTGGCTTTATATGAAAATTAGTCACACTTTTCACACCCCAGATTTATTATTAAAGTGCTCAGAAGTGTTTTTGCAGCAGCAGGACACGAACGCTCGTCTCTGACGGGGCTGCTGCTGGAAATTCATGCCCCATAACGCCGTAAAAAGCTGAAACAGGAAGAGGTGTGGTGAAAGCCCCTGTGTCCCCAGCTCCCTGCCCCCTTACCTGTGGACATGAAGAAGGGGATGCGGAACTTGCCGCTGAGCACCCGCGCGCGCAGGTTCTGCAGGGTGCTCCCGTCGAAGGGCAGGGCCCCGCACACCAGCACGTAGAGCACCACGCCGAGGCTCTGCGCCCAAAACAAACGCACGTCAGCAATGCCAGGCGGAATGAAAACCCATCTCTGGGCAACTCATGCTTTTGGCACCTCCCCGCAGGGAAAATACAGGATGTAGTAGCCAGAAGGCAATTTTGGAAGTGTTTCTTTGGAAAACACTTTTTGCTGTGTCAGGACTTTTCTCCAAGATGTGAACTGAGCACTCGGGAAGCAAAGCCAAACAAACAGAGCAAAAATCAGATCCAAGTCAGAGAGAGAGAGGCTCATCACGTACCCAAATATCAACCTTTGGCCCATCGTACTCCTTGCCTTCAAAGAGCTCTGGAGCAGCATAGGGAGGACTCCCACACCAGGTTTTAAGGAGCTGGCCAGGGGTGAAGATGTTGCTGAACCCAAAATCTGAAAGAACAAAGAGAAGAGATGAGAGGAATGTGATTCACTCCAACTGTCCTGAACAAATGGTACTTCAGTAACTTGCTGAGTCTGGTAAAGTCACGTACAATCCTGTAACGGGTAACTGGTACACAGACACCGGAAATGGAATTACTGACGTTGGAAAAGACCTCCAGGGTCATCAAACCCAAGCTGTGACCAATCCCCACCTTGTCACCAGCCCAGAGCACTGAGTGCCACGTCCAGTCTTTCTCTGGGCACCTCCAGGGGTGGCGACTCCAAACCTCCCTGGTGCCCTGAGATCTGGGCAGTGCCAGCAAGGACAGAGCGCAAAGGGAAAAAGAATGGGACTTTTGATTTTTCCAGAAAGCGCTACAGAGGCTGAAAACTTTGGTTATGGTGGGCAGTTCTACAAACAGAGTCAAATCCTTCTCCAAGAGCAAATAATAAATCCTGAAAGAGAAAGGTCTTCACCTCACATTGGCTTATGTGGGCACTAATGGCATTCTCTGCTAATTAACCTGCCTGCCCCTGGCTCACAGCTGGGACCTGCACGGCAAAGGGCAAGGAAACCAGTCTGGATCCAAGACAAGGGAGCTGGTTCTGGTAAAAAGAAAGAATCTTCACTAAATTTCCTTCCTTTTTTTCACCTCAATTGAATTGAAGCAAACACAGCTGCAGAGAGGAGTTCTGAGGTGTCCTCAGAAGCAGCTCCACCAAGGACCAGTGCAAGGTTATCTGCAAGTGCTGTGCCTCTGTTTCTGCCAGAGATGTGCCAGCAGGGGGACAAGTGACATTAATGCCCACGGACAGGGACCCACGGCAACGAGGTCATTTCTCATGGCACTGGCACCAGCAGCTCCTCGCAGCAGGGAGAGCAGGGAGGGCCAGAAACACTCAGTTTGCAAATTCTGACTGATTAAAGCAAAAAGTGCCATGGCAAAAATACACAGCAGAGCTGCAGAAAGTGGGAATCTCTTAGGAAGGGCTTAAGGTGAATTTTGCCTCTGTCACCAGTCGGAACAGCAGCAGATCTGGGGTGATCAACAGCTGAGGGGTGGCAGTGAAACACAAGACCCCAGAGTTGTGGGAAAATTTGACTGAAAAATGTGTATTTTAATAAATGTATACAAATGATAAAGAATATTTGAGGTGCAAAGGTACAAAGGATTTTTTTCCCCCATTTCCTGAAATAAATACACATTCTGCTTGAAAATTCATCTTCATTTTTATCTGCTAATTTCTCTTTACAGCCCTTTATCCGTAGCCATCCGGAAAGCTTTGTTCTCCTAAATCCTATACAACTACACGTTTTTTCTAACACATTCAAGATTACCCAATATTACCAGTTAATTACCAATTAATTACCAGTTCCACATGGAATTCCAAGTGAAGATCACCAGCAACGGCCAACACCTCCGTGCCAGCGGCAGGCAAACCCCACCAGCACTCCCCAGAACGCACTAACTGGTGAGCCCGTGCTCCCTCTCGCTGCTCTCCTTACAGGATTTTCCATGACCTAATTTCAGGTGACTCCTCTCCTCCTTTGCACAGCGCCTGCAGAAGTCAGCAGCCCACCTGGCGCTGCTCCTGCCAGCTCAGCTCCAGGGGGGCACAGCCGAATTCCTTCTTCCCGTCCCTTCGCAGGGAGGAAATTCTTACCGTGGAGATGATTTATGCATGTGGAGAATACCTAACACAGCCTGTCCCCGTGGAAACACCTGGAGTACAGACCAGGCTGCTCCAACCCCACCTCAAAACAGAGCAGAGATGGTAAATGTTCTTTGGAAGCACTGTGGTATCAAAACAAGGCACGTACACGCTCCTTGGGTTTTTGCTGTTGGCAGTGAAGCCATCTAAATCTCCAGTCAGCCTTTGGAGGACAATTCCAGGGAAACAGCACACAGCTGCGCAATTGTCTTTTCCACCTCTGCAAGCTTTTGAGCTGCTGTCTCACGTTCAAAGCAGGATGTGTAACAAGTGCCTGAGTTATGGCCACCGGAGCCGGCAATAAATGCTGCAGCACTGGATGTATTTCCCAACACACAGCATTTGTATCAGGTTTAGACATAAACTCCTTATGACCGTGGAATTTTGGCACTTCCCATATATTGAGCAAGTTATCCTGGTTTAGTTACTTTTATTTGTCCTTGTAAGTACAGGAGTGGGCTTTGAGCACCTGGGGAACCACCTGCATTTTCCAAGGAGTGCACAGCTGGGAGCAGCCCCGCAAAGGTGAGAGGCCCGAGGTGTTCCCCGCTCTGCTGCACAGGTCACAGCGAGTGTCAGCAGCAGGGGCAGGGCTGTGCCATTCCAGGGCTGTGCCATGCCAGGTCCGTGCCATTCCAGGGCTGTGCCATGCCAGCTGGCAGCACCGCGGCCTCGGAACAGACACGCAACAGCTGCCTCCTGCACCCTCCTCTGCTTCCTGCAGATTGGTCGGCTGGGAAACTTCACCCCTTCCACATCGTGTTGAAATTCGTCCAGGGATTCACAGCTCTTTTGGACAGGGAGAGGAGGTGGGGAGAAGGGAAAATGCAGAGTCTGTCCTTAGGGAACGGGGCCAGCGGGTCCCAGAGCTCCCAGGATCTCAGGATGAAACCTCTCCCTGTGGAGAGCTGCCCCTCCCGGGCTCCAGGCACTCAGGCTGCTGGGCTCTGTGGGGAGCTGGAGCCAGGCAGCTCCACTGGACACGGACACTGCTCCCAGGCTGGAAACGGTTTCCAGATCCCACCTGCGCTGCGGGACTGAGGTCAAGGCTGGGGAAAACAGCAGGGCTTTAAAATCCCAAAAACAGTTCATGGGAGGATTTGAAAACCCCGGAGCAACTCAGCACAAAATCTAAACCAAACAAAAATACAAATTACAACTTAAATAAACTTTCTTAAAATCTATGGCCAAGGAGATGCATAAATCCAAGTCCTCAGGGAGCAATCAGGTCTTGTTCTACAAACAGATGCAGAGGGAAAGAGGCATTTTTGAACAGCAAGGTGAGTGACAATGATGTGATACAGGGAAGATATTTAAGAGAAACATCTCTGCTACAAAACAGTGGGTCCAGTCCCTCAAGTTTCCTTGGAACAGAGCTCGGGGAGAGGCTTCAGTCTCTGCCCAACAGGGATTTCATCCTCAGGAGGGGAAGGAGCAGCCGACAGACGAATGCAAAGCGATGCATAGATCACATTCCTCTCCGAAACCATACCCCGGGAAGGCCGGGGTGTTTAGCAATCATCAACTCCTGGCTGAACTCTCCGGCTGGGAGCACAGGGAACACAGTGCCAGCAGCTACTGACTCAGACTCTGAGAAGGTACACTGGAGAAAAAGCATCCATGGGAAAAATGAGAGCGAGGGTCACAGCACTGGGATCTCGCTGTTTACGGAAAAATAGTGCAGCAGCAATCAATCAAAACCCAACCCAAACAGGGGCCATCAGCGAGACCAGCAGCACTGCCCACCCCAGGGCTGCAGGCTGAGAGCCGGGACCTGCCTAATGCCAGGCAAGGGATTTAAAGCCGCAAATGGACATCAGGAGGAAAGTGCCAGAGAATCTGCACTGATGAGAGTCTGAAAAGCTCCAAAGTTTAAGTTAGACAAAGTTAACAGCTTTGGCAATGAAGGTTCAGCTGGTTCTCCACCAGGGTAACTGGTATGTGCATTTCTGCAGCATTTCTCCTGGGAGGTCTGGTGTGAAGCAGATCTGTTGCTATCACTTCTTTTTTTTTTTTTTCTCTTGAAACAATGGAAGAACTGGTGTCAAGTTGTAATTGATGAGTTATAGGGAGAAAACTTAATACTTGGAAAATCCTATACCATAAATCAGCTTTTCCAGGCTACTTTTCAAAGCACTACAGCATCTTCCTGCCAAGGCAACCACTGCCACCACCAGGGCGGGGACTATCTCCTGGAGTCATTCTGGGAGCACAGATTTGGAAGGAAAATAGTTTCCAACTCCCTTAGATAAAAAAAGGTTTCCACAATTTCCAGACCTTCTCAGCCTGCTCATGTGGACATTTCTCCAGCAAATCCAGCTGAATTCCAGTTTCCACCTGGGTTAGTTTTTAACTTCTCGCTGTTTGCCAGGCACCCTCCCCCTCCACGCAGAGCGGATTTTTCCCGTGAACACAAGATGGCCTCAAACCATTAGTGCAGCCTTTGCATAAAACACCAGAAAGTGCTGCTCAGAGACCTCCCCAGCAGCCTCTCCCTGAGCTCCACAACCTCTCCACTCCTACTCCAAGGAGCTGCACTCCTGCTTCATCAGCGATGCGTCTCTCACTTATCTCCTGCTCCCAGAACAGTGAGGAGCAGGTTATCATCCCTGTGCCAAGGAGGACGTGGTTCACACTGTTAAGCACCAGAGGAAAGTCCATGAAGTCCATCTCTCCTCCCTATTCCTTCCCCACTCCCTCCTCACAAACGGAGTATGAGGGAAGTGTAAGAAATTACTGATGATTTTACCACAAACCGCGTGTTGAACTCTAATCTAACACCTCTGGATGGTACACGAGAGAACAGCAACAACGAGCTACAGTTTCCTTTCTTCAAGATGCTATCGAGACAGAGAAGTATTTCCCACCTCCCAGAAGTAAAATTGTTCAGACTGAAGAGTTTTGTAGCCCTCAGCACTTTTTTTAAAAAAAGCAAAACAACAAGTTACAAACCCTTGCAAAAGACAATGAGCTCCCCCAGGAAGTCTGTTAGGAGAGGGGGCAACCAAGTGCTTTCCAAAGGTGCTCTGCTGTGCTCCAGGCTCTGGCAGAATTAAGCGCTTAGTATGAGATCTTCCAGAGTCCATGGAATGAGATGACCAGGGCAGAATCACAGAATATTCTGAGTTCCAAAGGACCCACAAGGATAGAGTCCAACTCTTAAGTGTGAAATCTTGTTGGTTCAATTGGTCATAATCCCACCAAGTCCAATGAAGTCAAGCCTAGTCAGTGCCCCCCAGAGCTCAGCCAAGGCTCAGTCTCATGGTCGGAGCACCACAGATGTGCAGCTCTGTCCTAGGTCAGGACAGAAATGCCCAAGGAGGAAGCTCTCTGGAAAGGCAGCTAATGACAAAAAAATCCCTGCAAAACTCTGGGAGCAGGCAGTGGCCTGTGTGTTCAGCTACTTCAGCTTCTCTCCCTGCAGGGAATAAAACCCCACAGCACTGAGGCCACTCTGGCTCTGTCACACCACATTGTGAATGATTCCAGGGGCGCAGTTTCCCCTTCACTGCTCCACCGTCCACCTTGTCATCCCTACTTTGCCATTCCTGCTCTCTCACCTAGCCTGACCTGCTTTGCAGAAGCCCTGAACCAGCAGCAGGACTCAGAACAAGGTCAGTTTTGTGACACTGTCTCACCCATCACCCAGAGGAGTGAACGCCACAGTGTCTGCAGCCTGGGAAGCCAAACCTGCCTTTTTTTTCCTTCTTCTTTTACTTTGCACTACTTGAAGAGAGATATAAATCTCCTGGCTACAACCTGGCAGTTTCAGCTCTGGGCAGCAGGCCACACAGAAATCCAAAGCTTCCTTTAGCTGCACCGCGTTTCCTTCTCCCTGAATACCTGGAAGCAGCCAGTGCCTACATATATTAACTCCTGAAAGCAGCTGCCTTCCTCCCACACCGCTCAGCTTAGCTCACCTGCTATTTTGATGTTCAGGTTTGCATCCAGGAGGAGATTTTCTGCCTTCAGATCCCTGTGGACTATGTTACGACAGTGACAGAAGTTGACAGCAGCCACAATTTGCTTGAACTTTCTCCGGGCTTCCTTCTCGGCCATGCGCCCATGGGCCACGAGGTGATCTGTGAGGTGAAGGAGAACACAGGGTTATGGACACAGTGGCTTCTCATGCTCGTGGAGAGAGCTGGGGAGGTGGGAACAGTGGGGGTACAGTGTGGTTTCCAGCTCCAACACCAGACATGGAAGAGGCACAAGCAGGGATCAGGCACAGCGCTGCCAACCCGTCCCAGCCTGGGCTGGCTCCGAGTGAAAGGCTTTGTAATTTATTTTATATAGAGGACAGCTGAGGGGATGCCTGGAAAATCAGAACTGTTTTGTACACAAGTGTGAAAGGTTTTAAGATCTCTTTCTATATCAAAATATAAATGAAGCTTTTCCAGCCTTTGCCTTCAGTCAGATCCCAAGCCTTGTACAACATCACCTCGAGAGGTGCAGCTTCCTGGCCACGTGCCATCCTTCCTTCCCCTGGTTTTTCACAGGAAACGTCTCTTTGGTCTAATATGCCTCGAAGATAACTCCTGCTGGAACCAGCGAGGTCCCAGGTAGCCACAGCCACAAGCAGCTGCTCACCTCAGCTCTCCAGCCAGCACAGCCACCACCAGCTGCAGGAGGGATTTAACATCCTCCCTCTCCGTGGATCGGTGCAACAACATCCTTGCGAAATCCAAGAAAGCATTTCATTATAAAAATGGAGCTGGCCTCCACTACGGAAATCTGAGCACTCCCAAATATTTTGCTGAAAGCCTGTACTCTCACTCAAAGGTAGTGTTTGCTGCCAGCTGGGCTTTCCTTGGAAGCCAGCACTGCACACACGGACAGGAAAAGCCTCTCCAAGAGATCACAAAGGCAGGCACACAGCAGTGACCCAGCTGAAGTCAATCCACTTAAAACCTGGAAGAACCAGGCTCACAGAAGCCACTTGTCACTGTCCCATGGGTGGGGATGGACAGGCAGGAGACAGGCAGCAGAAAAGGCAGAGAAAGGAAGCCTCACTTCAGGAGGTTGTAACTCCTTGGTGGGGCCATCAAGTTGGCCTCAAAACATTTCTGGCCAAAATTAAGCTGAAATGATTCATGTCCCTCCCTGAACTCCATTAAACTGGGGGCTCAACACAGATATCTCTTCTTGAAAATAATAACAACAAATCACTTGTGCAGGTTTCTCATCAGGTGGTTGTGTTTTTCCCCAGTCACCCATTCATTAAAATACCTGCGACATAATTGACTCACAGTAAATACCAATTACCAAGATCCATCAAAGCAGTTGTGCTGCTCCTGACTGCACAGCAACCTACTTCTGCCTTTGCCCACTCATGTTGTGCAACAGACTCGAGGTGTTTTTCAAAGAACTTGTCAATTAACTCTTATTCATCGGATAAACTTACTCCATAAGCAAATCTGAACCAGGGCTGGAGAAGGAAAACCATCACCAAGTCAAATCTGACCCACAGCTCACTCACTCAGCAAAGCAAAGTGACCATCTCAAATTGCCCCATCATATTTCATTAAGGCATTTGTGTGGTCATAAATTTGTTACTCTAAGGAGACTGACAGCAGAGCACAGCAAGGGTTGCTCCAATTTAAGCCACTGATCAACAGGTAATAGCTCAGCTCCTCAACAAGGTCATTCACACCTTCTGCTCTGCTGGGATTTGGGAGCCAGCCTGTCCATACAGCAAGTTCCCTTGAAACAAAGCACAAGGCTCCAATCTCTCAACAATTCCCGAAATATTTCAGCCATTCTCCTGCAGGCAAGAAAACAAACCCAGCTACTGCAGCAGGTGTCTTTCTGCAAGGCTCTCCTAAATGTATTTTTGCCCAAACCAAGCTCAGCAGTCCTGGCACAGCCAACAACACCCGCCTTCAGTCCTGGCATTTGGGGCACCCCTGCCCTGTGCCTCTCACCCAGAAAACTCTGCTGCCCCTCTGCCCAGCCAGTCCTGCTTAGGCTGCAAAAAGCCCTTTTTGGGTTAGGCGTGAAATTTCACTTTTCACGAAGAGCTGGGAGCGGAGGCCCAGGCTCTGCACGTAGGCACCGTGCTCCGAGCCCGCTGACATTTCTGCACCAGCTCCAGAGGAAGGACAGAAACAATGAGGCTACAGAATACTTCACATACCACCAAGGGCAACTGTATGCCAAAATTAACCATTGAGAGCTTAGTCTGCATAAACCTCCCATGCAGTAGAGGTTACAGAGCTGACCTGAGTGTTGAGCTGGGAGCCAGCACCCTGCTCTGAGCGTGCCAAGAGCACCCAGACCCATGGCTGGGCCGTGCCGGCATCACCACGCTCCTCGGTGCACAGCGATGCTCCTCTGGGTGTCTTCCAGAGAGGAAGGAATGCATCATCTCATTGCACAACGCTTACAGACATCAGTCACTGCTCTCTGTACTTATATGAAGCACCTGATGCTGCTCTCTGTGTTAAAAAACAATCCAACCCTACACTGAAGAAAAATCACCTTCTGGTTCAGAGAGCACTGACACACAAGTTTCCACTCCCCGCTTCTGGACAGACGCCTCCTGCTTTTAAGCTGCTTTCTGTCTGGAAAACAAACGCTGATGAAGCTTCACATCTCCTCTGTGTGGTGGATTAAGTCACATTTCCAGTGAATTAGGTGACCTTGTGATGTCAGAAGCAGTCTGACCTTCTAGAGACGGGCACCACAACGTTGTTTAGTGTGTCTGCCCAGTTCATGCTCACAGAGCTCAGGACAAGCGGGCGGGCAGTGGGGAGACAGGGCAGACGTGGTAACCACATGAACCAGATGATAATTTTCTAAATTTCCTGTGATTTTTTTGTTAATCAACCAAGAACCCATGTTCAGTCAGTGAGGACTGCAGACTATTTACAGTTTTCATAGTAAACAGCTGAAATCAAACCAGCTTTTTAGACTATATTCCATCTGACCTCAAAAAAGGACACTCAAGGGACCTGGAACAGAGACCACCCTATGTTTAAAAGGAGACATTCATTTCTTCATAATGTCAAACCAGCGACCCAACCACACGCAAAACACGGAGAGGGACAAAAATAACAATTTACATTTGGCTGCTCAAGCCCACAGCAAACCCAAGGCCTGTCCCTGGTCCCTGCGCGCCGCTACACAAACAAAGTGAATTATCAAACCATTTCCAGTAAGAGATGAATCAAAGGCTCTTACGGCACAGCTTGGCTGCTGAAGGAGTGCTCAGCCCTTTTACTGGAAGTTTGGATAAACAGGTAGCACAGCCCTCCCAGGTGCTGACCCGGGATCCTGCAGAGCTCACACCGACGGACGGGCCAGACACGCCGCCAGCGCTGACTGACTGGGGCCATTTAGAGAAACCACCGCTCCTTCAGCTGACAATTCTGACCTCTAGCACTGCCTGTGTAATACCGACAGCTCTATGGTACGCTTCAAGCCTTGGGAAGTTCTGAAAGCATCAGGGAAGCAACTTAAGATGTGTTCCTTACAAAAACTTGCCGTTCACAACAGCACAATGCTGTAACTCCGGTTCTGTGAGGCTGCCCTCAGCCTTACCTTGGGTGTTGGGCATCCAGAAAACCACAGCTGTCAGTCCCCCTTACCCTTCAGCACTACATTTTAAGGCCTATGTCACGCAGGTGTTAGAACATGACCGAAAAAAGTTTAAAAAGACTCAGCACAGGCCAATTTCACAGAGAATCCCCAGTGCCCAGTAAGAGACACGGTGACAGTGGCTGCACTGCCCACACACACCTCACACACCATCCCTGCAGCACATCCAGCCGTTCCCAACCAGCCCACCTGCCCTAGGAGGGACAGGCACTGAAGCTCTGTGCAGGTGAGGTTTTACCCAACAGGAGAGCCCAAGCTGCCATCAACTTTGTTTCCACCCCACGAGGACGTGAGACCCTTCAGCGCTGGAGATGCGAGGACTGCAAGGAAACCTTCCCAGAATGGGCTCCTGTTTCCTCCCTGCAAATTGCTTCCGCTGCTAGAACAAAGTCTTAATGGCTCCTCAGGAAACTCTGAATACAAAAAGCTTGAGACTTGAGTTTCCCCCTCTCTGCTCTTGCACTGAGGGCAGTGCCCAAAAAAATCCTCAAAACTGGGTAGAGGCACGACCTCCTGGCTTGGGTCTGGAGAAGGCTCACACTGTTACAGGGCTGGCTGCTCCCAGCTATCAGTGAGGATAAAATGCTGGGCAGCAACATGGAAATTAGCCATGCTAATGAGCTGAATTTACTACAGCAGAAAATCTTTCAGAAAGCAATTAGGTTTTCACTTCGACTCACGCAGAAGGCTATTTTTGTAACCAAAGAATTCATTCCAAGTTTGTATATGAGCTTGCACATAGCTCTGGATTTAAAAAAAGATGAGCCCATCTCTGCCAAATTCAACAGAAGAGGGAGAAAAAGTAAAGAGAGATTTATATTTTTCTGTGGTGATACACACCCAAGCCAACCCCAGGACATGTGCAGGTGATTTTGCTGGGCATGGGAAGGTGAATTTCACAAGCCTTTGGAACTGCTGAGTGTGTCCAGCACCATGATTCACATTTGAATAAACAACTGGAAGGCTCAGCAAGCCAGTTTTTCACCAGGAAATCCACACTTCCCAAACATCAGCTGTCACTTGCTTCCCCTTCGGCTGTCACCTTCTCAGGGAGAAATCCAAAGGACATGGACAACGTTGACAAGAAGCCATGGCAACCATCTACAGAGGTACTGAGGAACTGGTGGCAGTTTGTAGTGGCTGGAAACCAGCACTTTGCAGCTTTTATTTTCCTTAATTTGGGACTTGCTTCACTAAAAGCTTCATCTTTTATTACAACTCAGCTTCTCCTCCAGCGAAGTGAGAAGTGAAATCAAAAGTGAATCTTCTGCAATGACTGACGAGGACAGGGAGAGTGCTCCCAGGAGCTGACAGGCCACGTGTGATGGTCCTCACTTCCTTGATTGAAGCTAATTCAAGCACACAGGATTTTCCCCCTTTTTGGAGGCTCACACTGGCAAAGCCAGTACTGACCAAGGTTGCAAAATCCTGACTCTGTCACCCAGCACAAAATTCCAGCGTATAAGTGAATTCCTATTTCTGTAAGTTTTGCTATTGTTCATCAAACAAATTAATAAGTCAGCCCACAGTCCTTTCAGTTGTGCTGCACAGATACTTTTCTCCCTTTCAAGAACAGCTCCTGTGGTCAAGAACACTCAGCCAAAACTCTCTGAGACAATGGTGCTTGAAAGGGATGTAACCAGAGCTTGCTAACATAACATCAGATATCAAAAAGAAAAGACAAGACATGGTTTTGAGCACAAAACACTCCAGAACTGCAGGACTGCCTGTTTCTTTGAAAGCTACAACAGTTCCACTATCATCAGCAAGGTTCATATAACTTGCTGGGAAACAAAGCATTCAGCAACACTAAAATCCAACTGCATGACTATTTCCAACATCTTTAATCCCAAAGTGAGCATGAAAGAAGAGCAGCACCACCTGTCAATGAAACCCAAAGAAGAAACAGAGGTTATGGGGGTTATTTTTCCATCGAGTTGGTCTCATTTATTCCCTTACTCCTCTTGTCAATGGAAAGTTTGCAGGCTGAAGGGCACCTCTTGGCTGAAACAAGAGAGTGTGGCAGCTATTTTCAGTTTACTGTAGTTGACCAAGTGCATTATCTGATTAAAGAATGCAATAAATGTACTTACCAAATATTTCCCCTCCACTGGCATACTCTGTCACCAGATAAATCATCCGCTCTGTCTCCATAACCTGCACACAAGGACAGAGAAGTGACACATAAGGAGACTGCTGAGTGCAACAAGAAACAGCTCTAAAACCACCTTTATTCCTTCTGTAACACATGTGACTGCTTTCATCAAATCCAAACTATAGCCTCCCTGTGCTTTCCAGAGCCATGTGGAGGAATGGACAGCAACTGGGGACAGTAAGGATGATACAGCAAATTTCAGGCACTCAGTCTGTAACTACACATAACACTTCACCTGCACCTTCCTCCTCCTGTTCTGTTTCCCCTCCCTTTAGTGTTTGCTTCCCGGTCTTGTCCTGTTCCATCAGCCTGGGAGACTTCTCAGGGCTGCTACCCTGCTCTTCTCCCACCCTAAACAAAGCCAAGCCGCAACTGTCACCTTTTCAGTATCACATCAAAAGCTTTAGATGGAATAAAATAGGTTTCAAAAGGTTTTTTGGCTCAAAAAACACAAAAGGTTTATAGATTCAGTTTGCAAAGAAGCACTCCCTGAGTACCTTGAAAATGCCACAGTCCCTGCAAGCATCTCACACATGGTTTGGCCAAAGTAGCTAAATATTAACCTCTGTTACTTCTACTCAGTTTTAACTCTTTAGAGTCCAAATAAATACTCGTATCTCTCAAGCACAGGTGGGAAACAGAGTCCCTTACTCCTCTGCTCCCATTACTCTGCTGCACCCTCCTTGCAGAGGGGCACCACCAGGTACCTGTGTAAAGGGGCAGACCACGTGGCTTCTGCCTCTGGGGGTTTTGTTTGCAGACAAAAAAAAGTCAAACAAGCTGGAGAACAAGTCTGCAAACAACATTCAAAAACAAGTCTGCTGCCAGTATTGATCCCCTTCCAGGAAAGGGCTGAGCAGATCAGCAGGGCCTGGGGGCCACAGGGAGCTGGGCAGGGAGAGGAGAGCCCTGTCCTGCTCCCGGGTGAGATTTAATCCCTCCCTTGAAGTGAGAAGGGGAACCTGCATCCGGTTTCAACTGGGAAACTGAGAAGCACACAATGGCCATAAACAAGTGGCAGGAGGCCAGCCCACAGCGGAAGCACGATGTCCCAGAAAAGAGAAGGATTAGCTACACTTTCCCCCTGCCCCTCCAATCAAAGCACTTTGAGACCTCGAAAATATAAAGGAGTCTCCCAGTTCCACGTAGAAGGAATGGAGAGATGACTCTGGAGAAAGTGCTGCTGCACAGTGTGGAGTCAAGGGATGGAAACTCCATTGCAGAGTGCTCCTACCTGGTACAACCTGATGATATGTGGGTGGCAAAGCATCTTCATGATCTGGACTTCTCTAAATATCTTCTTCAGGTTCTCTTCATCCAGCTGAGTTTTATCAATGATCTTTATCGCAACCTGGCAGAGGGGAAACAAAAGAGAAGTTACTGACCCAGCTGCATTATCCACACACCAGCTCCCTGCACCAGGGCTGATATAAACCCCAGCAGGGATGGGAATGGGGGTAGTGTCAGGCTTCTAACAACTGAGGTATTTATTTATCTGTTTTAAACCAGAAGTGCTCTTTAATGCTACACTAGTGCAGTTCAAACAAGTCTAAGTGCTTCCAGTCAGCTGCTCTCCAGTCTCCAAGGTTTTCCCTCCACCTCCCTAGTGCTGGCAGCTCCCAGCTCCTTTGAGCATGGACTGTAGAACCACCAGACTCCAAACGTGGACACACTTCCATGTTAAGAACCACCTGTCCTCGAGTTCACTGAGCACCCTGTTTCATCCACACACAGACAATAAGGAAGGGAATCTTTTCCAGAGTGCCGGGATGAGCAGGAGAGAAAAGGCAGAGTGAAACCTTGATGGAGAAAACAGCTGAGAGAAAAAGCTGCTCTGCCTGGCAGAGGAACATCTGCCTTGCTGCTTCTAAATCAAATTTCAGCCTTAAATATCTTCCTCCCCACCACGAAACACCCCTGCAAGCGAGCAGCTCCAGTCTTGGGGTTTGTGGGATGAATTACCATCCCCCAGCAGGTTTTCTCACTTGGAGATGGCTCTCCCTGGGAAAAGAACCGCTTTTACAAATCCCCTGGTTGCTTTGCTGGGGAGCCTAATTTACACAAGTCCTGCCCAGGAAGGCTGCAGGATCATGCAAAGGCCTGGGGAAGGGCATGCAAAGCAGCCCCGCCGCAAAAACCGCTGAGGATGCACAGCCAGAAAGATCTGACACAGAAATGCTCAGCTTGTCCCACACCCCAAAGGGGACAAGGACAAGTGCTCTGTGCACAGCAGTGTGCCAGGACCACGGGCACAAACCCACAGGGGCACACGACCCAAACACACGTCCCTCTTTAGTGCCAACCCCAAGGCAGGGCTGAGGGATGCTCTCACAGCCACACGCACAACCAAACAAAAGGATCTTTAGATCCTTTAAGGGAATCTTTCTTTAAGGGAACAATCTGAAGCACATGAAAATTAAGCCCCATATTTTATGATCAAATCCCTGCCAGAGCAATAACCGCCCTGCATGTGAGCAGAACCCAGCAGAATCCCGAAAAGGCACCCAAGTACAATAAGCTGTTTCTTTCACTTGAAACCTTTAATTCAGAGCGCAGGAACGCTTCCAGCCTTCCAAGTCACTGAGCATGCTTCCTACAGCAGCACCGGGAGCTGAACGGCAGCCAGGTCTGGCACTCGGCGCTGGGAGCTGCTGGCAGGAGCAGGGCTGGAGCTGAGGCACGAGGTGAAACAGCAGCAGGGGCTGCCAGGCACCAGGGCTGTGATTAACGGGGTGCAGAGCCGGCCCCGCCGGCAGCCCCGCGACGAGCCCAGCGCGGGACGCGCGGGTCTGCGCCGCACAGATCCAAGCACAGCGCTCAGGAGATGGCTGGGAAAGTTTAGAGAGTCAGAGGGGGACTGGGAAGCACTCTCCACATGCTTTTCACCCAGGGTTTTCCTGCAAGAACGGCCTTTTGTAAAGCTTGAGCATAAATATACATAAAAGCTAAGAGACGCTTCCTCCGAGAGCAAAGCCAAGATGTCTACCCAGAGACATGAGTCATTTTCAGGCCCAAAGACGTAAATGAAAATCCACAGATCTGGAGTATTCCTAAACTCCTTACTCATTCCCAGCTCTGTATTTGCTCTAAGGAAATCTCATTTCCCAGCTTAATTACATGGCTCGAGCTGCCACTCTCGGCCAAGTTCAAGGTATGTAGAGCATCTGATTGCACCCAGCTTGGTCAGTAGGGCCAGACACAACAGAACTGGATTCCTCTGGCTTTCCCTGATAACCCGGGGCAGGGAGGACCAGGCTGCCACCTCCCTGTCCCCTTGTGACGCTGCGGGATTTACACGTGGTGAGTGAAACTCCACGCCCAGAAGACACACAATACCTGGATCGGGAGCAAAGCAAGACAAACAGCACTCAGGAGATGTTCTTCTTGTGAAGGATCTCATCCCGAGCTCAGCCAAGCAGCCCCAAACCCACACCCACCCTCAGGAGTTACGCAGGGGAGAGACCTGAACGGGTTTCTTCCAAATGTTTTCATTCCACACAAATGCCTCCAGCAACTCATGCAACATGAAAGGCAAAAGTCTCCTGAAAAATCCTGGGGAAACCACCTCGTGCTCCGGTTTCAGGAAATGCAGAGCTTCCTCAGACCAAGCGAGGGTGGAAGTAGGAAATCCCCTCTGCGCTGGGCAGCAGGGACACGCAGGGAATTTCAGGGATGGGGGCTGATGTTCCACCGGGGCTTTGCAAGGGAGATACAGTTGGTTTGTTCCAGAGCTTTGCTGTTTGGGTTCTTTTGGACAGTCACTTTTTTTCCAGAGGGAAGGACTGGTTTAAAGACTTTCCAGAACAGACCAAGTTGGTTTCTCTGTTCCTGCATTTCCTAGCTGGCTAATATTCTCCCTTCCCTCGAAAGATGATTTGGGATTTCAACAGAAAAGAGTCTGGCTGAGGTCCTCGGGTTGCACCAGCCAGACTGACTCCATCTAAAGCTCAGTTACAAGGAATGGCCACAATGAATTCAGCCCTTTATTTTATTTTTTCTTTATTTATTGGAGATTACAAACTGGAGAAAAACAACCAAACAAAAGATCTTTAGGATCTTTAAGGGAACAATCTGAAGCACATGAAAACTAACCTTCCTGTCTTAGGATAAAATCCTTGCCAGGGCAATAACTGCCCTGCCTCCAAATATAAAAAAAATATTTATTTATTATTTATGCAAAAAGAATCACTTTCAGGAGTTAAAATAAACTCCAAACCCCAAAATCGAGTGCATTCCCTCATGCTTACAAACACGACATAAAATAGAGAGCAAGACTAAACATCATTAAGTAAAGCACACATTCAGGCACAAGCATAAGTGGAAGAAAACCATGATCTAAATTCTTGAACAATGAAATACTCTAAAAAAGGAGTCTGAGAAATTAACTATTCTTTTATCAGAAGTTAATGAAGCTTACAGGCAGGAGGATAAATGCCAAGCCTGGAGCATGCATGCTGCTACCAATTAACAAAATGTTCCCGCCACTTGTAAACAGTTCATTTATTCCTTCTTGCATCCAAGGAAAACTTGCACTAGTAATTTGAGGAAGGAATTGTTCTTTGGGAGAAATGGCAAGTTGCTAAAAACAATTGGTGGAGAGCAGGTAAGGTGTTCAAAGTGACACCTGCAGGGCGCTGTGGAGGCCCTGCTCTCCGGAGCCAGGTGGCTCATCCATTGTTTTTCCAGATTTTTCTTCTCCTGGTGCACTTCAGCTGAACACTGCTCTGTATTTCTGTGATCCTAAAGCTGTGCTGAGTATATGTGCATGCCAGGCAAAAGCCTTGTGGGGAGGAGTGGAAATTTCAACCACATGAAAGCAAAAGGGGTAGTTGGGAACTGGAAGGAGGGGTACCGAAACTCTGGACGGCTGAAAGGGAGCACTCAGTTATCCCTGATACCAGCATGTCCCACTGCATCCCACGGGAAGTCAGGAGGGACAGAAGGCACATTTCCAGCCAAGGCGGCAAGACGGCTCCAGTGCACGCCAAAATGCTCAGAGATGTGAGCTCCTGGGGAGGAGCCCAGGCTGCCCCTCTGCCCTGAGCACCGACCACTTCCTTCAGCCCAGCACATGAAGCCTTGATAATTCTTACTCTCAAACTCACAGGATTCTCCAAGTGTAACATAAACAACATTACAAATTCCTATCTTGCTCGGAGATACCAGATTTTCAAATCTGGCAGCCAGCAGAGCTAAACATGCCAAGGTGAGGGGCTCTGAAACAAGGCACAGGGCTTGAAATAGGAGAGAAGAGAATATCAACCTGCAGGAGTTAAAATTTATGTGGACATCTTGTTTCTGAGCTGAGTGGATAATAATCCAGACAGACTTCCTTGAATCCATAGTGCCCTGCCAACAGGAAGGGAAATGAACTGCTGGGTGCCCAGGCGGATGGGCAGGGAGAGGACAGCCACTGTGCCCTGCACTGCTCCAGCTGCTTGAAAAGGCTCTGAGAGGGAAAGAGGTGGAAGCACGGTCTGTTTTCAGTGGAAAGGAGCCACGGGACACTGCTTCCTTTTATTCCTGTGCTGTGAACAAAAGAACAAGCCAGAGACCCTGGCCTGGGCTAACATCTCCTCCTTCATGCCATGCATCTGCTTGGATCTAATTGTAACTGTAATTCAGTGATAAATAGAATTTCTTGCATGAGTGATCATTCCATAAAGAGATCACCTTTTCCCTTTCAGTTCAGTTGTTTCTGCAGTGGCCTGAGTTAAAATCAGAAAACCCCACTTCTTTCAAAAGGAGCCCGTGTGCTCAGTGTGATCAGTGATCACTGTAGAAGTGTAATTATGGCAGTGGCATTCCTATAAATCAGCACGGATCTCCTCCATGGAATGGGAGCCAACAGATGGCACCGGCAAACCGACTGCATTGAGAAAATCAACATGTTTATTTGGGAGCAAGACATTTCCTAGAACTGTCCCGGGGAGTCCTCCTGCTCCAGATTCCTCCTGGAAAACGCTCAGTAAACAGTCACTGGGTGTCTTCTGCCATGGAAAGAGGTGTCCCTGCAGCTCGGCTCCTGTGTCACTCCGAGGGCACATGGCAGAGTGCAGCCACATGGAGAGCTGTCACCAGAGAGGGTCTCTGGAATAAATGAATAAACCTGGAGAAGGCTCATCCACCCGAATTCCTTCTACATTTGCAGTTGGCAAAGGAGCCCCCTCCTCTCCGTCCACAGCAGCCTTACTGTGCTGACAACGTGAGCTGTCAGAGGGGCTGACAGGGAACAACTCTTCCCAGCTGCTCCTGCCTGCCACAAACACTTGGGAAGCTCGGGAACACAGCCTGTTTGGATTAAGCAGCTGCTGGAGGGGTAAAAATCACTCCTGTAAGCAGATACCAGAGCTGCACAGGACCTTCAGGAGAACTCCAGGAGCAGAGACCAGAATTACAATTGAGAAGGGGGAAAAACAGGGATAAGGAAGTACACACTGGAGATACGTATATGAGCCACACACAGAGGCACTCAACTGGCATATGGACACACGGCTGTGATAAAAACACAACGTGAACTCCAGGCTACTGCAGGTCGTGTCCCTTTTCGGGAGCTCGGCTGGGTGGATGTCACTCGGCAGCAATGCCGCGCTTCCGTATGGACACTCGGATGGCAGAGGCACATGTTTCTCAGGCAAGCTGTCAGCACAAGCCTGCTGGTGTGTTTAGGGTCACTAAAAGCGAGCTCTCTCCATGCAAATAGGCAATTTGTACAGTTTTTAGTCATACGAAAGCGCTTGACAAAGAGGAAGCACTGACACTGTCGATCCCCAGACTTCTCTTGGCAAGCTCATGGGTAACACATCTCCTCCTCGGAACTAACTAACCAGCAGAACCTACCTAACTAAAAGTGATACAGCAAATAAAACTAGGCCAGTCTGCAGCAACATCAGTGGCTTTTGGAGGTGGCACAAATGCAAATATTGGCAGCAACTGAAAGCAGGAAACTGTGGACGAAGATGTGCACAGAGAAGCTGCATTTGCTCAGGAAGGAAGTTCTCACCTTGTCCACATCCCTCTGCACAATCAATGCAGGGACTTGTGTCTTGCACAAGGTGAAGAAAATACTGATGGTGTTACGAGAAAAGTCAATACATCCAAATCCTCTTGGCCGGCTGCAACGTTAATACCCGGCTTGTGTGAGCGCCGTGCTCTGCCGTGACCTTTCCTTGTCCCAGAGGGAACACAGCCGGGATTGCAGTGGCCAAAGCACAAACCCCACATTCACATCTACGGCTCAGAGAACCAGCTACGCCCAGGTAAGAGAATCTCATCATTTTAGGGCATGTACAGCAGCTTACACATGTCACAGGACAGGAAGCTCATCTGCAGCACCCCCAAGGATCCCAGCCTTTACCTGTGCTGAATTCCTCCTTTTCCAGTCCTGGATTAACCCTGTGCCAGCAGCTGCAGCTTCTCTTTTCCAGCAGAAGCCATCAAAAAGGTCCAAGAGGTGAGTGCCCCCTACTTGAAACTTGCTGCTTCAGAGCAGGAGCCTCAGTGCCAGTTCAATGGTGACTTAGTCCCAAATGCAAACTCTTTCCTATTCTGGAAGTTGCAAGGGATGACAGGTAAATTCTGTCCTGTTCAGCCACAGCGAGGGAGAAACAATGCTCTGCAAGCCACGAGAAAGCTTGGTCACATTGCTAGAGCTCTACTTGCCACACTCACCTGGATGCCAGGTCCCAAACCCTCCTGGAGAGCTTCTCCTCATTATTTCATCACCTGGGGCAACAGCGGGAAACAACAGAGAGACTCGGAGTTACCTGCCCTGGCTGACAGACACTACAGCCGAGCACGCTGAACAGCATCAAGGGCTTTGGGACTGCAGAGAAAGGCACGGGAAAGGGAGCTGGAGATGCCAATTAGATAAACAAACCATTCTGGTGCATGAAGAACCTCCCGCTGCAAACGGGAGGTGCTGCGAGGGCGAGCTCCATGAATCATCACCTCAGGCTGCAAACACAGACCTGGGAAGAGGCCGAGCACAAGGACAGGCCACAGTACTCCACACAGAGCTGGGAAGAGCATAGCCAGGATGTATGGAATTACCACATATCCCCACAAAACCTGACGGCTGCTCAGCAAGTGCCCTGGGCTTCAGGCTGGCCAAGACTCAGAGGACCAAGCAGTGACCAAGGAGATCAGCTATCCACAGCTTAAGGACAGGAATCCCTTAAGCTACACCACATCTAGCCTTTATCCTTCTTAATGACATCATTTCTAGAGCTTTTTCAAGTTCTGTTCAGACAGTGAATCTCCTGGTCCCAGCCAGTGGTGCCTTTTTCTCCTGGGCTACAGCAAGAGACTACACAGGACTGAGCCGAAGGCAGAGCAAGTCTCAGCACAGCAGACTGCAGGTAGCCACACCTAACCACCTCAAACACAGCACGGGATAGCCACACCACTCCTGTCTCCTGAATTCCAACGGGTTCACACTGTGCCATGTCTGCATTCCCACTGACCTCTCTGTCTTTTCATTTCGCCCTCTGTTACAGGAGAAAACCCCTCCAGCCCCAACAGCTTCAGCTGACATTTATGCCAGTAATTTGTTTTTAGTTCAGAAGCCTTGTAAAATTCCTGTAATGCTTCCCAGATGCAAGGCTGAGAACTTCACAGGAGTCGGAACGTGAATTAGAGGTGGTATGGAAAATTATTTATCCTGGTGAGGGAAGGGAGCAAACCACACCGACAAATGCCAGCCTACAGCGAGTACTGCTGCACTGAAATACGTCCACACGTCCATCCACAGAGAGCAGACACCAGGAGCTGCATGCCTGGGAGGTCAGTTAATCAAACTCCTCCATACCTGGACTGTAAATGCAGAATATCTAAGAACGAGTATTAAAAATCCACTTAAGCCAAAGGAAAAGAGGCTGAGGTAAAAGGCAGGTTGTAAAAGCTCCTGCTTGTAGCATTAGCAGGAATTCTAGTGGGATGTAGCAGGGCAATGCTGAGTGGAAGGAATGAAGGCTCAGCCCTGAACATGGCTGTGGTGCAGCCCCACGATCTGCTGACAGTCTGCAGCGCTACCTCCATAGCTTCCATGCAAATTAAAAGCACTCTTGGCACTTACTACACAAAGACTGCACTTGATAATTAAAACCGGTTTTTAAATGCACTTAAACTAGTGCAGAAGCTCATGGAGGTGCATTTAAATCGATGCAAACTGGTTTACTAACAAATGTGATGTAAAAAATCAGAGCCCGGTCACGTAAGCTCGACTGTTCGGCCAAGGAGGCTCAGATCCAGCCTCCCTGACAGCAGATGGGAACGCTGCAGTTCTGCTCTGGCCTGACTGGACTCCTGCTTGAGCTACAGCTTGGCCTCCCAGCCACCTGCAGACAAGCAAAGCCAAGAGGTGAATCAAAATCTGAGAGGACACTTGCCCACCTTGGTCCCTTTCCAGCCCAGGTCACCCGTTCAAACCACTTTCTTAATTGCTCTCCACTCAATTCAGGCATTGCGCCTAAACATCCCATGAAAACAAATAAAGTTCAGTTTACCAGCACCTTGAATACCCATTTGTCAGTATTATTTCAGGAGATGTCAGCTGAACACTGCAACTGACCTCCATGCAGGAATCTGACTCCAAACCTCTCCTGAGATTGCCACTGAATCATTTAGAGAATCCCAGAATCACTGAGGCTGGAAAAGCCTTCCGAGATCATTGAATCCAAGCTGAGCCCAATCCCCACCTTGTCCGCAGCCCAGGCCTTCCTTGGACACCTCCAGGGATGGGGACTCCACCTCCTCCCTGCGCAGCCCAAACCAATACCTACCAGGAATTTGTAGAGAATGAGAGGGTCCCCCCCGAGCCTCCTTTTCCCCAGGCCGAGCCCCCCCAGCTCCCTCAGCTGCTCCTCGTGCCTTGCTCTCCAGCCCTGGAGAGAGTTGCTTAGCAGCAGAGTTTTGGAAATGTAGTTGCACGCAGGAAGAAATCTGTGACAGCAGGAGATGCATCAGGAATGCTGCTGTGGAACAGAGCCCCAGCAGAGACTGGCCCTGAGAGCAGAGGAGCCATGAGACACGGAGTCGACCTGCCAGGTTTCATGGGAAAGGCCTGGCTCAAACATCAAGACAAGTCTTTAAAAAGCTGCAGGATATTACAACAAGCAGGTTTGGAAAGTGTTATACAAAGTTCCCTGGATTGTCATTTTGCTCTAATTCAGTCGTGACCTAAAAATGCAATTGACAAGGAAAAATAGTGCATTTCAGGTACAGAGTGTGCAGTCAGAGGCAGGTTTGAATTACTGGCTTATAAAATACCAAAGCTCAGAAATAAGGAAATTTAGAAGCTGGTGTGTGTGAAGTGATGTGTTGAGAACACGCTGTACGTTAGGGTTTGGGTTTTTTTAAGCAATACTTACCATGCAAAGAACACTACTCGGACCAAGAGGTCTCCTGTGAGGGGAGGGAATACCTCACTGCACTCCTAACGGGCACGGGGTACCCAGCACTGGTGCAGCACAAGTTAAGAGTAGCTATTTTCTAATGACAGAAAGTGGCTTTTTTTTAAGGACAAAGCCAACACATGCAGCAGGAGCACCCTTGGCTGGACTCCCCGGCCTGCTGTGCACCACAGAAATCCTCCTGCCCTAAACTGCAGGGAAAACACCTGGCACTGCACCAGGACATGCAGCACAACCACAACGTCATTTGGGCTGGAAAAGACCTCCAACATCATCGAGTCCAACCTGTGACCGATCCCCACCTTGTCATCCAGCCCAGAGCACTGAATGCCACATCCAGTGGCACCTTGCTTGGACACCTCCAGGGATGGGGACTCCAAACCTCCCTAGGTTAGCCCCTTCCAATGTTTAACAACCCCTTCTGTGAAGAAATTCCTCCTGATGTCCAACCTGAACCTCCCCTGGTGAAGCTTGGGGCTACCACGTCCTCTCATGCTGTTGCTGAGTGCCTGGGAGAAGCTGCCAGAGCCACAGGGAGCCTTTGCACCGGCTTCCAGTTGATTTCCTGAGGCTCCGTAAGGGTTAAGGCAAAGGACTTCTGGAAGATATTAAGCACCAATGTCTTGGCTTCCCTTCTGCAAACAGCAACAAGCTCCAGAGGAATCTGTCATCCCATATAACAATCCCTTTCACTCAGCCCCAGCAGCCTGTTCCCTGCTCCTCGCACAGCCCGAGCGCAGCGGCTCCGTGCTGGGTCCTGCTCCGGATCCTGCCCACATTCCAGGGAGGAGGCCGGGCTCTGCAGCGACGCCGGCATGCACAGGAGCTGTAACGGGCACGTACATTGTGTGCAGCTACACTCACAAGTGTAACAGCTCCTGGGTAAATGACAAGGCTGCAGGAATGTTAAGTATCACACTGGGATCACCACACAAAATCAAAAGCAACAGATAAGATGGAAGGAATCACTATTCCTCTTCATATGCCACCAGGTCCATTTGGGAATACGGGATTCTGGGCTCTGAAACAGACTTGCACCGATATTTTCCGAACCCTGTAAGTGTTGGCTCTTTTCTATACTAAAGTCAAACTAGTTGGATATTCAAAATAAATCAAGAGCAACAGCCACGCACTTGCAGAAAAGGAATTTTTTTCCCAATATCTAAGATTTCAAACGTATAAAATGCCTTTTTTTCAGTATTTATAATTTCAGATGCATCGAGTGCCTGCATGTGCATCATCCTGCTGCTGGTAGGGACTGCAAACACTGCTCCCTTGCCAGCACCTCTGAGACCACAATTAGGAGGTGACACCATCAGCTTCAGTTCTAGGATTATTTTCAAGGTGCCAATTGCATTAACACTACGGCATGTGGAGCACACTGAGCTGGAAGGGGCCGAGATTTTGCCAGGAAAGCGAGGAATAAAGCAAGATGCCAGATCTAGATGATACACTGGGGAATTTTTAGACGCTGCGTTTGCAGCAGGAGCCTTTGTGCAGTTTGCCACGATCAGATGGCAGTTTCTATGGGAACAAACAAGCAGTGGCCCTGTCACAAGATGTCTTGTAGAGACACCGATGAAGGCACTGAGTCTCTGGAAAGTTTCTCATGCTGCAGTGTAGCCTGGCAAAGATGCTCCAGGTCGGGTTATCAGCTTGGGAGGCAGAACTATCATGATACACCCGAAGTATTTTCAGTACAAAGTCAGTGCAGTTGTTACACTCAAAATTTTGAATCCAGTCTTTGTGTGCACATAAAGCTTTGGAAGGCTGCACTCTGCCTCTCAGAGACTCCTCCATCAATAATGATGTTTGTTACGTGCCACAAAACCCAGTCACTGGAGTCTGTGTTTGGCTCCAAAAGCAACAGAAATCATCAAACTAGTGAGACACTATTTTTTAGCTTCAAACATCAGAATTTTCATCAGTCACAAGACTACAGCAGAAAGCAATTTTCTTCTCAAAACCACTGCTTCTATTTACCATCCCCACCCCTTAAGTTAATTAAAAATCCTTCAATTAGCTGATTTAGGGAGGGTTAATGTTATTGTCAGGAAGACCGGTTCCCCTGGGCCTGAAAACAACTGTGGCTGCCTCCAGCCCCTGATTACACAGAACATTTTCAGACTCAAAGGTTCCAGAGTATCACCACCCCTCACTCCAGAACTGTTATGAAATGAAGTGGAAATTTTTAGAAAGAGAAGCCAAAAGTGAAACTGTGAGGAATGCAGGCTTCAACACATTAACCCTCAACAACCAAGATAAACCACATCCAAGAGATGGAGAGTCCCTTCCTCACCCTCATCTTGCCCATGCTTTGCAGGAGAAGCAAACCAAATTGTGCCAGCTTTAGTACCACGAATTTACCCCCAGTTAGATGGGAGAAGCTGCCCCCAGCCCTCTGCCCTCAGCAGAGTTTATAATGGCACAAAGGAAGATGAAAGCAGCTTGGGTCTAACCATAAAATCTGGCTTAAAATAAACTGATGTTCTACAGCAATATTACCTGAGTGAAGTCAGAAATTCTCTCACTTTTAGCAAGGGATACAGAGAATCTCATTCCAGCTTGCTGAGGACAAAACACCCTTGCAGTCATTTCCACTAAGACCTCCCAGTGATGTCAGAACACAGGACCTGCCTCTTGGAACTTCAGGAAGTTTCTGCTCCCCCCAAAACCACAAAGATTTGCTTAAAATTTGAATTTGTTTCATAACAAAGCAAGCTTGACAGAAGAATCTTCCACAGCAGTAACTGCACAGACCAGCTTATTAAAGAATCACCTTTCACTTGGGCACAGAACTGAATTACACCACCAGAGAAGCCTACAAGCCACTTCCAACAAGAGTATCTGATTTCCCTTATCAGCAGAAATTACTTAAACCCACAGATAACACGCTCAGGAGCTGAAAACCTACTTCAAAGCCAAGCCATGATCCAGCCCCGGGCTCTCGGGGCCGCGTGGCACAGCGCAGTGTGAGCAAAAGGGCACCCAGACACTGCCCTGTGCCAGGGGCTGCCAAAGCCGCCCCAGGAGCCTGGCTCACATGCAGGGCAGCGACCTGTGACAGAGGCTGGGTGTCACCTCCCAGCAGAGGACGGACCTCGTGCTCATGATTCACTTTCTGCACTCCGAGGAGTGAATTCAGCTCTGGATGGGGCAACTGGAGCTTCCCACTAACCACCCCAGCAAGGCTCCCAAATGCCACACGTGGCCATTAGCCCCAGGTTGGTGACAGCACGTGGCAAAGAGCCAAAGATCAAACAGCAATGGGTGCCACTCTGATCCCTGCTGCTCCTTCTGTGCAAATCAAACTCGTTCTGGTGCCAACAGGCAGCACCAAGGGCTCAGGTGCCCAGAGACGGCACCAGCCTGGCCCTCACATGCGACAAGTAACCATGGCTGTCACCAGCTCTCAAAGCAGGGGACAATGGAGTATTTTTGGAGCACAGACGCTGCTATTTTGAAAGCACTTCAGCACTGTAGTACCCAAATTCTAATTGTGGCTGCTGCTTTGCTTTGCCACCATAAATCCTGTTCCGAGGGAGTAAGACAGCAGCCAATACATGAGCGTAGGCATTGCACAACTGGGCTTCTACAAGCACTTGGTGTGAAGAATAATGTTCTTAAAAGATTAAATTTCTAGGGAATGTTTAAATACTGAAGAGTAAACACTGAGTCAGAGACGCACTAAATACAGGTAAATGCAGCAGGGGCACGTGGAAGCAAAGCCACAGCCTGGAATTCTCTCAATGCCTCTCCTTGTACATGGGAAATTCAGGGCCCACAGAGGACAAAGCCTCTTTTATATGTGCAGAAACTGCAAGAAAACAAAAACCAAACAAATACAGCCAACCTACAGATCCGTTTGGGGGTCCTAAACCAAGTCTACAGCACACAACTTGGCGTGTCTGAATTTTGGGTATTTGAGCCGTTCCACACGTACAAAGCCCAGGTCAGGCAGTGAGTACTTACAGCTCACGGGACCACTGAGTAACACAGCACAGAGGAGATGGGTTCCTGGCCACCACAAACGCCTGGGGAACCACTGTGCATCTCCGGGAGTGCACCAGTGCCTCTGGCCAGCACCGCTCCCCTCCACACACACGCACCAAGCCCAAAATACATCACTTTTCCCTCATCACAGTATTTCCTACTTCTTCCAAGCAGCAGGTCAGGACTCATTGCATCAGGACACTGACCACACGTTTCCATGTGCTTTCAGCAGAACAAAAATATTTACTTTCACAAGCACAAGCTGATGCGCTACTAAATCATTTCGCTCAGCCTAGACCTAATAGTCCAGTGAGAGCCACGTAAAAGAGCTACGTATTAAGGTAACTCTCCAGTTCCAAGAGCCACAAAACAGAGGTGTGTTTTCCTTGTCCACACAGCACACGGCACTTTCTGATCCCAAACTCCCCTTCCCAAAGTGCAGCAGCAGGAATTAACGCTGCTTGCCAGCATCCAGCGGGAACCAGGAGTGCGGAGCTTCCGAGCACGTCACGGCTTTTGTTAACCCCAGCTGGGGCTCACAAAACCTCTGTGACTTCAGGAACGGGTCAGTCCCAGGGCTTTCCCTGACCTCTGGGGGCTGCCCAGAGCCTGCCCACCCCTGCCCTGCTTCATGTCCCAACAAAGCCCGAACCACTCTCAGCCGAGGGATTTTTTGCCTTCTCAGAAGGGAAAAGGGACCATAGATAGTTCTCTGCAAATTTGGCAGGCCATGTGGGAACTGATACAGCCAGGGTGGGCAAGCTGGAGCCAGGAGAACAGTTTTGGCTCCTAAATGAGAAGCCTGAAAAATTGGAAGTGGCGCTCCATTTGTTTAAATTACCTTCTGAAACCATGCTCCATATGTGGGAATAAACAGTCACTCTGGTAGCCCCAAACACAACCAGGAGTAAATTGTTCCAAGATGCACATCTGCACTTACCAAAGATCAGACAGAAGGGCTGCCAAGGCAGGGCTTCATTCCCCTTACAGGATTTTTTTGGTTGTTTTAAGAACTCTTAACTGAGAATGGCAGCCCAGAAAGGTGCTGTACATGGACAGACCACCATCGTCCCTGACTCAGCAAATAAAGGTCTCAGTCTGTCCTGCTGCCTTGGAATCACGGAATTGTCTAGGTTGGAAAAGCCCTCTAAGATCAGTCCAATGACACTGCCAAGGCCACCATTAACCCATGTCCCCAGGTGCAACATCTACATGGCTTTAAAACACTTCCAGAGATGGGGACTCCACCACTGTCCTGGGCAGTTGTGCCAGGGCTGGACAACGGTTTCGGTAAAGAAATTTTCCCTAATATCCAAATCTCCCTTGGCCCAGCCTGAGGCCATCTCCTCTTGTCCTGTCCCTGTTCTCTGGGAGCAGAGCCCGACCCCCCCCTCCTCTCAGGGAGTTGTGCAGAGCCACAAGGTCCCCCCTGAGCCTCCTTTTCTCCAGGCTGAGCCTCGTCCCGCTCCTGGGGCTCCAGACCCTTCCCCAGCTCCACTGCCTTTCTCTGGACATGCTCTGCACCTCAGTGTCACTTAGAAAGCAGTTTTTTGTTCTTCTGCACATCCACACAAAACCACAATAAAACTCAAAGTCTAGCTGCAACTTGAAGTGACTCTTTCTTATCATAAGGATGACCAGGGTCCCATCTTGAGGGCAGGATGTCCATCCTGGAGCGAGCCTGCTCCATCCTTGTGAACACAAAGCCAGGTTTTTCACACACAGTTTTTTACACAGCCCAGAACTCGAGTGCTTTAAAGCTCTGACGCCTGGGCTGTACAGTCAGAGGGGACTGCAGCCAGCAGCTCATACTGTATGGCTATCGGATGACGTGCCCAGTAAAACAAGCTGCTGCCTTCTAAACCTGGAGTATCACAAGACCACTACATAAATGTCAGGCCCGGCAGCGCCCGCTTGCACCCAGCCCCGCAGCCAAAACACAGAGTGTGCCCTGAGACCTGCAAGGGATTAAGCACAGACCTTCTGCATCGAGTCTTCATTTGAGATTCTGCTTTTCTGGGGACGTGCACACTGGTCAGGGCATGTCCAGAGCACATCTGGCATGCCTGGAGTAGAAGAGGTGGGAAGTTGATTTAACAAGCGACTGACCAGTCCTGGGCAAGGGATTTATTGCAGCTGTACAAGAAAGCATGGAAAAGTGCAGCAATCCAAAAACACTGCCTTGCTCGTTCACACTTGGTATCAACAGTCACCCAAATTATTTCCTTGCTTTTGTGTCCAGGGAAGGGAACGGAGCTGGGAAGGGGCTGGAGCCCCAGGAGCAGCTGAGGGAGCTGGAAAGGGGCTCAGCCTGGAGCAAAGGAGGCTCAGGGGGGACCTTGTGGCTCTGCACAAGTCCCTGACAGGAGGGGGCAGCCGGGGGGGTCGGGCTCTGCTCCCAGGGAACAGGGACAGGAGGAGAGGGAACGGCCTCAGGCTGGGCCAGGGGAGGCTCAGGGTGGACAGCAGCAGGAATTTCCCCATGGAAAGGGTGCTCAGGCCTTGGCAGGGGCTGCCCAGGGAGGTTTGGAGTGCCCATCCCTGGAGGTGTCACTCAGTGCCAGACTGGACATGGCACTCAGAGCTCTGGGCTGGTGACAAGGTGGGCATCGGGCACAGCTTGGACTCGATGATCCTGGAGGTCTTTTCCAACCTCAGTGATTCTGGGATTCTGTGAAATATTGAGTGCTTGGCCTCAGGGAGCCGATTTACACCTCAACTGCATTCTTCCCCTCTTAAGCATTTTTAACCCTTGAAGAAACCTGCAACAGCTGAAACACTACAGAAGATGGTGATGTTAAAGGAAAAAAAAAAAAGAAATTAGGGCTGGATAAATGTTCCTGAGCACCAACCCTTGCAAGTGGCTGCAGAGCCATCCACGAGAGCTGTGCAGCTCTGCTGAGCACATACTGAACCAATTACACAGGAGCCTCCCAAGACCCACACAACCTCGGGAGCTATCACATTATAGATCCTTATGTAAGGCACAGTGACGTAAATCCAGGCTCCCTTGACACACGGAGGGTGCGAGATGAGCGAGCCTGCAGGAATTTCAGATCATATTTCCCATCTCCCCTATTCATTCATTTGTATCATTTGCCATGACCTTGCTCTCCAGGGACATATACCACCAGAAGGAGATAAATGAGATTTCTATTAATTTGAACTATAGCAGCAAGAAACTAAAGGCGCTGTCTCACCAGGCTGATTAGTATTTTTTCTCTCTTTAAATGCAGATGAAAAAAAGGCTTATTTACCAACTGCAGGAGTGGCCATACTAACTGATGGCTGCTCTCAGTGCCAGCAACCAGATCAGCTTATTTCAGTTCAATCCCAGCACCAGGATGCAGGAGGACGTCAGACACCAGGAGAGAGGAGACCCTGCATGCCCAGGGATTGCTTTTTACCTTGTTCAGGGCGTGCAAGAGGAGCACTCAGGCCAGGACTGCTCTCCACAGCCTGCATGGAACATGCAGAGTCTTGCTCCTGCTCCAGCCCAGCTGGGTGAAGGGCTGCTGCTCCCCAAACCACAGCATGTGCTGTCACCTTTCCAGAAAAATCACCCTCAACAAGGCACCTGCCCTGGGTGTCTGTCCCGTGCAGTTCCAGCTGTGCTGAGCTGGGGTAGTGAGGAGAGGGAAGAGTTGAGTGGAGCCAGCACAGCCAGAGATTTGTGTGGTGCAGGAGAACTTTTGTCTCTGCAGCAACGAGCTCTGTTGTGTTAGCCTGACTTTCTATGATTCAGGTACAAAATGAAAATGAGTTTCTATTCTAGCACGTACCAAAAATTCTATAAATGCAACAGCTGCCTCAGGAAAAACAAGAACTTTTCCCTGGTCACAGAATGAGTCTCACAATAAATGGGGTATCTGAGATAACTATAATGGTCCAGACCCAATATGTGCACCTTGTAAAGAGCCCATAAGGCTGCTGGGGAGCAAGTCACTGCCATCAGCAAGGCTCCACAAAAACAGGTTTCCTACAAGCCACAGCTTCTATGCACCACATTCCTCTGCTCATTCCCAGACACAACCAGCAGGCTCCGAGGTCAAACTACAAACCTGCTATAAAGTCATTAGCTGCACCCTCAGATCACACAGCCCGTGTATCCCGGGGAGCTGCAAAAGACAGGGCCATCATTCCAGCATGATTAACATCTTGGAAATGCTTAAAATTAAAAAACCCCCTCACATTAAGACAAGTGTTTCAATAATAGTTTCACACCCTAACACGGGTGAATACAGCTGCAGGGCCAGCTCACAGGGGTGGTGTAGCCAAACTGTTCAATGGCCACAGAGGTGACCGGAGCCAGGGGACATCGAGGTGCTGGATGTCACCAGAAGAGCAGGACACGAGGTCACTGCACACATAACACCCTGATGGCTGGGCAGTCCACAACTACCCATGGGCACAGAGCATTCCAGCACTGCCCAGCTGAAATCATTCCCAGCTTACTGTTCAGGAACAACTACTCCAGGACGGCAGCTCAGCAGTGCAGAGATAAACACCCCCGGAAACCCACCTGGGAGCGGGCACAGTGCTCCAGGAGCAGCAGGACACAGCTGCCAACGAGCAGGACAGGCAAGCAGCTCTGAGATAAGGTGTACACCGAGGGCAGTTTCACAACAACCAAGAAAAAAACCAACCCCACATCGGCAAGTCTTGAGGAACAGCCTGGAATTATCTCCCTGCAAACCTTCTGGGATCCACTCATCTCCACAATCATACCACAACCACCCCGGCTGTGACTCTGGCAGCTGTGAGGCTGAGCTGTGCTGCTCACACAGAACATGCCTCGTTTCTGGGCAGCAGCTTTGCAGGCTGCAACTCTCCTAGGAGCAGCTATCCAGGGATGGAACCAGGAACCACTGCAGGGATGGCACTCCATCACAAATGGGCACAGGCAGCTAGGGAGCCCCAGGCACAGTCCCACAGCTAAATGCCAAACCAGTCTGGAAGCCCAAAGAGAGCTGCAGAACAGCTGTCGAAGCAGAATGAGCAGCAGCACAGCACCTGAGCAGGTGAGGATCAACCTGCTCCCATGCCGAGCCTCTGCCCGTGCTGTCCTGTCCTTCCCCTCGTGTTCATCAGTCCTGCTCTCCGAGGGGAAGCTGGCGAGCTGAGGGTAAACAGCTCTGCTCAGTCCCTCTGGGGAAAAAGAAAGAAAAAAGCTTCCCAACGTCACTGAAATGGAATGTGAGGGAACCAAGTGCACTTGTAGGGGAAGAGAAAGGACAGCCTCACACTCCAGCCTGTGTGTAACAGCACTGGGCTGGGGAAGGCACACACGGAGCATCCAACAGTGCATCTGCTAAAGATCCCTTTAGCTTTGAGGGTCTGAGGAGATATTTTGGTTCGAAGAAAAGTTATGTTAATCCAATGAATCATTTGATTGGAATGTACAGTCATCCAGTGCAATGGAAAATGTAGAGATTCAAGTGTTCAATGTACGCATCCAGCATAAAAGGTTAGGGTAACACTTCTTCCAAAGGCATTACTCATCCCTGCCTCGGCTGCACATCCCTGCAGAGGTGTGCAGGAAGGAGGATGAGCAGCATCAATAACTTATCAGCTGCAGTACAAAATCACTAGGTAAGAGCCATAAAAAGCAGAAAGCAAGACCTAAACCATCCCCTAATGCAAGGAGTCTTTGTGCAGCAGGGCCACCTCCTCATCACTGCAGCTCCGAGTGGGTGACACGAGCTCTACCCCACTCTCACGGCACCCCAAGACGTTCATGGAATGGTGGGGCTCGCCCTTCCACAAGCATTACGAGAAATTCCCTGTCTCAAAGAGCTGAAGTGCTGTAGCTATTTACCTAAGGAGAAAGAAGAGAATAATGCAAGTCTTGGTTGAAACCAGCAGGAATTCTGCATTGCACACAGGCTTTCCTGGGCTCCTAAAGCTGCACTCCAAAAGAGCATCTAGTCACAGATCAGAGCTTTTGCAGTGGCTGTTTAAGGACATGATTTTATGGAGATGAAGCACCACAGCAATCCTAAATACAGCCCATTCTTCACTGGGTAGGGGTTTATTTACAAGGCCATGACATGTTATGATGTAAGAGCTAACAGCACACAAGCAGATGACTCCCTCACACAGCTCGTTCTGCTGGAAGTCTGGAAGATAGGCAGTGGATTCACCCCGACAGGAGGTAAGCTGGATTCTCTCCCATGCCACACACCCTCCTCAAACCCCTCCTCAACTGCACTCGGCTCTGCTGAGAAGTAACGCAAGGAAAAGAGCATATGGATAGATCCAAAGCTATTCTGAATCACTGCTGGCTGCCAGCAGACATATTGCTGTCATTAGCCTCTAGCTCAGTCGCAAGATTTGTTTCTGAAAAGTCTTTGAGCCAACAGATTATATAAAGCTCAGACCCTTCCTCTTCCACACGAGCTGATAGTCTCCTCACGGGGTGACTGGTGTTTGTGAGGAAAACACTCATCCCTGCACACACGAGGATGATGCAGCTAATCAAAACAACATCCCCGGCCAACAGGCGGTGTGCTGCAGCCAAAGCTGGCGCTGCCAGATAATACCCAATGACAGGAGCACGGAATAGAATCACAGAATGGCTTGGGTTGGAAAGGACCTCAAATATCATCCAGTTCCATCCCCCTGCTGTGGGCAGGGGCACCTTCCACTACCCCAGGTTGCTCCAAGCCCTGTCCAACCTGGCCTTGGACACTTGCAGGGATGAGGCAGCCACAGCTGCTCTGGGTACCCCATGCAGGACCTCACCATCCTTCCAGATCCTGCAAGGTGCTGTGAGGTCTCCACATAACCTTCTCTTCTCCAGGCTGAACATTCCCAACTCAGCCTGTCTCCATAGGGGAGGTGATTTTATCAACTTTGTGGCCTCCTCAGGACTTGCTCCAACAGTTCCATGTCCTGCTTATGTTGGAGATCCCAGAGCTGAGCACAGGACTCCAGGTGGGGTCTCACGAGAGCAGAGGCACAGAATCCCCTCCCCAGTCCTGCTGCCCACACTCCTCTGGATGTAGCCCAAGGCACCTTCGGCTTTCTGGGCTGCGAGCACTCACTGCCAGCTCACGGTGAGTTCTATCATTCATATTGATCCTGTCGAGAAAATCTGCAGAGATCGGAGCTTATTTCCCCTAAACTCCCACACACATGCTCCTCCCCTGTGCCGGAGCCTCTCCTGGTACCGGGGTCACACCATTCCCTGCCCCAGCACCTTCCCAGCTGTGCTGCCCGACCCGGCAGCCCCGCGGAACCGGCTCATTAACTCACAAGCACTTGGAAAGAACTGCAGGTTACTGCCCAGGGTTCTCTGTATCTTTTATCTAAACAAAATGCTACAGGACCAGGCTTGTTTGGTGCAACAACGCCCTTGTAGGTTCTACTCCCGGTAGCAAGTGAGCAGTTCGTTCTGTACACCTCACCTGGCTACCTTTTGCCATCTTTTACAAACCAAGGCCTGAAAAAATTAAAATATATTCAGTCTTCTGAGCTGTGAAGCAAATAAACCCTTTTTGGTTTCTTTATTAATATATAGCAGGACTGCCCCCCGCCAAATTCTGATAAACTCTTTGTGGTTTAAGCTTTACTGGAAACCAGGCTTCCTATCTTGCTAGTTTTCCATATTACTCTCGCTCATTAAACAATTTAGATACTCAAGTAGTAAATCAGAAGTGAAAGGAAGGTTCTTAATCACCAGATCTAAACAACACTGGTTTTCGTCACCTCGTAACTCCTGATAATCACCATCTTCTGGTCCAAGCAGTCTCACACACTGCATTATCTTTACACCTTCAGGTGTCTGAAGGAGGTCAAACAAACACACTTTAGTTTCCTTGCAGAAGACGGGTAGTACTCCTGTGGTTGGTTAATACTCGCAGTGGGGTCAGGTCTGTTATTTCACTAAGTTCTGGTAACTCAGCTGTAAATAAACATGGTCCCTGTCCTAAAAACAGTCTAAAAGAGACAAGGCAAGTGCAGAAGGTGGTGAGGCACAGTCAGCCAGCCCAGCACAGCCGCCAGTTACTCCTCAGTAACTCACTGCTGCTCGAGATGTGCTTCATCCAGCAATTCTCAACACAAAATACATAAACAGTCCCTGGAGCACAGATGGAAGCTGATCCCTCTCCCCTCCCAGGGGAGTTCCCTCATCACTAGGCTACAAAATCATGTTCCCTCTTGCTTTCAGCCCTTTGATGATACAAATCTTACGTTCCTTCCTACACAGTGCCCCAGTTTCAACATGAGAGGCAGAGCCTCTCCTCCCTCCTCAACCGGTAGCTTGAGGATTTGGGCACTCTCAGAACTGGAGTCAGGGTTGCCCCAAGGCTCGAGGAGATGCCTCACCTGGTATCACACTAAGTGCCCTTTCCCAGCTCCCTTTCACTCACCCACAGGGTACAGTGCCCATCTGCCACTGAGGACACGGGTGCAGAAGACCACAGAAGCATTGACCTTCCCTGCCCATGGATTTGCTCTTCCCATGAAAGCATGATGCTGGAGAAAAAGGTCAAGTTCTTGATGAGCAGAAGTCATTCAGTTTTTCTCCTCACAGCAAATCGCAGCTGTACAACAGCGTTTTGCCACAGGTTTTTTTTTCAGGACTCCCACCCTGACTGCTCATGACTCTCCTGTACAGCTGGTGCTCACACAGCACCTCCTGCCCCTGGTCTGCCTGGCCAGGCCCCAGGGTGTGCTGAAGGGGACAGGTGAGCTGAAGCCTCTCCTGATCCTCCCTTGCCTGGCTGCACAGCTCAGTCCAGTGTCCCGTGAACAAGGACAGGGAATCCCCACTCCAGGTATGAGTGAAGTGCAGGCACTTCATGTGCTTCAGGTCACAGAAGCAGCGGATCTTGTAGCTTGAATTATACTTTAAAAAGATCCAATTGAAATTCAAGCTCTATCACAGCCTCGCACTGCAGCTTCCCAGAGTCCTCCAGCCGTTTGTTCTCTCCAGGGAAGACAGATAGGTTGCCAACCAAGACTGCACTGTGGGATTAGCCAATGTTTATGAAGTGCTTTAAAGATTAGAAGTGTCACCTATGTGCTAAATATTTCTCTGGCACTATCAGCTTGAACAGCACCCGAGTATCTTGTATCTCCTCCTGCTGATCTTGAGCTGGTTGCCGAAGGCGTCACTCAACCTGACTTCCAACCACAGCGCTTGGCACTAATGCCAGGGGTGGTTTGAGACATATCACAGGAGAGGACAGAATCAAGGAACCACTTAAACCCTAACTTCTGAAAACTACTAGCAGAGTAATGACAGTAATATCACCAGGAGAGGCTCAGGGATTTATGCTTTTACAACATTCTCATACGTGTGTGTGAGATGGAACACTCTGGCGTGAAGCCCAACCGTGCGAAGAGAGGAACTCGCCCTGCTCACCCAGATGGAACTGGCTGGGCAATGGCATGAAAAGGTACTTTGTACACATCAGCTTGATAGGAGCTAAATGGATCCCAGCTCTTGTCATTCCCCTCAAAGCTTTTGGCAATGCTCTTGCAGTACCTGGATTAAGAAACCGAGCAGTGAGTCTGAGCGTACAGGACAGCAGCACAGCACTGCTCAGGCCCTCTGTGCTGTACACATACACAGACCAAACTGCAGGGGTACACCTATTTTCCTGCCTTTCTTCCTCTTGTTCCCATCTCTCTTCCTGCTAGAACACAAGCAGAGCCTGTGTCAGAACCTTTCTACTGATATCACACAGAGCCAAGGTGTAACATTCATCTGGAGATCTGTGTTTCCCATTCATACAGCTTTTGTTACCCAGATCCCATCCATCTTCTGAGGACTTACACTGCATATAGATCTAGAAACATCCAAAATACAGAGCTCAGCCTTCCCCTCAGCCTGCGGGTTTCACCAACAGCAGCAGAATCCAACAACTATTATCAAACAGTCAAAAAATGAAACATTCAATTCCAAGAGTTTACTCTGCACTGGAGAGAGAGAAAAACAAAGCTGGAAATCCCTCACTTTATAAACAACAGCTCCTCTGAAAGCACTGTCAATAGGAAGTTGTTGCTCTAAACTGTGTACACATTTGGCTCACAGTTTGCCAACAATGAGGAAAATGAACTCCACGGAAGGATTCCCACACTGTGAGCTCAGTGTTGTCACCCGAAATGGATGCTGCCAGGGCCAGAGCAGCAGGACCGTGCCAGCAGGAGCTGATTTGCACCTTCCTGGCCTTTGGGAGGGCATTGGGGGAGGAATCCCTCCAAAAGATGACAGGGTAGGAGCATGGCAGGAGGCAGAGCACAGCTGAGGTGACAGCGCTTTTCTCACACAGCTTTAATGGTTTCTGTGTGACAGACGGAGTGGAGCCCCAGCCAGGAGCCTGCTGAGCTGCCCTGCTTGGGATATCCCCAGCCAGGTGTAGTGCACATGGGCTGGGCTGTGCAGGTCGCTGTGGCTGACAGCTGCCTCCAACTCGAGGTGACTCATTCAAGTCACACATCATAAACACTTCTTACTCCAGCCCTGAATTAGGAGCACAGGGCTCTGAGAGCTCAAAGAAAGCTCCTGTGACACATGCCATTACTGCAGAGCCACTCGCAGCCTCTCCTGAAACCAAAGGATCAAAGCAAACAGAAGACTGGAATTGCTGTTCAAGATCTTAAAACACATTTAAGATAAGAAAAAAAAAGCCTAGCTAAAAATAAAAAGCTATCTTAATCACCATTTTAATTGGGAGTTGATACTCCTATTCTAACAAAACCGCTGGAGCATCCATCCCAGCACTGAATCCCAACACTCAGGTGCACAGCTGAGGTTTGCACTGGTGAGGGGCAGGAGGCACCACGGCAGACTGCGCAGAGCAGCCTTTGTTCTGGGACCCGGCGAGGAAAACATCTGCTTGGCCCAAAGCAGCGCTGCCTCCAAGGCGATAGGATCTGACCTCGGAGCACAGGAAGCAAGCTTTGTTCCAGGCAGCAGGGAAGGCGGTGCTACCACACCGGCGACTGCGCTGGGTCTGGGACTTTGGAGAGCTGCAGGTGGTAAAACAAGAAGCGTTCTGCTGCTCACCTCAGACAGAGCAGCCGGGGTGCCTCTGCAGAGCTGCTCCTGTTTGGACAAGCACGTTTGCTCTGGTGACTATTTGAATGATGACTCACTCCAACAAGCCAGGGCACCCTACCACACACAGCCCCGAAGTGCTGACTTAGGGCTTGGGATGCAAATCCGGCAGGAAGCAGCGCTTCCCGACCAGGGCCACCCAGGCCTGGTCACTGCTGCCATTACCCTCCTTCAGCTGCAGTCCCAGCCTGGATGACGAATGCAAAGAGAAGATGACAGAACAACAAGAAAATTGCATAAAATACCCTTGCTCTTAGAGCACTTCTAAAGTTGCTTTTTTTTTCTTTTAATATTCGTGCTCTGCAAAACTGCCAACCCAATTGCGAGTTCTTTGTGTGCCTCCGAGGGGCTCGGGGCAGGCGGGTGCTGGGTGCCCGCCCAGCACCCTGTCCCTGGCTCAGGAATGCTGCCCAGCACCCCGTCCCTGGCTTGGAGGTGAGCCCGTGGCCACCCTGCTGGTGGCACTCCTCCAGCCACTTCCACTTTTGTCTCCCCAAGCATGTGAGAGTCACAACCCGTGATGAGCCGGGCAGTAATTGCTGTATCGATTTCAACGCTCCTCCGGCCGGAGCAACGCCTGTAACTGTAAACCATAAACCTTTTAATATCCCGCTCAATTATGAGGAAAACAACTCCTGAGCAGCAGCACGGCGGGAGCATCATGCAGGGCCTGCTGCTGAGCCTGGCTGGGGACGGCCAAACCACGCGTTGAGAGACACTGTTGGGGGGACAGGAGCACAGATAGCCCTTCCACGTGTCACTGGCAATGTCGGTGCTCTCAACCCTCTTTGTGCCGACCTCACCGAAGAGCTCAAAAGGCTGGAACACATGGAATGAGAAGGCAGATAAGCAAACTGATGGTGTGCCATCAGAACGTGACTTAGTGCTCGTGCAACCTCTGGGCTGCTCACAAATCCAAGAGAAAGAGCAGAAGAATTGAGCAACTGTGTCTGGGCACTGTCACACAAGACAGACTTACAACCTCTCTGTTATTTACAAACAGTTTCAGGGAAAGGGAAACAATCTGAGTGACTGCGTGGCATTTAGAAAACATTCCCATCCACTGCAGCTTTCAAAAGCACAGAATCAAGGAATATCCTGAGTCAGAAGGGCCCCATGAAATCCAGCTCCTGGCCCTGCACGGGACAGCCCCAAGAATCCCACCATATGCCTGAGAGCGTTGTCCAAACACTCCTTGATCTCCCTGCACCCTTGGGGCTGTGGGCACTTCCCAAGTCAGGTGCTTTGGTGACATAAGAATGAGATCAGCAGAGCACGCTTCTAATCCCCAACTCCAAATCCTGATGTTCATCACCTTACCAGCCCTCTCCCTAGGACAAGGGGCAGGTTTGGAGACACTCAGCCTGGAGCAGGCTCCCACCTTGCTCTGTGCAGACCCGACCCGCTTTTGTCTCACTCTGCTGCGAGCCAGCCGGGCTTTGTTGCCATGGTGAAAGCTCTGACACGTTTAGTTTTCCCACTAATTTCCTGCTGCACTAAAGACTGCTGCTTTGCACCTCACTGCCATGGCACAGCAACAAGGAACCCCAACATCCCCCAGAAACGGGGAACGGATCCAGCCACTGCTGGTCACTGCCAACAGCACTTTTCTGGGCAACTTTAGTTACACCTCCTAAATATCCTAAACCCATCAGCCTTTAAGCCCTACAAAAGTTCAAGAGATTTTACCATCATTCCAAAAGGAACTAGACAATTCAGTGATGTCATAATTAGGGGCTGTATTCCACCCTTACCTTAAAAGAAGGTGGTGCATTTCAAATCCCAGACTGCAGTCACCAAACCACCACATTTTCCTTTGGGTTCATATGAAGGGACCAAGTTCATTCCTGACTGTGTCAATGGTAAGTAAAAACAAGGATCCAATTGTGTCTGTGGAACCAAACTGGGACCAGCAGCACACACACACACAAGGAAAAGCAGAGACTAAGGCCCACACTGTCAGCTGATGACTCAGAAACTGCACAAGCGCCCACTGAGTGGGAAAATACCTATAGTCAGCCTTCACTTGTCATCTTACTGTGTAATGGGAGTCTCAGCTTGGATGAAAAACACATGAATATTTTGTTCTGACTAAGCACAGGTTTCCCCGTGTACCTCAGCTCTGCCAGGGCAGTGGGCACACGACACCCACGCTGCAGCAAGGGGGAGGGAGCGACCGTGGTTTCCTTCTCCATCAGCTCTGCACTTTGTTTCTAACATAAACCAGCTGAATTAACCAACAGAAAGGAAAAGTCTTTGGATTTTTTTTTAATCTTACACTTCCTAGAGCAGCTCAAGGGGAAAAACAGCCTCTGTGGAAGGCAAGTATCCTTGTACAGAGAATGAATCAGAATGATTTTTATTGGTTTCCAATGAGATTGCGCTTGAAAACAAACAGTTGCTGTACGAGTGACAACCCCTCACTGTGTCAGAGAGATGGGAGAACATAGATGGGCTTTGTAGAGCTGAGAACATGCTCCTTCATGGCTGCTGGGGAGCAATTCGATTTCACTAATGGTACATTTACATGGCAAAGAAATAGAGCACAAGCTAAGCTGTATCATAATCAGTTTGCTGGGGGAGTCCTCCGACCTCCAGAACTGCTGAAAGCAGGCGCAGCTGCTCCAGCCTCGGGGTGCGCAGGACACCGGCTACAACAGGAGCTTCCCGCAGAAGAGCACCATTGTCTGCCAGCCACCTGGGAATGAGAGAACCTGCCATAAATCACCCAGCACATGATCCTTGCTCTGTCCAAGGCAGGGCAGAGGCCGGGACAATTCCCGGCAGCAGCGGTTGCTCAGTGGGAGCCGGGAAAAGCCGCGCAGGCTGCCCGGAGCCCGTCCGTCAGCGGCACTCCAGCCAGGCTGATAACCTTGACAGAGCCACTTGCAAGATTACAGCCCAAGGATTTCCTACAAGCACATCTAGAGAGGAAAGACTAAGTACCAAGACTAATACTTTTCATCTTTGGTTGCTGCCAGTGCTGTGAGCTTAAATGAAAATTTGGGGCACACAGAGACGTGATTACGCTGTCACAGTGACTGACAAAAGCAAACCCTTTCCTATAGCACTAATTATTTCAGCTGAAGGAAGGCACAGACAAACATCCTTAAGAATTTAGATATACATGTGACAAGAGGCATTTTTTTCCCCTAATTCTTCACTGTCACTGTCTGAAGACTGTATCACAGAAGATCTAACTGGCTCTGCCTACCTGGCAAGGGTACCCTGAGCATCAGCACCGCTCCAGACTCCTGCAAGCCTGCAGGAGCAGCATGACACCTGAACAGACTGTATCCTTCCATCCCACAGACAGGAACCAGCTCCAATTAGGCTCACTGCTGCAATTCAGTGTGTTATCTGATCACACTTCACACACAATGACACACAGCTCATAAACGTACTCCTTCCATTAGAAACACTTCATGTTGCGAAATGCCACAATTCGTTTTTAGGCATCAGCTTCAATTCAGCTGCCTTTGCCCAACAGCAAGAAGCCTCAGAGCTCCAAAGATACTGTCCCCTGAGAGGGGCGAGAAACACCCCTGGAAGCACCTGATGAGCCTGAACACAGGCAAAAAATTCAGAAACGCTTCAGGTTACATGACAGCAGATCCCAGAACCTTAAAAAAACCCCTTGTGCCCACAGTGTGATGCCCATGGGTCTGTCACACACCCATCCCTGCTATCCTCCATACACATTCCAAAGGTATTCCCACACATAACACTCTCTGCACGGACAGAGGTTACGCAGGAAAGGGCACAGCTGAAAGCCCACGACAGCCTAAAAGCCAGGACAAGCGGAGACTGACTTGTTTAGGTAAGGAAAAACCTGGAAAAAGTGTGTCTTCCCTTCTGCTGCAGAAATCCACACACGCTTTCCCAGCCTTGCAAACACCTCGCTGCGTCCCTCTCATTCAGAACTCCTTCCAACAGGACCGACCACATTTTAAAAGTTATTGGAAGGAGACAAGAAACATCCATCTGCTTGCTGAAAGGCAGCAGACGCACACAGCCTCCAAATCCAGACTTTAATTGAAACACTTTAATCGGCTGCCGCAGCCCCGCATTCTCTGTATTCCCAGCAGCGCCGAGGCGTGCGCTCGGCTAATGGAGCTCTGACAGTCGTCCTGGGCCTGGCTCCCTGTCAAACCACGCCGGCCTCCAGCTCCGGGCCCGCAGTCGCACGCTGATACCCCACAGACTCCTTTTCTTCTAAACCATCTTCAAAATGTACTGTAATTAATGCCCTATAACTGCAGCAGACGCTTTAAGGAGCTGAAGGCAGAGCCAAACCATACAGGAGAGTGGCAAACGTCGAGGAGATCCCGAACTACAGTGGAAACACCCAACTGGGCTGTCAGGGACAGCCACCTCCTGCGTTGCACAACACCAGCATTCAGGCCAGTCCCTCCATCCATCTGCAAATCAAGGTGGTAACTCAACACACGCAGCTCGCTCCTGTCAGCAGGCCCTAGTTAGACAACCAAGGCAGGATTTGGGAAGCTGGTTAGGCTCCCATTCCAGTCCCTGGAAAGACACAGCCAGTTTCTCTCTCTCCATGGCTCAGCTGACCTGCTGCAGGCTCTGCTGAATCACCCTCTGGACAAGCTGACCCCAGCACTCCCATCCCAGGCCAGGTGAACCACAACCCGCTGCAGCTGCGCCTTCCACTGTGCCAGAGCATGTCTGGTTTGTGCATCTGCACCCCCACCTTACTCGTCCGCTCCTTCAGACAGATTCTCAGCAACTCCAGCTCCCAAATCCCATGGGGAGGTTTCCCAGTGCTGCATTTGCCATCACAAACCCTGCACAGGCAGCCACTCCTGCACACACTCCAGCTGAGGGGCATGAGCCAACCTCATATTTATACCTTCATTTCAAATCTTCCATGGCCAAAGCACTTCCAAGAAGAGCATCTGCACTCCTGCCACCAGGTTATACCAATAATCAAAGCCTCCATGGCCACAAACTGCAGGCCTAAGCTACCTCCCCATGATAAAGTTGCACATCTTGCACAGAGGGATGCTGGACTCACTCCCAACACACCTGCTCCTTCCTACAGTTCTTCCAAGCCGCAGCTGCCCTGGCTGGAAATTGTCCCCAACACTGGCTGCAGAGAATAACCAGAAGAATCAGCAACATTTCTCTGTGATCAGACCACGTGCTCTGGAGGAACCCAATGCTTCAAGGTAACACCCAGCCAGGTCCAACAGGCTCCAGTGAGACCTAACTCTGCTGCTGCACTGTCCCAGCATCTCCTGCCCATCCTCTGACGTGCAGAGCAGAGCTCAGCTCGGCTCCCCCCACACACGCTGGGCTATTTTTGAGCTCAACGTGTCAGTTCCACTGGCTGTGGGAGTTTGTTTGTGTGGGATAGCATGATTCGACTGCTTTGAAACTTGGCTGAAGCCACATAATTCCCTTTTCACTGAACCCTTTTGATGGCCATTTAACAGAGAGGGCGAGGTTTAGCCTCAACTAGAGAGACTTGGGGTCAGAATTACCAGAAAAAGACACATAATGACTAATAATGAATCAGCCTTCAGTGGTTTCTTAATTTAAGTGTTAACACAGCATATTAAACCCCTAGCCTGGGATCAGCTACAAGGTCCTGACTGCATTAAATGAGTACAATGGCTTTGATGCCATGAAGATTTTCTGTCTTTTCTTTTATACCCCTGTTATACCTTTTTTACAACTTCTGTATTCTTAGTGCTTTTTCCCTACATTCTTGGACTTGTTTGTCAAGCTGAGAGACTCAACATTTTAGAAGCTTTGTAGCTAGGGATCAGTGTGCCCCAGAGCCCAAGGTCCTCTCCAGAACACATTCTGTAAACCAAGATAGAACCATCCAGGGGAAGGCTCCTTGGGGAGGGGGGCTCACTTGAGCCTCTCATTGGGGAATCTTTGATAGATATACTAATTAGTAACACCTATAATGTTATACCCGATCTTTTGGGGTAGTCATTTGGCAGGGTGCATTTCGGTGCATATGACCTGGATGTGTGCACCTAAGGATCCTTAAAAGAAATACCAAGGTAAAATCCCTTTCCCCCTTCTAACTGTGTATGACTCTTGATTTTAAGACCAGGAAAAGGCATCAGCTTAACTAGAGAATCTCCAAATTGTGCTATTTAAACCTGTGCAAGCCCCAAAGGAAGACTCTGGAGCCAGATCAACCCTTGCTCGTGCAGGTTCAGCTAAAGGGACCATCTTGCTGGGGGTGTGCAGACCACGAGACCCACCACGGTCACACAGGGAAGTCACAACTCTCATGAGAGTCTCTTCAGCCAGGGAGAACTTCCACCACAAACTGTGAATTCTACTCCGCTGGCAACGCTGGAGCAACTTCCCAAAGCTTTACTTTCATGGGGAAAAAACACAGAGTTGTTACGCAATCGTCTTGGTGAGAGCAAGAAGGGGCAGCACCCTGTACAGCCACTGCACAGGGCTGATACAGGACCCAGCAAGAGGACGTGGGGAAAAAGGAGCTTAGAGCTGCTTCTCTGTGAAAATGTCTAATACCCAAGGAGCCCAGTCTCCCAGCAACACACTGCCATTTCCTTATTTCCCTCTCACGTAATTCCTCCTTCAAACACAAATGAGGAGACAGCTTCTAGAAACCCTCATTAGGCCTCTGCAGCATTCACCAAACCTCTGTGAGACCCTCCTGGAAAAGAGACACCGATTCCTGTCTGTGTCACAGCCATTCCTCCTCCTGCTCCTGTCAGTGGCTTTTCCTCACAGAGGCAGCCTCTGTACCTGCCCAAAGGTACCACCACCTCGTTCATCAGGTGTTGATTGCCTCCTGCTGCAGCAGCCCCAAAGCTCTGGTACAGCAACTATTCGGGAGGAAGGACCTCCAGACAGGAGGTGGGAAGCAGCCAGGTTGAAGAGGTACAAAAGTTGTACCCACCTCACCCCCCCAAACAAGCTAACAGCCACACAGCTGAGAAGTAGGTATTAATTATCCTGGCTCTCTTAGAATATTCTCCCTGCCCAAAAAGGCTCAGGACACGTGCCACAGGCCCCCTAGCTCACCCTGCCCACTGTCAGCTGGCTCTCCTGTTTCCACCTGTTAGCATCTCAAGAAGCAGCCTGGTCTCCAATTCAATCATTCTCTGGCATTAACATCTTGGTAATCAAATGTTATTTGCTACAGCAAGAAAAACATTGTAATGAAACATAAAATGTCAGTACTTTAGCCCACGGTTGATACAGGCAATGGCTCTCTGAGGTTTTAGAAAATACTCCCTCTTATCCCCACTGTGGCAACTCTGCTTAGCCAAAGTTCATTTCTAGCTTTTGGGCTTTTGCTAAATCTCCCCACCAAATGAGAACTAAAATACAACTCTCCTGCAGCACACAAGTGAGGAGAACAAGGGCCCTGTGAGCAGCAGGATAATGCTGCCGGAGGAATTAGCCATCCACAGCCATCAGCTTTCCTTATGGCCAGGAGAAATCAGAAGCAGGACAGGTGCAGCACCACCAAACACTGCAAAAGAAAAGGAAAATGACTGATGAAAGATGACCAGGCGAGGCCCTTGCGTGGGTCATTACGAAACGTGTGGCACCGGTATTGAACAATTCCATCTGACACGCGGACGATGAGTCAGGGCAGCGCCAGCACGGGCTTATCACACGGGCACGCTGGCTGCAGGGAACAATCCTCAGTCAGCCCAGAGCCACGTGCCTCGCTGCGGCACGTCCGAGGTCGGGAAGAGCAGGACAGAGCAGCCACCAAGACTTTTCCACCCTCTGGGCTGAGAGCGCTTTGCATCTGAGGAGAGAAATCCAGGCAAGTCCTGGTGCTCAGAGACCAGAGCGTACCAAACCCAGCCTGAGTCCTCCCAGAGCAAAGCCCAACTCTCCATGGAATCTGCCAGCCCGCTTTTCATCCTGGGTCTCAGTGCCACAGCGCCCACCTCCAAGAACTCTGGTGAAAAATGTGTTCCACTGATGACTCCAACGCACCCAAACACAAACCACAGAAACTAAGCCTGGTCTCGCATGGAAGGGAACGTCCTCTCCCAGGGAGAGCAGAGCTGCCTCCCATTCTCCAGAAAAGGCTTAGCTCCTTAAAAACCTTAAAAAAAAATTAACTCAATTCTAGCCTTTCTCCAGTTGTGCTTGTGCTGGTAGAAGGGCTGTGTTCTGCCAAGGATTAAAGCATCAGGATTTGGGTTACTGTCCAGTAAAACAACTCCAGGTACTCCTCAAACAGGATCCCATGACACAGAGCCAGTGAAACTCGCTCCGAGCTTTGCCCATACAGATATTACTGAAATTTAACTCAAACCTAAGCTGACAGCCAGGCTGGAAGAAGCTAAGGCAGCACAGCAGGAAGATCACTGCACTTGGGAAGGAGCTGTGTTCTCCCAGGACTGTCAGTTCCATTTCTAGAGAAAGATGGATGTGAAAGTGACTCCTCGTGTCCCAGTGAAACGTTCCGCGAGTGCAGTGCAACCACGGCAGGTGCGCACTGCTCCGTGCTCCGGCTGCGCCTCCAGTCACACGGAGCTGATGGAAGGGACGGAACCAGGAGAGCAGAGAGCTCTCAGCAGTGCCCAGCAACCACAGCATCCCTCTCTGTCCTCCTCAGCCCCAACAGCTCCTGAAGACTCAAACACAACACCCAAAGAGCATGGGAACATAAGGTACGTGTTCCTCAGCACACTCATGAACATTCCCTGACCAGCTCTTATGAAAAAATGTGGCATTAAGAACGACCCCAGCGTCTGAACAGAGCTGGAGTTCTAATGAAGTCACTTGGATGATTTATAAATGGAAATTCTGTGGAAAACAATTCATTCAGCAGGTCACTCTGAAGGCTTTTAGCAAGGAAACAAGGGTTTCTTGTAAAAGATGAGAAGAGACAAAGGAAAGGGGGACAGAAGGAGGGATGCAGCAAGATATCCTGCAGGTGCCTAATTCATCCTGGTCAGAGAAGTGGCTCCAGCTCCTGCCCAGCCATCGGAGCAGCTCTGACAGAGCACAAGAGTCCAACTTTGCATGGGCAGGGACTGAATGTAAATTGCCAAATGTTCCTTTCTATTCCATCGGCTCCAGCAGAGACAATTATGAATACAGGCCTCCTGCCCTTTGGGATGATTAACATTCCCCTTCCTCAGTGTCCCCAGCACTGCTGACCCACATTCAGCTCCTGAAATGCAGTTCTATGTAAACTGCAACGTTCGGTGTCAGCAGAACGTGCCAGCCCAGCAGGGCCGGGCACTCTGCTCCTCTCTCTAAATAAACGCAGTGCTCAATTCCCAAGGGCCAGGAAAATCCCGGTCCTTTAAGATCAGACCAGGCACCCAACTACGCTCCACTTTTTTGTTTTTTAGGGAAAAGGGGACACAAGCCAGGAATGCTCCGGCTGTTATCTGGAGCTGTCATGTCAAAGTCCACTCGACCTGGTAAATGTCCATCAGAAAGGAAAACAGGATCCAACACTCATCCACAGACCACCTCTAACTCCAGGCTCAGCAGTGGACACCAGCCCACGCCGTCATTAATTTCACCTTCTGGAAAAGGCCCAGTATCACGGGGTACATCTATTTCCAAGCTTGCCCAGACACTCGCAGTGGAATTCCTTCTGAGACAGTGGAGGAGCCCGGTTCCCAAGGAGGGGCCGTGACGAGCAAACTCGCTCTTCTCTAAGAGAATGTGACACGGGGTCAAGTTTGTGCAGGGATTTGGTGGCTATATTTGAACTGCCCGGTTCTCTTACGCAGCTACTACTGGGAGAGTGGGATCACCTCAGGAAGGGGCTGCCAGCACAGGCAGCAACCGGGCTGCGCTTGCGTTTCGTGATCAAAGAATTCTTTCAGATCCCTAAATGGGATCATTCTGCCAAGGTTTTACTCGCTTCCAAGTTGTTTCCATTAAGTCAAAGTGTTAAAAGTGTAACTGTGATGAAGACAAGCTCGCAGTAGCATTATTTTGTATTTCTGTTGCCAGTCAAAAACGCTTCCCCGTAAGGATTTGCCCTTTCCAATGCATTTACATCAACACCTTCCCTCTAACCTCACGAGTCCCAGAGCCTGAACCAAGCAGCTCCTTTCTCCTTCCCCACTCCCCTCCCAGAGCCAACAGCAACAGTTCTGTCAGCGAAGGAAAAGTACTGAACCCACAGTGCTCAGGGTCTGCAGGCAGAATCCAATCCGTTCACTCGCACTCCTCTCCAGAGACTGGGATTTGAAAGGAAACCTGACCTCGGAGTTGAGAAAGCTTCCAGGTCAAGTTTCAGCTCCAAGCTATCCCAGCTCAGCTGAACAGATGGCAGTTGTTCCAGTACAGGTATTTCCCCAGGCTCGGGGAGCCCTCAGCGTTCGGAGGGACAGGGACTGGATCTCCTCCGTGCAGGGAACATGCTGCAGGTCAAACCCGCCGCTCCAGCCCCTCCCACACTGCAGAGCCCCCAGCACCTCACCATCCCACCAGAAAGGCGCTTCCTGAAGTCCACAACCCACCCTCAGTCACTCCAGGGCAGTAGGAATGAGTGTACACTGCTATAAAGCAAAGCTTTCCAAGCTTAGTATCCCCTTCCATCACCCAAAGCCAACATGTAAAATCCAGCCTTGGCCCTGTAGACGTGGAACACAATTTCCAGACAAAATCTGTGTGCACACTCTGCCATTCTTCAGACAAAATCAACTATTCCCACGCAAAAGATGGTCTCTGCTTTGGTATTTTGCAAACCTCAGAGTCAGCACTACTGAGAAGAAACCTTGACCGGAGGAGGGAGTCTGGAAACAGGAACAGGAAAGCAACCTGGAGTTGGATCACTCCTTCTCCAGGAGCGATCTCCACTCAGAGGGGTCAGTCTCCTGCACTCGAAGCTCCTGAACCCATCAACCTGTTTCTCTCAGCAAGGCTGAGGTTTATCATGGGGAGAACAACAGCACAGAACACCTCAAGTGCAGGTTAAATTGTGGCATTGAGCACTTGCAGGCACAAAATAGCCATCAGGGCAGGCAAATACAGCCCAGCTCTGAAAAGAGCTGTCCAGGAGGTGTTATAACTGATGTTTAAATAGCCCCTGAAATTAATTTCACTTTATTATCCGGGCAAAGAGCCAGAGCTCCAACAAACGAAGGCGATGGTAGGTTTCTCCTCGTGTTTCAAAACAATGTCACTCCTGAGACTGACAGAGGGGCAATCCCGGGAACTGACAGAGGGACAGTGCCTGAAATTGGCAGGGGGGCAATCCCTGAAAGTGACAGAAGGGCAACCCCAGAAAGCGACAGAGGGACAACCCTGGGAACTGACAGAGGGACAATCCCAGCCAACACAGTCCTCCCTCTGCAGCGCTTCCAAGGAGCCAGCACAGAGCCAAGAGCAGGGCAAGCGCAGGGGTTTGGTTAAGGCCTGCCTGCTGTCTTCCCATGCCAGCCCTGCTTCCAGCAGCTCCCCTCCTGCCGCAGCTCCCGGGAAGATCCCGGTGTAGCAGCACTGGTGCATGCAGCAGGACAAGCCCTCTCCGGGAGCTCGGTGTCACGGGCACGATCAGGAGTACAGCAGCGGTACTGCCGTTCCTCACGGATCTCCTGCCGTGCTCCAGGGCTCGCCCGTGCCTGGATCCACCCGGATCTCCTGCCATCTTCCGGGGCTCACCTGGGAGCGCGCCCGTACCTGGATCCACCTGGATTCGCCGCTCCCTCGGGAGGCCCTTCCTCGCGCTATTCCCTGCGGTTCCTCACGGCCCTGAAGACTCGGCCACGATCGATTCTCACCGTTTCGGTAAGAAACGACCTGTTCCCCGCTTGCCCTCCGCGTCCCCCCCGGTACACCGGGAGCATGCCCGGGTACCACGGGAGCATCCCCCCCCGCTCCACCTCCACGTTATCTCGGTGCCACGGGACCCGCGGGGACACCCGTGTCACCCGTGACAGCGGCCCCGCTCCCCGGCAGCGCCCGCTCGGGGGTGGCGAGGCTGGGGGCCGCTCCCCGCTCCCTCCCCGCTCACCGGGGCAGCGCCGCGACCCCCGCGGGGGACTCACCTTGGCGCGGGTCACCAGGTGCGTGGCGAGCTTCACCACGGCGAAGTTGCCCTTGCCGATGGTGCGCTCGATCTCGTAGTAGCCGATGCGGGCGGGCCCGGGGGGCCGCGGGGGCGGCGGGGCCGGGGAGAGCCGGGGGGCCGCGGGGGGAGCCCCCGCTCCGCCGCCTCCTCCCGCCGCAGCCGCCGCCGCCATCTTGTCGCGCGGAGCGAACCCCCCCGCGGGGCTGCGGCACCGCGTGAGCTCATCCGCGGGGGGGCGCCGGGGGGCGGGCGGCTGCCATGGCGACGGGGGCGGGGCCCTGACGTCACCGCGCGCGTCACGGAGCGCGGGCCGGGCCGGGCGCCCCCTGGCGGCGGACCGGGGGAGCGAGGCGCGCTGCGGGTTTGGGGAGAAACCCGCGGGAAATGGGAAACTTGCTGCTCGTGACGTCACGCCTCACCTCGGGAGGAGAATGACGTTGCGGGGCTGTAGCATGACGTCACAGAGAGGGGCCGCGGTGGGCGGCGGGTGCTGCAGATTTGGGGCGAAACCAGTGAGATATGGGAGGTGAGTCTGACGTCACTCCCCAGTGGGGATAGCTGAATGACGTCATGGCGAGGCTGCCCCATCTGGCGCCCCCCTGGGGCCAGGGAGCGGCTTCAGTTTTGGGGGAAAACCCACAGATAATTGGAAACTTGTTCTTGTGACATCACTCCTTGCGGGGACATCAGGGACCGCCCACGTGCAGCTCACGCCTCATCGTGGTGGGAGAATGACGTCAGGGGTGGGAGGACGACGTCATGGCGAGGAGCAGGAGGCGCTGCGGCTTTAGGGTGAAACCCGCGGCAGATAGGAAAAGGGTTCCTTGTGACGTCACTCCATCAGGGAGTGACTCCATCACTCGCCGCCTGGGTCCAGCTTCGCCTCGGGGCAGCATGACGTCACGGGAGCTGTGCAGTGACGTCACGGCGTGGGGCGGGACTTCCGCGGGCGCGGGGCGGAAGCGGCGGCCGGGGCGCGCGCGGGGGAAGCGGAAGCGGAAGCGGCGCAGGCGCGGGGCCGAGCGGAGGGGACGCGCCCGCCATGGAGTCGCGGGGGAAGGAGCCGCAGCCGCCGTGAGTGCGGGGGGACCGCGGGGCGCGGCGGGGCCGGCCCGGGACACCGGCGCGGGGGGCGGGCGGCAGCGGGAGGGGGAAGGGGAGGGGGACGCGGTGGGAACCCGCCCTGCTCAGCCCAGCCCGCCGCGATGGGCACGGGGCGCGGTGTGCGCCCACCGGGCTGCAGGCGGCGGCCGCGGGAAGCATCATCCCGCTGCTCGTCCCGCTGTAGATCCTTCGGGATCTGCAAAGATGGTGAAGGGCTGGAGCATCTCTGTGATGGGGAGAGCCGGGAGCTGGGCCTGCTCGGTCTGGAGAAAGGAATACTGGGAGGGGATCCCATCAATCCGTACAAATATCTCCGAGGGGTGTCAGAGGATGGTGCCAGACTCTGCTGTGTGATGCCCAGCAACAGGACAAGGAGCAGTGGCCATAAACTAAAATGCGAATTCCGCCTCAACATGGGGAAGAACTTCTTTCCACGGAGGGTGGCAGAGCACTGGAAGGGTTTCCCAGGGAGGGCCTGGATTCTCCCTCTCTGGACCCATTCCAAACCCCCCTGGATGCATTTCTGTGTCCCCTGCTCCAGGTGACCCTGCCTTGGCAGCGGGGTTGGACTGGATGATCTTCAGAGATCCCTCCCAACTCGTAGCGGTTCTGGGATTCTGGGATCAGCCCCACCACGATGCGCTGCTCCCGGAGCCAGATTATCCACCTGGGCCGTGGAGCTCAGCAGCTGTGAGCTGGATCTCTGGGCACTAATAGGGACTTATCCTCGGAGTCTCAGCGTTTGTTGCTGAGTTCATAAAGCCCTGCGTGGCTCAGGTGTGGGTCTGCAGAGCATCCTCGGAGCTGTGCTTTGTTCTCCGTGCCGGGATGTCCGTCAGCGCCTGGCTCCAGGGGAATGTCTGCTGCAGAGTCACTCTGGCGTGGAGCAACATCCGTGTTGTTGTTGTTGTCATCCAGCTGTCAGCACCCACAGGAATAAGGCAGGAATTGTGCAGTGGATTCCAGCAGCCTTTTCCCAGCCCTGGCACTGCGGGAGCTGCTGGAAGCAGAGGGTGTGAACTGTTCTTTCCACAGGAACAGAATGGGCATGGGGGACTCCAACCCGGCAGCAGTCCCACACGCTGCTGAGGACATTCAGGGCGATGACAGGTGGATGTCACAGGTAAGGCTGGCAGGTGGATCCTCGGTACTGGGGGGATGTTGGGCCAGTGCTGCCCAGGCCACACTTGGGACCCCAAGGTCACAACAGCCTGGAGCTAGTGGCTGTCACACCTGCGTGTCCTGCCGTGATGGAGCAAAGGAAGAGGGGTCTGGAGCCTCTCTCTAATGAGGAGTGGCTGCAGGACCTGGGCCGGGTTAGTCCAGACAGGACTGAAAGGGGATCCCATGAATCCATACAAATGTCTCCAAGGGGTGTCAGAGGATGGGCCAGACTCTGTTCAGTGATGCTCAGTAACAGGATGAGGAGCAATGGCCATAAACTAAACCACGCCAAGTTTCATCCAACCCGGGATCCTCATGGGGGTTTTGGAGCTGGGAGCAGTGTCCAGCAGCTCAGGGGTTAATGCAGGCAAGGGTGCTGGAGGGCATGGCAGCAGGGGAAACTGGTTGGGCAGCTGTCCCTGTCCTGCAGCAGGGATGGATGCCCAGGAGGAATTGTCACCTGGAGCTCACCTTGCTGCTCTCTTTAACAGCACAATCGGTTTGTCCTGGACTGCAAAGACAAGGAGCCCGACGTGCTCTTCGTGGGGGACTCCATGGTGCAGTTGCTACAGCAGTACGAGGTAGGGATAGAGGAGGGGAGGGGTGGATTAGAGCAATTGGAGCATCTCTCTCTAACCCAGTAGCTGCTGATCACGTGTAGCACTGATGATTTCCACTGTTCCCGTTTTCGCTGCTGTCTCCTGAGGCATTCCTGCCCTGCTTCCTGAACTCCCCGGTGCCTGGACACTGCTTTACCTTGCTGCTCTTGCCTCCCTCTCTGAGGCTCTGAGGCCACCAACTGCCTCCATTTTGGCAGACGTGCACAGCCCCTCGACTCTCAGATTCCAGCCTCCTGAGGGCCGTCGAATTCCCTGTGGTTGTACTGGCGTGGCCAGAACACACTTAGCCCTGTAGAATTCAGGGTGCCAGAGGCATTGATCCACTGGTTCTTCCCTAAAACTCTTGAGGGAAAGAAGAGTTCTGTTCTGCCGTGGTGGCAGCTGACTTGTTTTGTTCTGCAAGAGCTGCTTCCCTTTGTTCTAGTTTTGTTACCTGGGGATGAGACGGATTTAATTAGGTCATAGATTCCTTCTTCAAAGGCGCAGTGCCTTAGGGACACCGTGATCTGCAATAGATCAGCACTCTGGGGCTCTGATGAGTTCAGCAAATCACTGCTCCGGAGATCTTTCCTTCCTTTGTGCCAGGTCTGAGAGCTTGAACATCAGCAGCTCCATCTCTTCTGACTCCAAATAAAACCTCATCCCTTGTCTAAATTCCCTTTGTGGAGTGAGTTTTCAGAGCAGGGCTCGTGGCTCTCTCAGTGACCTTGAGGACACCGTGTGGTGTCTTTGCCTCACAGCCAGGATGCTGCTCTGAAACAGCACCTTGATTTCTGCTTGCAGATATGGCGAGAGCTCTTCTCACCGCTCCATGCACTGAATTTTGGGATTGGTGGAGACACCACGGGACATGTTCTATGGAGACTGAAGAACGGTGAACTGGAGAACATTAAGCCCAAGGTACGAGCTGCAGAGTTAGTGAGGATATCCAGGTGCACGGTGAAGGACACCTGCAGCTGCAGGCCTGGCACAAGTGCCTTCCCTGAGAGCAGTGAGCACTGCCAGCCCCAGGGCTGAACTCTTCAGCCCATCTCTCCCTGCAGCTCTCCAGCCATAGATGATGTTTATGCAGGGATTTCAGGGTCATCAGCCCTGTTACCACTTGTTCTGGAAAAGCTGCAAACATTTTTTTCTCCTTGCAGGTCATTGTTGTTTGGGTTGGAACAAATAACCATGAAAACACAGCAGAAGAAGTCGCAGGGGGAATCGAGGCCATCGTGCGCCTGATAAACACCCAGCAGCCACAGGCCAAAGTGATCGTGCTGGTACGTCCCTGCTCCCTGGGCTGTGCCTCTGCCTTACTGGGAGTCACTGGTCGGTGCTGGGAGGGCAATCCCTTGATCTGTCCTCTGCTTTGTGCCTCCCCTCACTGGCTTGGCTTTGCAAGAGCCCTCTTTTGGCCCCTCCAGAGCTGGGTGGACTCATTCCCAGTAACTATCTCACTTATTAATGTTGCTGAGGAAGTCCTCTGAGGGGAAAATAGGTGCCCAAATCCCAGCTGGCATTGGGAATCCTAGTTGGCTTCCTTGTCCTAAGGAAGCTGCTGCCTGTCTAGCTGAGGAGCTGAAAGTGTATGGAAAGAGCTCAAGCTGATACATTTAAAAAACAAAGCAGTTTCCCTGCCAGTCAATGCTCGTAGCTCATCTGGCTCCTTCACTTGCATTTCACATTAGGCCTGAACGGACAAACTCTGATTCAAAGAATGAGTTCCTCTTGTCACAGACATCCTAAATCTTGACAGGCAGCCCAAACTGGAAGGGAAGGGAGGGCTCCTGTGCCATCAGAGTCACACAAAGCTCTTTTCTGTCTCCTCTCTTGTCAGGGCCTGCTACCTCGTGGAGAGAAGCCAAACCCGCTGCGGCAGAAGAACGCCATGGTGAACCATCTGCTCAAAGCCTCGCTCCCCAAACTGCCCAACGTGCAGCTGCTGGACGTGGACGTGGGCTTCGTGCACTCGGATGGCACCATCTCCTACCACGACATGTTCGACTTCCTGCACCTGACGGGCGGGGGCTATGCCAAGGTCTGCAAGCCCCTCCACGAACTGATCATGCAGCTGCTGGAGGAGACCCCCGAGGAGAAACGAGCTGCCCTGGCCTGAGTCGCTGCTGTCAGCGTGGAGAGCATCATCCAGCCCATCAGATCAGTTCTGTCACTGGCACTACAGAATCCTTCTTTCTTAAAGCACTTTCCATTGTAGAATGTTACCGGATGTCCGTACCTAGTGTTTTGAGGGGGAAGGCTCATGTTTAACTGGTCTTGTACATACGAGGGCCGGCTGGGTTGGTTTTATTGCAGGAGGAAATTAGCTGAAGAGTTTTAAACCATTCCTCATTTAAAACGAGAACAGGACTGTCACTCTGTGCCCCTCTCATGTCTTGTTGCTCTGTGGTTGTCCTAGACCCCTTGTAGCCTGTCCGACAGCCCGCTCCTGGCTCACCGTTCCTGGCTGCAGCCATCGTGCTCTGTGTATTTGCCTGGGAACAAGAATCACATTCCACTTGCAAAAGCCAGAACAGATGCATTTTTCCAAACTCGGTTCCACCTTTTAGGCGGTTTTGGTTTTTTTTTTGTTTGGGGTTTTTTTTGGTTGTTTGTTTGTTGTTTGTTTTTTTACTGGGGGGGGGTTAAATGACACGTGTTGCTTTCTCACTCCTTTCCTGAAGCAGCTTGAAACTGGAATTCAGAAATTTAAAGAAGCAAACAGTTACCTGAACTCGTGTAACACTCCCCAGTGCTTGTCTCGTGCTCGTTTCCCCAGTCCTGCTAGCGGGGGCACCTTCCCTCCCACACAGCTCTCCTGGGAAGGCTCCCATTTGGGTGCTGCTGCTGGCCCCTGCTCCTGCTGCCCGTGATGTTGCTGGCTTTTAGCAGTTGCTCAGTGTAGGATTTTAATGATCCAGTAATTGGCAGTCACTTCCTCGCTCCTCTGGAACTGACAGACATCCCTCTGAGGTGCCCAGGCCCTTGGCAGTTTTTTTTCTATTTTTTTATTAAGTATGACTGTTACATCATTTTTTTCTAAAGCAAACCCACATGAAGAGCCCCTGGCTGCAAGGCCTAAATCACTCTGAAGCTTTACAGATCCCAAGGTGTATATTTCCTTATCACTACTGGTTTACTTGTATAAACATTTGAGCAACTACAGCCTCTTAGAGTAAGAAGTGAAGTTAAGGTGTAGCTTCTCCTGCCCTGGACGCTGCTCCTCACCTCTAGCAAGGCAGCCAGAGGGGCAGGTGCCCTCCTAAAGGGCTGTGGCTCAGTGGGTTTTGGTTTGGTTTGTAGGTCAGACGGCTGGTTGTAGTGAAACAACTTTTCATTTAAAACTGATAGCTTCTCTTCCAGAAAGAAATGGCTTGGACCTGAGAGGCAGAGCCCTAGATGAATCGATAACTTGCAGATAACCTATTTTAAACCAAGTCTGTTCCTCCCTGCCTTACCTGCTGGAGCTGGAGCTCGGTGGTGCCACGCTGGGTTTGTGCTTCCCGCGGGATTCCAGGCAGGTAAACCTGGGAGGAACGGAGAGCTCCGCTCCGTGCTCCAAGGGAGGGGTGTTCAGGTGTCAGGTGGCTTTGCTGGAGCCTATAGGTACTGTACATAGTCTGTCTGCCCTTTGCTGCAGCCAAGGGGCTGGTGTGTAACTCTGACCTAGCGTTGAGGAATCCCCTAACGTCCCACCTCATCCCCCTCCTCCTGTAGATTTGATCATAGCAGGATTCCTGCCTGGATTGCATGCATAGTGTGTGTTTTGTTTCCAGTATATGTGATCTACACACAGATGAAGGAAAGGTGAAGCATTCCCCTGGCCAGGATCAGAAGCAGGGAGTTGCAGAGTGCCATGGGAGAGGAGGGATCCCGTCCTACCCCCATGATCCAGACCAGGGATGCTGCTCCCTGGAGCTCCACGGCCTTGCAGGGCAGGCTTTGAGGGAACACTGCTCACGCTTCCCATAAGATTCTGACTGGAAAAATTGGGGAAGGGCAAGTGGAAAATCAGATGTTAAAAGTACACCGCAGTGGAGAATTCCTGGGGAAGGGCTTATCCCATCCCACGCCCTCCCAGGGAGCCGGGATAAACCCCATTCTTGCCCCCTGAGGGCTTTCCATCGCCAGGCTTGTGAGAGAAGGCTGTGTGCTAGTTTAATCTCTGCACCCCTGCTTCCCTCCCTCCCTGCTGCTGCTGCTGCATTTGGCTGAAGAGATGCTAACCAGGAATGTCCTCTCCAGTAAAGCTCCCACTTCGCTCGGCACCCTGTTCTCGCTGTGAGCCAGCCCCGTTGGCAGGGTGCCGAGTGGACCGGGGAATTTGGCAGGCTCTGGAGGCTCTGGAGAGGCTCTGCTGGCTCTGCTTAGGCTTGGCTTGCTGAGGTGCCACGCTCTGTGCTGGTTCAGTGCTCTTGGCTCTGCTTGTCTCTGCCTGGCAGGAAACTGCCCTGCTCACCTGAGAGGTGTCGTGGGCAAGAGGGGTTCTGCCTCCTGCTCACCTAGTGCTGAAATCCGAGTGCCTCCTGTGGGAAAACTTCAATTCCAGCTCTGGATGTCCCTCGGGACGGGGCTGGGCTGGAGCTGTGGCCTCCTCTGAGTGAGCGTGTCCAGTTTCGTGTTTATGCAGCAGAGAGGAAAACAAACAAAAGATGTGAAATGACAGAGTCTTGTGAGGTGCCGGGAGAGGGTGAGGCAGGAGCGGGGAGGCCCCCGTACCTCCCCTCACTGCCCACCTGCTGCCCCAAGCCTTCCCCGGGACACAACCATTGTGATTCTGCTTTGGCAAAAATGCATCGGCTGGTAGAAGTCACTGTTAGTGCATATTTCGATATAAATGTCAATGTTTCACCCACCGTGTCGCAGCCTGTGTGTGTGTGTGTGTGTGCCCAGCCGTCTCCTGCCCTGTCTCGGTCACTCCTGGAGGTCTCCACGGGGCCGGGCAGGTGCTGCCAAACCTCCCAGTGCGGGTCCTCCCCTCCTGGGAGTTGTGCTCACCCAGATCCTTTGCTCCTCGTTTAATTCCTGCTTTCCCCACGCCGTTTGGGGCTGGTTTTGTCTGTTTTTCCTCCTTTCCCCGTGCAGATCTGGGTGCTGCACCCAAACCTGTGAGCGCGGTGCTGCAGGTGAAGGGAACTGGTTTGTTTTGGCCCTCGACAGGACATTGGCTTGTATTCGATTCCCGAGTGATTTATCTCTAATGGCCCTGGAACAAACAGGGAATGCACATCCCCACACAATCCCGCTCACAGCCGCGACTCGAGTTCCATCAGAGCTGAGGAGTCGGTCGGAATTCTGCTTCTCTTCCCGCATGTCTGTCCCTGAGGTTGTCCCATCTGACGCCAGTGTCACCACCTGCACCTGGAAACAACGGGCAGACTGTCCAAACTGTGGGATCCTCAGGGACAGGAGGGCCCGGAGAAATAAAGTGCACAATAGCAGCAGTGCCTTGTCTCGTGGCATTTGTCCCGTGGAGCAGAGCAGGACACCAGCGGCAGCGGTCCTGGATGTCACAGCCAGCCCAGGAAGTGGCTCTGAGTGAGGTGACACGGGGCTGAGCCCCTCAGAGGGGGATTTAGAATCAAAACCCGCAACTGCAGACAAATAAAATGCAATATGAAAGCCACAGAGCTGTTGGAGAGAGGCCTGGAAGCCAGAGGCTTGGCAACAGCTGGGATGGGGGGTGATTTGGGAGACACACCATAAATGCAGTGTGGCACCACTCCGGCTTCCCCCAAGCACGGGAAAACTCCCAAGTTACTCTGAATTATTCCATCTCTGGTGGTGATGGGTGCTACAAACAGGAGAGGCTGCAGGAACCCCGGTGGCAATCCAGAGAGCAGCAGGAGAAAGGGATGGGGCAGAGCCATCCCTTGCCTGACAGGATTCTTCCATGTTCTCATGGACTTTCGGGGGCAGGCAGGCTGGGCAAGGGGTTTGGGTGGGTGTCCAGAGTGCTACATGGCACCGGGGCTTCCCTGTGGGGCAGGGGCTCGACATGGGGTCTCCTATGGAGTAGGGGCTCCCTTATGGGGTACTACACAGGACAAGGCTCCCCTATAGGGTTCTATAGGGTGGAAGCTGCCCTATAGACCAGAGCTTTTCCTGCGCGGTTCCGTAGGGAACTGGGCTTCCTGTACAGGATCCCATAAGGAGCAGGGGCTCTCCTTCGGAGCCGGGGTCCTATATGGGATTGGGGCTCCTCTATAGAGCAGGGCTTCCCCTGTGGGGTCCCATATAGAGCAGAGCTCCCTTATGGGGCCTTATATGGGACGGGGGCTCCCCTATAGAGCAGGGCTTCCCCTGTGGGGTCCCATATAGAGCAGAGCTCCCTTATGGGGCCTTATACGGGACGGGGGCTCCCCTATAGAGCAGGGCTTCCCCTGTGCGGTCCCCTGTGGAGATATAAATGTCAATGTGGGGTCGCGCACGGGGCTCGGTGCCCCGGGGCGGGGGGTCCCGGTCGCGCCGCTCCCCCGGGCTCGGGCCGGTCCCCCCGCCCCGCCCGCCGCGTCACTTCCCCGGCCGGGCCCTCGGCGTGCGACGGGCCTGACGTCACCGCCGGTCCGTGTTTACCGCGGTGCGGAACGGGAAGCGGAGAGGGAGCGCGCCGGGACCGGGATCGGCGGCGGGCAGCGGCTCCGCGCCCCCAGCAGCGCCCGCACGGCCCGGCCATGGGGCAGCGCGCCCCGGCTGAGCGCCCCGGCTGAGCGCCCCGTCCGTGCCGTCCCGCCCCGTGCCGACCCGTCCCGTCCGTGCCGACCCGTCCCGTCCGTGCCGTCCCGCCCCGCGGACCTTGGCCGGGGATGCTGGCGGGATGTCGGGCGCCGGGGCGGCCGCGCTGGCCTGGGCGCTGCTGGCCGGGGCACTGCTGCCCCCGCCGCCCGTCCGGCCCCAGCTCCAGCCCCAGCCGCGCAGGGACCGCGACGTGCAGGAAAAGGAAGCGCAGTTCAACACCACCTACATCGACTGGGTGGACGCCAACCTGCTCAACATCTACGCCTTCAACCACAGCGTCCGGAGGAACAGGGTGAGCCGGGGTGGTCACCACCGCCACGTCCCCCGCGGGCTGACCTTCCGCAGGGCTGCCGGGGCTGTGGGGTGCACGGGGCACGGCAGCCTCTGCCACGGCGGCCGAGCAAAGTCCAGCCTTCGGTTCGAGCTGCCGTGGCCCGACCTGCCCGGCCAACGCCTCACCTGCTCCTGTTCCCGCAGACCGAGGGCGTGCGGGTGTCGGTCAACGTCCTCTCGGACCACAAGGACCGGCCCGTCCTCTTCGTGGTGAGGCAGAAGGAGGCGGTGGTCTCCTTCCAGGTGCCGCTCATCCTCCGGGGCCTGTGAGTACCAGCAGGGCGGGCAGGGATTCCCCGTGCAAGGATGTCCCATGTAGGGATGTCCCCCGCAGGGATTCCCCAGGCTGGGATGCCCCATGCAGGGGTCCCCAGCAGGGTCGGTGGGCGCACACGGCTCTCCCTGCCCAGGTACCAGCGGAAATACGCGTACCAGGAGGTGAGCCGCACGCTCTGCCAGCCGCAGACCAAGGCCGAGGTGGAGACCCAGCACTTCTACGTGGATGTCTCCACGCTCTCCCTCAACACTTCCTACCAGCTGCGGGTCACCCGCGTGGAGAACTTTGTGCTGCGGTGAGGGGAGCCCCGCGCCCCGCTCCCGCTCCCTGCCTGCTGCCTGTGGGGGCTGCGGGGTCTGTGGGCTCCCCTCGCCACCCATCACCTTTCCCATGCTCTCTGCAGGACCAAGGAAAGGTTCAGCTTCAACGCCACGGCCGCCCAGCCGCAGGTGAGGGCAGCTGGCATGGCGTGGCACGGGAGGGGAATGCACCCAGGAGGGGAGTGTGGCCACCGTGGCACCAACAGGCCCTTTCTCCCTACAGTACTTCAAGTATGAGTTCCCTGAGGAAGTGGACTCAGTGATTGTGAAAGTGACCTCGGCCATGGCCTTCCCCTGCTCCGTCATCTCCATCCAGGACATCCTGGTAGGTCTGGGCAGTGGGTCTCCTCTCTGGGTGACCCGTGGTGCCCGGTGGGACTGATGGCCCCTCTGCCCCCACAGTGCCCCGTCTACGACCTGGACAACAACGTGGCCTTCATCGGGATGTACCAGACCATGACGAAGAAAGCGGCCATCACGGTGCAGGTGGGCACAGGGCTGAGCCGCTCCCGGTCCCTGCCTGGTGCTGGCAGGTACCACTGGCTGCCAGAGCCCACAAGGATATCCCTGGGATAACCTCTGGCATGGGAGATCCCCTGCTGGGCTCTGCTGACCCCCATCTCTTGCTGCAGAAGAAGGATTTCCCCAGCCATAGCTTCTATGTGGTGGTGGTGGTGAAGACGGAGGACGAGGCGTGCGGGGGGCCTCTGCCCTACTACCCCCTCTCCAAGGGTGCCTCTCCAGGTTTGCAGCGGGGCTGCCACCATGGGCTGTGTGTGGGGACAAGCTGGGGACAGGACAAAGAGCTGAGCCCTGTCCCTGCCTTCTTCAGATGAACCTGTGGATCAGCACAACCGGCAGAAGACACTGGAGGTGATGGTGTCACCTGCCATAACCTGTGAGTTCGGGAGGGGCTGGGGGTGCTGGGCTCTGCAGGGACCCGTGGCAGGTCCCCCGAGGTGCCACCCCTGCTGAGAGCCTGTCCTGGCTCTGCACAGCCGAGGCCTACGTGCGCAGTGTGCTCTTCTGTCTCGGCATCTTCCTCTCCTTCTACGTCCTCACGCTGCTCATCGCCTGCTGGGAGAGCTGCCGGTGAGTGCCCGGGTGTCGCTGCCCCTCTGGGTGCTGAGCCCATGGGCACAACCCTGGTGGGGGCCCTCGGGCTGTGTCCCCTCACCCCAGCAGTGGCACAAACAGGCTGACAGCTGTTTCCCTCTGCAGGCAGCACAAGAGGAAGGGGCTCCTGGCAGCCATGGATTCGCCCAACCTGGACACAGGTGAGGGCTGGAGGCAGCAGCCAGCAGCACGGAGGGGCCTGCCTGGGGAATTCCTGGTTATTCTGCCCTCTTGAGCCTGTGCCAAAGCCTCTGACTCTGCAGGAGTTCCCCACTGTCCCCCTGAATCCCTGGGGACAAATCCCAGTGTCAGGGGGACAGGGAAGTCCCAGACTTCTCTGCTGTGGGGCTGGCAGGGCTGTGCTCGGGCTTTGCATCTCACTAGGTCTGTCTCTTTCTTCCCGTGACTTTCCGGGGACTCCCAGCATCACTCCTGGGTAGGTGCCAGCTCTGTCCTTGGCTCTGAACTTGCCCCATGCCAGGGCAGGGTGCTGAGAGCTGCTTTGTGTCCAAGGGCTGTGCAGCCCGGGGACAGGGGTGCCACCAAGGGTGACAGGAACCCTCCTGTCCCACAGGTCACTCACGCAGCATCCCTGACTCCTTCCTGAACCACGGCCCCTACGACAGCTACGGCTACGGCTCCTTTGGTGAGTGCCGTGCGCTGTCCCCCGTCCCTCACCCCCTGCCCACGGGCTGTGCCCACCCTCTGCCTGTCCTTGTCCTCGCAGGGAATGGCTCCTCCAGCAGCACCGAGGGCATCACGGACAGCCTGGGCTCAGCAGAAGTCTCCTACAGTTACGTGGGTGAGTTGTGGGGCCACTGGTGTGGCCGCAGCCCTGCGGAGCCTCGTGCCCGGTGGCATCCTGGCTCTGCCCCCTCCATCTCCGGGAAGGGTCCTGGGGCTGCCGGCCCCTCCGTGCAGCCCCCAGCGGGGTCTCCATCGGTGACACAGCTCAGGGAGCTCTGCTCCAGTAACTCTGGCTTTCCTTTGAAGGGCAGGAGCAGTTCAAGCGGCGCACGCCCTCCACCCCGATGAGGCCGCTGAGCATTGCCATGGGTAGATGCTGGTACCGGGCAGGGTCGGGCCAATTGGGGTGAAATCTGCCCAGCCCAGGCTTGTGCCCAGGGCACAGAGCACCCCTCTCCCCTCCCTCAGAGCAAGGGCAGCACCTGAGGGGCTGCAGAGCAGGACATTTTCCACCCGGCCCTTGGTGGTCCCCGGCGTGGCTGAGCCCCGGGGCACAGGCACGGGGCAACGCTTGCCTGCATGGGCACAGCCACCACCTGTCCCCGGGGCAGGGCCGTAGGGAGCTGAGGCTTGTCCCCGGTGTGAGCTGGCAGGGAGGCAGCCCAGTGGTTAATTGGGGATGATTGGGGTCCTGCGGGGTGGGCATTGAGGCGGGCTGGCCCAGGGGCTCTGCTGACAGCCCCGGCTCGGCCGCAGGGGAGCGGTCACTGGAGAACGTGGCTGGCCGGCCGCGCATGGACTCGCTCAGCTCCATCGAGGAGGATGACTACGACACGCTGGCCGACATTGACTATGACAAGAATGTCATCCGCACCAAGGTGTGTCCCTGCCCGGCCCCCAGCCCTGCCAGCTGCTCCCCGCTGGCCCGGCGAGCCCCTGACCCCCTCTCCTTCCAGCAATACCTGTGCGTGGCTGACCTGGCGCGCAAGGACAAGCGAGTGCTGCGCAAGAAGTACCAGATCTACTTCTGGTGAGTGGGAGGCAATGGGGAGGGGGAACCAAGCAGTGTCCCAGCCCGGGGCGCACAGCAGGGACCCCCTGACATCCCTGCTGTCTCCCAGGAACATCGCCACCATCGCTGTCTTCTACGCCCTCCCTGTCGTCCAGCTCGTCATCACCTACCAGACAGTGAGTGGGGCCAGGGCGGCAGTGAGGGGGGCTCCTGGGAGCTTGGGGGACTGCAGTCCGAAACCCCACTCCCCAACATGATGGGGACAACCCTGGGAGTTCCCTGTGTCCCTCACCCTGCTCGTGCCCACAGGTGGTGAATGTCACCGGCAACCAGGACATCTGCTACTACAACTTCTTGTGTGCCCACCCGCTGGGGAACCTCAGGTGTGTTGGGGGGACAGTGGAGGGTGGCTGGGGGTCCCCTGTGCCCAGGGCTGGGCTGCAGCGGGACCCCGGGGAGGGAGGCGGGTCCGCAGCACCCACACCGGGACTTGCCCCTCGCAGCGCTTTCAACAACATCCTCAGCAACCTGGGCTACGTCCTGCTGGGTTTGCTCTTCCTGCTGATCATCCTGCAGCGCGAGATCAACTACAACCGCGCGCTCCTGCGCAACGACGCCCACGCCCTGGTAAGGGACACGGCTGCCTGGGGAGCTCGGGCTGCCTGGCGGGGCTCAGCCTCCCGGGACCCCCCACTGCCCCTCCTTCCCCCCCTCCGCCCTGCAGGAGTGCGGCATCCCCAAGCACTTCGGGCTCTTCTACGCCATGGGCACCGCCCTCATGATGGAGGGGCTGCTCAGCGCCTGCTACCACGTCTGCCCCAACTACACCAACTTCCAGTTCGGTGAGTGCCCCCCCGGCTCCCCACCGCCCACACCGGGGCCACCCATGCCCCTCTCACCACTGTGCCCCCCCGCCAGACACGTCCTTCATGTACATGATCGCGGGGCTCTGCATGCTGAAGCTCTACCAGAAGCGCCACCCGGACATCAATGCCAGCGCCTACAGCGCCTACGCCTGCCTGGCCCTCGTCATCTTCTTCTCCGTGGTGGGCGTGGTGAGTACGGTGGGCACTGAGGGAGGGGGACTGGTGGCCCCCACAGTTCACTGCCCGCCCCCCGCTCGCCCCGCAGGTCTTTGGGAAGGGGAACACGGCCTTCTGGATCGTCTTCTCCGTTATCCACATCGTGGCCACGCTGCTGCTGAGCACCCAGCTGTACTACATGGGGCGCTGGAAGCTGGGTGAGGGGGGCACTGTGAGCGAGGGGGGGTGGGGGCAGTGTGGTGGCCCTCCGGTGTCACGTCCCCTGTCCCTGCAGACTCGGGCATCCTGCGCAGGATCCTGCACGTGCTGTACACGGACTGCGTCCGGCAGTGCAGCGGGCCCATGTACGTGGTGAGTGCTGGCACCAGGGCCCCGGCTCTGTGGAGACCCTCCCTGGCAGCCCCCCCCAGAGCAGCTGCCCGCCACCCCTCACAGCCCCCTCGCCCTTTGCAGGACCGAATGGTGCTCCTGGTCATGGGAAACATCATCAACTGGTCGCTGTGAGTGCAGAGCTGCGCACGTGCCAGATCCCACCCCGCTGCTCCCCATCCCTGCTGCCGCCCCCACCCCGCTCCTGCGGCACTGCTGTCCCTCCGCGGGGCTGGGCTGAGGACAGGCAGCTCGTGGCAGCTGTGAGCCCAGCATGACAGGTCCCCCTGCAGCTGTGGCACCCTGGAGTCCCCACACTCCGCCTGATCTCCCGGGGGCTGCAGACACACGCTTGGGGGACAGCGGGCATGGCAGGGGGACCCCCAGGCTGACCCCACTGCCTCCCCAGAGCTGCCTACGGCCTCATTGTCCGCCCCAATGACTTCGCTTCCTACCTGCTGGCCATCGGCATCTGCAACCTCCTCCTCTACTTCGCCTTCTACATTATCATGAAGGTGGGAGTCGAACCCCCGGCCCCCGCAGGCCCAGCAGGGAGGGCAGGGCAGGGATGGGCTCTGCTGCCAGCTCCTGCCCACACATTGACCCCGGCCTCTCCCGCAGCTCCGCAGCGGCGAGCGCATCAAGCTCATCCCCCTGCTCTGCATCATCAGCACCTCCGTGGTCTGGGGCTTTGCCCTCTTCTTCTTCTTCCAGGGGCTCAGCACCTGGCAGGTGAGCAGGAGGGTGGCACGGGCAGAGGGGTGGGCAGGGTGGCCATGGACAAGCACAGTGACGTTGGCCTTGTGCCCGGCAGAAAACGCCAGCCGAATCCCGGGAGCACAACCGTGACTGCATCCTGCTCGACTTCTTTGACGACCACGACATCTGGCATTTCCTCTCCTCCATTGCCATGTTCGGCTCCTTCCTGGTAGGTGCTGGTCCCACCAGCGCAGCAGCCACTGTCCCCAGTTCCCCAGCTCACCAGGGCCCTGCTCCCCTCACTCCCCTCGCTCCACAGGTGCTGCTGACGCTGGACGATGACCTGGACTGTGTCCAGCGGGACAAGATCTACGTCTTCTAGGAGCCTGCAGCCACCCGCTGCCCTGGGACTGTGCCAAATGCCCGGCTGCAGCCTGGGGAGGGGGGACCACCCCTGGGGAGGGATGTCTGTGCTGCAGGTCTTGCCAGCCACTCCGTCCCCCTCCCCACACAGCCCGGGGGTCCTGGTTTGCCTCCTCCCCGTCAGCCGGGTCCCTCCAGGCGCTTTGTGCCCATCCCTGGGCCCGTCATAGCCAAAAACAGGGCTGGGGGGCCACCAGAGCATCCGTCCTCAGTGACAAGTGACACTGGAAAAGGGGCTGCTGCTGCTGGTCCGTGTCCGTGTGCCCATGGGCACAGGGGGGGATTGGGGCGAGCGCTGTGCCAGCAGCCCGGTGGCCCCCCGAGCACGTGGGTGTGGGTCTCTCTTCAGTGCCTGAGTCGAGTGGGTGGGAGGTGGGGGTGCGTGGGGCCAGCACGGTGGTGGCAGTGGCCGGAGAGGCCCCACTCGTGTCTCCTCCAGCGTCTGGGGGGGGTGGCCGCAGTGGGCCCCTGTCGCCGCTCCCCACCAAGGTGCCGCGTTCCCCGCGCGTGGATCTGCTGGGAAGGGACTCTCATTAAAGTGTCTGCACTTTGCCTGTGCCTGCTGCCGCCTGCCAGGGGTCCCGTGGGGCAGCTGCCACCGGCTGTCAGCTAGGCCCTGCCCTGGCTCTGGTTCCTTCTCCCCACGGGATTTTGGGAGAGGGGCTGGAAGATGCTGCCCTGGAGAGCAGGTGTGGAGAGGCTAGGGGTGTCCTGTGAGGCACGGGGGGACTGGCAGCCCCGGAGGTGCCCAGGGGGGTCCCACTTCACGGGCAGTGAAGTTCCCTGGGGGCTGGGGCCCCCTGTGGCATCAACGCAGCGCGGTGCCAGGGCTGCTGCGTGCCCCGCTGTGCCCTGGCCCGCTCCAGCTGGTGCCCGCGAGGCTGAGGGAATCCCGGGATTTGCGGGATGCCCATGCGCGGTGCCCGCGGGATGCCGCAGCCTCGCTGCCGGCCCCGGCAGCCCCGGCCGGGCACCGTGGGTGTCCCCCGTGCCCCCGCAGCATCCCCGCGGTGAGCGCACGGGAAAACCAGCCATGAAGTCAGGGCGGGAGCCCTCGGCGCTGCCGCCTGGCTATAAAAGGATTTACTCCATCAGTCCCCGGCCCGGTTCCGCCCTGGCCCCGGCCCCGCTGGGGCGGAGGCACGCGGGGAATGCTCGAGCACGGGCTTTCGTCGCTGGTTTTCGGAGTCTTTCCCCAAATATGGTGCCTGGGATGGAGTCACGGAGCGCTGCGGGGCCGGGCGCCCCGGGAGGGAGGGTTTGGGGGGGGGCCGGGCTCCGCGCCCCACTGACATCACCGTCCCGCCGCCCGCCTTTTAGCGCAAGGTCGGGGTCCCCGCGGGGCAGTGCGCTGGTCCCTCTCCGAGCATCGCCCTCGCTCCGTCCGCAGCCGCTTGTGAGTCCTGCCGCGGGGGGGGGCGGCGGGGAGGGTCCCCGGGTGGGAACGCCAGCCCCCGGCACGGGGATGCTGCTCCCCGGGATGGGGACGCTGCACCCGGGATAGCGAAGCCGCTCCCGGGACTGCGATCTGCTCCCTGGGTGACGCGGGTTCTACTCCTCCGGGTGCGATGCGGCTCCCCGGGATGGGGATGCTGCTCCTCGGACTGCGCCGCTGCTCCCCGGAGGAGGGTCAGGCTCCCCTGCTCGGGCTGGGGTCACTGCCGGGGTTCTGTCGTGCTCCTGCCCCTCAGGAGCGCGTTCCCGGCGGGGTTGCGCAGCTGCGGGTCCCCGAGGTAGCCGGAGGGGCCGTGCGGGGCTCAGGGCAGCGTTGGAGGGACAACTCCAGCACCCAGTGCCCGTTTCTGCCCCGTGCTCGGTGGGGACGGGAGATGGGCACGGGGCTGGAGGGCCCGGGAGCAGCTGACGGGCAATGCCATATGGCCGAGGGAGCCGTGTGTGACCCCTCTGTGCCAGATCGGGCCAGGGCATGGAGCGGGAATGGCTGTGGCACCTGTAGCATCCCTGGATGTGCCCAGCAGTGCTCGGGGTCTGGGCACAGGCTGCCCGTAGGGCTCGTGGGGCACCCCTGCATTGCTGGCAGCAAGCAGGGTCAGTGTCTCAGCCCATCCCACCAGAGCCGCGGTGCCCAGCGGTCAGGATGAACCCGCTGGAGGCCGGGTGTGGATGTGGGACATCCGCACGGCTCCTGGAGGCACTCGGAGGTGTCATGCCAAGCGAGGAGCTGGGCAGGGAGGAGCGATGCCAGTGCCACCAAAGGCTTGGCTGCCACTCCCAGAGCCTCTCCGTCCTGGCATCTTCCCTGGCATCCTCCCTGGCACCCTCGGGCGCTGCCCGCAGCCGGCTACCTGCCACCACTGCCCACAGCATGTCCTTACAAGGGCATGGGCACGGCTCCCGCTGCTCCCGCCTCGCCTGCGGTCCTCCCTGGCTCCCGGACCTGCCGTGCCAAGGCCACCCTGCAGCCACCCTGCCCTGCATGCCACGTCCACCTGCTGTGCCATGGCCACCATACCATGCCACAGCCAGCCAGCCTTGATGTGATCACCCTGCCACCTGGATCTTGGCGTGGTCACACCAGGGACATCCATGCCAACCAAGAGCTGGCAAGGGACAGGGATGAGGCTGCTCCTGTGCACAGTCTGAGCTGGGGATGAGGCATCTCTGCCAGGACAGGAACCATCTGTCTGGGCAGATTTTGGAGGTCATGGTGGTGAATTCTCCACCAAACATCTGGATGGAGCTGAAGGGCTGTCACCTGGCAAGAGAAAAGTCAGAAGGGCTTGTCCCCACTGCAGCAGAGTGACAGGCAAATGAACAATGGTGTCCATGGGGTCCCTGGATAGGGGACAGCATCTCCACAGCCTGACTGTCCCTGTTGTGCTGCCAGGTCTCCCACCACCACAGCCATGGCAAACAAAGGCCCAGCCTATGGCATGAGCAGGGATGTGCAGTCCAAGATCGAGAAGAAGTACGATGATGAGCTGGAGGACCGGCTGGTGGAGTGGATCGTGGCGCAGTGCGGGGCTGCTGTGGGACGCCCGGAGCGGGGCCGCCTGGGCTTCCAGGTCTGGCTGAAGAACGGCATCGTAAGTGGGGTCCTGGGGGCGGGCGGCCGGTGGGGAGCTCCGGGGGCAGCACAGGGAGCTCCAGAGGCAGCGCAGCAAACCCAGGCTCCCCTCTGCGGCAGGTGCTCAGCAGGCTGGTGAACAGCCTCTACCCCGATGGCTCCAAGCCCGTCAAGATCCCTGACGCGCCGCCCACCATGGTCTTCAAGCAGATGGAACAGATTGCCCAGTTCCTGAAGGCGGCCGAGGACTACGGCGTGGTCAAGACAGACATGTTCCAGACCGTGGACCTGTTTGAAGGTGCGGGAGGGGGGCAGTCGGGGTTGGGGGTTCCGGGGCTGCCGTGCTGCGCTGTGCCCATCCTCACGTCCCTCTCTTTCTGGGCAGCCAAGGACATGGCAGCGGTGCAGAGGACGCTGATGGCCCTGGGGAGCCTGGCAGTCACCAAGAACGATGGGAACTACCACGGGGACCCCAACTGGTTCATGAAGTAAGTGGGGCAGTGCAGAGTTTGGCATGGGGACCCCCTTGTCCTGCGGCTGCTCGGAGCTGGCTGGCTCTTTCCACTGCCTGGAAGCACCCCGGAGCACATGGAAGCGGGATGCCAAACCTTCAGCTGGAGAGGGAGGGTGGCTGGGGCATTCCTGGGGACCGGGGTGGGGCTCCTGGGCAGCCGGGGGTGCGGGTGCCCCACGGCCTCTCCCTGTGCCCCGCAGGAAAGCGCAGGAGCACAAGCGGGAGTTCACCGAGAGCCAGCTGAAGGAGGGCAAGAACATCATCGGGCTACAGATGGGCACCAACAAGGGAGCGTCACAGGCGGGGATGAGCTACGGCCGGCCCCGGCAGATCATCAGCTAGGCACCCCCGCGCCGCCCCCAGCCCTCCCCCGCCGGGACCTCCGTCTCCGCTCCCCCCTGGCCGCCGCCAGTCCATTGGTATTTATTGAGGAGCATCGCCCGCCAGCCCCATCGCCCCGCCAGCGGCCGCACGCTCCCCGCCGCAGCCCCCAGCCCGGGGCCGCAGCCCCCCAGCGCCGTGCCCGGGCAGCCTCTGCCCCCGGGCAGCCTCTGCCCCCGGCCTCGCACCCCCTGCCAGCCGGCCCTGCCCTCGCCGGCACCCTCGGGTGGGACGGGCCCGCGTCCCGGCCCCCGGGGCCACCGCCCTGCCCGCCGCCCGCACGAGCCCCGCGCCACTGCCGCAGAGATCCCTGCGAACGGGGAGAAGAGAGAATTGGCCTCGGTTTTGTACTTCGTTTTTGTCAAAATTAAAAGGTTATATTCATCTAGCGTGGCCTGACGAGGTTTCCTCCTGCCTGCCCTGCTGCGGCTAACTGATGGCACCCGGAAAGCCAAAGTCATTCTCCCTAGAAGGCTACAGCTGCTCCTCCTGCCACCTCCAAACCTGGGAAAACCAAAGCTGGAGTTTGGATTTTCCCTGCCTGGCTTGGAAAACTCTGTCCTCTCCCCGCAAACCATGACACCCACCTCTATCCTTGCACCTTCCAGTGCTCTGGCCCAGCCCTTGCCTCCCCTGCCTGGAGCAGCCCCTTTTATGCCAGGGCACGGAGGGCACACAGATGCAGCACCCCAACACCGGGTCCCTCCCCCGGCCCCGGGGCTGGGAGGGGCTTCGTGATGCATTTTTGCACAGTGAGGAAGCTTTGGGAGGGCAGAAGAGCGATGGATGGGGGAGAGGAGGGTTTTTCAGGCTTTATTTGGAAAGCTACACAAAAGGGCTTCGCTGATTAAAAAACAAACCCCGGCTTTAAAAAAATAAACCACTGAACCCAAAGACATGTGAACAAGCCAACCCTGCTCAGATGAGCCACTGCTAGAGCAACTCAACCTCCCCTCCCCAGCCCAAACCAGGCCTACCTGCTACCAGAGGTGCTCCTGTGCCCACTGACACAGGGACAGCCCCATCCTGCCCCCCAAACAGGCTGGTTCCTGCCTCCCCCACCCCACAGCTGCTCTGTGCCCACGGGAGAGGAGGAATCAGCAGGATTGGAGCATGGGGGGCAGGGAAAAGCACTGGTTGGAGATGAGTGAAGTAACTCCCTGCTTCTAAACTGGGATAACTGGTGGGTAGGGGCCAGCTGCCAGCCCAGGAAAATGCCAGTGCTGCGGGGTCCCTGCCTGCAGAGGCGGCTGCCGGGGCCTGGTCTCATTTTCCAGGCCCATTCTGCAGAAATCAGGGACAAAGTGACATGTGTTGGCCCTGCTGCAGCGGCAGGAAGGGGCTCGGTGTGGAACCGCCCAGGTCTGTGGGAGCGGCGCCGCACAAACGGGGAGCCCCGAGCGTCCAGCAGGACAGGCTCTGTCGGGAAAGGGTTTAAGGCTTGCTTTGTTTCCCAGAGCGAGGGAAGGGAAGCTCCCTTTCCAGTACCAGCACTCTCTCCTTGTGTCCCAGCCACCTCCAACACCACCTCCCACAGGACACAGTGGCAGTGGTCCCTGGGGGCTCAGCAATGAGTCTGTGCTGCCCAGGAGGGTCGTACCGAGGGAGGGCCCCGGCCCCAGTCAGTCAGCAGGGCTGGTGCTCCCTGTCCTCCATGAGGAGTTCAGTCGATGCCTCCCGGCCCAGGAATCCCGTTCCAGTGGGGGCTGCCTCATGGAAGCTCCCAGCTCTGCCATTGCTGGAAAGTTTGGGGTGGGTGGGGGTCCAGGACCCCTCCTCCCTGTCCCGGGCAGGCTCCAGGTGCTCACACTCCATCTCGGCCTCCTCCATGTCCTTCTCCCGGTACAGCGGCACCGACTCCATCTCCAGGCCGCTCTCCAGGGCTCGGTGCTTCCCGCCCTGCTGGTACCACCTGCAGCTGGTGGGGCTGGAGCAGGCCAGGTCCAGCCCCACCTCGTTCCTCGTCAGGCAAACCTCCAGCATGTAGTAGAAAGTCCAGAACACAGCAAAGCATCCCAGGAGCAGGAGGGTCTGCAGAGGGAAACCCCTTGAGAAACACAACTCTCAACCCCCTCAGGGCCCTGCCCACTGCCCAGCAGAGAGGCACAGAATCCTGAGCAGGGTCCTGCTCTTCCAGCTCATCCTGGGGGATGCAGGGTTCCCAGCCCGCAGGCAGGCTCACCTTGAGGGTGTTGGCTGTGATGGTGTAACGCTGCTCCTCAGGGATGTCCAGCCCTGGGGGACAGGGCAGGGAGAAGTCACCGCTCAGGTACTGCCCACTCATGGCTTCCTCCAGCAGCCTGGGGACAGAGACACCCCGTGAGGGTCCCGTGGGTAGGGAGGCTCCAGGGAGGCTCCAAAATGCCCCCAAAGAGTCTGGAGCGTCTCCTTCCGCCCACAGAGCCGTGTTCTGCAGCCCATGGCTGCCCTGTGAGGTGTGAGGGCAGCCCCAGCCTCACCTGCCACACACCCACCTGGCAGCAACACCGCTCCAACCCACAGGCCGGGATAAACCCCTCAGCCTCCCTCTCCTGGCTCCCCACCAAGCTGGGGATGTGGTGTCCTACCTCTGCCGTTCCTTCATCTCTGCTGGGGACCACGAGGAGCCATACAGGGTCAGCTGCCAGTGCTTCAAGGTGCCAGGCCTCAGGCTCTCGTCTCCTGGGGAGGAAGCAAGTTGGTGAAGTGGGGAACTCTCTGAGCCAACCTGCTGCTGCCCAGGTGATGGGCTGGCAGTGCCTGGGACATGGCACAGAGCTTCCACCACCCCTGAGGGCCCCCTGGAAGGCAGGACTCACCGATGTCCCTGATGAGCAGCCTGTAGGTGCCCTGTGCCTCCTCTCCCCAGCAGCGCACCGTGGAGAAGGTCCAGTCAGAGAAGCCATTGGGGTCCCTGCCAAGGGGTGAGGGGAAACAACCCATGAGGGGTCACTGAGCCTGAGCCACCAGGCTGGACATGGCCCTGGTGTCCTGCCCTCCACACTGTCCCCTCGGTGCTTACGAGTCCATGCTCCGGGTGGTCCCGATCAGGGACATCATCCCGCTGGGGCAGAAGAGCCGGATCTCCAGGTTGCCACGGCGGGGGTGGGTTATGGTGACGGTGACTGCCACGTGCTCCAGGGTCCTCATGCCAGAGAGCTCCAGGTCGGCAGGGGTGACTGGGAAAGGGAAGGGGAGTTGGTCAAGGCTGGTGGCCTCGGGATGGAGTCCCCACTCCCAGCCAGCCCCACTGGGCTGTGGTGCCACTTAACAGGACACGCATGTTGTCTGTGCCTCTTCCCAGCTGCCCTGCATGGGACTGGGAGCAGAAGCCAGGTGTCCAGGCTGCCCTGTCCCATCCCGAACTGCTCCCAGCTCCACGAATGCTCACAGCCCCCGAGCTGCTGACCACAGCCCCTCCGGAGCGGGGTGAGCCTGGGGCTGGCTGCTGGCGGGTGGGTGCTGCCGGCCCCTGCTGAGGGGGGACGTGGGCACCTCACAGAGGCAGCAGTGCCGCTCCTGCTGGGGCTGGGGAGGGCTGGGCCGAGCTCTCCTTCCCGCTGGTAGCAGCCGGAGCAGCGCTGCTGTTCCGGACAGGCCTGGCCAAGTCGGGAGCTGCAGCATTACCTAAAATGGTCAAAGCCAGCGGAGCGGCTCTGGCCGCTGCCCAGCCCGGCCCTGCTGCTGAGCCCGGCCTGGCTCCCCAAACACACCAGGGCAGGGATGGGGCTGTGGGGAGCGGATCTAAGCAGCAGCAGGCAGATCCCCTGGGGATGGGCAGCGGAAAAAGCCCAGGCAGCCCAGCACTTAACCCCTTCCTGGCCTCCTGCAGCCCAGGGCTGGTCCTGCCCTGCTGTGCCACACGCCAGTGGGCAGGGCTGGCTCCCTGGCCCCGACGTGCACAGCACGTGCTCTCCATGGCACACCTGCTCTTACCGTTCCAGGCCACCTCCAGCTCCTGTGGGAGCAACGGGATGCTCCTGCCCTCCTTCAGCACGGGGCCCACGTATGAGGCCAGGTATGGCACAGACTCCCAGATCTGCCAGGGGAAAGACAGAGGGTTCAGCATGGATTGCACCCTCCCTGCACACCCGTCCCTCCATCTCCCACTGCTCTCACAAGCTGCTGCTGTGCTGGATGCGGGGCCAGGCCAAGGGGCCTCTCCCGATGCTGCTCTGGGACACATGGGCTGCTGTTACACCCCAGGGATGGGAGCAGTGCCCACAGGCCCAGGAAAGGAGGGAAAGTCACTGCCTGGGAGCCAGAAGGGCTGATCAAGATTTGGGACTCCCTAGCCCTGGGTTTATCACAGTGGCTTTGAGTGGTGACTTGAGGCTGCTCCATTCCAACCCCTGGCACAGCGGGGCAGGGAACAGCAGAACCCAAATACCTGCAGGAAGAGGGAGCAGCCTGGAAGTCCCTGTGACCCTGGGGGCACAGCTGGCAGCAGCAGTGACCCAGCACCGCTGCGCAGAGCTCCACACACGAGCTGTGACCCAGTGCCAAAGGGACGTGCCCTGGTCTCCGTGTGACCAGAGAGGAAGAGATGGGGATGCCACCGCCTGCTGTGACCACACCACTCCCCCGGAGCTGTTTCTCGGGACACCCTCCCTGCAGCCACTGTGGAGGGAGGAAGGTGCTGGGGCTGCTGACGAAGCTCCCATTGCTGTGAATCAGGGCCCTTGCCATGGCTATATATAGTGCTGGAGAGCAGCAGCTCGGGGCAGCTCTCAGGCACTGCTGAGAGCCTCATGACCTCACACCAAAAGCAGCCTCAGAGCCAGGGCCAGCAGGATGGTGGCCAAAGTGCTGGCCCTGAACAGCAGCGGTGTCACCCCACAGCGTCACCAGGACAGGACCTGTCCCCGCCACGGGGCTGGGCTGCCCTGCCTGCCCACAGGGCAGGTGTGGGAGGGCAGGGAATTACCTTGGCAGCATTCACCAGCCTCCAGGCATTGAGCAGGCCAAAGCCGTGCTGGTGGCTGTGGCTGAAGCCCGCCTGGTTGGTGTCCCACTTGGCGCGGCGGTCCTCGTACTGCAAAGACACCACAAAAGGGTGCTCTGGTTACCTGGGGGCACACCAGCACCTTGGAACCCCCAGGCCTGAAGGGAAGGAAACCCAGACACATCACATCCCACAGTGGTGGGGAAGCAAACCCACATGGCCTTATTAGAAAGGAACAGGTTGATCTTTGAAACAAATCCCAGGACAAAGTGGCTTCCCAGCTCCTCAGAAAGGACATGGAGCAGCATGAAAGGGCACAAATGCCTCTGCTCTGAAACATCCCAGCTGCTCCCTGCTGCCCAAACCACTGCCTGTGGGATGGCAGAAGCCTTGGAGAGAAGGAATGGAGTCCTTTAAATCAACAAGAGCTGGAGCAGGACAGATCTGGGTCCCATCACTTACTGGGTTGTAGTGCTCTGGCAACACTGGCTTGGAAGTTATGGAAAACACTGTCCCATGCCAAAGTGAGCACAGCATCAGCTGGACACAGACTCCCACTCCCCAGAGGGGTGTGGAAGAAGCCCCATCCCTCCAGTCAGTTCCCACTCCTGCTCTGGGTGAAGGGAAGGGCTGGGTTTGCTGCCCAGCTCTCTGCTGTGCCTGTTTCCAGGAGCCCAGTTCTCCGGAGAGCCCAGGAAAGGCCAGGGCAGGGCAGAGCTCCTTGCTTTCCCACTGCCTGGACCATGAGGTGACACTGCAGAGGTGTCAGCCCCTGGGCTGGGCCAACCCCACTGCACACACACAGGGCTGAGTCTCAGAACCTGCTGAGCCCTGGAACCTGCTGAGCCCCTGGAACCTGCTGAGCCCCTGGAAGACCCCTGCATTGGCAGATGGAGGCATTCCTGAGGCAAATACCCCATTTATTTTCATGACAGGGGAAAATGCCTCAGCCACATTCCTGGAAGGAACACGGGGTGAGGGGAAAGCACAATCCCCGTGCTGGGAGCCAGACGAGCGAGAGATTTATGGAGGGGCAGCAGACATAAACAAGGATGTGCACTGCAGGGCCCCGGGCATCCTGCAGCACCCCTGCTGTGAGGGAGGAGGGAGGGTCACCGCTCACCTTGGTGGCAGTGAAGACAATGACGTGCTGCACGTCCCGCCAGGTGAGGCACGGCCGCACCTGCAGCATCAGCGCGATCATTCCCGCGGCCAGGGGAGCTGCAGCCGACGTCCCCGTGTGACCCTCCGTGCAGCCCGTGCCCTTCTGCAAGTCCCAGTCTGTTGTCACCTGCCGAGGAAGAGGAGACAGGCCTCTGTCAGACCACTGCGCTGTGCTGGGGTGCCTGCACCCCGAGCTGTGCCCTCGCCAGCCCAAGCTCAGCCTGTGACACAGCTGTCCCTGCTCACAGCCAGCCAGGAAGGGTCCTGGCACAGCCTCACTGCAGGGTCAGTGATCCCAGGGAAGCAGTGAATGGGGACAGCTCCCTTTGGAGAGAGAGAGAGAGACAAACTAGCCCTCACAAAGAAACTTTGTGGGAAACTCCTGGCAGATATTTTGGGTTCCTGCTCACCTTCACTGCTGATCACAGTGTCACAACCAGACCGCAGAGGGGCCACACGGGACTGTGCAGAGCACACAGAGCCTCCAGAGAGGAGTCAGGCGGCTCACGAATGATGGCACCTCACTGCAAAGCAAGTGCATCCATCTCCCTCTGCTCCCCACGGGGAGAAAGCCCAAAATCCAAAGGGTTTGTGGTGTTTTTGCTTGACTCCATCCCACTTTTCCAGCTGTGAGTGGCTCCAGCTCACGCTGGGACACTGAGTGTCCCACACAGAGCGCCCCGAGAGCACAAACTTTCAGTAGGAAGCACAGCCAGTGCCAGAAGCCGTATTAAATTCTTCCCATTAAGGAAACCACACAAAGTTTATGGTCTGGTAAAAGAAAAAAAAAAGCTGGAGCAGATGGCTGCAGGGCAGTTAACTCTGGCACCACTGCAGCGAGCTCCAGGGTGTCCAGGAGCAGACTGTACTCCTGAAAAAGGGCTGTGTGGGGTTCAGCAAGGCAGGGGCTGCCTGAAGGAGCCACCGTGGTACAGGCTGTCTCTGTGGCACATGCCATTCCCAGGCTACGTGTGGATCTCACCCTGGCTGTCCCAGGGAGTGCCAGCTCCCCTGTTAGTGTCCCATAAGGCTGGTGTTTAAAGTGAACGTGCATTTGTGACCTTCAAAGCACTCACACCGGGCTGGGGGAAGCCAGACCAACCGAGGAGCCTGCAGCTCCTGATGGAAAGCAGCAGAGCCCTCGCTGGCTCCCTTTTTTCCCAGTGTCAGTACTTTCCAAAGCAGCCTGGGACAACTGCAGTGATTTCTGAGAGGAAAAATCAGCTCCATTCTGGGTTTTACTCTCCCTGTGGCAGATTGTGCCATGCCCTGGCTGGGCACAGATCCCTGCCCTGGCTCTGGGCTGCAGGAGGAGCTTGCTGAGTCCCAGCCAGGTGCTGAGGATCCCAGGCTCTCCCTGTTCCCCCTGTTTGACAAGCCTGGATTCAGCTGCTCTGTGGCAGGCACGGAGCCACAGGAAAGTGCTTTTGGTACCTGTCCTGGTGGGAGATCCTCCAAGCCACGGACAATCCAACCCCAAATAACAGGGAGCCAGTGACATTTCCCCTCAGCTGCCCTGCGATGGGTGGGCTGTGTGGTCCCTGCTGACCCCACAGGACAGGAAGGGGTCACACCCCAGGGTGGGGGCAGCCTGGCACCAAGGGAGGGACAGGCTGGGTCAGGCCTGCAGGGGGGAAACAGCCCCCGGCTGCTTGGCTCAGGCAGAAAGGACGTGTTGTTGACAAGAACTCGCTTTTTGGCAAAAAAAGGAAAAGCTGATAAAAATATTCTTAAAAATTCGACTGGGAGAGGCCCACGTGCCAGAACAGAGGAGAGGCTGGGGCCAAGTGGCTCAAAGAGCCCGATGCTCTCCCTGCTCTCCGTGCTCCAGCATCCCTTGGGAGCAGAGCGGGAGGTGCTGCCTGGGCAGGAGTGGGGCAGCTCCCACAGGGCTGAGAAACGGGACCCTCCCTCTGTTTGTGCAGGGCCTGGGCAAAAGGCACATCCACGCCCTGGCTCAGAGGAACTGCGTGGGAATCGGAGGGGACGGAGCGTTGTCCTGGCTGTCCCCGGGGTGGCCAGGGGAGCACAGGGGACACAGGTACTCACAATGCTCCTCATCATCTTGTCCCCGCCGCTGAAGGTCACGGCCAGCATGGAGGCACATTCCTCGGCGTAGAAGGGCATGGAGCCCGTCTCATCCACGGCCCCTGGGGAAACGAGAAAGGCATCGACTGCCGGAAACCTGCTTAGCTTCAGCTGCTGAAATGTCAAGGTGTCGATGCCCTGAGAGCCTCTCCTGCCAGATGCGCTCTTCCAGGGGCTGGGAGCTGGGCAGGGAAAGCAGAACCAAGCCTGTGTTTTTCCCACATGGAAGATCTACAGGAAGGGCAGCCACGATAAATAATCCTTCACTGTGCTAATTATCACACAGATCTGCCCCTCAGCAGCTTCTGCTCTCGAGAACGCGGATTACATGTTTCTCTTCCAACACAAATGATGGGAATGCTGCATTCCAGGTCATTCCCTGAACGTGGCAGTGTCTGTCACAGCCCTGGGAGGGAGGCCTGGACACGGGCAGGAATTTCTCTGGCCTCCTCTTGCTCTGTAGGTCAGAAGCAAACTGCAGGCTTGAGGGCTGAAGCCCAGCACACCCCAGACACTGCCATGCTCGTTCTCAGACACTTTCCCACAGGTTCCCACCAGCCAGCCAGCTCCCAGCTGGGCAGGCTGTGTGCTTTTGGGATGACCTCACTGCTCCAGGCTGGGAAGGGAGGAGACAGAAGAGCCAGGCTCACCTATCGTGACAGTGTAGATAGAGTTGGCGTATCCATCGTAGTTGCAGTTGTCACTGTGCTGGCCCCCGTTGCCACTGGCCACCACGAAGATGCTCCCGAAGCCCCGGCGACCCGCGATCACCCCGTGCTGCAGGGCAGCCTGCGGAGAGGGACAGGGCAGAGGGGCTCTTCCTGGGTACTTCCAGGCTGATCCCAGTGGTTTCTGACAGCAGCCAGCCCAGCACGTGTGATCTGCCAGCACTGCCCCTGTGTGAGTGCCCAGCCCCACAGACATGGGGCATTGCCTTTCCTGAGACACACCACACACCAGCCCCACCTGAAAGCACCTTTCCAGCTCAGACATCATTCCCACCCAGGGAAAGGACATGTCTGAGGGATGAGCAAGAACACAACCCTGTTGGAAGTGACCGCCCTGCTCTCCCTCCCCTGGCAGATGAAGGAACGCTCTGCCCTCCTGGCTCTGCTGTGGCACAGCGAGCTCTGCCCGTGCTCTGGGTCCCGGAGCTTGTTCCAGCTGTCTCTGCAGGCAGGAAGGGAATAAATTAACTTGCAGAATTGGAAACCATTTGTTATGGTGAACGGACAGCTCGGCTGTCAGCGCTGCTCCGAGGAGCGCAGGAACTGCTGAGTTGTGGTTGGAAAAGCACAGCAGAGGAGCACTGGAGCAGAACCACACCCCACTGCTGGTTTTGGGGCCCCTCAGTGACCCCTCGTTGCAGCACAGGCAGGCTGGGTGTGCTTTGCAGCAGTTCTGCAGCACAGGAGCTGTAAGAAAATCCTAATGGCCTGGGAAGGAGCAGCCTCAGCTCTGACTCTCTGTCCCACTGCAATCCCATTCTGCTTATTTACTCCCAGTATCCAAAGGCACCACTCCTGCCTTGAGAACCACCCTGAGCACTGGGAAAGCTCGGCCTCCTGAGCAGAGAGCATCCTGTGGCTTGCACAAGTTGTCAGCGCAACACCACAGGTTGCGAAAGAGCCTTTTCCTGCTGGAACCAGCCTCTCCTTGGAAAGCTCATCCCGCCCTGCCTGAACGCTGCCCTCCCGCCGCAGCGTCGCCTCTCCCAACCACACAGTGACAGGGAAACCTCCGCTGGCACCGAGAGACACAAACAGACGTGCGCGGTGTCACAGCAACGTCCCGCCCTGCCTGAATGGGCAGGCAAAGAGCCACAAGGCCTGGAGGCTCCCCCAGGGCTGCTGGGGCTGGGTTTTACCTTTCCCAGTTGATGCGGGCCGTCCACGGTCTTCCCATCGTCATCAGGACCCCAGCTGCAAAGAGAGACACCGTGAAGTGACAGCCCCAGGAGTCACAGGCAGCTCTTCCTGCCATTACAGAGAGCTCCCAGCAGCCACCAGCTGCTCCCAGCACCACGACTGGGATCGCAGAGCACTGCACTTTCCCACCCATCAGGATGGCCCCTCGCTGCTGGGATATTGCTGTCGTGTTTGCACTGTGCCCCTGGGTCAGATTCCAGCGGACAAAATGTTTGATTTTTATTTAACAAGCGGCTTCTCACACATTCCAGTCCCCGTCACACGGCTCAGCTGGGGCTGCCTGACCACACTGGGGGGCACAGTGTTCCCTCCAGCACAGCCAGCCCAGGGGATGTGCTGCAGCAGCACACAGAGGGAGATCTCGCAACTGCAGGCGCTGTGCAGAGCCTGGGACAGCTCTCCAAGAACAGGATTTTGGTGCCTCAGGGCTAACTGGAGCCACAGAAGGATGGGAGCTGGTGTGAGCACTCAGCCACGAGCTGTGACCCCGTCCCCTGGGAGCCAGCTCAGGGTCCCCTGGGGGCTCACCTGCAGCTGTAGATGTCATTGATCTGATAGTGCTTGTTGAAGGCGATGGCCTCCATGCTGTCCGTGAGGGGCCCGTCCAGCACTCGGATGCCTGCGGGACAGAGGACAAGGACCGTGACCAACACAGGTCACATGAGCTGCACAAACTGCAAACAAACTCCTGGCTCGAGGCTGCCCCGCTGTGCTCAGCCTGCAAGGCCAGCCCAGCTTTGGAGGGCTGGGGCCTGAAGCAGCGCCAGGTCCCGCCTGGATCCGGAGCAAACGCTCCTGTTCCCTGTGCTGTGGGTACACCATGAGCTCATCTCTGCTTCTGCCAGCTGGGAGCCTCTGCCTGCTGTGCCTCTGGGCAAGTCCTGACCCCCCCAGCACCCCAGGGACTGTGGTGTGACCAGGTATGGACAGAACCACGTCCCAGCATGGCTGTCCCCACGCTGCCAGGGACACGTCCTGCAGGGCACAGAGACCTTGCCCCCCTCTGCAGAGCAGCTCAGGAGCTCTGGAAACAGCTGGGGCACAGCACACATTCCCTGGCCTTGCAGGGGAGAGACACAGCACCGGCCCTTCGCCCCTGTCCATCCCACAAGGCAGAACGGAGACCAGGGGCCAGGGCAGTGAGAGGGACTGGCCAAGATTTGCTGCCCCAGTGCCTCCAGGCACAGCCTGGGCACGTCGTGGCACAACTGCCTGGCTCAGCCAGCATGGCGTGGCTGCTCTGCTGAAAGTTTGGCAGCCAGGGAGGCCAGGAACACTCTGGAAAAGCTGTCAGGAGCTGGCTCCTCTGGAGAGGAGCTCAGGCAGGCGCCAGGCCCTCCCTGCAGCAGCCCAACCAGCCCGAGCACGGCACCGCTGACTCAGAGCCGCTCCAGCCCATGGAGCCGTGTCCCAGCCCCACAGATCCGGGGGTGAGGCAAGCTGGGATTGCCTGGGGCCTGCACGTACCTGCGATGCGGCTCCCGTAGGCGACTCCCACCGTGCAGAAGCTGTTGTTTGGCACAGCCGCGATCTCCCCGGCGCAGCGGGTCCCGTGGTGGTTCCCGTTCTCCTCGTCGGGGTGAGGCATAGGGTCAGGGTCATTGGAGTTCAAGTCATAGCTGCCTTCTGGGCTCTGGAAACAGACCCACAGTCAGGACTCGGGGCTCTGCTCTTCTCAATTTGGGAAAAGCAGGAGTTAAGAGAATGGAGCACAGGCTGAAACACAGGCTGGAAGCCATGGGAACTTGGAGTGTTGAGCTGCTTCCACACAGGGCTGCAGCTCAACACTGCTATCTGCTGCCGTGGGGAAGGAACCAGCCAAGGCAGCTCCATGCACTGCTGCGGGTCAGAGGGAGGCTGGCTGCTTGCCACAGGGAGCACAAAGGCAGGTAACCCTGAAACCCGGGTACAAAATCTCCCAGGAAAGATTTGCTGCTGGCACTTTCCGCCCTGGCTGAGCCCAAGGTGACGGCACAGCTTGGACTCTGAGCTGTCACACGCTCCTGTCACACTGCCCGGCCTCCAGCCTGTGCAGGCACTCACGTAGTTTGGCTGGATGTCCTTGATGGTGTGCTCCACGCCGTCGTCCACCACCACCACCGTCACCCCGCGCCCCGTCACGTTCCGCTCCCACACGCCCGTGACGTTGATGTCCTTCCCGGGGCTCTTGCGGTTGTTCTAAACACCAGAAAGGACAGCGAGGAGAGAGGGTCAGCGCTGAGGGGACCTCCTGGGTGCACTGGATGTGACATGTGGGGCTGGGGCCAGCATGGGAAGGAGTCACAGGACAGCCAGAGGAGGTTGTTTGAGGCTGACAGTGAGCAACAGTTGCTCGAGCCATGACGTGGAGGGCACAGTGTGCTCCAGCCAAACCCCTCTGCCCACCCCAGTGCCACCCGTGCACAACCAGCCGCGGGAGCTGCCTCCTCCCGTTATCACAGCGAGCACGTGGCAGGCAGGGTGAGCTCTCAGTGAGCTCCCTCCTCACCAAAGAACAGAAAGAGGCTGCTCTGTTTCCCGCATGACAGCTCGCCCATGGCCACACAAACAGCCCGAGGCTTCAAGCATAGCAGGAGCCAGGAAACCACTCACCAGATGCCACTGCTGGGGGTATTTGGGATCGTTAAAGTGCAGGCTGCGCTTGGAGCGCTTCAGCAGCTTCTGTTCCGAGTGCCACCGCACGCTGTCGTGCTGTGCAAACAAAGTGTCCACCGACCTCCTTATTGCTTCATGTTCAGTCACCGCGTGGCCGTCGGGCTGGTAGGCAAAGAGGTAATGGCCCTTGAGCTCCCCGACACGGCCCATGTTCACCAGGCCCGCAGTCCGGGCCAGCTCCTCTGCCCGCTGCTCCAGCTCCTCCTCGGGCGCATCCAAGCTGACCGCCCACGTCAGCTTCCCGTGGCGGCCTTCAGTGTCCGGAGCGCGCTGCCCGCCGCAGGCCGGTCCGGCTGGCGAGGCCAGGGGGATCCAGGCAGCGCTCAGCCAAAGGCACGTGTGGATGCAGAGCGTGGCCTCCATCCCTGTGCTCCATAGCGGCGCTCCCCGCCTCCAATGCGGCATCAGACAGGCGGGCTGCAACAGCAGAGGTGAAACTGGTGAGAACCCCTTCTGATGAGGGACACGGTGCTCACGGCCTCACCTGAAGGTCCCACAGAGCCCCACACGGCTCGCCACCAACCCGCTGCACAGCAGATCCTTCCCGGGAAACCCCAGCCGAGGCGGCTCCTTCCCAGCCGTTCAGAACTGGAGGCACACCCAGGCTGGGCAGGGATCGATCCCAACCCTGCTCTGCCTGCTGGGTGGCAGCCCCGGGCCAGAGAACACCGCGCTGGGCTGGCAGGAGGAGCCACTTCCCCCTCTCGCCTCTGATAAGAAACTGATAAGAAACTCTTGATGCGCAGTTCCCCAGGAACAAACACCACGGGCGACGCCACGCTCCGTGGGCAGCCGAGAGCCGGTTCCTGTTCTGCAGGAGCCCTACCGAACTTGTTCCTCACCTGCTCCACGGCCGGAGGAACCTGCTTTTCCCTGGCATGGGTGGAAATCACCACCGAGCCCCGGTTCAACCCGCTTTCCGTACGCCACGGCAGCGGAGAGCGGGGAGAACACCTCCCGAGATCCCGCTCCCTTGGACGTGCCCGGAGCTCGACACCCCTGGCCCTTGTCCTCCCTCGATCCGGTCCATTCGCCTCTGATACAACTCATCAGCTGCGGCTGCTGCTGGACACCGAACTGGACACCGAGCAGGTTTCTCTCCCTCAAAGTCGGGCTTTAAGCGCCGCTTGATGCACCCCGGCAAGGGCACCGCGCAGCGCCCCGGGGCAGCCCCGGTGCTCCTCCGCCGGGCACCGGCATCAGGGACACTGTGGAGGTCACCCACGGGCAGAACGCCCCCGCTGCCATCCGCCACCCCCGCCTGGACCCGCGGGAAGCCGGCGACAGCGGGGCCGGTGCCCCCCGCCCCGGTGCGCGTCCCGCCGCCCGGACCCCGCCGCCCGCCGGTGCCGCCCCGCAGCGCTCACCGGGCATGAGCCGCCGCCGCCGCCGGAACCCCGGTGCCGCTGACAGCGGCGTCACATCCGCCGGGGCGCGGGGCGGAAGGGGCGGCGCGGCGGGGGCGCGGGTCGTGCGCTCCGCCCGGTGCCGCTCGGTGCCCCCCGGTGCCGCCCGGTGCCGCCCGGTGCCGCTCCGCCGGCCCGGCCCAGCCCCGCAGCCGCCCCCATGGCGCTGGAACAGGCGCAGGTCGACGGCCCCGACCCGCCGCGCCTCTGCGAGCCCGGCCCCGCCGCGCCGCCCGGCAGGTAAGGGGGGGCCCGGCGGGGCGGCAGCGGCACCGGGATGGAGCGGGGATGGGGCCGGGATGGGAGCGGGGCCGCGGCCGCCGCGCAGCGCTGACCGATGTCCCCTTTCCGCGCAGCGGGAGCCCGCTCTCCGCCCCGGAGAGCCCCGGCGAGCCCGGGCCCGGCGGGGAGGCGGACCCCGCGGCCGCCCCCGGCCCCGGCGGCGATGCGGAGCCCGGGGCCGGCGGCGCGGAGGCCGCGGGGCAGAGCGGAGCGGCAGCCGAGGAGCCCGACGAGGAGGCGGCCCCGGCCAGGCCGTCGCAGAACATCGCGGTGCAGGTGGGTGCAGATCCCGCGGGGCTCGTGGGGTTTGTGCTGTGCGGGGCCAGGGCCTCGAAAGGCTCTTTTAGAACCTGGAGGACAAAGACCTGAATGAGTCGAGGCTGGGGGGTAAAACACATCCATACTTGCAGCTATGCAGCCGCTGCTGTGTGCCCGGTCCTCTGCTTTGAGCAGTCTTTAATTAAGATTCGACCCTAGGGAGGCCACGCTCGGAGTGCTGTGTCCAGTTCTGGGCTCCTCAGTACGAGAAAGACAAGGAGCTACTGAAGAAGGGTCCAACGGAGGCTGCAAAGATGATGAGGGGTCTGGAGTATCTCTGCTGAGGAGAGACTGCAGGAGCTGGGCCTGGTTAGTCTAGGCAAGACTGAGAGGGGATCCCATTAATGCATATAAATATTTCCAAGGGCTATCAGAGGATGGTGCCAGATTCCTTTTATTGGTGCCCAGCTGTAGGATGAGGAGCAACGGCCATAAACTGAAATGATAAGTTTTGTTCAGTATGACAGAGAACTCCTTTCCGTGGAGGGTGGCAGAGCACTGGAACAGGTGCCCAGGGAGGGCCTGGAGTCACTGTGTGGTCACTGCAGGGCTGAGGGTCTGATCTCAATCACCTCCCTTCACAGACTGACTTCAAGGCGGCCGATGCGGACGTGAACACGGACCAGGACATCGAGAAGAACTTGGTGGGTATCAAAGCCCCGTGCTCAGGTCCAGGCTCTGCTGCTCACGCTCCCAGGCAAAGGAGCTGGAGCTGCTCTTCCCACTTTTTTCCTGTCAAAATAGAATCAAAATAGAATCATAAAACCATTATGGTTGGAAAAGACCTCCAAGACCATCAAATACCAGCCTTGAAGTCCTTAAGCTGCCCTTGTTACAGGAGGAATTTTGCTCTCCACTGCAGGACAAGATGATGTCTGAGCGGGCCTTGCTGAAGGAGCGCTACCAAGAGGTGTTGGACAAACAGAGGCAGGTGGAGAATCAGCTGCAGGTCCAGCTTAAGCAGCTCCAGCAGCGGAGGGAAGAGGAGATGAAAAACCACCAGGTATTTGGTGAAGAACTGTTTTTGTTTAACCTATCCTGTATTTAATTTTAAAATCGTTATGAAGAGGCAGGAGAACCTGCAGTCCAGAGCATCTGTCTCCTGAGTTTCCTCATAATAACCAATATATATCTTGACTGGATCTGCTAAAAAGACAGAGTTTGCTGTGTAATCTCATTAGCCAATTAATCCAGAAAAGTAACGGGTTTTAAATCAAAACCATTACTTGGGAATTTTGCTCAGTATCTGTGTGATGCTTCTTTTACTCCAGGAGATCCTGAAAGCGATTCAGGATGTTACAATCAAGCGAGAAGAGACCAAGAAGAAGATGGAGAAAGAGAAGAAAGAGTTCCTGCAGAAAGAGCAGGATCTCAAAGCTGAAATTGAGAAACTCTGTGAGAAAGGCAGAAGGTATTTGTATGGAAAAGAAAGGGTTTATTTTTGGGGGGAGAAGCTCTTGCTTAACCCTGATGTAAACCTGATGGAGTAAAGAGCTTTAAACTCTTTGGAAGCAACGAGTATTCAGGTCAGGCCTGTCTATGGATGAATTTAGGATTGGCTCTGTGTGTGAATTGGCACTTTTGTGGAGCCATTCTGTCATGTCATAGACGTCTGGTTTTTGTTCTGGGGGCTCGGCGATGTTTTTGGGTAAAACTCCTCCAGTGACGGCTCCAAGTGCTCAGCTCTTTTCCCCAAGTGACCATGGCAGAGCACGTGCTGGGGGAGCAGCACAGCTCCCTGCAGCGAGCCTGGTTCTGTGCCACAGCCTTTGTGCAGTGTCATGAGACAGCAGGATTTGTGCTCCAGAGGCTGTTGGCGGCTGCTTTCCCACACACGTTGCAGGGAGCTGTCCCCAGCCTGTGGTGTGTGGTCAGGCCCAGGGATGTGCTGGGGGGGCTTGGTTTGAATGTGGGCTCTGCACCGTTGGGATTCCAGCTGTGCTGTCCCTTTTTTCCCGTGCAGGTTGCTGAAGGAGCAGGAGGAGAAGGAAAACAAGATTGCCTCTCTGATCGCAGAGCAGTCCGATGAGAAGTAAGGCCCTTATCCATGCCTGATTAATGCTGCCCAATGCACTGTTCTTCCTGCCATTTTGCCTCAGAGTGAATCCGATGCTCCTGGTGGGACAGAGTAGAGAGAATGATCCAGCAGTGCTGGCCAGTTACGTGCTGTAGAGGTTTTATCTCCTCTTCGAGCATCAGGGCTTTGGATTAAATCTTTGATCCCAGTCACAGGCAGGCTCCTGGATACTTGTGACATGAAGATCCCATAAGATTACAGTTTGTGCTTGGTGGATTGACTCAGCTTGTAACTGCTACCTCTGATTGAATTTCAACTTCCCAGAATTAGGGCAGACTGATTTCCCTGTCTGTTCCCCACAGCTGTCCAGCTACACTAAACTCTGGCATGCTCGGGTATTTAAAGCTGGGCAGGGATGCTCCAGATGCAGGTGTTCCCAAAGCACAGGTGGAAATGCCCAGCTTTAAACTTCTCCAGGATCAGAACAGCATAGCTCTGCCTGCTGCTCAGGTTGATTCCTGGTTCAGATCTTCTGTGGGATTGGACTGAATTTTGCCGAGGGGAATTCCCCTCATTTTGCCTGGTGTGTTTGCACACCAGGTTTGTTGTGTGCTCTGCAAAGCTCACTCCTGGAACAGTGACTCATGCAGCCCAGGGAGCTGGGGCAGGTGTCACGCTCTGGAGGCTGCTGATCTTCCATGGTTCCACCCCATCCAGAGCTCCCGGGATCGATCCCTTTGTGGCCATTCCGGTGCCTGAGCCCAAGGGGACTCATTCTGTTCTGTTCTGTTCTGTTCTGTGTGCAGGCAGCTGTGGGAGATGGAGCTGGACAAGCTGAAGAACCAGCACAATGAAATCAACAGGAACATTCTTGAGGAGACGGAACGGGCATGGAAAGCAGAGGTGAGCAGGTGACTTCTTCCCTGCAAAGTGGTTGGTTTGAGATTCCAGAGGGTTAATGGACAGTTCTGTGAAATTAGGAGCAGTTGAGGACAAGGCCAAGTCCCACTTAGTGGGATAAGAGGAATGATGAACAAGTGTCAATGCAGTGAGCGTTAGTGGGGAGCAATGCCCAGGGCCTGGTCTGACAGCAGGAAACAGGAGAGTACAAAAACTGAGCCTCTCTCCATAGATCCTGTCCCTGGAGAGCCGGAAGGAGCTGCTGGTGTTGAAACTAGAAGAAGCAGAAAAAGAAGCAGAGCTACACCTCACCTACCTCAAGTAAGTCTGTGTAATGTCAGAAGTGGCAGGGAGGGTCACTCAGGTGTCCCCCATGTCCCATCTCCTCTTCCTCTGCTTATGCTGGAGGCTGGAGTGGAATAGTTCAGGATTTCCTGTGGTTTTCTTACCGAATCAATGTGATTCAGTGGTGTCACACAGCAAGGACGTGTGGGGCTGTGCTTATCCCCTGTCACTGTTCATCTGCCAGGCTCAGTCAGTGCTGTTGGCTGTGGTGTCCCCAGATCAGTCCCTCTCCCTTGTGGGGTGCCTCACCTGGGGGTGAGCCCTTCCCACCCCACTAGAGGAGGGGAAGCCAGGGGGTGTGGGGGTTGCTTGCTCCCACTGTGCTGCCAGGGAGAGCACAGTTGCAAGTGGGAAAGTTCAGCTGTGCTTGCAGGTCTGCGCCGCCCACGCTGGAGACCATGAGGCCAAAGCAGGAGTGGGAGATGAGGCTGAACAGGATACGAATGACCAAGCAAAGTGTCCGAGTAAGTTGCTGCTGAGCTCTCCCAGCCTAGCAGCGAGCAGCTCTTCACATATACACTGTTTCTCCCTCCGGCTCCTCTTCCATTCTTCTGTGGAACCAAACAGTGCCACTTTAGGGCCTGCCACCCCAGGGCTTGGAATGCCCCAAACTTGCTCAGGTTTGATAAATGCACCCGTTTTCTTCCCTCTCTGCTAGGATCAGTTCAACGACCACATCCAGATGGTGAGGAATGGCACAAAGCTGAGCAGCCTCCCCCAGATCCCAACGCCGACGCTGCCTCCTCCGCCTTCAGAAGTGAGTGTCTCTCCAGCCCCACATCACAGGCATTCCGTGTTGCCAGGCCCTGGCACAGCCTGCCTGGTGCTGTGCACGTGTGGGATGGCCTGTGCCATGTCTGGGCCTACCTGGAGATGAGGGGAAGGGTCTCCGGCTCTGCTTCCAGGTGGTCTTACTCTAACCAGCCTTTCCCTCTTCCCCTGTTTCTCTTCCTCAGACAGATTTCATGCTGACGGCATTCCAGCCCAACCCATCCCTGACTCCGCGGCTCCCCTTCCCCATCGGACCCGTCCCCGTGCCCATGGTCATGCCGAGCGCCGATCCTCGAGCGCTCTCCTTCCCTCTGCTGAACCCCGCCATGTCCAGGCCCAACCAGCCCTCCCCACCCCTGCCTGCTTCCCAGGGAAGGAGCAGCCCGGTCGTGGCATCGCTCATCGGCACGCACAGCCCCCACATGCCTCCCGCTGCCTCCATCCCTCCTCCGCCTGGCCTGGGAGGGGTGAACGTCCCTCCCGAGTTCCACAGGCCCCAGCCGGCCGACAAGCTGGAGAAGCTGCTGGAGAAGCTGTTGACTCGGTTTCCACAGTGCAACAAGTAAGGGTCTGGTGGTGTTTTTCTGCAGGGCAAGGGCTTGTGCGTGGGATGGGAGCTGGGATTGGGGAAAGAGGGGCTCCTGGTGTGAGCAGGGCCTGTGGGAAGTGAGGGAAGGCTGAGGGTGAGGAGCAGAGGCTGGGTGCTCTCTGCATCAGGTTTGCCATAGTGCTGGGGATGGGAATCACTAGGAGCTTTGAGGGACAGCAGGGATATCTGGGCACAGCCAGGAGCCCCATAGCCTGTCTCTGGGGGCTCCCTGCTCTTTCCCCAGTGTTTTGGGGAGAGAACCCCCTCAGCACGTGACTCACCTCGCTGGGAGGGTGGTGAACACGTGGCTTCCCCCAGGCAGCGGTGGCTGAGGGATTCCAGTCCCTGAGGACTGGGAACTCTTAGCAGGCTGCTGTCCACGCAGGGCCCAGCTCACCAACATCCTGCAGCAGATCAAGACTGCCCGGAGGACCATGGCCGGCCTGACCATGGAGGAGCTGAACCAGCTGGTGGCGGCCAAGCTGGCGGAGCAGCAGGAGCGGGCAGCGGCCGGCGCCCAGGTGGGGCAGCGTGGGGGCTGCTGCAAGGGGGGCCCGGGGAGCAGGGAGAGCTGCCCCAGCTCCCTGGTTCCTCACAGAGGTTGGGCTGTGCGTCAGGGCTGTCCCCTGGGTTCCCTTTCCTGCTGACTGCAGCGTAACCAGGGAACAGTTTTCCCTGAGGTGGCTTGGGGTGACTCCTCTGTCCTTTCCTCCCGGGCTGTTCTGATGAGCCTCCTCTGCCTTGCTGCAGCCTCTGGGCCGGATCAGGGCCCCCATGTTCTCGGCTCCGCTGCCTCAGATCAGCACGCCCATGTTCCTGCCCCCGGCCCAGGTTGCTTACCCTGGAACAGCGTCACATGTAAGGCTGCTTGGCTTCCCTGGGGAATGGGGAGGGAGGGAGCCTGCCTGGGATGTGGCTGAAGGGGTGAGCCCCTGCAGCTGGGAGCTCTCACACAACTACTTGGGCTGCTGAGGTGAACGGGAGGATTGGGGGCACAGATCCTTAGTGTTCACATGGGAACAGAGGGACACGAGACATGATGGTGGCTCTCAGGGCGTGATGGCTGTGGGCAGAGAGGGGACTGGGCAGCCCGTGGCCTCGGGCTGCAGCTGCATCTGTGGTCAGAGCTGTGTGTCTGACTTCCCTGCCTGCTCCTTTCTTTCCCTCACTACCCATCCCAGACCCCAGCTGCCTGTAAGCTGTGTCTGATGTGCCAGAAGCTCGTGCAGCCCGGTGACCTTCACCCCATGGCCTGCTCACACGTGCTGCACAAGGAGGTGAGTGTGTTCTGCTGCTCGCAGCTTCCTCCTGGTCCTTCCAAGTGACCCTTCCCGAGTCCTTGTTGTACTGACACCGTGCCAGGAGAAGGGTACGATCAATAAACAGCTTCCCTGCATCCTGTCATCCCATCCTTTCCGTACTCTTGGCTGGGCCACCCTGCGTGGCTAGTGGGGTGGTGGCTTTAGGAACAGGCTGCCCTTGTGTCCCTGAGCTTGTGCTTGTGTCTGTGAGGGTTAGGTGCTGGAGCAGGACAGTGTGGAAGGATCTGGAACACAGGGTGAGGGGAGGGCTGCCACTGCTGCCCAGGTGTCTGGGTGGGGGATGCCAGACAGGAGCTCTTGGGAAGAGGAGACTTTCCTATCCCATGGGTCTGGCAGTGGGTCACCTGTGTGGGCAAACCCCCCATCCCAGCAGCTCTGGGGCCTCCAGCAGTGGCCCTCAACGAAATGGAAACTCACGTTGAGGAGGGCCTGACAGTCCTGCAAGGGTGACAAGGGCTCCTTCATCATGGTGACCTTGTGATGGAGGCTGCAAGGAGCAAAGGAAACCATCCCTGAAATGAGTGCTGTGGAAAATGAAGGCACCTTTGGGTTGTGCCAGTGGCTCTTGATTAATTCTCTCTCTTCCAGTGCATCAAATTCTGGGCACAAACCAACACGAATGACACTTGCCCTTTTTGCCCAAGCCTCAAATGACGGCTGCTGGGGCAAGGCAGGCCCCCGGGAGGAGTTGCTGTGAATAGACAGGATCAGTTCTAAGATTTCTACAGTTCTATATTTATACGATCATGTATACACATGTACATTTTTATTATATAGGTAATGTGTGTATAGAAAGTCTGTATACATACAAATTCATAAATAAAGTGTGTATATTATGCAGTGATTTGCTGCTGCTCCTCATTTCTTTATCCGCAGCCTTGTTGGCTTCTTCCAAATGAGGGTCAGTGTTCCCTGCTTGCTGGGATCTGCCTCAGCCACCTCTTCCCACTTGGATCCCACCGGCTGCTTTTCTCTAGGGCCATTGCTCATGACTGGATGCCTCACCCATCCCCATGCCCCTGCCAGTCACCACCTGGTTTTTCCCCTCTTGCCAATGAACAGGTTGCAGATAAAGAGCCAATTTTTTGTGGTCATTTTTTTAATGTCATAATAATTTACCGTGTTAACATTCATTGTTCTTACATAGACACTGGGTTACAGAGTACTGGAGCCTCCAGCGACAGCCCATGGTCCCGTCCCGTCCCGTCCCCTGCTGTCACCGGGCCCCGGGGAGGGAGCGGACGGACGCGGCTGCGCTGCAGCTCAGGATAAACCAACCTGTGAGAGTTCCTGCGTCCCCCTCTCCTGTGCTTTCTCCTAAAGCACGGGCTGACACACCAACCCTTTCTTTCTCCATGGATTTCGGTGGGATTGCGAGGTGCTCAGCACCACTGAAAATCTTGCAATGACTCTCTAAAAACTTACCCCCCCCTCCTTGCAGCCTGCAGCAGGAATTCGGCGCTGCTGGCGGCCCCTCTGCCCCGGGAGGGCAGGGGAGCACCTGTGGGCGCTGAACTCGCCGCAGGCCGGCTCCTCCGACGCGCACGCACACGCTCGCGGCGTGTTTTAAGGCAGTGGTCCACAACAGAGTCTCTGGGGTGCTGGGGGTCCTGGGCAGGCACGAGGGTGGGGGGAGAACGTGGCCCTCTTGCGTGGGGTGGCTGGATGCGGTGTTGGAGCGGGGCTGGGGCGGGGTGAGGAGGGGCAGTGTGGGGGCTGTTGTGGCGGTGCCCCGTGCGAGGGCTGGCTGGTCGCCTACGCTGCCTGCGTTTCCCGGCTCCCTCGCTGCTTTCCCAAAGAAACGTTTGGCTGCAGGATTTAGTTAACAAGCTTTATGCTCGGTGACTGCTGTGGCTCCTCACTCTCTCCCTGCCTGACCCGGTGGCTCTGCAGGGCAGCCGCCAGCTCGGCCCTGGCACTGCAGGTATCCCCTCTGTTCATGGGGGAGTGATGCCTTTTAACTATGGAACCTCCGTGTTTGAGCACTTTCCCGTCCAGGCTGGAGGCAGAGAAGCGGGGGAATACAGCACTACTGCCTGTGAGGTGTCTGCTCTGGGGAAGGGACAATGATCCCGCAGCACGGGGAGGAGGGGTTGTCCTCACACACCGGAAAATCCTCCCCGTGCTGCAGGAACACCACGAGGACAGAAGTGCCTCCTGTGCTCAGGGTCCTTTGGGCTTGTGAGTCACTGCTCTGCATGCTCCAGCCCTGCTCCCCCTCCTCAAGCCAGCTGGGACCCCCTCACCATCACGTGCTCCCACCGAACATGCAGCTGTGGCATGAGCCCTGGCCCTGGGTGGTGGCCACAGTGGCTGAGGACTGAGCAGAAGGCTAAAAAGATTTAAAAAAACCCCAAAACAAAACAGGAGTGACCCCTAATGCTGGAACAGTGGCTTTCAGAGCTAGAATTAAAAATAGAGATATATGGATATATTGTACAGGTGAGAGGCAGCCGTGGTCTGTACACGTGGGACCGGCTCCGTACACGCTCTCAATGCGCAGCTGCGCTACCAGTGACACACTTTGTAAAAAAAAAATGAAATAAATACAACCATGTGTTTACAAAACAATAAATGCTGCAGTTCCCACAGCTGCCGCCTGTCCCCAGGATGCCAGGGTGTCCCACAGCCAGGTCCGGATGCGTGGAGTGAGCAGAGAGGAGCTGCTGTGCCGTGGGATGTGCCGGCGGTGAGGTGGGGGGGCTGCAGGGGGGGCCCAGGCTCCCCTATGGCTTTCGAAGGGCTGGGTGGGCTGGGGAGCAGCCGGTGCCAGGGCTGGGAACTTCACTCCTGGCACTGACTTCTCTGTGGCAGCTGCTGCTGATGCTGGAAGCGAGGGCAGGGAGTTTTCCATCCCATGTGGAGTGGGGAGAGGATGGGTGCTGCTCCTGCCTGTCCCAGGGGGGTGCAGTGCAGGGAGTCCTGGGGCTGGCGGCAGTGGGAGCACAGCTCGGGAAGGCAGGAAAATGCACGGGAAATGTCAGAGCGAGTGGGGTACAGGCAGCAGGATAGGAGTGAAAGCCCTGTCTGGGCAGCCCAGGCTGGCCCTGCAGGGCTGTCTCTGAAAAGCCCAAGGCTGGATGGCTCCAGGATGATCTCCGGAGTCTGGCTCAGTGCAGGGAGTCACAGGGGACACACAGCTGCAGCGCAGCTCCCTACAAGAGAGCCTGGGCTGGCAGCTTCCCGGCAGGGCGAGCTGGAAAGGGATGCACAGGGATGGAAGGGGACAGGCAGGGGATGGCTCATCAGCATCACTCCATCAAGCCAGGCAAGGCTGGGTGGGAGAGCTTGGGACAGCCCATCCTGTCCTGGTGCTGGAGCAGAGAAGCTGCCCCAGCTCCCGGGACAGGGTTGCTGCGCTCTCCCCGTGCCCGGCTGCCACGCTCTTGCTGCAGGTCCCAGATGAACGGAGCCTGGGCCCGGGGCTCCCCCGGCCGCTGGCCCTGACGGACACCGAGTCCCCAGGCCCGGGGCGCAGGGTCTGAGCTGCCCACGCCGCCGCCACACTCCAGCCCCGGAGCACGGCCCCTGCCCTGCCCTGCTGCCTCACCTGCGGCCCCGGGGCCGCGCCCGCTCCGCCGTCACTTCAGCAAGGAGATGTCGTCGGCAAAGTCGTCGTGGTCCCGCCGCAGGCAGCGGAAGCAGCGCCACTGGAACACCATGAGGCAGAGGGGCAGCATGAAGAGGGCGCAGATGGCCGCCATGACGTAGGCGATGGTCATCAGGGTGGACTCGTCCGTCTGCGGGATGTTGTAGCCGCAGTCCTCCATGTTGGAGTGCAGGTGGGGCCCGTCCACCGCGGCCGTCCGGAACTCATCGTGCACTGCGGGCGGGGCAGGCAGGGTCTGGTCACTGCACACCCACGTCCCCTCCGTCCCCCCCGCCCCACGGGCCCAGCTCACCGTGGCAGGCGCTGACAGCAAAGCCGATGCGCTTGCGGGCGCGGTCGAACACCACGTAGAAGCCCTCCATGATCACGGCGCCCATGACGGTGCCGGTGGAGGACTGGGAGATGGCGAACTTGTAGCAGTCATCTTGAGAGGTGGCCACATCCTCCACTGGGCGCAGGTATTGCTGCAGGGGGAGAGGAGCCATCAGGGAAGGGGGCGGGGGAGGCAGCTGCGCCCACCCAGCGCGGTCCTGCCTGCACTGCCCTCTCCAGCCCACGCTCCCTGGGCAGGGTCTGGCCAGGCCAACACACACCTGGGGCAGGATGGTGATCCGGAAGGACTGGTTGGTGGTCTCCCCCATCAGGTAGAGGGACAGGACAGGGAAGATGTGCCAGGGGGTGGTGCCGACCTGCCAGCAAACCAGCTGCTCCCCCAGCCAGAAGCCGTCTGGGAACTTCTCCGTCTACCAGAGGGAAAGGGGAGGTGAGTGGGGCCAAGCTGGGCAGGAAGCAGAGATGCCAGGCTGGTGAGGGGCAGCCACACTGCCCACAGCCCCGCCCTGGCGCTGGGCCATGCCCGTGGGGAAGGGATGGGTTTCACCGACCGAGGACGCTGTTTTGATGGATTTCACTGCAGCCTCAAACACCTTCTTTGGCAGCCTGAGGTTGGTGGTCCCACTGTCCACGATGCTCTTGTCATAGTTGTACTGAGGGGCAGAAGAGGAGGAGTGACCCAGGTGCAGAACCCGAGCCCCGCTCCCCTCCCGGCCCCCTCTGACTGATGGTGGGTGTCTCCAAGGCCCGTGGGGCAGGTCCCCTGCTGCCCCCTCACCTCTTTGCAGTCCATGTTCAGGTCCTGCCCGTTGACCTCCAGCTTGACGATGATGACCTCGTAGTACCACTCCTTGCGGATGGGGGTGTACCAGATGTCACCCACGTACAGCGAGCGGTCGATGCCACCGATGATCTGCAGAGGAGACAGAACGGCGCTGCCACCGCACACTGGCAGTGCCCCGAGGGAGCCCCGGCCTCCCTGCCACCCACAGGGTGCTCACCATGCTGCCTCCCACCGAGGCCACGGCCTCTGTCTCGTTGGGAGAGAAGCCTGTCCCGCACAGCTGCAGGGAGAAGATGTTGGGCACCCGCGTCTGCTTCACCAGGGAGTCAAAGAAGGGCTCCAGGCTGTCGTCGGGCTGGTGGGAGGAGAAAGCAGAGGCAGGACAGGGATGTGTCAGTGCTGTCGCTTCTCCAGGAGCTCTCTGCGCCCAGGGGAGTTCCCCTCGCCAGCACTGCTGTGCTCCAAGGGACAAACAGGGACAAGGAAAAAGGCAACTGAAGCGTTTTAGTGCTCACATCCAGGACTGTGAGCCAGGACTCACCCGGGCAATCTCGGCGTATGCCAGTCCCAGGATCCCTTCCCAGTTGGAGCCGTTGATGAAGAATTTGTCTGACTCTGTGATGGCAGCGATGTTGGCTCTGACAGTGACGTTGGGGCCGTGCGGGATGGTGACAAGGTCAGTGCCCAGTTCCCCTTCCCACTTGCCCTGGGTGTAGGGCACGTACACCCCCTTCCGCAGGTCGCGGTAGGTGCTGGACCTGCAACGGCGTCAAAGGGACGAGTAAGACCAGCAGGGGTTATGTGGATCCAGCCATTCCAGAGGCCAGGCAGTACCTGGCAGGGTCTGGCCAGACCTCCAGCAAGGAGAAGCGGTGTGCCCAAGGGGCTGGGCTCTGCGTCCCCCCAGAATACTCACAGCTGCCGCTGGTAGTATCTCCGGAGGAAGGGGTGTGGTGCAGCTCCCACAGCAAAGTTACTGCTCCCTGTGTCCACCAGGATATTCAGCTGGAGAAGGAAGAGAGACAGGAAGGCTCATGAGTGCAGTGGGACCCTCTTTTTCTGTGCCCAGAGAGGAGAAGGAGGTGGTGAAGCAGCAGGCAGCGACATCAGGGAGTTGCACAAAAAGCAAACACCATCCAGCACTGTGCAAACAGAGCGTGAGCTCCTTGCTCAGCACGGCCCGGCCTCAGCCCCCAAATCCACAGGCAGGATTCGGGAAGCGCTTGGCAGGTGTCATGGGGCCGGAGAGCAGCAGCAAGACAGGGTGCACAGGCTGCCCTTGCCAGGAAAGCAGATTTGCTGGCACAGCTGGTGGGAAGGATCACTGGTGGGCAGCCCCCGCAGATCCCTGTGCCCGCTAATCGCCACCCATATGCCGAGCCCCGCTCCCGATTCATTCCTGCCTGGGCAGGATTACCAGGTCTGGCAAACATCCCACTGGCAGGGCCAGGAGTGGGCCAGCCAGATCCTGCCCTCAGCTGACCCGTGCCTGTGGCCCTGGCACGGAGCGGGGTGGGATGGCCGGAGTGGGAGAGGGGCTGTCCGAGCCTCCCGGCTGTGCAGGGCAGCAGAGCTCGGGGTGAGCCCTGACCCCAAACCCGGAGCTGCTTCACAGCACCACCCCGGGCAGCAGCACCAGGGCTTTGGCCCTTAATCTGCGGAGTCAGAGGGAAAGGAAGGAGGTCAATGCGCTTGTGTTAATCGCAGCAGCACCGGCGTTCCAGGCCATGGGTAATGACCAGAGCAGCACGTTCACCCTTCCAATACCCACCCTGGGCCAGCTCAGCACCCACCACACAGCCCGACCTTCTCCTGGCAACCTGGCACCTGCGCCATTCCCAGGGCTGTTCCTGGCTCTGTGGGTGGGTCATTAGGGGCCACCTGCTCCACACAGCTCATCTCCAATCCCCAGGGCACCCGGAGGAGACTGGTTTCCCTGGAGAAGGACCTGCTGAGCTGACACTGCAAGGAGAGGAGGCAGGGAGGGCTCTTGCAGGCTCCATCCTGCTGAAAGGGTCACGCACAGGACCCACGTGGAGAGGACCCAGATCCTTGAGACTCAGCCCAGCCATCCATTCAGGCCGGGACATGGCACGTGAACTGGCGAGGCCAGGACATGTGTGGCAGGGACACTGCCTGAAACCTGTCCCTGGAAGTGACAGCCCCTCCAGGCACCTCGGCAGCAGCACTGGCTCTGAGCCACGCGTGTCCCTAGAGCGGTGTGCTGCTCCTGGGGCATCAAGCCTGTGCCATCTGTCCCAAAACACCGGCTCCTGCTGCTCGGCTTGCCCCTCTTCCCTGTGTGTTTATGAATCAGCCTGTTCTGGGGAGCCAGGGAAACCAACATGCTTGGACACATGGAATGTGTGAGCAATCAGCTGCTGACGGTGACTTGGCAGCGCAGCACGGCTCAGAACCAAAATTAAAGCACAAGGGGATACAGAAACTTCCTTGTCAGCATTGGGAAGGTGAAAGGAAAGGTGAGGAGATGGATCACCACCTCCCTGCTGCGTGCGAGCCTTTGGGAAGGATGCATGCACCCCCCAGGGCAAACACACTCCCAATTTCCCGCAGAGGCACAGCCAAACTCTTTCATATGAATCTTCTCATTCCATTGCAATGCCTGGAGGGATTTTGCTCCAGCACACACACACACGGACACACACATGCATGCACAGGCACCACATTTGCATTTGGAAGCAATCCGAGGCTGGAAGATGCTGCCCAAAAGGGTGACTGGCTCCGGAACGCATGAGTGCCTGGGAACAGGTGGTTCGCAAGGAAATTATCTGGCAGCTGCGACACGTGGCAGGCAGGAGATGATGAAATCACATTTAAAACTAGATTTTAGAAATAATCTCCTCCCTTTTTTTTTCTCCCCTAAACACACCCTGCCAGAGCAGGCCAATAAATCCCAGGCGTACAGGGACAACACAGTAGTGCTCCCAGAGATCCAATTTCCGTGGCAGTGGTATCATTCCTCCGTCCACATCTTGCCCACACTGCTCTCTCCCACCACGCACACCAGGCACAGCCAGCTCGTGGGGAAAAGCCAGCCTTTATTTCAGAGCCTGGGTGGGTGCTGGCTGTCCTGGCAGCACCCAAAAAGTGGTGGTGGCAGGCGTGAGGGAATGTGGCCCTGTGCTGGGAGGAACGTGGAGCCTCGATCACCGAGCCCGAACCCTGGGCCAGACTTGTTGCTGGTGACAACGGGGATCAGGACGGGCACAAAAGGATTTAGCAGCAGGAACCTCCCCGATCTCATCCATAAAAGAGGGGAGGAGCTGGCCGCCCTGGGCTGCGTGACTGGCACCTGGCCCTCAGCACTCATCCTGTCCCCAGCACGCAGACACACGGTGTGGTGCCACACGAGCTGGGCAGCGCAGCTCCAGCTTGTGAGGGATGCTGACAAAAAGATGGAGCAGGATCAGAGCCTGGTGACGCACCAGCGCCTGCTCTGCCTGCCCTGTGGGCTCCCTTTCCATCCAGGCCATCCCATTTTCCTGCACTTTGCCTCCTCACGTTGCCCCAACTCCTGCGCAGCGACAACAGTCACGAGGTTCCCGGGAAAACCGAGCTCTGGAGGATTTCTGGAGAATTTCCCCCAGCCGGGAGCAGCACACGGAGCCCGGGGCTGTGCTGGGAGGAGCTGCCAAGCACGGCTCGGCCGTGGGCTCCTCCGTGCCTGCATCTTCCCGCTCCAGGCGGGCACGGGGCTGAGCGGCCACATCCCACCCCCCGCCGCCCACAGCCCGCACCGGCTCCAGCGGCATCCTTCGGCTCGGGAGCGGGGAGGGAGGCACGGAGGGAGGGCGGGAGGGAGGGGGAAGGGAGCGATGGAGGGATGCAGCCTGGCTCGCCCGCACGGAGAAGCACACGCAGCACCGGCCACCCCGCCCGGAGCGCCCGGACAGCCCCGGGAGCGCTGGGGTCACCTTCGGCAGGCGCCTGCGGCCAGTTTTCACCGAAAGCCAGCAGAAAAAGCATCACCGGAGCGATGGAAAGCAGGAATGCCGCCCGGGCCGTGCGGCGAGAACCACGCGAAGCCATGGTGGCACCCGCAGCGCCTCTGTTCTGCGCCCCGCAGCCCAGCACGGGCCCGGAGGGGCACCCGCAGCCGCCGCGGGTGCGGGGAATGCAGGGGATGAGGGAGATGCCAGAGATGCGGGGATCCCCTCCCGCCTCACCTTCTGCGGGGGGCTGCCCACCGTCATCTCCACGTAGTACCCCTGCCCGGACTTGCCCCGCAGGTTGTCGATCATCTCCACGAAGCTGCCGGCGCTGTCGGGCTCGGTGTCCAGCGGCGCCCGGCGCTGCCGGAGCCCCGACGGCGGGGCCGCGCCGCCCCGCAGCGGCAGCCGGATGCGCGGCGGGGCCGGGAGGGCGCGCAGGACCCCCAGCCACAGAAGCAGCCAGGGCCAGGCAGGCGCCATGGCCGCGGGGAGCCGTCGGGGGACGCGGTCAGCGGGCCCGCAGCGCCCCGCGCCTCGGCGGGGCGGCCGCGCCGGGGCGGGCGGGCGGCGCGGCGGCGGCGGGCATGGCGGCGCGCACGGACCCGCCCCGGAAAGCCCGCCCGCCGGCGGAAGCGCTCACCGAGAGACCCGCCCCGGCCCTGCCCCGTCCCCCCCGGCCCTTGCCCGGTCCCTCTCCCCGTCCCCGTGCCGCTGCCCCGTCCCGCCCCGCCGGGACGCGCCGGGATGCGCCGCGGGCCGTGCCCACGCGTCGCCATGGCAACCGCAGCCCCCGGCGGCCTCGCCGCGGCGACGTCATGTGTCCCGCCTTCCCGCTGGCCAATCGGGTGCCGCGCATCGCCCCGCCGGCCAATGGCGTGGAGGGGGCGGGCCCTGGCGCGGCGGGCCCCGCGCTCCCGGCAACCGGCGGCACGCGCGGAACGGCGCTCGCGGCCCGCGCCACGGCGAGCGGTGAGCGGGGAGCGGGGAGCGGGGAGCGGGGAGCGGGGGGGTCCCGGCACCGGGAGTGGGCCCGGGCCCGGGGGAGCCTCCCCTCGGTGAGCGGAGGCTGCGGGGAGCGGCCCCGCGCTGGGCGGTTCCGGCCTTCCGGGGGGTCTGCCGGCTCCTGGCCGTGCGTGTGTCGCGTGGGTGCTGTCGTGATATGGGCGGAACCGGGTTTTTTTTCCTATTTCTTTTAATATCCTGTTACCCAAAGCTGTTTGTCCGCCTCGCCAGCCGCGCTTTTTCCGTGGCTCCCGGCTGGCGCGGCGGCTGTTGCACTGAGGCTTCGGTCCTGTTTGCATAGAGCTGTAGAACGGATTTTGGAGTTGGAAGGGACCTGGAAATCGTCCAGTTCCACTCCTGCTATGGGCAGGGACACTTTCCACTATCCACTAGTCCTGTCCAACCTGGCCTTGGACACTTCCAGGGATGGGGCAGCCGCAGCTTCTCTGGGCACCCTGTGCCAGGGCCTCCCCATCATCACAGGAAAGAACTCCCTCCAAATATCTCACCTAAATCCCCTTCTTTTAGTTTAAAGCCGTTCCCCCTTGTCCCCATCTATTACAGCTACCCCTCAAGCACTGAAAGTCGCACTAAGGTCTCCAAGAGAGGAGTGAGCCCATAATTCATCCCCCAGTGCCAATACCAGGGATGGGAGATGGGGCTGACTTAGTTTTGGGAGAGGAAAACAGGAACAGAAGGCCCCGAGCGAGCTGCCCACATCCAAGTGCTCTCACTGGGGACATTTGGGAGGGGAAGTGGGGCGAGCTGGTTTGGTTTGGATGTCCTGAGAATATCTTTGCCTGGAAACTGCCAGGATTAGTTGCTGCTTCTGAGACTTACTTTACATAAGAGTTATAAATACAGAGTGGGCTGAGGACAGAGGGAGGTGAAGAGGGCAGTGATGGCTGTGTCACAGGTGGTGATCCTGCTCTGGGTGGTTATCACTGGGGATACTGGGCAGGTACCACAGGTCCTGGGTCTCATGAGGAAAGCAGAGGAATGCTTTTTGCACTGAGTATTTGGGGGGGCTTAGGAAGAAATGTTTGACCTTGTCATTCAATTGTGTGTTTGAGCAGCTGTCGTGGTCCCCCAGTGCTTGTGCTGGCCAAATGTGGCCACACAGAGCCACAGCTGGGGATGTTTGGGGTGAGGTGGGTGAATTCCAACTGCCTGAACCTGTGCTGGAGGGGTCGTGAGGGCCCAGCTGTGCTGTGGTCTGTGAGTTAAATCATTAAGCAATGGGCCACAGGTGGAACATATTAAATTAGGATTCTTTTACAGTTTCTCAAGTACCCTCTGGGAAGGTGTGGGAGGTCAAGGTGTGGGGAGAGGTATCTTTGTCTCTGGCCAGTGCTTATCCAGCCCTGGGATTTCTCTCAAAGCTGTGCTTTGGGAAAGCTGCTTGCTTTCTCTTTCTTCCCTTTCTTGTTTCAGCTTATTTTTTACCTGGTTAAAAAGTGCCTGCAGCATCTTTTCTGTAGAAACTCGAAGGCCTGGGGGATCTGATTATAACTTTGTGCCACTTCAGCTCTGCTCCTTGTTTCCACAGCCCTTAGAAGTGTGTGGAAGCTCTTTGAGTCAGTTTTGCTGTGTGTGCTGCAGTGGAAGGGCTCTGCCATGTGCTGGGAACGAGGAATTTTCTTTTCTGAGGGCAGTTGTGACTCTGTGCTGGTTCCTCCCCACTGCCAGGTGTAGGATCCATGGCAGGAGCCATGTGCATCGGGAACCAGCTCATTCTGGAAGAAGACTACAGTGAATCCTATGTTCCTAACGAGAAAGGTGAGGGTGGCTCGTCCTCCCAGGAGCTGGGAGAAGGGATTCAGGTGTGCAGGTCACTTCCAGGTGCATTCAGAAAACAGGAATTGGTTTCTGAAGTGGGTGGAGAGGGTGGAATACATGGGGTTTTAGAGGAGGCAGAGCTGAATGTCACTTGGCAGTGTCACTCCCCGTGTCCCCAGCCTGGCAGGGTGGGCTCTCCAGGCACACGGGACTGTGCCGGTGGCTTTGGGTAGTCTTGTTTTGGGCTCAGGATCTCCCAGTGTGCCCACAGCTTTAGCTGAGGGGGGTGGCTCTGTTGTGTAGACCAACTTCACAGATCCCTCTTCTGTTTCCCCAGAAATCCGGGAGTTTGCGCCGATAATCGGGGTTGACCCCGACACGGAGCCGGAGCTGCTATGGCTGGTCAGGGAGTGCCTGATGACCCCGCTGCCCCCGAATTGGAAGGCCTGGTGAGAGCTCTGGCAGCAGCTGTGCTGGGGGATTCCCAGTGATAGGACAAAGGGAATGGCTTCCAACGGGCAGAGAGTAGGGTTAGACAGGGTATCAGGAGCTCAGGGCTTTTTTGGGGTGGCAGAAGAAGGGGAAAAACTATTTGGGAAGCTGGATATGAGCATCCTGGGAGAGCTGCTTCCCTACACTGGTACCTTTTCGGCCTCTTGGAGATGTTACACTCCTCTTCCCTGAGCTTCAGGTGCCCACACCATCCATCAGCCATGTTCTGGCCTGTGCAGCTGTATTTTTAACGTGCTCTTTCACCTTTTCCTGCTGTTTTTGCCATGCAGCCGAGATATCACTGGAGGTGGTGAACTCTATTACTTCAACTTTGAAAATGGCTGCTCCATGTGGGAGCATCCCTGTGATGAGCACTACAGGCAGCTGGTCATCCGGGAGCGGGAGAAGCTGCTGGCACAGGGCAGCTCGAAGAAGCAGAAGAAGGAGAAGAAAGAGAAGAAGCAGAAGAAGGAGAAGAAAGAGAAGAAGAAGGACAAGAAGGAGAAGCATTTCCTGAAGCAGCTCCCTGTGAGTAGGCTCTGCTTGCAGTGCTTCTGGGGAGGGCTGGGCAGAGGATGAGCAAGTGGTTTCAAGGACAGAGAGTGTGTCCTGAGCCCACACCCAGGGGATGGGCAGTGAATGGGCTGGGGTGGGAGCACCGAGTACAGAATCACCCTTAATTCTGGCTATAAGACACTCTGTAGTGAGCACACACTCTTGGTGTGTCTGGGAGGGAGAGGACTATTCAGGACTCATTCAGATGGGCGTTTAGAAAGCAAAACGTGTGAGTAAATCAAACCCTGTTTCCTTCCCTGCCCTGTGTGCTGGTGCCTGCTGGGTGTGGGCTCTCTGAGCAGGGTTACTGCAGCAGCCCCTGTTTGCACAGGGGAACTCTTGTCCCGTTCCAAGGTCAGGAGTGTGAGCTGTGCACCTGTGCTGTCCTGCCAGTGATTTCCCTGTGCTTCTCCAGCCCCCAGGCTGCCAGCTGGCACCCATCCAGCCTCCCCTGGGCACCCTCTCTCCTCTCCGTGGCCTCACACCGTCTTCATCCTTCGCCCTTCGTGGGTCCCTGAACCCGGACCTGGGGAGTGTGGTGGACTCCAGCCTCATCGCCAAGGAAGGAGCTCTGGTGAGGCTCCCTCTTCCCTGGGAATGTGCCCTGGGAAGCACACTGCAAAGGGTCACAGGTGTGGGGACGTTTAAATGACAGGATTTGTGGTCTTCTGTTGGTTTTGAAATACTGTTGTATGTTAAAAAGCTGTATTTCTTTTCTTTTTCTAGGGAGCTCAGTGCTAAATTAGTGGTGAGCTTTCTTCTGCTGTGTTTAGCAGATTTAAAGAATTGTTTCAATAACTGTTGTAGAGGGAAAAAAGTCTGTTAAGTTTTAGTAGAATTTGGTGTCCAAATGAAACGTGATAAATACAGATAATACAATTTAATAAACTATTTTCACTTTTCTATTTGAGAATAAAATTAAAGGAACAGTTTTCCTGATGAATGTTGGTTTACAACCATGCTGAATGCTTTATTTATTTGTTACTAGAAAGTGACCTGGGGGGTCAATAAAACTTGTTAAGTGGTTAAGAGATTGATCCTTTAAAGGAAGGCAAAGCAAAATATGTGTAAAGCATAGAAATAATCACCTTCACAAATGAACAAACATGTTAAGTGGTAGGAAACTGAGCTCCCTCCCAGAATCCAGCAGCTGCTCCATGTCTCAGTGGGTCCCTAGCTCCCCTTTCCTGTTTCTTCTGGCCTTCACAGCCTGCAGAGATCTCAAAGCTCACCAGCCACACTGACAACCTGCTGGACTTGGTCTGTGAAGAGAAAAGTTCCTTGAATGTAACAGTGCCAGAGAAATGGAGAAACGAAGAGGAAGAAAGTGAAAATGAGGTATTTGTGTGCCCTGGCTCTTGCTGCAACCAGAGTGCTGAAGCCTCCTGATGCTCCCCTGGTAATGGCTGTTCCAGTTGCCCCTGGGCTTTCATTTGTGCTGCCTTTTCTTTGTGCTGTTTGGTCCCCAAAAAGCATCTAATCCTATTTTCACATGGTAATCCCTATAAATCAACAGCTGCCACGGTGTCATTCCAAGATGAATTGGCTGTAGGTGCATTGCCATGGCTCTGCTGCTTAATTTTGCTGCTGAAGAACCCCTCCTGTTCCTCCTGTGGAATTGCAGAGGTCAGAATTTTGGCCATTTCATTGTTTGTTTTTTTTTTTTTTAATCCCTCAGAGTTTCCGTGGGACATCAAGGCTGTTAAAAAACGTGTACCTGGATGTTGAAGCCCTGGGAGGCAGCTTTGACTCTGAGGTAAGAGTACGGTGATGGGATGGGCAGGGGAGGCTGCCCGGGGCGGGGGAGAAGAGCTGTGGCACTGCCAGGGGATGAGAGTGCAGGAATGGGACCAGAGGGAGGAGTTTCCTGTGTTGCTTAGGAGCAGGAGCAACCTGGAGCCGAGTGATGGTGAGGAAGGCACAGCAGCAGGGCTGGGGTTGTGAGAAGCCAGATGTGGCCCACAGGGGACAGTGGGGTGGGCATTGAAGGGAAATTTGTGCTTGAGTTGTGGTTTGGAGCTGGGACTTGGGGAGACATCTTTGCAGAGGCTGGAGCTTTGTTTCATCCTCAAACAGAAAAAATAAAGCCAGGTAGGTGAAGCAGGGAAGGGGGAAATCTCCTTTTCCAGGGAACAGCAGGAAAAGGATCTCGGGTCAGAGGTGCCAGTGCACTTGGTGTGGGAGGAAGGCTGAGTGAGGAAGAGGCACTTCCACTCTGCACGGTGTGGTCAGGGGGTGCGGAGGGAAGGCTCTGTGTCAGCTGAAGCTGCAGTGTTGGCGCTGGGGAGAGGAGAGGGGAACGTCCTCTGGGAATGCTCTTGCACCGTCGCTCAGTTCCACAGGACTCTTCACGTGGGCTGCACGTGGCTGCTTTTCTGTGGCAACACAAAACCTGTTTTTCTTTCTTCTTGCCCTGCTGATAAATCCCGTGGCTGAGACACGGAGCATTCGGTGCACCCAAGGCCTTGTGCAGACGCTGTGCTTTCCCTGTGCTTCCTTAGCTGGGATCAGGCTTAAGATGACAAGGGCACAATGGGAAGTGCGTTGTAAGCAGCTCCGGTGATTTGGCCCGACTGTTTGTGCTGACAGTAATCCTTTCTCACCGCTTTGAAAATCCTGTTCCAGTATCTGAAAGGCAAATTAATTTCTTTTAAAGTGTTTTAGAGTATTTCCCTTATCCTTTTCACAGCACACGAAAATTAAGCTGTAAAGTACTTTGCTGGAGAACCTATTCATGGTGCTGGGCAGGATCTGCAAAGGCTTATGCTAAAGTGGATGTGACAAAGAGAGCCCTGACTCTCTCATCTCCAGACAACAAGCAGCCTGTGGGGACCCAATTCCTCACTGAAATGTTAATGTGTGCAGGAACAAAGAGCTGTCTTGGCATTTCAGTGCCGCGGGGATGGGGATTCGGGAATCTATTATGGAATGGCAATTGCTGCCCAACAGCCAGGCTGTTAACCCAGATGGGCGATAGCCTAGTCCTGGTAAGATAGCAGTGCCCCGACTGGAAAATAGAATTCTTTTGTAGTTCCATGAGATGGCAGTAGAAAAGCATTCCTAGGAGCGGGTCTCAGCCTGCTCCCGAGCTGTTCTCCAGCTTCCTTGCAAAACAGGAGGGAAGGGTTTGTGTGGCAAGACCCCAGGGGGAAATCTAAGCAGTAATAGGTGAAATAATGAAAAAACTGGCTTCATGTAGCCCCTGGTCAGGGCTGAATGCCTGTATTCAAAGGAAACAGGAGGTTTTAGTGACTTGCTGGGACAGGCTGTTGAGTGGAGTGGAGGCAGCCTCAGACACGGCTCGCAGGGAACCCAGAGCTGGGAAAAGTTTGGGAGAACAGCGAGTTTGTGGAGCTGGCCAGCAGAAAAAGCAGCACTGAAGCCTCCAACAGCTTGATGTTTGGCAGTCTGGGCCTGTGAGCTCCCAAATTCCCAGGAAAGGTGTTCAGCTGGAGAGCTTTCTGCTCTAGGGGTGTGTGTGGTGGGTGGTGACCCGTCACAGGAGGGTGAGTATTCCAGCTTGGGAAGGTGCTGTGGGGAATTCTGCAAGTGGCTGTGTCCCCCCCACTAGGAGAACAACAAGGAGGAGCAGGAGGACCATGGCAGCCCATCAGTTGGTGCTGCTGATGCTGCTGAAGCTGCTCCCCAGCCCCACGGGAGCCCTGAGGAGGAAGGTGCCAGCCTGGGAGAGGTGACAGTGGCTCCCTGGCATTCCCACCCTGCTTGCACGGTGCCAGCCAGGCTTTGCATGCAGTAGGCAGCTTCTGGTGTTGTGGTGTGTGTCTGTGGCTGCTTGGCTTGTTTCTGTTGTTGGTTAAAGTTTCATGCTGATCACTGGAAGTAATGATTGGATAGGCAGGAATTTCCCATCTGTTCGTGCCACTCAGTGCAGGTAAAATGTTGGGAAAAGATCACCCAAAGCCAGTTATAACCCAGGTGACTTGTCCAGCTCTGAAATCCATAGAAAATCTGCAGTCTGTTGTTACAGGAGGAAAAGCCTCCTCCTCCTTCTCCTCCACCTGTGTGTCTGACTGGCATGGTTCCCTCTTCTGCAGAGTTGCATTTGTGATCATCAAGGTGTGCTGCTAACAAAAGGTTTGCCCATAATTGCCATTGAAATAGGATTCTGCCAGCCAAAGAGATTATTCTGGGATATTTTAGTAGCTGAAGTGAACTTGCCTGGAGAGAAATCCTTTTGTGTGCACACCATTGCTGGTGTATTGATATATTTTGGTGTGTGTGATCCTGTGTTCAAGCATCGGAATCCTGCTTGGCCTCATTTGGGATATCCTGGATGCTGCCAGGTGTCCTGGGGGGATGACCTCAGGAGAACTCTGCAGCAAGTTGTCCAAAAGGAGCATAATTTTGCATAATTCCCCATAAAAGGGGAAGCATGAGGGTGACTAAAGAAGTTCCCCTTGCCCACCTTTCTCTGGGTCCCAGTGTCCCCAGGGAGCCTCGTGTGGCTGGTTGGTGACTCTGGGAACCTCTGCTGGATAGGGGCCAGGAGCTGTCAGTCCCAGGGAATTGCAGGTGAGGCCCAGAGCTGCAGGATTTTTGGGAAGTGCCCGGGGGTTTCTCTGTCCCCTCCATCCTGCTGGATGCTCGCTCGTCCCCGGGGAGGTCTGGCAGACCAATGCCACACTCTGTAATGTGCTCCCAGAGCGTTCCAGCTCTGGGCTGGGAGCTGACAGCGTTCCAGAGGCACTCTGATAAAAATACACCGCTAAAATATGCGCTCAGTGTACGGAACACGCCGTGCACAGGATGCAGGGAATGTTTGACAAGACACCGCGGCATTAATAAAACAGCGAGGAAGTGGGACGTGCGAGCAGGTCTGTTTGCATGCTGATGAGGGAGCCTTCTCCTGGCTATTCCCCTCTCCATGGGCAGTGTTGTGGCCTCCCCGCTGCTGGGAGAGGCAGTTGAACCTTTGGGTGACTAAGCTTTAACTTGGGGTTGTTTTTTTCCCCCATCTCTCAGCCCTCCTGTGTTAGTCACGGGCTTGTTCTGAGCTCCGAGTGGTGCTTTCAATCAGTGCCCACCCTCCAGTCTCCAATCTGTCCCACTGGAAGGTGGGATGGTGATCCTGCCTGCTCTCCTCTGCTTAAAATGTCAGGCAGAAGTGGAATGTCCTGTCACGGTCTCTTACAAATTTCCATCTCTCACTGAACAGATCCAGTGTGGAAGCATAAATGGGCCTGCTGTGGGGCACGTTGGGTGCTCCCAGGGGCTGGTGGCCTTGCACAGCCACTCTTATCCACTGAGATCCCGTGAATAAAAAGGAAACAGATCAAAAAAAAGTCAGAGCCCAAGACATGATTGTGTCAATGGAGTCCCTTGCCTCGGAACGGGACTGTGTGAAAAGAAGTCAAACAGGTCTTGAAGTCACCCAAAGCTTTGTGATTTTGCTGCTTGCTGTAGGACAGCCTGCACTGTTCCTGACTCCTGCATTCTGCCCCAGAGAGAATGTTGGGTCTCTAATTGTGTTTGACTTGCTGCCTAGAAGGAGTCTTTAAAATCAAGACATCCTGAAGAAGTGCCAGAGTCTTCCTTGGATTCTGGTGCTGCGTGCCCTCCATCTTCGGTTCAGCTCCTCCCCGGAGATGCTGACAGCAGCCTGTCTGCCCAGAACAAGGAGGAGGAACTTGCTGGGGATGAAGTAGTGGGCAAGGAAGATGCTGAGGTGGAAGGAGATGCCCCTGCAGCTGAGGAGTTGCCTCAGTCTGAGGGTGAAGGAAGCGCAGCAGGGATGGATGTGCCCGGCTCTCCTGGGCAGCCTGGAGCCGCCTCTCCGGCCGCGGAAGGGGCCGAGGCAGATCAGCTGGCGAGCCTGGCTGCCACTGCTGACACCATGTCCTGTGGAGAAAAGGTACTGGATGAAGAGAGGGAAGAAGAAGCAGCTGATTCAAAATCAGAGAACAGGCTGGATGATGGCAAAGTAAGCGATGTGCCTGTGTGGGTTTGGTGTTGGCTGTTCCCGTTGTCTCATCAGGCCTTGACTCAGGAAAGCTCTTGGAGCACTCTGGCTTTCTCTGAAGCCAGTCCCAAGTGCTTTCCTGGTCAGCAGGGCAGTCATTCCGGGGGGGGGGGGGGGGCACGAGTGCTCTGAATTCCCAGATTGGCATCTTCAGGACTGAGCTGGGCAGTTCTTCTCTCCTGCACACACCAAGTGCTGCCCAAAGCCAGCAGCGGGCAAAACCCTCGACTGCGCCGCGTGTTTTGAGTCTGGGAGGAGGAGCAGTCTCAGCTTCCAGTGCTGCCGTCTGTCCTGGGCGAGCAGGGCTGATAATGAAGCTCACGCCGAGCCCAGCTGTCTGTGCTGCTTTGTTTCTCTCCTTCTGTTGTTTCTCTCAGCTTGCTCAGAGCTGGGGCAGGCGCGTGAGGAGCTGCCAGGCGCCGCGTTCGCAGCTCCGCGAGAGGTGCGAGGTTGGGGTGGGGAAGGACCGAGCCTCAGGGCTGGTTCTGGAGCTGGGAGCACGGAACCTTCCAGTCCTCCCACTCTGTGGGGAGAACTGACCATGCTGCAGAAGCAGGGCCTTGGGCTGAGCGTCACACGCTGCCCGTGGCCTGGCCCCGCAGCTGGGCTGCCAGACACGCGCTGTCCGCTCGTGTTCGTTCACGTTCCGGAGTGGAATCCGAGCCAGAAGATGGGATCTGATGAACGATCTCTCTCCAGTCTGGCTGCCTTCCTGCTGATTTTGGTGATTTCTCAAGTTCACTGATGCGTGATGTCTGTAAGAAATGATAAACTGCAAAAACCGAGCCTGGGAAACGGGCTCTGTCCTGAAGAGCTGAGAGCGTTGCTTTCCCAAACTCATCTGTGTGCTTTGTGCACCTGAGCTGTTCTGCTGAAGTCAGCAGGGCCACAGGGTGTTCCCATCGAGCCGTTCCCTGCAGCTGCCGATGGCTGGGAAGGCAGGAACCCTCGCTGCACTCAGGCACGGCAAAATGGAATTTTTAAAGTGCTTTTATGGCTCCAGCCCTGTTCTGTGTGGTGGGCTGGGAGCTCTGAGAGCTGCAGAGATCCTTGCAGGTGGCAAGGAAGCAAGTGCCTTTTATCAGGGGTATTTGAAGAGCACTTTTTTGCCCTCCCCAGCCCCTTCTCCTGCCCTCTTGTGAAGCGGTGTTTTGTGCTTGTCTTGTGGGTCACACATCCTCGGTGTCTGCCCCATGATGTTCAGTCACCTTTTCTTCCCTGAGAGAGGCCAGATTTGTGTTCCCAGTAGTAGCTGCCGTGTTGGGAATGCCCAGGTGGAGCTGCAGGGCTAGGACATGTGCAGGCTGTAATGTGTATTTCCTCTCAGCTTTCGAAGGCATCCGGGGTCAGTGGCTGTGAGCAGGACCTGCCTGTCTCCAAGTGCTCCGACCATGAGGTGGTTCAGCCTGTGGTGAGTCACCAAAAGCTCCTTTTTCCTTGGGTGTGGGCTTCAGGTTCCTCTGGGATGGTACAGCTGGTGGGTGCAGTGCCCACCTCATGCAGTGCCCTCGCAGCTGTGCGTGGCACAGGCCAGCAGTGTCACCCTGCACCTTGCAGACTGGGTCTGTGGGTGAGCTAATATCCCTGGAAAAGTAGGTCACAGAGAGCTGAGGCTGTACTTGGGTAATTGCAAAAAGGAAAATAATAAGCAATGTAAAAATTGTGCTTTGAGGGGCTCAGCAGCTTTTGCTGAGGGGGGTGTGTGTGGCTGGGAGACCCCGCTCCGGAGGGTCCCCGTGGCAGAGCAGGCGGGAGGGCGGCCCTGGCATGGGGGAGATGCCCATCAGCATCTCTTCATCTCCACAGGAAGCTGCCGTTGCCATCTGCCAGTGGGAGCAGAGGCAGCGTGGCCAGCAAATGGCTGAGAATATCATTATTTACTGCACTGGTACGAGCCTGTGCTGGCAAGTGGCTCGGCCTTGTGTGGGCACGTGTGTGCAGGGCCCCCGAGGCTGCCAGGAGCGGGGATTGTCTCGAAGGGTGGACAGCTCGTGGGGGCTGGCTGTGAGGAAAGAAACCCCAGGAAATGGGCAGCAGGACCACAAAGGGGAGCAGTAGAGCCTGGGGAAGATGTACCCCCTTTGGAGGTTCCTTGTGTCACCCTTGCCTGCTGAAGCCAGTGGCATGGAGGGGTGCTGTGACAGTGCCCTATCGTGTGGCACTGATGTCCCTTGATCCCACAGGGAGGGACCCAGTGAAGGGAAATGCTGCTGCCCTGCTGTCAGTGGGGTGGTGAGCAGGGGTACTCTGAGCTGTGTTGGGATCTTGGTCTCGGGATCTCTGGTTTCTCATCAGGGACTGATCCTTTCTGCTTTCTTTTTTAGGGCTTGGACTTCAAGAGCCTGCTTTCTAAGGAGGTTCTGCATGTGGGGACTGCGTCTCCTGATTTGGACAGCCCCGAGTGCAAGGTCAGCACTGTGTGAGTGGTCGGGGGGGTCTGTGAGCAGGCAGGTGGAATCCTGTGGTGTGATGCTGTCAGTAAAGGCTTGCAGAGGTGAACAGCAGTGATGTGTGAAGTGTCGGAGGTCACAGCAGCACCACCAGTGCATTGTTTTTTCTGTAGAGATGAGGTGCAGGTGGCTACACAAAGAACATAAACCCTGAGGTACGCAGGCAGGCTCCCCTGTGTGCTTTCCCTGCCCCAGTATGACAGCCAGTAAATGGCTTTCCTGGGGAATGGAGGAAGTAGAGTCTATTTTCCTTTCTTCTTTTGTGTGTCTATTTGTCCTTTTCTTTCTCTTAAGCAGATGGGAAGGATTTGGGTGGCAGAACACGATAGAATCAATGGGAAGAAAAGGAGGTTAACTCCCTCTGACAGATTTTGGTAGAGGGAAGCTTATTTTTAAGCATTTGGTTGTCTTGCCTGCTTTAATGCAGGGGGAAAAGGGGCTCCTTTCAGTGAGTCTGTGGCACATGGAGTGTACATGTGTGCACATGTCTGTGTCAGCCTGGGATGCAGCTCTGGTCAGGCAGCCCTGCCTGAGGATTGCTGTGTATCTCTGGTTTATCCTTGTCTTCTCAGCATGGCTCTGAGTTGGCTTGCTCAGCCCCACTTTCCTCTGGAGCCCTCCCGCTCCGTCTCTGTGTTGATTGGAGGCAGGATCCAGGATCCAGCTGGGGTTACTCAGCCTTGCCCTGATTGTGAGCGGATCAGCTGCTCTGGAGGAGAGACCCTGAGTGGCAAACTCCCCACCTGTCCAGCGGAGAGGAGCAATCCTGTTTGCAAGGTTGTGTCTGGAGAATACACCTGTCCTCTTGTGCCTAATAATGAGCATAATCAGATGTGAAGGGAAAACAAAACATATGCCTGCTGTGCTGGCCCTCTCCCTCCCCGCAGCACAGGCACTGTGCATGCAAATGCTGCTTGGAGCAGCCACGTTTGGGTTTATTACAGCCGTGTTTGGGGAGAGGTGGGTGTGAAATGGTGCTCCCTGCAGAACTGCAGCTGCTCTTTTGTGTCTGTGCACAGAGGCTCGGCTGGAGCGGCTCGGGGTTGTAGGAATGTGCCTGCTTCCATGTGAGGAGCTTGCCTTGCTTTGGAGACATTGGCAAAATATTCTGTTGTTTAAAAAAAAAAAAAAAAGGAAGAGTAAAAGACACCTCTGGCAGCTCGGTGGGCACAGAATTGGAGGGGTTTTGGGGGTTTTGTTGGTGTGTTTTGGCAGGAGCTGTGGTGGCTGCAGAGGCTCTGTGGGATGTGTCCTGCTGGACCTGGGAGAGGGGAGGCTGCTCCTTCCCCCCTTCCCTTACCAGGGACTGAAAGTGCAAGATGCAGAGCTGTGGGATCATAGAATATCCTGAGTTGGCAGGAACCCACAGATATCATCAAAGTCCAGCTTCTGGCCCGGCACAGACAGCCCAAAGTCCCACCTGTGCCTGAGAGCACTGTCCAAGTGCTCCTGGAGCTCTGGCAGCCTCGGGGCTGTGCCCATTCCCTGGGCAGTGCCCGACCCTCGGGGAGAAAAGCAAACCTGTCCCAAGCACTCAGTGCTGGCACCTTGCAGCCTGATCTGAGCTGATGTGAGATGTCCCTTGGGATCTGGGCTGTGCAGAGGGAGGGGATGGCCCATTATCTGTCATCCCTGTGTTCTCACAGCTGGTTTTGTGTCTTGAGCGTGTGAAGTGTCCTCCGGGGATGCAGCTGGGTGGAAAACTGAGCTGCTTGGGGTTCTGGGACTGCTGGAGATCCTGGGGCAACAGGAGGGGCAAGGATCTGATAATTTCACAGACAAGGCTTAAAATCTGCCCTGCAGATAGGTGCTGTCCTCCCCTTCCCAACGTGTCCAGAGGTTCCTTCAGCCCAGGATTCCTGGGGAGGGGCTGCCCTGTTGGGCAGAGGGGCAGTAGCAGCCCTGTGCACGAGCTCAGAGGAGTTATCCCGTGAGCAGGTACCGTCTTTCCAAGATGATCTCCTTCCCCATTTGTCTGGCTCCTTCCCGTTCCCAGGCAGCGGTGACAGAGCCCATTTGGAGCGAGGAAACATTTGCTGAGCTCCTCGGTTCTGGGGAATTGGAGTCATTAGTTACAGGGGCAGGAGGGGGCCGGGGTGGGGGGCTCTGCCCAGGCTGATGTGATGGGAGGTGACAGCACTTGCAGGGAATCCTTCTGCTGTTTGCTCCGCTGAACATTTGCATAAATTACTGCAGCTTTAATTCCGTGTTGTTTTGGCCCTGCTCCACGCACAGCCCTGCAAGGCAGGGGCTGAGCTCACCTGCTGGGGTTCCCAAAAATTTATGAATGGGCCCTCCCTGCTTCCTGTGGGGCTGGCAGGTGAGGAGGGAAGTCCTTCCCCTCCTCAGGTGTCCCTGCTGGAGGGACAGAGGGATCTGGGAGCTGGCAGGGGGGGAAAGGAGCAGCTGATTATTTCACATTCGAATATTTTCTATTCATATTTCAAGTACTGTGCCATAAATAAGCCAACTGAATGCTCGGTATGCTGCCAAGGGGGCTGGATTCCCTGGCAGCACCCACCCTGATGTATCCCAGAGTCAGAAATCCCTGGACTGGTGACTCTGTGTGCAGCCCATCACACCCTGCCCTGGAACCAGGATGGGAGGCAGGGCTGAGTCCTGGTGTGATTTTTGGTCCCAGACAATACATCCTTTGTTTCATTGCCACAGCACTTTGTGTGTGTGTGTGTGACATTGCTCTTTTAGGAGATTTCTCTCCTGGGCTTTCCAGGGAGTTTAGTGTGACTTGGGATTGTAAAATGACCTTCAGGAGAGAAAAGCCAAACCTGTGTCCCAAGTTCTTAGTGCTGGCAGGGAGTTCATCTCTTTCCTGAGAAAGCTGAGCTCCCAGGCCTGCCCTTGTGCTTCTGGAAGGATTCCTGGGGTGGTTGGAGACCCTTGGATACCCTCAGGGGAGGAGCCTGGCACATCCAGCGTTCTGGAACAGCCTGCAGGTGCCATATGGTCCAGCTCATTCTGTGGATCTTCAGCAGAACTCCTGCGAGGTCTTTGATGGTGATGGAGCCACAAACTCCACCCTGTTTGCTTTTACCTGCAGGGCCAGGAGCTGGGAGAAGAGGAGAAAGACCAAAGCAAAGCCAGTGCAGAGGAAGAGCAGAACAGAAGAACGGAAGCTGCTGAGAGGTATGGTACAAACAGAGCCACAAGGGAGGTGTGGGCAGCTCCAGCTGCTGCTGCCTCTCCTGCCTTGTCCTCCCTGCTCTGCTCGCTGCAGCCTGTCCAGGCGTGCCCTGTACAACACCCCCAGATGCTGCAGCCTCTCACAGGCTCTTTCCCACTAAACCTCTCACTTCTCCTGCCGCCTCCTTAGTCCTGCCTCAGCAGGTTTCAGCTTCTGCCTGGGTGGGCAGTGAAGGTGCCTGCCCATCATTCCCCTGGGGCTGCCCCAGCTGTGGCTCTGGCCTCTGCCTCCCTCACAGCTCCTGCTGCTCTCGGAGGCTGTGAAAGTCCTGCTCTTGCCAGGATGGTCTGAGCCTGGTAACGCCGTGTGCTGGGCCCTGGGGTGTTAAAAGGGGAAGATGTGACCACTGGCCATTGCCTGATGGCAGCCTTACTGGCCCTGCTGGGCTGCCAGCTCCCTGCTGGGCTGAGCATGTAGCTAAAGGCTCTCAGGGTGTCTGTTCCTGGTGCCAGGAGAGTCCAGCTGTGATGGGAACAGTTCTCTTCCTTCCACAGAGGTGGCCTTGACCAGGTGTGAGCATGAAGCTGTTTTATATCCTGGCACGTGGACAGATGAGCAGCTGTTATCCCAAGAGGAATGCTGGCTTCTAGACCCCCAGTTACCACAAGGACTGGGCTGTCTAGGAGAGCTGTTTCCAGCCTGTTTGTGGGGATTTGTTTGGAACAGTTGGAGTTCTGTTCTGAGCAGTGAGCTCTGTGCTCCCTCGAGCTCCTCCTCCTTGGAGAGCCCCAGCCTGGCATTTACAGATGAGTTGTGTCAAAGCTCTTGGCCTCCACACAGAGTTACACGTTCTCCAGGGCACTGGGAACCAAGGAGCTGCTGCCTGTGCCAGGAAAATTCGTGAGCAGAAGCTGCAGTCCGTCTTAATGACTGGCTGTGTGGGATTTGCAGCCTTGTTCTTGGAGGAGCTGTTCGTGTGAGGGTCTCCAAAACCGTGTTCTGCCCGCAGGAATTGTCTCCTTATCACTTGGTTCCTGCTTCCCAGCTGAGCACTCTCTCTTTCTCTCTGCCTGTGAAGCTGCTCGTGCTTGCCCTGTCTCTCCTCTCTGTGCTTCTGAGATGAAGTAGGACTGTAAATACAAACATGCCTGCCAACACTTCCAGCTGTAATTTGGACAGCAGTGTGAGTATGGCTGATAGGGCTGACGTACCTTGGGGACATTCTCCAAGGACCTGGAAAGAGTGGGATAACCCAGGGAAGGGATCCAGCACGTTGAGACTGATATCCATTATATCCTCAGCTGCCTGTTAGTCTGACACGAGATGGTGGGAATGGTGTGGAGCTTCCCTGTGGCTTTGGCAGCCCCGTGTTGGCCAGGCAGGTCCTGTTGGCAGGCATGGCTTGGTGCCCACCTGTGTCACCTGCACGTCCTTGTCCTCCTGCAGCAGCCACTTGACTCTGACCTGAACTAATCTGATCTTCTGTCCCCTCTTTTGTGCTGCCAAGTGAGAGGGATCTCTGTGCTTGTGAGACACCAGTGGAGCGTTTTGGGTTAGAAAATTCCGATGGGGTGGAGGCTGCAGAGCCGGAGGAGGGAGCCCTGGATAGCCTGGTGGATCCCGAGGAGCTTCCTGCCCCACAGTACACGTAAGGGCTTCGTGTCAGTCCCTGGTGGTGTGACTGTGACAGCTTCAGTCCGTTTGTCCCCCTGCAGGGTGGCTGGAGCTCGCGTGTGAAGCGGGAGCTGCGGTTTGTGGGCACAGCGGCGCTCCGGCAGCTCCGTGTGCAGATCCCGGCAGCTGTTCCCCTGCCAGAGTGCCAAGTGAACAGCCTGTGCTGGGGAGGGCGGGAGCAGCAGTCAGCCCTCGGGGTCTGTGGCTCAGGACTCGGTGGGATGAGGGAGAGCCGCTTGCTTTGTCTTTGGGAAAGCCTTCCCCGTGCTGAGGCTGCGAGCATTCACCCTCCCGAGGAAAACTTCCACGCAGAACTTGCTGAGTGATGCCGAGCTGGGGAGGGGGAAGGGCAAAACCCCACCAATTTTCCAGCTACTGTGCATGTTGGTGGCATTGAAATAAAGAGGTCAGGGCTCAGCTCCTGCCCAGGGCGCTGTTCTGTGCTGCTCCATGGGTGGCAGTTGTGGGTTCCTACCTGCAGCTCCCTGAGACAGAGGATCTCAGTAGATGTGAGTGTGCTGACTTTGCATTCCGCGTCAAATGACACATCAGCAGATGCAGCTGGAAAAATTAGGCAGCGTGTCTCTGGGGACAAGGTGCTGGGGAAGGAATCTCTGTTCTGTTAGGAACTGTGGTGCTGTGTGAACGTGTGTGTGCTGGCTGGATCTCCTTCTGAGCAAAAACTGGGGCAAAAGGAAGAATGTGATAACCAGGTGGAAGTGGCTGAATTGCTCTGCAGAGCAGCCCGATAAAGGACACCTGCTGCAGGGGGTGTTCTGGGGGGCACCAGCGAGGAGGGATTGTTCCAGAACCCCACTACTTTCTTCTGGCTTGCTCTTTTTGCTAATGGCTGCAGGAATGACCTTTTCTCTTCTGACTCGAGGCTGAATTACTGGGGCTGTTATTTCCCTGATTCCTGGCAGAAGTCCCTCTGCCTTGCACTGCCAGTCTCACAGCATGGAGAGACCTTCCTGCTCCAGCCTTCGCTAGCAAAGAACAAAAATCTTTCTTCCTAGACTAATCCAAATTTTCCCCTCCTTCCCCTTCAGCTTCTCTCAGACCTTATAATTTTGCTGCTGTCTGTCTGAAAAAAAAACTTAATTAGGACCAGATTGGGTTTGAAATTTTGGAGTGCTGAGGGCTTTCTGTTGCCTGGAGCTGGCAAATTCCCAGCACACTTTAGGTTGCAATTGCAGAAAAATACCTGGTCCATGAGAAGCACCAATCCCTGGGCTGGGAGTAGGTACTGATGGCATCTGCTCCTGTGCCTGGCAGCCTGGCCAGGGTTTTTCATGAAGTGAGATTTTATTGCACTCACAAGGCAAGCTCTGGTGGGCCAAAATCTGAATTATTTAGGCCTGGAGTGCAGCTGGGGCTGGGTTTAATTTATCAGTTGGAGATTCTCTGGGAGTCAGCGAGAGGATCCAGCAGTGGTCCTCAGGGTCCACCTGAGGTCAGCAGTGAAGCTTCTGGAGTAGGTGGCTCTGAGATTTTTGGTTTGGAGTTGATGCTGTTTGGAGGATGTTCCTGTTCCTTTTGTGTTGCTCTGTTTTCTGTCACCCTTTTGCCAAAGGAGCTTTTTCTCTTTGGTAGGCAACCTGAGAAGGAAATCGAGCAGTCCTTGAAGCAGCCTAATGATGAATCCCTGGAGGAAATAGTCAAGGAGGTGGAGACAGAGTTGGAGCAAGAGGAAATACATTTATTTCAAGCAAAGGAGGAGAAAATTCAGCAATTCCAGGGGGAGATGAGGCAGGAGAAGGAGGAGGAAGAAGCTGAAAAGCTTCCTCAGCAAAAAAAAGAGCCCCTCAGGTACTTTCCTTTTTTACTCTGTCTCCTCCAAGCCTTTCCAAGGTGGGATTTCATTGCTGCTGGCCACAGACTCATGCTGTTGTAGCCACCATCTGGGAAGTGGTGCTGCTTTCAGAGCTGGGAGCAAGATCAGGGCTCTCAGGGAGGAGGAGGAAGAGGAAGGACAGTCTTTGCCTGGCACAGGCAGTCCTGTGTGTGAGGATCTGCAAACCCTGGGATGGACAGTGCCCCACTGGCAGGCTCAGGAAAGGGCTCTCCCACCCTGAGAGGAGCGGCAGGAGAGCATCCTGCAGGCTGAGCCATGATTCCACACACACACACACACAGAGCTTTTGGAGCTCTGAACCTGTCACTTATGGTTAACCTGGGAGAAGTTTCCAGTTCAGTGCTTGGAGCTCTCCCACCTGGCAGATGTTCAAATCCTGGGCTAAATGGCAGCAACAGGACTGGAAATGGGAGCATTAGAGGAGATGAGGTTACCCCAGAGGAACGATCTGGAGCTCTGATACTGCATGTTTTACAGAGGGACTTCCAAACAAGGCTTCCAGGAACAGGGCAGGGATGGAAACTAGGATCTGGTAGCAGTGCAGGGGGTGGAACAGCACTGGGAGCTGTGTCCTTTCCCTGGGGGAATGTTTCTCTTGAGGCTTCTGTATTATCTTGCTGGACTTGATGCTTATGTTCTGAGCAGCCAGAAACAGCATCTTGACATGAAACATTGTGGGGAATGCAGTCTGGGTGTGAAGGAAGATGCAGAAATGGCACCTGAAGGGAAAAAAATGTGTAGCAAAAGGTATAATACAGGAATATGGGGCTTCCAGACGTGCTAATGCATCCAGGTACCTTGCCTGGGAGCCTGCAGCCATTTAATGAGCATTAAAAAAAACCCAAAAGAAGTGTAAACTAGGATGATAGAGCAAGTTTTAAACCCACACTGCTCAGGTTTGGTGCTGGGGCTGCATCTCCCGTGCCAGCAGCAGGTCCTGCAGGTGTGGAGGGGAAATGAATGTCTCACCACAGCCAGTGAGATCCCCAGCAGAGCTGTAGCCCTTGGAGAGGTGACTGGGAGACACTGAAGCCTCCTGAACCTATTTTCTTCCTTTTTATTTTCTGTCTCAGCACTCCAGAAGAAGATTTGGAAAAATCTGAGGAGGAAGAGAAAGAGTTGCTTGTCAGAGAGGAAAAAACCGAGAGACTCGAAAAGCTGCAAGCCCAAATCGCCTCAGAGATTGAGGCAGAGCGGGAGAGGATGAGGTGAGACGTTCTGCTGCCATCCCTGGGGGTATGAACTGCTGGTTTGGGATGGGATGGGAGGGTCGTGCACATCCCCAGCAGCTGCTCAGAGGCAGGTCCTGAGCCTCTCGTGGCTGCTTCCCTGCCGTGGCAGCAGGCCCAAGCCCTGATTGTCCAGTGCTGGGTCCCGATTTCTATGCTCTTGTTCCAAACCTACCAGGGCAGAGCAGGAGGTCACGCTGCAGAAGCTGAGGGAAGAGTGGGAATCCCAGCAGCTGGTGGAGAAGGAGAGCCTGGAGAGGAGGCAGCAGCTTGCCTTGGAGGAAATGAAGCTGGCAATGGAGGAAGCGCAGCAGAAGGAGATGAGCGAGTTGGAGCAGGAGAAGGAGCAGTTCCTGAGTGAGCTCAGGGAGAGGTTGGACAGGGAGAAGAAGAAGGTGAGATCTGTATTGCCAGGCAGGGCTCCAGCCGTTCCTGCTCACCTGGCTGGCATGGCAGTGCTGAAGTGTGGGGATTAAATCGCACCTGCAGGGCTTTGGTGACACTTAAAGCACAAAGGGGAGATGCCATCTGGGCTGTTGGAGGCACGTGGAGCTGGGGAGGAGAACTCCCCCAGCTGTTATTACAATGGTGATTCACTAACAGTTATTTCGGTGGCCGCTCTGCATCTGAAGACAAGATAAGGATCCCTGTGTGTCTCGCCGAGCTGAACCAGCCCTGTTATCAGATCAGAACTAAACGGAGCCACTTTATCAGCTCCAGACACTTCTTTGGCTGCTGCTTTAGTCCTGCAGGGACCTGGGGAGCCCCTGAACAGGGCAGTTTCCAGTCCCTCCAGCACAGCATGACAGGGATCCATCAAGATCCCCTGGGAGGGAAAGCACAGGGAGAGTAAAGGCACCTTGTAGCGATCCCATTTGGAAGGGGGGGGTCACCACTGCTTTTTCATGCTTTGGATAGAATTTAATCACAAATGCACCTTGTCCCCACACGCAGACTGTTTTGCTCGTGTTTCCCTAGGCAGCAGAGGAGCTGGAAGAACAGTTTGCCAGTGATCTCCAGCAGCTGAGGTCTGCAGCAGAAGAGAAGCACCATGAGGTCAGGATGGTGTCCTTAGAATGTAAATGGCTGGGTTTTTTTTTTCCTCACACTGTCACCAAGGGTGGCATTAATTTTTTCTTTCACTCCCTAGCCGTGGTTCTGGTCTGGCTCAGTGTTTGGCCGTGCTCCAGGCAGGGGGTGGTGAGGCTGTGCCACGCTCGAGGGCACGGAAGGGATCCTGTGGAAAAGGCTGACGAGTCTCTGTGGGTGGCTTTCCTGGCAGGTCATTTCCAGCCTGCAAGCCCAGCTGGCAGAGGCACAGAGCAGCCAGGAGGCCCAGCTGCTTGAGGAGCTGCAGAGAGCAGATCAGAAAGTGCAGCAAAAAGCCCATCAAGTGAAGGAATACGAGCGCGAGGTGAGTGTTGGTTTGGTGCTGAAGGTTCTTCACGCTCTCTCCTCAGGTGTGGGGTGAGCTCTGAGTGCCCATGTCCCTGCCCGCAGTGACAGTGGTGCCTCAGGGGGAAAGACACCCCTCAGCATCTCACCTCACCGGGGTGAAGGCTTTGTGCTCCCCGGGACACAATCCCTGATCCCACTCTAGACTTGGGCTCAGGTGGGAGGCTGATTTTTGGGAGGCCACTCTGGTGCAGTGCTGCAATTCAGGGAAACCTCTTTCCCTGTCACCCCTGCAGCTCAGCGAGCTCATGAGCGAGAAACGCCGGGAGGTGGAGAAAGAGCACGAGAGGAGAATGGAGAGGATGAGAGAGGAGCACCGGGAGGCCCTGGCGCGGATCCAGGAGCAGTATGAGGAGGAGGTACTGCTGGTGGGGAGCTGGCCGCAGTCGGTGCGATGGGCTGGTTTGGCAGTGAGTCCTGTGTGTCCTGCTCCGTTGCTGGACAGCCCTGTGCCTCACAGAGGTGTTTCCCTGTCTCCCCGGCCCGGGCAGGAGCGGAAGCAGAGGTCGGAGCTGCTGGAGGGGCTGCGGAGCGAGGCCGCGCGGCTGCGGCAGCGCCACGACGCCGAGCTGAAGGCGCTGCAGGCAGAGCTGGAGGGGAGGCTGACTGCCCTGCAGCATAGGCACAGGGAGAAGGTGAGCAGCAGGCCCTGCCTCTGGTCCTTGGGGCTCCTGAGGGACAGCCTGGATGCTCCACACCTTGTCCCCCTGGCACCCTGCACAGCCCAGGGTGACACACACAAGTGGCAGGTCACGCTTCCCAGTTTGTGTTTTTCTGGTGGGGGGAGGAGCTTGTGCTATTCTCTTCAACTCAGCATCTCTGTGCAGGAAAGAAAGCTCCAGGATTCAGAGAATGAGCTTGAAATCCGTGTGAAAAACATCCAAGCCAGATCACAGCAGCTCGTCAGCCAGGTGAGTTGGGCTGTTGGGCTCTCAGAGCTTCCCTAATCTGTGCCAGTCCTTTGGCTGCTTCCTCATGGGGAACTGTTCAGAAAAGCTCAGCCAGGGCTTCTGCTGCCATCCCACTTACAGGTTTTTACCTGAAGTTTTCTTCATCACAAGTCGGAGCAGGGCTAAGCATTCCTGCTGCTGGTGTTTGCTGTGAAAGTGTGAGCTCTGGGTTTGCTCAGTGCTTTGGGGGGCAGCGAGTGGCTGTGAGAGGGGTCATAAAGCAAATCTGACAGCACTCCTTGTGTATTTTGGAATGGTCTTGAGTCTCAGGCCTGAGCTCTGTAGCTGAGGTGCTGCTCAGCATCAGCAGTGTCCTGGCTCTGACACTGCCCTGCCTTCTCCCCTGTGCACAGGAGGAGTCCCTGCGGAGGAGAAGGCAGCAGCTGCTGGATGAGGACGGACGGATGCAGCTCGAAAGAGATGTATGAACACCGGGGCTCTGGAGAGGGGCTGTGCTGCTCTGGGGCTGAGGGCAGCACCTTAGAACTGGGGCTTTAGGAAAACAAAGTGCTGGGAGGTGGATTAGTTCTGAGCTCCCCAAAGAGAAGAGCCTGTTCTCCCAGGATTGGTATGTGGCTGTGTAGCTCTGGGACCCTGTGAGCTGTGTGCCCCTTATTTCGCTCTTGGGGAAATGACTGGGAGGGATTTTCTGGTTTTCTTCTAGGAGGCTGCTCTGGCCTCTCAGCTGCGCATGGAGGAGAGCAGGAAGGAGCATTCCAGCCTCCTGGAGTCCATCCGGCAGCTGCGGAAGACCCTGGAGGAGCTGCAGGACCAGAAGGCTGAGCTGGAGGCCCAGGTGGACTTGCTGCAGAGCCGGAGCCAGAGGCTGCAGAAACGCATTGGGTGTGTGTGAGAAATTTTCTCTTAACACCAAAAAATCTGCCTTGTGGCCCTGACAAACCTCTCCAACCTAACCTGGGCCTCTCCCTGACCTCTGAGCTCTGTGTTGGGCCGTGTTCCCTCAGAATCCTGAGGTGTCCATTGAGGGCACAGAGTTGCTGGGGGCTGGTGCCAGGTTTTGTACTAACTCTGGGTGTGAATTTGCTCCTTCACCTCTGTGTGTCAGTTCCATTTGTCTCTCCTCTTCTGCCTTGGGAGGTTAATGAGGTGCTGTGAGAGGGGCACTGAAATGCAGAGGGGTTTTCCTGAGGTGGCTGAGCTGCTGGGGAAGGGTGGGAAGCAGTTTCCCTGCCCAGCCAGGGCTTACACTTGGCGTAACACCACAGACCCAGCATTGGCATTGTCTTGCACACCCGTGGCCCTTTCCCTCCTGGAATCTGGAGGTCACTCTGGACACCACTGCAGGCTAATCAAGTGCCTCTGCTGTTGCTTTTTCCTGTGGCAGTGAGCTGGAGGAAGCAATCAGGAGCAAGCAGGAGGCTCTGAAAGAACTGGAGGTAGAAGAAAGTGTGGAATCTCCAAGAAAGAAAGCTGAGCTCCGTGTTGAAGACCTGAGAGAAACTCCTCAAGCTGTGAGTAAAGCAGCCTGTGAAGGTGTTTGCCTTGTGAGATCTGAGGCTTAAACTCCCTTGAAAATCCCAGCATTTGTTCCTTGTGTGTGAAATCATTTGCCATGCAGAGAGGGGTTTCTCTTTGCCGATGTGTTCAGTATTTGCAGATGTGTGTCTATTGTTAGTGGGGGGAGAGGAGCGTGGGATACTCAAATCAAAAGCAGGGCTTGTGTCGGGATAGAAACGTCTTTATTACCTTCAAAAGTCACGTCAGGAGCATCCCTGGTGTTGTGTTTGGATCTGGGCAGTGCCATGGTGACGTCATTCCAAGTTTTTGTCCCTAACTGGATTCTTCGGGGGCCCTGGGGTTCTGTTTCCCCTGTATGTGTTTCTCAGTTTCTGCAATGTGTTACCCTCTCAGCACTCGTCCAGAGAGCCTTCCCCAGCCTCTCAGAGCCCCGAGGAAAGCGACTTCCAGTTTGAACGGTGAGTATCCGTGTGCCAGGAAAACTTTGTGCTCTGCTTTTCCAAGCCAAGGTTTTAGCTTGGGTTTGTACACCGGGCACTGACCACCTGTTTTTGGGGGTGCTGTGGGAGGTGTGCAGCAGCACAGGGAGCCAGGACACTCGGGCCTCTTCCCCGCAGTGTCCGGAGCTACATCTCCGCGGAAGGGACGGCCCTGAGGAACGCCAAGGAGTTCCTGCTGCGCCAGACGCGCTCCCTGCGGAAGCGGCGCTCGGCGCTGAGGGCTGCGAGCCTGCAGTGGCGCCAGGACCTGTGCAGGGCGCAGGAGGCCGTGCAGGATCCCGACAGCTCCCAGCTCCTGGAGGGGATGCGCCGCAACCTGGAGGAGGTGAGCCCTGGGCGCTGCCCGCGCTCGGGTGTTGGGTGTCACAGACCTTCCCCAGCCCTGGGATCAACTCCTGCCTCTGCAGCTGCCGTGGTCCTGTTGGTGTGGGCTTGGGGACCCTCTTGGATGTGGGTTTGGAAGTGAAACCTCCTTTTCCTTGGGCTGAACCTGCTCTGAGGCACGTGCTCTGCTCACTGTACACGCCCCTTCCCACGCTCTCGAGGGCTTGGGAACGATTTCACTGCAGCAGCAGCACTTCCTGTGCTGAGCAGAATGAGGTGATGAAAGTCACCCCAGCTGCTAACGTAGATGATTTCCTGTCATTCCTGTTTAATTTCTCTCCTCGGCTTGGCTGTTGGTCTGTGCAGGAGGCAAAGCAGTTGGACAGGATGAAGTCGGCCATGCAGAAAGGACAGGTGCTGCTGAAGAAGAAGGAGGAGAAGCTCAGCCAGCTGGAGTCCTCGCTGCTGGAAGAGGTAAACTCCAGCATCCTTGCCCAGCTGCATTTCCCCTGTCCAGAGCTCCTCCCCCAGGCTGGGTGCTGTGGGGGGCTCCTGGTCCCCGTCAGGGCTGTTCAGCTGGTGGCCAAAGACTGGTGTTTGCCAGCAGAGCTGGATTTTGGAAACACTTTCTGTGAGAGCACCAGAGGCTGCTGAGTGTGTGGCTGCAGAAAGCAGATTGGAAAGCTGCATGGTTTGAGCCTGGAGGAAACAAGGGCAAGTGACCTCATGTGAGCTGGGCTGGGGCCGGCTCTGACCAAGGCAAACCTTGGAATCCTTGGCTCTGCCTGGGACCGCTTGGCCTTAGGCAGGGCAGCAGCAGATGCAAGAGAACCAGACCTTTGGTGGTCAAACTCTCGCCCTTGGTGCAGAGAAGCCAGCCCTGCAGGAGTTGTGAGGTTATTTAAAGCACAAACCACGTTGATTCCTGCTGGAATGGCTGATTCACGTGGCTGCTCGGTTTGGCCTCTTGCACTTTCAGAGCCAAAGCAGTCTCTGGACATTCAGATTTTGCTGTCAGGGCCTGAAGACAAGTTTGCCTTCACTTGACCTGTGCCTGACTGCAGTCCAGCTTTGTAGACAAGCTGTAGGCAGATTTCCAGTAGCTTTTATGTTCCAGGGATGATACAGCAGATTTTATTGGCGTTGTTTTCCTCCTCCTGACCAGCTCTCAGATGAAGACACACTGAAGAGTTCTGCATGCAAGAAGGTGGTGACTTTTGATCTGAGCACCTCTGAGGATACAAACAGCACGTCCAGTGGGAATCTGGGCCAGCCTAAATGTAAGTGCTCAACTTGTGAGGCTCTAGGCCTATTCTGCCTTTCCCTCTCGCCTCTCTGATGTCCCTGTTCTCATTTTGCTCAGTTGTGTCCAAGGCAGGTGTGGTCTCTGTGGCTGGGACTGCTCCATGTACCACACCTGATTGCAAAACCTTGTTCCTGCCTGTAGTGGCAGAGAAGAGGGATGGGATCTGTGAGCGAGCTTGCCTTTTAAATCTCTGTGGATTATAAAATCTCTGATTTCCCTCTGATCCTGCAGAGCTGTATTGCTCTTCTGCAGGAGTCTGAGCTTCCCCTTCCCTCACGTCCATGGCAGGAGAAGCTGCTGCAATTCCAATTCCCTCTGCTGCTTGTGCTTTTTCTTGGGCTTTGGTTGCCTGTAACTGGAGTTGTGCTGGGGGAAGAAGGGCAGGAAGGCAGGAGGGTTGGGTTGCTTGCACAAAGGCTGCTCTTGTTAGGGCTTGTCCATGACCCCTTTTTTCCCCTTTCTTCCTTCAGCTGACTTGGGAACGGATTTCTGGCCCATCCTCCAGAAGGACAAGATCCAGCACCTGAGAGACTCCGTGCAGAGCATCACCAGTGAGCTGAACGGGGTCCTGGGCGTGCTGGACTCCCTGAGCCATCACCAGACTCCTCTGTTCACCTCCACAGCCCGCGAGGGCATCGCTCTTCCCACATACTGCTCCAGTGGAGGCCTGCGCGGGGGCACCTCCCTGGGGAACCCCCCCAGGGTGTCTCCCCTGGACCAGTGGGCCTGGGGCAGAAGCGGGCTCAGCTCCAGTTATTCCGTCTCAGGGCAGTCAGTGGATAACATGCTGACAGAGAAGTGGCACAAGTATTTCCCAGGCGAGTCTCCTGGCCATAACCCACCTGCTTGCTGCCTACCACCTCTGATTTTGCAGCCCTGCGAGTTCTGTCCCAGCTTCCAGTGCTGGGAAGGGGGTGGGTGCACGGGTGCTGCTGGTAGGAAGGGTGCTGATGGGATGAGGGATGAGAAGCTCATTCCAGAAGTGCAGCATGTGGCTGATCCTGTCATCCTGCTTTTTAATACTCACCCAAGAAAGCAGCAAAAGAGGAGCCAGCCCTCTCCACCGGGAGCCTCCTCCCAGTGGCACGTAGGGGTCTCCCTCTGTTTCCTTGGTGTCCTTGTAGGGACAGCGTGTCCGTGGTGCAGGAAAGCAAATGCACCCAGCTACGTGGATTTTGTGGGGTTTATATTTAATGTCTGTTTTCCAGGTGGGTTCTCGTCACTCGGTGGGAGTCCTGTGCCCCTGGACAGCAAGCTGGGATATGTCTCTGCAGAGTAAGGGTCTTCCTTGAGATGTTTCATTGTGCTGCTGTTGTTTCTCTGCAGTGATTGGTTAGGTCACTTATCACATAACAAGTAGATAACAATTTGATTAAAACTATGAATTACTTACTTAGGAGAAAAGTCAAACTACCAGTATATATATTAGAGGAGGTGGGTTTTTTTTTTTGGCAGCCCTTCACTTTCTTATCTCTGGGATCATTTCTGCCCAGAAATGATTTTTTTCCCTGCTTATCCTCTCTCTCTCTCACTGCCACAGTGAACAAGTCCGGCTCTTCCAGCATTCCAAGTTCCGTGAGCCAGAGAAGAGGAGTATTGAGGGGATGATTGAGAGCAACAAGAAATGGCTGGAAGGCTTCAAGAAGGATTCCAAAGTGTATCTTTTACCTGGGTCTGGTTTTTAATTCCTGCAGTAGGTAGGAGGAGGTGGCAGAGGAGGGGTGTGCAACCAAGTATTGAACAGTGATTCCGAGGCCTTGGCCTCCATTTCGGTGCCTGGTTCTGCAGAGGAGTGTGGTGTTCAGCAGCTGGAGCATGAGTGTGCTGCTCTCTGAGCTGTACTGGACTGAGGAAGTTTCCCTTCCTTTCCCTGGTTACTCTGTGGTGCTCTTTAGTGATGCTGCTCTGCTGTAAAGCAGCAGTTTGAGCTGGGAATGTGAGGATTTAAAAATGTGGACCAAATAGTGCAGAAATGGAGGATGGGGTGGGGAGGAAGGGAGTCTGGTTTTGCAGGCCATGGATGGAGCCCTTGGCCATGGGCAGACCCTGCTGAGGAGGTGAGGGCACCTGGAGATGTGTGGACTGGACACATCATGGGGCAGGGAGGGCTGATCTCCCCCCTAAGCTCTCTCCAGCTCTGTTTTGAGGAATTTTGTAGCATGAGGCCGGATCCAGAGAGCAAGACCTCTCTGTGCTGTGAGCAGGGATGCTCCCAGGCTGTGTGGTACCAGCCTTGTGCTGGGGCTGTTGGTGTCTCCTCAGTGTACGCTGAAATTAGCAGCAAATCCCTGGGGCTTCCAAGCTGTCCTGAGCATGGTGTGCCTCTGAATTCCCTAATCCCCCTCTAATTCCATTTGACTGGGATGCAGCAGGCTGAATACAGCCTGTGTGCACAGGACTGGCTCAGTACCTCGTACCTGTCCTGTCTGTGCTCGTTCCTGCTGTAAGCCAGGCTTTTCCTTCACCCAGCTGCCAGACCTCTCTGCCCGCAGTCGCAGAAGCGCCCCGGCAGCAGCTCCAGCCTCCTCCAGCTGGGACTGGATGAAAACAGAGAGATCAAGGTGTACCACTACTGAAAGGTGGGATTTTTCTCTGCAGGGATGGTGGGGGGACCTGTGCAGTCTCCCCATGCCACATGGGCTGGGCTTTGGTGATGCCCACCCAGGCACCTCCACTGTGTCTGTGTGCCATGTCCTTGAAACTGAGTGTTTTTGCAAGAGAGTGGAGGAAGGAGGAAGAGAACTTCCCAGGCGGATTCTTCTAATCCTGTAATGTGTCCAAATATACTTTATAGACTGTTTAATCCAGCGGTGACATATCAGGGCTTCAATAAATCAACATTTCCCTCATTAGTATTCCAGCGATGGCAAGGCAGAGCTGTGAATCACAGAGGACTTTGAGTAACTGGTCAAGGGGGAGGATGTGAATCCAGCTGAGGCTCTGCTGGAGGAAATGTGTCAGGAAATGAGCCTGCCCTGATGCCCAGCAAATGCTCGGTGGCAGGTGGGCCATGTCAGGTGGCCTCTGGCATGTGGGAGCAGCGGAATGGCTGTGGAGTCTGGGGATAAAATCAGGGAATGACATGTTCTGGCTCTTCGGGAATGTTCTGCTTGTTTGGGGTGGAAGCAATGGGAACTGAGCCAAGAGTGGTAGGTCTGGATGAGCTCTCCCTGTTCCTCTCACGCCAGGCTGGCCAGAGCTGTGCAGCAGAGCAGCTGCTGGAGCTCTGCTCCCGTGTCACAGATGCGCTGATGGCAGCAGGAGCAGGGATGGCAGGAGAGCACGGGGAGTGGCTGCTGGTGCAGGCATGGCTGAGGAGCTCCTGTGAATGCTGAGACAGCCCCACCTGCGTCCTCCCATGCCCTGGGGAGAGGGATCCAGAGCTCGGATCAGCAGCTGGGATCTCTTTCCATGCACGGAGCTGGGGAGCCCTGCCATAAATCCTGGATCCTGGTCTTGCTGCTCCTGCAGCAGCTCCGCAGGAATCCTGGGAGAGCAGGGATGTGGGAAGACTGGAGAGTGGCTGAGGAGTTGAGATGAGCAGCTCCTGGACCTCAGCTGTGACCCAGTGGCTCGTGGCTGTGCTCACTGGGTGCTGTGATATTCCTATGAAAGGCTGTATCCAGAGGGTATCCCAGCCCTCTGGGATGCTTGGAATTGGAAGGGGTGACGCTCTACCCAGCAGGGAGGAGTCAGGCTTTCGTGGGAACCTGGTATTTGGTTGTCTTTGTCAGTATTTCCTCCGAGCTGACTCTAAATATTTTATGCTTTAAAAAGCTGCCGAGCCACTCGCCCATTCTGGCTGACGAGGACGCTGCACTTCAAGGGAGCCCATCTGTGAGAAACCATCTTCAAAGCCTTTCTCCTGAGACAGCTGGTGGGGGGAGGCTCTGAAGCTGCTGCCCCACACCCCCTGTGCTGCGTGAGCCCCTCGGGTGGGTGAGGATGGGCAGTGGGGGAGGCAGAGCCCCCCTGCTCTGCTCCCTGGGTGCTGTGTGCTGGCACACGCCGTGAGCCTGGCACGGGGATGTTTACGTGCAAATAGAAATATATTTTTGATGAACATCATTTAAAAACTCTTAAGAATGTATGTTGTTTTTTTGTTTTTTTTTTCCTTGCTGATTTTTCTTAGAATTTTTGTAATTACTCAACCAGCCTTATTCCTTCCTAGGAAAGAAGGGATCAAAACACGGGTATCCCATCTGCTGCTGGATTGCACAAACCCCTTCCTGTAGGGACTTTGCTTTTAGTTTGCTGGATATTCAGGGGACACATGGCAGTCCTTCCAGTCAGGGGTTTTAGAAGGGACCCTTGCAGTTGTGGCTTGCTGTGGCCAAAGCCATATCACTGAGTCCATTCTGTGTTTTGGGTGAAGCATGGATTAGTGGTGCAGAGAAATGCCAGGTTTTTTTACAATAACTTGGTTTGAAACGTGCTCCTTTTTCCTGTTAAAACCTGCGATAGCAGCTGTGTCTGGTTTTGTATAAATTAAATCAACATGAGCCTGTTTTGTATGATGGTGGTGGTTGTCACTCTGTTTTGTTGTAGCTGGATATCCAGCTGTACTTACCTCTCACATCTCCCCTTGCTTGTCTCTGGGCTCTCTCAGGTTTTGTCTTGTCGAGGTCATTTCTGGCAGTTCCCAAGACCACTTAAGCTTGCTGTGGCTTTGTTGCCATTATTCTTTTAAGTATCTGGACAGGGTAGCAAATGCAAAGGCAGAGAGAAAGCTAAAATCCAAAACTAGAAAAGGAAAACAAGGTGTCGCTCTGGCAGCTTGGGATCTGTTAAAAATGTCTCACTGCAGATTGGCTGTTTTTGCTGATTTCCCATGGGTTTGGGAGCAGCCAGGAACTGCCCCAGCAGTGTGCTGGCTGCTGCTGGGATCGCTGAGTAATGCTCTCACCAGGAATTAGGGAGGATTGGTGATGAGCTGTTCTCTTCCCATGACTTGTTCCCATCTCCTGCTCACCTCCTGCCAGCAGCCTGTGGGAGCTGGTGGGGCTGGTGAGGCACGGGGGGAACAGGAGGGACAGCACACACTGTCCAGGCAGGTGCTTTTTGGGACAAGTCTCCTGCCCCTCTGCTGAGCAGTTCAGGGCAGTTCTGAGACATCCCAAATCCCATCTGGAGTGTGGGATCCTCCTGGGTGTGCTGTGATCCTGCTGAGATCACACGGAGCAGGTGTGAGCCCAGGCTGGGCTGTGCAGCTCTGTCCGTGCTCCCTGACGGGCCTGGGTAGGAGGAGCAGAGGATTTGCCTTTCCTGGAATGCCAGCGCTGTCTGTTGGAGAAACTCAGCGATTAGAGGAGCAAAAGGGCAGCGCCCGATTACTTCACCGAGCTGAGCAGGGGCTGTAAGCTCATTAAGGGGCTTGGCCTGTGCCTGCCCAAGGAGGGACATCTCAGTCCTGGCTGTTTGGAGGTCCCGGCGTGCTGCTCCCAGAGCTGAGGCTGCCCGGGACGGAGGCAGCCCTCGCACAGCCCAGCCATGCTGGGCACCCTGATGACAGCGCTGTTCTTTGTGGTGAGGGCGGTCAGACAGGTGAGTCCTGAGCATTTATTGCTGCCGTGGTATTCTCCCCTGCCTGGGGCTGCTCTCTGTTGGGGCAGGGAGGGGAGGCAGCAGTTTCTGCTTGCCCTGCTGGGAATGGCCTTCTGTGCCTCCTAAACCACCCTGGGCAGCAGGGCTGGGAGCTCTGTGGGGTTGGTGTTGCTCGTGGGCTGTTGATGAGTGATGGGGGAGGGTTGTGATCTCTGGTGATGATTGTGGCTGAGCAGCTCTTTCTGTTCCTCTCCTGTCCTCTTCCCTGCTTGAAAAACCGTCCCTGTGTGCAGCTGGGGACCAACCTGTTCCGTGAGGAGCCCCTGCCTTACCTGGTGTACCAGCCCCTGCCCTGGCAGATCCAGTGCGTGTCCCAGAGCCGCCGCACCAGCCGGGACAGCGAGGTGAGGGCTGCTGGCAGTGCCTGCTGCAGGGGCAGCTGTGAGCCAGGCAGCCTGGAGGTGTAGGCAAGGGGTAGATGTAATGCCAGCAGGGCAGGGTAAGCTGGAAAATGTTGGAGAGGTATTTGCAGACAAATTCAAGCTTATTTTTAGAAATGGAAATATCCCCTGGAAGACCTGGCAGCCCAGGAGCTGCAGGTTCATGGTGTAGGGGCTGTCTCCTTACTGGTTTGAAATGCAGGTCTGGTGAGGATAGCCTGTGCCAACATCCATCCATGCACTGGAGCATCTCACAGCTCTGAGTCTGGATGCAAAGCTATTTCCTGCCTCTCCTCGGAGGTCTTTTCATAAATGCAGATTAATTAATCAGTACTCTTTAAGGGAATAACAGTAAGCATGTTCCAGTTTCATAAAAGGAATGGACAGTGGAAAGCTTCCCAGTTAGCCTGAAAGGGACTGCCCTCACTGCCTCTGCCTGGGATAGAACTAACTTTTCTTTTATTTCTCTATCTTTCTAGAGAGGCAGGGACTCCCGGCACAACAGCATCTACTTGCTTTCTGGAGAGAAAGGTGAGTGTGGAGCAGGCAGGGAGGCAACAAAAACCCAAATCAACACAAGTGATGAGTGAAACTCATGACTGGGACTGTGGATGCAGCAGAAGAGCAGGCATTGCAATGCCTGCATCCTTCTTGGCCTCTCATTCCACAAATCTCTCTGTGACATTTTTAAGGGGTATTTGATGGTGAGATACTTGTTAATGTGTGTAGCATCAGCCAGTGAAGGTCCCAGTGGTGCAGGGCTGAATATGTAACCCCACCTGTGTGTCTGTGCAGATCCCTGCTCCCCTCTCCCGGGAAACCTGCCCTCAGGTGGGGTCATACTCATGCTGTCCCATAAAACAGCCTCTTTCTCTTTGTTCTGAGAAAACCACCTGGAATTCACTCCCCTCTTCTCTTTGGTCCCATCTCCAAGGCTCTGCAGTGCTCAACAAAGAGGATTTGAGCCGTTCTATTCTCGGTGCCAAGCGGATAACGGGCGGTGGGGGCCGGGGGTGCCATCCCTCCTCATGGCCCAGGAACCCTGCCCAGCCTGGGTGCTGGGATGGGGGTTTCACTGCAAATAGGTGCAGATCTGGGGCTGCCAGTGGCTGAGCCCCTCGGGCAGGTGAGTTTGTGGCAGAGCTGCACGGCCGGGGCTCACCCTGCCACTGCCCAGCAGTGCCTGTCCTGAGCCTCTGCCCCTGGACTTGGGCAGGATTCACAGCTGACAGTGTCTTGGTGAGCAGGGCAGGGGGGAGCCCACCCCCTCCTTTTATTTATCTTTTTACTCTGGAGTTTCTCTCAGGCTGTGGAGGGGAAATGGGTTCAGGTGACAGCGGTGTGTTTATACAGCAGCATCTGGCCCCAGGATTCCTGATGGCTGCTCGGGGGGTGCTTAGCGGTGACACACTGGCTTAGAGGAGCACTGCTGAGTGGCTTTGATGCAGTTCCTGTTGAATTCCAGAATACTTCCCTAATGCCACATTAAGCGGGAGTGGGGAGGGCTCCCATTTGTCAGCGTGAGAGCTTTATTGCTGCGCAGGGCCGGGCTTTTTTCTAATCTTATTTGTGTGTGCGAAAGTAAGTGAGCATCGTACGTGGTGATTAAACGTGGGGAAGCTGCGGCCTTCGGGGAGTGGAGCTGTGTAAATATAGAGGGCTTAGCACTGCCAGGGAGCCTGGGCTTTGCTTTGCCTCCCATTCCCTGCTCCTTCTGCCCTGGAGATGTCCCTGTGAGCCAGTGGAGTTGTGGTTTCATGCCGTGAGCTCTGCAGCAAGGACAGCTGTCCTGTCTGAGGAATGGGGAGGACACTGATGCCATGGGGGTGATGCCAGAGCCCTGCCCTGCTCCAAGTTCAGGACTGCTGGCACTCTCTGTGCTTACTGTGATGCTCTGTTGCCCCTGCAGGTGACGTGACCCCTGATGCCAGCAAGGAGAGCAAGGTCACTGACCGTTCTGAGAGGGCAGCCATCACCATCCAGACCCACTTCAGGAGGTACCAGCAGCAGAAGCAGAAGAAGTAGCCACAGCAGCCGCCTGTGGCCTGCACTGTCCCTCCGGTTCATCTGTTCTGTATCCCAGAGACATTTGGGGCCGTGGTGACTGTGAACCTGCCCCCCATACATAGCTCCTGGTGCAGGTGTAGGTTCTCTGCCCTTGTGTTGGTGCTCCCACTCAGTCCTTCCCCAGACAGCATCACTTTGTGGGCCAGGTTACAGCTGGTGAGGGGCTGTTGGGGGCAGGACACAGAGGGTGACAGCACATTTGGGAGCCTTGGCCAGCCCTTGGGTTGTGCTGTGAGCTCCAGCAAGGAGTCCTGCACAGCTGAAGCTGGTTGTGCTGGCTGGTCACTGCCCAGCTGCGCCTTGTTTCATCCCAACAACCCCAATAACCCTCCCCTGTGTCTCCACCTCCTCCTCCACTCTGCCTCTGGAGCCAGGTGGAAAAGCTGCCTTTGTCCCCTGCTCTGTCCGGCTGCAGAGTGGCCAGCACGGTGTCCAGGGGCCAGCCTGGAGTGGGACGTTGCCAAGGGAATGTGCTGCAGGCTGTGAGGGGAGCAGGAGGTGAGCTGTGAGCTGCTCTTACCTTTTCTAGGGGAGAACTGGTTGGGGTGTCCTGGTTCCAGAGTGGGCACTGGGTGGGGCTCTGTGTCCTGGAGCTGGCCCTGCTGTCCTTCCTGAGACAGCCCTCTGGTAATGCTGGTGTTGGGCTTGGAGCCCACCCAGACCCCTGGCCTGGCCTTCTGGTGCAGCAAAGCTGAGCAGAGACCTGGTGCTCCCAGGCTGGCAGGGATGGGACCCCAAGAGTGTTTGGGCATGAACCTGAGTGCTGGTGTCTGGAGTTCTGGAGAAAGGGAACAAGAAAACCCCGAGCTCTGGGCCAGCAGAGGAGCAGCAGGTTTGCTGTGAGGAGGTGCTGGGGGGTCTGTGGGAAGGAGCAGGACATGGAGGAGCTGCTGGCTGTGACCAGGGCTGCTGGATTTTCTGTGCAGAGCTGCTCAGCTATGTCCCAGGAACCCTTTATTGTCCTCTCCAGGCATAATTACCCTCAGCCTTTCTTACCAGGACTCTGCCCCCAGCTGTTCCTACTTACCATCAGCTTGGGGGTGCTGGTGTTTGTTGCCTGGGCTTGGCTGTGGTGGCACCCAGTGCTGGTGGCTCTCCTCTGGAGCTGGTTCTGGAAGGTGTTTGTGGCAGGGAGCCCAGGGTCTGGCTGGAGTGCTGTGCAGGGCAGCTGGTAAAGCAGACCTGAAACAAAACTCTGCTTTTCTGAGCTTGATGGCTTCTTATCTGTTTGCTGTTGGAAGGCAGAACTGGGCTGGCATGGCCTGAATGGGCTGTTCTCCTTCAAACCCTGCTGTGGTGAAGGGCAGGGGGTGGTGGGGGCTCACAGGGGAGTGCTGGAAACTTGTCCTGTGTTGAGCTGTGCAAGGCCAGGGCTTTTGCCTGCTGGGGAAGGGAAGGGAGGGAATCCTTGCTGAGATGTAGAAGGAAATCCGTACTAGCCAATTCCAATAAAGTTGTATTAATCTCTGTTAATCTGTTCCTCTTTTTATCTTGCTAATCTGCTTACTCTTGCAGCTGAACATGCTTGCCTTTTCTTGCCTCTTCTATTTTTAATTCTATTTTCCCCTTCTGTTTCTATTCTAAGCCTGAGGTTGGTGTTTTGGAGGTGCTGCCTGGCCGTGACCCTGCTTTAAGGGCTGGACACTTGGCTTGCTTTAAAACCTGTATTATGTAATGGTTTATAAATCATACGTGCTCTGATGCCTCCCCACCAGCCCCTCTCCACATGGGATGTTCCTTGGCAGAGGTTGGCTCTGAGTGGTACCTGAATAATGGCCAAAAATTATAAAAAATGGGCACAAGAAATTGTCTTAGCAGCTTGTTTCTCAAGCCCCAGAGGTGAACAGCTGCCAGGCTCTGGCCAAGGCCCTTCCAGCTCTGCAGGATTCCAGGAGTTATCTTAGTTAGGGAGAACCAGATGGCAAAGGAGGATCTGCTGACCAGTGTGCCAGCAGGCTGGGAAGGGTACTGTAAAGCTGCACATGGAAGCTGCACTAACATCACTGTATTTGCATGTCATTTTAATTTGGCTACGTCAATTAAAAAAAAAAAATCAAGGAGAGAGGTTGAAAAAATGACCTCTGCAGCACTTGATTACAGCTGATGAATTAAACCCTGGCAAGAGTGGGAAAAATAAAACAACAGAGCAGTACAAATCTGTGTGTAGATGCTCCAACTGCTGCTTTGAGTTAAAAGAGGAAATGTATCTGTAAAGAAAGAGCTGGAACCAGTTGGTAACAAGCATGGATGGGAAAGTGATGAAAACTTGTGCTTATAAATTACAGGAAATAAGGAAATGAAAGTGCAGTTAATTAGACCTCAGGTAGCACCAGAAGCTCCTCAGAATGGTGAGGTTCTACTTTGGGTAACTAAGAGTTAATAATGGCCTGAGCGTTAATAAGAGTTAATAATTTTGCCTTTGGAGCAGGTAAGGAGGGCTGGCAGCCCCAGAGCTTCAGGTGCTCTTGCTTTCACAACCTTGTATGAAAGGGGAAGGTAGAACCTGCCTTTCTTTGGTCTGATATTGGTGTGGCTGGTGGTGAAAAAGGGGACAATAAGAACAAATTACGGTGTGGGGCGGGGCTGGGTCTCACTGAGTTTCTCTGTGGTCTCCTGGGGCACCTGTGCTGTGCTGCCCTGTGCCATGATTCACCACGATTCAGGGCACTGTGCTGGATTCACCAGGATGTGTTTCAGCTGTGCCAGAGGACAGTGGTGCCACTTCTGCTCCCACGTGGGGCTGTGACACATCCCAGGGAAGGACACTGCTTCGAGGAGTTGCTGTGCCTCGCTGGATGCTGGATCCAATGCTGGAGCCACCCTGTGCTTACCTTGAGCTGCCAGAGCTCTGCTGTGGCTCACGAGGGTTTGGGCAGCCGTCCACCCCTCTGGATGAGCTGGACCAGGATTCCTGTTTGGCACCATGGTTCGTCCTGGGCTGGAGCTGGGCTGTCCTGCTCTGTGGAACCATTCCCAGGACCCTGCTCCTGTTCCTGACCCTCCTCCTGCCCCATGGCTCTGCAGGTTGGGTACATGCCTTATTATTCTTCAATATTTAACCCCATGTCTTAGTATTTCTGTACCTCGGCTGCCCTGGGCTGTCCCACTCCATTCTCCTGCTCTGTCCTGCCCCACACCTGCTCTGCCTAATTCCCTGCTCGCTTAACAAACACCCCATGTATAAACATAACCTTTATTGCACACAGCGCTGGGTTTTTTTTCATAGAAAAAGGTATTAACACATAAGCATTTGCAAATTGAAGCAACTCCTGCTGTTTTCAGAACAGTAAAATAGCATGCAATGTCTCGGAGACGTTCCTTTTTTAAAACCACCGACAAGATCAGGGAGAGAAAAAAAAAAAAAAAAAGTCGCTGAGTCTTTCCTTGTGCCCCTTTCAAAATGATGTGAAATATATATATATGTTTACATATATATTATATTTTTAAATCTGTAACATCAAATTCTTTGTGCCCTGGTTTCTTTTTCTGTTCGGAGAAGAAGAAAATAGCTTCATTTATACAAAAGAGTCCGTTCTGTACAAGTTTGTTAATTAAATATAAACGGCGCGGGGAAACGAGCAGCATCCGGCGGCGGCCCTACACCAGCGTGTAGGACTTGGAGTAGGCTCCGGCGCCCTGTTTTTGAGACCTGCCTACCCCCGACGTGCTCATCTCCAGCAGTGAGTCCCTGGAGCCCCCCACTTTGGAGTGCGTGGGCACCCGCGCCTCGGCGGCTGCGGCAGCCACGGGGGGCTCGGCGGCCACGGGGGGAGCCGGGGCGGCGCTGGCGGCGGGCACGGGTGCGGGACCCGCCGGGCCGGGCATGGGGAGAGTCCTCTGAGGTAAGGTGGTTGCGGCGGAGGCCGGGGGAGGCAGCCCCAGGGGCTTGGCGCCGGGCTCCAGCGTCATGTGCCGGGCCTGCGCGTGGTACGCCCGGGCCAGGTTGCGGATGGAGGCTTCCCGTGGTGGCACCACCGGGCACGGCTCGTGCGCGTCGGGCTTGCGGAAGAAGGCCTCCGACTTGACGTACAGCGGGAGGTTGCAGTAGTCACCTGCCAAGGGAAGAGCAGGCAGGTAAGGCTCTGGAGGGACCCTCTTGCCACCCACCGTGTGGACGTGTCGGTGTTGGGCGACAGAGAACGCGTTGGGCTACGGAGAACACGTTCTATTGAGAGAGAATGCGTTGGGCTACGGAGATCGCGTTGGGCTATGGAGAACACATTGGGCTACAGAGAACGCGTTGTTCTATTGAGAGAGAACGTGTTGGGCTACGGAGAACACGTTCTATTGAGAGAGAACGTGTTGGGCTACGGAGAACGTGTTGGGCTACAGAGAACACGTTGTTCTATTGAGAGAGAATGCGTTGGGCTACGGAGAATGCGTTGGGCTACGGAGAATGCGTTGGGCTACGGAGAACACGTTGTTCTATTGAGAGAGAATGCGTTGGGCTATACAGAACAGGTCCCGCTACAGAGGGAGATGCGTTGTGCTCCAGAGAACACGTTGTGCTCCAGAGAACACGTTGTGCTATAAAGAATGTGTCACATCATCATCCCAAAATGGTTCCGCTCCCTGCAAGGCGCCTGGGATGCAGCAAGCTCTAGCGCTGAATGCTGTACGTAATGTCCTGTAATGGATCATAATGTTAATTGTGGATGGATCACATGCATCACAATTAAATGGATCATAGTGTTAATTGTATAATGCTAAATGTACAGAGTGATAAATACTATTACATCACGTTATAGTGAATGTACAGTGTAATACGGTGTTATTATATAATAGTCATAACGTGATGCTAAATGTCTGACACAGGCACAGCTCCCATTCTGTACAGTACAGTGGGAAATATTCCTCGTACTCCGTGTCCCGCCTGTCCCGGCAGGGGGATGTGGTGTGTCATACATCAGGCTTTACTCTGCCAAGGTGAGTGGCTGTGCTGCCATAAACAACAGATTCTGCTGTGTTGTGTTATGGCATCATCTATAGTTAGTGCCTTAATTTAAGGGTTTTATGTCTATGTATGGATAAGACCCCGTGTTGTTATATTGGCTGTTATCGGTGTTACAGGGTTTTATTTCTGTTATATTACACTGTTGCCTTTGTGTTCTACAGCATCACCTCCAGCTGTAGGGCCTTAATTTACAGATTTATATTGTCCATAGATGTAAAACCCTGTTATTAGTTTGCCTTTTATATTTGCAATATATAACACCTGTATCCATAGAGCATTACTGCCTTAATTGTATATATTGTGCAGTGTGTTCTGTAAGGGCACGTTCCTCTCTTCACTGGAGCTGTAGGGAATGCACTGCAGGATCTGTGGTGTTAGTATGGGATACAGCACAGACAGATATAGGATTAGATATAATAATACCTTAATTTCAGGATTTATGGTTACGTGTGTATATATATATATATATATACATTTTACATAAAAATATAATTTTTATATTAAAATACATAATATTTATATTAAAATACATAATATTTATATAGATATACACATAAATCTATGTATAACTATGTAAAAATTTATACATAAGTATACATAAACCTGTTTATAAATATAGAAATTTCTATATAAAAATAAATATAGAAATTTCTATATAAAACATAAATTTATATATCAATATATATAATTTTATATTAAGACTACATAAATTATGTGTGAAATATATTCATATATGTATATGTTTTCATATTAAAAATATATTGCATATATACAAATTTATATATAATATATATATATAAATATAAAAATATTTTAATATATTTTTTAATATATATATAAGGCCCCTGCATTATTATATTGTCTCTTACAGGTGTTGTATTGTTACATTTGTGTTATTATAGCAATATTGCCTTAAATCTTGTATGCTTTGTAATAGGTTCTGTAAATTCCATTTTTTATAAGGTTACAATGGTGTAACCTTAATACACTCTGTGCTATTTAAACTATACCATAAAGATACATGGTCTAACTTGCAGAGAAAGATGGTCCCATTATATTGTGTTCTAGGATCAGTAAATAAATTAACTATCAATTCCCATCTATGTATTTTTAAAATATCTTCCAGGTATTGTTCTGCTTTGAGGCCATGGGGGGTGGGGGATTGTCGGGGTTCTGGCACTGAGGATAGGGAAGGAATACTGAGGAATACCAAGGAATACTGATGAACCCTAAAGCATGGGGAGAAATACTGATAAACACTGAGGAATACTAAAAACAAGGGGGGGAAATACTGAGAACAGCAAAGAATGGGGAAGGTACTGAGGGTCTTGGGGCCAGTGCTGAAAAATGGGGGGGAATAACAAGGAATAACTGATGGATATTAAAAAATGGTAACAAATACTAAGGAAGGGGAAGGAAGAAAAAAGAATAGCCAGGGCTACTGAAAAAGGGGAAGGAACACTGAAGAATGGAAAGGCATACTAAAAAACCACCACACCAAACATTAAAAATAGAAAGGAATTAGGAAAGAACAATAAGGAATGCTAACAAGTAGGAAGGAATACTAAGGAATGGGAAGGAACAGTAAAGAGTAACCAGGGATACTGAAATATGGGAAGGAATAATTAAAAAAAACATGGGAAAATAGCAAGGGGTGTGGAAAGAACAGTAAGGAATGCTAAGGAATAGGAAGGAATAATAAAGAATGGGAAAGAAGAGTAAAAATGTGGGAAAAATACCCGGGAGTGGAGAAAGACTAGTAAGGAGTGTAAAGGAACACCAAAGAACAGGAAGGAATAGTAAAAAATGGGGAAAGAATATTAAAGAGTGGGAAGGAATAGTAAAATACAGGGGGAAAAATACTAAGGTATGGGAAGGAATCGTAAAGAATGGGGAGAAATACCAAGGAACCGGGGAAAAAAATACCAAAGATTGGGTAAGGAATAGCAAGGAATGGGGAACAACATTAAGCAACGGAGAGAGAACATTACAGCATGGGGAGAAATACCAAGAATGCCAAGGAAAACAGGACTGGGAAGGGCTCCCAAGGAGGGAGGGCACTGAGGAGGCCAGGCAGGACCCCCCCAGAGCCCATGTGAACCTACTCTTGCTGGCGCGGTGCGGGATGGGCACGGCCACGCCCTTGCCCCGCTCGCTGTCCTGGGGCTTGGGCGGGGAGGCGGTGAAGCGGCAGATGCCGGGCTCGGACGGGGTGCTCATGGAGGTCATGCTGTCCGCGTTGTCCGTGGTGCCCGTGGTCATCTGGTCCGAGGAGCTGTCGGAGATGAAGCACTCGGTGATCTCGAACTTGGCGTGCTGCAGCTGCTCCTCCAGCTTGGCGTGCTCGTAGGCGCGCGCCAGCTCCTCGTAGGTGGACGAGGCGCTCTCGGTGGACACCATGCTGTTCCGCCCCTTGTCTGTGGGGAGAGGATGTGTCACCTACCTGGGAGCTCTCCCTGGCACTGGAATGCCTTTTTCCATGTCTGTCCCTGCTGGGATAAACCTGGCCACCTTCGAGGCCAGGTTGGATGGGGCATGGAGCAACCCAATCTAGTGGAAGTGTGGAACAAGATGAGCAATAAGGTCCCTTCCAACCCAAACCATTTTGGGTTTTTACGATTTTATCTGTCCACAGAGCTGGGCACAGCCCTGGCTGTTCAGGGCCACCAAATCATGGTTCCACAACCCCACTGATAAGTTCTGCAGTCACCCTGAACTTACCTTTTGGGGTCTCTGCATGCCCCAGAGCAGCAGACCCCTGCCAGCAGCGGTGCCAGGGAGGCTCTGGCCCTGCATACCTGTGTCCTGCGAGAGGCTGGCGCTGTAGCTGTCGCTCTCGGTGACCGTGATGCCGTGCTGGGAGCCCACTGTCCTCCAGTCCGAGGTGAGGGTCCGCGCAGGGGTGGACGCCTGGCACTTGGTGAGTGTCCACTGGCTGGAGTAGCGGTTGCGGGTGCTGTGTGCAGACTTCACACTCTTCCTTGACACGGGGTCTACGGCACACAGGTGACAGAGTCACGGAGGGTCCCACACACAGCCAGGATGCTGCTCCCTCTCCCTGGAGCGCTGCCTGCCCCTTCTGCCTTCCCAGCAGCTGCTCTTGGGCACAGCCAGGGCAGGGGGGACAGGTTCCCCCACACCGTGTCTACAACCCCCAGCACAGCCAGCCCAGCCCCACACACTCACTGGTGCCAGGGCGGATGTCGGACATGTCGATGAGGGGCCCCGTGTTCTGGATCAGGGCTGGGTGATGCAGAGAGACGCCCGTGCAGAAGCTCTGGGGGTTCACGGCCTGGCTGAACTCCGTGTCGGTCACCGGGATCGTGGCTTTGTCATCCCCTGAGGGAGGAAGCTGCGGCTCAGACCTCTCCCTGGCCAGGCAATGTGGGCACCTGCTGGCCCACACTCAGCCCGTCTGTGGGACCCCAGCACTGTGGGACACGAGGGGATGGGAGCTTTGCCTGTGCTTACCCAGCTGCTTGATGCCTTCCTTGTCCTCGATGAGGAGCTGCACCCGCGGGATGTCGATGTGCAGTCGGGGGCCCTGCGGGGGCCCCTTCACCGGCGTGTCAAAGCTGCGGTTATTCTTGCTGTGAGGTGAGAGGGGACGCAGACCCGCCCATTACCGGACAGAGCCCCGGCGGCTCCAGCCTGGGACGGGCTGGGGATTGCCACCAGCCAGCCCACCCGGGGCTCAGCTCTGCCCAGGCAAGCTCCCAGTGTGGGTGCTGGGACCCTCGGGCAGGCAGGAGCAGCCAGGAGCCCTGGGCTGCTGTGCTACAGAGTCACTGCCGCAACCTTCACAGGTGCGAGCCTGAGAGGGTCTGAAACTGAGTGAGGGCTGCACCTGGGCTTAAAAGCAGCCAGGACCACCCCCAGCACCAACTATTCCTCTGCCTGCCCACCCATTCCCAGCCACAGGCAGATACGAGACTCACCTGATCAGCATTTCTGCCAAACTCTTTGCATCTGTGCAGGAGACAAAAAAACAAGAAGTTTTTTGTAAGGGAGCAGTTTAGGGCCCAATGAGGCAGTCCAGGAACCCAATCTGGGGTCCTGTGTGCTGTGCCTCTGAATCCTGTCTCACCTCGAAGCCTCTTCAGTCGCTTCTCCTTCCTCTTCTTGCGGATGATGAAGAGCAGGGCCACTCCCAGCGTGGCCAGGATCACGGGGCAGGCGATGGTGAAGAGCTTCTTCACGTCGTCACCTTCCCCTTGGGCAGACTTGATGGGGGGGATGGTGCCTAGGGCAGAGCACGGGCGGGTGGGCACTCAGCGCTCAGGGACCCCCCTGGCCTGGTGGCATTTCCCCCAGCCCGTGTCCCCACTCACTGCCGTCGTAGTCCAGCGTGGCGAACTGCGTGGTCTCGTTGCCGCAGCCGGCGCTGTTGCAGGCCTTCATGCGCAGCTCGTACCACGTGGCCTCGCGCAGCTCCGTCAGGAACACCTCACTGGAGCTGTTGGTGCGAAGGCTCTGCCACACCCAGTTGCCCTTGGGCCGGTACTCCAGGACGATGGCGGTGATGGGGCAGCCCCCGCTGCTCCAGCCCTGCAGGTTCAGCCTGGCGTGCGTGGAGTTGATGTGGGTGAAGAGGTGCTGGTCCTTGCTGAAGGAGGGCTCTGCGGGAGAAGAGCTGTCAGGAGGGTGGGGAGGGGACCCCCCTGTACCCCGGCGGGGCAGGGACAGCACAGGCCAGGCTCACCTCTGCCGTGGGTCTTGGCCTCGATGATCTCACTGATGCGGCCGGCGCCGACGCTGTTCTTGGCCGCCAGCTTCACCTTGTACCAGGTGCCGCACTTGAGGCTCTCCAGCTTGAAGGAGCGCTCAGAGGAGCTGATGAACACGTCCTTCCACTCCTCGCTGTTGTCCACCGAGTACTGGAGCACAAAGCCTGTGGGAGGAAGGAGCGGGGTCACCTCTGGGCACATGGGCGAGGGGAAGGGGTTCTGGCTGACACAAAGCCTCTGCCCAAGTCCAGCACAGCCGTGCACTGCCAGGGCACCCATCACACACCAATTCCTGCCCAACTGCACGCTCACAAGTGGTGGTGGAAACTGCCTGCTCTGCCCACTACACAGACCCAGGCAGGAGAAATGGACAAGGAGCTCTCACCCAGAACGTCCTGAGAGCTCTGCCAGCGCCCCTGGTCACACCTCGCCTGCCCCCAGCACCCCAGGGTGGCCCCACGGCTCATTTCCACCTGGGAGTGCGTGCTGTGATTGACTGGTGTGAGGCTATAAAGGGAAAGCCGGAATTAAGCAGCTCCCTCAGGAGGCTGCAGGGAAGTTGCTTCTGTCATTGCATACCGCCTCCTCTGCCGTGATGAAGAGTATTAGGAAGCACACTGTGTCCTAGATGAGCAAACCTGTTACGCTGCCATCAGCAGCTGGGCTGGGCTCCCTGGGAGAGCACAGGGACAGCCCCAAGGGCATCGGGGTGTCCTGGGACAGCGCATCCCTGCCGCCCAAGCCGTGCTGACCAAACTTTCCTGGTGCACTGATGGGTTTGGCTATTTTGCAGGCTATTTAGACAATTCTCAAATAAAAATAGCAGGGAAGAGTAGGCTTCCTGCCTTGCTGTGTGCATAATGGGCTGCACAAGGCAGAGCTGGCACAACGGCCCCGGTGCCAACACCACCCAGGTACCACCATGGCAATGCCAGAGGGTTCACATGAAGGAGCTCTGTGAACACCCAGCTCCAGCTTGGGCAGAGCAGTGGGGACACTTCTCATGCCTACCCACCACCAAGGATTCCCTATGGATGGTGACACCAGGACCTTCCCAAGGCCATGGGCACGTGATTCCCAGTGGTGTCAACACCAGCCCCGACACCCCCACACCGCCCACCCTGGTGCCTGCCACTGCTTATTTATTTATTTTGTACATGCGGCGTGTTTTTAATATTTCTAATCCAATTATAACCAAATTTATCAACAGAGTCCGCTGGAGTGAAAGGCTGCTGGCTGGGGAGATTTGCTTGTAATTACTTTCATGCTTTTAATTAATTGTAAGCGAGGTCTCCTTCCTCGCTCCCCGCTCCCCCCTCTGCACGCAGCTGTTTCAACGTATAATTCATGAGATGAATCAGAGCAGAAAGGAGACTTGGGAAAGCTGGGATGCTCCTGGAGCCCTCCCAAAGCCCCCAGCCTGTCAGGGATGTGGGACAACTCCTGCTCTGGTGGGTTCAGAGTGGTACCAATGCCAGGAGACATGGAGCAGCACTGGGGCTTGCCCTGGCCACCTCAGCACCCAATGATGTGCCCTTCATTAGCTACCTCAGTCCCTGCAGCTTGTCCAAAACATCTCACAAACCCCTCACAGGGCTGGAAGCCCCTGCTAAGAGCTCAGAGGCACCAACCTTACTCTGAAGCATTTCTGAGGCATTTTGGAGAGGCGAAAACTCTCCAAAGGTGCAGAAAAAGGTGCAGATACAAAAATGTGGCACAGCATGCCTGAAAACATGTTCCATGAGAAGGGAACCAGTCCCATCACTCCCAGGAGCCCTACCTCGGATGGAGCTGCCCCCATTGTCCCCAGGGATCCAGGCCAGCGTGATAGATGATGCTGAGGTCTTGGAGACGGTCAGGCGGGGCTGGTCCGGGGGCACTAGGGAGGAGGGAAAGCCCATGAGCACCTCACACATGCAGAGCGCCCCAAACTGTGCCACCCAAAAGTGCCAACGAGACCTTGCAGCCATCCGTGGGCCAGCATGAGCCCCTGGTGCAGGACAGACCCCGGGCACGGGGCAGTGGGGATGGAGCGTGTCCATGCAGGCAAACATGGAGGTGGGAGCCCTCACCTTGCACCAGCAGGTTGATGATGATGGTGTCGAAGCCCCAGGTGTTGGTGGCAGTGCAGGTGTAGTAGCCGGAGTCCTCGGCTTTCACCGAGCGCAGCACCAGCGTCCCGTTGGCCTGGATCAGGCGGTGGCCATCCACTGTCACCGGGATGGCAGAGTCCTCGCTGCCGGGAGGAGAAGGGGCACATCAGCCGTGTGTGACACAGCCAGGGCGGTGCAGCGGGCACCAGCCCCCGGCACGGCTGGCAGCCCCCTCCATACCTGTCCTTGGTCCACTTGATGGCAGGGACCGGCTCCCCAACGGAGTTGCACGGCAGCCTCACGTCCTTCATCCACGGCGTGGTGACGGTGCCTCCGAAGGAGATGATCTTGGCAGGGGCTTGGGGGCAAGGAGGAGGTCAGCCTGGAGGGCAGGCCCCGTGCGCAGCCCCCCCGAGGTGTAAGGAGGCCTGGGACCCCCGTGCTGCCCCTCCTCTGCCCTGGGGTCCCCCAGCCGTCACTTCCCGCGGGCCATGGGGCAGGGCACAGCAGCGGAGGTGTCCCCCAGGCTGGCAGCCCCCCGTACCTTTGCCTGCCGGCTCGATGGTGACCTTCTCGCTGATGTTGCCGCGGCCGGCGGAGGTGACGGCGGCCACCCAGAGCAGGTACTGCTGGCCCCGGTTCAGGTGGGCGATGCGGTAGAAGAGCTGGTCCGGGCTGGTCTCGTACTCGCTGGGGGCCTGCGGGGAGGGACACGGGAGAAGGTGAAGCCTCTGTGACACCCTCACCCCATCACGCTCAGACCCCCGACCTCACTGCGGTGCTCTGGGTTTATCCCGAGCAGCAGCGGCTCAGCTCTCCTCGCATCCATCCCTCAATGCCGGTGAGAGCCGGCTGGTGTCGTGATTCCTCCAGGGAGCCGGGCTGGAGCCCAGGAACAGATGGCTGCGCCGGCAAGGCTTGTTCCCGGGAAAGGACGCTTCCCTGACACCCGCCAAGCTGCAGCGGGGCCAGCCTGGAGGCAACCCCAGCCGGGCTGGCCCAAACCCTCTGCGGACACGGCGAGAGGCCAAGGGACCCCCAAAACCCGCGTGGGGTCACTCCTGCACTGCCCTCAGCGACTGCCCCAACCCTGCGGTGGCCCTGCGGACAGGGCTGGCGGTGTGCAAGCGCCGCGGCCAGTCCCCATCGCATCGGGGACCAAGTCCCCCTGCCCCAAAGCACACCACGAGGGGAAGGACTGCCTGGCACAGCACCCGGCTGTGCCACCATGCCACAGGACTCCACGACCCCTGTGGCACAGGATGGGTGTATTTAAGCCTGAGCAGGCGGGTACCCGTGTGTTCACTGTCAGCACACGCGTGCCCTTGCAGGGACACGGGTGTGAGTGTACCCCAAAGCAGACACACCTATATGAATATTGTATAGTATACATAATTTTTTTTACCCAAATGACAGTTTTGACAAGATGCCAAGAAAACAATATCGGATCCCAGCGGTTTTACCAGTTGCTTTGATGAAAAGATTATGTTGCCCTGGAAACCAGAGGCTCAGATAGTGAAATGAGTTTGAGAAGGAGCTTTTGATAAGCACTAGTCTGCAGACCTCCCATCAACCTCTCCCTTACCAAGAAGGGATGGGGCCAGGTTGGATTTCTATTTCATTTTTGGTCAGCTGCTGGCATGTTTCCCCCTCTGGAGCAAGCGCTGAGCAGGGCAGATGCCAGAGGATGGGAACAGAGAGATGATGGGACCATTCCCTGGTGCACAGTGCCCATGGATGCCCTTGGACAATTCTGCAGTGAACCCCAAGAGGTCTTTGCTGCTGCTGCTGCTGCCTGGCATCAGCTCTCCCTCCCGTTCCTGCTAGGCCAGCTCTGCATTCCCTGGCACACTGTGGCAATTCCCAGCCCCGTTCCCATCACGTACCGGCTGCCCCGAGCCGGGGCTGGAGCAGAAGATGGTGTACTTCCGAATGATGCCGTTGGGCTTGGCCGGCGGCAGCCAGGACACCACCACGCTGCTGGCAGAGGACGGCACAGCCTTGATACCAGCTGGGGGACCTGGAACTGAGGAGGGAGAGCGTGGCAGAGCTGGTGCCAGGAGGTCTCCAAGGTCTCTGCCCAGCTGGGAGATGTGACAGCATCCTGCTGTGGGGCTGGCATCCCAACCACACCCTGGGAAGCAGCTGCAGTGGTGGTGTCACACACACAGACAGGGAGAGGTCTGCCTGCAGGACACCTCTCCATGGGTGGTTCTGCTCCCTATGTGAGCCAGAGGCAGGAGGGTTAATTGCAGCCCAGGCTCTGGTTTAGAAATCGTGATTGGCTTTTAATGGCCATCTCCTTAATCTGTCAGCCGTACCCTGCCCAGCTGCACCTCCCTCCCAGCATCTGGCGCTTCCCAGGACACAGGCCCAGGGATGCTCTGCTAGCGAGCTAATGGCATTAAAGTAGGGCAGGCGGGGTGTAAATATTTAAATATCCACACTTAAGGAAAAGGAAAAAGAGGGAAAGGGAAATGCCCTGCCCATGGCTGTACACGAGGGGTTTCCCCTGTGCCCCGGCAGCCGCTCCAGCCCTTTGGCACAAGCAGCGCCACCACTTACTGTCCTCCTTGGTCTGGATGTAGAGCACGCTGCTGCGGACGCCGTCACCCGCCTGGGTGTAGGCCAGCACCTGCACGCTGTAGTTGGTGAACTTCTCCATGCCCCGCAGCTCCACCCGCTCCCGCGTGGTCGTGATGTTCTGCATCTCGCCCCACTCTGCAGCAGACAGGGCCCGTCAGCCCCTGTGCCACCCCCTGTGTTCCCCTGGCACCTGCTCCCCACGAGCGCTCACCTCCGTCCATGTAGAGGGACCAGAAGATGACCCGGTACCCCTTGAGCACCCCGTTGAGGGTGCTGCGCGGGGGCTCCGACCAGGAGATCACGGCCACATCCGAGGTGATGGAGATGGCCCGCACGTTCTCAGGGGGCTGGCTGGGAACTGGGGAGGGGATGGATGAGGACAGTCAGCAGAAGGATGGAGGTGCCAGGCTGAAGGAGCCGTGTCCCACACAGCCACCCTGACTGCACCCACATGGACCCCGCTGTGCTGCTGGAACCACCTCAGCCAGTCCTGCCTGGCAGTGCCCTGCCTCCAACATGCAGTTTTCCTTCTCCTGGGCCAGTGAGGTGGGTGTACACCCTGTGCTGGTGGTGACGGGGAGGATGCTACCCAGCGAGGGGAGAGTGGGAGAGCTGGCTGGATGCGAGGTAATTAGATCCCATTGCCCCGCAAGAGGTAACTCTAATTTTTATGAGCATTTAAATGATAATACATCACCGTAACGATCCTCTTTGAAAATGATTATTGTTTCATATTACTTAGGTGCAAAAATATAAGCACCATGTAATTAGGGACAGAGTATAATAAACTAATACAGATAGTCCGTTTGAACGAAATGAAGGTAATATAATTATGGAAAAGACACTATTGCTAAAACAGGGGCCCTTGAATACCCCGGGAGGAGTGCTAATGCAGCCAGGAAACGATCGCGGTTTGACAGGCTAACGAGAGCCTTAATTAAGAATGAAAAACTGCTGAGCAAACGCACTGCAAAACTTTTTCCTCATTGTTTTTAAAATGACCGAGGCCAATCAGCGACCGTGTCCCAGATGGAACCCTGCCTGACACTTCAACAGTGCCTAAATCCACCTTGCACCCTTTAATTGTGCCACAAACCCAGTGCCACGGGCGTCCTGATACCCCTGCGCTCCCAGGGAGCTGGGAGGGCGCACACGGCCACCGCCCCAGACCTGCTTGTGACGGGATGGGGATCAACTGAGGGTCCCCCTGGGGGGGCCTGGCCCTGGGGACCAGGGTGCCTGGCTTGGTCACCGGGCCACCCTTACCGTCCTCCAGCGTGGTGGCGTTGATCTCGCTGGACGAAGGCCCCGTGCCCGCGCGGTTGAACGCCTGCACCACCACCCCGTACTGCGCAAACTTCTTGAGGTTGTCCAGCGTGTAAACCTCGCTGTCCCCCGTGGCCTTCATCTCCACGATGCTGTACTGCCCGTTGCTGCCTGGGCTGTTCTCCCGGTAGCCAATCTGGTAGCCACGGATCACCCCGTTCTGCAGCTCCTTCTTCGGGGCCTGAGGGACAACGAGGGCAGAACAGAGCGGTGTCACAGGGGTGGGAGGCTCACAGGGCTCTGTGCCCCGACCCACCTCTCCCCAGAGGCTTTTCTCAAGGCTTTCAAGTTTTTTTCCCTCCCCACTTTTCACTGAGTGGCAAAATAGTGATAAAAAAGGTCCATCAGCTCCTCAGAGCCACCAGAGAGGAAAGTGCTGCCCAGACAGCACCAGTCCCCAGCCAGAGCAGGAGAAATCCCAAGTCTGGCAGCCTGAGGGGCCAGATTGAGATCAATCTTAACAATATTTCTCTGAAGCATTAAGAAATCGATAGGGTTGATTGCAAATTTATGTTACAATGCCAGGGCGATCCATCTTGCTGAAATACTCCTAAAACGAAGTGACTTATCTTTCAAGTGAATCTTACTTTTCATTAATCTGTTTTTCAGTGCTTAAGGGGAGGGGGGAGAAGCTGGAACCCTAAATTTATTGACTTAGCAGTTCATTCCCAAGTCCTAACTTTATAATCAATTTTATTTTTCATTAGGCAGCTTTGGAAAAATAAATCCGATTCTAAGTTTTATTGATCTCTGCTCGAATGCTTCACAACCCAGCACCTCAGTTTTTACATATTTATCGTCTCTGCCCCATGGTCCCCCACGGACACCCTATGACATAATGAGCTTGTTGTAAAACATGACTGATAAGAGCCCTGTGCAATAAGGTGAGCTGCTTGCCCAGCCTCCACTTTTCCTTTTTCCTGGGGAATTCTTCCTGATTCTTGTAACATCGATGACATGCTGGTTCTCAGGACAAGCTGGGACAGCATTTGGCCAAGTCCCCATGGCCAGGGAAAGCCCACACACCATCCTGGCCTCACTCACCTTCCAGGTGACCTGGATGCTCTGGGACGTGATCGGCTGCAAGGTGACATCCATCGGAGGGCCATCGGGAGCTGCGGAGAGACCAGCACGAAAAAGCACATTGAGAAGGTTCAGGAGCTCCTCAGCAGGAAAACCCCTGGCTTTAGGAGAGCTGTACCTCTGCCAGCTTCCCCACAGGCTGCAGCCCCCATGTTCCCCCTGCCCACCATCCCCAGGAGCCCAGAGCGGCACCTGCTTCCTCAGTGCTGATGGTGAGCTCCTTGCTGGGCTCGCTGCGGCCGATCTTGTTGAAGGAGTACATGCGGATGCTGTACACGGAGGCGGGGTGCAGGTCCACGATGTTCGCCTGGTTGATGGTCGGGGAGATGTTGCGTGTAGACTGCTTGAAATCCCAGGAATCTGGAAGAGCAGAGGAGCGAGGCAGGAGGGTCAGCACCTGAATCCTGTCGCGGAGTCCACAGTGCCGAGGGGGCCGTGCTCAGGCAGGTGAGGTCCCCCAAGCACCTGCAGCTTTTCTGCCCCTGGAGAGGTGCTGCTTCCCTCTCTCGCTGTTGTGCATCGGGGTTCAACTTTCTGCAAATATTGTCTCTTTTAATATTCCCTTTCAAATGCTCCCATCCAACAGAAATTACCATATTTCATTAATGCCGCTCTTTCCTTTCTTCATCAAAGGAGCCGGGATGCAGAATATTCCCTTGGAGGCACCGGTGGGGCAGTCCCACACCTGCCTGTGCAGGCCAGCCCCCAGCCCACTGTGGCATGGGGAGGGGACATCACTGTCACCCACCTGACTTGTTCTTGTACTCGATGTCGAACCCGGTGATGATGCTGTTGCCGTCGAACCGCTGCGTCCACCTCAAATTCATACTCCGGGCTTTCACCTCACGGATCTCCAGCTCCGGTGGGTCAGGGGGCTCTTGGGGACACGCAGGCAGATTAGGGACATAGGCAGGGAAGCCCCACGGGAGCAGGGGGACCCTCCCAGCAAGGCTGTGCACCACAGGACTCACGCACGGGGTATGGAGTACCTTGCACAGTGAGCTGGATTAAGCCTCTGTCCTCGCCGTAGGAGTTGATGGCGTGACAGGAGAAGAAGACGGAGTCCCCGCGGTCGGCTGGTTTCAGCTGCCAATGTTCCAGGGAGAGGAGCCAATTCAGACTGAGTTCCCCCAGCACTGTCCCCTGCATTCCCCTGCCATCACTGCCTGCTGCCACCACAGTGCCACTTCCTGGAGCTGCAATCCCTCCCACGGCATTCCTAACACCCCCCCCGCCCCCCACCACTGGGCTCGGCTTTGCCACCCAGGAAGCCCAGCACAGTGCCAGGCTTTGTGACACCCACTGGGGACCACCCACACCCTCCCCGCACCCTCCTTCTTCCCTCCAACACCCAGGGAGACCCCCGGCAGCCCAGGCAGGTGCAGAACCCCCAGCCCTCACCTTGAGGGTGGAGATGACCTCGTCGCCGTTGTCCTTGGTGGTGATGGCGTAGCGCATGTTGCGGTCGGGGTCGATGACGGTGTCCCCCTTCTCCCAGCGGATGATGATGGGCCGCTCGCCCCGCGCCGTGCAGTTCAGCTCCTTGGTCTGGCCCTTGATGGCGATAGTGGTGTTGGGGTGGGAGGTGATCATGGCTGGGACTGCGGGGAGGCCAAGTGTCACCTGTGTGCCCGGGGGATGGGCGGGTGCCACCTGTGGCTGCCCGGCCCCGCAGAGCCCACGGACCCACCGAGGACACGGCGCATGCGGCTCTCACCGAGAGGCCCCGCAGCCCGAAGCGGAACCGTCTCGCTGCATTATACAGCTCAGGATCATAAAATAATGAAGCAGATAAATTTTATAATGCATAGCATTACACCGGGGTAGACAATAAAACGTGAAAGACAAATAACCAAGTGCACACTATAATGAAGAGAAAGCCTCCAGTCTGAGACGTGCGGGTATGAATTATTGACTAAGGTTTTACACTCCCGAGGATGAGAGGAAGAATGTTTTCCATCACGGATTTGCATAATTCACTCATATAAACCTGGGCAGAATACAGAGTGTGATTTCCCATCAGCAAGGCCGCCTTTGCATTGCAGATGCCAGAGATGATTTTTTTTTTTCATAGCCCCCCCAATATGCAAACAGGGCCAGTGGGGACACCCTATGCTGTGGTCACCACCCGGCTGGGGGGCAGAACCCAGAGGTACTCGAGCAGTGGGTGCAGCACAGATGGGGATGGCTGATCTGTGCTGTGAGGATGCTGTACTGATCCCTGGCCTGGCTCTTCCCTGCTCCAAGAGCCAAGCCCTTTGTGCCAGTCCAGTGCCATGCAGTGGGCTGGCTGTGGCAGGCACCACACAGGAGGAATGGGCTGGGGGACCGAGGGCAGGCTGGGTAAGCAGAAAAAAATGTAATGCATAAACAAACAGCAGTGCTGAGTCCTGCAGTAATGTATGATAATGACAATCCGCAAAGGCAACACACACTGTTCTAATGGGACACAGGAGGCTCTAATGAGCTACGACTCCTCGGCTTTCTGTGGCAATGTAATTCAATTAACAGCCAAGAAAACCTTTCCTCCGGAGTTGCCGGAGTTCGCGGGGTGCAGGACAGTGCAGTGCCCAGCCTGGTGCCCAGCCTGGTTCCCAGTGTGACAATCCTGCCCCAAGGGGAGCACGGCCCCCCCTGAGCTGGCAGGGGATGGCAAAGAGCAGGGATGTTGTGGCCTGGGGCACCAAGGGTTACAAGAAACAGCCCAAGACTTCTCCTAAATCTGCCCTGTCCCATCCCCAGCTCTGACACCTCTGCCTGCCTGCAGCACCAGGTCAGGGATACACTGGCACAGAGGGAGGCCTGGGAAGGACTGTCCCAGCATCCCATCGGTGTGAGGACAGAGCACAGTGACAGCCAGGGGCTCTTGCCCCTGCCCCAAAGCAGGGCTGACTGCACAGCACAGCACAAGAGCACACACAGCCGGATCAGGGGCTCAGCACCCAGTCCTGGCACTTTGGCAACCCTTGCCAGGCTCCTGCCCACTGTGCCCATCTCCTGCCATAGAAAACCATCGAGAGGTCACCCTGCTATTTGGCAAACAGGGGCACTGGGGATGTGGTCCCTGCACTCAGCCCTCATTCAGCCCAGCCTGGAGGACAGTGCAGCAGCAGAGGGTGTGTGGCTGTGGGGCCGGAGGGGCAGGACAGCCCCTCAGGGCTGCAGCAGCCTTGGCTACACCAGCCCCTTCCCAGTGAGCAGAGGCCCCACGAGAGGAGCTCCGTTTCAGGCTCTGCTTCGCTGAAACGCACTTATTGATGTTTGATTAAAAGCAGCTCCTTGGATGTAAACATATCAACTTCTCTCAATTGCCAGGGTCCCAAGGGAGCTGCACGTAGTCCAGAGCAGGAAAAGAGCACAACAAGCCCCAAGGAAACCCCAAGCAGCTGTGAAGATAGCACAGATTGGGGCACTGGTGCCCAACACCTGCCCTGGAGCAGCTCTGCAGCTTACAGAGGGATCACATTGCTTGGGACTGGCTGCAAGGACCTCCGAGGGTGGCTGGGGGCTGCTCCTGACCAGTCTGTGACCCCTTCCTGGGTGCAGGGGCATCAGTAGTGGGGCATCAGCCACAACTCATGCAGCACTATGGGCAGACAGGCTTCCTTTGGAAGAGCTCACCTCCAACGCCTTCTGTGCCCTCCATTCGGTGCCCACCAGGGCCCACCCACCCCCCAGCCTCTCCCTGTGCCCACGGCCTTGTTAACAAGGCCACAACCATCGGCTGGTCCCTCTGGCTGGGCAGAGATAAGCCTGGGAACAAAGGAAGCCGACAGCCACCAGCACGCTCCGCTGTCCCACACCCGGCTGGGGCACGAGCTGCTTCGCAGAGCGCTGGTGACAACTGAATGAGAACAGTGACAAGGGTGACAAGGGCTGTGCCTGCCTCCCTCGCCCCCCTCTTTCTTGTTTGGAGCTGGCTCTGTGATGTTAATTTGATTGCACCCGTCTCAGCTTCCTTTCTACACTGATTAGCTGAGTTTCACCTGAAGCATGAGATTAATTCAAATTGCATGGAAGCAATCAGTTATGCTCGTGCCGTGTGGCAGCGAACTTCCAAACAGGGCTGTGCCACGACCACAGACAGAGACCCCTCTCCCTGCCCCCCGGCTGGACCCCTGGCATCGAGGTGCTGGCACGGAGCAGGCAGAGGAGCCCCCTCCCCAGTGCCCAGGGCGCTGCCGCCCTGGCACAGCTGGCAGGACCCCCGAGGACGTGACCGTCCCCACCCCACGCGCTCTCGACACCCGGGCAGGTGTGCAGCCATGTGCTAAATGCATTTATCACGTGCTGCTGGGCCCCTCACCTGCGCCCAGCCCAGCCCGCTGTCCCCTCGGGCACACGCTCGGATACTCCAGCACTCCCCACCTTCCACTCGGCGCTGCGCCCGGCTGGGTGCTGGCGAGCTCCTTCCCAGAGCAGGGAAGGACAGGCTGCCATGGTGTGGGAGCCCAGGGGACATGGCACCCAGGGACAGGAAGGCCTCCACTCCATGGGTGACATTCCCCAAGCAAATCTGGTGGCTCTCCTCGCCCACCCGCTGACCAAAGCGGCATCCAGCTCCTCCTGGCTCTGCCAAGTCCATGGAACTCGGCCAGGACAGCACACACTGTCCAGTGTGTTACCTGGCTGTCCCACCTCTCCCCAGGGCCCCTTGCTGCTATCAGGGCAGGGGATGTGTGACACCAGCTGGCTGTGGCACTCCCCTCTCCCCTGCTGACGGCCAGCACGCTTTGTTTGGGCTCTGATTAACTCTCATTTAACTCGGTTCGCTGTGGCCTGACTTTCAGGGAAAGCCAGTGCTGATCTCCCTTTAATTGGGCTGACATTTCACTAAACAAACAAAAACCCCAAAATGAAACAAAACAAAGAGCCCATCTAATGCTTAATTGGCTGTGGCGCTTCGTCTACCTATTCATCCAACCCTTTTCAAAGGCGGCGAGGGCTCCGGGAGATGCAAAAGCACTCGCATAATAAGGTTATGTGCTATTCAAGTCAGCAAGCAACCTGTCCTGGGATGCAATTACAGGAGATAGCAGGGACACGGCACCAGTTCGGGCTCCCAGACTTCGCACACTCGCTCGGGATTAATCGCCTTGACTTTGTACCTGCACCTCATTGAAGTGCCTTGTTTGAAGTCGCTGGGTTTGATTCATCAGTCGGAGGGATAAATTAAACAGCTGACAGGGAGGGGAATGGGAACCTGCAAAGGCAGAGGCTGGGTGGGGAGGGGAGAAGCCCCTGAGAGAAACAGCTGCTGGTGTCGGGAGAGAAAGCACCGGGCTGGGGAGGTCAGGGCATGGTGGTGACCAGAGAGGGCTGCACATCCCATCTGCCCACGGCATCCCAGGGGGACAACCAGGGGATGGTGGCTCCCACGGCTTCACCTGCAGCGTCCATCCCCTCTGGCACAGTGTGCTCGCTGCCTCATGCCCAGCATGATCAGGGCAAAGTTTAGTCCTTCTGGGCCCAGTCCCAACCCCAGCCCCAGCCCCTTCTGGAGACACCAGGAGTGAGGGTGATGGGGCTGGACCCCCTCCACCACCTCCTTTTGGAGGTTTGAATGCTCCTGGCAGCAACGAGCCCAATAAATAACACGAAGCTGGCAATTATACATTCTGCTGATAGCAACGGGAGAGCAATCCAATAACACACACAGTTCAAACACGGTGTCTAACAACACTTCCCAGCCCATCCCTGTCAAAGCAGCCCAGCTATTTCCTTTCCTCCTGGATGATGTAGATTGATTGCTTGGTTTTATTAAAGACAAAGTGTGTTTAATAGCAAAAGGGAAGCGGGTCCCTGGAGGGGAGGAATCAATGCCCTCCCATGCCCTGCATCGATCGTGGGGATGCGCGGAGCCGAGGCCAGAGCGCGGCTGGTGCGGTTGGAATCCCTCAGAACAGAGGAAGAGGCTGCACCGGACCAGGCTCTGCTGGTGACCCCACATCCCACAGCCACCCTCACCGTGCCCACCTCTGCTGCCCTGGTCGCTGCCGTGGCAGGAGCAGGTCCCTGTCCCCGTGACGATGCCCCGCGGCGCAGCCCCAGGTACTTACTCTTGACGGTGAGGAACATGGACTTGCTGATGTCCGTGCCCACGCCGTTGCTGGCCTGGCAGAGGTAGTAGCCGATGTCCTCCTCCAGCACGTGGCGGATGAGCAGGGAGCTGTTGGGCAGGATCTGGATGCGGCCCGTCAGGGGGATGGGGTGGTACTGCTGGGGGTTGCCACTTCCTAGGAGGGGACACAGAGACACCAAGTTCAGCTGAGGCAGAGGAGCACTCACGAGGCTTGGAGCTGAGGTGGCTGTGCCCAAGGGACTGTCCCCAGCCCCTGGTGACACCCCCACACACTGCCGTGACCCATCCCTACCTTTAGCGTGCTTCCACATGACTTTCGGTGGGGGGTACCCGTCAACAGAGCAGTTCAGCACCCCGGCTTTTCCGTAAATGCCATCTTGGTTGTTGGGTTGGACCACAAAACGAGGAGGCACTGAGGAGTTTGGGAGAAAGGACGGTCACTGTAGGAAAATCCCCATCAGATCCCTACAATTCCCCAGTGCCTGCGGGCACAGGAGTGCCATATCTCCTCACCCTCCCAAATTCCCTTTGCTCCCCAGTGAGCTGCCCCTCCCTCGCTGCCCACCCTCCCTCTCCCACCGGACCGGGTGGGATGCAGGCGGCCGGGTCACCCCCCAGGCTCACCCCGCACGATGAGCTGCCGCTCCCGGCTGACGGTGGCAGCGTCGTTGCTGGCAATGCAGGTGTAGTTCCCGTTGTGCTTGAGGGAGACACTGGAGATCTGCAGGGAGCTCATGAATTCCTTGCTCTCGATGGTGACCCCAGAGCCGGAGAGGATGACGTGCCCGTCCTTCCTCCAGGTGATGTGGATGGGCATGTCCCCAGAGGAGACCACGCAGGGGATGTAGAGGAGCTGTCCGATGGAGGCAGGTGGGAACTCGAAGGGCTGGATCAGCGGAGGGACTGTCGAGGAGAGAGGCAGAGAACGCTGGAGAGCCCATCCCAGGAAAGCCTTCCTGCAGTGGGGATGGGCTGCAGTGGGGCTTGGGGAAGGTGCTCTCCCAGGAGGAGAAGCAGCCCAGAAAATAAGAGAGGCTTTTGAGTCCACCAGGAACAAGGCCAGGGGACAGCAGGAGGTGCCATCAAGCAGAGAACAGCAGGAAAACTTCTCCCACCTGGCAGGGCCACCCTGCTGAGAGCGGGATGGAGAAACGCTGACCCTGCACTGGGGAAAGCCCCGGCCACCCCCAGCACGTGCCACCCGAAATTCCACCTCAGCATTTATCCACTCCCAGAAAAGCCATTATTAGATGGATGCTTTTCTTAAAGGTGCTGGATTCAGAACCAGCCATTATCTTTCTGATAACTTAATTAGGCAACCGCAGCATCTCTGGCAATGTGGGAGGGGGAAGAAAGCGGAGAGAGGGAGACAATTAGCTTAACAAGGCTCAGCACCTGGTAGATGTGATCCTCGTTCTGCAGTCTCCATAATTAAATTAGCAGGCTGCCAATTGTCCCTTTGGCAGTGGGGAGCTGCCCTCTCATGCAGGCACGGGGGCAGCTCCCTGTACCCCCACGCACTTCCATGGGCTCCCACCTCCACCCTGTGCCCATCCCATCCCTCAGGTTTTGGCACTGCTCCCTGGTCCAGCGCACAGGCAAGCAGGGGCTGTCACTGTCCCCCAGGTGGGAGCCACTGCCACCAGGCAGGCAGGGTACAGGCAGGGCCGGCCTGTCCCTCTGGCGGCTACAGCAACGTGGCTCGAGCTGCCGGAGCCATGGAGCCAGTGCTGCCTGTTTTCCATAATTAATGAATAATTAATTGGGAATGCACTGCAGTCTATTGCAGAGCGGGGATGGGCTTGTGGATCCGCACCTCTCCAAACACGCCCCTCCGGCCGACAGACGAGCTCTCCCTGCTCCAGCTTCCCACAAACGGAGCTCACAACTCCCCTTTCCTTCCCAGATTGCTTCTGCTGCGATTCTCCTTTCTCCAGAGCTTCCAGGCTCTCGTTTGGCTGCAGCCCAGAGCACCTTGCCCACGGTGCCACCGCAGAGCCCATCCCAGCAGCTCCAGTCCAGAGAGCACCCCAGAGAACAGCCTCTGCCTTCCCATGGGGTAAAGCATCACCCCACAGTGCCCGGGCACCGTGTCAGCCCTGTGCTTCCCAAAATGCTACAGCCACCCGAGCAGGAGCCCCAGGATGGCACCAACCCACATGGGATTAATTAAAACCTTCAAAGATGTCTGCTGGAATAAGGAGCTGTCAGGGCACCTTGGAGGAGGCTGGATTTTGGATTGTGCTTCTGGGGAAGCGCAAGGAGGAGGCCCCAGCAGCACCCCCGAGCAGCAAAGCCCTACAGAGCAGGGAAGTTTGAAACTGGGATCCTGGGGTCCCCTGGCTAAGCAGCAGCAGCTACACCTGGGCAGGAGCTTCCCTCAGCACGAGATGGGGGTGGTGCCTCATGAACAGGGCTGGGGGCTGCCTGCACATCCCTGTTCCTGGGGGAGCAGCGCCAGAGGGAATTGTAAAGCTTTTACTGCTGCGTGATCGGAAGGACCTGCATAACTCACTGGTGGCATTTCATGTGGTCACCAGGCACTTGGGGCCATAAAAGCTTTATGGTGCTCCACGGCACCCCGTGCTCCTTGTGCTACACAGTTATGTTTATTCACTCTCTGACTCTCTTCTAGGGCCTTTGCTATTCTTTTCCACAGGCCTTTTATCCACGGGCTGGAGGAAATGAGGAATTCAGCCAGTGGGGCTGGGTGTAAATATCCAGCAGCAGAATGAAGATGTCTGGCCTGTGCTGCACCATGCTCCTGCCTGCTTGCCTTCCTCAGCCCATCACTGGCCACTAATCAAGGCAGTAAATCCACATTTGGAAGGGTTCAGTAGCAGTGGCTTCCCAGGATACACAGATCCTCAGCTGAACTTCAGCATCCTGCACCCCTCCGGCGAATCCCGTTATTTAACTGTTCACAAACATCCCGAGATGGTCTCCCCACATCAGCCCTGCCTGTCCCACTTGTCCCAAGACAAGACCGGCATCTCTGGTCTCTTTCCAAGCCCTGGGGCTCCACATGGACAGGGATTTATGTGAGGTGAGGAAAGCAGGGCTGGCCAAGCCCTGCAGACCCCAGGGGCAAGAAGACCTCCCCGCACTGCCCTTAGACAGGTTATCCAGAGCCTCCTCTCCCCTTTGGAAGCCTTGGAGAAGAGCATTAGCTAATCAAGTGGTAGCAACTCTAATCAGCTTCATGCGCTCTCTCGCTAACCTGATTCCTAATAAGAAAATGGTGGCGGGGAGGGGAGGGAGGGGGATCAGAGTAAATCCAGTGCACGAATTCCCCGCTGGGTGAGAGGCAGGACGGCAATTGGCCGGCTCCGTCCCCAGCGCCGCCGTGTTTGTCTGAATGATTTACTGCAAACACCGAGCTGGCGACGGGCGGAGGTGACCCCACAACTCCTGAGGATGGGAGATCCGGGAGCACCGCGCGCTCCCAGCGCAATCTCAGCCAGTCACTGGGAGGGAATGCATCCGGCTCAATTCATTAGGACTGATAGCTCCCTCAATGGGGCTGAATAATTGATGGCCTGGAGAAGCTTTTAAGATGTTCTGTGCGCTCAGAAGACCGAGAGTGTTATTTTTTTAAAAGCTAGCACACACAGAAAAACATCGGTGAAGGTGATCCAAGCAAAGGTTAGGTGTTTTAATACGTTATGTTTACACCATAAATCCTTGCTCCTTCACTTGTAAGGGGAAATGGATATGGCGTGGCTCAGGGCAGCTGCCGGCGGCAGGCAGGACCAGGTAGCCAAGCCAGCTCCCGAGGGCTGAGCTGGGCTCCCATGACTGGTGACTACAGAGCACAGCCACCACCTGGCCATGCAGTTCCCTGTGTGGCGCGCTCCTCTGCCTCCATCCCACTGCAGGGAGATCCCAAACACAGCCTGGATGAGCCCTCCCTCCCATCCAGGGGCAGCGTCCCCACCCTCTCACCTTTGACGGTGACGTGGACGCTCTGGCTGATGGAGAGCTGGGGCTGGATCAGGACGCTGCACAGATACTCTCCTTCATCCATGCCTTTCTGGACGTCCATCAGCTTCAGGGTCCCGTTCTCAAAGACCACTTGGCGGTGGTTATCGGGCAGCAGCAGAGAGTCCTTGTACCATTTGATGGAGTAATAGGGGTACCCGATGACCCTGCAGTTGATGAAAGTGTCCCTACCCGCGACCGCTGTTATGTTCTTCATGGCACGGATGCTCGGGGGACCTACATATTTGGGAGGAAGGGAGAGGCAGGCTAGGTTAATTCCGAAGGGCCATTTGCTTGCATGCAGATCTGCTGCTATTCCAGAGCAAGCTTCACAGGCAGAGGAGTGACCAGGACAGCCAGGAGCCAGCCTGCTTTGGGTGAGGAGGCGGCACGGGCTCCTCCCAGCGTGTGTGGGGACAGCCGCTCCTCAGCTGCGACCTCCAGCTACAGCTCCTCGCCCTCACCTGCCAGCAGGGCTGTGCTCCTGGGTCACAGCCACACTGCAAACAGCAAATCCCACCCCAGTGCTGGGGAGGCCGAGCCCACACACACCACTGCCGCCCATTGGGGAAGGTTGGATGGTGGCTGTGTTTCTGCACTGGGCACTGTGGCTGCCCAGGATGCCTCCGCCCGGCTCCTCTGGCAGCACCAGAGATATGGGAGAGATGGGGAGAGCTCTGCCACCATCACAGCCTCTCTCTGCCTCTCCCAGGAGGAAGCTGCTTGCATTGTGCCAAACATCCTTGGCAAGAGCTGCTATGGGAACATGACTTCCCCTGGCAAACACACTTCACCTCCTTAAGCCCCACCTTTCTGCACCCCCCACTGCCATCCTGGGTGTCACTGAAACGCCAGCCAGCCACCAGTTTCTGTCTGGCTTTGGAGCTGCCTAAGGACTGGGAGAATGCTGCAGGTGAGCCTTTAAAGGAGAGGTTTCATGCATCAATAATTACATTGTTCTCCCAGCCACTGCATAAAATAGCAAAGTAATCTAAGGATTAACCCTGTCTTGACTCCTCGTCCTGAGGGCGTAGCAGGATAACAGCTTAACAGACACCCAGGATCAGGTGTTGGACGGTGTTTCTCATTCTAGGACACTTTAAGAGAAGGAGCAGGAAGAAAGGAATTAGCATCTCGCTCTGTAACCATGTCTCAGGCCTGTCTGAGGGACATGCTCTGTGCCACTGAAAAAGAAACCCGAATCTTATCTAGTGACAGCCCATCAAGAGCTGAGAGAGGGGAAAAAGGGAGACAAGGGAACATCCTCATTGCAAACGCTGCTCTGGCTTCTCCTGGCTGAGGGATGGACTTCCTCCAAATTCAGCAGTAAACGGCAGCAAAATTCCGACTCTCCTGGGATCCCAGCCAAAAAGCCACTAGATCCATTTCAAACCTGAGACACAGACAAACACAGCCCTTCAACCCTCATTCTCAGCAGACAAATAAACGCTCCCTTATCTTGTCTTGCTCCCACCTGTAAGCCTGGGAGCTTTAATTGGGGATTATTAATGGGCAGGGGCTTACACCATACCCCGTGCCTGAGAGCGCTCCCCGGAACACACCGAGCAACGCACTGCAGCCACAATAACACGGTGATTAACTCGGCCATGGCTTTTAGCAGACAAAGAAAATACAGACATGACAATTCAAAGCTCATTTTCCACGATTGCACGTGCTGCCTCATCATCGTTTGTCATGGAGAGGTGGCTGCCAATGAGTGGGGGTCCTGTAGGGAATGGGGGTGGCTGGGAGAGCACGGGGGAGCTGGGACACCTCCGGACCTGCCACCTCCTTCTCCATGCGTGGGGTCCCTCAGCAGGTGCCGGGCCACCCTGTGCAGACCCCAAGGCAAGGCTTGGCAGGGTGAGAGTGGACTCAAATGCGGACAGCGCTGCCCTTTGACTCCTACAAAGCCAAGCTCCAGTTCTCCAAGCCTCTGGAATTGCTTTCCACTTTGTTAAACTCCCTGCGTTAAGCATCAGAGAGGCTCAACCCTGCAAGTGTGCAAGAAGCTGGGCAGGACTCAGGGAAAGAGGCTGGGTTAGCCAGGGAGACCCACACGGCTGGGATGAAGAGGGAGAGGCGAGGAGGAACGATCAGCCGGGGAACAGAACAAAACCAAAAAGCCCAGTAAAAGTCCTATTCTGATATTTAAAAGTAGACAGGCACCTCTTACGTTTATTCGCGCTTGGTATTCGGCGCTGCCCACCGAGTTCCGCGCGGTGCACCGGTACACGCCGCCGTCCTTGATCTGCGGGCTGGTCACGTTCATGTGGCTCACAGTGGTGCCGTCAGACATGGTGTACTGGTTGGAGCGGTGCCCGCTGTCCCGCGGGATGGGCTCGTCGTCCAGCGCCCAGGTGACGGTCGGCGGGGGGGCCCCCTTGGCGGCACACATCAGGGAGAACTGCTCCCCGGGGTTGACCACCTTCTCGCTGAAGGAGGAGACGATGCGGGGGGTCCCATCTGGGGGGCACCCAGCGGGACGGGGGTCAGGGAGCAGCAGCCACAGGCAGCAGCAGTTACCCGCTGGCAGGATGGCACTGAGCTCCCATCCCAGGCTCAGCGGGGACAGGAGCCCAGCTGGTGACACACACATGGCTGTGGTGGCATCCCTGTGGCAGGGAGATGCAGATGGGGCAAGGGGACACGGTGGCTGATGCAAATGCCAGCTTCAGGGGACACCTCCCTCGGCAGAGCCCATTCCTTTTCCGAACACTCAGTGAGCTGGATCAGGGAGGGCTGCCTGGTGAATGGGGTGCCCAGGGGCTGGGGATGGCAAGTCAACACTTATTTTGGCCCTTCCCCATCCCGGCCATGCTGTGCCCCTGCAGACAGCACACAGAGCCCAGGAACAGGCTGGCAGCAGCCTCAGGACCCCGACCCCAGAGGGTCTCCCTGTCCCTCAGCCATGCACAAAGCATCCCCTCAGAGAGGGGCAGAGGAAGAAGCCCCCAGCCTGGGAAGCCAGCTCACCCTCCAGCGTGATGATGGAGAAGTCCTGTGCCGTCTGGGACTTGCGGGTGGCGAAGCACTGGTAGGCCCCGGAGTGGCTCTTCTGGGCGGCCGTGATGAGGAGGGTCTCGTTGCTGATGCCCCGGATGGAGATGTAGTCATCCACCGCCACCAGGTCTGTGTTGCGGTACCAGCGGATGACGTACTCGGGGGACCCGCTGAGGGCACAGGAGAGGATGACGGTGCTGCCGATGCCTGTTTTGAGCTTCTTTGGTGTGAGGGTCACACGCAGAGGGTCTGTGAGAGAGGGGAGAGCGGCGAGGCGTTGGCGGTGCCGGGCAGTGCAGCGGGAGGCAGCTCATCCCCGCTGTGCTCTCTCCGCTCCTCCTGCCCCGCGAGCGCCAGCCCGGCTACGCGTTAAATGTCACCGCACAATGAGGCAGGTGGCCCTGCCACCGTCCTCACTGCTGACAGCCCCTGCTTTTAACGTCAGCCCCAGGCCCCCAGCGGGGGTACTGTGGGGAGGTGGCAGGACGGCTGGAAGAAGACGAGGTCCATGTGACAGGGACAGTGCTGAGCTGGGGACACACCAGGCTGGCTCCCAGCAGGCTGATGGTGCCTGGCTGGTGCCGTGCTCAGCAGTGCTGCTCCAGGTAAGGCAGGCACAGTGGCTCTGGTACTGCCAGGATCCTGGTGACAGGAGGAAGCCCCAGGAAAACAGCACGTGATAAATACTTGGCCTGCCCAGATGGTATTTACTGTTTGGCTAGAGCTTATTTTATGTAAATCAACATAAATTTTATGTAAATCAACGAAGCAAAGCACAGAGGCACCCAACACGTCGGACACGTGCAAGACAGTGGCTTCCAGCGAGCAAAACACTGTGCCAAAATACAAGGCTGTTGTTTATACAGCTGTATAAACCCCTGAAGCTGTATATGGATAAAGGCTTTACGTGTCAGAAGGCAGCAGGACTAAACCCCCCACCACTCCTCCCTGCCGGCTCTCACCTATGACCGTGAGGGTCCCCGTGACCTCTGCGGAGCCGAAGGTGTTGGTCACCTCGCAGATGTAGGTGCCGCTGTCCTCCACGCGCAGGTCGCTGATGGTCAGCCCCGTGATGCGCTTGGTCCAGCGGCTGTCGGCGGGGAGCGGCCGCCCGTCCTTGATCCACCGCACAGCCGGGTTGGGGTAGCCCGAGGCGATGCAGGGCAGCTCCACCAGCCGGCCCGCCTTCACCTCCCTGGACTGGAAGCTGTCTAACATCGTGGGGATGGACTCCGCCGGGTCTGGGTTGGGAGAGGAATTGGGCTCAGCCGGGGAAGAGGAGGGGGTGAGGTGCCTCAGGGACACCGGTACCACTGAGTCCAGTCAGCACCATCCAAGAGGGACTGGCTCTCCCCATCCTCGTGAGCTGGTGGCTCTGCCATACAGGAGTGCAGGATGCACCCCGTTATCCATGCTGGGCGTGGGGTGCCCTGTCCCACCCGGCCAGCACAGCCTTTGGCAGCCAGGACAACAGGCATGTGGGGAGGTGGGAGGGAAAACACTTCTTAAGTAGCTGACGGGAGGAATAAACTCAGTAAGGGAGGAATTACTCAAGGTGACACCTAATTGGTGCAAAATACACAAATTTTGTGGCACATTTCAAAATTTACAAGGAAAAGGGCCCATCAGGCAGCTGGGAAAGGAGAAAATTAATCACTAAGTCTCAGGCGTGAAATTAAATTCCAGGGGAAAGAAACCTCTTTCATTACTCCCAAGCAGAAGTAAAACGCCGTGACGTGTAAATAATGACAGCGACCAGGAGGGGACCGGGCCAGATCGAAAGGCGCGGATTGGGGATGATACACCCGGCGACGCCCACGCCCCGCTGGGACACGCGGCAGGACGGGCACGGCTGAGACCCGGCACCCGCGGCTCTCCGAGAGGCAAGATCAGGCAAGCCCTCCATCTCTGCCCTGCCCTCCGGGGGGTTAATTCGAGGAGCCGATGCGGGAGCACCCGAGGATGGGAACAGCATATGGCAGGGAGCGGGCGCGCTGCACCGAGCGGCGGGAGCGGCGCCGCGGCTGCGAGTCGGGCGAACTCCCTCCCGGAGTAATTTGGGCAGTCAGCGGAGCCGGGAGCGCCCCGAGACACCCGGCACTCCGGACTGCACTGCCTCCGCCGCAGTATCGCTTGCATGTTCGTCACATCGCGTCAGGCTGCTCACATCGCGGGCTGTCACATCGCATCGCCTCCCGCTCGGGGTGACGCGCGGCACTGCCACCGCCGCGCCCGGCTTGGGGGGGCTGCGTGCTGGGGGCACCGCCGAGGCACTGCCAGCGCCCTGCGCAGCCCCGGCGGCACCTCCCGCCCCGCACCGGGATGTCCCCTCGCTGCGGGGACCCGAGGTGGCGAGGCCAGTGCTCCCTGTGCAGGATGGCAGTGCTGTGGGCAGGCGGGGGGGGTGGGCAGGCAAGTGGGGGAGTGGATGTCGGGCAGGGCTGGGCCCCGTCCCGGGCACAGGACCTGCCCCTCGCCCACACTGCCAGCCCCACGTGCTCACCTGAGACGGAGAGCCGGGCGCCGTTGCTCTGCCGCGTCTCCCCGCTGTACTTGTGCTTGGTGATACACCTGTAGGTGGACAAGGCATCTTCCTTCTGCACGTCCGATATGTACAAACCTCCATAAGAAGTAATAAAAAACCTATTTTCTGGAGACACAAAGGGAGGAGGAGAGTGAGCGACCCAGCCCTGGCCCCAGGCTGAGCACCTGGGTCAAGCAGAGCCCCAGCACTCTGAGCTGGCACTGGAGCTGTGGCAGGGAAGGAGGGACCTTCCTCCACCTCCTGCACCTCCACCACATCGAGGTGCAGCTCTAGCTGAAGTTTCAGGCTGGCTGGCAAAGTTGGATGAGCCACAGAAACCTTGTGTGTGCAAGAACAAACTGTGTTTGTGGGCACAGCCTCACTCCATCACTCACCCTGGCCAAGCACACACACCTGCCCAGGTGTAAAGGTGGGGCTGGGGTGTCTTTACACACACCTGGGCTCCCATCCATCTGAGGGCTCGGATTCAGGCAGGCCGTGGCTGCAGAGGGTGAGCAGAGCGTGTGGCACGAAGCTCCAGCACACGCTGCTCCGCCGCGGTGCCACGCGCTCCATGGCAACGCGGCAATTAAAAGTGAATCCGTCCCGCTGAGTTAATAATTAGCTTAACTTACTTAGAATCATGTGAAAACAAATAAGGGCTTGAGCTGATGTTTGAGCCCCAGGAGGAGGGTGGCGGGAGAGCAGCCAGGGCAGCACGGCCCCGGCAGCGCTGCCGGAGCAGCCCCCTCAGGCCAGCAGGTTTTGGAGCCTGGCACCAGGGAAAGGAGGCTTTGGCTGGCTCCTGACCCTTGTAATTCATCATGAATTACAACAGTAATTAACATGAATAGAAAAGCCTGTGTAGTGGCTACATGGAGAGCAGGATAAGCCGAGGCTCTGGAGAGGCTCCCTGCCCACCTGGAAAGCACTTTGCTCTGCCCCTCTGTGCCAAGCAAGGCTTTCACCCCCAGCTTTGAGGGGCTTTGGGGTTTATTCCAGCACCAGTCTCAGCTGGGATGGGATGCTCCATCTGCTCGGCTGCACCGTGGTGCCAACCAAAGCACCCCCTACCAAACCCCATGGCTGCAGAAGGTAATTTAGTGCAGCTGAATGCTCAGAGTGAAAACCTTTAAACCCAGCCTGTAAATCAGCAACATCTGCAAATGGCTCCCTGAAGTCCTGCACAACGCCTGCTAAGCCAGGATCTAGCTGATGAAGCCAAACAACAGTTTTTACTTCCAGCACCTTTTGGAAGCACCTGGATATTCTCAATTTAGGCAAGAAGAAAGCTCCGTGGTCAAACTCAGAAGTGCAGAATAAGCACGAGTGAGAGAGGACAAGGGGCAGATGCTCCCAGAGCACTCTGGCTCCCACACCCTGGGCAGGACCCCAGGCCCTATTCCCTGCAAGTGCTGCAGGTGACAGACCAGCAGAAAACAGGGATCCTCACCCAGGGAGCCAGAGCGTGTCCCTGGCATGAGCCGAGGCAATGCCATGCCGAGCTGTGCTGGCATTACCTATTCCAGCTGTGGCTCAGCCAGATGTGCGTGTTTGACTCAACTGCTTGATACCAGAGCATGAGGGACTCCAAACAGCAAAGAAAGAGCAAATAATTAATCACGATGCCAGTCAGTTGTGGCTAACAGAGGCACAGGCACCCGCCAGACTGGCACCCTGTGCCGATCCTCCCTGGAAGCAGCGGCAGCCCCACAGGGTGCAGGAGCTGCCATCCCCACCTCTCCAGCAACACCCCTGTGACTCCATCCCTGCTTGGAGGGGTCCAGGGCTGACCAGCCAAAGCCTCCATGCTACGGCATGTGAGCACCAGCATGGCAGCAGATGCCCCACACCAGCCTGCAGCTGGGACCAGAGGTGCGGTGGTGCGGGCACTGCTCCACTGCCGGTGGAGCCGTACAGCCCCCGCGGAAGGGCAGGGGGAGTGGTCCCCCAGCACTGCGATAACATGCAAATCAAACATTAATTTTTCATCTCCCATCAAACCAGTAAGCGGAGAGCATTGGCCGCACTGGAATTTGAGACGGGGGGGAGCCGGTTGCCATGGTAACGGGGTTGTATTTTGCGAAAGTGCTGGCAGCCCCAGCCCACACCCTCACACGCGGTCCTGCCTGGGGCTCCACAGCCCTGTGCTGCCGTGCTCTGGGCTGGAAACAAAGCCTTGTGCCCAAGATGCAGGCTCTGGGATGGGGCTCCAGCCATAACACCCCCCCAGGGACAGGAACAGGCAGAAATCCTGCAGGTTTAGGATCCACGTCTCCACCGTGGAGCAACAGGAGGCATCTGCCCCTTGCACGACACCGTTCCATCACGTGTGAGATCTACCCAAGCTGACAGCACGGCCTCCTTTGGCTTTCTTTCCTGGGAAGGGACAAGTGGCTCTGTCGAGGAACGTTCTGCTGGTTCAGGGGAGATGTGGGGCAGTGACTGATGTAAGTGGCTCCGACAAACCTCACCCAAGTGACTTATTGCTGACTTTGCCAGGCAGATTAATGTCGAAGGTCGCCAAGCAAAATCAGATCTTTCTGCCTACCAGGAGGTGGAAAAGCTTTACAGGAAGCAGAGGATTAAGCACATCCGTGGCCGTGTTGGAGCGATGTGCCTCTAATAACTCTTCCAGCTAGACCTGAGCTGCTGCCTTTGGAGATACCTCACCCAAGCCCTTGAATCAAACACCGCCGAGAGCCCACCACAAGCTAAATTCCACCTAAATTCTCAGGAACTGGCCCCTCACCTGGGGAAAAGCACAAGGGTGAGAGGGGGGCTCTCCTGCATGGTCTCACTGAGTACACACACATCTCTCCCACATCCAGCTGCCAGTGGTGGCCCTGGAATCCCAGCATCATTCCCAAGGGCCTCCCAGTTCCAAGAGAAAGATTACAGTCGATGCAGGTTACCAGCTCCTGCTCTATCCAATATAGATTTATCAAAACAAGGGGTCAGGGCTTCAGGAGGGAGCACGTTTTATAGTTCATAAGACTAATGAGATAACTTTCCCCTGGTACTGCTGGAGAATCAATAGGTGCCACCGTTTATGAATTAGCCATACTGGGAGCCTGTGCATCCCAAGGCATCCCGGACAAATCCAATAACTGTTTGGTGCTATTTCTGGCCACGTTTAAAGTGACAAACGCCTCCCAGGGGGAAGGCACAGAGGGGGAAGCCCCAAAGAGCAAAGCCTGTAATTTTCCACCGCTGCCACAGGGGCACTTTTCTGCTGTGGCTGCTGTTCCACGATGCCATTTGCCCGGCATGGAGCTCGCCTGGGGACAAGGAACATCCACAGAAAACCCAGCCAGGATGAAAACTCCTGCCCACCCCATGGCGCCGATTGCCACCTCCCTCCCTGGGACAGCCCGAGCCCCGGGACGCAGTGCCCAGCAGGGCAGGGGACACAGGGCACAGGAGTGGGCTGGCATCAGTGTCCACGCACCAGAGCTGCCTTTTATCTCAGCAGGCTGAGCCCAGATCGTGCCACAGCAAATGCTGAGAGCAGAGGGGGCCTGGACCAGGCACTGAGATTAAAGCTCCATCCACCCCTCCCTCGTGGAGATGTTAAAGAGGAGCCGTAACTCGAGCCCAATGCAAATTTCATAGGACCTGCGCAAATCTGACAGATTTATTTACGTGTTTGCCTGCCCTGGGAATCCCAGGGGAGCTGTAGGCCTGTCGCTGCTCCCAGCCCTTCCAAAGGCAGCAGAGCTCTCCCGCAGAGCTGGGGCAGCAGATCTGTGAGCTCAGCCAAAGGTTCCCACCTGGAAGAGTCACGGGCATTTGTAACGCGGCCAACGCCAGCTGAGCCAGCAGCTTGGGCTTTGCACCAAGGGGCTCCTCCTCATCCTCTGCCTCCAGAGCCAGCGACCCTTTTCCTGACAAAAGGGACCTGACGGCTCCTGCTGGAGCCAGAGCAGGGGGAACAGCAGAGAAGGGGTGGAAAGCAGGGACTCGTCACAGGCTTTCCACCTCCCCTCCCTAATCTGCTTTATAAGCATGGCTCCATCTCCTCCCGTTACAGGATTAACACCCATCTCTCATTCTCCTCCCGCAACAAGATTTTATTTCTAATTACGCTGTAATAAAACTGGGCGCGCTCCCAGGGCTCCTTCCAAATGACTTGTCGACACTTGGCGAGATTGAATCCTACTCGGGCCCGTTTCCGGCACCTCTGCCTGCTGTTCATTAGGCATGCATGAGGGAGAGGGTTTAAGAACAGAATTACATTTAAATGACTTTTCTGAGAGGGAGACATGAAACAAGAGAAGCAAAAAGCAGGAAAGGTTTACAAGGAGGGTGTCACTGTCACCTCCCTGTCACACTGCTGCCCAGCAGCTGCTGTGCCAGATCCCCACTCCCGGTGCTCCGGGGATCTGACAAGCCAACAAATCCAAAAGGAAACACTGGAGGGGATTTCTGAGTGTCAAATTTTTGCAGCAGGACGGCAACCAGGGACACGTGTCGCTGGACATTGTCACCCTGCCCTGGGGGATGCCCGGGACGCTGCACACCAACTGCTGTGGGAGTGGAGAGGTTTTCCAGCAGAAATAGGGATTTTCCCGTCAGGGCTCAGGAAAACACACACCACAAGAAATGTGGGATGGGCATAACCAGGAGCTGGCGCTGCCAATCCTGCTCCCTGCATCGGGGTGTGAGCAGCCAGCACGTGGCTTGAGTGGAACACCGGGAGCACCGTGTTTCCAGATGTTTTCCATCCTCACTGCACTCACTGGCAGTGGGCAGTTTCTGCTGCCTGGAAGCTGCTTCCCAGATCCAGGCTCACGAGTCGGCAAAATTGGGAAAACAGATGTTAGGAAAGATCTCTCTCTATTAGCTCCCTCGGAAGTGAGGTATCCTGCAGGGCTGGCAGGAGTTATTAAATCAAGCGTCATTATTTACCCAAGGGCCAGTCTCGCAAGTCATGTTCCTAGAAGTAAATCTGGAAACGCTGCCCACGGAAATGGATTCACACGGGTACAAGGGAGAGCACAGTTTGCCTCTCCGGGTTTTAATCCACCTCTGAGTCACCGGAGTGCTTGGCCCTGAAACCCGGCAGTGTTTGGGGACACTTTGGTTTGTTTGCGCAAGCGACTTCGGGAATGACACACTTCCACTGAACGGAGCATGGAGGAGGAGGAGAAATCCCCTGGGTGGGGGCCACGGGGCCGGGGCTTGCCCATGGAGCAGCCCCCTGTCACCAGCCACGCTGGCACTGCCAAAGGAGGAGGAATTAATCTCCCGAGGTGGTCCGGAGCCGCCTAATACCAGCAGAAAATTACAGAACAGGATGAAGAGCATTACAAAATGAATAGGAGGGGACTAGAGATTTCCATGGCTAATCCTGTTAACGAGACAATTTCTTATCAAACTCATTATGTGGCAGAAAGCAGGGGGGAGGGAGGGGCTGGGCAGGGAAGCTGGGGAGGGGGAGGGCGATGCCAGGCAAAAGGCATTCCCGGAGCATCGGGACACGGGGCTGACAGGGGAGCAGGGCAGCTCCCGAGCCCGGCTCACCACGCCGCACGTCAGCGAGGGTTGTATTTCTATTTCCGAGCAGAGCTGAGTATTACTAGAGTGACATTTACCACAAAATAGTGCCGTCTGCTCCGGCTCTGCCACCGGAGCTGCAGCAGGCTGGGATTACGGCGGGCGTAAAAACGTATAAAATCCACCAAGAGAACACTCAGTTCAAAAAGGGATTTTTGGAGCGTCGGTTTTGTTTTCAACCTCCTGCTACGACGAGTGTCATTTTCCCGGAGGAAGCAAAACAAAATGCTGCGGTCCGCAGGCTGAGTATGTGTTTGCCCTAGCACGGGATGGGTGGGCTGGGAAGGCAGCCCAGGGTGCTGGGGAGCTGGGCAGGGGCTCTGCCCACCGGCCCCTCCGTGCTGATTCCCGCATCCCACTCAGCCACGCACGAGCAAAGCCCAGCAGCCTGGCACGGAAAAACGCGGCTGTGGCTGAGTGATTCCTACAAATCCCCGCCAGCCCCTCCATCTCCTGCCCCCGAGAATCACGGGGGCTTCGCCGCTACTTTGTGCACAGCATTTAATTTTCTTTTTTTTTTTTTTTTTTTTTTTTTTCCATTTGCTATTTAAAAAACCGCGGAACTAGTCAGATTTCATGCTAATGAGGAGAAAATCTGGATCGAGGACTGTGCAAAAATTTGCATCTCAAAGAGGAAAACAGGAAGTCGCTAAGAAAGGAAAATCCACGCAGAGGTAGCGGGTATGGCCATAATTAGGCTAATGCTGCCTGTGTTCTGTCAGCTCGTTTCCATCAGCCCCGGGGTGGCAGGGGACAGCAGACCTCCCCACCAGCACGCCATGAGTCCCTGCCACGGCTCCCAGCTCGGGAGAGGAATGGTGAGGGATGCTGGGCACCAGGCTGGAAGTGCAGGATGGAGGATGGCACGGGATGGAGGATGGCACGGGATGGAGCATGGCATGGGATGGAGCATGGCATGGGATGCAGGATGGGATGCAGGATGGCACGGGATGGAGCATGGCACGGGATGGAGGATGGCAGGATGGGATACAGGATGGGATGGAGGATGGCACGGGATGGAGGATGGCAGGATGGGATGCAGGATGGGATACAGGATGGGATGCAGGATGGCACAGGATGGAGCATGGCATGGGATGGAGCATGGCACGGGATGCAGGATGGGATACAGGATGGGATACAGGATGGGATGCAGGATGGGATACAGGATGGGATGCAGGATGGGATGCAGGATGGGATGCAGGATGGCACAGGATACAGGATGGGATGCAGGATGGCACAGGATACAGGATGGAACAGGGAATGTGGCGGACACGCTGCCCCAGAAGGACAGCTCGCAAAGACGCACATCTGGAGATTGTCCAAGAGCACCACCAACGCCACGGGATCGCCCGCACCCAAAGGAGGAAAAGAGCACACCCCCAGCCCCAGGTGCCCAGCCAAGGTCAGGGTGAACACAGCCCCATCGCCTGCCTCAGCACAGAACCAGCTGTTGCTGTCCCCCATCTTGAGAGGGGCTGATTTGCAGTTTTGCATCAATTTTCCTCTGATTTTTTAATTGGGTTTTGCTGCCGCTGCAGACATTACTGTGCAAACCATTCCGAATGGCTTGAACCAAGATATTCGCTCATAAAAATCAATCACCAATGCCGAGAATGACAGAAATGGAAAATGTCTAATGAAAACAAAGGGGAAAACAACAGGTACTCCGGTCCTTCGCCATCCATCACCAACCTCGGATTATTGATGGGAGGGGAAAAAAATTCTCCCATCTACAATCAAATCTTGAGAAATCTTGAAAAGCCAAACACCACATAGGAAGAAATTCTTTGCCCCCACTTCAGTCTGCAGGAGTTTTGCCGTAATTATAATAAGAGTGAGGCTGCTGGATAACACGAGAATTATTTTCCCCACTTACATTGTCAAATGATCATTTTGCCCTGCAGTGAAATCTCAATAATTATAATGCCGAACCGTGAAAGAACAAAGAAATAAAAAAAGCAGTGTTTTCTTCCAGGGAGCGGGGGGAGGGGGGAGCTGCCATTGCAGAACTCAAAGTGCATCCTTCCTCTAATTATCTTTTCCAGGGCTGTGCATCCCTCACCCCTTCCCCATGGCCTGAGCCCCCCGATAACTCCATCAGCTGGAGGGGGTCGTGTGGATGGGAGCAGCCACCTCCATGCCCAGTGTGGCAGAGCTTCCCCACCGAGGAATGAAGCGGGGAGCGTGGTTTGGGCTCCATGGCATCGCTCCCCAGCCCTAATCCCCGCCCCCAGCTCTGCCAGGAGCTCCCCACAGAGGCTGCCCGCGGGATGTGGGGACTGCCGTGGCAAAGCCCGTCATGGCCCGCTGTCCCTTCACACCCATCCCATCCCTGACAGCCCCTCGGCGGGGGAGAAGCGAGGGGAGAGGAGAGAAAGGGGACAGAAAGCAGAGGGGGTGTGGGGGGGTAAAGGAGGCGAACAAGAAAAACAAGACGACAGAACGCTTGCTCCACAGCCCTCGGCTAAATTACAAACCAGTTTACTGAGGTGGAAAGCTGCAGTGAGCTGAGGAGGAATATGTGGAAACCATCTGCAGATTTAAAAATAATCTATTTTACGATCACCCTCGAACATATTCTTTTGCAGAAACCAAATAGGATTTGTTGTTGTTGTTTTGTGCAAACTGTTAGGGAAAAATTACTAGAAACATGCAGGGGGTTTTGCCTTCTTGAGTACTGAGAGGCTAAATATGCCCTTCCTTATGTTTAGAATAGTAACAGTCATCTTAAAATTAACTTGGTCTGCATCAGAGCTTAAAACAGTTGCAATTCAGAGCCTGCAAAAGCAGGACAAACCTGCGCTGGGATATCTAGCGCTTGTAGCTGACAGATGTCTTCCTACATACAGTAAATATAGGTCGTCTTTTCCTACCCAGAGAACTGTAGATCTTAATTAACCAGGCCACTAGCAGCATATGCAATGCTTTTTTTCAGCTTGCTAAGTAAACCTTCCCGTGATGAGATGGAAGGAAAATCAGATGCACGTGAGAGGGACCCCCGCTCCGGCCGCCGCGGTCAGCGCAGCCCTCGCGCCGCGGCTCACGCCGTTATTTCACGCTATAAAATCTGGCTAACGAGATGGGAAGGGTGTGGAGTGCCACATCCCCCTCCCCGTGTGCAGCCCACGGCCGTGCCCAGCCAGCCCTGAGCCCGGCTCGGCTGGCAGAGGCCAGAGGGGCTGCGGAGCTCCGCAGACTAAACCGCGCTTCTCCTCGTAAGCCACTCCGGGATTAAATTATCTCCGGGCTCAGAGGCAAATGAGCTAATGAAATTCATGCTGCATTATGATAAAGTCGTGCCGAGCCCTCGTGGAGGGGCAGTGGGCTCTGGGTGGGTGAGAGAGGGAGGCAGCGCCTGTCACCCCCGGGCACCGTGTCCCTGTGCTCGGGGGCTGAGCCTGGGCCGGCCACATCCCAGCCTCAGCTCAGGAGGAAGGCAAGAGCTGGGTGAAGTTTTACAAGACACGGCCTGAACGAGGGCACCCAGCAAGCTCCCAGCCCTCCCACCAGCTCTCACATGCAGGGTGCTCTGAGCTGCTTTTTAAAAACACTGGATTGGAAGGAAGAGAGAGCAGAGCCCGAGCCCACGGCCACATCCTCACACAGTCTGTTTCTACAGCCAGAAATGTGCTTGGCAGGGCAAGGACAGCACACAGAGCTCTGCAAAGGCCAAGATTGGTACAGGCTCCTCAGAAAAAAGCTACCCAGAGCCTGTGGTAAGAGCTCGAGGCCAGAAGCTCCCTCTGCGATGTCAAAAACTGTAGAAAGCTGCACGTCGCTGCCCTGCACCAGCTCTGAAAGAATCCTGCTGAAGCCAGGACCTTGTTTTGATCTGATGAGAAAACCCAAAAGCCTCACAAAAGAAACTCTGTCTCCTGAAACTCAGGGGTGAAGGGGAACGATCCCACACTGCTGTTCGCTGCCGTGGTCCCACGTGTGCACGAGACACGCGCGGCGTCTCCCATCCCCTCCTCCCCTCCCTGCTACTCACTGGGGAAAAAAATTCAGTGAACGCGACTCGAACAAAGAGTACAACTTCCTCCCCGCTCATTAGTGCTGGAAAAGCAACAGAAAAAAAATCCCCAGGACATAACCTCCTCTTCAGCTCTGAAGTCTGAGCGGCTCGGAGAGGGTGGTTGGGTTTATTCTCTGCCTTTCACCTCGCTCAGAGTTGGTCTGCACGCTTTGATTACAGCGACGCAGAGAGGAGCCGTCATCGAGGAAGGAACCCCAAACCCACCCACCCTGGGGCAGACAGATTCCCACACGTGTGGGCACTGCCCCATCAGCACCTGGCTTGGAGGCTGGAGGCAGCTCGGGGCAGCTCACAGTGACCCTCCCCAGCCTGTGGGACACTCTGATCCTTCCTCCCTGTCTCCCACCCCTCTGGAGGGGGTGACTCCAGAGGAGAACCACTTCTCCTTGCCTTCCCTGCACCCAGGAGCACTCATGGGGGGTAGGAGAGGAGGCGGGTGTGAGGTGGGTCAGGTGCATCACCTGCCATCTGCACCACCAGGGAACAGCAAACACGGACCCAAATGTGGGTGAACTCCAGCACCCCTTTGGAAAGGGGTGAGAAGGAACCAACATCCCTGCAGCCACAAAAGCCACCAGTGTGTCACCACGAGCCTTTCCCCAATCACTCCAGTGCTGGGAAGGTTCAGAGAGCAACCGGGGAGCTGCACGCAACCCTGGGGGGAAACAACCCTCGTGTTCCATCAGAGCCACGGCACAAATCCACTCCAGAGCATCTGCCACGGGCGGGGGCTGCACCGGCAGCTGGGAGGAGGAGCAGCCCCTTCCTGCACCTCACATGATCCGCTGCAGCTTATCAATAATTATTAAGACAAGGCAAATGTATGTTGACCTAGTTAGACGTCCAAGAAGAAAACCAGCCCCGGTGGCTTTGTTTAGCAACCTGGCAGTGCTGATGGAGGCAGGCCTGGCACGGGTACTTCCCACCAAAATGATTCCCTCCCAGCACCGGGGAGGGCACGTGTGAGCACTGGGGCAATTGTAACACTTTAGGCTTCAAAGACAGCGGGGAAATACTCTGACAGTTCACAATGTGACCACAAAAATCATTCAGGGCCAGAAGAATTAGTCAGGTGCTGTGGGATGCAGCACAACCCCCGGGACCCAGCTCCGAGCGGTGCCTTGGACACCACAGACACAGGGAAGAGAGATCCCGTGTCCTCCCGACACTGGCACAACATCCCTGCCCCAGGAGCTCAACTTAGGCAAACCCAGCCCCGCAATCAGATGGGATTTCCTAGCAACAAGCAACGAGAGGCTGGGGCAGCTCACCAGGAGAGCGGGCTGCCCCCACATGACTCCAAGTCCTTAAACGAGATGGGATCTCCTTACACCATGCTTTCACCTGCCCTCCAGGTGTCCAAGGGACAGAGGGGGCTACCCTGGCTCCCAGCACCGCTTTTAGCCTGTTCAGGTTTAACCTGGGGAAACCAGGGAGCAGAACATCAGGGCTTAGCACCCTTGGGTATCGCCACCAGGTTGCCCATTGTTTTTGGAGGAGGAATATCCACTTGTCACCACGGTGGCACACAGATGCACACGGAGCCCCCACCCCCACGCTGTGTTCCACTCAGTTTGGGGTGATCAGGGAGAGCTGGGACCCCAAAACTGTCCCATGACTCGGGAGGTGTGGCCTGCATCTTGCTCACCTGACACACACGCAGAGTTTTATGTGAGACTTGAGCTCAGCGTGCTGCTCCTGCCTCCTCTCTGCTTCCCTGCAGTGACATTCAGGATGAATTCCCTTCATCTCGTGCAAACACTAAAGGCTCTCCAGCTGCCCCTGCCAGGTCGGAGCATGGCTCAGGGCAAGGGACGCGAGGACAGAGCGGACACTGCCATCGCCAGCCTGGGGGACACCTCCTCAGCCCCTGGCCTCCTGCCCAAGGCTCCCTCCTGCTCTGCACGGTTCAGTGGTGCCTTTACAGCACTGGCTGTGCCAGGACAGCCCGAGGCCTCAGCGCCAGCTTCAGCAGGCACGGCTGGGCTCAGGGACGGGCAGCAGCCCAGCCCAGGGAGCCACCACGGCTGGGTCCCCTCAGAGGGCAGGCGCAGAAGGGAGCAGGGGACATGGAGGTGCAAAGGGACAGCATGGGATGGGCTGGGGAGTGCCTCCCTGGCTGGCACACAGCATCCAGCCTCACAAGTCCGGCTCCAAGGGTGACAGATGCCTGGATACAGCCCTTCTGGCTAGGGCAGGCACCCATCACCAGCCTGGGAACACTCAGCACTTCTCCCCAGCACAGGTCCCTCTGTCCCTGCAGCACTGCAGCCAGATCCCGCCTCCAAGTGCCTTTCAAAACTGACGGGATGCAAATTATTCCTCCCTTTCAGCTGCTATTCAAGCCTTGCTGGCCACCTCTCTGAGCAGCTGCTGCCTCGCACACACACACACGAGAAGGGCGGGCACAGGGCTGATTTTGGGAGCAAGGACGGGTGAGTGCAGCATCCATCACAGCCACACAAAGAAGCTCCTCATCCACCAGCGATGAGGAAGGCAGCGTGAGCCCAGCCTGCGCAAGGAGTGCAGCACAGAGCTGTGCTCTGCTGGGCTGGAGGAGCTGTCCCAGGGAGGCTGACACGGGGACAGTGGCACAGGCCAGGCCAGGGATGCTCCTCACTGACAGACATTAGTGGGTGCACAGGCTAAAGCAGCAGGGCCAGTACCCAGCCAATTCACACATGTTTTATTCATAAAAACACTGCAAAGTTCACGCGCGTTCACTAATTACTCAACCTGCTCCTCTGTCAGGTGAATAATGAGGAGAAAAATAATCAGCAATTTGTTCAAAACCACATGGAGAAATTCCGAGTGCGTTATGGCAGGGCTGTGCTCTGCATACCGAAACCTGGCTGATGTGATGCTGTAAAAAATCCTGGGGCACTCACCAAAGTGACCCCAACGAAACCAGTGCTCCCGTGCACCCCAAATCCCAGCCTGTCCCACACAGCCAGGGGCCGTTTCCAGGAGCTCCAGGTCTGTCACAGCTGTACCTCAGAGGAGAAATGTCTTTAAAAAGCATCGAGGAGCTCCTGCCTCCTCAGAGCGCTCGGAAGCCAGGCCAGGCCTTGCTCTCTGCAGCGCTGCTAATTACCATGGCTTTCCAGAAGGCAGGAATAATTAAAGCACCTTCCCTTTCCCTGGAGAACGAGAGCAGGAGCCTTAGCGCATGGCACAGACAAGAGAAAGCATTTCCCAAACTTCTCTGCTTTCCTCAGGAGCTGAGCCCGGCAGCGGGGCAGAGCAGCCAGGAGCCTCCTGCGGGGATGCTCCCGTCAGCACCCACCCGAGGCGGGGAAAGAGCCAGGGAAAACCAGCCAGCACGAGAGAGCTGGATGGGAAATCTCAGGCTTTTTAGCTGAGGAAGCACTGAGGAGTCAGCACATCCGCTCCCAAGGAGCCACTTCAGCCAGGGGACTCCTGCCTTGGCACAGCAATTACTTTAAAACAAAATTATCCTCTGAAAAGGCATCATAGAGCATTAGCCCTGGAAGTTCCCACTTGCCCACCCAAAAAATCGCAATGCAAGGTGTCACCCTGTTGGTCCTGCAGGAGGGAGGTGGGTTTAAGGAGAGGGCCACCAAGAGAGAGCTCTGTGGCCACTGAGAGGCCTCCTTTGGCCAACACTGGCTTTCCAGACATGGGCTCTGCAACTGCAGCGAAGTTGCAGTCAAGCATCAGCATCTCCACAGCGGCATACGGGAGCGTAATCACAGAGAGGTGAGGGGAGGGAGGAAACAAAAAGCAGCAATAAATCACTTCCCTGCTGCTACCCGAGGAGATATAATTAAGTTTATGCTTAGAGTGGCATTGCTGACAGTAGTCCTGGAATGAGATAAACACATGGCATGAGGTTAGGCTGTGTGCTGAGTGGCAGGTGACACGTGTGCTCAGGAATGTCCTTGATTAGGGAGTCCCCAAACATGGGGAGAGCACCAGGAAACGTCAAAAAGCTGCACACTGGCAGGCACAGGGCACACCTGGAACGGGCTCTGCAGCCTCTGCTGAGGGCCCACTGCTCCAATCAGCCTCACCCCAGGCATCCCTGCCCAGGGGTGCTCCCCCTTTCCTGGTGCCCACCATCACCCAGGGATGCCCAGCCCTCCAGTCTGAGTCCTGCTCACACTTAAGCACAGGCTTAACTTTAAGCACAGGCTTAACTTTAAGCACATGAAATGTCCACTGATCTCCAAAGGATTATTTGTGGGCTCAGCTGCACACGCCAGGGGCTCAGCAGGTGCAGGGCTGGGATGCTCAGTGTCACCTCCTGGGACAAAAGACAGAGACAAACCCTGCAAAGGGGCTGTGACCGAAATGGCAGGGGGTGCCCAGCCAGCTCAGCACCGGGACAGTCACTGGGGTTGGACACCAAGCTGGTCCAAAGCTCCTGACAAAGGCCAAGAGCACTGTGGGCACTGCAGACCATCTTCTACTCAAACACACCTGCACGTTTTCAAACGCTTTCCTTCATCCTCTTAAGAAAAATGCCACAACCCTGTATTAATTCTCACAGGAAAGAGCTTGGTGTGGGTTTTCTGGCAGCATGCAGTAATTGAAGACAATCCCCAGACAGGAGCAAGTTTCCCTAGTCTGGTCTTGCAGTAGGTTTCAAACCTTCTTATTTTAAAATATCTGTAGAACCCTCCTTCTGCCCTTCCCCAGAGGTTTGATGAACACATTTCTGCAAAGAGTGACGCTGCTCCGTGGGTGCTGTCCCAGGTTTTATTACCTGATGTCCCATCCACTGAGAGAGACGTCAGGCCTGGCCACCCACAAAGCTTGGCTTTAGCAGCTCAAGCCAAAGAGCAGAGAAGGACACCCCAAATCCAGCTGAGCATCATTGGGGTGACATCTAAGCAAGAGCCTCTTCCTGCCCTCCGGTGTGGCACAGACTCTGCCACAGCCATCAGCATCCCACCTCCAGCCTCTGATCCCACCCCGGCCAGGAGGAGCCTCCGAAAGCCAGAGCACGGCCCAGCTCAGCTGAGAGCCTCCAGCTGCCATCTGGACGGATCACAGGATTTTTTTCCATGCAAATATGAAAGAGGGGGTGGGGGAAGGCTGAGGAGAAACGAGGCTGCAAAATGAATTCAGCATCAATTATTCTAAAATATGCGTGTTAATATGGGAAGGGCTCCATGGCTGCATCCATCTCCACTTCTGTTCATTTTGAGCAGCAAAATGTGACCCGGGAAGATGACAGCATCTCGCGTCTCACTTACACAAACATGAGCCGGGCAAGGGGGGATATTAAAACGGGAGACAATGCTGCATATTAAAATGCCACAGATGGAGCTTTCTGCAGCCTTTGCAGTCTGCCTCGGAGATTATTGCTGGGCCATATTGTATTAAAAAATGGGGGGTGGGTGTGTTATTTATTTAATTTTTAAACAAATTCCATCTCCTACTCATGCCGGATGGATAAAGTGAGCTCTTGAGCTCCAGCCAGCTTTGCCAGCAAACCCACATGAAAAATGCATTTTCATTAATACAAACTGTTTGCAGTAGGTAAATTAATTCTGGAAATGGTTTTCATACATGGCAAATTATACGTTCAGTGAAAACACTGGATGACACTCCGCAGTCCTAATAAAAGCCCCACGTTCCCTTTAATGAAGCGGGATTGCCAGGTAAAGGCGGCGAGCTGGAACAATTAAACAAACAAACAAGTCAACGGGCGAGTGAAAGCTGATGGGGTTGGGAGGCTTTCAGGCTGCTGCAGCCATCCCAGGATCCAGCCCCACAGGCTGGAGTTTCCCAGAGAGGAGGAAGAGAGGAAGGAGCAGCCCATGTCCCTTTCCATCACTGATGTGAGGGCTGAGGGTCCCGTCAAGGAAGGTGCTGTGAGTTCTGAGGGCACAGAGGTGACGAGCACAGCAGAGATGGCCAAGGAGCCAGGAAAGGCCCTGCCAACCCTCCACCATCTCCCAGACAGGGAACAAGCCCAGCGATCAAGCTCTGTCCTCACAAGTTTCTCTTCTGCTCTCAAACCTTTTAATGTCTCCTTTAACAGTCCCGTTCCTGGGCGCCTGCTGATGGTGAGGGAAGTGATCTATAATTGATGAAGTGACGCTGTGCCACGGCCCCAGCCCCAGCCAGGGACATCTGTTCTGCACGTAGCCTCGCTCAGGTGCTGTCACGCCGCATTTACCGCAGCGTATCACAGCCCGGCCGCCCATGCTAATGTGGGGCCAGCCCTGGGCCCTGACACCCTCAGCTCGGGGTGTCAGGACCTGGAGAGGTTGCACTGGAGGTGTTCTCCAGCCTGCTTTTCAGGCTTATTTCCACGAATTTCCTTCAGCAGCCCCAAGTCTGCACCCAACGACCAAAGCTGCTGGTGGGCACTTGTGACGGCAGCGCCGTGCCCACCCTCACTGTGCCCTTCCAGCAGCACCCCTGCACCCACAGCCCCTGCCAGTGCCTGCTCTGCCAACTGCCTTCCCCTCCAAATTCCAACTCTTAGAACCCTGAGCCAAGCAGAAGGCAGGCACAACACCTTGGAAGTGGAGGAACTTTGAGTGATTTGAAGAGCAGAACAAATCTCCATCCCTGCATTTGTCACGGGGAACCGAACGCCACGGAAGGAGGGGGCAGCATTTCATAACAGCCTGCCACGTTAGAAAACAAAGAGTGATAAAGAATCTTTTAGTCACCTCTTAATTACATATTCCGGGTGCATTAAGAAAGGAGAAATGCATCTCAGGTCACTGCCTGTCACTGCGACAAAGGCCCGTGATGAGTTCTGTATTCAAAATATTTGCACTAATTATCAGCACAGCTCCCCTTTGAAAGCGCTCGGAGGGAAGGCTGGTGTTCCACCCGAGGGAATCAGCTCGCAGCCTGCGCTGCTTTCGCTGCACTGCACATAAATATACTCGTGCACGGGTATATTTTTACCAACGTGCCCGGCTATGTATCCATGGAGAAAAACCTATAAATGCCTAATGCTCATCTTGTGGGGCTGGGGAGCAGGAGCAGTACGAGAGGGGCTCTGTTCCTCTCTCCTGCAGATGCTGGCTGAGCCACCATGGTCTCTGCTGGGTTTCCAAAGGTGGGAGCGGAGACTCTCACCCCCGGGCGACAGCTCCAGCCACAGCTTGGTCAAATGGAAAACAACCCTCTGCCAATGTGAATGCCCAGGGAAGGAGAGAAACGCGCTGCATGCAAATGGGACTGACCTTTAATTAGTGCATAAGGAGGCACAAGCGGGGGAAAAGCCACCAGAACTTCCCTAGGCACCTTCCCTTTCTCAAGCACAGCAGGAATCACTGCGTCCCCACGCCAGTGACTCTAATTTTCCAGGCAGGAGCTCCCACAGAACATCCTCCCCCTCTGTGCCTGCTCTGCTGCTGAGCCAATATCCCAGGAGGGCCAAGAGCAGGGTGAGGGATGGGCAAACAGAGGTCCCAGGCTCCCACCATGGGTGCCCACAGGATCTCATTGCAGCAACGTGGGCTGGCCTCTTCTCGCAGGCAGCTACTGCCAGGACAAGAGGACACGGCCTCGAGCTGCACCAGGGGAGGTTCAGGGTGGACATCAAGAAAAATGAAAGGGATGTTAAGCACTGGAAATGGCCACCCAGGGAGGTTTGGAGTCTTCATCCCTGGCAGTGTCCAAGGAAGGACTGGATGTGGCACTCAGTGCTCTGGGCTGGGTGACAAGGTGGGGATTGGTCACAGGTTGGACTTGATCCTACAGGTCTTTTCCAAACAAAATGATTCTGTGATTCTGTGATCCTATTGTGAGGCAAGAGAAGGGCCAAAGGCACCCAGCAGCTGCTGCTTGCCCCCACATGGCCCCTGCCACCTGGCAGGACACAGCACAGCTCCTGCCTGTGGATATCCTCCCCGTTTGACACAAACTGACCTGCACCAAAAGCCAAACACAGCAACCTCTGAGAGCCCTGGAGCTGCTTGGGGCCACCAGCATCCTCACCCCTCACCTCTGGGTCCCATCTTGGTGCCATTCTCATGGAACTCTGCATTGTTCCCCTGTTTGTTGCCATCCAATATCCTACAGAGCCTTCCCGGAGCGCTCGCTCTAACCCGGCCGTATGCTACAGAGCAACTCCTTCTCCTCAGCCAGCATTTAATCTGAGTGGACAGCAGCAAAACCATGTGGATATAAATGGAGCAAGGAGAAAATAGCACGCCTCAGGTTCCTCAGGGAAGCATATGGGACCAGGAGACTTATTAATAAATTCTTCTTTGTTCTGTATTGTCTGTGATAAATAGCCGCACTCAGCATCAATAACCACAAACATCCTTGGGAAAGAGAGACATGCAGGAACCCATCACGCTGCTGAGAGCAGAGAATGGATTCAATTTCGGGGCTGAAGGCAAATTTCACAGCCCTAAACAAAATTATCTGAGGGGGCTGCTGTGGCCACACATGCAATAAATGTAAGGTTATGGCTACTGAAGCAGCAGAACGTCTCCCAAGAGTTGTAATGCCTTAAGTGAGAGGACAAGAAAGAATAGCCCCGTTCAGGAGGGTGCCTTTGGAAAAATAACATTTATGTTTCTGAATCAAAAGTGTTTTTATTAAGGGAACACAACACTTCTGGAATGTTATTGCCCTAGAGATTACTCAAACTCCCACCCCTGTGCTGGCATCCAAAAGTAAATTTCCACGAGATTTTAAATGCTGCTGAGACCTCAATAATTTGGGAGTAGGAGGGAAAAGAGAGCAGTAGCAAGAGACATTCCTAATGGTGAAGACATGAAAAACGCAGCTTTATTTTTTGATGATTGCATTAGATTTTTTTTTATCACAGAGATGAAAAATGAGCAGCTACCACCTCCTAATTCACTGCCTGGGGACTGGATTCCTCTCTGCTGCCATTTGAGGAGAGGCACTGGAAACAGCAGTGAGCAGGAAATGAGTTATACTGAGGAAGAGCCTGTTCCATTGTGGAAAAATAGCGAAAAAATAGTAACCTGGTGTAGAGTGCGTGCAGTGAGGGCAGGAGAAAGCCCAGGACTATGCTCAGAATGTAGAACCATAGCATTGTTAATGCTGGAAAATCCATCTAACACCATCTGCACTGCCAAGCCCAGCACAAACCACGTCCCCAAGCGCACACCTTTTAAACACTCCCAGGAATGGTGACTCCAACGCTACCCTGGGCAGCTGTGCCAGCGCCTGGCAACCTTTCTGGTGAGGAATTTTCCCCTAATATCTCATCTAAACCTATCCTGGCACAACTTGAGGCTCGTTTCCTCTTGTCCTGCCTCTCGTGCCTGGGCCTGCGTGGCTGCACCTTCCTGTCAGGGAGCTGTGGAGAGCAAGGAGGCTCCCCTCGGACTGGTCAGCACCGCGGAGCGGTCAGCACTGAGGAGTGGTCAGCACTGAGGAGTCAGCACCGCGGAGTGGTCAGTACTGAGGAGTGGTCAGCACCAAGGAATGGTCAGCACTGAGGAGTGTTCAGCACCGAGGAGTGGTCAGCATTGAGGAGTGGTCAGCACTGAGGAGTGGTCAGCACTGAGGAGTCAGCACTGAGGAGTGGTCAGCACTGAGGAGTCAGCACTGAGGAGTCAGCACTGAGGAGTGGTCAGCACCGAGGAGTGGTCAGCACCGAGGAGTGGTCAGCACCGAGGAGTGGTCAGCACCGCGGACAGTGCTCAGGCAGCCCGTGGGAATCTGTCCGCAGCCCTTAAAAGCCGGGCTTTTGCCTCATTTATTTTTTTGGTTTGGGCTCATCTATTTCCAGGATGGCGAGGAGCGGGTGCTCCGTGCCCCAAACCTCAGCGCGCCGTGGGCTCCGAGCGCGGCGCAGGAAGGATTCAGCTCCTCATCTCTAACTCCCCGCAGAAACCTTTCAGCTGCCAGCGTGTGTTCCCACCCACAGATCTGGTGACTTCCCCGGGAAGCTCCGAGGAGTAGGCAGTGCCATCCAAGGTGGCCCGGGGAAGCGTACAACCGCCCGGAACACGCACGTGGATGCAAGGAGATGCTATCAGTACCTCTCACTTCCCCCAAACTGCTTCTCCCCTGAGATATTACCAGGACATACACAAAAGGACAAGGAGAAATGGCTTTAAACCAGAACATGGTGAATTTGAGGAGATGTAAGGAAGACTCTTTTGCAATGAAGGTGGTGAAACGCCGGCACAGGTTGCCCAGAGAGGTGGCAGATGCCCCATCCCTGGAAATGTTTAAGGTCAGATTGGACAGGGCTCTGAGCAGCCTGGCCTAGTTGAAGATGTTCCTGCTCATTGCGGTGGGCTGGACTAAATGGCCTTTAAATGTCTCTTCCAAACGAAACAATTCTATGATTCCTAAAGCCCACCAGTGGCCACAAGCCCCAGGCCAGCTTCGTACCTGCGGGTACAGAAGACCTTCCCTCCTGCCACTCGGCTGAGTTTGTGCAGGCACCTGGGATTACTGGCCCAGTGTGACCATATCAGCTCTTTTCCAGCAACATTAAAAGCTCAGCACTGCTGCTAATGCACCCTTTGGGCAACACGAGCAGGTTTCAGGCTGTTGTCACAAAAGTGAACACGTCTTGCTGAATTCTAACCCGACTGAAAGGCACAAGTGCTCAAGGAAGCAATTTGCACAGCAGCCTTGCATCAGGGCATCCCCTTTTTCTTTCTTGTTAATCCTCTGCTCTGTAACCACCTTTTTTTTCCTCATGCTTTCACTTGGAGCACCACGAGTTTGAAAGGATAAAGTACATTAAGAGTTTTAATGCTGAGGAAGATATCAGCCTGACATTTTAATAACACTAATGCTCTGGAATTTGCAGCATTATCACTGTAGTGCATATCTCAACACCAGTCCCTCCACTGTGGTTCAGACAAGCTCTACACCACATTAAACACCACCAGTAAAGAAATCAGCCCCTTCCATGGTGCCTGAGACAATGATTTTCCAGCACCACGTGCAGAGACATCCCAGGGATTACAACCTTGTCTCCCATCAGGTTGTAGACAACTGCTCCTCACCCTCTGCCTCCCGAAGAGCTGAGCTGTGACAACTAGAGCAATGATGCAGAGATATAAACACTGCTTCTAACAGGATTTTTTGCCTCAGCACAAAACCAAGCCCTCTCAAACGCCAGTTTCCCAGCCTGCATCTTGCAGAATCACTCCCAGTCCTTTGCTTCTACATCCCACAGTTCAGTTCAGCATTACCCCATTTACTTGGTCCTTTGCCTGTGTCAAGCCTGAAATTCATCCTAAATTCATCCAGTGCACGCAAACCATGAGGATAGGATGCAGTTTGGATGACGCAGTGAGGGGCAGACGAATGGGAGGGACTCTCTTAAAAACAAAGAGGACCATTCCTGTCCAAGGAAACGGTGGAAAGAGAGGACACCAACGAGCTCTCCTGTGAGGGACGGCCACTCCAGTGCCCACCACAGCTGCACAATGGGCCTGGATGGCTGCAGGAAATTTTGGGAGCTCAGGGAAAGGCAGCAGCTGCCCCATCCCTGTGTGTCCTGAGTCCCTGAGTCAGCAGCACCCACAGCTTCACCTTCCCCCTGCTCTCACACCTTCTGTTCAGCAAGAGGAGCTGCTAAAGCTGTGTAAATCCAGCAGCAGAAACAAACAGAGACGGGAAACACCCGGGCTCAGTACTGAAACATCCCCCACCTGCATCTTCTGGTGCCTCTGCTCCAGACACCAGCAAAGCACTGGCCATGAAACACCTGCCTGAGCCCTGGTTGTGCTTCCTCAAAGGAAACCAAATTCTGGCACTTTCTGCCCCACTTTTATGTCTGAGTACAAAAAATCCTAAACAGGCTACAAGCATCAATCAAATCTGATGTAAAAATGTAGATGTCTTAAAGTTACAAGCCCCTAAAAAAATACAGCTAAAATGCAGCCAAAGCCCAGGTCTTTTGGGAAGTTCAGACCTAGTGAGGGGAGGGCAGAAACTGCTTCCTCTGCTGGCTTTTCTAACACGCACACACTGTTCTGCAAAGCCTAATGGCAACAGGCACCAGGGGACTTTTTTGGCTTCCAAAACCCCTCTCCTGTGCATGCAGCCCACACACTGGGACTGGGCTTAATGAGCAGGAATTTGAAAGCTGGCTTCGACAGAGGCTAAAAACGAGCTTAAGTTTCATGTGCAAAGTCAAATGCAAAAGTAAGTAAGTGGCAGGCAGCCCGAAGAGCAAATGAGACTGTTACATCTTGTGTCTAATGAGTGACACCAGGTAACGCTGGCAAATTGCTCACCTAGAGACAGCATCAGTGAATTTCTGATGGATGAACAAGCCTTTTTTTTCCCCTCATCAGCGCACATCACAGTGAATGATGGAGCATGTTTTCCTGATGGTGCTGGAGATTGTCACAATCATTTGCTAAATCCGGGTCTGCCGGTAGCACTGTGGCGGGAGAGCAAAGTGGCGCTAAGTCAAATCCGCAGCTGACATAAGCTGGAAAAGCTCCCCAAGGATCAGCCAAACCCAGCTGAGGGGCTCCACCCTTGGCCTTCCACAGACACCATCCTGAGGACAACCAAGGTGCACGAGACAGGGCGACAGCACAAACAGGCAACGTGAAAGCACCGAAGAGGCTTAGAGAGAGAGAGACGGTTCCGCACGGGAGAACAAGCAGATCGTGGCCAATCTGCAGCCGGAATGAGGTGAAAAAGGCAATGTTTTGTGGGTGCTTCACCCAAAACGGGCCCTGAAAGCGCCGTCATGCCCAGCACTGGCACGGCACCTGCCTGGTGTGGCAGGGCCAGGCAGCCAGCGCTGCCCGTCACGTGGGGAAGCCTCACGGCTGAGCTGCGATGCGTAAAAGGATTTACAGATGTAAAGCCACATCTCGATAACGCTTGGAACAAATCCCTGACATTCTTCACACAGCTCTGCACTAACGGGTTAGGCTCTAGCAGAGTGGAAACGGCAGCTCCCCGCTATTTCCATGGCTCCATCCCCGTTAACTGTTTGAAGCCTTCTCCCCTCAGAAGCAAGGTGGAGCTGGCTCGGCGGAGGCAGGACTCTCCATGCTGACAATTATTCTCCATTCAGGACTAGCCATTTGCATGCAGTTCATTTGTGATGCAGAAAAGCTTGAACCTGTCATTATTGCTTGGCATCAGTACAGTGCTGTGAAAAGACACCGCTCCGAACATGCGCACAGCACTGCACCCTATTTTCTTTAATCTAGGCTAAAATGACAATGAGGAAAAGCAGGAGGGAGGGAGGGAGGAAGACCAGAACGGGGAAAGCATCGTTTCCACAAACAGGAGTGCTTCCCCAACAAGCCAGGCACAGGTACTGCAAGCAGAGCTCCAAAGGTTTGTCCAGGTATGATCCCAGCCAGGCTGAAAGCGAGGGGCTCCCCCAGTGCCAGGGCACACAGGTGACATTGGTGAGGTCTCCTCTGCAAGGCTGCAATCTGCTCAGCAGGACTATCCCCCAGAAAGGCTCCAGGAGCCACCATTTTGCTGTACAACACACCCTGGCCAAGCAGGGGATGCCCAGGGGTCCTCCCTGACACATGCCCAGCACAGCCTCCCCCTGCTGTCCTCGAGCACCAAGAGATGGGGGCGGCAGTTAAGGCAGGGGAACAGATGGAAAGCAAAACCCCTTGAAAGCTCTGCTCCCCATGGCTATTTCCTGTCTCTTCCCAACAAACAGGGATCACAAACGCTTCCTCTCCAAGGCCACGCTGCTGCACTGTGCAGGGAGGGGACAGTGCCCTCCTTTGTGGAGGGGAGGGCTGCCACGGAACAGGGATGGAACGGCTGACACCCTGGAGAGGCCTGGGGGACAGCGGGGGACACTGCCAGGCAGCTCCGGCCCCCAGCCCCTTCATCAGCAAACACTCCAGGCCCCCCCCACATCCGCTGATATTTGTGGCCATCTGTGTTCCGGACGGTGCCAGCACCCAGCCTCTCAACACCTCCCGCCTCTCCCCGATCCAGCACCCGACACCAGGCACAAAAGCACAAAAAATCCCAGCCTTGGCAGACGTGGACCAGCCCGAATGGTCAAAGATCAGCTCAAGCCCTGCCTGTAGCCAAGGCTTTAACAGCTCTGTCAGAACGTCTGTCAGGAACTGTTCTCGCTCCGTAGCGTCTCCCTGTCATGTCAACATCCAATTGCTTTTGGCTAACAACTCGACCTCCGTGACTGCTTGTGGCGAGACACTCCAGATCCCCACACAAGTGCTGTGGAAAAGAATTTCCCGGTGCCAGCGCTGGCCTGGAATCGCCCGTGTCCGTGCTGAGCCCCGCGCTGCCTCACCAGAGGAGACCTCTCCGCCCCCAGCCCAGCCCACGCGGGGAGGAGGCAGCTCCGCGATGCGCAGGTGATTTAGGAGCCCAGATCCCATTACGATTCACTGCCAGCAGGGAATCCAACTCCCTAGTTACCTTTCAAATGAGCAGAGCTACACATGAATATTAAACACCATCGCGTTCTAGTCCCAGGGAAAAAAAGCCAGTCTTTGAGAATCCCTCATTAAGATGCACTGGACGCCTTGCACAGGGAGCCCGAGAGCCAATTAAGCAGGACTGTAACAACCCTAAAACGAAGCCGTGCCTCGTTGGGTTACAAGCGTTTGGTGGAGCTGGTGCGGGTGCCCTCCCCACAGTGCCCTGGATGCCCCCAGACCTGCCCCCAGTCCGTCCCAGAACACGACACCGCTACCAGAGCTATCGGCCAGGAGCTGCTTCCCACCTCCCTGCCAGGGATGAGGCTCTTCCCAAACCCGTCCCCCTTCCTGCCAGCTCCTCGCCTCCCTGCTCTGCTTCCAGCACCTTCAGCAAAGTTTATTTGCTGACTTTCAAACCCCTTTATTTCCACACTGGATCAAGGTAACACGATCAGACAAGCCTGACGCATCTCCTGACTTTGAAGGGACTCTCTCCTCCTTCTGTTCCTCATCCTCATCCTCCCCGCCTCTGCCCAACCCCTTCTGCCAATGCCAGCACCCCCCGCTCAAAATCAATTTCTATATTTCAGATACAAAGGTTGTTTTGCTTGAAGAATGAAGCTGCCCTTCACAGAGGTAATAGAGAGATCAATACTAGTTACACCGAGTTTCCTCATGAAAACAAGGAATTGCTGGCATTTTTCTCCTCCTGATCCAGCCAAGTGGGCCAACCCTGCATCCCACACCCAGGTGGGTGCTCTGCCAGAAAGCCCTGGCCCCCACAGACCTTGGGAGTGGTTCCTCAAGGTCCCCTCTCCCTGCCAGCGACAGGAGGGGGCGGCGGGAAATGGAAGAGAAAATTGTGGATATAATTTATAATGCCTCATTAATTTGACAAATGCTGCTTCATGCGTGCTCTCTGTCAGCCCGTCACTGTCCCAGAAGCCACTAGATCAGCAGCTACTTCAGATGGAAAATCTACCTGCAAACCCTGCTGTTTAGAGGATGGATTAATTGCCACTGATCCTCACGTGGCAGCTGGAGCCGTCCTGGATGGTGGCTGCTGCTCCTGCCCCAGGGCTGGGACCCCTGCATGGGGGACAGCGACTCCAGCAAGGGATGCAAAGGGAGATGGGGAAGGAAAGTATCACAAACAGCTCTCAGAGAAAGCATTTGACCAGCTGTAATAGCTCCTTACCAAAGCTTTTGTATAGAAGCAATCCCATAGGAAATACTTCTTTGCCGAAATGAAGCTTTTGTGGAAACTTCTCATTTCAGTCACGCACCGAATTCAATTTTGTCTCCATCTGAGAGAAAGTTTCCTTTCTTCAAACCTCCCCTGCCCACAGACTGTTTGTTTCTCTACTGGAAAAGCAGTGAGATGGAAAGGGAAAAAGACACTACGCTCAGGTGGATCCTGCCCAATACCCACCTTCAGCTTCCCCCTTCCCTGCGAGGATTCCATCAGCTCCCACCCGCACGATATTTTGGGCAGAGAGCCAAGGGGAGACGCAGGGGGCACCCAGGAACAGAACTGGTCAATCCTTCCAAAGCCAGGCAGCTCCAGCTGAAATCCTGCTGAGCCAGACTGAGCTTGTACCCACACGAACGGGCGCCCAGGATTTTAATCCCACGAGGAAAACAGGGAGAGGAGGCTGGAGAAGATGTATGTGCACAAGGCACTGTTAGCACAACTCCACTCACTCTGTGTTAAATAACTCTTCCAGGGCATGAGTTAAATGGCAGCACAGAGCAACCAGGGGACAATAAATCCCTGGTTATAAATTCTGGCACTAGACTGAGATGAAAATCATCATCCCTGGCCGGCCACAGCTGGTCCCAGCTTGGGGAGCAGGCCAGGAGGGAGGAATTTCTGCTCCACTGAGAGCCTCCCAGCCCCACTCACCCTCCCCAGAGGCTGCTGCTCCCTTTGTGCCCCGCTCAAAGACGCCCAAACGTCCCCAGGTGCTCCCTGGGGTGGTTTCAGCACAGAGGGCGAAGTTCTGCTCAGTCCTATAGCAAGGAGACTGGATTCCCTTTCCAACCCCAGAGCTCCTGAGGTGTCCTGCTGGCCTCGGCCTTGTCCTCACATCCCTGCCCAAACACCAGCCAAGGAGACAACACATTCCCAAAGGGCTTCCAGCAGAGCGAGGGATACAAGGTGTCACCGATTTACCTCACTGAATCTCAGCTCTGCCTGCTGCAGACGCTATTTCCTGCAAATATATTGCACTGTGGGATGCCTGCGATATTTTATAAAGTTAATAACTTTTTTTTAATTGGATGAGTTTATAGAATCGTGCGAGCAATTAACAATAATTACGTTTAAGACACTTAAATTCCAGGATGCACCACAAACACTGGAATATTAAGCTATAAAAACCCTCAATTGTACATTCAAATTACATTAAGGGTCTGTTGGAAGGAATACACTCTCAAGTTTCAAGAGCCCCACTCTGTTCTGTTTATACAATGAGCTTACATCAGCTGTTGCAGCAGCAGCCCTGTCCCCATCCTCATTCAAAGCTTGGGCACCACAAGGATGCCTGGACACGCTGGGCAGGGGTAACGCTGCCCAGCAGCCTCGGCGTGGTGAGGACCAGGATCCAGGGAAACCATCCCCTCGGCTTTCAGCACAGTCACGGCCGCCGCAGCACCGGCGCCGCTCCGGGAAGGGAGTTGGACCAGTGCTTATTTCATTTTAATCACCAGGTGCCAAACTAAATTATTGATGTCGGTTCTCAGTGACAGGTAAGGCATTTTATCACCGCGCCTTTAATAATGCAGGAGCCATGATCCTCGGCGCTAAAATGTCAGGCAATTCTCAGGTTGCCCTCGCCACGCCGACAACGTTTCCCCATCCTGCCCTTCCTCGCTGCCGCCGAGGGCTCGCCACCAGCGCCCATCTGCTCCCTGCCAGACAGCATCCGCAGCACCCTGGTCACACTGCCCTCCCCGTGGGACCCATCCCCGCCGGATCAGGAGCCTGGATGGCGGGAGAGACAGCAGGAAGGTGGCCAGGCGAGAGGAGGGATGAGCAGAGCTTGGCACCTCTGCAAACCAACCCCAAACGCCCCGTTGCAGAAGGGAAACCCCTGGCGAGGAGGGCACGCACCCTTCCCTGCGCCCCACGCTGAAACGGAGCCATTTCACACACCGTGGCCACCAAAAGGGACAGATTGAGAGCCACCAAAGCTTCGGGCTGAGGAACAATAGCTGGCTAATGGCTCCATTTTGAGCCGTGCACACGCAGCTGGCGCCTGCCTCCGGGAGGGAAAGGGCTTCTCCAGAGCCGGCGCGGGGAGGGATTCTGTGGGAAGCAGGATGTGCTCAGGAAGGGGAATAGCAAAGATCTGGACATGGGCAGCACTCCAGAGGGAGATGAGCACGACTGGCAGGGGCAGCCCAGCATGGGAGAGCCCACCTGAGACAGGCTCTGATCCAGCTCAGGGGCGAGTCCCCAGGAGGCAGCAGAGCCAGCAGCCAAGCCCAGGTGACACAAAGCAAGGGGGGGTGACAGAACCAGCGCCAGGGATGAAGGGACACCGCCAGCAGGTCTCGTGCCAGGTGCAGGTGGGTCCTGTGAGGGTCGGGCTGGCTGAGCAGAGGTGGCCACCACCCTGCCCTGCCTCCAGACCCTCGCTGTGCCCAGCACAGGTTTGCTCCAGCCTTTGTATTCCAGCAGCACAGCCTGACATTTACAGGGGGAAGTTTTATTCCTGCTGTAAATAACCTCTAATAGTGTAGGTCATTACACTAATTACAGAAGATAATTAATTTTCCGATTCTTGTTAGGCCGCTGCATATTCCAAGAAGAGCGCAGTTCATTATTTTCCCGTGCAATTATGACCTCCCTCTCCTTCCCCTGCCAGCCCCGCCTTCAGGATTTCAACACTTTGTCAAGTTGTTTATCATGCAGCCACGGAGCTGTTGTGAAGCTGAGGAGGCGCAGGGGCTCCTCTCTGCCTCCCACCCCGCCACAGAGCCCACGAGAGCTCTGGGTGTGCTGCAGAACCTCCTCTCAGCCTCAAATGGGCCCTCACCGACACTCCTTGGCCGTGACAGGAGGATCCCAGCAGGATCACACACCCTTCCCACAGCTCCAGCCGCGTGCTGGATGCAGGAGAGGTGCGCAAGGCCACACATCTCCCAGAGCCATTGGGACTTTCCAGCGGCCGAGGAGGCGCAGCCTCACCGGCAGCAGGAAAACTCTGTTCAGTTGCTTGGAAAAGTCCCCTCCAAGAGCCCGACCTGCTGGTGATTAATCTGCAGCAGGTTGATGATGGTTCTCCCAGTGCAGCGCTCGTTACCGAACCCAGCATGGGAGCAGAACATCTGCAGGAGCTCACTGCACCATGGGGCTCGGTGTCGGGGCAGCCACCACCTCCCACACACAGACAGCACAATAAAAACAACCTGCTACCAGCAGCTCTCGCAGCTTCATCATCCTCACCCTGCCCAGGACCGTAAACCACGGCACTGAAACACTGCACGGTGTGGAAGCTGTGGGATCTGCTCCCCCGGGAGCCAAGGAGGGACAAGGGAAAAGCAGCTTCTCCTTGGCCAAACACCTATGGAGAGACAGCTCTGGCTGGAGGAGTGTGCCAGAGCCTGGCTCTCCAGCCACGCTGTAAATCTGGGTATCAGACGGGTTTTAGTGATAATCAATTGTAATAACTAACACGGATCCCCCGACCAGATAAGTGGAATATTATAAGTCCAGCTGCAATTAGCAGAGGCAGATGGGTGGGGGGCTAAGGCAGCAGTCCGGGTGTTTTCCCATCCCACCAGCTGCTCGGTGCCCACGATGCCTTCCCATTCCCTGCCCCCCATAAAATCACCATCAAAACCTTGTGGTTGTAGTGACCCGACACCCACCACCTTGCCAGGGGAGCCAGCACAGAGGGAGGCTGCCTTCACCTGGCTCAGGTAACGCGGGCAACTCGCTGTGACAGGACACTCAGCAGGTCTGAGGGTGCAGCCCTGCATCGGAGGGGCCTGGGCAGGGCAGCTGATAACACACACACACCTGCTGTTAGAGCAGAGAGAATGAATTTTTAAAAGGCACATAAACCCCTGATGCTTCAAGGCATCAGCTGAGCGCTAAGGAGGATTAGCGGGAAATATCTCCCGTGGAAAGCTTATTCCACATGAATTCCACTGAAGGGATCCTTTCATCTCCCCCTGGAGCATCTCTTCCCCTGGCCTGATGTGCCTTGGCACTTGCCGAGCTCCTGGAAGACACTGGCGGGCGGATGGCTGCCCGCAAAGGTTGACAGCTGTCTCCCTTACGATGCCGCCTCCTGACTGACACCGATGTGACAGGCAGTGGGACACGGCCCAGGCAGGACAGTCACCCATCCCCGGCGGGACAGAGCGGTTCCCGAGGGGACAGCAATCCCTAGGACACGCAGACACCGTGCCTGGCTCCGGGCAGGTGAGATGGGAACGCGTTTCGCTCCCCAGCTGAGCGGTGCAGCTCAACACGCAGCCATCGGTGCAGCCCAGCTCTGGGGGCTCCATGGAGCTCCACATTTCCCCACCATCTGCTTTGAAAGGGAATAAAACCCTGCTCTGGGCATTCCCTGGCAGCTTTTCCTGCCCAGCACCTCTCAGAGCACTCGCCCTGCACTGCTGCCCCTACAAGGAAGCATCAGCTGCCCCTCAGAGCCAGAGGAAGGGAAAGGGTTAAAAGGAATGCCATCTCCCCTCTCCTTTGCCTTGGAAGGAGAGGCACTGAGTGCATTAAAATCTGGGTTAAAAATGGCTCTGCTCTACCTATCTTATCTTCTTTGTACTAAAAGCCCTCAAAGAGCGGCAGGTTTTCACGCAGAATTTTCCCGTCTAATCCCCTTTTGTTAGCTCTGATACTGGCATTGCAATACAAACCTCGTCCGGGCGATTTAGGAGGGATTACACGCCCTCAATCCTACAGCATGTGGGAGAAAAATGTTTCCTCAAATCAAATTTTACACAAACCAGTATTTGAAAATAATCAAAGCACAAATCCCCGCCGTGGGGATTTCTGGAGGGAAGTGAGTGGGGGGCAGGAGGTGGCAGGAGCTGGTGCCACCAGCACCAAGACACAGCGCCAGGGCACCCTGTGCCCACAGGTCCAGACTGACATGAACTCAGAGCACGCTAAAAAATAACCCACACTGTGACCCTGGACAAGAGATGCTCAGAGACACAAACAAAGCGAGGGCTTGGGAGCTGCTCCTCACCCCCTTCCCGTGCCAGGTGGGCAGCAAGAGGGCATGGAAAACCAGTGCCACTGCAGCCAGGCGATGACTCTGCCTCCTGCACGGCCAAATGCGCTCTCCAGGGCTCTGCAAACGTGTGTTTGGCTCGGCTTTCCCGATGAAATATTGCTGGTGCTGCTCCTGTAATATATATGTCACAGATGCAACCTCATTTTATTGATCTCTCCTAGCTGCCGGGATATCCACGGCGGAATTAATACGTCTGTATCACCACCAAAAAAAAAAAAAAAAAGAAAAAAAAAAGGTAAAGCCTATCTGACAGTTTCAATTAAGGAAGCGTGAAAAGCGATTTGCGTAAGAGGCTGGGGCTTGGCGGGGGAGAGCGGGGCAGCCCGCGGGCAGCGCGGCTGTACGCTCACATCTGGGTAAGTGAAGTGATTTCCTACAGGAAGTGATGGAGGCCAGACCCAAGTCGGGGCCGTGGCCGTCTCCGCCTGACGAGCCCCCCAGCCCGCCCCGTGCCCGCTGTGCCACCGCGGCACCCGACCCGACAGCGGGGCCGGCGCCCTGCGCCCGGGCGGGGCACGGCACAAGGACCGAGGGAGGTGCCACAGCCCCCGGACCTCCTGGGACAGCTCCAAGAGAGTTGCATCCGAACTAAGCATCAGAAAACGGGGGAAAAAACACTTTCCTGCAGAGCTCCCTGCGGTTCTCCTTCCAAACTCCTTCCCTGCACCACGCGAGAACCCTCCAGACATCCTGAGCATCCCCAGCGTGCAGCCCCTTCGCTGTGCACCGGGGAAAGCCCAGCACAGGCACTGGGAAAAGCCCGGCACGCTGCCAGGGGATGCCCAGGCGGCACAGCTCTCCCTCCCCAGGCATTTCAGGAAGGGCAGCAGGGAGCGGGAGGCCCCGGGATCGTGGCACTTGTCAAGCAAAATTATATCCCCACATCCATTGGCTCCTGCCGGGCCCGCGGAGAGCTGTGAAATATTCCTGTTTCTGCCACTCACAGGAGAGCGAGCACCCTCAGTGCTTCCCCTCCTCTCCCACCACTTGGGAGCAGAATCAGAGAGGGAAGGAGGGAGCGCTGCCATCTCCGGGCCCTTCGCATCCAGGTGCCACCAGCTGTCCCAGGTCCTTCCAGGCTTTTCAGCTCCACTCTGAGGCAGAGTGGAAACCCCAGCTGAGCAGAGGATTTGGGGCATCCCTACCATACACAGTCCCCTACAAACCCAGATCTCAGCCTATGGATGCAGACACACCGCATCAGCTCATTTCTCTCCCCTTCCCCCTGATTTGGGGCAAAGCTCTTAACTCCACCATAAAATTAAAAGTCATGTGTCCAGATAAATCAATTAAGACCTTGTTTGCAACACCTAAAGCTCAAGTGCCCCTGATCCGGGGTCTGGCCAGCTGTCGGAACATTTAGCTCCTTCTCAGCAGGACACACAACAACACATGAGTGCTTAAAAGCACTCATCCACCAGAGGAGTAAAGCCCCTTCCTAATCCACTCCCCCGCTGAACGTGGGGCTGCTGGGTGGTCTGCAAAGCTGCTGGCCCTCAGAAGAAGGGAGGACAGCCTGCTGCCCCCGGGAAGAGGAGGAGGAGGAGCAGCAGGAGCTGCTGGGAGCCCCTCTCGTCCAGCTGGGTTTCCTCTGAAACCTGCGGTTCCCCCAGCTGCCCTGAGCATCCTTTGCCTCCAGCCAGCTCCTGCCCAGCAGCACTTTGCCACGTCTGGATGCTGCTCAGAGCATCACAAAGTGCTGAATGGGGCAGCCCAGACACCACGGGCAGAGAACCAGCCCTGCTCGGGCCCTGGAAGCCGGGCTGGCATCACAGGCTGCCAATGTGAGCCCCCTGTAGTACCCAGGACTGTTCATCACTGCTGCCACACCAGGAGAAATAAAGATGCAGGTGAATTAGAGATAAAACCTCAGGTGGAGCTTGCTGGCTCTCCTCAGGCACAGCAAATGAAGACCCCCTCCCCAGTTTCCCTGGACTCCTGCAAACCAGCTGCTGTTCACACCGGTACCACCCCCACAGCACTTGGATGCCTTTGGCTTCCACGTCCCAAACAGGGCACACACATCACCCCTGCAGGCCATCCTCTCCCTCATTAATGCTCTTGGGTTGTGTTAAAGCAGAACAAAACGACCCGGAATCCCACGGTGCCCAGTGTGGCCTCCTGCTCATGCCAGCCTGGAGGTGCCAAAACCAGTCCTGCACCTGGGCACTGTGAGAGTGGGGGTCTCAACGTGCCAGGTTTTGGGAATCAGCCTGGAAGTTTGGATTTCTACACAAGCTATGGGCTCGCAGGCTCCAGACCTGCTGCCTCTGCTCCTTCCTTAAATCCATGATTAAACCACAGCTTTACAGCTGTAACACTTCCAGAGAGTAAAGCCGATATTCCCGGAATCCGTGGCCATTCCCTGCATCCAGGCACACCTCCCCTGGGAGCCCAGCTGCTCCACCCTTCACAGGGTGCTCCCCAGCATCACCAGTGGTGTCACACCTCTGCACAGCACACCCACAAGAATTCACTTAATTTCAAGAGTTTCATCTCCTTCCCTTCCCTCAAGTCCCCCCCTGTGAAGCTTCCTGTGTTGGACTCGAGGGATAGAAAATAAAAAGGGGGAGAGAAAAAGGTAAAACACAAGCACAGAAAATCCCATAACAAAACAAAACAAAAAACCCTCACAACAAACTACGTCCCTCCTGGCAAAACCCAGAGCGCCGCTTACACAACATCTTTACTCGCTCCATTATTTATAGGGCAACTGAAACATTTATTCCTACATGGAACTACCCGGCGTGCCGGGGAAGGTAACAATGGAAATCCTCCTGGAAGAGGTAACTCCATGGAAATCCTCCTGGAAGAGGTAACTCCACAGTGAATCAATAAGCAGGGCAGCAAAATTGCTATTAATTATGCTTGCGGAGAACTCTGTCCCGCCCCAGCACCGCCTCTTTCTTCAATCAAGGGAAAGAAATGTTGGCTGCATAAAATAAACCCCATCCTGAGCACTGGCATGAAATTAGTTTCAAAGTCAAAGGCATCAGGTTCCAGAAGTTCACATCCCAAAACACCCAGACCCAGACCCTCAACACTTGTAGGGCCATGGCTCAGAGTTGGTTCATAGGGACAGGAGATCCCTCACAACCAAGATTTTTCCCACTGAGCCCAACCTTTTCCAAAGACATTGAGCCTGATCCATCCCACCTCAAAGACCAGGAAGAGCCACCAGGGGCTCTTGGCAAAGCCTGGTGGCACTACCATGCCCTTGTCAGTACAACAGTTGCACCCCCTGCCCCACAAACATCTTTTTGTGGCCACGGATTTCACGGCAAGATGAAGTAATTACTGATGGGTTATGGGCAGGCCGGAGCCCGACTGTCTCAGAGTAAAACTAATCAATAGCAGGTCATCAATAGGCCAATCAATCACCTCTGCTAGGAACTGTGTTCCAAGGAGGCCCAAATCCCATTACTCGTGTCTTGGGCCAGCCCCAGCGCTGGGTCCCCAAAGGTGTTGCCAGATTAAGGGCAGTGTGATCTGCTATTCGGGGCACACAGCACACCAGCCTCGTGCCAGAGCTCACAGCTGGGCCTGCCCTGCCTGCAAGGGGCAGAGTTAAAAACCAAATGAAATTAATACAGGCCAGGAGCCAGCTCGGTGTGGGCTCGGAGAGGGTGCTGAAAATGAGGGATGTGGGGAGTGATGCACCTGCGAGAGAGGGTGGTTCTCTCCCTCACGGACACGGGGCTGTGCCGTGGTGCCAGGCAGGATCAGAGCCATGTGCCCTTGAGCGACAGTCCCTGCTGCACTACCAGGACAAGGGCAAAGGCATCCCTGTGCCCAGGAGCTGCACTGTCAGCATCCTCAGCAGCCTCCTCCCTTCCGGGTGCCAGCGATGGCCGGCATCCCAGGACCAGCAGGACACGCCATGCTGGAGGTCTCCCCTGCTTTAATAGGATCTGTCGTCTGGCAATCTAATTTGATCGAGGAAAACTAATGAAAACAGGCCCTGGTCTGCAGCACGGATTAGCCCAATCAGCCCAGAGTGGCTACTTTATTGTTCAGCTCCCTGGCACCAGCTGTGCCTGTGTGCAATCAGCCCTAAGAGCCATCAGGCTGCATCCGCCCCAGCTGCCCCAGCAGCCCCAGCAGCCTCCAGTCCCAAAGCTCCGGTGCTCGGGGTGCTCCGGTGCAGGGCTTTGACACCCACATGTAAATCAGGCACAAGAACAAGCACAGATGCCACTGATAAGGAAGCATCTCCACCAACACAGGTTTTCATTAGCTTTAAGGGATGTCCCTGGGTTAAAACCAAATCCCATTACTTAGGAGAACAGTGTGTCTGGTGCTGACAGCCCATGTTGTGAGTGCCCAGAGGTATTAATGCATCCCATGACAAGGCTCCTCTGTCCCCTCCAGACCCCAGTGTTGGGTCCCCAGGGCTCAGAGAGGTGGAGCAGACCCACACACAGCATCATAGAATCATCCCATCCAGTTCCACTCCCTGCTATGGGCAGGGACACCTTCCACTATCCCAGGTTGCTCCAAGCCCCATCCAACCTGGCCTAGAACAATTCCCAGGATGGGGCAGCCACAGCTGCTCTGAGCAACCTGTGCCAGTGTGTGAGGAATGGGGTGGAAGAGGACAGGAGAGTGAAGATAAGCACAGAAAACACCCAGACTCTGGCAGTCCCGAGACTCCTCATCTGGGGACCTCGCTGGCAGCATGAGCACAGGTCCTGTGTGTGTCCCTGCTCAGGCTGGCACTCAGGGAGGCAGAGAGGAGCTGCTGTGGGTGGGAAAATACCTGCACCAGCAGGGACTGTCTCCTTCTGCCTGCAAACACTTGCTCACCAGAGCAGACACGGCAGATGCTCAGATGTTCAGCCCTACACATTCAATCACAAACACTCTGGCAGCGCCAGGAACCGCGTGATGACCAGAGGTTGTGGCACCTGTTTGTGGCCACCATCCAACGGGTGCCACACACCGGGGTCAGGAGCACGAGTCCCAGCCCCATTTTACACACACGGGCAGAGCAGGAGGGAGCGCTGCTGGAAACAACACTGGCACTGTGGGCAGGACCTCAAGATGTCCCACCAGATGTGACACCACAGGGCACTGTGGCATTGCCACCTCCAGCAGCACCCAGGGCTGGGATGAGTCCCAGGGCAAGGACCAGATGTGCTGGCAGCTCAGGGGGGTTTCTCAGCCTCTCTCCAGCTCCAGGTCAGTCCTCTCCCCACACATGGGATGCAAACCCAGGGCGGCAAAGAGGCGGGAGGGTTTAACCAACAGGGAGAACCCCCAGGCACAAAGTGCTGGCAGAGAAGTGTGAAGCTTTAGGAGTTACAGCCCTGAGCCACCTGGGACACGTGCGTATTGACTCAGACCCGAGCCTTTAATAAGGCAGCTAACAGCATTGCTTTTACATTCATCCCTCTTACAAGCAGAACATGCCCAGGACAAGTTCATGTTCCAGCTACAGCACTCGCTGGGCTCAACCGAGGGATTACCCAGCCTTGTAGCTACAGCTCGCTCCTCTCCCCTTTCTTCCCTCTCTCTGTTCTGCCTCGGTGTCAGGTCAAGCAGCTCTTCCCTCTCCATGTTTTGGTGTGTGCTCTGCCTGCAGATCACACACCTGCCCCAGGTGAGATGCTCCTGCCCTCTCCTTTTGTAGCTTCCGAGGAGAGGGGTACTCTTTCCAAGTCCTTTTAAAGGATTCACCTAAACATCCCCATTACTGCCAGATGGGCCAGGAAAGCTCCCCAAAAATTCTGCACCTGCGCTCCAGAGCCACTGGCGCTGACACCGCCAGCACGGCTCAGCAGATTAATGTCACAGCCGCGCCACACAAATGTCTGCTGATGGAAAAGTGATGGCAAAGGGCAGGAGGAGACTTCGCACGGACATTAACAGAGGCTGGAGTACATTAATATTATCGACGGGCTGTCAGCGAGGCTAAAGAGGCTGTGCCAGCCCTGAGCAGGGGATGGCGGCATGGCAGCGGTGTGGGGACACCCAGCAGCGGTGTGGGGACACGCAGCAGCGGTGTGGGGACACGCAGCAGTGGCGTGGGGACACGCAGCAGCGGCGTGGGGACACCCAGCAGCGGCGTGGGGACACCCAGCAGCGGTGTGGGGACACGCAGCAGTGGCGTGGGGACACGCAGCAGCGGTGTGGGGACACCCAGCAGCGGCGTGGGGACACCCAGCAGCGGTGTGGGGACACGCAGCAGCATCGTGGGGACACGCAGCAGCATCGTGGGGACACCCAGCAGCGGTGTGGGGACACCCAGCAGCAGCGTGGGGACACCCAGCAGCATCGTGGGGACACCCAGCAGCAAGTGCACTGGCTGTGGCTGGGGACCGTGGGGTGCTGGGCGGGAGGGGAGCAGTGACAGCACGCAAAGACGGCGGCCTTGGGAGTGGGGCTGTGGGGACACAAGGCAGAGGGGCTGGAGGAGAGGGAGGCAGCCGGCGAGCGCCCTGACCCGTGAAGGAGTGGCCCCAGGAAGGCCCCTCAGCCGCCCACATGCTCGCTGTCAGCTCCACGCAGGCCGCGGCCCTGATGCCTTCGCCTCCCCTGCCCCGCCAGGCTGCCCGCGGGGGACGGAAGGCGACGCTCGGGCACAGTGGCACACTCTGGGGAGCACCTCCCCGTGCCCACCGCCCTGGGAACGCACCGGGGGACAGCACATCCCCGTCCTGCTCTGTCCCCGGCAGCCCCAGCTTCAGGCGACGGCTCCGTGCCAGCGGCGGAGCGCGGTCCTACGGCAGCGCTGAAATACGGCAGTGGGAAGTCCCCTACTGCTCCCTGTGTAGCATTTTATCTTAATAACATTTTATCTTGGATGACAAGCCTGTATAATGTGGTTTAAAAGCCACGGCTACGCTGACACCAGAACAAGGAGAAGGAAAAAAGCTCTTTTCTCCCGTCTAATACATTTGCTGAGGTCACAACTTGCGAACCTCTCGCTGTATCTCGCTCGCCAGGCTGGGAGCCGCTTTGTAGAGCAGCTCAGAGGCAGCGGCGGGAGCTCAGCCCTGCTCCTCCCTCCCGCTCAGGGTTCCGGCTATAAAGGCTCTGGCTCTCGCTTTCCTTTGCAGTTTTGGCTGGAGAAGGTCTGTTGTTCCCCCCTTCTCCGTGCAGCGAGTGCTGGAGGCTCTGAAGGGGGAACCACGAGGCTTCACTGCAGCCCAAGGTGTCTGAGGCTGAGTCCCATGGAGTGACCTGCCTGTCCCAGCTGCTCGGGGGGGACAGGTAAAGCCACCTGCACCAGCAGCACAGCCCTTGCACAGCCCAGACTGCCTCCAACAGGGCTATCCCACACCACACTGACCATCCAGGGCCACCACGTGGATCACCACTCCTGCAGAACCCAAATTTCCCGGGCATGCTGCTCCTGCTGCTGCAGGCACCACAGCGATGCTGCACAGCACAGCATCATTAGGGAGACAGCAATTCTGGTCTGATTGCCAGTGGTTCACAGCAAACATGGCAGGCTCTGCCTGCTCGGAACAGAACCGTGGAATCACGCTAAAGACAAAGGATGCCCAAAAGAAAGACGAAAAGCAGATATTAAACCAGAGAGAGGACAGCAGCACACAGCCAGGTTGACTTGGGGAGGGAGAAGACACTGACCCAGCAATGAGGGTTAAGCTCTTCTTGTGAGAGCTAATTTAAGGTCAGGCAAATCCTGCTGACAGATTATTTTTCACCTAAAACGTTCAGATCGGTGGCTCGGCCACCGCAGCGCGGCAGGACCCGGAGAGCAGCTGGAGGAGCTGCTGGAAGTGCCGTGGCCCAGGCTGGAGAACAGGACAGCCCTGTCCCTGCCCAGGACCATGAGCAGACCCCTGCCCCACACTGGGGTCCCCGTCACGCCAACAGCAGCCAGAGCAGCCCAGTGGCCTTTACCAACACCCAGGCAAATGCCCCCCTGTGCAGGCACGCTGGTGGTGCCCCAGGAGGGACGGGAGTCTCCCCCCACCCCAGGCTGTCACTCTGTCACCTCTGCTGTGACAGACAGACAAGCCCCAGCTCGCAGGACCATCAATTATTCACACGCACTATTTCTAAATATTGATGTTAAAAGCAAATTCCCGGCTTGCCCCTCGCCTGCATCTCCAAAGGGATTTTCACACCACAAGGAGCCACATTCCTGAGGAGCCACTGGGGAAAAGAGACACAGGGAGGGACCTTCACTGCCACCAGCGAGGTCTGCTGGCACCGGGTCTGGGGTCTGCAATTCAGGGTGGGATAAGAAACCCCTGGGGCTGGGGAACATCCCATCCTGCTCCTGAGGGATTCAGCCCAGCTGAAGGAGCAGGGAGGAAGGCTCAGGGAATGAAAGGATATGTCTGTCAGAGACAAAAGGAGCTTGCTCTCCCCCTCACTCATTCAGAAGAAAATATTTGTAAACAAACACTTCCTGCTTGTGTTTATCCAACTTTAAGAGACTTCAAATGGAAGCCTGCTCCCCACACTGTATCATTACCCTTCATTATCGCAATTTTCCAGGCTTTAGGTGGCTGGAGAAGGAAAACACAGGATAATGCACCACTCAGAAAGCTGCAGGAAGTTAAACTGGGAGAGAAGCAAGCCCAAGCAATCCGGTGACACCAGGTCCACGTGGTGGGCACTGTCCATGCAGACCCAGCACAGCTCCTGCATCCAGGGCAGGAGAGGAAGAGCGATTCTGGCCCTTTGAACAGCAAAGTGTCACAGCCACAGACACCCTGACTGGCCCAAAACACCAGGGATGCTCCAGCTGGATGCTTCTCCGGGCTGGAGCACTTCACCCAAGCCATGCCAGACCATCCTTACTCAAAAGGTCTCTCCTCCCTTGGCCTAAAGGGGCTCTGGTGATGGACTGAGTGTCCGTCACACACAGACAGCTGAGGTTCCACTGACTCGCTTGTCATCAGTAGGTGCTGGAACAACCAAAGGACAGCTGACAAATGCCCACAGGAAAGGAACACTCTTGAAAGAGGGAAGGGCTCCAAAAAGAAATCTCATTTGTAGATCATTGCCTTGATATCTCAGCATTTTTTACTCCACAATTCTGTTTCATATAGCCCTGTTTATTGCACTGATATCTCATCCTGCCGATTCATCTCGGATCGTCGTTAAGGTTCCTCCCCGGCTTGCAGAGATGCCTCTGCTTATCATAAAACTCTATGTTGAAATTTCAGATTAATTAAAAGCTGTAAATTGCAAAGCCAGATGCGATAACTCACATCTTCACCCTTCCAAAAAAAAAAAAAAACACAAAACCAACCAAAAACCAGGAAAACGAGGAAAGTGTGAAAGTTTCTTGGTTTACAGCACAGCATGTCCTCCGAGATGGGTTCAGCCCAAAGCCACGTCCCTCCATCCTCAGTGTGACCCAGCCAGCGCTGCCACCGAGGGTCCCCAGAGACACCTTGCACGTGGCAGGGGGTGACTCGCAAATCCCCGGTGCCACCCCGGTGCCAACCCGGCGAGGCCGGGGACGACGCTGCCGCTCAGAGCGCAGGGAGAGGCGATGCTGGGGAGGGCACCGTGCCAAAGGGCCCCCGGGCGGGAGGGGAGCCCCGCAGCCTCCCAAAATTCCATCTGACCAAGCTCCGCTGTCCAGGGAGCCGGGGCGACGCCGGCGGGAGCGGGTCCCGCCCCACCGCCCACGCAGCTGCGGCAGCGCGGAGAGGGGACAGACGCCATCCCCCCCCGGGCCGGGGACGCTGCTCCCCGTGCCCAAGGACATTCACGCAGCCGTGACCACCATCTGCTCGCTGGCAGCACGAGCCAGCTCCGGCTCCAGCGCCGCGGCATCGCCTGAACGCAGGCACGGGGGTCACCCCCTGCTCCTGCCCTGCCAGCCCTGCTCCAAACACCACCTTCCCGGCGCTCCACTCACACCCCTTAGAAAGGAGGAAGAGGAGATGTTTCCTCCAGTTCCGCCCAGTTCCAGCTGCCCACAGCTCCCCTGCAGGCTGGTTTGACTGGTGCTCCTCCCGCTGCCCTCATCCCGTCACTCCTGGGCGCTCCAAGAGCGGGGCAGGCAGCAACATCCCTCCCTTGCCGAGCTCCACTCACTGCAGATCTCTTAATGCATTTCTTGGCCAAGGGTGAGGAGATTAAACACGCCGTAGAAGGAGAGCTGACACAAGCTGACAGACCTGACTCTTCTGCACATGCATAAGTGCCAGTCCTCATCACAAGGATGCTCATTTGCCAGCCTCATACCTATCACTTGGGCTGGGAGTCAATCTAAATAAAGCAAATTCACTTGTTCTGAGGGGGAGAGGGAGTCGCTGGGCTGTCATAAGGTTGAACTCAGCTGGCATCATTCTAAAGTGGAAGGTGCTGCAGGAGCAGAAAGCAGAGGGCTTCCAGCCTCCCAGGGGCGAGAGGAAGGGAGCTTTGCTTTGCTTGAAAGCAGCTGAGCCAGGAGAAACCAACAGCCCCAGGCCCATGGCTGTGAGGAGCTGGGCAGGGGAGTCACAGAGTCCCAGGATCCCTGAGGTTGGAAAAGCCCTCTGAGACCATCGAGTCCAACCTGTGCCAAATCCCCACCTTGTCACCCACTAAGTGCCACACCCAGCCCTTCCTTGGACGCCTCCAGGGATGGGGACTGCACCACCTCCCTGGGCAGCCCTACCCATGTGCCAGAGGTGAGACACGAGCACAGCCTGGCACATGGCTGACTCCTCCTGCTCACCTCAGCCAGCCCTGCCAGGACAGCAAAATTCACTTAATTCCACTCTGACACAGAGCCCAGCCACCCCCAGATACTCAGAGACTGCTTTGGGTTGGAAGGGACTATAAAAATCACCCAGCTCCACCCCCTGCCATGGGCAGGGACACCTTCCACTGGACCAGATTCCTCCAAGCCCTGTCCAACACTTCCAGGGAAAGAGGATCCACAACTCCTATCCCTCTCCTTCCCTCCTTCCCTCCAGTGCTTGGTTGCAAGGATTAAGACTCATTTCCAATGAAGTTTTCATTATTTTCTGCTCTCCTTCTTTATTCCCCAACTGATTTGCATTACAAAAAAATTAAACAAAAGCTGCTTTTTTGAATCTCCACTCATTACTCCCATTACATTTGTTAACATCATTATCTTCAGCTGAAGATGGCAACTATTATCAAATGTTGCAGAGCTGCTGCAGACCTCTTGCTATATTACTCTGGAAAATTGCTTTAATGCTTATGCTTTTAGTGGTTTGAAAAAACCAGCTATAGCATTAGAAGCCATAAAGAAGATAAAAAAGTGCATCATTCAATAATACGTGCGTTTTTTCCCCTTTACACTGAAATATAAATACATGGAGATAATGCAAGATGCAAAAGCTCTTCCTCCTCTTCAGTGATCCAGCACGGACCCTCTGATCTGACCCTCACTGTCTTCCTCTCCAACACTTTTCTTCAAGAAAAGTTATTTTAATGGAAGCTTGGCTCAAAAGTAAAACATTCTAAAGACAAAATAGTTCCGATTTTCCAGATTTAGGTAAAATATTTCTGAAAAGGGAGAAAGGCCCAGGGCATGGGTGCTGAATTGCTGGGTTTAGCATGGAAGGAAAGCCCAAGGGACAGGCTGAGGCGGCCCTGGCAGAGGGAAGGCGGTGAGGAGGGGTCTAATGACAGGGATATATCTCAGGGTCCCCCTGCCTCCCACTTCCAACTGGAAACCAACACGGAAAACCCTTGGAGCACTGGTAACATCTCTGCTCAGCTTGGCTCAGCTTGCCGGGAGGGCGTTCCAACCAAGAGAAGAGGATTGAAAAAGAACAGGCTAAACACAAGTGTGCGGAAGCTGGAGAGGCAAGACTTGGCAGGGCAGAACGGAACTGGGGCTGGGGCTTCCAAATCTCCCTTCCAAGGAAATGATGTCGCCAGGGTCACCAGGAAAACAAAATAGACAGAAGAAATCCCTGTGAGGGTGGGGAGGCCCTGGCACAGGGTGCCCAGAGCAGCTGTGGCTGCCCCATCCCTGGCAGTGTCCAAGGCCAGGTTGGACAGGCTTGGAGCAACCTGGACTAGTGGAAGGTGTCCCTGTGGACTGTGCTACTCCTCATCCAGGCCATTCCAGCTCTGAGGATGGGACAGCACAGCTCAGGAGCTGGGACCGTGCACAGATCCCACTCCAGCATGGCCAGAGTTGATTTATGGCAGTTGCAGGAGAGGTCAGGGCTCAATAGGCTTTCATCGATCAGTTAATTAAACCCAGGCAAAACAAACATAACGAACGCAAAAATTTACAGCCTCTGCCGTGGGTTCAGGTGCAGCTGGAGCTAAACCTACCCACCTTCTCTCCTAACAAGCCAGGCCAGGCTGGGCTTTTGAAGGGGACCTCTGTGGAGTGGACAGGATGTGCACTCCTACCTGCAGCACAAATAGGACTCCTAGTAAGAGCCAGCTGCCAAAACTGAGGCAGCACAGAGGTGCCAAACCCTGCCAGAAAGGAGCCCAGGGTGTGTCTGTCCCCCGGCACAGGCCCTGGCACGCTCACAGGGTGGCACGTGAAGCGTGACACCACACTGACCCGCTTTAACCACGCGCCACCGCAAAACCCACACAGCCCCTGCTGGAAGTTCACGCTTGGTCACACAGCCCACGAGACCCACACAAAGACATTTAAATTATCACTTTGTTTTCCATCAGGCTTTTGGTGTTGATTTAAGCTGCCCAAACAAATAATTATGGTCTTATCTCCATCACGCAGCAGCATTAGCCACAATTCATCATTTTTAGCTTGTTTCAGGCATTGTGTATATACAGAGAAATAAAGAAGGAACTCAGCCATTCCCATTTCATAGGACCTGGCATTGCAAGATGGGCATTTGGTTAAATCTGCTCTTGACTAGGACAAAAATGTAATCTCTGAAGAACTCTGCAGGAAAGAGAAACACGTGTGTTTTTAACAGCTTCAGGAAACGAGACCATCAGATCTGCAGAGCTGAGGAGCAGAAATGATGCTCAGCGGGGGCACACAGGGATGTGGTCCACACCCTTCCCTTTCCCAGCCTCAGGCAGGAGATCCCCCACCAGATTTCCAGCAGTGGTTATGCAGCTGCAAACTGGAGCCGGAGCCCTCGACACCCAGAGCACTGGAAGAGCCAAAACCTGGCTCACCCGGAGAGCCAGGCCGGAGCTAACAATGACTCACAGGCAATCCCCAGATAAGACACGACAGGTTATGCCAGAGCTCTGCCAAGAAAGATCACGGAGATGATTATGAAGTTAATTCTTGACACCGCCGGGCGCGTGTTGTACATCCAGTGCATGCAACAGCCATAGCTCCTGTTTAAACACCGGGACGTGCCAGGATGTTGGATCGATTATACAACAGCGAGTGCAGGGAGCAGTGCTAAGCACATGGAAGCCGTCCAAGGTGCAGAGAGAGTTCACCTGGGGAAGGCAGCAATCACCTCCTTGGGAGGAGCTGCGTGGCTTGAACCCTGCCTGGCAGGAGGAAACCCCACGCAGGCACCCAGAGCCGGGCACCTGATCACCAGCCCTCGCCCAGGGGGTGCTTCCCAAGGCCTGCTGCTTGTGAGCACTCACTCTGTGGCACAGCTTTGCTCCTGGGATCCGTACGAGTGTGAAACAAGCTGCAGAAACATCAGCGCTCCTCCGCGCTCGGGAGGCGGCTGTGAAACCGCAGCGCCAACAGGGCTGCAGCGCCAGGCTCTGGCACCCCGGGCTCGCAGGGCCAGGCTGCACGCACAGCACACGGGCTGCGAGTCACAGCGACACGGAATGACACGCGAGGGGCAGCTCCAGTGCTGGCCCCAGCTCCTGCTGCCTGCAGCACGCTGCTCCTCCCCGGTGCAAAGGAGATCTGCTTTGTGGGGAGAAGCAGCGACGAGCCATCAGTCAGGGGCTGAAGCAGGGTCTGGTGAATGCAAAGCCATGACCAGCACGGAGTTTTTATCTCAGCCACCATTAAAATTCCCCAGGGATGGGGAAACACAGACGGGTCCTTCCCTTTACTACCCAGGGATGGGGAAACACATCCCAAGCTTCCCCCTGACCAGCACAGGGATGATCTCTGTGCTTGCACCACCATTTGCTGCCCCAGCCCCGTGACAGCATTTACAGCCCTCCACAGTGCCAGGCTCCAAGCACCAGGCTGGCTTGGGCAAGAGAAACCACTTCTGCTCAAGCTGAGTCTGCCTGTGAAGGGTACCCCTCACTAGGGATGCCTGGCACGGAGGGAAGAGCGGGCACGGGGAGGATGGGGAGGGGCGACAGCACTCAAGCAAAGAGGACCCAGCTGGTTGTGACATGCTCAGCCATGAAAAATTATAGTTTTAAAGCTGCTTTCAGTGGAAAGACCCAGAACAGGCAACGGAGGCTCTGGAAAGGAATATTAAACACTGCAGAAATAAAAGGTATTGCTCAAGAGAAAACATAACAAGGCTGAAACCCAGCGTGGTGCAGCCTTCAGATGAAATGGAGATGAGCTGCGAATGAATTGCTCCCTCTTAAGGGAATTTCTGGCTTTTTAAGGAGGGAGGGCACACCCGTCCTTCCCGGCCTCGCCGGAGGGTGAGGGCGGGGTGGGGTCCAGGGATGCTCCCCAGGGCACGTGGAAGCTCCCTGCCCGGCCGTGCCAGGGACTGCAGCTCCTACTGGGCCCTGCCATCCTGCCCGTCACCGGGAGAGCCAGCTGGGCACCATCCCACTCTGGGGAGGGTCTGCATGCAAAAAAAACAGAGACCAGGAGTCAGGGCAGAGCCCAGAGCTCCTAGAGCACAGCCGGGGAGGGTAGGCAAGGCCCCGAGGCTGCCAGCGCTCCAGAAGCATTTGGACAACCTCCCAGGCACAGGGTGGGACTGCTGGGGGTCTGTGCAGGACCAGGACTTCGATGGTCCTTGTGGGTCCCTTCCAAACCAGAATATTCCACAATTCTGTGGTCTCCTGCCAGTCCCCCAGCCCTGCACAGGTCCTGCCATACCCAGCCTCTCCACGTGCCCCATTTCCTGGTGACATGTTACATGAGAATCTCAGTTTCCAGTTAAAAATAACACCAGTTTCTAACCCTCGAAGGTGCAGAAAAACGTGACCTCTAAAAATCCCGAAACTGAAAGGCAAAGCAAATGAGTCCCAAATTTGTCTACGCTATAAACGTCAATTTCTTTTTGAAAGAAATGAATGTTTTTGATGAATGTTTTCTTGAATGCCTGCTTTTGGCAGTGCTGCCATCTGTGAAAAATCTCTGCCACACTCGCTATTAAGATTTCATTTCCAAGAAGAGCTCATAGCTGCTTTAATAAATGGTTAAAAGATTGTCAGGGGTCCAAAGGGCCAGCAGCTTGTTTACCACAAGTGGCTTCTGTCACCAAGCAAAGCACCTTTGACTGATAAGCTTACAGCCCGCCAGGCCACATGCAGCTTCCTCCCAGCCCTCAACGAGCCGCACTTTGAGAAGCACTTTAGCAATGTCGGGCACTTAGGAGCCTAATCCCAATCGACTCTGAATGAGATTTACAGTCCTGAATGGCCAGCTCGAATCGGAGAGGTCCCTGGGTCACGCTGAGCCTTGCAGAGGTTTCACCCCACATCCCCCAGCCATGGACTGGCCTTCAACACCACTCATTAACAAAAAGCACAAAGCCTCACCCCAGTGAGCCCCCAGGGCGGGCTCTAGGCTCTGAAGCAGCACCAAAATCCCTCAGAAGGGGCTGAAGGCACATCCAGCAGCCCCAGCCAGGGCTGTGCCCACCAGCCTGGCACTGGGGAAGCCCTGCAGACACCAGACCCAGAGCAGCCCACCCCTCTCTAGGGCCGCAGACCCCACGGTCTGTGGTGTATCCGTGGCACAGCAAAGGGCAGGGACCCGAGGAGCCTTCCCTGAGCGCGTCAGCACCAGGGCTCCACGGCTTATGAAATGGAGTCCTGAAATGGCTGGTGTATTTGTAGATCCTCGGCGTGACTGAATCAAGAGGAACAATAAGATCTTTTTCCAGATTCGGCAAACATCAGTATAATAAAAAAAATTAATTATATGCTTGAACACATGCACCAGAGCAATGCCCCGTATTTTCTCCTAATTGTTCTCCAAGCCTTGCAGAGCCACATTTAAATAAAAATGAAGCAGTTATTTAAACCGCAATTAAAGATGGAGCAATTTATTTTTAAACTTGAACTATAGTCAGCAGAGCAAGAGGGGAGGAAGAGGGACTGCACTGGGACCCCTGGTGCCACGCAGGGCAGATGCCACCGGCCACTGGAGCCGCGCTGCTCCAAGAAGGAAGGCAAAGGCAAAGGCACAGAGCAGAGACTTCCAACAGCCCCACAAAGGGATGCTGGCTGCTTCCTCCCCATCCCACAGCAGCCCACCCCTGACCCCACAACCCCATTGCTGTCACACAAAGGACGAGGATTTGGCTTGCACCTCCTGGGAAGGCTTAGCCCTGGCTCCACAGCCGGGATCAGCTCCTCCCCACCCGACGGGCGGGAGGTTTTGGGTGGCATCTGCACCACTGGGGTCCTTCCCTTCCAACCAGGGGCTCATTTTCTTCCAACCAGATGCCTGTCACCACAAGCCCAGCTTCTCCTCCCAAAATCCAGCCCTGGGAAGCCTACCCAGGGGACTCAGCCCGGCCTTCCCCGGAGAGGTGACCACCAGCCAGTGTCCTGCACCCAGCACAGGGAGAACCCTCGACAGCAAGAGGCGGCTGGGAGGGGGCTGGGGAGGGAGGGAGGAAGAGCAGCAACCACAACAAAAACCCACCCTCTCTTTTCATAAGACAGCAGAATTTATCAGCCTGCAGCCCTTCACATCTGTCTCCTCATACAAAATGAAAGAGGCTTTGAAAAACAGAGGAGATGAAATAAAGCCGTCTGTGTGAGGAAGCTGGCATCTCTGCCACTGTCACTGTCACCATGGCAGGAATAATGACCGTGATTGTTTCTGCATCTGGGGATGTGCGCGGGTGCACGGGGAGGAGGGGGAGGAAGACGCACACCCACACCACCCCCACCCCTGTCCACGAGCCCCCAGCCCCGTTTGGGATGAGCTGGCCAGGCACAGGCCACCCTCCTGGTGGCACAAGAAGTGGTGACTTCAGCTCTGCTGCAGCTCCTCTCCCTCGCAGCCCAGCGCAGGCCCCAGGGGCAGGTGGCTCAGGCTCACACAAACATGTGGTTTGGGAAGAGGTTTGACCTGTACAGCTCGCACATCACTCAGCTTTGCTGTAGCAATTACTGCCCGGGCAGGCTCCGCTCCCGGGGGAGACCTGGGGCAGCAGGACAGGAGCCAGCAGCGGCTTCTCTTCGTTAGATGATGTTTAAATAGAGGTATGAAAGGACAAAGATTGGGGCTGGGGGGAGAACCTGAACGTGCCAGCAAACCCATTTCACAGAGCTGGCTTTGGCATTTTACTGGGATGATTCTCAGTGCTGTCCTGTGCAGAGCCATGAGCTGGACTTTGGTGGGTCCCTTCCAAGTCCGGATATTCTATATTTCTATTCTGTTCCAGGATTTTCAAGAGGACTTCGGAGCATTCCAAGCCCATCAGGCTGGCAGCAGCCTGCAGAGCACTGCAGGCAGAGGGGTCACTCCCAAGAACCCCTCAGGCAAGGTGGGCCATGGCTGATCATGGGTTACATGCCCATACAGAGCCCCCCAGCCCAGCACCCACATTGCCCTGCCCAGCGCATGGAGTGCTGATCACAGCCTCAGCCTGAGCTGCTCCAGTGCCTTACAGAAACTCCCATCCCAGAGGACTTCAGCTCTCTGCCAGCAGGAAGGTTTTTAAAATGCACAAAAGCATTAGAATTTATCAAGTGCCCTGTGAGCAGGGAGACAAGACCACGGCCCTTGTGGTTGATTCAGCAAGGACCTGGGCGCTCCAGGCTGGGTTCTGCGGGCAGGCAGGAGGGTGCTGGGTTCAGCAAGGTGCACGAGGCACGTGTAGCACCAGGTTTCATTACCTGGTGCTCAGCTCCACTGCCAGCTGTGCCCTGCAACCTTCTCTGGGGGCTGGTGCTCAGCACAGAATCCTCTCACAGGGATGTGCGGCGCACGCTCCAAGAGTCTGCGAGCGACTCCAGGGAAGCCCAGACGCCTCTAAGGTTCATCAGCCCCAACACTCTCCTGCCCAGGTCACGCCCCATCTCCTCATGCCACCGGTGGGGTGCTCCAGGGCACTTCCCTCTTGTCCCCAACTTCCCGGCCATCGCCTGGAAAACCTCAGTGTGCCATTCCGAGTGACTGGAACGACGTATCCCAGCGCACAGAGTCACCCTGGGACTCGGGAGAGCCAGCAGAGCCTTCCTCCATGCATCTCCTCCAGCTGATCTCTTCCTCCTCCTGCTCTCTGCACTCCAGGCAGAGACTGACATCCCGCCTGCCTCCCACGGGATCTCCAGACCCTCAGGCATCCCTCCCCTACAGCACAGCTGCTCCTCAGGGTGGCTGGAGAGTAACACAGGTGCACTAAAGGATGGCCCTGGCACAGGGTGCCCAGAGCAGCTGTGGCTGCCCCAGCCCTGGAAGTGTCCACGGCCAGGTTGGATGGGGCTTGGAGCACCCTGGGATAGTGGAAGGTGTCCTGCCCTTGCCAGGGTTGGGATGAGACAGTCTGAGGTCACTTCTAGCCCAAACCATCCCATGGTCCTGTGACCCCTTTCTCTGCTCTCAGACAAAGCTTCCCTCCCCTGCAGACGCTGCCACAGCACAGCAAAATCCACCAACAGCTTTGGTTTGGGACAGCCCGAGCTCAGCATCACCAAATCCCCATTTGGGTCCTGCTGGGTGGCCAGGGAGGCTGGGAGCCTGCGGAATCAGGGCACCAGGAGGTGACGCGGGGAGCGGGGCGGCCACCTCGGCTCTGGCAGCGCCCGGGCTGCGCACAGGCTGCTGTTTACTTGTTGTGGTCCCTGCGTGTGCCGTGTGTGCATGCGTGTGGAGATTGTCTCCAACGTGACTCTGCATTATCAGGGCTATAATGAGTCCTTGTTAAAGTGGATTTGATGGAATAATTATATTCCAAAAAAACCTGCGGGAAAGCGCTCTCCCCTCTTAAAGGGCAGGATCATCAAACGTTCTCGCCACATTATTTGCAGTCACACCTTCTGCTGCATCTGCTCCTTTTAAAATCTCTAACTCCAATCTGATCTGAATATATAAATCTGAATTATCACAGCAAAAGGAGATGTGCTCACACCTTTTTTTATCTGTTGCCATGGCGATTAGATAAAATTCACGCCAAGTCTCTGGGGAAGGATGAAATGATTTCAGACAGAATCTCACCCCACTTGGTGAGAATAACGCCTGGAGCTACTTCCCTCTGTAACAGGTCTGGGCACATGTCGCAGCCAGAGAGGGTGGCAAGGGGTGGGGGAGAAGCCAGGACACCTTTGGAGATCTCGAGGTCGACAGGGGAAAAGGTTTTGCAGCACCCCCAGACAGGGAAGGACAGGACGGCGCTCGCTCCGATCACATCAGGCGGCTCCGCGCTGCGGCTCTGCCCGTCCCGGCCACAAGTGACAAAATCCAGCTGAAAAGGCCAAGCCTTGGCCAGCCTTGTGCCCAGCGGTCCCCCTCGGAGCTGCCTGTGTGGGGATCGCCCCCTGCACACGCCGGGCAGGCAGGGCAGCCCGGGAAGTGCCAGGCCACAGCCACCAGCTGCGGGCTCAGCCACAGGGGACAGCAGGGACACGGCAGCGGGGTGGCCTCGTGCCCGGCATGCTCCAGCTCACGGCCTCCTGCTTTGAACCAGCCGGGGTTATCCCACACTCGGGCCAAACCAACCCAAAACACCGACCCTCAGCGACTCCTCTCTGCCCCTAAACCTCTCCACGATGCCAAACACACAGACAAGGGCAGCCTTTGGCCTCGCCGTGTTTATTCTGTCCCAGCTTCCAGCTTTTCCCCAGTGACAGGAGCCTGATGTCCCCCAGAATGAGCCCATTGACACAAGGACAATGCCGAATTATCCAGCTCCTGGCTCTTCTGCCCCCTGGATCATCCCCCCCCGTGCCCCTCGGCACGCAGCACCTGCCCGGGGGGGAATGCTGTGCCCAGAAATCCCAGAAATCCCAGAAATCCAGCCTCCTGCCTCATCCCTGGACTCACCACGTCCTGGGATGGATTGCAGTGGGATTTGTGTGCAGTTCCACTTCTGCTGTCTCAGAGAAAAAAAAAAAAAAAAGTACCAGTGGCGAGGTGAGGTGCAGCAGAGGACAGAGAACATTTTGGGGGAGGACTGACCACATGGAACCACGAGGAAGCTGCTGCCCCTTCATTGCTCACACCACTAAACAGCTGCTGAGAGGAGGTTAAGGACCCCAGTACCAGCCTTGGGGACATCTGAGGATGGGACAGAAAGAGCCACACAGGTCAAATGAAGCTCACAGCTGCAGCACCACAAAGAGATTAACTCAGGCAGAGATATTTTGGAAACTCCTAAAAGGCTCAGCCCACAACACACACAAAAACACCTCTAAAACTTCACAGAACTCAATGGGTTTTTTTTCAGCTCCTTCCTTCTGGCAAGCTTTACGTTTTGCTTTCCAGAGAAAAGGCTTTGTGGATAACCAGTGACTAAGTACATCCTCATCTGCGCAGCCCTCAGAGGATTTGTATCAGGCTGGTGACAAAGGCAGCACCCTTAGAAACGCTGGTACCTTGACAAGTGCTCTATTTAGATTTTTTCCAACACAACCTATCAAGTACACAACACTGAAGCAGCAAATAACAGCTCAGCTCTGGGTTTGCCAGGCTGGTAACGCTCACTGCCTCCAAATCCTGCTGCCCTCGCCAGCTCCAGTGCTGTTCTTCCCATGGGCACAGCCCGGACAGGTGACATTTGTGGCCAGCAAGTGACACAGTGACATCCCTGAGCCAGCTGGGGAACGGTTTGGGTGCGAGTGCACGGGCACGTGTGTGCTCAGAGGGTTGCCAAAGCCAAGCAGTGCCCAAATGAACACCTTGCGACTGCTGAGGAGGGGCTGAAATTGCTCAACCCCCACTTTGTGGTATCACAACAGCTCCCTGTGCTGTTCTTGCAAACTGCAGCTGGACAGGCACCTGGGGAGTGCCCACACACCTGGGCTCCACACTGCCACCACTGCCACATGCAGCAACAATAAAACAATAGAAGAAAAGCTGTTTACAACGTCGAGTTCTTAAAGCAGCTTGCAGCAGGATTTTCTCACTCTCACTCTGTGGAAAAGGGGTGAAGGGTGTGTAAACTCTGCTCAGCTGCTGTGCTCCCATCCAGCACCTCAAGTACACACCAAGATGCACCAGGAGCAGCTGAGTTTGAGGTGTGATTGTCCCCCCAGGCCCTGTCCTGTCACAGCTGCTGCCCTCCCAGACAGAGCAGCAGAGCCCTGTGAGCAGGGCTGTGTCTGTGGCAAGGCTGGGAACACGAGGCAAGATTGATTCTGATGTGAGCACCAGCAAGGCAAATGGGTTTTTGAAAACCCTGTAATTTCTCCGCAACCCCTGACTTCTCTAAACACACAGCAGCACAGTCAGGTGGGCACTAAACAGAAATGAGCTGCACTAATGATGATTTATGTGCAGGGTAACCTGCCATAAAGAGTTTATCTTTGATTTCGGGGTATGTTACGGTGTTGCCAAGTTAACCAAACAGCACAACTCGTCACCCAAACCCCGGTGAGGGAGGCAGCAGCTCTCCAGCTGGGTTCTTGCCAGCAAGGCACCACCGAGGTTCTGCACCCAGCAAAAGAGCAACAAGATTTGGCTGAAAAAATGTGAGAGATTGGGAGCCCTGTAATCCCAATTAATAAAGAAAAGATGAATCAATTGTAGAATTATAGAACAATTTATCTTGGAAGAGACCTGAAAGTCCACCGTGTTCCACCCCCTGCCATAGGCAGGGACACCTTCCACTATCCCAGGGTGCTCCAAGCCCTGTCCAGCCTGGCCTTGGACACTGCCAGGGATCCAGGGGCAGCCACAGCTGCTCTGGGCACCCTGTGTCAGAGAAGAATTTCTTCCTAGAACCCGAGAAAGCTCACGAAAGGTTCCCCCCAGCCACATATGGAGGCAGAGGTTGAGTTCACAAGAGCAGCCCCAGGGGAAGCACTCGCTGTCCCTATTTCTGAGCTGCAGGTATTTTGGTTTGGTTGGGGAAGAGACATTTACTGTGAAAACAGTCAGCTAAAAAGAGCCACAAAGAAGCCTGGATGGAGATTTCCCCTGCTCTGCACATCAGGACTGTTCCTCCCCTGCTGCACCTCGAGCTGCTGGGAAGATGCCCAGCCTTCCACAGGGAGCACCAGAGCAAAGTTTCGGGGAAAGCAGCGGGTTTGGCACGCTGGAGTCAGGAGAGAGCACCACGTTACACAGGCAGCTGTGAGCACAGCTCAGGTGCAGCGCTGCAGTCCCTGCACAGCCGCCTCTCACCGGGCAGAATCCATCGCTGGGACCAACAGGGACCGCGGGGCCTCAGCACCACATGCCAGCCCTCCTCACCTCCACCCCATTCCCTCCCCTCATCCTCCTCACTCAGAATCAGGGCAGATGCAGAGGTTCAGCAGAGGTCAGGAAAAAACATATTTTTGGTAACAGCAAAGCCAGTTTTAGCTCTAACACACCAGCAACAAAAAAAATAAGCTTCAGGCAGATACTATATTTGTAATCCAACGGCAAAACATGTTTGCTTGTGTTGACTCTGCACTGTAACACAATTTATATGTTCTGTCTTTAGGGTAATTATTGCTTTAGAATGTTAAAATCGTTCCACCCTAATTAAATCATCATATTAAAAAATCCACTGCCACAGCAAACTTGGGAACAAGTCTGGTTAAGATCATGTGAGTGCACGGATGCTCAGTTGGCACACCCGCTGCCAAGCCCACCGGCCACGTGGGCTCCATCCTCCAGAATCCCAGACCAAAGGATGCCAAAACTACTGAGAAAACAACACCCCAGGTTGTCCTGCTGATGGACCTCATGTCCCACTCATCAAAGGCACCAGCCCACAGCATCACCTGCATCACCCAAAATGCATCAAGAGCACCACCAAGCACCTCAGTGCCCCAGGGCATGGACATCACAAACTCCTCATTCCCACCCACCACTCAGAAATCCACCTTGTGCTCCCACATCGACACAGAAAGGCTGGCAAGTCTGTTCTCTGCCAAAGGGTGCCTGCCCGGGTGCCACTGGCCCAGGTACCTCCAGGCACGTGGTTTATGCTGGGTCAGCACCTTGGCTGCACTCAGGGAGCAAAGGCCACCAGCAAGAGCCACCACAGCCCCCAGGAGAAGCGGTCATCTCCTTCCAGGTGAAGCACTTTGCTCCTTAAACTCCTCCTGCCAGTCCCAGTCCTGCTCCCAGTGGCCTCTGCTCCCCACAGCAGCACTGGCACACGGAGGAGCACCAGGACTTGCTGACCTGTGAGCAAATATCAAGCACAGAGCACTCACTTTGGGCAAAATCCTTTAATTCCCTCTGGATCCCCTGGGGGAAGCAGTTATTGATTGCTTTACTACCAGCTTACACACGCTGTGCCGGGCAGCCAGCGCTGCCATCAATAGCGGCTCCGCCGAGGAGCCAGGAGGTCACCCCGGACCACGGGGACACGGAGCTGGCCCCACGCTGTGCCCAGAACCTGCCACAGCCAGGCAGGAACACCTGCCAAAAATCACAGGGAAATACCTGGGGAAAACACCTGCACCTGCAGAGTCCCTGAGCAGAGGTGAGCGGTGCTGTCCCTCCCACAGCCCCTTCCCCATGGATGGAAGGCAGCTTGGAGAGGGACAAGGCCCAGGCTATGAGGCAGGGACATGGGACAGGGAGACCAAGCAGGTTCCACCCCAGGGAAAAGCGAGATGATGGCAAGTTCCTTTCCCTGTGGCTGAATCAGTTGTGAAAACTCACAAGAGAAGGTGGGATTTTGACTAGAGCATCATCCTGACAAGACAAACACCAGCCCTGACTGCAGGAGTCAGACACAAACAGCACAGGCAGGTACCCAAAGCATCCTGCAGAAACCAGGACAGGGCACTTGTGCTGCCAAAATTACACTGAGCATCCTTCACCCTAGGGACACCCGGCCAGAGCACCCAGGAGAGCCTGGACACAACACCTCTGCTCACACCAGCAGCACTTTCCAGTCTGCAAAATCACCAATTAAAGCCTTTGCTGAGCAGCACAGGCACAGACAACAAGGCAAAACCAGACCCTCCACGGCAGCAGATGTCACACATGGCAAAGCAGGTCAGATTTCCAAGAGAACAGGTGTTCCTCTCTTACCTGGGATGATAGAAACGGTGTCTTTCTCCCAGGATACAACGCTAACATATTCCTGCACTGAAGAGGGGATGAGGCACTTGAAAACAGCCACGTTTCCACGCATCGACCTTTGGTCCTCCACCCGAACGGTGTACGGTTCCCTGAAAACTGTGGAGGAAAGCAGATGGTTGGTAGCATGACAGTGCTGGAGGAAAACACACTTCCTCTTGCTAGAATCCCACGTTTCCCAAACAAACCAACCCACCCAGCCACACACTGCTTCCATCCCAAAACACCTTCCCGGGGAAGGAAGCGACTCTGCTGGGGAACGCGGCGCTGAGCTTGGGACAGAGCGACATCTGGCCCAGGTCCTGCTGCTGGGACCTGCCAGGCTCCCCAGCGTCACCTGAGCTTGCCAGACTCAGTGTGGGGACCAAGGACATTTTGAGTTGTAATGTGCATTTCACCTCTGGATGCTGAAAATGCATCCTGGGAGAGACAGCCCATGACACAGCCTGGGACCCTCCAAAACCCACCGCAGGAGTATTTAAGGCAAGCAGATGACAATTTTCCAAGCCATGCCACATGCTCCCAGCATGTGCCCTATTTCTCAGGGAGATGCACATCCCTTTGACAGCTCCTTGCTGCTCCCTGGACCAGCAGCAATGCTCCAGGAGCACCTGGAGCTGGGTGAGGCGGACCCAGCTCAGCCTCTCCAGCAAGACAAGGAGATGTCACCAGCTCCAGCCACCACAAACTCTTGGAATTCAAGTACAAAATGCATTTGGGGGCAGCTCCCTCCTTACTGTGACAATAATTGTGCCCTGTAGGACATGGACACGATTGCCATCATGACAAACACACGCTCACTTGGTCACCTAACAACATTCCCTGGCCAGAGCAGGAGCAGCTCAACAAAGCTCTCAGCAGCCCCACAAGGAAGGTGTTTTCCCTGAGTGGGAAGTCCCTGTGGGCATCGCATCCCACACCTTGCACAGCCAAGCCAGCAGCGAGAGGGTGACAGCATTTCCACCCTGATTTCCTGGGCTTCCAGAGCTCCCTGCTCAGAGATGTGCCACGAGGGCACGGGGAGAAGCCGCCACAGAAAGGGGCTGCAGAGCCAAAGCAGATTAACCAGCAAAAGCTTCCTTAATCACCCGGAGCTGAGGTTTATTCACAGGCTTTAAAGGCCAGCGGGGAGCACAAGGAGCATCCTGAACGCTCCCTGCCACCACGACAACCCCAGCTAGGAGCAGACCCTTTCCACAGCCCCACTGCATCCCTGACCTGTGCCAGCCCCACAGCCAGGGCTCCAGGCTTTTCCTGCCACCAGGAATAACCCCAGGAAGGCAACACACAGCCACAACCAGCGCACTTAAACCTCTCCACTGGCTGGAGAATTTTGGTCCATGGGCTCGCCAACAGCTTTCCCAAGACTTCCAGAGATCTCTTCCCTCATATTTTCAGTTTCCACTGCATTTTATTGTGTTGCTTGCTTTCTCCAGCTGTAATTGGCTCTCTGTGCTGCACTGCCATTAGAAAGCACTGGAGAGTGACTGGGATGTGGGATGGCCAGGAGGGAGCAGGAGCTGGGAATGTTCCACAACCGTTTCCACTGCCATAAACCCAGAGCAGCTCCAGGAGCTGGAGACATCCTGGTGGCCCCACTGGACATCCACATCTCCTGCTAAGAGAAAGGGAGGCTGAGCTCCCAGCCCAACAGCAGGGGTGCATTCAGTCCTGCATGGAGAGGGGGATGAGGGCCAGGACTCCCTCTCTGTGATCCCAGGGCAGCTCTGGGCACGTGGGATCCCAGGAGAGCCAACCCCGCCATGCCTGGCGTGAGGAGAGCACAGCTCCACATTTACTACACCCCATCTGCTCCTCCACCACGCTGTGGTTTATAGGTAACCTGAGAGTGCTGGTAAATAATTCACTCTGCAGAAGGGGGTTAAAACCAATTTACTCCGCAGTACAAGGTATTAAAATAAAAAAACCCTGTAGTCACTTCTGTCACGTTCCCTCTGCTAGCCCCACTTTTAATAGGTTACATAATGAAGCCATTCCTGGGCTATTAGCCCTCCTCAGCCTGGTCAATAATTTACTATAATGGCTTTTGGAATCAGCTCTTTGCCATATTCCTCTTTTTTATTTATTTATTTATTTTAATTTTTTTTTGTTCTTAATAAGCCTTGGCAAGCTGGGGCTGGGTGCTGCAGTGGGAACAAGGCTGTGGGACACTGAGGAGCCCCCAGCGTGGACAGATGTGGCCCAGCTCCTCCCACAGCTGGGAAAAGCCTCTGTACGTGGCTGGGTGAGACAAGCCCAGTTCAAAGGGAGAGGAGCTCTCCTGCCACCAGGCTGCAGCCACACCACGTTCTCCAGGCACTCGCTGGAGACCTCCAAGCTGCACCTCCCACCCAACACTCTGCCCTTCTCCCTGCTCCATCCTGTTGCAAGAACCCAGTGCAGCAGCCCTGGTTCTGCACTTGATGGGCCAACCGGCCATGGAGAAGAGCAGGGAGAAACCAGCCCCTCGTGCAAAGCCCAGCGCCCACAGGGAGCTCCTACCTGCTTTAACACGGATGTTTGGGCTCCTGATTTTGCCAGCCGAGTTCTCCGCGGTGCAGAAGTAGTCGTTGTCATGGATAAAGCTATTGAAGGCTGATGGCGAGAAGGGGTAGAGCTGCAAAGTCCCATTGGCATGGACATGCCGGATGTGGGGCACATCGTAGATGTCGTCACCTGTGGCCAGGTACCACCGAAGGACGGCGCTGGGTGACCCTGCTGCCGGGCAGGGGATCACCACCCCCACTGTGCTGGAGAAGGTGACCTGCTGCAGGGAGTCGTTCACAAAGTAGAGGCTGGTTCCAACATCTTCAGCGTGTGCTGTGGACAAAGCAGAGGCCACAAGGGCGGGCGGTCACTGCAGGGATCGCCATCCCGGTGGCACAGAGATCCCCCTGGCACAGAGACCCCCCTGGAACAGAGACTCCCTGGCATGGCCCCCGCGCCCTGCGTGCGGCAGAGCAGGGGAGCGCAGGAGCATCCGTGCACGGCTGGGAGCACACAGGCCACCTTCACAGGCCAGCGCTCCTGCTGCCAGCATGGATGAGGGATCACAGGCACCTCGGCAGGACAGCCAGGGGCTGTGCAGGCGAGGATGGACACCCCGGGCAGCCCCCGAGGTTTCCCCCGGGGCACCCGGCTGGCTCTGGGCACCCACACCAAGCACAACCACCAACGCTGTTCCTCCTGCAAACCCCGGCATTCCTGTGATCCCCCAGCCCGGAGTAGCCCCATCCAGCATCCCTGATCCCCCACAGCCCCCCAGCACAGCCCCATGGGCAATACCAATACCCAGTGCCCATCATTTCCAGGCAGGGCAGAGATCTCCCCTGTTACCCCACCACTGCCTCGGAGCCAGGAGAGGGGCAGGAAAACCGGGATCAGAGCTGCTGCTCTCCCCAAGAGCCACAGGGAGGGAAGCCCAGACCCACCCTGCCCTCAGCCTGAGCTTCTCCCAGGCATCCCTGCACCATCCAAACGAGGACTGACGTGGGTTCAGGGGCACAGTCCAGGCAGAGCTTGTGGCCACCTGCATGCCCAGGATCAGCTCTCACTGCTGGAGAACAGCGCTTCCCTGCTTGGGAAGTAGGGAATGGACCTCTGCACCCAACTCCTCCGGCCCCTCCTTCCCTCTCTCCAGGACCACGAGCTGCCCCTTCCCAAGCCAAGCCAGCGAAATTGGCTATAAATAAGGATGAGGAGGCCCCCAGTCACTTAGATCCGCTTTCTTTTTTTAGCCGCACTCTTTCCAAGTGGGCGGAAGGACAGGGATCTGGGAAGGGCCCTCGGCGGGTGTATTAATAGCTGCGGCTGAGCGCACGCCCGTGGTGCCGCAGAGCCAATAAGCAGATCAGCACCGTGCCGCCGGTTCAGAACGAGTCACGGGGGACCCTCCCTGACCTCGATTCCTTAATTTGGGGAGGAGGGGACGGCAGCAGGGGGGAGAAGGAAAGCCTCATCCGCACGCCTCGGCTCCGGAGGCGGCCACTCACCCAAGGAAGGGCTGGTTGAGTGGCCACGGTTGCTCCACCTCCATGCCAAGCTTCTCCAGCCAGGTGCCTGTCCTGCCTCGGAGCTGTGCCACCAGCCCAATCCACACCATCCTCAACCCGGTCAGGACGGGACACCCCGAGACACCTCAGCCCTTCTCGGAGCGGAGTTCTCTCCATCCTTCTCCCAGCTGAATGTACAACCTCGAGCCTCTTTCAGGATCTTACTCTTGCTCTCTGTGTGCACTGCACAGAATCATCCCTGAAAATGGCCAGGTTTCCTCCTGTGCCCACTCGGAGCCCTCTGTCCCACAGAAGAGATGAGCTCGTAGTGAGGTCCAGCTCTGCCACCACACGAGACAGCCAATTTACACGTCACGAAATCATCTCCATGTCTCCCCACGCACCAGCTCCCTGCATCCACGCACAGGTGGAAGGAGACAAAGCCATTTATTTTTCCCTCCCTGGCAAACAAGCATCAAAGACCGACGGACGGAGGAGCAAAGCTCCAGCCGAGCCTTTGCAGAGCCACGGGGCCACCGCTCGGCCCTGCAGATGTCATTTTGTGACATCTCCAGGCTGGTTTGTCGTCATGAATCAGCATTTCCCTTCATCCAAGCAGTGTGATGCTTCTCCCAAATACATGAAAGGGAAAAAACGCACATTTGCAGGCAGAGGAAGGGAAACAAAGCCCGCACGAGCAGCACAGAGCTATTTGTGGCTGAGCCTGAGCTGAGCAGATGATGGCTGGAGCCAGGGCACAGCAAAAGCCACCTTCAGCCTGGCTTTGGACCAAGGACATCTGGCTGTGCCCCGTGCTCCATCCAGAATCTCTCCCCAGCTCCCACTGTACAGCTTGAGAAGGCTCCTCAAGCACCCAGAGACTGCCAGGGAAACATCTTCATCCTCAGCAGCACCAGGAGGGCTCAGAGCTGGATGGGTGAGGGGCTGGGGCGAGGACTGGAAAAATACCTCATAAACAGAGAAATTCAGATTACCCATAAAGCTTTTTCAGGTCAAAGGGGGAAAGGGATTTTTAATAGAAAATGGAGGTTATGGGATTGGCAATAGTTATGTGACAGACGCATAGAGTTAAATCCTCATAATCTCCTTTACCATTTAGCATTGAGCACCATCCTAATTCCATGTTTCATAAAACCGTCTCCAAATCACTGGGAGAGATTAAAAATTTAGAAATAGCACAGCAATATTTTTAAACCAGAAATCACTGCTCACATCTGGTCAGATGTGCTGACCCTAACCTACATATCGAGGGCATTAATTCACATGAACCTGAAAAGAGGAGGCTGGGGGAGCTGAGATGGAACAGTTTCAGCTGGGAATGCAGCCTGGAGCCCAGCCTGGCTCCAGCTGGGAGCCCCACCGAGCCCAGCACAGGGCTGGACACCCGAGCTGGCTCTGGAAGGCAGGTGTTTTAAGTTATCAGAGCTCAATCTTCTTAAATTGTGGTAAATTACAACCTAGCGGTATTGAAATATTAATATCTCTATTCGAGCTGGGAGAAGCAAGTCATTTTGCTATCATCCCTTCAGAATATTTACTAGTCTTGATGGCTGGACTTCCCAAACTCCAGCACCTTCTGACACAGCAAAGCACTGGGCTGTTCAGCAAGCACCTGCTTGCTCCAGAGAGGGGCCACAACCTGTCCCCAGGCTCTGTCACCATGCCACCCATCTCTGGGAGAGGTGCCCGAGCAGCACAGCAATGCCATCACCTCCCCAGCAGCACAAAACCTCCCGGGGAAGAGCCCATCCTTTTCTAAGAAGCGGATTTAGGAGCAGCCTCAGACAAGGACCGGCTTCGTGCCAGCCAGGGCTCTTCCTCCTGAGATAAGAGGCTTTTCCTGCTCTCCACGCACGTCCATCACCTGTGCTGGCAGGCTGCTGCTTGGACCACACAGCCAGCCCCCAGCCCACCCACACCCAGCAAGTCCCTCAGAGCTGAGCACGGTCCTTTAGCTGGCTGGAAATCTGACAGAGCCAGGGAAAGGCTGAAGGATTTGTGTTTCAAGGGGGTTCGTGCCATCCCCTGGGCAGGCACTAGACTGCCGTTCACATTCCCCCAGTGGCAGCAGCTTTCCTGAGACCTCCTTCCTGATCCGGGTGGTCTGACCGCCCGGGTGCCCACCCCAGCCCTTCTCCAAGGCTGGTGAGAAGCTGCCCCAGGAAAAACCCCACCTGTGGGACCCCAAAAGGGCTGGAGGAGCCACCAGGGCTTCCCCAGCCCCCGGCTGAGCCGGGCTGCAGGGATGCTGTGCAGAGCAGCAGGCTAATGGCCACCTCGCAGCTCATTTATTATCCTCATTAAGGGTGTTTGACACCTGCCCTGTTCAAGGAGAAAGTGAACCAAAGCTTGGCACGAACCGGGCTGGGAATTACAGGTAGGTGGCAAGTCCTAATCGTTCCTCCGTGCTGAAGAGAGGACGGCAATTCCATCACACACTGCCTGCACGTTCGGAACGCTGGAGCAGCCTCCGGCCTTCCCCGGAACCAGCTCCTTCCAAGCCCTCATCTCCAGGACACCTTTAACAGCCTTTGTGCCAGCGAAGGGAGTGACCTTGGAGTTGATGGAGCGAGAAGTGGCACTTCCAAGCTCCATGGAAGGGATGGGGAGGGAAGCCGCCCAGGCTGGTCCCTTCCAAGGGGAGCTCAGAAGTGCCTGGGAGAGCAGCACACCCTCCCAGGCTGTCACCTCCCCACCGTGGCTGCCCAGCCCCAAGGGTTAAAGCCGTGACTCCCGCTCGCTGTGCCCCTCAGGGACCGGTCTCAGGGGGTGGAAATCGTGTCAGGAAATGCCAAGCAGGGCCTGGGGCATTCAGCTGGTGCCCAGCACAGCAGCATCGATGGCAGGTACCTGCCACAGCATCTTTCCTGCCTGGCACTGCAATTTGGCTGCCACACGAGCTCCTCTGGCTCGAGCACCACGGTCCTTCCTGACGTGACAAAGCAAAGAGGGAGCAAAGGAGAACCTGCCTCTGGTCCTCTCTGGGTAAGGGCATGGCTCAAACATGCTCCAAGCGCCTGCTCCTTAATGCATCTGCATGGAAATTAAGGCCTGAACCACCTCCAGCGATTACGACAGCACCCAGGCTGAGGCTGTAACCCTTGCCTGGGAAAAAAAGCTCTCCCGGCTGGATTCCTGCTTCCTGAACCTCCCATGGCAGCCTGTGAGAGGTACCAGCCTCACCACACCATCCACCCAGAGCTGGACATTCCCCAGCTCTGCCCCACCTGCCCAGCCTGGGGACCCTCAGCTCTGGGGGTGAGGAACAAGCCCAGAGACCACAGGCGAGGGTCTCTCCCTCCCCTTGCAGAGCCACCTCCACGCCTTGGCCATGCTGAACACAACGCCTGAGGAACTGCAGCTGAGTCCCAAGGGGACATCTGGTGACATTACCCAGCCAGAGTGACAGCCCTGTGTCCCCGGGGAGGCCAAACGAGCGGGCACTAGGGGTGGGCAAGGGGACACACCAGAGGCCATGCACGCCTGGCCTTGGGCTCCCTCCACAATGGCCAGGCCACTCTCCCAGTGCATCACAACCCACTCGGTGGCTTTGCAAGGCGGAGACCAGGATTTCCACCATACAGCCGAAAGGACAACACATCAGGGTGAGCTCTGCCAGCTCCTCACCTCTTCCCTGTCCCCTCCAAGCTGTGCTCGCTCCCCTCTCAGGGCCAGGAGCCGCTGCAGCCCTTCCCGGGAGCAGCTGGGAGCAGGCAGGAACACGAGCCTGGAAATGGAATTCCTAAATGTTTGGTACAGCTCTGCTGGCGGATGATGGCGGCAGCACACAGCCTGCATGTGGCAGGGGATATTTCTGCGGGATCCACGAGCAGGGAAAGGGTAACTCCCAACCCCATGGTTATGTAAAGACGGAGAGCTGGCTACAACCGAGATTTCAAAGGCAAGGAACACTCTGCACCCAGAGCTGCCGCTGCACATCCTCCCCGAACAGCAGCACCGCAACGACTGCGACGACCGAGCGCCTTCCTCCTTCGTGCCCACCATGGAAGTCGCACCTATTAACGTGCTGCCTGCCTGGCTGCGAGATGCCTCCGTGTCATCCGAGGCGCGGCTCAGCCTCGCGTGCTGCCATGTCAGAATTCCTGCCACAAAGACTTCCAGCTTTTTTCTTGCCCTCGGCTCGCCAGCTGCTCCGGAGAAGGACGGAGCGCTGCCCATCCATCCCCCCAGGACGGGGCCACATGGGCAGAGATCCCGGCACCCCAACACCGAGGTGCTGGAGCCACGGTTGCCCCAAGCCATGCCCCAAGCTCCCAGGCAGCCCTCAGCTCCAGAAAGGGCTGTTCCACAGCACATCCCTGGCACTCGCCCCTCGCACAAGGCACAGCCTCTTCCTCCAGAGGACAAACACCCAGGAACATCAGGGTTGCCTTTACCCATTCCCCGTCCAAAGGCAGGAGCAGCCCGAAGCCCACGCCAGGCGCAGGTAAAGGCTCCGGGCGAGCCGCCATGGTGGCTCCTGGTGCTGGGAAATTTTGGCAGGATAAACAAGCGCCGGGCACGGCGAGGAGCTGAGCACTGCAGGCTTCTCCTCCGTGCATTTAATGAGGTTTCCATGTTTCATTTCAGAGACAAACGAGTGCTGTGCCACACTGGGGGGCCGAGATGGGAGAGATTAGGAACCGCGAGCTGCACCGTTCGCTGCGCCCAGCGCGGGAACATCATGTAAATATAATGCCAATATAAATCAGGCGGCAGAGCCATCCAGCAGCATCACGCAGGGAGATGCTTCCCTGGCTCCCAGCCTCTCAGTTGTGACCAGTCCGTTCCTCATCACACCACTCGCCTCCCCTCTGCCTGGCTGCTCTCCCTCACACTGCCAGACCATCTTGCTGCTCAACTCTCTGCTTTGCCAACCACCTATTTCTGTTTATTTTGTAAACAGGGGCAGAAATAAGCAGCTACAGCCCATCAAGGGATTTCTAAACTTCAGGGGTCCCTTGGATCAAATGTTTATCTGCTTTCGGTTTCTACTTGAGCTCTTGTTCTACAGCAGGAGCACGTTAAAAGGATGTGCTTCGATGCCCAGAAATATTAAGTATCTGAAAGGTTTATCATGCATTAAGCAATTCATTTTTTTTTATCCTATTATTCTAATGAAACTTCCATCGTATTGCTGTCCTCTCTCTGGAACCGCTTCACGTTAACACTTTGCATCACCAGGACTGTTCGATGCTGAAGATATCTTTTTTTTTTTTTTTTTTTTAAGAAATAAAATGTAAAACGAGGCCACGAGGAGTTGTGCTAATGGAGGCTTTTAATTTGCTCTTCTCCGAAGAGATAGCTCTGTGGGAAGAGATCCCTTTTCCAAGAAGCTGGGGCTGAAAAGATGCAAAAAGCAATAAACCGGTGCAGCTCTTTATTATTTTGACTATTGGGGGTCGAAAGGAATCATGGCATCCTCGACGGTTATCTGTTCCCAGGTTTGTTTTTTCCTTTTAGCACAGTAAAAAATGCAAATGTAAGCAAAGCAGACACTGGCACATTCAGCTCAGCAGATCTGAAGCACAATAGCGATTTTGGGTAAAGCTCCCAAGAGCAGCTTCACCCCAGCTCGAATAAAGCAGCTATTCCATAATTAATAATTGATGGAATAATTGATCATCACCGCACAACTGAACAGGGTGCCCTATTAAACCTCAGTAAATATTTTTCATTGGATTAACATTCAGCTAACGGGGTAATGTAATGGGCAGCAAGAGAGGTCTCATGCAAGGAAGCAGCTCCGTCCCCTTTCTTTCACTTTCCTCATTTCCTAAAATTTCCCCCTTGCTGTTCTCAAATGTCAGAGACGATAATTAGGGCAAATGTCATTTTACATCCTCCGAGCAGACAATTTTCCAAGAGGTGGGCGCTTCCAGCACCGCATCCGCAGGTCGGGTCACGGGCAAGGAGGTAATTTATTACAGAAACATAATTAAAAATTCCCGCAGATCCGGAAATGGGCAATTCCTTTATGTAACATGGATCGATTGTTGTAACAAACGCAGTGGGATTTAAGTGCCCGTGCTCCACGCAGCCCCTGCCTCTCTTTAATTGCATCTAGAGCAGACTCGGTTAGAGTATCACCCCGCTGGATGTGGGCAGCATTCACTTAATGCCCAACTTTAAATTAATCTGTAATCTTCCAGCGTGTGTCTCCTTGACACGCTCGTTCCATGATCCTCCCCATCCCCCCCCCCCATACATATATGATTTATCTATAATCTGATTGGTGTCAAGCCGTTGGGTTACACTTCACACAGCGTTCCTAGGGGGAACGATGCGAATGTTGAGGCATCGCTGGGCTGACAGGATCAGACTGAGAAGTGCTCCGGGGACGCGGAGCGCTCGGTCCCGGCGCGGCGCCGCCGGAGGATGCTGCGCCCGTCGGTGCGGGGTTCCGGCCGCGGCTGCCACCGCCGCCCCGGGGGCTCCGTCGCGGAGCCGCTCCGGGATGCGCCGGCACCGACCGGCCCCGGTCCGCGCACCGAGCCCCGCGCTCCGCCGCGCCGTCCGGGGCGAGCGCTCCGGGAGAGCGCACCGACAATCCCGGGCACTCGGGGAGGGCGCAGCGAGAGAGCGGCAGGGCGCACCGAGAGCCGCGGAACCCCGGGGAGGGCGCACCGGGAGCCCAGGAAGGCGCACCGAGAGCCCCGGGACCCCGCGGAGGGCGCGCCGAGAGATGTGGGACCGAGAAACGGAGCCCCGAGAGCCCCGGCGAGGGCGCAGCCCGCGCCGCCCGCCCTGTCCCGCTGCCGGGGACCCCCGCCGCCCCCGCCCCGGTGCCCACGTACCTTTCGGCAAAGAGTACAGCAGGAGAAAAGTTACCAGCCACATGCCATACAGAGCAGCTCTGGCCCCGGGCTGCGGCGCAATTGCGGAGGTGCGGTGCCCCGGCGTGCCGCGCTCCTGCCGCCGCTGCCAGCCCGGCTGAGGTGCCCAGCGCCGCTCCCGCTCCGCCCCGCTCCGCTCCCGCCCGTGGGCCGGGCTCCCGCCCGCGCCCGCCCCCCCCGCGCCGCGCAGGGCTGGGGGCGGCCGCGGCCCCCGCCGGCCGAGCCCCTTCCTCCTCCTCCTCGGCGTGCGCAGGGGCTGGCAGAGCCCCTGGCCGCCACCGGCCGCCCCCGAGCTGCGCTCCCCCCCGGGCCATCGGCCCCGGTGCAGCCCCGCGGGGCCGGAGCGGGGTTCGCGCTCCCCCAGCCCTGCAAAGCGGCACCGCGGAGCCTTGCCCCCGGTGAGCCCTGTCCTGGCCGCAGGGCTGCGGGTGCAGCAGCACGGCTGGGCCGCCCGGGACGCGCAGCTGGCACTTCTCCTGCTCCCCGGGCCTCCCGCACACTCTTCCAACATCCGGGGGACAAAACCAATACGATGGTTTGGGTTGGAAGGGACCTTACAGACCACAGGGACACCTTCCACTAGGCCAGGTTGCTCCAAGCCTTGTCCAGCCTGGCTTTGGACACTTGTGAGGATGGGAGATCAGGGTTTCAGCAGCCCGTGCTGCTCCCGTGAGAGGGACACAAGCCAGACAGGGCCAGCAGATTCATTACACATTCATCCCTCCAGCCAGCAAATAACAAACAAATACCAGCTAATGCTTTACTTTGGGGTGTATTTATCCAAGGCTTAGCTCAAGCTGAGGCTTGTACTCCCCAAGACTTAGTCGCACCAAAGCCAATTTGTCTGGACCGTTAGAGCATTCAGAGTGTCTTTCCTTGAAGTGATTATAGCAGGTTTTCTTTGCTTTCCAAAACAGCCTTTACAAGCTCAATTTGTTGGAAAATAAACAGAAAGAAAGATTAAAGCATTCAGATTTCAAACAAAACAACCAGCAGGAAAAACATTACGTTCGGATTTTTTAAAAAGCGCTGTTTAGATTTAATTGAAAACGCAACTATCGTCACGGAAATTGGGAAAACAACAGTCCCTTGGCCATTTCCAGCCCTCGTGGATTCACTGCAAGCCTCCTCACCTAGAAGTCCCCTGAAGAGCTCACCAAGGGGGTACCCGTGGGTGGGAGGTTCCCATCTCAGAGGGGGGACACAGCCAAGGACACGGAGAAGCTGCCAGGACTCAGGATCCTCCATGCCCACCCCGTGTCCCCCGTCCCGTCCCTGCTCCAGGCCACCCACACCAGAGACGCTGTCATTTTAGTGCCAAGCACAGCGAGGCCACCGCCACCTAACCCCTGCCCAGCCCTCAGTGCCAACAGCAGAAACAGGGGCAAACACTGCCCGTGCTGTGCGGGTCTGGCACACCACAGCCTTCCCTCCTCCTCCTCTCCAAGGATGTGCTTCCTCTTCCTCGGTGCTGCCGAGCTCGGTAGCGCTGTCACCACCCCCTCCCCAGCCCCTTCCGAGGCCACCTCAGCGGCTCTGTCACGGCGCGTGGGTGTCACAGCCCTCCCACGCGGGCATGTGCCGCTCGCCAGCCCCACGCTCGCACCCCTGGCCGTGCCACCAGCGTCCCGAGGGGCGGCGAGGCAGCAGCTGATGCACACGCGGTGCCCACACAGCCCTCCAGGAACCGAGGTGCATTTCAATCGCCACCTACATCGCCGTACAGATGTTCGCCGATACTTTGCGGGGAAATTGGTATGCAGGCCCATACCCAGGCAACCAGCAAAGCCCGGGCTCTGGGGAGCCCCAGCCACATGCCAGGCATCTGCCCCCTTCCCTCCCCGGCAGCTGCTGCAGGATGGCAGCACGGCACAGCCCAGCCTGCTGCCAGCGAGCTGCCAGCCCCGGAACCTGCTACAGCACTTTGCAAACCAGCACACAACGCATCGGACTCAGGTGTGATTGGTACCCTCCCACACTTGGCAGTGAATGAAACGGGGGTGCGTGGGCTGGCCGGGCACTCGCTGGCACAGCACCCACGGGGCCCCACAGAGCTCTGTGAGGCATGTGAGCAGGGGGAGTAAATGCTGCTCACCCGTTCATTTTTAGCTCCCTTGGCTGTTCAGCAGCTCTCGTGAGCTTCCTCACCATCCCCAGCTCAGAGAACCAGCCCAGCACACTGATCTCCCCCACCAAGGGCTCCTTCCTCCAGGACAGGAGCTGCTGGCAAGGCAGGGAGCATCACCAGAGTCAAAACTTAAGCCTTGTGGGGTGAGCACTCAGCCTGGGTCACACTCGGGGAGGCCTGGCGAGTCCTTGAGCCGCCTGTGCCATTCACTACGGCCCTGTTTGCTCCTCCACGGCTCGCTCAGCCCAGGCCCTTTGCCAGCTCGCTGAGCCCTGGCCCACGTGCGGGGCTGGCAGCGTCGGGCAGGCAGCCAGGACTCCTGGAGCAGGAGCTCCTGCCAGCCCACACCTGGGGCTCAGCTCCTGCCCGGCAGCCAGCCACCGTTTGGGGACATCAGCGTCTCCACAGCTCCGCGTTTGGATGCACACAGGAAGCATTTGTGCATTGCCTTTGCACGCGTGCTCAGCCCGGAAAGCTGGTGTCCTGCTAACAACCAGAACCATACCGTGTGCTTTGTGTGGCTGTCACGAGGAAAGGCAGGAAATCTCCACAGTAATTATTTGGGCACTGCTGACCTGCGCTTTGGCAGCACAGGCGGCTCGCAGGAAGCCAGGCCAGCACTGACTCGCAAGGAGAAGCCTGTCTCACACTCCCTGTAGCCACTGCCCTGCTCAGAGGCAGCCAGCAGCCTGCCAGGGCCAGCAGCCGACCCAGCTGCACGGCTCAAAGGTGAAGCTCATACTGAGGAATTAATTCCCTGGCCCAAACTCCGCACAAGACACAGGAGGAATTACAGCAACACATGCCCACCCACAGCTCTGAGCCCCAACAGGCTCCGGGAGGGGGGACCCTCTGCGCTTCACCACAGCAGAAATTGCACAGGGAAGGGTCTTGCTGCCTCTCCTGAGGGCACGGGGCAGCCCACAGCCCTTCGAAAACAGCCACCCCCTTCCCTGGCCCTTGTTCTACCTCTGGGCAGAATTACTCAGCTCCAGGCTCCCCCAGAGCTCTGGGGGTTACAGCAGTGCCCTGTGCTCACCCACCCCGTTAGCCAGGGAAGTATTTCCTCCTAAAGACAATTCTTCCACTAATACTCGAAAAACCCACTCTCCGTGCAGGCACACAGAGGGACCGTGAGGAAAACAACCAAGAGCAGGGTCCCCATAGCACCCCCATGGCTCCCGGGGTCAGCACCCCACATTCCCCCCGGCCAGGGCACACCTCACCTCCCGCCGAGCCCCAGCCCCGTGGCCTCGGCCGCCCTCGCAGACAAATCCCCGGAGGAAGCAGTCATTAAAACAACAGGGCTACTTATCTCGGCGAGCCGATTGCCACAAAGCCCTTCCCACGCGTCGCCAACTTACCCTCACAGCACCTTTCCGGCGAGCAGGGCCAGCCCGCTGTGACCCCTCACTGTCCCACAGGAACAAAGACACGAGCTGTGTCCCACACAGCCGCCGCCAGCCCAGTCCCACCAGTAGCATGGTGGACGGGCTGCGGGTTGATTGCAGGATGGGTTTCAGCTGGGCTGATTACTGGGTACACCTGGGTGGAAAAGTGCTGGGCGTGCCCGGGACGGATTCCCTCCAGCAAAACCTGTCCTGGATCCCCGTGCCCCTCCTCCCCAGTTGCCCCCAGCCCCAAGGCTGGCCCTGTGTGGGTGCTGAGGGGGGAAGGACCCCACCTTGCCTGTGGCTGCAGCCCCCCAGTGCCTCAGTCTCCCCAGTGGCAGAGAGGAGCAAGCGGCTGCCACATGGAGTGGTGGCACTCCAGTGGCCCTGGAGGTGGCAAGGGGCTTGTGCCTCAGTAAAGGGCTGGCAAACCCCTGGACAAACTGGCGCCAGCAGGTCAATTATCCAAAAATTACATCCTACTTGAGCCCCTTGGGTCGTGCACTACAGGAACAGCTGCGCCTCCATAAGGGATCCCTGGCACTTGTGACTGTGGACAGACAGTGACCCGAAAAGCAGGAACGGTTTTAAACTTCCAGCCCAAACCATCCTTTGGTTCTGTTCTCTGCGAAGGGTTCCGTGTCCCCCGTGCCCAGAGCCGGAACTCCTTGCCGGGCAGCCGGGATGCTCGGCTTCCCAAGGAAAAGCCGCTTTCCCGGCAAGAAGCTGGGATTTGGTTCCCTCTAGTGTCGCCGCGCTCCGTTGCTGAGCGGGGACAGGGGCGAGGGGACTTGGCCGAGGGGAGCCCCGTGCGGGGAGGAGAGCGGGGTCCCTGTCCTCGCCAGCGCCAGGGGCTTTGCACAGTTTTAGCACGCTCCGGGGGCTGAACAGCCTGCCCAGGACAGCGGTGGAGGGGTTGAAAACAGGGATTTAAAAGACAGATGTGACCCCTGGGGACATGGTTTAGTGCTGGCCTTGGCAGCGTTGGTTAATGGACTTTGATGGTCTTAGAGGTGTTTTCCAACCTCTGTGATTCCAAGGCATGGTCCTGAGACACACGGATGGGCTCATGGGGACCATCCTTTGCTTCCAGCCACATCCCACTGTAAATCCCACTGGGAGCACCCAGCCTGTCCATCCCCGGCATCGCTCCCACAGCATTGCTGCCCCCGGCCGCCTTCATGCGAGCAGTTATTCCCTAACCACCTCCGCTTTGGGGCACGTGCAGCACGGAAATGGGGGCTGGAATGTCGTTTCCCGGGGCTGGAGGATAATTCCAGCCTGTGGAGCGCTGCTGTTTTGGCAGAGGTGCTGCTGCTGCTGCTGCTGGATGCGCTGCCTTTTCGGGAGCAGAACAAAGGGAGGCCGAGGCGCGTGGCTGGCTCCCCGCCAGCCCGGCCCATCTCTCCGCTCTCCAGTATTCCTCTCTGTCTCCCTGAGTCACCATTTGCTGCTCTCCTCTTTAAACTAATGAGGAGACATTTTGCATTCGTGTTTCCTCATGGGCGAAATGCGTCCCTGGCATCACGGAGCAGTGCTGGCAGCTCCTCCCTGGCTGCTGCTCCTCCGGTTCCGGCCCTGCTGCATCATGTCCTCGCTTTCAGTCAGGGATGAAGCACAGGGACAGGCCAAGCCACAGCTGGCCAGAGCCACTCTCCCTCGTACCTGTCCATTCAGAGACTGGTGAAGAAAACAGGGAATAACCAGCACCAAGGGGAAACTGTTTGGGTCTGAAAGCTTTCCCAGAGGAAAAGGGCACTCCAGTTGTCCGCTGTATTATTTACCCAATCCCCTTTGTGCCGCAGAAAAGATTTACTTTGAGAAGATTAATGGCTCAAGGGGCTGTGAGAGAAATCCTCCGAGATTGCCTGGTTCAGGGGAGAAGGCAAACACCTCCTTGCCGAGGCCATGGAGCACAGGGAGCACAAGGAAAGGGCTGAGGGGCTGGGCTTGTCCATGGGACACCCTCCAGTGGGGACAGTGACTCACCGTGGGGAGAGCAGGACCCTCCCATTGAGGCAGTGGCAGGAGGAAGGAGACACAGTGGCCTTTTCCTGGGGTGCCCCCAGCTTCCCTCTCCCAAAGCTCCAGGGCTCAACGTCCAAAACAAGTGACTATGGAGGTGTGGAGAGCTGCTGGCAAGCCCCCCTACCCCAGCACAGGGAGGCCACATTTACTTTCCTCTGTTCCCAGTTCCCAGATTCCTGGAGGAGCACGGAGCTGGGCTGCTCACAGTTGGAGCTCTGACAAGACCCAGCCCTCCAAATGTCACGCCCAGTGCAAGGGTTTGGGTGCTGGGTTGTGCCCTGCCCTGCCGCTGCCCCCCGCCGGTGTCCCCAGCCCTGGCTCACCCCGGGCCGGGCTGTGGGGCTGTGCAGGTGCGGGCACACGTGGGAGTCCCCAGGCCGTGCAGAATAATGCCATTAATGCCATCTGGTGCCGAGACAGAGATCCCGCACGGGAGCCAGACACGGCTTTTCGCTCCCCGTAATCCCCGGCCCCAGAGCCACGGGGGTTCCGTCTGCGGGGCTCACGGGGAGCTGAAGGGCACAGCTGCAGCCCTGGCACGCTCGGGAGCTGGAGAGGAGGGGAGCCCTGGGGCTCAGGGTGTGAGACCCTGCTGAGGACGGGCTCGTTTCACACCCGCTGCCTTCCTGCCTGCTGGGACCTTCAGCTCCTGATTTTGGGGGACACAATCCCACCACACTCAGTGAGGCGTGGGCAGGGCAGTTCTGGTGTGACCAAACCCTTCTGTGCTGTTAAACAGGCACTTTTCATGGAATCTCAGGATCATTTAGTTTGAAAAACACCTCTAAGACCATCAAGCTCAACCATTAACCATTTTCTCCCTCAGTCGAAGGACTCAGGTCCCTGTTCGAGCTGTGCAAAGTGGCAATGAGTCTTTATTAGTGGGTCAGTGTCAAGTCAAAATTATATTCCAAAATAATCTCCTTATTGTGTTAAATAAGCACCTCAGATTAGACAAATTGCACGGATTTTGCCTAATAACCTTCCCCCAGTTAATCCTATTTTTCTGTCAATGTCTGACCTCGATCAAAGCCCAAACAGACCCAGGGAGTTGGTTTCTCCATCCCCGTTGTTCTGGGATGGTCGGGGTCCCTGAAGGCAGCCCCTCGCACACCTGAACAACCACAGTGGATTCAGGCGAGGGGAGGAAACCCCCTGAGTTGGAGTTTCTCACTCAAACCATTCCCTGGTCAAACACCCCCTGGACTTAACAGTGTGAGAGCGAACATCCTTCCCTGAGCGCCTCCTCTGCTTGTTTGGGGTGCCCCGAGGGCCCCTTTGCCCCAGGCCGGCAGGAGAAGGGGTGAAGGTTCTGGGGGGCAGCGGTGGGGGACAGGCAGCCCGGTGGGGGACAGGCAGCCCTGCCCTCCCGTCACTAGGTGTCTGTGTCGGGCCGGCTCTCCGCACACAGAGCGAACCTCCCTCCTCACTCACCGCCCAATTGCGGGAGAGTTTGGCTCTTTTTTTTTTTTTTTTTTTTTTTTTTTTTTTCTTTTCTCTTTGAAAGAGGCGTTTCTGGCTGAATCCGTAGCTGAGAGAGACCGAGAGCTCACACAGAGCTCTGTGCTTCATCCCAGCCCTGTTCCCGACCGAAAAGGACGCCTCAATCACGCTCTGTGGTGCTGTGCTGGGTTGACCTTGGCTGGACACCAGTTGCCCACTGAGCTGCTCCACCGATCCCCTCCCCAGCAGGGCAGGGAGGGATTAAAAAGAGGGAAAATCACCCAAACGCGTGGGTCAAGATAAAGGCAGTTTATCAAGTGAAAGCAGAGGGAGCATGAACACAGAAAAGGAAAAAAAAAGAAACCCAGAAGACTGAAATTCTCCACTTCCCATCTGCAGGCGATGTCCAGCCCCTCTCCGGGAAGTCAGGATTGCTCTGCAAGGCAAATGTTGTGACGCACGAACACCCCCCCTTTCTCCTCCTTTCCCTTTTCTTCTGTACCTGAGCGGGTGTCACCTGGTCTGGAATGTCCCTTTGGTCAGTTTGGGGCTGTCCTGGCCGTGTCCCCTGCCAGGATCCTGCCCACCCCAGAGTGCTGGTGAGGGGGATGTTGAAGGGGCAGCGCTGCTGCTGTGGGAGCAGCAGGAGCCAGAACTGGAGTGTTACCAACACCTTCCCGGCTCCCAATACACAGCCCAGCACCGCGAGGGCTGCGAGGGACAGAATTAACCCCATCCTAGCCAGACACGAGCACACAAACAGCCCCACAGTGCTGCCAGCCCCTGCCTCGGCATCCCAAGGGAAAGGCAAGTGCCGCAGGATCCAGGACCTGCAGCTGGGAGAAGAAACATCCGGAGCAAACCCAGGGCAGAGGCGGCTGGCTGCTCCGTGCCTCGGGCTGCGGAGGAGCCAGCGGGGACATTTGCTGGGTCCGTGGTGGAAGACGCCTGCAGGGCAGAAAAGTGATTGGCGCTGGGCCAGGAAAGTGGGCGATTCAAACGCCTCAGGCACAGAGTTTAACCTCTCGGAGCTTGAACTTTATTAGCCAAGAAACTCTTGCTGGGTCTAAGAGAGGGGGAAGCACGAGGGTAATTTTCGGTCTGGCCTTGCGGGGTAATGGATCCACTGGAGCGGGGTGAGGGGTGGCCACTGGCCAGGTCTCCTGGACTTCGGCTGGAGCTCTGCTTCCATGGCGGCACTGCAGCTCTGAAAGCGGAGAGAGGGAAGGTGACATGGCCAGTGTACCCCAGCCCCTCTCCTCCCGGGACAAGCCCCCCAGAAGTACTTCCCTGAAGCATGAGTACCCCAAAGCATCGCTGCCCAGCACAGGGGAGCTGGAGCCTCCTACCTGCACCTACAGCTCTTCCTCGTTCCCTTGTCTGTGGAGCAAAAAGCAAGGGCAGAACTGTTACACTGGGCAACGTGGCTGAGAGAGAGGGGAACACGGGCTGAACTGCGGCCCTGCCAGCTGGCAGGACTGGAACAGGCAGGAGAAAACAGCCTGAAAACAGCGCAATACCCACCTCCTCTTCTTCCTCCCTCCGCAGTGGAACCGCTGGCCTGGGGGTGAGAGGAGCGACTGAGGCTGAGCCTCCCCCAGCCCCATCACACCCCCCCACAGCCCTGGCACTGCCCAGCCACAGGCTTCTGCTCAAGCTGTCCCATGAGTGCAAATGCTGCTGGTTTTCATGGTTTTCTCCCTAAAATTAGTGGGAGCCATCCTTGCAGCAGCTGTGACACCACGGCCACCCCTCACGGCGCAGTGCCAGTACGGAGCAGTGCCAGGGCACCCAGGCAGGGTCACAGGGTGCCCTGCACACTCAGCACTGTGTCACTCTGGGAGGTGCCGAGGTCCGAGGGCTCTGGGAACGCTGGTTCCTCTCTCTGGAAATGTCAGAGTTTTCTCTGCTATTTTTAATGAGTGACCTTCCCTCTGAAGCCTTGGCGCTGGCAGGGAAACACTAAATATTTACGTGGTCTCCCTCCCAACTCGCTCTCTGCTGGGAGTGTGCCTGGATGGAAAGTTCCCAGGCAGCCCCGGGGGCAGGCTGTGCCCACCTCTGGTGCTGTGGGGCGGGGTTGGTTTCCCCCAGCCCCCTCCCGGCCAGAGCAGGGGGCCGAGCGGAGCAGGGAGCGGAGCCGAAGGGTGTCCAGCCCACCCGGGCACTTACTGAGGATTATGAGGAGCCCGATCACAAAAGCCACGACGGCGAAGATCAGCCCCCCGTTGCGGATGGTGTCATAGTCTGAGGAGGAGGAGAGCCAGGAGGTGTCAGGCCAGCCCGAGCGTGGGGCTGAGCCCGCAGCGCAGAGCCCGTGGCAGAGTGGCAGGGGCTCGACCCCTGCCCGCAGCCCCCAGGCTGCCCGGGGACACACTCACCGTAGCTGAACCTGTCCGCGCCCTGCTCGGGCACTTGCTCTGGAAAAGAGGAGAAACTCCAGTGAGAGCCACATCCTCACAATGTGGAGGTGGGAGAGACCAGGAATGAGGAATGCAAGTGAGAGAGCTGCGACTTCCTTGGCACGCAGCTGAGCCAGGAAACTCCAGGGTCCCACCCCAGGGACTTTAATGTCCATGGCAAATTCACGGGATGCACTTGCAGGCTGCGTTTGCAGGATGCTCGGGAGCCTTTGAGCTCCAGGTGAAGCTGCAGCCAGGGAGCCGGCAGTGCCACTGCCTGCAGGACTCCATCCATGGCTCTGCTCCCGCAGTGCACAGGGCTCAACAACCCCTCAGGCTCACACCTCACACCAGATGCACCCCAACAACCCCCCTCCACGCCAGCGAGCTCGTCACTGTGTCAGCCACCTTACCTGACTGCACATCCCCCTGCTGGGAGCAGCTTGGAAGGAGAAGTCACCCCAAGAAGCCAAACACCAGCTGGCACCGATGTACCACAGGGCTGTGGAGCTCTGAGGATGCATCCCCACGTCTCCCCACCCCAAATCCTCATCGAGAGCTTCCCCCGTGGTGGGAGGGACCAGCCCTTCTCCTCGCATGGAGATGTCCCCGTGGAGGTGTCTGTCCTTACCGTCACCCATGGCCTCGGCGTGTCGTCCGGCGGGCGCCTCGCTCTGCGAGTGGGCACCCACGGGAACGCGCATTAATTGGGAGACAAACCTCATTAAACATTAATGGCCTCGGTGTAATGTTTATCGCAGTCACGAGGGGAGGCACAGGGCTCCCGCCCGCCTTTAGGAAAGAGGGAGGGGAGGGAAGGGCAGAGGCAGCACCCACCGTGCCAGCCGGTGCGGAGGGCTGGGCACCCCGAGCTGCGTGTCCTTGTCCCAGCCCGCCCTCCCCTTCCCATTGTCAGCCCTGCCGGGCTTCACCTCCTGCGGCGGTGACGAGCCGAGGGATGGGCTCAAACACAGGCTGTGACTGCCTTTTCCTGGAGAGGAGCGGCCAGCACGCCCCGTCCTCCCAGCCTGGCACCGAGGGTGTCCCTCGGCCGGGTCAGCACCTCCGTGCCAGCACCGAGCCATCCCGGGGCCCGGCAGCACCCCGGCACGGCGATGTCCGTGGCGCATCCCTGCCGGCAGTGGGCACCGGGATGCTGCGCCCCTCTCCGGGCGGTGCCAGCCCCGGGCCCGGCGGGGCCAGACGCCAGGAGGGCTGTACAATCCAGTTTGCTCTAATCTCGCCATCAGCGAGCGGCAGTCACGCGCCCAAGCCGATTAACGCCGGCGAGGCCGGGGGAGAGCCGGCCCCGAGGGACGCTCCCCTTGGCAGGGCTGAGGAGCACAGACACCCGGAGCCCGCGGCAGCCCGGCTCCGGGGCCACGGGGTGCAGCCAAGCCCCAAGAGGGTGCTGCGTGGGGCCGTCACAGTGGCACTGCTGTCACCGCTGTCACTGGTGCCCTGGCAGCGCTCAGCAGCCGCCGGACCGGCGCGCCAGCAGCCCGACACAGCGGCTCCCAAAAAGCCGAGGGACAAAAGTGTCCGTGGCCGCGCCCCCGCGCTCCCTTCCCGCGGGCTCTGGCCCTTGGTGAGCTGCAGAAGGGAGCAGGAGGGGGCTCGGCCGGCACAAAGCCCGGCTGTGCTGCCCAGGGCGCTGCCCCTGCTCCCCTGGCCCCAGCCAAGCCACAATGGGATGGCGTGGGAAGCTGCCAGGCTGCCCTAGGAACGCCACGGCCCTCGAGACAACGCAGGCAGGCACCGATAGAAACGATATTTTATTCCTTTCCCCTTAGGTCACAGCACAGAACACACCAGCCCTCCAGCACAGCAGCACACTCGCCTATTTAAAAGGAGACACAATAGCTCAGTTTATTTTACAACAGTCAGGGTTTGGCCATTTCACACACCACAGGGAGCTCTTTGTTTCGTGGTTACACCGACGGCACACTACGGACAGCACGGGCACTCCGACGGGACACACACCGTGACACGCGGGGGCCGGGCCGGGGGTCTGCTCTGCCCGGGAGCTCTCTGCGACAGCCAGGATGGAGGGAAGGGACACAACATGAGAGACACGGTCCCTCTGCCGGGCACAGATGGGACAGAGCTTCCCGGTGCCACCAAGTGATGCCAAGCACACAGGGATACAGCCCACGCTGGCAGCAGGGCCACCACAGTGGGATGGACACAGCAGAACCCCTCTCAAAGCCATCCTGGAGGACAAGACCCCCTTCCCAGGGTGGGGATGGCACCCTGAGGTGTTTCAGTGCAGCCCTGGGGACCCCCACTCCTGCCCCCATCCGAGCTGGCAGTCCCCAGCCCCAGCCAAGCTTTTGCCTGCCCAAGCCTTTGAGGAAGGGCCAAAAATCACAGGCTTGCCTCTGACCCATGAGAGGACACAGGGTGACGATGGCCTCTGGGCTCAGCACGCTGTCACAGTGCAAGCTCAGGAGTGCAAAAGCCCCGAGAATCGCTCAGTGCCACTTGCTGCTGCTCTGTGGGGAGAAGGGACAGCTGGCACCAGGGGTGACACGGAACCACCACGGGACAACACACAGCACTGACATGGGTGGCACAGGGAGCGATAAAGTGTCAGGAGGGGCAGGGAGCACCAGGAGGAAATGCTGCTGCCCCTTCCCTGCCGGAGACAAGCACGGACAGGATCTCTGCTTCTCTTTAGCCCTCAGACTGTGTCACCCACCCAGCTCTGGCTCGCGGGCAGGAGCTGGTTTGTGCTGGTTAGCGGGGTCACCGCTGTGCTGCCGCCCTCCTCCACAGTGTCACCGTGCTGGGGACCTCACGCGCTTCTCTGCCACCACGGCCTTGCCTCACACTCAGAGCAGCGTCCCACAGGTTTAACCAGGGACAGAACCGGGGAGTGCCAAGCAGGAGAGGCAGGAGAGCTCCCTTCAGCCTTGAATCCAGCACCCCAGTGACCCCAGCAAGGGGGGCTGAGCCATGGGATGTCCCTGCCTGACTCACCCCCCACCATGGCTGTTTTTAGGCTGGGGCGTGCAGGGGGTTATTGCTGAAATGGGGACAGGTGGCCCTGAAATGGCTGGGCAGGTCCCCAGAGCACTGCAGGTCCCCAAGCCCTGTCCAAAGCCAGTGGGGCTGTGCTGATGGCACTGGGCAGGGAACGGGGGTCCCTGCCCCGCAGCCCACATTCCCTGTTCCCAGGCTTGGAGGGCAGCCCAAAGGGCAGCACCTGCCAGTCCTACAGAGCCCGAATCACACGCACAGCACGAGAAAGGTGAAGAGAAAGTCACGATTACAACATCAGCAACAACTAGCCCTAGAGGTAATGATCATCTCACAGCAACATTACACACCACGGGAGGCAGCGAGGACGGTGAGCAGAGTTTAGTCGGGTTAGGAAACAGAGAACCGGTGCTGGAACGCAGAGGGGGACACAGACACGGCAGCTCCGCGTCTCCTGAGAGGGACCTGCTGCTGGGGTTTCAGTTTCCTCGCAGGCCGCGGGCATCTGCGCTCCGAGCGTCCGTCCTCGGGTCTCTGGGTCTGCCTGGGGAGCAGAGCAGTGGGTCAGGCTTTCCCCACACAGGGATTGTACCCCAGCAGCACCTACTGCCAGCACGGGCTCCAGCCTTCCCCCTCTCCAAACCAGGGCACGGGCCAGGAGGTGGGGGAGCTCAGAGCGAAATGCCCCGAGGGACTCACACCCAGCTCTCTGAACATCCTAAAGCCAAAGCCACTCCGGGCTGCAGGAGCACAAGAAAAGGAAATGCAACAAAAGGGAAAATCCAGACAGGTGCTTCCTTTTCCTGCTGGGCTGCCTGTGGACGCTCAGGACCTCGCCAGCACTGTGAGTTTCCTTGCTGTGGATCCCATCAGTGCTCACCCCCATCCCAGGGATGCAGAGCTGCCCAGTCCCACGGGTCTGCTCAGCGCCCCGCAGTCACCCCATACATGTCCCCAGCTGTCCCTCCCATCCCGATGCCCCCACCCAGCCTGGCCTGGCACTCACCGCATGGCTCCTGCTCAGTTCTCTGCTTTCTGTGCCGCTGTCGCTGCAGAGGGAAGAGCAGAGGGGTTTGTGGTGCCTGCCCAGCGCTGGGAGGGGGCTGTGGCACGGGGCAGTGGCACAGGGACTGCAGGACAGTGACCTTACCGTTCGAGGTGATCAGGTTCTCCGCCTGAGCCTCCTCGTCCCCTGGAGCCCTGCAAGGAGAGGAGCACGGTGAGGGCAGCTGGCATCTGTGCCCCATCCCAGCATGGGATGCCCAACAGCGTGGTGGGATGGCCAGGAAGGGAGCAGGCAGAGCCCCAAAGGGACACTCAGAGAGTGCAACTGCTCTGCCAGCTGTGGGAGGGAGCCCGGGAGGAGCGGAGCAGAGGAGCTTTCCAAGGGAGACGTTCCCCACCAGGCTGCCCCCACTCACCTGGGCTTCTGCTTGAAACTGCACCTGCACCTCCTGCCTGCAAGGGGAGAGAAACTCCGTGAGCGTGGCCAAAGGGGGAATGGGATGTGGCCTTTCCCAGCGCCCCCCACCACAAGAAGAGCCCCTGCTGTCCCTGTCTGCCAGCCCAGCATCCACCACATCCCAAACTTACTGAGTATGAGGAGAATGCCCACGGTGAACAGGACCACGGCGAACACCAGCCCCCCGATCCTCAGACTCTGATAATCTGGGAAGGAGAGACACAGGGCTCATTCCTGCTGGGTTCAGGGAAGGGGTTGGCTCCTTTGCTCACCCTGGCATGCTCACTCACCGTAGTTAAAGGGATCCTCCTCCTCCTTCTCCTGGGTGGCCACTGGAAATGAGCAGACGAGGGGGTGTGAGGTGAGTGAGCCCCTGGCTGAGCCCTGGCAGCTCCCCACAAACCCTGGGCTCTGGGCTCTCATGGCTGTTGCCCCACACCCAGCTCCAGCCCCATTGGATCCATGTGGAGGCCGTCGCCCAGGGTCCCCCAGCCTTTTCCCGAGCTTTGCGTGGGAAGCACCGGGCACCTACCGTCTGCCACGGCCGCTGGCACCAGCAGGGAGCACAGGAAGATGAGTGCTGCCTCCATGGCTGCTGTGAGAGAGGGGAGAAGAGGGTGTCAGCACCCAGACGCCTCAGGGAGGGCACTGGGACAGAGCCAGGGAGCACAGGGGAACTACAGACAACCCATGGCCGGCTGTGTGGGCAGGCAGGGCCAGCCCATGCTATGGGAGAAGGAGCCAGGCTGGTCCTAGGAAACACCCAGGTTACCTGGTAGCCCAGCAGTTCAAAGGTAGGAGGGGAAGGGTTTGAGCAGCCAGACAGACTTTTTTTGTGGGGTTCTGTGATGTATTTTCGACCATCTCCACTTGGCATAAATCTCAGTGCAGGCTCAAGTTTGCTCTGCAGGCAACGGGGACAACACCTCAACAACTCCACCCTGGGCATCCCTGGCAGCACTGTCCAAACGCTCCTGGGGCTCTGGCAGCCTCCGGGCCGTGCCCATTCCCTGGGGAGCCTGGGCAGTGCCCAGCACCCTCTGGGTGATATTCAACCTAAATCTCCACAGACAAAAAAAAAAAAGAGGCTGGATTTACAGTTACCCTCTTTTGCTAAAACACCCAAGCCTAAATCCCTCTGTCTTTGGGAGAAGTTGGCATAACTTAACCAGTTTGCTGAATATTTCCAGCCTCATAAACTGGGACAGACTCCACTCGCACTTGGGATTATTATTTTTTCAATGTGGTGCGTTTCAATTAAAAACTTTCTCAAGAAGATTTAAGAGACACCACGGAAGAAGAGGCAAGAAGAACAATTTTAGTTTGCTCTTTCCACATCTGCACTTAAAACTTGATTGGTTTAGTGCATCCCAGGGCTCCTCTCAGCACGGCACGGCTCGGCACGGAACAGCACCCGGCCATCAGCCCCCGGCCCGGCCCCTGCTGATGATTTGTCCCAATTAGCACAGCAATTACACCCCCGCAATGAGGCCAGTGGCCCTGGTGGGACCTGAGCTCAAAGACACACTTGCCCTCCGGGCTCCCTGCAGCAGCAAGGAGAGACCATAAATAACCTCGGTGTCCCCTCCCAGTGGAGCCTGGCCCTGTCCCTTCACTGGGAACACCCGGCCGGAGCTCGGACATTTCTGCCCGGGTGTAAGGACGCTGTGGCCGGGCTGTGACGCTCCCTGCCAGCTCGGGCAGCGGGGACATGTCCCCAGTTGCATTTGGGATGGGCACCTTTGCTGCTGGGAGCGACCCGGCACCGCTGCTCTGCCACTGGTGCCCACAACCTGCTGCCAGCACCCCCTCTCCAGCTCCCAGGGGACAGGCAGGGGACAGGGGGGAGCTGCTCCATGTCCTGCCAGCTGGCACAGGGCACTGCAGACCCAGTCGTCTGCTGGCTGCGTGCGGGGGACACCTCGTCCCACGAGGAGAGGGCTTGGCTGATGCGGCTCCTCCGAGGGCGGGGGTGGCAGGCTGGCTGCTGCCTCCCTGTCCCCGCAGCTCCCCGCGCTGCCCCGGGGCTCTGCCCGGTGTCAGCGGTGCCAGGCAGCCTCCCCGTGCCCCGGTGCCGGCCTGGGTGGCCGTACATGGCCGGGGGCACGCAGAGCTGGCCCGGGAGAGGAAAGGGGGGTTATCGGGAGCCCTGCGCGGCTCCGATAGCGCCGGGTGCTACAGAGCTGCTGCAGCTGCTGCGCTGGATTAGTGCCGATAAGGAAGGGGCCCTCGACACAGCAGGAATTCAGCTCGCTGACGGATGCAGATCCCGCCGTGCCGCTGTTCAGCCCCTCCAGAGCCTGACCTGATTCCCAGCCCACGGCCGCTGCCAGCCACGGGGGAGGCAGCTCAGCTGCCCCGGGACACCGAGGTCCCCCCGACCCTGCCGCGGCCTCTTCTCCCAGTGTGTGCTCGATGCTCCCAGGATTGGCACGGGTGGAGCAGGCTCGGCAATGCCCACCGGTGCTGGCCCCAGCAGCGCTTGGCTCCGTGGCCTTTCCCAGTGCTGCCCTTGGGAGCCAGTTCCCACTGCACCGACAGAGGAGGCAGCCCCGGCCCCACCAACATTCCCAGAACCCGCCTTGTTCATCACAACAAGCGGCGTCCCACTGTAGATACAAAAATGCTGCTAGCAAGGATTTTCTTGCGATTTTCTAAGTCCGTGAGAGACTTTTCTCTCTCACAGAAGAGGTGGCAGGGAATGTAAACAACCAAACACCTGCAGCCTTGAAAAGTCTTGTTTATGGTACAGTAGAAAAATATTTTGACAATGGATGTTTTAGGATTTTAGCCAATCACCCCCAAGGGGTGGCTGATCCTTTGTCCAATTAGACTATGAAGAAAAAGTCTATAAAAGGGTTTGTAAAATAATGAAATAAATCAATCTTGCTGCACAATTCCTGCCTGCCGGAGCATCTCCCTATGGCTGTGGGACACGGTGATATACCCTAGGCCTGCGGTAATATCCCACGCTAACTCCCATCCTTCCCTCGCCTTCCACGATTTGCCATTCCGCAGGCGATGTGTTTATCCGAGCACTGGAGGGTTTCACCCCCCTCTGCTGCAGCTGCTGTGCCATTGTGCAGCACGGGGCTGCACCGGAGCGTGCCCAGACCAACCCCCTCGTTTGCTGAGACGCAGATTTCGGGGTAATTACCAGGTCTTAGAAACACACACAAAGAAACCACAGCTGGTGACAAAGTCACTTCGAGCTGCACAAGTCCTTCTCTCACGTTCTTTATCTCTTCACTGCCAAGGCTGCAGAGTCAGTCATTTTACCCCTGAGGGCTCTGTGTGCCCACAAGGCACAGCTCACGGCTCTCGAGCCATGATCAATATCAATCGGCTCCTGTATTTCTCAAGCAAATCACTAATCAGATTTTTGCTGTTTTGCTGCTATTTGCCCACTATTGGAGTATTCCCTGAAGAACACGCTCAGGGAATTTGACATTATTCCCTGCCCGGAGCCCCTCCACGTGGCGCTGGGCCCTGCCCAGCCACACAAGCCGCCTCCAACCCTTCGCACAGCGTTTGGCTTCTCGCACGTAGCGCGGCAGAGTTCACTGCTGGGCCGAGCCAAGCACGCAGCACACATATGTTCTTTGTTTTTCTATCTCAATTCCTAGAATTCACACACTTCCGCGCGCTCGAACTTATCTCTGCACGAGTGAACCGCCAGGATTGGCAGTGTCCCTGCTCCAAAGGCAAACACGGCGTTCTGCAGTGCAAACGAGCCCAGCTCTCCTCCAAGGAAGCATATGCCTTGCAAAGAGCCACAGGTTTTTTGGGTTGCTCCAAGCTGGCCCACCCACTTCTTCCTGAAGCTGAAATAAAGTGAGAAGAGCGAGCACTGCCGAGGGTTTGCCGTTCTCCCTGCTCCTGCCTTCCCTCCTGCTGAATCCAGCTGTGCCTTGGCACAGGAAAGGAGAGGAAATCCAGCAGCTGCCACATCCCACAGCCCAAATCTCCCCCTGTTTTCTCCACATCGGTGACACAAAGTTTGGAGTCACCACCCCGGACACCACAGGCAGTGGCAACGCCTGTGACTTGAACCAAAACATTGGGGTTTTCTGTTAAAACGGCGAGAACTGGCTAAACATGGAGAAAGGCAGAGCGGCACAGGAGTGGAGCAGTGGAGGCCAGAACTCCCCTTCCCTCTCATGCCAGCTCAACCTGCTGCCTTATGAGGGAAACCAGACATTTCCCCCCCATCCCTATCTCCACAGAAGAGCCGGTGGTAGGAGGCAGCAGGAATCTGAGAGGCTCGGGAGGAGGAAGCAGCGACACAGAGTGAGGAAGTACACAGAGTTTGCTGTTTTCTGGGAGGACGTGGATGAGAGCGGGTTCAGGGACTAACCCAGGGCTGCCAGAGGCAGCCAGAGCTGGACCTGCCCCACGGTGAGGGTCTGTTCCCCCTGCCCAGCACAGCCAGTGGTGACACCAGCAAGGGTGACAGTGGCAGGGCCACCCTGGCACCAGGAGCTGGGAGCCACCCGCACCCACGCGAGCCGACCAGATGATTCACCGCCCCGCCGCCGCCCTGCCACGCGCACAGCCAGCATTCCCTCCACGCAGAGCACAGCCGCAGCTCCTCCTCAGCCTCTTCCTCCTGGATCATCCCTCCTCGCCATTCCCATGCCGTGGCTTGGCGTGTGTGCATGCATGGAGCCCTGGCTAGGGAGAGGGGCAGGCAAATCCGGGCAGACAGACCCAGTCTCTCCTGCCTGGCTCAGCTCTCTGCAGCATGGCAAATCCTGCCAGAGTGAGGCAGGTGAATTTGTAACGCTGTTGGATCTCCAAATCCCCTTTTCCTTCCCATTGTTTTGCATAGATCTGCCCTGTCAAGTCTCAGCCATCACAGCGCAATTCCGGGCAGCCTCCGCCTTCCGTCAGGAGTCCTCAGGGCATCTCCTGAAGATCAGACCTAGTTAAAATCTCTGGTTTCTGTGCAAAGCCCCCCAGACCGTGACAGCAGCGCTCCGTTGCCCGCGGCGTTTAAGAGCGTGCATGTGTGAATGGACATTTCCAGCTCTGCATAGATGTGCTCTTCTGCCATTTCACGTCAGCATCAATCTGGCTATTAATGTGCCTGTTGTTGTGCCTCCTGCTTCCAAATGAGAGAGGAGAGGAGATTTCCAGCCCTTGCCATTCCGGTATGGACGGCCCTTCCCAAATCCGGTGCTGATTCAGAGCCTGACTGGATGAGAGACACAAACCTGGCCTTACTATGGTCTAATTGTCTCTTTTGCTGGTTTGGGGTGTCTCTGAGCGCACCATCCCTCACCTGTACCCCAGAATCCCACTTGCCTCCTGCAGGGCTTCTTCCAGCCTCATGGAACTGACCCTAAACCGTCAAGGAACCTCAGCCAAGACTGCCCGGCCATGTGTGGCTCAGCACAGTCCCCAGCCCCCCAATGACACCCCAAGGAGGCAGCCAGGCCAATCCTTCACTGGGGCAAACCTCCAGTGCAAACCCTGCTGCCTGGCCAGGGAACCCAGCCCTGGGCTCGAGCAGGCAGTAAACATCACCACCACCTCCCACCAGGAGTCTGCTGCTCCTGATCCCTCCTTATTTAATTAACAGATAACCAGGTGCTGTAAACCTGACCGTGCACCTGCCTGGACCGTCCCATCCTCCCGCCACACCCTCGTTTGGCCACACACCGGCTGAATGAACCCGGACTCTGCACGAGCACCAGCCACGGGAATCCCACAGGTGAGACACAGGAGAGGTTACCTGGAGGATCCTGGTGGTGAGAGCACCCCAGAGCACCAGAACACGCCGGCAGAGCAGCATGCCACAAGCTGTTTGAGGCTCCCGTGCGTGCTGGGTACCACAGCACTGCCACGCTCCGCCGCACATCACAGCGGACATTTTCTCCCTTCTCTCCTCCGCTGTCACCATCAGCCGCGACCGCCGCGAGCGCGAGGCACACAGCAGTCCCCAGCAGCACGGCTGCTGTCCCCACCTACACTGCCCCACACACGGAGTGATGGGCAGCTGGCACAGCCCCCCAGGTGGGACAGGAGAGGACACCTCCATGCCGCCGGTGCCTGCGGTGCCTTCTCCATGCTCGGGGATGCAACAGCTGCAGAGCTGTGCAGCCTCTTTACACCTTGTAAACACACAGCCTGAAAGGCAAACACGGGGGACAGCTGGGCACAGAGCTGCTGGCTTGCTGTGCCAGGGAGTGTCCTCCACACCTGGCAAAGCCGTGGCTCCCCACCGTGTTTTACCTGGATGGGTACGTGGAGACAAAGCAGATATAATTTCCAGGTGAGCGTGAGCCATGAGGCGCAGGCAGACTCACACCTTGCAGGCACAGGATATTCTCCAGCCGGTCCCAAACGCTCTAACAGGTGGCCCGGCTTGGCAGCCATGGCACTTGGCGCTGGCAGCTCTCCACCTCACTCCGCCTTGGAACCACGGTCCAGTTGTGCATGAGCAGGGATTCTCCGGGTTTGTCTTTGTTTCAAACTGGGAGTAAAACCCCCAGCAAGACTGAAAATCCCAGCAGGACCCAGCAGCATCTTGGAGCACTGTGGGCTTGTCAAAATGGGTGCTCCATTCTAATCCACACACGGCTTTCCCCGAGAGGCTGCTCCTTCACGCTGCTTATTCACATCCACACAAACCACCTGTCACTTTCCCTCCCACAGAAATATCCCTGCAAGATCCAAGTTCCACCACATGGACTCCAAAATCCGTTTCTTTGGAAGCATTAATTACACACCCTGAGAGACATGCTCTTCCCTTCCTCCGTACGCCTTCCCGGGATGAGGCGCTTGGCTGTTTACGCACGGTGTTACTACAATATTGAACAACAGGAGCCAGAGCGCTGCCAAGGGCTGCGGGAGAGGGATCCCCGGCTCCCCGGGATCCCCCCGCTCCGCACAGCCCTGCCAGCCTGGGGAGCACCGGGCGTGCTCCGGGTCTACCCGCAGTGGTCTCGGCTGGGATCGGCCGGGGCATCCTCCCCTGCACGGGGGGCTGGTAACCAGGCAACGGTGGGATAAGGGAAACCGCGATACCCGGCGTTGCCATGGCAGCCGCCGGGGCCGGGATGCGGGCGGGTGGGGGCGCGGGGCGATGCCCCGGGGCAGCGGGGCGGGGTCCCGGCCGCCTCCCCGGCGGGAGCGGGCTGGGGCACGGTACCGCACCCGGGTACCGGGGGGCACGGACCCCCGAGCGGGCACCCGCGAGCCGCGCGCTGCGGGGCGGACCCCGAGACCCCCCAGCCACCCCTTCCCTCCCTTCCTCCCCACCGTTCCCCCGAGACCCCTCGCCGGCCGGACCCACCTGAGCTGGGCAGAGCCGGGCAGAGCCGGGCTGGCCCCGCGGCGCCGGGCGGTGCCGGGGGAGCGGAGCGGAGCGCGGAGCGGGGCTGCCGCACAAAGGGGAGCGGGCGGGCGGGGCGAGGGCGGTGCCTGCGGGGCGGGGGGCGCGGGCAGCGGCGGGGGCGCGGCCAGCACGGCCCGGCCCCCGGCGGCTCCGAGATCCCCCCAGAGGAAGGCACGGGGATGCTCAGGGAAATGGAGCCCCTCAGCTCGTGACACCGCTGGGGGTGTCCAGCCTGAAGAGAAGCTCCAGGGAGAGCTTAGAGCTCCTTCCAGCGCCTGAAGGAGCTCTAAGAGACCTGGGGAGGGACTGAGGGATTGATGGGATTGATGGGATTAGGGAGAATGGCTTCCCACTGCCACAGGGCAGGGTTAGGTGGGATATGGGGAAGAAATTCCTCCCTGTGAGGGTGGTGAGGCCCTGGCCCACGGTGTCCAGAGCAGCTGTGGTTGCCCCATCCCTGGAAGTGTCCGAGGCCGGGTAGGATGGGGCTTGGAACAACCTGGGATAGCGGAAGGTCTGTCAGGGATTTGGAGCTTGAAGATCCCTTCCAAGCCAAACCATTCCGTGATTCTGTGGTTCTACAAAAGTCCTGGTGCCTGCAGGCAGCAGCTGTGAAGGGGAAACGCTCACCTGGCTGTGAAGCCTCCCTTCCCACAGCAGAGCAGGCCTGGACTCTGCCCTGAGCTGTGCTCCGGGCGTGGGGGGAGCGAGGAACAGACTGGGAGCTCCTCTGGGGCCAGCAGAAAGCACACACAGGTGAATTGGCAAACACGGCACAGAGGCTTTGCTGTCCTGCTGCCTCCTGAGGGCTGGGAGAGGGGCTGCCAGGCTGCCAGGCCAGGTGGCCCAATTCACAGGGCTTCAGTCACGGCACTCAGCCAATCTCAGGGGCCACCCAGGTCAGGGTGGGCAGCAGGGCCACTTCCAGCAGGGCCTGGCTCAGTTTCAGGCACACCCAGGACCTGTTACCTGCACTAAATGCCCCAAATCCAGCAGCACTTGGCGGCTGCAGGAAACCAGACCCTTTGGGTGTCACCCAGAGCAGGCCGGGAACCAGCCCATGCTTCAGCCAGCCGGGGCAAAACGCTGTCTGGCAGAAGGGCCGGACAAAAAGCCCTGTGAAAAGCACTGAAAGCCCAGTCACAGAGCTTTGTGGCAAGCCCAGTTCATCCCCATCAGACAGCCAGACGTGTTGGGAGGGGCAAGACTGGGAGGGAGATCCATGTTCAGTCCAGGATGTCAGATGGGAGCAGGGTGCTGGGGGCACTGCCAGGCAGTAGCTGAGGCCCATGGGCACCACTCTCTCCCTGGCCAGACTGGCACACCTCTGTCTGCCTGGCTCCTGCTGCTGCCCTGCAGAGCCATTTCTTCTTGGAAAAACACCTCAGCAATGCTGTCACCACCGAGCTGGCTCATCCCCTATTAACTCCAACGCATCTGAGATAGAAATCAGGCAGTGATGGCACCATTCCACAGCCATTTCCCCGCTTCCAGTAAAACATAAAAAGAAAATAAACCAGCACTGGCATTTCAAGGCAATTATTCAAAGGGTCAAGAGATACAGACCAGCACCGAGGAGCTGGAAAACATCAAGTCCCTCTAATACAGAGGGATAACAGGATAAGGCTGTCAGTTACCCTGCAGAGAGGGAGGCAGGGATCAAGCCATTATAATCAAATTTTGGGTTTCTCTGACCTTATCTGCTCCTCAGCTGTCATTATCCACAGCACACAGTAAAACATTCAGGTGTGACCGTGCCCTGGGGGCTGCAGAGAGCACGGTGGGGCTCTGCAGAACCCTCAGCACAGATCCCCTATGCAGCAGCAGCCAGGACACAGCTGGATGTGGCTGGGTGTGCTCCACGCTCTCCTTCCCTTGGTTCTGTACTTACAAATTCCCAAGGAGCTGCCCAAAGTGAGTAGAATCAAAAAAATTAGCAGCAATTATTTTTTTTCCTGTATGAAGTCAGGTGAAATAGAGACCCCAATGTGATTGTGGGAAGGGAAGAGGAAAAGCAGTTCCAGCAGTTGCTCGTGGTAAACATCTGCTCCCCAGAGCTGTGCTGCTGGAGAGGCTGTACCGAGCTCCAGCTTCTTTCTGGAGAAATTGTGCCAAAAGTAATGTGGAGGCCAGGCAGGAGATGCTGATTTCTGCTAACAAAGGGGCTGGGCTGATCTCCTCAGCTATCTGAGTGAACAGGAGCACTGCCAGGGGAACAGTGAACAGCAGCTCCAGCAGGGCATGATTTCATCTGAGCCCGTGTCCCTTACCCTGGAGCAGGTGTCTCCTCCCCAGACTTGCTCTCCAGAATTTTCCCCTCCAATTTTAAGGTCTCTCCCTGTAATGCCATGCTTGGAAATTACCTGTCCAGTGGCAAAGCAGCCCTCAGCCCCGCCAGGGACACGGGAGAATGGAGCAGTGACAAAAGCTGCGTGTGGCCGTAAGGCTCCGTTTACCCCAATAACATCATTTTCCATCAGGTCCAAGTCATTCCTTGTGCCCTGAGCTCCTGCAGGAGCGGGGATCGAGCAGTGGCTGCACTGAAGCTCCTGCACTGCCCCGTGGAGCACAGCTCGAGCTGAACTCCAGCGACTCCGTGCCAAGTGATGATGTTACTGACCATGGAAGGGAACCAATCCCCAACTAGAGGAAAAGCATTTTTGCAGAGAAACATCATCACTGAAACCCTATAAACAAATCTGTTTTGACACAGCAGAACAAAGAGCTATAAAAGGAGAGATCGGGAAAACCACCGCTAATGGGCGGTAATTCACGTGGTGCCCGCCAGGCTGTATTTTTGTAATTTGCATCCCTTTGGGACGCTGGCCTATGATTTCCAGAGCACAGGGGAACATGGGAACAGCCCGGCCAGATGTGGGGCCACGCTCGGCACCCCTTGTCTCGGAAGATGCTCTGGAGCAGGACATTGAGCGAGCAAAGGGCTCCACAGGTGACGGCCTGGGCTGTCCCAGGAGCTCCTCGGGGCTGGGCTGGTACCCACCACAGCTCTGCTCCCCCGGGGGATGGACAGTGCTCCAGGAGTGGAAATAGAGCGGTGTCCAAGGTGTCTGCCTCAGCTGCACAGCATTTGGGGTCAGCACGACAGCCGTGGCCAGGCGGCTTCACAGGAAAATAATCACTCCTAATCTGCTTAGAAAAGTTCATCCCTTGGGAAAACACAGCATACCTACCCGTGGGCCTGGGGGGAGACACTGCTGGATGGCAGGTTTAGAAGAAATAAATTAAATTTGTATTAGGGGCTGAAAGCGTTTCTCTGCTGTGAGAGACTTTCAGAAGAGCAATAAGCCCTGAGGAGGTGAAATCCACAGCAGAGGAGAAGGTCCCACATGTGCTGAAATGTTACCATTACTGGTCCCAGAACACAGCTCCAGCAAGATCAGCCCTTACTGGGTTCCAATTTTTGGCTTATTCCTTCTCAAGAGATCAATTTCTCCAGTAATAAACCAGTACAAGCTGCTGCTCTGCTCCGACTTATCCACAGAAACCCCCAGATCCCAGAGAGCCTCTGCACAACCTAAGCTGGGTCTGTGGCTGAATTTCCACTTTAACCAGACCAAAACAAAACAGGGAAATCAGGCAGGGCCCCATCTCTTTCTCAAGATCAGCTGCTTCTGTTTATGGAAAATTGTGTTGCCGTCACGGCTGCACACGCGGGGCAGTCCCTGCAGCCTGTCCAGCCTCGGTGTGCAGGGAGCGGGAGCCCGCTGCTCCTCCCTGGAATTCAGCAGGGGTGCCCAGGCCCTTTTCCCAGGTTATGAAGTGGGAACAGTCCCCTGGGCCCTGCACACTCCGTTCTTCACAGGCAGCTCCTGCATCCGTGGGAGGTTTCTGGGCTGCTGCTCTGAAAAGGGATTTGAGGTCAGGCTGACTTGGTGCTTCCCAAAAGGCACCGACTCCTTTTGTTTCAGTTCAGGTCTGGGGCAGCCACCCAGTACTGCTCCAAATCCATGAGAAGTGAAGCAAAACCAGGAATTCACCCACCCCTTCCCATCAGCAGGGAGGTGGCAGCCCCAGTCCCAGGGAGAGGCAGGTGCTTTCTGCACACCCAGAACCAGACCAGACCTGCTGTCCCAAAATCCCAAACCACAGCAGCCCATACCCTTTTCCAGGGGAAGTGGTCAGTGCTGGGAACCCAGGGGATGTTCCCAGTACCTGAGCAACCTAAACCATTCCTTTTCTCCCAGCCACGAGCAGTAATGCAGAGGGTGAAGGGCAGAGAGGGCTACTCCATTACATGCCCCACGTGCCTACTCCCCAGGGATCTTTGGTACCTTGGCACATCATTGCTTCCTTCCCAGCCCATCCCAAAGATCCATCTCCACGTGGAGCACTACCAAAACATTTATTAGAAGAGTGCAGGGTGGCCAGGCCCCACAGGACATCCCTGCAGCTGACCACGGGGCTGGGGAGGGGAGCAGGCAGCCTCTGCTCACCCTGGAGATCTCCTTGTGTGCCCCAGCATCCACAAGGAGACGCAGGCATTTGTTTCCTCGAGGGAAAGGTGTCCCTGCTCCGGTGTGGGCAGGGAGGGCAGGCTGGCTGTGCCACCCCTGCAGGCAGGAGGCAGCACTCGGGCACCGCAGAGCTCACAGCAGGGAGATCCAGGGCTGGCTCACCCTGGGCACTGCCCGGGAGGGTGATTGCTCTGCACCGCACTCCGGTGTGGCCTTTGGCTGCCGCTGGCTTCTGTCACACCTCGCACAGCCGCCCCCAGGGTGCAGAGCGGCCCCACACCGCTGCCAAACCCTCCCCGCAGCAGACTGAGAGTGGCTGCGGTCCTGGGAGGGAGCGCCGGCTCAGAGCAGAGCCACGGCATGGAAAAACAAACAAACAGGCATTTCTCTCGCGGGGAGGGACGCACTTCCTAAATCCCTCCGCAAACACGAGAGCCCCTCCCAGAGGGTGGAATATCTGCACCTCGGGGCTCCCCTTCGGGACAAAGCTGCCAGCGTGGCCCCGGAGGCGTGGGCAGTGTGGACACAGCTGACACACCGTGCACCCTAAGGTGGCACAGCTGTGACGTGGCAAAAGGAGAGAGTTCCCTCTCCACGGGCACTGCTGGCAGCCCCTCGCCCACTGAGTGTGCCCTGGCAGGAAGCACTCGCACACCCTGTCCAGACAGGTCTATTTACAGGAGAAGAGCCACAGACACGGGGCGAGGAGGTGTCCCCCAGCCAGCACGGCCAGCCGCTGGCATGGGCTGTGTCCCCCCAGGCCTGGCTTGGTGCCGTGCCCAGCTGCCACCATGTCACCCTGGCACCAGGCGAGGGCAGGGTCACTTTGCAGGTGCTGTTTTCAGAGTTCGGTGGCAGCCACAGGTCCCTGGCTGCACAGACAGTCCAGAGAGAGGTGGGGGACTGGCTGGTGGCATCGTGTCCTGGCCACAGCTCAGGGCAGTGGCCCGTGCCAGCTGGAAAGGCACAGCCCAGGCAAGTGTCCATCCCGCTCTTAGTCGTTCTCACTCTGCAAGGGACAGAGAGGAGAGCGGGGTGAGGTGCCAGGGGCTGGGCTGGGGGTACAGCCCCTCTGCAAGGCCACCCTGCCCAGGCACAGCCCTGCCACCTCACCTCCATTTTACTGTATATCCAGCTGAGGAGCTTTGTCACCCGGGTGTACACTCCGGGCTTGTTCTTCTGGCCACATCCTGTTCCCCAGCTTGTCACCCCGGCCACATACCAGCGGCCGTCGTCCTCGCAGACCAGGGGCCCTCCGCTGTCACCCTGGCTCAGAGGGGCAGAGCAGTGAGGAAGGGAGATGGGAGACGCCCCTCTGTGGGCACCCCAAACCGGGCAGCTCTCCCCTGGTGAGCCCCCAGCTCACCTGGCAGGCGTCCTTCCCTCCCTGCAGGTACCCGGCGCACATCATCCGGGGGGTCAGGTAGCCCTCGTACACCTTGTCGCTGTTGCAGATCTTGTAGTCAATCAGCTTCACCTCGGCCTCCCGCAGCTTCGGGGATGTGTTATCTGCAAGGCAGGAAGAGCTGTGGGGCAGGAGGGGCCTCGTCATCCCCCCACCGCCCCCGGCCCCCTCTCAGCAGCAGGGAGGAAGCGGGTGTTTCTCACAGGGCTTGTTTCTCCAAAGCCTCGCAGCTGGGAGGGCAAACCCGAGGGTTCTCCCTGCGGGAAAGCCCTCGAGGGCCGCAGCAGGGCTGTGCTCGTGGGCAGGAGCTGCCTGCGGGGAGCCGGAGTCCTCCCTCACCTTCATTCTCCCTGGTCTTCCCGAAGCCGGTGATGAAGCAGGACCGGCCGGTCTGGAATCGCTGGCCGTACATGGGCAGGCAGGCGGGGCGGACCTGGGCTGCGGGGACACGGGATGGGAGCCGGGCGGGGAGGGACGGGTGAGTCACCCGGCACAGAAATCGTCGCAGCCCCGCAGCCAGGGAGGAGCGTGAGGCGCAGGAAAGGCTCCCCTCTCTGCCCACCCCAGCAGGGTCTCCCCGGCCCCATGTGGGGCTGGTGGCACAGCCGAGCCCACGGCTGTGTGGGCCAGACCTTTTCTGGCCACGGGACAAGCGAGGTGGCCACAGCAGGGTTGGATGCTCCAGCTGGCAGCAGCCCCACGCACCCCATGGTTCCAAGGTGACCCGAGCGGCCTCTCGCTCCTCCCCTGTCCCCCAAATGCCACCCCAGGCAAGCCCAGGTGAGCTGTGAGGCCTCACCCGAGAGCAGCAGTGGCCTGGAGAGCTTCATGAGGGCAATGTCGTAGTCATCATGGTCGTCGCTGTAGTTGGAATTGATGATGACCTGGGACACAGGGGTGCCCTCCATGGGCTGCTTCAGGTCCGACACCCCTCCGTACACCTTCCAGTCATCCAGGATCTTCATGCTGTTCCTGGCAGGGTGAGATGGGGCAGAAGGGAGTGAGACCCGGGGCGTGGGACTGGGCTGGGTGCCTGGGCTGGCAGCGGCACTCACATGAAGAAGCAATGGGCAGCGGTGAGCACCCACTGAGCGTCGATGATGGTGCCACCACAGATGTGGATGGAGCCGTACTGCACGCTGACCTGCCAGGGCCATTTGTTCACAGACGTCTCCTTCCCCCCGATGATCCGGCCAGAAATCCTCTGCCCACAGGCTGGAGGGGAGAGCAGGGCTGGGAGAAAGGCTCGGAGGGAAGGGCAGCATGGAGGGGGACACACACACAACATCCCCACCACCCATGGGCACCACACCTGTAGGGCCCGTGGGGACCAGGGTATGCAATATTCGTTTTCTATCACCCAGAAAATTTGCTGGAAAACGCCCCATTTGCTTAACCCTGTGCAGAGAAGGGGGAAAAGTGCTCCCAGGCCTGTGAAAAGGGGGCCCACCCCCATCCATGTCCCAGCCAGCTCCTTACTTGTGCATCGCAGGGAGACATACTTTCCTGTGAGACACTGGGAGCTGCAGGAGAGAGGAGGGAGACCCAGCCTCAGCCCCATTCCTGCGGCACCAGGGCAGGGGCAGGGCAGGAGGCAACCCTGGTACCTGTTGAGGCTCTGCTGGATGGTCTCTCTCTCATCAGTCACCGTGAGGCTCTTGCCAGAGACGTGCAGGGGGATGTACTCGGTCTGTGATGCACTGGGAGGGGAGAGGACAGGCAGTGAGGGTCCCCCCATCCAGGCACTGACCACTTTGTCCCTGCACTATGGCCAGAGCAGTGCTGGACATGCCACCTTCCAGCGGGAAAACACAACGCCGGGGAAACAGAACAGCAGACCCTGCACTCAGGCAGGGCAGGGGCCTGGCAGGGCCCTGGCACCCAAGCAGAACAACCTATCCTCCAGGAATTACTTCTGAAATCCCAGCTGCCGGCAGGTTTTCCTGGAGAAGGACTCGTCCCAGTCACTGCTGCACACCGGCAGCCACTGGCTCTCGGTGCTGGAGTAGACGTGGAGCAAGGACTCCTCGGATGAGAAGCGCACTGTGGGATGGAGTGGGAGGGTCAGGGGTGCCCAGCGCCCCAGGGCTCCCCTCATTCCCACCATCCCAGCTCCCGGTGCCTCACCACAGCCCAGCTCGTCGCTCCTCTGGGAGCAGTCGACGACGCCATCGCAGCGCACGGCGCTGTCCTTGCAGCTCTCTGCTGGTTCCTTGTACACGATGCCCGTCTGCGACCGCCAGAACATGACTGGAAGCAGGAGAACGCCACGCTGAGGCCAGGGCTGGCCGTGGGTGAGAGGCTGTGACCCACCTGGGTGGGCATCCGAAGGCGTGCCAGGCATAGAAACATTCCCAGTCACCAGGCGTGAGGTGTATTTGAGGCAAGAGTGAACTGGACACAGGGCTGGGGGAGGACTGGCCACCCCGAGCACCCCTCTGTGCTGCCCAGCTGCTGCAAGCCCCTCTCCCTTCACCCACACAAAATGCATTCAGCCTGTGAGAGCTTCAAGCCCACCGGCTGGAAAGTGGCAGCTGGATGTCACCAGGGTTTCCCGGTGTTGTGCCTGTTCTGCCTACGGACAATGATTTGCCTTGGGGACAATGATTTGCACTGTGGGTGCTGCTGGGGTGCCCTGCCGCCCACCAGAGTAAGCCCAGCAGAAGGAAAGCACACTGCAGAGCCCCAGGCCCCCCAGATACTGCCATCAGCCCAGGCAGCAGATCCCTTTTCTGCCTCCCCAGCTCCCGTCTCTCCACCAGATGTCAGGAACACCCAGGGAAAGGGACAAGCACATCTCTCCCTCTGGGCCAGGGGTTCCCTTTGGCACCTCCCAGTGTGGGTATTCCCAGACTCTGCTAACGCCCAGCCCCTCTGAGGTGCCCTCCAGGAGCCAGAGCCACCCCGGGCTGGGACCCCACTCACACAGCAGGATGAGGGCGATGAGCAGCACGATGAGGATGGAGACGCAGAAGATGAGCGCAAGCCGCCGCTGGCTCATGCAAGGAGTTCTGAACATGGAGGATCCTGGCAGCAGGGCAGAGGCAGGGTCAGGGGGGGTAGCTGCCACCCCAGGGCACCTCAGACCCTGCTGCCCACCTCTGGGCTGTGGGAGAGCAGGGCCATGCACACCCAACCTGCCCTGTGGTCACTGTCCTCTCCCTTGTCCCCTCACACCCTTAGGGAAACACCAGCCCGGCTCTTGGTGTCATCCCTGCCTCCCTCCATCCCGCCCCATCCTGGGTGGGACCAGGGCCAGGACCCACCCCGTGCCCCATCCTTACGTGTGCTCTCACAGGCCGAGCAGGGGCTCGGGGCCGGGCCGGACTCAGGGCTGTAGGGTTTGAAGCTGATGCCCAGGACGTTCTCTCGAGGCTGCGGAGGTCGGGCACCGAAGATGCTGCTGACCGTGGAGACATGGAGGAGGCTGGGGGGGACACTGCTGGGCGAGGCAGTGGTCTGTGGGCAGAGGGGACTGTCACCAGCAGCGACTGCTGCCCACCAGAGAGTCCCCCAGCTGCCACCCCGCCAGCTGTGAAGGTAAAAGCAACACAGAGACGGAGCTGAGCCCCCCTGGCACCACAACGAGCCTGCTCCTCACAGTACCACGAGCCTCACGGAGAGTCACCACCCCAGTGCTTCTCTCTGTACCAGAACCTGAACCATAGCCCACCCAGGGTGGCCAAAAACCTCCTTGTCACACGGCTTTTCCCCTTCAGGGGGCTGAACTTCCCAAAGCCATCACTGTGTGCCGAGCAATCAGCCGGGCATTTGGCATTGTGACAGTCACGCCGTGGCCCAGTTCCACGGGGCCAGTGCCCCAATTTATGCATCTATCCTTAATTAGCCATTTGAAAAATACACTGCAATTTCCAGCTGTCATTTAGTAACACTTAATAATCAGTGTTTTCCAAGCCCTGAAACGTCCTGCACCCTGGAATGCTGCTCTGCAGTTGTGTCACTCCCGACCCATGAATTCCCAAAAGAATATGTATCTGTTTCCTTTCCTCAAAATACACTCTCCAAATGCTCCTTCAGTGACAGAAACCAGAGCATCTCATTTTCCTTCAGAAAGAACCTGTGAACAAATCCCCAAATAAATGCTGCTTCCTCCACCTTTTGTAGGATGGATGGGGCTTGGAGCAACCTGGTCCAGTGGAAGATGTCCCTGCTCAGGGCACGGGGCTGGAACTGGGTGAGCTTTAAGTCCCTTCCAACACAAACCATGCTGGGATTCTGTAACAGCTCTTCTGAAGGGGAACCCAGGGAGAAGTGGAGCCACCACCCCACAGGGACAACTTACCAGCCAGAGATGGGCTCTAACACATCCCTCTGGGAGCCTGTCTCTGATTTTCGGCCCTGCACTGCTAGAGATCACCTTCCCCACGAGCAGAAATCATCCCTTTCCCTGCTAAGCCAGCGAGGAGCACTGGGGCTGGAGCACAGCTCTGGAACGGGCAGGACGGGGACATGGGCACAGCGGGGGCACTGCTGGGAGCCCCCCTCGCCCTTCCAGCTGGGTTTTCTCTCCCCTCGTGTTTCCTGCCGGGAACCGGGAGCCCTAATGAGCAGGTCGTGAGGCTGCTCGTGCTTTGTGCTTTGTCAGTTCGGCTGTGCCCTCCCTTGCGATGCGCTGGTGGAACTTCCTGGGCATTATCTGTGACTCACGGCCCGGCGTGGCCACGCGTCCCGCGCAGGGTCCGAGCGCAGCCCAGCGCCGGCCGCACACCGGGGACACGCCTGCCCTGCTCGGGCTGTGCCTGCCGAGCTCAGCCCCGCACAGCCGGCGGCCACAGCACCCCGGGCTCCGGGAGCGGCCGGGCCACCCGCCCTGGCCAGCAGCGGGGTGTGCGGGGCCAGCCCCCGGCACAAACCTCCTCCCACCCCCGCGGGCCCTTGGCACAGGCACCGCTAATGTCCCCCGGCCATGGGGAGCCACCTCCCCGCTCGTGTGGAGCTCCTCGGGCTCCTGTGCACGGGGAGGAGCAGAGAGAGGCACCTTCCGGAGCAGAGGCACTTTCTGTTTCACTGCATCAGCCCCACTCTCACCCCTCCCCCGCCAGACAGCAGGAGCAAGCCTGGATCTGCTGCAGGTTTCCCTACACCCGGATTTCCCAGCAGTGCCGCAGCCTCGCCTTCTCCCAGAGGTGCAAGGGAGCTCAGGAGAGCCCCTCAGTTTTCTCCGCGGGGCTGGGAGGGCTGGAGGGTGCCCTGCAGTGCCCTCCCCTGATGAGCCTGAGCAGCCACAACACTGATGGGATTTCAGTTCTCACGCGCCCACATTGTGGGGCATCCCTGGCTACCCTCAGTGCCCACTGTCGGTGACAGGTCCTGAGCAAAGCGATGGGGGGATGCCAGAAACCCTTCTGGGGAAAAGAATTTCTCCTGCCTACGTCTAAGTGAGGTTTTTGTAAATGTCCTTTTACCCTGGCATTTGTGTGCCTGTCATCTTCACACATCTGATATTTCACGTCTCACCCTGCAGCAGCTGTAACCCTTTGCTTATCAGGCCACCAGAAGTGCAATCTTCCAAAAGGGAAACCTCTCCATCACACTCAGGAAACACAGCCCAGCTTCCCCAGGGAGCCAGCAAGGCTGGATGCCACAGCACTCCCACCTCCAGTGTGCAAATATATCAAATTAACACTGAAATATGCCGTAGGTCAGACTGCTCTGAGCACTCCTCAGCAGGAAGCAAACGCTCTTTCAGTGAACTTTCAGCTACTTACTTCCTTAAAAGTCTAAAGAATTTTGTGGGCCTGCCAAAGAAGGTAACAGAGCTCTTGCCACGGGCTCCAGGTAAGCAGTTTAGGGCCACTGCAGCAGAGAAAGCAGCGGTGGTTTTGCAGAGATGTTTCTGTTGAGGAGAGTGTGTGACCCCGGTGAGCGAGTGACGGCTCCTGCCCACAAACCTTTACTCATCCTTCGCTGGCTTTTGAGTAAAAGTCAGAGGCAGAGCCGAGCTCAGATCACACGCGTGGCTGTGGTTTGAGCCCATTCCCCGACAGCCTCTGCCAATGCTCCACCAGCCATGGGAGTGATCTGTGCCAGAGGCAGCTGTGGGGAGGGGGGCACAGCCAGGCCCTGTTTGTGGCACAGATGGCTTTCACAGGACAGCCAGGAGGGACACTGGGGACACTCGGGGACACCTGGCCAGCTTTGCTCACCTTGCAGACACTGCCTGTCTGCAACACGAGCCCTTTGCTAAACCTGTCAGGAGTGCAAACATCACCTTCACTCCCTCTCCCTGCTCCGAGGCTCAGAGCAGAGCTGGGCAAGGCACCCAAGTCAAAGACAGCAGCACTGAGGTGCCTGCTCCCTTTGCACCATGAGCTGCCACCTGCACTGACCTGCAGCTCTGCACCCTGACATGGAGCAGCAGAGGACAATCACCAGGGGAACGGCAATCCAGGCTGGCTGGAGGCTCAGGATCCAGGGAAACCAGCCAGCAGTCACCCGCAGTTTCAGAGTGGGAGGGAAAGCGGAAGCCAGGGAACACCTGGGTGTTGCAACCAGACCCAGGCCCCACCGTGTGGGCCCTGGCTTAGATAAACTGGAAGGAGCTGCCTCAGATCATCCTCTCCAGCTGAGCTCGGCCGCCCACCCTTGCCATGGCTCCAGCTGCTCACAGCCCCGTGTCCAGGCTGGGAACTCCTTCACCTGGTTGTGAAGCGCCGATTGTGTGCGCAGAGCAGCTCGGCCAGCACACAACGGAGACATTGTCCTCGCTGGGGACAAAGCCGTCCCCAGCCTGTGAGAGCCCCTGGGTGACACTGTCCTGCTCGAGTGCCACTGCTGAGAGGGGCCTCCCTGGGAGGGGACAGACCCAGCCCCAGAACAGGACGAGAGGACACTGCCAAGACCCCGATACACACAGCAAAGGGAAATCCCAAAGCCGGTCAGGGTCACTTTGCAAGTGCAGGTGACCAACGGCCGATTGAGCCAGCCCGATGTGGCCAGGGACAGGTCACCCTATGCCAGTGTGAGCACCCTTCGAGCACAGATCCCAAAATGTTCCAGGGGCTGAGTAACCGCTGCTCACCTCACTCCACCGAGGGGCAAACAGAGGCCTGGAAAGACGAAGCAACTCTGCTGCAGTTGCAGAGCCAAGGGTGGCTCCTGGCACTCCTGATGGCCCATTTAACCCGAGTGACAATGCCAAGGTGGCCCAGGGGGGTTGTCCAGTATTGGGCAATTGTCTCTGTATGTGGGCATCCCAGTTCCTGCCCCACTGTCACCAATATGCAGTGATGCCACCCTGCTTTGGGGCCACCCTGAGCCCACTTGGCATCTCCTCAGACCCAGCCAACATCCAGCATGACCCCGCTGTGCCCCTGCTCCTGGCTGGCACCCCCACGCCAAAGGGCAGGAAGAGGACAGTGTTAGAGCTGGCCCTGCCTCCCCTGGAGCCCCCTCCACCCCGTCCCCACCGCCTTTGTTCCAAGTGTCGCTGGCACAGCCAGCGCTGCTCGGCACGGTAATTACTCGCTGCCTCGCCCGGTGCCCAGCCGGGATGGATGTTTTCCTCATGACAGGATGCTCAGCAAAGCCCCACATCCAGGGCTGAGCAGATCCCAGTCAGCCCAGCCCAAAAAGGGCACAGGGAAAACTGCCTGGAGAGGGGGAGCAGCAGGGCCGTGCCCACCAGTGCAGTGCTGCTGGAAAGTGCCGGAGGGCTCAGGAACGTGCCAAGCTGCACCAGATCCCTCTGACAGCACCAACTGGTTCCCTCAGTTCACAACTCCAGCGTGGCAAAGTACCCGAGAGCCTCGACACCTCTGCCAGCACGGGGCCTGGCACCAGGGATGCTGCTGGCTGCCCTCCCTCCGTGTGCCAAGGGGTGCCGGAGGCAGCAGCTCCCCAGGCAGCTCCCACAGCTCCTTCTCCCTCCGGCTGCTGTGAAGGAACACCCCGGAGAGCAGGAGGGAGAGACCGGTCCTTCCAGCAAACCCCGAGGGGAGCGTGTCCATCGAGCCCCGGAGCGCCCCGCGCCCCCAGGCCGGGAGCCGCCCGCACTTACCGGGGAGGTTTTGCCGTCCATGGGCCGGGATCGGGGCTGGGCTGGGCTCAGAGCTCCGGCACGGCCATGCCAGCAGCGCGGTGCCGAGCAGAGCCGGCTCCGCGGGGCCGGGGCAGGAGGTGTTTGGCGAGCGGGCTCGTACGTCAGTGCCAGGAGCAAACCAGTCGGACCTGCCGCCCGGCTCCAGCGCCGCCGGTTTCCCAACTGCTCCAGGCGCAGCCTGCAAAACACCTGCCCCGTGCCGGCCGGCCCAGGGATGCGGGGCAGGGGCAGCGGGGCCTTGGGAATCCGGGAGCAGGTGAGACCTGGCCCCAGGGCACAGCAGCATCCTGAGGTTCCCCGCTGCTCTCCTGGCTGCCCAAGCCCCCCTTCCTCCCCTCTGTGCCCACCACTCACTCACTCAGAGCTCTCCTGCCCTGCCAAGCACAGAGGAGGGGATGCACAGCCTTGCCCAACCCCAGGAAAAGCTTTCAGGTGTGACCCAGAAGTCAAGAATTCCCTGTTCCAAGGGAAATGAAATGCCATTTCCCCCTAGTTTCTCTAGAGGCCTTTTCACTCCTCCACTAATGGAGCGATGCTTCTTCCAGGAGCCAGCAGCAGCCCCTGCCTCCCCTGCAGGCACAGCCTGGGGGTTGCTCTGCTTGACCAAGAACCCAGGCAGAAACAGGTGAAAATATCCCGATTAAAGGAGATAGGCCTAGCTTCATTCTGTGCTTTCTGACAGCCAGGCCCATGACCTGCAGTGCCACACGTTTCTCCGGGCATTATTCATAGTGTAAGTCCCTTATTCATCCAGCTCCCCACCCACACCTGCTCATCAGAAGGGCAGGAGACCGGCAGGGACATCCAAGCTTGGAGGAGCCCTGCTGCAAAACCCCTTCCTTTTGAGGCTGGGAAGCCTGGGCTGGATCCCTCCGACCCCTCCTGCTCTCAGGATCGCAGCTCACAGAGCGGTTCTGAGCCAGCCCTCACTCCACAGTGCACTCCTCTGTAAATTTCACAGGCATGAGTGGTTTTGGGGGGTTTTTGTTCGCTTTTTGTGCCTCTGCAGGCTTTGCATGCTGAGTGCCAGGGGTGGCCAAGCACTGAGCTGCACCCCCAGACAGCCCTTACCCAGCTGTGCCCCCTTGAGCTGCTGCGTCCGCTTCAGAAAGGGATTCTCAGAAAACACCTCCAGGAATCATTCATTGCTTGCTAGAAAGCCACCGATGGAGAGCAAGTTCCAGAGAACAGGGTGTGTGGCTTGACCCCAGCAGCCCGATGGTAAATGTCAGCGTGCACAGCAGCTCCCAGGGGAAATCCTCACCTTCCCTGATGGTAACTGCTGCTGTGAACCCTCCCAGCCAGCAAAGAGGAGCTAAAACACACAGCCAGAGCCAGCTCCACCAGCCCAGGAGAGCTGCTCCAACCTCCAGGCATGAGGGAATTGGGATGAGGATCACTCTGCTCTGCTCTGTCCTGCGGCAGGGCTGTACAGAACCAGCCCTCCGGCCCCATCCCTGCCCTGCTCGGTGCAGCATCACCTGTGTGACCCTGCTGTCACCTTGCAAAAGCTTCCTGAGGGACACCAGGAAGGGAAATGCACAGACCCAGGTGCTCCTGGCCTGCGTTTCTTTGCACTGTGTCCACAGGGAGGCATTTCAGGGTCAGCCACATCACCCCCAGCTCACACTGTCCCCTCACCTGCCTCTCCCGTGGCACCTGGCAGTGCCCTCCCTGCAGAGCTCAGGAGCCAGCCCGAGTCCCACTTGCCATGCAAGCATTCTGCAGAACTCTCGTTCCTCCTCAGCCTCTTTCATCTTCCCCTAAACTGCCAACCACTTCTCCCAAGCCTCTGAACCGCCTCACCCACAGGACCAGCCCCACAGCGGTGTTTCCACAAAACTCCCCTTTCCTGGGTTTTGGTCCCGTTGCTTTTAATTGTCATCACCTTACACAAAACAGTCTGTGGTTTTGTGTGGGACTGACTGTGCTTCATCTCGACGCCTCTGTTCAGTGGCTGCCCAGTGACCCCGGGGCCAAGAGCAGAGTGGCAGGACATCAGCTGGTCTGCCCAGGGCAGGGGGATAAACCCAAGGCAGGGAGGGCATCTGCTGCTGGTGCTCTGGCCAGGCTGAAAGTTTGTGGAAGCCCTTGGCCTTCAGCAGAAAGGATAAGTCAGGGAAAGCAGGAGAAATCTCCCACTTCAGGCATTTAAGATGGTTCTTCAAAGAGGGGCCTGCATGTCTGTGCCCTCTATGATGCTCTCTGAGTCTGTCCAGACCACTTTCGGTTTCTCTTGTCTGTATCCTTTCCACTAACTCCTCAGTGGGAAATTCCTCTTTTTGAGAAAAATCACGTTCCACCACATGAGGGCCCCAGGAAAGCCCTCAAGCAAGCTCTGAGGCAAAGCAGAGCACTCGCAGCCTGATGGGAGGTGATCGAGGTCCCAGCATCGCCAGGCAGGCAGGACATCGCCGTGGGGCCAGGGGTCACAGACACACGGGGGGGCTACCAGAGCCTCAGGAACAGTGGCAGCCCCTGTTTGACACTGGATTCTCGATGTCACCCCTGTGCCAGGGTGTTTGCAGGACACGGGATAGCCCAGAGGTTGTTACTCAGCCCCAGAAATGGAGAAAGGGGAATTGCAGGCTGAGGTAGAAGGCTGAACCCAAAGGAAGGGAAAGCCAGAACCCTCTCCTGGGACTCCAGGGCTGGTTAGAACCTGGCTGGATTTACTGCTGGCAGAACAGGACACAGTGCTGCGCTCAGTAAAACCCCTGAGCCAGGTCACCCTCAGTGCTAACACTCACCTGTGCCGTGCTTTTAACATCTCATTTCACACCAAAGCAGCAGAGACATCATTCACTTGTACTTGCCTTTCTCAGCACGGCCCTGCTTTGCTCAGAAAAGCCCCCAGAATTCTTCCTGTCAAGCTCTGTCGGAAATGCCCGGCCTGGGCTGAGGCTTTGGCTGGGGTGAGTGGGTGGACAGCAAAGAGAAGTGGAAGCGGCTGCTCAGTCACTTTGCTGGCGCTGTTCGAACGCCTCTGAGACGTCACTGAGCCAGCCCCCGGGGGAAAAACGAGCGCTCAGCTGCCGCCGGGACAGAGCCCAGCCACGCGCTCGCCCTGCTGCCACGGAGGATGCTGAGCGGCCATGGTCCCCTCTGCCACTGCCCTGGCACTGTGCCTGGCACTGCTCCTTGCCTGCCCGACGCGCGGTGAGTCTCTTGTGCCGGCTTTCGTCTTCCTGCTGGCTGGGGCTGAGCCCCACGGCTCCGGGTGCGCTCCTTGGAAAGGGGGAGCAGACAGAGAGGGGGTTGGAGCCACAGCCTGGACACCTTGGCTGGGTGTTCAGCCCTCAGATCAGTGCTTTGGAGCAGGGCATGCTCATCGATTGCCTTTCATTGCTGCTTGGGAGCCTAAAGGCTCAACGAGGGGCACCAGCCTGGCTTGTCCGCACTGGTGTGACCACGAGGGGCCATGGTCACTGGGGACACAGTGCTGGGCTGGGTGTTTGCAGCAGACAGCAGCTGCTGGGGAAACCTGCAAGGGAATGGTGGCAGATGTACAAGTGAGGCTTTTCTGCCAGGTGACAATACCGAGATCAGGCAGGAGGTGTGAAAAAGTCTGGTTTCATCCAGGCAGCAGATGAGCAAAACAGGAAAGCCGAGTCCAAACAGAGCTGATGGCAAATGGCAGGGGATGAGGGATGCAAATACAGCTCCTTTCTTGGGGCAGAAAAGCACCGAGAAGCTCCAGCTGGGCTGTCCTCAAAGAAAGAGGAAGGAGAAGAGAGGGATGAGTAAATCCTGAAAGTCAGAAAGAAATCTGGGCAAAGGCTTGCACGTTTCGGGTGGTCAGTGCTGTCACGTCACCCATCACGGGGCGATGCTCCAGGAGGCTGTCCCAAGGCTGTCCCTGTGGGGCTGGTGGGACAGGGCTGTGCAGCCTCCCCGAGCTCACCGTGTGTCCCACAGGTGAGGGGCTGGCCAGCCCCCGGCACGTGCGCTTCACCGCGGAGGTGGCGCGGCACCTGCTGAGGTGGGAGCCGGGACACGGCTCCCCCAGCAGCGCCCGCTACGACGTGGAGTACACAGTGTGAGTAACACGAGGGGAGACACGGGGGTCCTGCCCTGCCAGGATCTGATTCCAGCTCTCTGCTCACCCCTGGTGCTTCTCCCCGCAGCTATGGCTCAAGTGTCCACTGGACAGCCATCCCAGAGTGCGGGAAGACCTCAGAACACTCCTGTGACCTCACCTACTACACCCTGGACTCTGAGCGGCGCTACTACGCGCGGGTCAGAGCCGTGTCTGGGAGCCTCACGTCCCGCTGGCAAAGGACCAGTGCCTTCTCCCCACAGGAAGGTGGGCTGGGGTTTGCCTCTGTCCACACTGCGCTGGGGTTGGTGGGGTCAGGGTGCCAAACTGCTTGGGAAGAGCAGTGGGACGAACGAACGCAGGGATATTCCCCTCCACACCTCCCTGGAGGGCAGGCGGGCTGCACAGGGGGATGGGTGGGACAGTCACAGCTCAGCCTGGAGCTGCAAAGGCTGAGAGCTGTGAACAGGAAACAGCCCTGACCTGCTGTTGTGACTGATCTGCTTCCAGCCGGCCTGCGCCTGGCGGGCAAGAGCCTCTCCGTGAGGGGCAACTCCATCCAGGTGCGGCTGCAGCTGCTCCTCCGCTCCGGGAACATCACCGTGGAGTACAGTGACCTCCAGAAGGAAATGACCCAGTACCACGTGCACGTCAGGAGGACACAGGACAACCACACGGTGAGAGGAGTTGCTGCTCCCATGTTGTCCCCATCTGTCCCACAGGGT